>NC_062261.1:29133875-30599119 GCF_916048215.2 Malus sylvestris
ATGTGACGTTGGGTCCATGAAAAATATTTCACTTGTTTGTTTGTTGCTGTCTAGTTATGGTCAAGGGAATATGCCATGTATCTCTGTTACCCCAACTAAAACCAGTCACTTTTCATCAGGTTGTCTTGAGGATTCTTCTTTCTTGTTTTCAAGTGGGCAGATGCATATATAATGTGCTCGGAGTAGGATAATTTCATCTCCTAATCTTCTCTATTTTCATCTCTTTCTCTCATATTTTTCTTTTTGTTTTTATTTCTCTATAAAAAAATCAATATAAGATGTTGATGTGGTTTAATTGTAATCGTTTAAATAGGAAATAAGAGAAGGTAAAAGAGATTAGGAGGAGAAAGAATCTTACTCCCCCATAGAGGATGTGCATGTGGTATTTTTTGTAGGAACGGTAACTTATAAACTAGAGGAATATAGAAGGTTAACAAAAAAAAAAGTTGTAAAATTCAATTGAAATGAAATAGAAAAACACAATCCATACAAGCGAACAATTACTTGAATAACACTATAACCAAGCAAAACACTAAACTTATCAAAAACCTAGGCATCAACCACAAATCATACAAGTATCAAATTACAATTCGGTAAACAGAAAACTGACTTGTAGAAGTAGTAAAAAAAAGAAACTATAAAATTCCAAAACAGAGCACATTTCTCTATAGAGAGCAAAGATAATGAAATCATCAATCTTCTATAGCAAACCTTCTTCTCTTTGACAAAACCTTCAATGCGCAAATCAATAATAGGCCTTTGATTCAATGCAGAGCATGCGTCTTGCAAGATCAGAGGCATGCTATATGTACACATTCAATCCATTCGTCTCTCTTATTAATATTCAAGTGGAAATCTTTGCCCAACAATGAGTGCAAAAACTATGATGGAAACCGAGTTTCAATCCTATAATATCTAGAAAAATTCAAGACCTATTTCTATTAGACTTCTCTACACGAAATTGAATCATAATAGTCGGCTATAATATACATTACTATACTCATATTCGAACATGTTTGACTTTGTCACATCGAAGTGGTATGAGCTACAGGTTTTTCGATGTCTAAGTTAGACTTCGAGAATAACTATGAATTCAAAAGCTCGAGTTTCTTGGTAGAGGAATAATTGCCTATTTTTTGTTGAAGATGGTGTCCTTATGTACTAGTAGGATTCAGCTTGAAGACGATTCAACAAGGCACAAGTGACATTTTGTAATTGGTTGGTTTAATTCTTATAAAAAATGTTATCATGTTCAACAAGTCAATCAGTAGTTTGGCATTGAAATGACATCGAAGATCATATGGACTATGAGGTCCCATCATTGATTTTGCGTGGTCATTTGTGATTTGAGCTTTGTTAAGCCATCTGAGCCCAATAACTCTAACGAGTTATAGACCCACGAATTGGAGAGGCGTATTCAACAAGCTAGCCCAGCGGGCCTAACTTCGTTCGTGTAGAGGGAGATTTTTCCCCTTCACCTAGTTTTTTTTGGCGCGTTTAATTTTCACCAATTGGTACTTTTTTGTTACCACAGTATTTAATTTTTTTTATATAGAACTGTCATGTTTGTGGTAAATCTAAGACTGTTAGAAATGGAGGTGTAAATGTCCATAGTAATGAAATATGATCGTAGCTTTACAATGTTGTTAGAAAAAATGTCTTGATAAGATTATTAAATTGAAAAACATGGCCAACCAAATATGATCAAGGAACAATGAAAGCACAAGTCTGTTCCTGCTTCGTCCTTCTATTCCCGATTGAAGAAAAGCTTAAATTTCTTCCACTCTCGCCACTGATTCTACTGAAAGTTAAGTCACAACTAAAATTGAATGAACTAATAATTCAATTGATTTGACTACTTTTTTCTTCTATGTGAAGAATGAATAATGTATGACGAAGTCTCAACAAGAATTCAATTAATCAATTTAACCCCATTGTTTATAATTTTTTTTCAATTATAACTAACATAACATGAATAAATAAACACAAATAAACAAATTATTTTGAATCTCTATCTTCAAGTAAGAAAAAAAAAATCAAAACGAGCCATCCTTCATGGGCTAAGTTTCTACTCAACCTGACTTTTCTTGAGAGAACCCCATTTTCAAAAGTGGTATTTGCATCTTTGAAAAACAAAACATAAAACGTGAGAAACGTACGGAGAAAAGGGAACGGAGGAGCTCTGTTATAAATTGGTTCGGCAAATATAAAATTTCTCTTCTGATCTCTATCTGGATCTCTCTTTTGGTCTGTCATTTTCTTTTCTTTTCTTTCCTTCCAAAGGACGATTATATCTATGGAAAACTAACCAAAACACCCTCAAAACTTTACTTTTAATCATAAGGACATATTTTTTCAAAAATACCAATCCTACCCTTCACACATATGTACAAGATTGGGTCAGTTTTCTGCAAAGTTCAAGTGCATACATCCAAAAGAAGAAAAAGGAGATTGACATTTTCAGAAAACATTTGCATGCAAAAGAATATGTGGCAAACATGCAACAACCAAGACAATACAGATTCACATGCAAAAGAAAATGTGGCAAACTCTGCAGCAACCAAGACAACATAAATTCACATGACATTCAAGCAAAGACAAGATAGCCAGCTTTCAGAAACAGTGCTGACAGTTTTCAGAAACAGTGTGCTGTCACTATTCAGAAAATTGTAAATAGATGAAATGTTATTTTAAAGATTTAGATTTTGTATATAAGGGAGTCTTTCCTCCCATACAGAACACCTCTCTCAACATCTGAAAACACCATACTCACTTCATACACTCTAGCATTCGTAGCCTTCATAGCATCCTTGTAAACACTTCTTTGTAATCACTTTCTTGTAAACAACTATCACTGTAAACATTCCATATATCAATAAAAGTTCAAGTGTACATATTCAAGCAATCTCCAAGTCTTAAGTAAGTTTTCTTTTCCTTACTTAGTGTGTTTGTTTAATTAGACTTCTAGTCTAAAACAGGGAAACACTATTGTGGTTATATTATTACCCTGCTAAACTGACGATCATACTTTGTTCGAGCACTCTGTTATAGTTGAAAGTTTGCCATACAAATAACTGGACATTAACCAGGGTACCTCTGAGTTCTTCGTACCTCTGAGTTCAGCCTTTAAGGCCTTATACTTGTATTGTGGGTGGCCGTCATGCTGAAACATGTCGAGTTCCATGTGCAAGGTTCTATGTCTAGTTGTTATAATGGTCATCCGACTATTTAACCGAGCATGCGTTTTGAATTTGGTATCAGAGCCAAGTTTAGCATTTTAATAATATAAGCATAATAGTAAAGTACCTTGAGGATAGAAGTCATTGATACAACTGATATCATATTTGTTTATTGTGTATGAACAACAGATATTATTGTCCCTGTAGACCCTGTCAACTACAATTACCAGGTATTTATTGTCCCAGACATCCAACTATACTAGCATAAAGAGATGATTAACATATATATCCAAAAGAATTATTAGTACTTTGAAGAAGCAAATGTTTTATCTTGGCTATCTTGAACATCCTTCATTTATTCGTAAATATAATAACACAGAAGTGCAGCATAAAGTTTTGGAAACAAAAAGAACAACATATCAAGCTTTAGAGACCTTGAGAGAAGAAAGAGAGTTTTTAAGAAACCAGTTAGCTGTAACTCTAGAGAAGGGAAGACTGTAGTTTATGATAGATTAGATTATCTTAATTTAGAAATTAGTGAACCCCAAAAAAGAAAAATAACTTTAGACCAAAATAGTTTAGTTTGTTATTTTCCATCAAGAAAGCATAATCATATTTTGCACAGTGAAGAAAATCCGCAAGCCAATAGTATTATAGATCTTATTATTAGTCAAGCAGAAAATATAAAATTAGAAAATAATAAGCATAATCATTTGTTAAACCAGTTGTTAGAACATTTTCAGAAAAATTCCATAAAGATAATTAGACAAAATTTAGATTATATTACATCTCAGTTAGAAGATAATAGAGCTTGTTGACCTCATAGATAGTAAGCCAAAGCAAGTAGAACTTAGGTCATTAGAAATAGTTGAACAACTAAAATTAGAAGTTCAAAAAATTCAATTCGTACAAAAGGAGTTGAGAGAACAAGTAGATAAGTTGCATAATAAAATAGACAAATTATTAGTTTAATGACAGATTCTAGAACTAGCAGAAAATATATTCAAGCTTTGAAAGAAATTAGTAAATTAGATAAAGAACCAGTAGGATTAACAGATTTTTCAACACAAGTATCGAGTAGTAATATTCCCATTAGGCAAAATAATTTGATTATCCAATTAGTTTTAAGTCTAGCTGAAAAATTAGATCAAGTTGAAGAACAAATAGCAGAAATAAACCAAGTTTTACATAACGCATCTTCATCACTTCCACCATCCTTACTAGATAAATTAGAAAATTTAACTTTGAGTGCAAATAATAATAGAAGACCTAAGCTAAATTTTTTTGATAATAGAAACTGGAACTCTTTAGGAAAAAAGGAAAAGAAGTAGTTAGAGCGGAATATATTTATCCAAATGAAGAAGAAGCACAAGAATTTATTCGAAGAGGTTTTGAGAGAACACAGAAAAATAAATATAACTTGTATCAACTAGGTTTATTTGAAAACAGAAGTAGAATTGTAAGCAGCATCAGTCAACATGAAGTTAGTTGTATTGATAAAGAAGTCACACTTAATCTAATTAGTAAAGAAGCAGTTACTCATTTGAGAAAATCACATTTTAGTCAGATTCATATAGGAACAATATTAATTGGAATAGCAGGATTAACCAGAGCACAAGTAGGTACAAAGGCTTTAGTATACATATATGATGATAGATGGGATAATCACCAACAAGCAGCAATAGCAACAGCTGAAGTAGACTTAAGTTCAAACTTAGCAGTCATAGGTTGCATTCCAAATTATGTTATGACGATTAATGAATTTAGTAAATATATTAAAGTGAGCATAAGAACAAAAAATTATAATATGAAAGGAGAATATAAAAATTTGTGTATTAGCTTAATGTATATAGGTAAAGTGTCTGATAGATATAATCATAAGTTTAATTTAGAGTTTCAAAATTTAGTTCAAACATTTGGCAGTAAGCATGTAAATATGATAGAAGCAAAACCGTAGATAATAACTTTTTAGAAGGAACTCAGTGGACATTGCCCAATTTACAAGTAGCACAAAATAGACAACCAGATAAAGTACAAATATATGAAACTAGTACAGGTCAAGCAACAATTAGGTTTAGTAATTATAAGCAACTAGAAAAAATAGAAGAAGATGAGAGTGAAATTGAAAATGAAAGTATACATATGGCTTTTGATAATTTAGATATTAATTTAGTTGAACAAAATTTTGATCATATTGTAGATAAACTTATAGAAGATATTGATCATTTAGATGAAAAACAATATTTGAAAAAATATAAGACATATGATTTAGGACTACATAAAATTTCAAACGAAGAAATGAAAATTTTAATCTTAGAAATAGGAGTAGAACACATTTTAGGATCAAAAGAATATAATAATTTATTAGAATTGAAAGCAGAATGTAATCCAGCAGAAGAAAGTAGTACATCAGGAGTAGAAAATCTAGGACACGCAAGCAGATCTGATCAACAATTTTTGAGACCAACAAATGAACAATATAATGAAAAAGCAAAAGTAGACTATATAGAAGAAAGTATGATAAAACCTAGAAAAAATAGGATTCCATATTTCAGAGGGTTAGAACAAATTAATATAGCTGGTAATATATTAAATTTAGATAATGTAGATCCATACGATTGGGAAAGAACGATTGAGAGATGGGAAAAAGGATGCGTACATGCAGCATTAATGTTAGATTTTAGTAATTCACAAAACATGTTAGATTACTTTTAACATACTTTGGATGGTTTAGTTTTTGATTATTTCCAATCATGGAAAGTTCAAAATCCAGAACAACATCAGGCAGCTAAAACACATTTTAATATTGATGGTTTTGTTACTTTGATTAAACAAGAGTTTTTAGATCATAATAGGTTAGATGGCAGAAGTGAACAAGAACAAATAAAAGCAATCAGAAATTTAGAACAATTACAAATTTGCGATTTACAGTATATAGCTGAGTATACCACAGATTTCTTTAAATATTTAGGAAGAACATGTAGAATTAGTGATATTAATTTATTAGATACTTATATGACAAAAATAAAAGGACCAATAGGTGAAAAGATTTGGAATGAATGGCAAAAGCATTCGAAGAAAAATGATATTGCTATAGGACCTAGAATTCAACATGTATATGATATACTTAGACAAGAGTGTAGTCAAATAAAGGCTAAGAGACAAATCAGGAAGCAATTTTACATGAGTTGTAAAAATATAGATTTACCACAACAGTATGGTTGCCATAAGAAAAATAAGCATAAGAAAATGTACAAAAAGAAATATAAGTCATATAAACCCTACAAACAACATAAGAATTTCAGTATAAGACCTTCAAGAACATATAGGAAGAGAAAATATATTCCAAAACAATTTAGAAAAAGAAGTGGCAGACCTTGGATTAGGAAATATAAAGCACCAAAAGATAAGAGTAGTTGTAAATGTTATTCATGTGGAGAAGCTGGACATATTAGACCTAAATGTCCAAAATTAGGTAAACAGTCGAAAGAAAAAGTACATTTGATGGAGTTGTTTAAGTTAGAAGAAGATGAGGATATTCAGTCAATATACAGTTTAGATAATTTAAGTGATAATGAGAGTATTTATAGTATAGAAAGTATTAACATGATAGATTCAGATTCGGAAGATTCAAGTAGCACAAATAGTGATCTAGAAGAATATATGTGTGCATTCATAGAATAACAGCATGAAGAAGAATATAAATACATTAATTTAGGTTGGCCAGAAAAATGTCATAAGTGTAATAAATTAGTTGCAAATAAATACTACAATACATACTCAATATTATGTGAAAAATGTTATAGTAATAGGTTATTAGAAGTTAATATAGCAGAATCTGAAATATTAGGAAATATTGTTCATAGTATAGAAAAACCAAAAAGTAGTTCCTTAATCACTATAAATTGCGAAATAGAATTAGCAAAAGAACATAAGATACAAACCATAGCTATGATAGATACAGGGAGTACAAAGAGTGTCATAAGAGAAGAGTTAGTACCAGAAAAATATAGACAAAAATTAGCAAAACCAGTAAGAATAACACAATTTGATGAGAGACCAGTTTACTTAACACATTGTATAAATAATGAGTTTATTAAAGTAGAAAAACAACAATTTAATTTACCATTAACATTTGTTTCACCAGTAGGATCATATCCATTTATTTTAGGATTAAACTTTTTGAAAAGTTTGCAAGGTTTTTTATTTATGAACCCTAACATAACATTTTTCAAAAGAGGCATTACAATAACTGATCAAAGTAATACTATAGAAGCATACAAAAACATAAGTATAGAAGGGACTAGTGGCCAAGATAGTTATCATTTAGAAAACTCAAAAGAAAATGATGAGCATAATAACGTAGAAGAGTTTGATGAAGACATCTTTGAACATGAATACCCGATTTTAGAAAAAGGAACCTGTATAGAAATATTACAGTTAGACAGACCAAAGAGTTTAGAAGAATTGTTACAATTAGCATAACAAACTAGGATTATAGGAGAAGACCCACAGTTGCATTGGAGCAAAAATAAAATACTAGCAAAATTAGATATAATTAACCCAGATTTAACCATTAAGACGGCTGATATGCCTTGTAGTCTAATAGATAAACAAGAGTTTGAGCAGCAAATAAAAGAGTTGTTAAATTTAAAAGTAATTAGACAATCTAAGTCTAGACATAGATCAGCAGCATTTATTGTAAGAAAACATTCGGAATTAAAAAGAGGTGAGGCTAGAATAGTTTATAATTATAAGAGATTAAATGATAATACATACGAAGATAGTTATAAATTACCAAATAAGGATGAGCTTATAAACAAAATTCAAGAGAGTAAATATTTTAGCAAATTTGATTGTAAATCAGGTTTTTGGCAAATAAGATTAGCAGAAGAATCAATTGAGTGGACAGCCTTTACTTGTCCAGAAGGACATTTTGAATGGCTCATTATGCCATTTGGACTTAAAAATGCTCCATCGATCTTTCAAAGAAAGATGGACCAAATTTTCAAGAAATATGATAATTTTTGTAGTGTTTATGTAGATGATATTTTAGTACATAGTAAAAATAAAAACGAACATAGGAATCATTTAGAGATAATATTACAAGAATCTATCAATAATGGAATTGTAATTAGCAAAAATAAAATAGCATTAGAAAAGCAAGATATAGAATTTTTAGGAATGTATATCAAGTCAGGTACAATCCAATTACAATATCATATAGCTAAAAAGGTGTTAGAATTTCCAGATAAATTAGAAGATAAGAAACAGTTACAAGCATTTTTAGGATTGCTAAATTATGCAAGAAATTTTATCCCTGATTTATGAAGAAAAATAGCAGTATTACATAGTAAAACTAGCAAAACGGGACAAAAATATTTCAATAGTGAAGATATTAAATTAGTTCAAAAAAATAAAAGAAGAAATTACTAAACTTAAGCCATTAATATTACAATTAGATGATAGTTACAAGATAGTTGAAACAAATGCTTCATCATTAGGATGGGCATGTATACTATACCAGAAAAGGCATAGGGAGTCTCCAAAGTCTGACGAACAAGTTTGTAGATATTCCTCAGGAAAATTTAGTGATGTACAGTCAAGGTTACCATCAACAGATTTAGAAATTTTAGGGATAATTAATTCACTTGAAGCATTTTCTTTATTTTTACATAATGAAATATTTACGATTAGAACAGATTGTCAAAATATAATTTCTCATTATAACAAGATACATGCTAATAAACAGGTAGTCCGAAGATGGGTTAATTTTGTTTATTCAATTACAGGAAATGGTTTAAACCAATTTTTGAACATATAAAAGGTAATGACAATACATTAGCTGATATCTTATCAAGATTAATTTGTTGAACAGGTATGGAATATCGTGGACCATCATCAGCAAATAGCACAAGGCCGCAAGGCAGAAGAGTTTCTTTCAATGGCATGATGATGCACCATCAACCTCCACCATTCAGTGGATTTCAAAATAGCATGAGTAGACCAGCATCACCACCAGTACCCACCTTCAACTTAATGGCAATATTGTTGAAGGAATCAGAAATCCAACTCTGAGATACAGGTCAAGGGTACCGGGGCTTTCTGATAGGCAGCAGGTTCTCTTAGATAATTTCTGGAATATCCAAATTAAGCAGCCAAGCATGAGGTTAGGTCATGAAAAATTAATTAGAGCCTTGGAACAAGAGTTTGATAGCTTTAATTTTAATTTCCACCAAAAACAGCAGCATATTCATTCTCTTGAGCACAATCTTCAAGCCATTTTTAGGGACCATGAGTCATTACTTGGTAAGTTTACCAAAATGAACCAAGAACTCCAATCTCTTAGAATGTAGCAAAAGGCAAGTGACACCTTGAAAAGAGAATTAAAAATAGGTTTAGAAATCGATCAGCATAAAGGAAAAGAGGTTATTGAACCCATAGAACAAGAGGCTAATGAACCCATAGAAGAAATTAAGATTGAGCTCTTAGAAGAAGACGTTGAAATGGAGTAACATCAAAGTAATAATCAGCATCAGGTTCTGAGTGACAAAGAAAAACAAGAAAAATATGAAAGTTTTCTTAGGAATATATCTTCATACTTAATATTAGACGATGTTTTATTAGAAGAAATTTCAAAAACAAAACTAAGAATAATGCCAACAGATATGCAAAATGAGATCCTGAGCAGAGCATCACAGTCCATGAAAGAGTTACAATTACAATTACAATGCGCCTTGTATCAGTCCATCTTTGATCCAAAACCAGGGATGGATATTATTACAAAGATGTATCCTCCATGTCTTTGTGATAGTACATAGAATTGTATTTGTAAACAAGAAGTTAGCGTAGTTGTGGCCAGGATTGACATGAGAGATTTTAAATCATGGCATTTTAGTTATGAGCATCAGAAAAAGCATAATGAGGTAGAAGTCACCCCTGCCTTACTATTAGAGTTTGGTTATCTCGATAAAATATTTATTAACCGTATTTCTCAACTAGAATCATTTCCTGAAAAGCTTATTAAAGTAGCAGAAAACTATCTAGAAAGGTGGAAAGAAATTTGCATAAGTTTTATTAGTAGTCCTCCAGATTGGTATGCACACATGCATAAGGAGAAAGCTAGGCATATAGCCATGATCAATGAAGAGTCCTTTAGACTAAACCCTATCTCCTCACATAGGTGGACTCCTTCATACAAAGATATTTTAAAATTTAGAGGGATCCAAATGTTTGCTTTAGATGAGTTTGAAGATTTTAGGTATGATATGGTACTAGTAGCAGAAGAAGAAGAGATATATATTTACAGCAAGACAAGAATCAGTCATCAGCCTTATTGGAAGCCCCAAAATTTCAAAGAAGAAACAACGGAAATATATTACAAGGTGAAAGAAGATAGAGAAAGAGATGCGGAGCTAGTAGAATGCGATGAACAGTATTGGAATAATTTGTCAGAAGAAGAGCTGCATAACATCGACAACATGATGGAAGCCTGAAGAACTAGCTGTAAATTAGCATAAGATGAATAGCATTATAATGTATTTCCAGACAGAAATGTCAACATCGTTGTGGTCCGCATGTAATGGCATAAGAATAAATAAAGAGAAGAGTTTGATCTATTATAGACTTTTCATACTAAAATGTCCTTATGGTTAAGAATCAATAGTACTAAGCCCTTTTCGTTAAAACTCCCTTATATCTATAGATCGATGCTTCAGTCGGTTGGAATTCTTCCTTCTTATCTCATAGCTAGGACCAATAAGAATGCTATTCAAGCATCCCAAAGTGTTAACTTACACCGACTATAAAATTGAAGATAGCTAATAATATAACAATAAACATTTAGATTTTTAGCTCAAATAAGTAATCTAATAAAATGATTATTAATCAAACGAAAATAGTTAAAGAAATTAATCCCAATACTTGATATACAAATTTCATAAAGCAGTTTTAAAGAATATTGGTTTTCACTATATACCCTCCTCCTTAAAAGAAATTTCATCCTCGAAATTTGCAAAACCCTGCTCAACATATAATAGTAGTTGAAGAAAATTAAGAGAATAATGAACCATAGTGGTTGTATAGAGATTACCTTCCACTTCAAGTGGATTGCAATTCTCCATGTATTTGTCCTTCCAACTCTAGCAATTATTCTCTTTATATAGTTTTATGTTGTAAAATTCACTTAATAATGAAATAATTTTTTGTTTTTGAGTATATCGATATTTTTACACTAAAGGGATAGGGAGTTTGGTTAAGCCATGGGGAAGCAAATTTCCATCTTCTTCTTCTTGGACGAAAATGCACCTGCAAAACAATTAACACTTTAGGTCAAGGCCAAGAGCCTCACGTGCCCACAATGAATTTTTTTTTGGGGGGGGGGGGGGGGGAGGCTTTGGCCGAAGAACCTTCAATGCCAAAGTTAGAATTTGAGGGAGAAAGTGTTTGGAGAAATTTGGAGAATTTTAGAAGAGAATTGAACTTAGGTTTTTGGAGAAATGAGAGGGTATATATAGGGGTGTGGCTGGCCCTATTAAGAGAATTGGGACCAGCCACATTTGGTTGTTTTGTGGGATTGATTGCAAGATATTATGGAAATAATATCTTGCAATTACTTTAGGCAATTATTTAGATAATTAATTAATTAATTTAGGTAATTAATCCCAATTTGAAAAGAATAATTGGGAGTTACCTTGTGGGTGAAGATTTGATGAGGAATGATGAGAAGGTTTAAAAGAATACCATTTGGATCACTTTTGACCTCGATTGAGCTATTATTTTTTGTTGCATGCGCGTGAGAGTCCTGGTGTGCCTCAAGGGTAATTTTATCTTTTTACCCAAAAGTCCACATGTCGCCTCCATATTTTTCTTGATTATGTTTTGCTTGCATGAAAGGGCAACAGGTGTAGAGATCTTCTTGCTTTAGGAAACATATGATTGTTTCCTATTTTGATGTAGATTTCCTCTTTAATTGGAAATTAGATCCTTCTAGGAAAGGGAAATAAATTACTTCTAAAGTCTATTTAAGTCTACCTTAAGTAGATTATTAAATCAACTTCAGAAAGCAATTTATTCTATCCTACAAAAGAGAGAAAGCTAAAGGATATTTGTTCCCCTCCCCTAGCAATCTTCTACACTTGTCCGTGCAAAGGATCGTCTTTCGTGGCTTTCTTCGTCTTCACACCGCACCAAGTAAGAAATAGTTGATTTTCCTTGTCTTTTTAATTTTGGGAGCCTCGGGGCTTGAAATTTGGCTCGACAAGGGTTGAGGATATGTGAAAAGTTGGTTGGAGAAGGCCACAGCATGTCTGTCGTAGGGTTGCTTCGCGTGGTAGTAGCTGGCTGGGCCAGAAGTTGCTCAGCTCGGGCAGAGCTGATGGGAGCACAAGGGTGTTGAGCTGGGCTTGGCGAGGGCCAGGCTGGTTAATTGGGTTTAGGCTTTGGCCCACACGAGAGAGGGTGAGAAAGAAGATGTGGGGTGCTAACCCCCTTTCATTCGATTCGGACCGTGAGGCTTGCGGGCAGAGAGGGTATCAGGCTAAGCCGTAGGGCCTGGTGCGGTTGATGGGATCCTACGGCTTGGGTCACGAGTTTTTTTTTTTTTTTTTTTTTTTGTTTTTTTTGCTTTGCTGACGGGCTCGAGCCCGTGCACTGGAGATAGAGAAAGAGAAAGAGAAAAGCCTTAGGCTTTTGAGCTTGACCTGCTTGTGCCGACTGTTTCCTTTTTTTTTTTGGGCAGCTGTCTAATGAATTTTCCTTGCGTCTTTGTAGGATTTCTTCAAGCATGTCTTCTTTAAGCCACAAGAGTGATGATGGTGTACCGCCGTTATATCGCCAAGGCGGGTCTTTGAGTAAGGTGGGCTACTTCAAGGATGCTCACTTCAAAATTAACTCTGATGACTCGTTTAGAGACTTTCCTTGAGGCATATAGGCATGCCATTTCGTCATGGGTGCATGTGAATGGGACGTTAAGGAAGGTAGCAGCCGTGAGCCATGTAGTATGGCTCAGAGAGCCATCAAATTTCACCCCTACTACTTTGTGTTGGGATTCACTTTCCCCATGCCCCGTTTCTTCCAAGAAGTACTTTGCTCTATAAAGTGTGCCTCTGCTCAATGTTTTCCGAATGCGGTCTGTGTGATGGTGGGGTTCTTCAATCTAAACCAATTCTTTGACTTGGACTTGGCCGTCAACGAATTTTAATACTTATTTAACATTGGCCATATTGAAGGAGTTGCGCAGCTACAATCCCGCCACAAGCTCTTTGACCACTTGAGCAAGAAAGACCATGACTAGGCCAATGAGACTTTGGAGATTAGTAGGGAATGAGAGTCTGATTCCTCCCTCGAGTTGTGTGTTCCAACAGTTTTCATCTTCGGTAAGTAGACTGCTTAGTCCTTCAGCTGCTTTGTACTTTTGCTAAGTTGCTATCTGATTTATTGATTGTTTTCCTCTGCTCTTGTGGACTTGGAATTCGGCTCGACTCCTAAGACTTCTCTAGATATGAAGAAGGTGTATATTACACTAGGAATTCCTTATGTGTACCGTGAATGGCTTTGGTTGCTTAGTTCTCTTCACCGGGAGAAAGGTGGATTACTCTCGAGAGAGGAGATAAAGGGAATCAAGGTTGAGGCATTGGCTCGTCTGATCACTGTAGTGGAGCATACTATGAATGAAGGTGGAAAGAAGAGATCTTCCCCTCATGCTCAAAAGATGTCGGCTGAGAAAAAGCCTAATACTTCTTCTGCTGGTCGCAAGGGTTTGTCGGCTACCCCCAGGCTTGTGATTGACTTGACTTCTTCTAAGGGCGAGAAAGATGAGGTTGCTAGATCTGTGCCAATGACGCCTGCCGTTCCAAGATGGCTAATTCAATTTCTGATAAGATTGCTAAGTGTAGAAGTTCCGCGGTGGTTCCAGTGCTGAAAGTTATGCCAAAACGTTCGTCGGAGGCTAAGTCTGGTCTACCTTTGGAGATACTTGCTACCATGAAGAGCGATAAGGTGGACTATGTTGCTAAAGTGGCGCCAAAACCCACTTCTCTCACTGTTGAGATTGATTCACCTGTTGAGAAAAAGGAAACTGCTCGTGTGGACAATTGTGAGAAATCCACCAAGCCTGTTTCTGAGGAGGCTGCTGAGATTTGTGTATTCTTGAAACCAAGTCTGCTTGAAGACATGGATGCATGTGCCAAGTTTGTTGATGGCGTTAAATGGGTTGTCTGCCCAAGTTCCTTCGTGAAGCATACGGCGTAGTATAAGAGGGCTGTTTTGCTTGCTATGATGCAGGAAATGGCGATTCTGGCAGCTGAGTCTACGCTCATTGACCAAGAAGATACTAAGGCTGCTAAGAGGATGCCAAAGACTATGGCAGCCGAAACCTATTCCTCGGCTGAGAAGATCAAGAGGTTAGAATTTGAGCTTGCTGCTTTGAAGATGTCTAATATCTCTGCACCCACTTCTCTGCAGTTTGAGACCACTCGCCAATAGATCATGGATTTGAAGACTAGGCTTGATGCGATCCAGGTTGACACGCCCCGACCCCAATATTACCTGAATACCAAGATTAGGAGAAAATATATATATATATATATATATATAATTATCAAAAGGTCTAAAGGAAATAATCAGTGTTTTTGGCTAGAGTGCGCATAGCATGTTCTAATTTGAGATTTCAAAAGGAAAGACTATTACAGATATCACACAAAGAAAATGGACGCAGCTACTGGTAGGGGAATGCCTCGTATATTGCGTCGTAGTCTTCGTCCCTAAGACCTGAATAAGGGCGCAAAACAAGGGTGAGTGGACCAAGTTTATATACATACATACTACGAAAACAGTTATAAATATACTAACCCCCACAGTTAAGATGATGAAAACTACTAAATAATAAGTGATAGGTTTCTCAAAACCTCTAGCATGCGATAAAATAATTCATATAACTATCTACAAATCAAACTCAAAAATCATATCAGGAAGCATAAACAAGTTATGCTGCTAGTGAGTGCACCGAATAATAATACTCACAGCCCAATGCCTGCACCTCAGTCTCTGTGCCCGTAGCTAGAGATATCTCCCTCCTGGCCCAATGCTTGTCTCCATGTCCTTCAGCCTTTCGCTAGGGATTATTTCTCTCGGCCTCAATGCCAACACCAGATCCTCGCCCCAGGCGGCATAGTGTTCACTAGGCACGCACAAAACATAAATCATCTCTAAAATACAACTTCGTAGCATAAATTCATCGATCCTCTATACTACGAAGAGGTGTTCGAAAATCATTTGAAACACATTCTTAGCATCCTGTCGTCATCGATCGGACAGTCTACCAGAATAAGGGTTCTAAAGAAAAATACAATATAATGAAAATAGTTCAAAAAATATATATAATCAATCATCATTAAATCATCATGCTTCCTGTAAAGTATTCCTCAAATCAATAATTCTGCAAGGCATGCTATTAAATTATGCAATTATATAAATAAAACATGCAATTTTGAAGGTGGTCCACTCACAGATACTTCGTAGCAGCAGAATTGTGTGGAAAGAGATTAAGGAATTCCTCATTAGCAATTTCACCTAAACACAAGAATGTACAAATAAATCAAACTACCCAAACGGTATAATTCCAGGAAATGGAAATGGGTCTTGGGTTTGGATAGGTTAGGAACAAGAGGTGGTTTGGGTTTAAACCCCCCATACTCACACACACACGGCACACACCATACACCACACACACTTGCACCACGTACATACGTACTACACACACACATACAACACACACATGCATGGCAGCACACTCACATGCATGCACAGCACACATGCACTCACATCATATACACATACACACACACTGTGCTGCACACACACACACGACACTGCACACATACACTCACACGGACACACATATACACACAACATACACTCACACAGCACACGCACACACCCATAACACATAACACACACACATATGCACTACACACACACACACACACACATACACACACAACATACACTCACACAGCACACGCACACACCCACAACACATAACACACACACGCATGCACTACACTCATACACACACGGACGTACACCCATACACACACATGCACCACACATACCTACACAACCCACACACACACTTATGGCCCATGCAAGGCATGGCCCGTAGGCCAACTAAATAAAAAGGGAAATGGGCTAAGCTAAGACCCGAGGGTGATTGAGAAGGCCAGATGGCCTAGTGGCTTTGGGTGCAGATCGGGGAAAAACACCAGAAATTTTGATCGGGATTAGTCTCGATTCCGATTTGGACCTAAAACTAAGTAAAGATAGAAAGTTAAAACATAAAAAAATGACGCTGAGAGAGAAGGGAAAACAAGATTATACCTAGTTTAGAGCCACCCCAGCTGGACTATGAAGAAGAGGTCGGAAATTCGATTTCAAATTTCGTCGGATTCTGGAAATAAACACCTAAGGTATGGATGCAGAGATTAGAATCACAACTCAGGCTCAAAGGTCACCACATATAGACTACCACCAAGGGAACAGTTTAAACATACCTGAGATGGAAATTTCGAGAGGGCTCAAGCTCTCGGGTTCACTGGTCACTGCACTAGCAGTGCACCGATGGTGCATGCAAAGCTATAGTTATCTTCCTCAGGTTCCAGAGATCCAAAATATGAGTATAGAGTGTGTGAATGCTAGGAAGAAAGAGAGATGAGAGGGTTTTCGAAATGAGAGCAAAGGTAGAGCTCTCGGAGCTTAGAGAGAGTTACGGAACTGGGTGCAGAAAAGAATAAGGAAGAAGATGGGTTCACGGGTTAGGTAAACCTTGGGCTTAAAAAAATAAAGAAAATCTTGGGCCTTACATTAATTCACAAAGGAATGAGCCTGGCCTAATGTAAACTAGGTTATTTTTAGGTAAGGTTATGATTTCTTAGTTTGATTTGCAGATAGTTATATGAATTATTTTTATGGCATGCTAGAGGTTTTGAGAAACCTATCACTTATTATTTAGTACTTTTCATCATCTTAACTGTGGGGGTTAGTATGTTTATAACTGTTTTCGTAGTATGTATGTATATAAACTTGGTCCATTCACCCTTGTTTTGCGCCCCTATTCAGGTCTTAGGGACGAGGACTACGACGCAATATACGAGGCATTCCCTACCAGTAGCTGCGTCCATTTTCTTTGTGTGATATCTGTAATAGTCTTTCCTTTTGAAATCTCAAATTAGAACATGCTCTGCGCACTCTAGCCACTTTCTTAAGCACTATTTATTTCCTTTAGACCTTCTGATAATTATATATATACTTTCTCCTAATATTTACTCTTGTATTCAATAAATGGCTTTCGTCACCTCGGGCGTCAGCCAGCACGTGCCTATCCTGGTATTCGAGGAATATCGGGGTCGGGACGTGTCACAAGTTAAGTATGAAAGCGCAGAGAAGGAGATCGGGTGTTACATACCTCATATTTAAGACCTTGAGCATGTTGTCTCCAAGCTCCGCTTTGCTGCTTATGCAAAGGATGAAGAACTGATTGCTGCTTACAACCAAGTCATCCACTTCAAGAAGGTCATTAATAGGCTTGAACCTCAAGTGTTGGAACTTCAGGGTGCTTTGAAGATCAACGACTGTCTGAAGAAGGAAGTGCAGGAGCTGCAGTGCGTCCATGCTGGTCTACTCGAGGAGAATGAGTAGTTGAAGGGTTCGAGGCTTCGCTTACTTAGAGTCAAGCCGATTTCTACAAACTGGGTTATGTAGATCATCTCTTTGGGAGGTCGTCTAACTTTGAGTTTACTGGTAAAGACTTCAAGACATTCTCCATTTCTCCGGAAGACTTGCTCGTCTTTACTTTTAAGGCTTTCATTAGTGAAGTAGTCGGAGAAGCTGGTGCCCAGGCTAGAGCAACCGGGGGTGAAGCACTGGATGATGTTGCTGCTGAGAATGTTACGGCTACAGAAGGTATGGTGACCGAGTAGCCGTGAGATGTCCAAGCTGCTGAAGAGCAGTCTTCTAGGTAGTCTTTAGGATTTTCTTCATTTTCCTTGTTGGTTTTTGCTTTGCTTGAACTTCTTTGGTCTTTGCTAGTTGTTTATCAATTTTGCTAGAAAATTTAATAAACTTGATTCCTTCGCTTTTCTTCATCTTCGTTTTTTTTGTTCTTGCCCAACCTTAGACTTTTTAGACCAGCAACAGGCGTGCTACCTTTTTATAAGTAAACATGATCGCGTAGCTTATGCAGCCATAGATGTTGGTATAGAACTTTTCAAAGGTTGTTAGCCATAAGGTCGGTAGTCGGACGCCTTACTTACAAAAGCAGACGAGTTTGTATGACCACTTGGCTGTTAGCCTTGGGTTTCTTCAATATTTTCAGCTGTGCGGCCTGCATCATAACATTTTTTTTGTAACCAATTATGTGGGTTGCGTAGCCATTATCATAACACTTAGGAATTGGTGTAGATCGTTCCGCGCTTTGGCAGAAATGAAGCTTATCGATTGCGTAGCATGTTGGCAATGGAAGAAGTTTCGTATATGCATGCTAACATGTTGAACCTTTCACATAAACTTGCAGCTTTATAAGCCTAACGCGGCTTACTCCTTGAAGGGCAAACGGTAAACAGTATTCTAGAAACTGTAGACTACCTTAGTGCACTCGGTAACATCTTTAGGGTTCCAAGGTAGTTGTCCATAAGGCATACTACATAATGTGCCCTATCCGTCTCTGGGGCCCGGTTTCCCTCGGATTAGGCTAAGAGACCCAAAATCCTTCAATTAGCTAAGCCTTGAAGAAAGACTATTATGGCTACTTCTAGGAAACCCGGCACAAGCCATCGTGCACCTAGTTATACTAAGGCAGCCCTGCTCATCCACATCTGGATATTATGAGTGTAAGTTTATCCTCCCGCCTTGGAGAGCAGACCCATATGGGTGTCGAGGAATTGGTTTACCCTTTCGTACTAGAAAACATGGTTGGTCCATCTGAAAGAGGGTGCAATTCATGCGATGAGTCCCTATGGAGGGCGCGATCTTCTTTTGAAGTGCATGAGTGATCAATTGTTGTAACATATAATCGAGCCAAGTTGTAAATTACTTCTGTATTCCTCATTGAAAAACGAGTGAACTGAACAAAAACTTAGTTGTAAAGTAGAGACTACATAACAATTGGATAATCTTCGACTCGCGAGGTGATGCCTATTGAGCTGCTTGAGTCTTCGAGCTTTGGTGTAGCGGGAGGTCACACATGGTACTTCATCAGATTATAGGCATTTCACTGCTTTTTGATCTCTTTATCGTTCATGGTGACGATTGTGTAACTTCCCTTGTAAGCTACTTTGTTGATCTTGTATGGACCTTCCCAGATGGGATTCATTTTTTTGGAGCCTTCTTTGCAGAAAGTGATGAAGGCTTTTCTTAGGACTAGATCTTCGGGCTGGAACTTTTGGATCTTGGCATTTTTGTTGTAGCTGGAGAGGAGTTGCTGCTGGTAGGTTGTGGTGCGGGTGATGGTCTAATCCCGTTTCTCCTCTACTAGATCTAAGCTTGTGGCTATATCTTTACTGTTATGCTCAAAGCTTAGCAGTAGAGTGCTGATACTTAGCACGATGGCATTGGGAATAATGATTGCTTCTGAATCGAATGCCAAAAAGAAATGAGTCTCATTGATTGCTCGTCGTTTGGTTGTGCGATACGCCCATAGACATCCAGCGAGTTCGTCTGGCCACTTTCCCTTTTTGTCGGAGATGGATTTCTTGTGGCAGTCGAGAATCATCTTGTTAGATGCTTCGGCCTGCCCATTACCTTGAGGATATCTTAGCATGGACATGTGCTGCTTGATGCCATACTTTTGGAAGAAATTTGCCAAATCTTTGCCTACGAATTGCAGGCCATTATATGTGATGATGGATTAAGGGATGCCAAATTGGCAAATGATGTTCTTCCATATAGAGCGCTCTATGTCCGTATGAGTCGTGGTCGTCATGGACTCTGCTTCTACCTATTTGGTGAAGTAATCGGTTGCCACGATTAGCATGCATCTGTTGGTACCGACTTGTAGCCGACAACATTGGCCTTACCAAGTCGATTGCCCACTGCATGAATGACCAATGACTCGTTTGTGGGGGTAGTTCACTGGCAGGCAGTGTTGGTACCGACTTGTAGCTTTGCCAGCGGTTACACTTTTGTACTAATTCCTTAGCATCTTGATGCATAGTAGGCTAGTAGTAGCCTACGTTGAGAGCCTTTTGTGCTAAGGATTGGCCTCCAGAGTGATTTCCACAAACACCTTCGTGGATTGAGCTTAGAACTTTTAGGTCGTCGGGAGGTGCTAGGCAGTAGATGTGTGATCTGGTGTAGGATCTTCAGATGAGAATGCCATTTCATATGTAGTAGCAAACCACCTTTATTTAGAGCTTTCTAGACTCCAATCTTTCTGTGGGGAGTGTGCCATTAACCAGGTAGTCTATGATGAAACTTTGCCAGTTTGGAGTTATATTAACCTGTGACATCTCGGCTGCTGGCTCCGCCTTTATGCTTGGCTTGTTTAGGTATTCTACCATAATAGAGCATTTGAGTTAGTGGTCGAGGGCAGAGCCTAGGCTGGCTAGAGCATCCTCGTGGACGTTGTCTGCTCACGAAACTTAAGTGAAGGTATAAGTGTAAAATGCCTCAAGTTGCTTTCGTACCTTCTCTAGGTATTTTTTCATCCTTGGGTGTTTTGCCATGTATTCCTTAATAGTCTGGCTAGTGATTAGCTGAGAATCAGAATGAATTACGAGTTTTTTTACCGCTAAGTTTTTTTCCATTCAAAGGCCTGCTAGAAGCGCCTTGTACTCCGCTTCGTTGTTAGATGCTTTGAAGCCTAAAGTAATCGCCTACTCAAGCATCGAACCGTCTGGGGTGACAAGGACCATGCCTGCTTCTGAACCTTTGTAGTTGGATGTGCTGTTGACATGCAAATGCCAGAAGTCTCCATCGGGTCGAGCATGCGTGGTTAAGGTGTGCTCAGCTACCTCCGGGCATCACTGAGCCGCTATGTTACATCGCCTAGGCTAGGCGTGAATTCTGCTAAGACTTGGACCTTTATTGCAGTGCAAGGTCAGAAAACTAAATCGTATTAGCCAAGTTCCAACGCCCATTTCATCACCCGTTGAGAAACATATGGACCATGTAGGATTGATCGTAGGGGATATTGAGTCATGACGATGACTGTATGAGCTTGAAAGTATAGTCTGAGGTTTCGAGCCGCAACAACTAGTGCTAAAATTAATTTCTCAATCTTTGGATATCTAGTTTCTGCATCGAGAAAAGCTTTAGAAGTGTAGAATACCGATGGTTGAGCCCCTAGCTCTTCTCGTATAAGGGCAGAACTTACTGCTACTTCTGAGACTGCCAAATATATGCCTTCACTACTTAGCTTGGATAGTAAAGAAGGTGATGTGAGGTATTTCTTCAAGTCTTGGAAAGCTCTTTCGCACTCATCATCCCATTTGTCTCGTTGTGCCCTCTTGATGGCCTTGAAAGGTTTGCATCAATCGGTTGACCGCGAGAGAAAGCCGTTGAGGGCGGCTGCTTGTCCGGTCAAGCTTTGGATCTCCTTCAAGCTAGTGGAGATTTCATCTCTAGGATCGCTTGGATTTGCTTGGGAAGTGCTTCGATTCCTCGTTGGGTTACTAGGTACCCTAAGAATTTGCCCGAAGATACTCTAAATGTGCATCTGGCAGGATTGAGCTTTATCTTGTACTTTCTAATGATGTTGAAAGTTTTCGCCAAATTGTCGATGTGGTCTAACCGCTACTTGCCTTTTACCATGATGTCGTTGACGTTGACCTCCATGGTTACTCCAATTTGCTTCTTAAACATCATGTTCACCAATCTTTGGTAAGTGGCTTCCGAGTTCTTAAGGCTAAAGGGCATGACCTTGTAGTAGTAGGTGCCTCGCTCAATCACGAACGCGGTTTTCTTCTTGTCGGGCTCGTACATGGCTATTTAGTTGTAGCTGGAGTATGCGTCCAAGAAACTGAACAGCTGGTTCCTAGAAGTTGAATCTTCGGGGAAATGGATAAAGATCATTTATCCATGCTTTGTTAAGGTCGGTGTAGTCTATGCAAACCCTTCATTTGCCTTTCTTTTTCTTCATCACTAGCACGACATTGGCAAGCCATGTTGAGTGCGCTACCTCTTCTATGAATCTGGCCTCCAGTAGCTTATCAATTTCTGCTTCAATGATCGCTACTCGCTCGGGTATGAAATGTCTTTTCTTTTGGATTACTAGTTTGGCAACGGGGTCAACGTGCAACTTATGGCAAGCTATCTTGGGGTCGATGTCAGGCATATCGAAAGGTGACCACGCAAAGACGTCACAATTTTCCTTAATGAAAGCCGTGAGTTCCTCATTTTCTTCCAGGCTCAGATGTAAGCCAATTCTAGCCGTCTTCTCTGACTGCTGGGGATCAAGAATGATGTGATCGGCATCCTCTTTGGGTTTCCATCCCGTCTCGTCTGTTGGCACGTTGGTTTGGACACTATCTTCTTGATTCGCTTACTGTAATTGCTATTTAGTAGCTTTGTCATCCCCTTGGACCTTGGTTACCTCTACAGGGGTAAACGGCTTATTTTTTATTCCTTTAGTACTTGTACAGTGCAATGTCGAGATACGGCTTGGTCAAACTTGATTTCTCTGACTCTTCATCCTAGGATGCGGAATCATATTTTTTGATACTTGACGGAAGTGACGGCGTCCAACTTTATTAGCCAAGATCTCCCTAGAATCCCATTGTAGAGAGATGGGTCACTTCTTATTGTGAACGTCTGCTTTGAGACAATTGGCAGGGTTTTCAAGTCAAGTGTGATGTGGCTGATGACAATCGAGGTATGTCTGTTGAATCCAATGAATACCTCATCTTGGCATATGATTATGGTTTCTAAGCCCATCTTCTGAATTATTGAGAGCTGAAGTAGGTTAACTGCACTTCCATTGTCCACCATCATTTTGTCAACTATGGCATGGGCCAGTTGGATAGATACTACCAGTGCATCATTGTTCAAGAAATCTAATCCTTCATCATCTTACGTAGTGATACCAACAATGGGTCCACATTGGGTATTGGCTGCTTGGACTTGTGAGACTAATAGTGCTTGCTGGATCTTTCTCTTCTTGGAATTGTTGGTGGCCCCCAAATGCTCAGATTCGGTGAAGATGCCATTGATTTGAATCGTCTTGTTGGGCGATTCTTCGTCGGCGTCCGCATTCCTTCTAGGCTGCTCAGTCGGCTTGTCCAAGTATTTGTCGACTTTACCTTCCTTCATGAGCTTCTCTAGGTGATTCTTCCAAGTGTAGTAGTCGTCGGTTGTGCGACCAGGACCTCAGTACTTGGTGTGATCCAACTTGGAAGTGTCTCATTTTGAATGTTTTGGTAACTTGAACCATGGTTCGTTCCTGATGTGGCGAAGGATTTGGAGGACTGGGATTGAGAACTTATAGTAAATTTGAAGCGTTTGACCTCCTTTAGTAAGGGATTAGTCTTTACGTTTGGCCCCTGCCTACTTTTATTGTTGTACTGCTTTCCGTCCTCCTTCTTTTGAGCTACTGTTGATTCTTTCCGAGGCTGCTCAGGTGCCTTGTTTGTTCACCGAGCCTCATCCCAAAGTGCATGCTTATCTACTAGAGCAAAAGAGTCTACCAGAGCTAGATCTTCTTTCATGATCAACTCTCTGAACAGTGGGTGGTCTGCTGGGAGTCATTTTTGGAAGGCTGCACTTGCTATTGAGTCGTTGCATTCGACTATCTTCACCTTCTCTACTTTGAAACTCTTCACATAGTCTCGAAACGACTCTTTTGGGTTCTTTTTCACGTTGAACAAGTGGTCGGACTTCTTCTTGATCGAGCGGTATGACGAGTATTCTTTCGTGAAACCAAAGAAAAATCATTAAAACTCTGGATGGATAGTGGTGGCAAGGTGTGGAACCAATCTTGCGCCTCGTCTTTCAAAGTGGTGGCGAATATCTTGCACATAAAAGCATAGTTGTTCTGATAAAGGACTATCATGCTTCTGTAGTGCTTCAAGTGTCTATCTGGATCTCCATCTCTTTTAAAAGATGTGAAATATGGCATGCTGAATTTGTGTGGAGGCTTTGTCTGCTCGATCACGTTCGTAAAGGGCAACCTGCTTATGTTGGTCATGTCTCGACGTAGTGGCTCATCAGTAACCTCGTGGCATTGAAAGTCATGCAATTGCTCGGTCTAGGTTGCTCTTCTATATGTTTGACTCTTCTACACCGTGACTGCGGTGCATGTGGTATATCCTTAGCGAGCGAGTGAATTTCTTGCAGACTGCTGGTTGTACTTGAGCTGGATTTAGTGACTGCCATTCTCCATCCGCCATGCTACCTACTCCGATGTGAGGTGGATGATGCTCCTTGAAGGCTTAACCGCGAATGAACACTTCGTCTTGAAGGTTGCTCATGTTGATCACCAGAATGTGGCCCCAACCACGAGTGTATGCTTTCTCGTAGGCCTAACCGAGAGTGCACGCTCCTTCACGCACTAAGATGAGAGTATACGCTTACTTGAGGGCCCAGTTAGAAGTGTACACTTTCGGAACTCTCGGTTCGTGGTTGGTCGAGTGGCTGCTTACTGGGACGCTACTAGAGAGGTTCTTCGTCTGCCCTTGTCCTACTTCGGGTCACCTCGTCAAGGGTACGTTGCATCTCGGTGCATTACAAGAGTTGATTCACCAAGGTCGTCTGTTGTGTGATGGTGCTCGTCAACTCTATAACTTGTCAAGCTAAGTGTTGCTCTCTATTTGGGTTGGAAGAGCTTGGATGGAATGCATCTCCTTGAGTAATCAAAGTGTAGTTGGGAAATGTCAAATCTACGGAGAATGGAGTGAAAATGCCCCTAGTTCAATTGTCGGCCCATAAATCTGAAGCCGAGATAGTTGAATCGGTCTTAGACCGGTTTGGGATGCTTGGGGTACTATGGGAGTGGGTTAGATTGCCTGCGGGGCACGTGGGTGGGAGGCTTGGGCTCGGCTCAGGTGCGCGCTGGGCTCACGCCAGGTCGTGGCTTCGGCTGGTTCCTCATGGGCTTGAGACCGTGTGAGTTAGAGAATGACGGGGCATTGGGCTATTTTTAGCATAGCTTGGGCCTGCACTTCTTGGGTCGCGCGTTGTGCTTGCTGCCCACTATGGGCTATAGGTTTGCCAAATGTTACCACGGTGGTGTCGCTCAGCTTATCGTTGTATTGAGCCTTGTGGATCGCCGTGGTCCTAATTCTTGAACGTTGGAATTTTCATTCGTCGTGGTTTCTGAATCTCTTGCCATCGTACTTTTCTTTTACGTTTATTCAAAGAATTTTTGTATAAAAAATTCAAGAAATAAGAACGTACAAAAAATCTACAAATGGACAAAAAATTATAAACCTTGAATGCGAGAGTCTTCTACGAGCGTGTAAATTAAGACTCTCAATGAAAGCACCAATTTGTGGATGCAAATTTCCACCTTCTTCTTCTTGGACGAAAATGCACCTGCAAAACAATTAACACCTTAGGTAAAGGCCAAGAGCCTCACGTGCCCACGATGAATTGGGAGGGCTTTGGCCGAATAACCTTCGATGCCAAAGTTAGAATTTGAGGGAGAAAGTGTTTGGAGAATTTTAGAAGAGAATTGGACTTAGCTTTTTGGAGAAATGATGGGGTATATATAGGGGTATGGCTAACCCTATTAGGAGAATTGGGACCGGCCACATTTGGTTGTTTTGTGGGATTGATTGCAAGATATTATGGAAATAAAATCTTGCAATTACTTTGGGCAATTAATCAATTAATTAGATAATTAATTAATTAATTTAGGTAATTAATCCAAATTTGAAAAGAATAATTGGGAGTTACCTTGTGGGTGAAGATTTGATGAGGAGTGATGAGAAGGCTTAAAAGAATACCATTTTGATCACCTTTGACCTCGATTGAGCTGTTATTGTCTGTTGCATGCATGTGGGAGTCTCGGTGTGCCTTAAGGGTAATTTTGTCTTTTTCACCCAAAAGCCCATGTGTCACCTTCATATTTTTCTTGATTATTTTTTGCTCCACAAGCCACACAATGAGCAGTCTAATTTGGAATTGAATTTGTCATCTACGAGATTTGAATTTAAGACCTCTTAATTCCGAGCGAAGAGGAATACCACCAGATCGTATTACTGAATTGCAATGAAAATAATTAACTATATACCAAAACATATATTTTATTTTCTAGTAATAACAAAAAGTAGCTTGACGTTCGAAAAAAATCATAGATCACATATTTTTCTTTTTCGAAAGGAGTAAATGAAAATTTTGAAATGAAATACAAAATTTGCATTTAGAACAAAATGGTTTTCTTCTGTACTAACAAAATGATTTTCGAAAACCACTTATTCACACAATTACCACGAAACCAAAAGCTCAATCCCAAAGCTCAACTCACAATCCTGACACTAGTTGGTTCGAACAACAATTTCAGGAAAAACACTTGTAACTAAGGCCAATCTAATCAAATCCCGACACCCACTAATTGGGATTTGAGTGAATCCAATTTTCAAACGAAATAGTACTACAAATTGTATCCCTAGCTTCATGGTACAACAACATTCAGCTTTGTGACTCATCGCATGTCATTCGTGATTTCGTCTTACTCATAGGAATGAAGTTCAATGAACCCTTCTCAGAACCAACAATTGTGTAGGGATAGAGTTCAATAAATTCATCACACAACCAGAAGTCAGTGTAGGAATGAAATTTAATATACTCATCACACAATCCGGAATTGTGTAGGCCAATGAGATTCTTTGGCAAACTCATCACACAACCAATTGTGTAGGAGGAATGGAGTTCAACTAAACCCGTCATACAACCAAACGTTGTGTAGGGATGAAGTTCAGTAGACTCATCACATAACCAGACGATATATATGTAGGAATGAGAATCAATTGGTTCATCATACAACCCTAAGTTGTATAGGAATGAATAACCGTCAATAAGGCCATGCACGTGTAGGAATGTGAATTCCACTTAACCGTTACCTTTATGAGTAGAAGTAAGTCACAAGTGAATTTGTTTTTTCTTTAGAATTTGATCGAATGAATTGATAGAGATAGTATATTAGTGATTGTACACTTATGATGTTGACACTTGTCTTAATCTTTGATAGGCAGTTAGTTTGTTAGAATCTTGTGAGTTGTATAAATACTTCATTTATGCAATAACTTCTTCACTAAGTAATCAATACAAGAAAATATCTTGAGCTTTCATCTCTCTCTCTCTCTTTCTCTCTCTCTCTCTCTCTCTGCAATACTGTTCTTACAAGTTCATAGTATATACATTAACATGAATGACTACTTCGGTAATCTAAACTTCGGCTTTAAATCTTTAACTAAAAGAGTCTCTTGCTTCCAAGACAAAATTAACTGAAAACTTTACAACAATTTCCAACTTAAGAAGTTTCCAAAACAAGGCAAACATAAGTTCAGTAGTCTTACTCATCTGCTGGAACAAAACAGAAAAGCATTTAGTTCGTAACCACCTCTTTAAAATTCATAACAATTCAATGACAGTATGTGATCATGATTGGGAATTCATAACCAACTTTTCAAAAGTACGAGTAAAATTCGATTTAAAATAGCCAGTGAAACAAAAAGACAACGCTTTCTAGCTACCCATGATACTACCCATAACTAGAGTACTAATCTCTCACACTTAGGAACTCAAAGGGATACTACAAGGAAAGAATCAACGCCCACAAAAAAGCCAAGTTGTATAGATCAAGGCTTTAGCTCCTCCAATTCCCATCAACTACTTAATTGGTATCACAACCTTGTCCTAAGGTTGTCTAATAAGTGAGCTTTGATACCATTTTGTCATGCCCCAAATTCGGGATTGATCTTGAACCCAAATTCGGTGCGCGAGCTAAAAATTTAAATAAATAAAGAGAAACTGAAGCATAATGGAAATAAATTAAATTTCTCTTGTAAAAAGAATCAAGAATTCTTTACATGGCTAAAATAAATATGTAAAAACTGAATAGTAGATTGAACACATACCAATTATTAAGCTAGTTGGTGCTCTAGAAATTTAGAGTTGTCAGATAACGAAGAAAAAGAAAGGGAAGAGGTTTGGATGACTATGGAGGAGTAGATGGGGTGTAGCAATGATAGCCATGGGAGATGGAAGGAGGTTTAAAGAGAGAGAATGGACTTTGCCCAATAGAGATAATGGGCTGATTAGGGTTTTATTTGTTATTTTAAGTGATTTAGTTGGGCATAAAAAGAAGGCTTTTTATATTAGCACTCCACAAAATGTTGAATGCATCTCACATTAAAATTTAATATTAAATAACTTATTTACCCCACCATGCAATGACAATTTTGACCTTATTAGGTTTATTTTTTTTTTTCCAAATACACCCTAAATCACTTTTAACGTATTATTTATCTTCTTCAACTATCAAAACACCTCTCACCCCAATTCATTTTTAGTGATGATTTTCAACTAGGCAGTGGTTGCAATGATTACAGTATGGTCATGTCCTTCTAGGAGATCATGAAGTGATTGCAAAGTGAGGGCAAAAGCTAAGGACCCCGAAGTCCTACTCAATCTCATAATTCAAGACCTAGCACTTATGAATCTCATAATTCAAAAGCCATGGCCTCCAAACTGATTGCAGAGTGAGTCAATGACATTCATAAGGTGCTTTCTTGCACTATACTAAGATGCTTTCTTGCATGTGACTTGGTTCGACCAAAATATGCATAAGAAAATGGAAACAACGTGGTAGCTTTGAAATCGTTATTATTATTGAAAAACATTCAAATGAATCTAAATATTTTTCAAATCATTCAATTTGAAATCATTCAGCAAGCTAAACGTTCAAATGTTTAGATTCAGCCCTTGAAAATTAAAAATGAGTGTTATAAGATTTGATAAATGTGGAGTGTATGTAGATAATATAAGGTGTATATTGAGAATGTGAGGTGTGAGGGTATTATAGGGAAATATGTGGGGTGTATTAAGATAATTTTTAGTTGAAAAAGCAAATGTGGTATGTATTAAGTAAGTGAGATTTAGTCAACAATTTGTGGGGTGTTAATATAATAAGCCAAAAAGAATTTTGATTAAGTTAGGTTTTGAAAAGTAAGGGGGGTTTCAGAAACAACGTGGTGTAAAAAGTAAGGATAAAATTGTCACTTGCCAAAATAGTTTTTTTTTTTTTTCCAACACTTGCCAAAATAGTTGACCAGGATATTAATTTTGGTTATTTACTTATTTAATGGGATATTAATTTTTGTTGTAGTTAGCTCGGATACAAAACCCTTTTCCCAAGTTATGTAGAAGTCGAACACAAAAAGGAGACCTGTATCTTTATATATAGGGTTCGCGCATGAGATAAAACACCCCAAAACCCTAGCGCTCTCTCTTCGACCTTGAAGAAGGACGAAACCCAAGGTTAATTGGCTCTTCTTGTTACTGTGAGTGCTGAATTCCCTCTAGTTATCCTACATGCATAAGTTCTTATATGTACCATAGTCTTTATTTTTATGCAGATAGCATACATATATTTCATGTTGAGTGGTATGCTAGCCAAAGACATCACGTTTCTTTTCTAATTGATTTTGATTACCGTAGATTCGGTATTCAATTGTTCTTGTTAGGGTTGAGAAACATGAGATAATCTTAATCAGAGAGTCGAAGTTGAGATTTTTAATGACATCAAGTCAGTGAGTTTGGATGCTTTTTTATTTTTTATGATATTTGATATCTGAATGTGTTTTTATCGTATTTGAAATCAGAATCTGAAGGAGAATGGTTTAAAATTAAACTGGTGTCTTACCACCAATTTTCAGAAACTAACTTGACTTAGCTTTGACTAGTTTTTTTTAAACCCACTGGACCTCCGTTTGTCTGGTCCTGTAACCCTAGCGAGAAACCCTAGCTATCTAATGGACGAGGTTTTTCAGTGTTTCTTTAGAAGTATAAATCTGCAATATTATAATTAATCTTTCTTTCCCTAGTGTTACTGGGAATTTGAGGGATGGATTGAGAGACACGTTTCACTTGTATAAATAATGAACTTCAGTAGATGTTAAACTTTTTCCATGTTGAGAAATCGTATGATTTAAAGAGTTATTGCCGTTGTTTGCATTAAGTTTCATCATGATTTGGTAGGGCATAAAACGAGCATCAAGCAGGAGAATGCCTAATATGGAATGGGTACGCAGTCATTGTGGTGTCTCATGCCAATAATACAATGTTATGGTTTAGTCTTTTCCCACATAACATTATATGATTGGTACGGAATGCCACAATGATGATGTAGCTGTGAGATTAAGTTATTCTCTCTAACCAGGAGTCTTTCTAGGGCATATCTCTCAAGTGTTTTTCCACCTTTATCTGTTTGATACTACATATAATACATAATTAAATACGTATTACATTTTAAACACAGTTGTTTAATTCTCAGAATTTGGTGAAGTACCATTTACATGATATGCAGTAATTTTTAGTATGAATGCATGATGCATCTATGTTTGATAAGTGAAAGAAAATAAATGTACAGATGTCATAATTGTATTGGACCTTGTCCATGTCGGCTAAAACAGAACACTGTTAGAGTTGCTGCTTTATATATAGCAGTATGTAATTCTTTCCCTTTTCAATAAAAATCGAATCTTCATGCATTTTCTTCTCTGCTGCTCTCTCTCTCTCTCTCTCTAAAGTCCGTGTTCTTAAACCCTTAATTTTCTTCAAGTGTGTTAGTTTCTCAACTGTTAATATGGTATCGAGCCAGCGATTCTGCTGTGGTTCATCGGAGTTTTGGGTCCTCTGACGGCTTTCTGGGTTGGTTCTAGGAAGTTTTTTGATTGGTGATTTCAATGGTTCTAGGAAATCTTGTAGTTTGGTATATGATTTCTGAGTTGCTTAGTAAATAGAGTTGTGGGCACGAAGCCATTGATTGATAATCTTGAGATTCTTGTAGTTGTTTGATTGAAGGCACGAAGCCATTTCTGTGAAGATTCTTGTTTGATTGAAGGCACGAAGCTATTTCTGTTAAGATTCTTGTAGTTGTTTGATTGAAGGCACGGAGCCATTTCCGTTGTAGTCTAGTAAATTGGCAAGACTTGTTGGCACAAAGCCATTTCTGTCCGATTCTTGAAAACTTTTGTAATTGTTTGAGGTTCTTTTATAACAATGGCGTCATCATCATCAGTGAAAATAGAAGGGTTGCTGGGAATGTTAATTATAAAGTTAACTGATGAGAATTTTTCGAAGTGGGTTTTTCAATTCAAGTCTGTTCTAAAAGGATACAAGTGTGTTAGCTTCTCAACTGTTAATAATGTTTGCATAAAAGCATACATATGTGTGTTTGTATATATCAAGAACTGGTGTAAGTGGTTTAATTACTTGGATTGTTTCAATTTCTTCTGCATTGTAGGATTGAAGACGTATTGCAGTTCGGCAGATATGGACTTTGGTGAGTAACATTTTCTTAAGTAATTAGGTTTCTGATTACCCATGTTGTCTTTGCCCTTGAAAAGGGCAGGAAAGATAATTAGCTTATTTTGCTTTTCATGTTATGTTGTCAATAGTGTACTTTAAAGACCAGCAGAACTTGAAAAAGCTTGAGAAAATTGAGAAGTTTGAAGCTCAACAGACCGTGGAACTTAAGAAAATTATTGTGCTGCGTGATGCTGAAAACAAAGAGCTTGCCAAACATCTCGAGATAACAGAGGATCAAATTAATGAACTCGAGAAACATCTTGCGCAGACTGAAGCTGATAAGGAGACACTTGAGAAAAAACTTCTTGGACTGCAGAATGAAGCTAAAGTGAACAAACAGCTCAGAATGAAAGTGCTTGAGCTGCAAAATGTAGCTGATCAAAACAAAAAACTTAAGAACGATCTTGAGAAAAAGCTTGAGCAGAGCGAATCTCGGAAGAAAGAGCTTAGTGAAGAACTTCAGAAGATTAAGGATAAAAAGGAAGAGCTTGAGGAAATTCTTGACATAAATGAGGCTGAAATGGAAGAGCTTGAGGAAGCTCTCGAGAACATTGAGGCTGAAAAGGACGATCTTGAGGCTGAAAAGGAAGCTCTTGAAGACGAGCTTGTGCAGATCGAGGTTGATAAGAAGGCATTTAACAAGAAAGTGCTTGATTTGCAGAGTGAGATTGATCAAAACAAAGGGCACCAGAATGATCTTGAGAAAATGATTGAACAGTGTGAAGCTCAGAAGAAAAAGCTTAAAGAAGAGCTCGAGGAGAGTGAGATGCAACTGCAACACACGGTATTCTTCTTTTTCTCAACTTTAAACCAATTTACGTTTTTTGGTCTTCTTTAGATTGGCTTCATAATAAATTTGATTGTCATCTCTGTATAGGATTATTTTTTTCTTTCAATAAATTAACTTGGGGGCTTGATTAGATATTGATTCTTTGATCAGGTATACTATTGTGATTATCTAAGTAGGTTTAAAATTGTACTTGAAAAATCGCATACATTTTAGTCAACCTACTGTGTGTGTGTTACATATACGTATATGTATGTATATTTATTATTTATATGCGTATCATATAATACACAATCAAAGGACCTACAATTTTATGTTCAACATCATATTCAAACAAATACCCAATTAAGAAGCTTGTTTTGCTCGGTGAATGCAGAAGAATGAGCTTGGGAAAGTGATTGAACAGAAGGATGCTGAAAAGGTAGCTCTTATGCAAAAGCTTGGGAAAACGGAAGCCAGTAAGGTCGAGCTTATGATAATTATTGCGCAGCGGGATGCTGAAAAGAAAGATCTTACCAAACATCTGGATAACACAGAGGCTCAAATTGATGAATTAGAGAAAGATCTTGAGCAGACTGAAGCTGATAAGAAGGCACTTAGGAAAAAAGTTCTTGAGCTGCAGAATGAAGCTAAGATGAACAAACAGCTTAGAATGAAAGTTCTTGAGCTGCAAAATGTGGCTGATGAAAACAAAAAACTTAAGAACGATCTTGAGAAAAAGCTCGAGCAGAGCGAATCTCAGAAGGAAGAGCTTAGGGAAGAACTTGAAGAGATTGAGGCTGAAAAGGAAGCTCTTCAGGCTGAAAAGGAAGGCCTTGAGGAAGATCTTGAGAAAATTGAGGCTGAAAAGGAAGATCTCGAGGCAATTGAGGCTGAAAAGGAAGATCTTGAGGCTGAAAAGGAAGCTCTTGAGGCTGAAAAGGAAGATCTTGAGGCTGAAAAGGAAGCTCTTGAGACTGAAAAGGATGCTCTTGAAGACGAGATTGTGCAGATCAAGGCTCACAAGATGGCACTTAACAAGAAAGTGCATGAGTTGCAGTGTGAGATTGATCGAAACAAAGAGCATCAGAATGATCTTGAGAAAAAGATTGAACAGAGTGAAGCTCAGAAGAAAGAGCTTAAAGGAGAGCTTGAGAAGAATGAGACCCAACTGAAACAAATGGTATTTTTCTTTTCTCAACTTTAAACCAATTTACGTTTTTGATTTTTTAAGATTGTTATCATAGTAAATTTTATTTTTCATCCCCGATTAAGATTTTTTTTTTCTTGTATTAAATTAACTTGGTGCTATATTAGATTTTGATTTTGATTCTTTGATCGCATATGCTATTGTGAATATCTAAGTAGAATTAGAATTGTATCTGTGAAATCATATATTTGGTCAACCTACTCTCTGTGTGTGTATATTATATACACATATATTTATATGTATGCATGTGTCATATAACGTAATTAATCAAAGGACCTACAATTTGTATCTTAACATTAAATTCAAAACAATATACCTAATTAAGAAGGTTGTTTTGCTTGGTGAAAGCAGAAGAATGAGCTTGAGAAAGTGATTGAACAGAAGGATGCTGAAAAGGAATCTCTTATGATAAAGCTTAGGCAAACTGAAGCTGGAAAGGGCGAGCTTAAGAAATCCCTTGAACATTTTGGGATGGAACTGCAAGAGCTGGTATCGTTTTCTTCTCAAGTTAACATCAATTTAATTACACAAGTCTATTTTGGGATTAAAATTAATAATAGATTCCTTAGGCATGATTTCTTTTTCCATTAAACCTGAGTGTTGGATTAGGATTTTGATTATGGTCATAAGTGTATTTTAGTATGCATCCAGTATTGATCATAATAACGGACCTAATCCAGGACCTACAATTTTATTGGAGGATGAAAATCTAATACCCCTTCAAATAATGACTTGTCCCTGCCATAAACTAGAATTGTAGAACATTATCATGAGTCATGAGGTTTGATATTCGATTAGATTAACAATTCTTCACCGGACAATTGTCCGACTTGTTGAATTTCAGGCGAAAATGAGCGAGGAGAAATCACATAGGTTCATCACGCTTGAGAATGATTTTCAGAAAAGTTTGGAGCAAAGTGAATGTCAGAAGAAAGAGCTTGAGAAGATTCAAGCTGAAAAGATTAACCTCAATATAGCTCTTGAGCAGAAAAGTAGAGCTTACAAAGATGGAGCCTTTCTTTTTAAGAAGAAACAACTTGAGAACATAGAGCTTACCAAGAAAATGGCTGAGCTAGAAAGGGAAGCTGATCTAAACAAAGAGCTTAAAATTAATTTTGAGAGAGAGCTTGAGCGTAATGAATGTCAGCAGAAAGAGCTTGAGCAGACTAGAGCTGAAAAGCTAGAGCTTACGTTTCAGGTTGAACAGACTAAAGCTGAAAAGATAAATCTTATGACAGCTCTTGCACAGATGGAGATGCAACTGCACGAAATGGTACTTTTCTTATTCTCGAAGTATAGCTTAATTAATGTAGTTTTATTTGTAACTATTATTTAATCGGAGTTTTCTGGACTAAAAGAGTTATATAGTGGGGCTCATGTACTGGCTTTATTCTTTCAGAATGGGACGGTTGTTTTAGAGCAAAAGAAGGCTGATGAGTTGGCGGCATCTTTGGCCAGAGAACGAAAGGTTTGTTTAATTAATTTCCTATTTTATTTGTGACTGGGAAGATTTCGATTCATGAACCATGAATCGTATACGCATTACATAACCTATACTTATTTTTCTTATTTATTTTTTGTGATTGATTAGAAACGGAAGAGTTATCGGAAAAAGCTCCAGTCTGCCAACAGTGAACTGGAAAAGAAGCTTGATGGTAAGTCTGCCAGCAGTGAATTGGAAAAGAAGCTTGATGATGTACAGGATTCTGCCAACAGAGAATTGGAAAAGAAGCTTGATGATGTACAGGAGTCTTCCAGCAATGAATTGGAAAAGAAGCTTGATGATGTACAGGAGTCTGCCGGCAGCAATGAATTGGAAAAGAAGCTTGATGATGTACAGGAGTCTGCCGGCAGTGAATTGGAAAAGAAGCTTGATGATGTACAGGAGTCTGGCAACACTGAATTGGAAAAGAAGGTTGATGATGAACAGAAGGAAAGCTCAGATGAGATCGAAGTTTCTGATGATGATTGGCTTAAAGTTTAAGTTGCTTTATTTGACTCAAGTTCGGTTGCCATAGATTTAAACGTTTAACTTGGTTTAATTTGTTTAAAGTACATCATATGTATGTAACTTGCCTAAATCTTTTTGCGGTTGGAACAAACGATTGATTATATATGCTTTTTACTGGTAAATAACTATTTGTGGATTTTCATGTCATATGGTCTTTTTTTTTCCTTTCTCGTGTCTGCTTTCCCGTTTCTTCCTTACCCCTTTTATTTTCTCGATCTCTTTTTATTATTTTATGTCTCTGAAGATTGCAAAGTTTGTTTTAATGTTAAGTATCTTTTACAATTTTTTGTTATCAGAGTAATTTCGTGTGGATTCCAACCACTTGGGGCTTATTCTCCACGGAACCCTAATAAGTTTGCTTTCTTCTACGGTTGGTGTTTGTTAATTACTATATATTTTTTTAATACACACGATATTATCTACATAGAGGTGGGGAGTTGGCTAAGCTTCACAATAGGCTAGCCATAATAATTTGGTTTGCATTTGCTTTTGGCGAGAATCAAACCTAAGACCTTTCACTTACAAATGAAGAGGAATATTACTAGACATTAATACTAAATGGCGGCGCTTTTACCATTTTGACTGATAAAAATGGCACTATCTAAACATTAAAAGAAACAACTATTATATATAGGAACTAATCACTTTGAGGAGTGCTGGACTAGCTAGGGCTAAATTGGTACTATTGTAGTATTAGAAGTGGTTTTTGCATGCAAAACGGTAAGTGGAAATCATTTATCGTATGGTATAAGTGATAGTAGTAAAATTATTTAATTAAATTAACCAATAATGAACATACAAATTCGACCTATTGATTCATAAAAATCTCAATCTTTCTATCATCACAGCAGTCAAGAATTTTATTGTACCACAAACGTTAAAACATAATCAAGTTCAAAAAGACCAAAATGCATAACAAATTGGGAAGAACAATAACCAGATTAATCAATAACAAAACAGATCAAATTCGACTTATTATTACGACAATAGTTTCTGTCATCATTCATCAGCAGGCATGGAGTACCTACACAACGGGCAATTCCTGCTTCTCTGCAGCCACTCCACAATACAATCTCCATGGTAAAGATGTGAGCACGGCATCCGAGTTGCTTCTGAGCCAACCATCATCTCCTCCCTGCAAATAGAACACATTGTTGTGGCATTGACTGTCGTCCTCTCCAACTCCTCAATGGACGATTTGCTTGCCGGTACAAATTGAGGCTCAGCACCACCATCCTCTACGTCCATGTTGATGTCCCGAATATCTGACAAGTATGTCCGATAAACACTGACTTCGACGTACACCCCCATATGAAAAACCTCTCGACCTGGAAAATAAGTATCATTTTCCAGGGCCCAGGAGTAGGCTTCATACAATATTTCAGCTATTATGGGTGGATGAGCCTGGAGAGGAATATGAAGGCCTGAAAGTGTGTTGGATATGAGAAGACCCATGTCACTCTCTGGGTCAAATTGTAGTTCCATTGTGGCATCATTCACGCTCAAGTGTTCTTCTATTGCTGCGTCCTCTTCTTCCACTTCCTCTGAAACCCTAGGCTGGTGGCGTCTGATTGTTGCCTTGATATACATCACAAAATGCATGCTTCGTTCGTTGTCTTCAAACTCATCAATTCCATGAACCCAGGTATCACAATAAGGCTCACCCACCACTAATTCCCTTCCGTGATTGGCCATGGCCAAAAGGACATATGGTTTTTCTTCTTGCCCTAGAATTTGATTTGAAATGATATAGAAATCGATTGAGGACTTAATCTGCATTTTTCGAACCTTCCTATACTGTGTACGAGCATTGATGATTTGCATTTCTGTATATTCAATAAAAATTAATCATTTTCCCAGTTTTTGGATGAGGTGGGATGTCATAGAGCAAACAAAAAGGGAAAAAAACTCCTCCCCCTTTTGTCGTTTTTCCCTTTTTTCATTTCATCTTTGTGCTAAGTTTTCAAATACAAATTTCTATGCATGACAGCAAGGAATTCGTCTGGAGGCGTACATTTTTTTTTTTTTTTCATGTATCGACTACGTACATTAGGACTTATGTGCAGAGTTTAACGTATGTTTAGTCGCCTGTTGTTGATGGTTGGGGTTTCGTAACATGGAGGCTTTTGATATGCTTGGAAAATAGGGTTGGCTGCTTTCTTAAGTTCGTAACCTTCAACATCCATTGCTGCTAGAGTGGTATGGGTACAGGCTCGTTATCTTTTACTCCTGCCATAAATTTTAACGTTTAAGTCTCCGATGGGTTGTAATCTCTTGGATCTGGGCAAATTTGTTGTCATGTACTGGAAGGGGTTTTGCTTTGGAGTAGGGGGGATAGCAAGAGGTCCAGATGTACCAATATTGCTGCAGGCGATCGCCAACTTTTTTTAGGTTATGTTGGGGTGAAGAATTTCCAAGCCATTACAAATTGAGGTTAATAAACAACAGATTACAAAATGTTAGATAAGACAGATTAAAAATATTTTTCTCATGCCCTTTGTAATATTAATGTTCATATGGTGCATCTGTAATCCCTCCTCATTATGTAATTCATCCTTTATTAAATTGACTTCGATATATTTCTTAAGATTGTCCATCATTAAAACATAGCATTAAAAGTGTGCTCTCCTCTATGTACATATGCAATTTGTTGGTAAAGTGGTTGAGCTAACTTAACAACAACATTCAGTATGCGAGTGGAGGAATCGCAAGATGAATAGATAGCAGTTTAAATGGTCTGATAAATAGGGATATCATCATACAATGAGCAGTGGCACAAACAGAATTTTATAACAATAGGTCTGTCATAATAAATAAGTGTCCAAAAATTGATTGTACTTTCATTTTTATTGTGCATCATATGTTCTCATATTTCAAGAATGTCATATAAATATTCCAAAAGAAAGTCTTTTCATACACCAAGATCATGAGTTAAACACACAGCAAAGAAGAATAGAGGAGATCTTTCGTCAAAGGTGGAAAGTGATTTTCACAATCTCAATGAACGTATAGCAAGTTGTACACTCTTACTTAGTTCTTAGAATATTCAAATGAAAATAACACTAGGCTCAAATAAATTATAAAGGATTAGCTCATGTATTGTGTTTAATTGAGAATTTATTTGGAGCTTGAGAAGAAGAAAGACAGAGAAATCAAAGAAGAAAATAGAAGGAAGAAATAGTTGTTTCTATAAAGGGGAGATCGACATGAGATGATCTATCTGGTCATAACTACACTGAGATTAGGGTTGATCTAAGTAAGAGAGATGAACAATTTTAGAGAGAGAAAGCAAAGAACTCTGAAATTGTAGTACATTCTCATTAACCAACTATTAAGCTTTACAAATGATATTTATAGTTTTCTATAGATAGCTTCTCTCATGAGCTAACTTAACTTACAATTTAAGCAACTATTGTCTAAATGACAAGTGTACATAGATCCTAAAGACAAGGCACACTAATCAACCTTCAGTTATTACCCCCCTCTAAAGCTTAACTTGGGATACCAAGATTAAGATTGGAACAGTGTCAAACAAAATATGGGCTATGTAACCCTTTGGTGAACAAATCTACAAGCTGCTCCTTAGTAGAAATGTATTGAACATGTAGATCCCCTTTTTGAACTTTCTCACGAACAAAATGGAAGTCGGTGTCTAGATGCTTTATACGAGAATGAAAGACAGGATTCATACTAAGTGCAAGGGCAAATATATTATCACAATAAATAAGAGGAGGAGAAGGAATAAAGACATGCAAATGCCTTAAAATATTCTGGAGCCAACTCACATCTGCAGCACAGTGAGCCAATGCTTTATACTTAGCTTCAGTGGAACTTTTGGAAACTGAAGACTGTTTTTTAGACTGCCAAGATACAGAATTGGGACAAAAAAAACATAACATAACTAGTATGAGATCGTCATGTACTTATATTGGCAACCCAATAGGAATCTGAGTAGGCAAGCAATTGTGTATCAAGAGAAGGCTAAAAAATAATACCACAATGTAATATACCCTGGATATATCTGAGAATTCTCTTGGAACAAGTGAGATTTAGTAGGATGACTCGTATACTGACAAACAACATTAACAACATGTGATATATCGGGCCTAGTAAATGTAAGGTACTAACATTAACAACATGAGGTTTGGAAGGAGTTGGAGTTGGTTTACAACTGTCCATCCTTACTTTCTTAAGTAGCTCTTTGGCATACTTGGTTTGATTTACAAACAAAGTACCATTGTCTCAATATTGGATATGAAGACCAAGAAAATAAGTAAGAGCTCCCATGTCTTTCAGATCAAACAACTCCCCAAGCTGATCAATTGTATGTTGTACCTGAGATGCATCAGACCTAATAATAATAATGTCATCTACGTACAAGAGAAGGATAACAATATTAACACCATATTTCACATATAGACTAGCATCAGAAGAAGAAACTTGAAATCTCAATGAAGGAAGAACTTTTGTAAATTTGGAATGCCATGCTCTTGGAGCTTGTTTAAGCTATAGAGTGATTTAACCAATTTACAAACAGAATTAGGATAAAGTAGATCAATGAACCCTTTTGGCTGCTGCATATATATTTCCTCCTGTAATTCACATGCAGAAAAGCATTTTTGATATCAAATTGTCGAATAGACCAACGTTAAGAAATAGCTAAAGCCAAAATAAGTCTAAGAGTGGAGTGCCTAACCACAAGACTAAAGTCTTCGAATAATCAAGTCCATGTTCTTGTGTAAAGCCCTAAGCACTGGGCTTTATGCCTAGAGATAGTACCACCAAAGTTCCTCTTGATTTTATAAATCCATTTACAACCAACAGATCGATCAATAGGAGGAGGAACAAGAACCCAAGTACCTTGTGCTTTTAAGGCATCAAACTCGTCTTGCATAGCCTTCTGCCAAAATGGATCTTTGGAAGCAACTTTATAAGTTTTTGGCTCATTACCATCTGTGATAGTTGCTAAGTAGGTGTATCCAGAGAAACTAACCTATGTTCATTAATCAACAAAGATGCAAATTCAGAATGACACTTAATAAAAGAGGTAGCCACTGAGGTATCTGATACATAAGCAGAATAATCTTGTCGAGGTATAATTCCAGACCTTAATCTGGTTTGCATTGGATGAATATGTGATGCATTAACCTCATAAGCATTAGATGCAACAATAGATGAAGTATGGGATGATTCAATTGGTAAGAGTACCTAGAGTTGATTTGAATCTTGGACAGGTAACAAGGAAAGAAACTGTGAAAGAGTAGCATTGAAATGAGCTATTGTGTTGATAGAAGCATGTGAAGGATCTGAAGAGATAGATTGAAGTGAGGAAGTCGAAGACACTGCAGGTGACATTGTAACTAGAACTGGAGGATTCAACCTTGTAGATGTACTGATGACTGTCTTTGGCACACTAACAACCTTTAATCTAGTAGGAAAACATGTCTCATCACGTACTACATGCCTGGATAAAATGAACCTCTTGGTAGGAATGTGGTAACATATAACACTTTTATAACTCAAGGCATATCCCATAAATAAGAAAACATTGGATCTAGCTTAAAGCTTATTATTGTTGTAAGGTCTCAGATAGGGATAAACAACAGAGCCAATTACTTTCAAATGACCTAAGGAAGGTTGTCTATGATATAACACAGAGTAAAGTGACATATGTAAAGACTTGGATGACATTCATTGATAAGGTATACTGCATAAGCACAAGTATGATACTAAAAAAGTTTAACCCAAACCTGCCACTGACAATCAAGTAATAGCTATCTCAACAATGTGCTTATTTCTCCTTTCTACAAAGCCATTTTGTTAAGGAGTGTAAGGACAAGAAATCCTATGAACTACTCTTTTTGAATCCAAGAATTTTTCAAATTGTTTGTTAACAAATTCACCTCCACCATCAGATTGCAAATACTTAATCATAGTACCAAAATGAACTGAAATAAAAGTATAAAGGTTCACAAATATACTAAAAACATCTGATTTATTGCATAAAGGGAAAATCCATACAAATTTGGTACAATCATCCACAAAAATCACATAGTACCGATATCCTTCAATGGATTTTACAGGATAAGGGCCCATATATCTGTATGTATCTTTTCAAAAGGTTCTAAACTCCTAGTAACTTCACCAGAAAATGGAAGTCTAGGCATTTTACCACTTATACAATCTGAACAAATCTAAGAATGACTATCCTTGACATGACTAATCTGAGACCTATGTAACATAACAAACAATACTTTATTAGTAAGATGGCCCAACCTCTGGTGCCAGAAAGAAGACTTGATGACTTGACCCACAAAAGCTGAAGAATAGGACTTTTGTACTGAATTCTAACCACTTTTGAACACATGGATTCGAAATAGCTTATTTTGCTTACTCCTTCCTTTGTAAAATATCTTTTTTGTTACCTTGTCATGCACAAAAAAACATTGAATCATCACAAACAAACCATCAAGTATTATCTTTACATAATTGTTTAACTGATAATAAGTCCTTAGCTAATTGTGGAACATGAAGCATTTTATTTAATTGAAGTGCATAAGAATGAGTATGAATCACACTGAAACCAATGTGTTTGATTGGCAAACCTTGGCCATTCCTAATCTTGATCTTATCAGACCTTTCAAAAGGAACAACTTGATTAAGATTTTGAACATCAGAGATCATATGATGTGAGGTGCCAATGTCAAGAATTCATGCTTCACCAGTTTGATAAGGAGCAACATTTTAAGCAGACATAGCATTCATAGAAGTAGATGGTTGAAAAGAAGTGGAAGCAGACCCTTGATATTGAGAAGACAACGGTGGATAGACAGATTCCTGCATAATATTCAAAGAAGCAGGTGGTGCAGTGCTTTATATGCATAATTGGCCTTATGATAACATTCCAGTGCAATATGACCACATTTCCCACAAATTTGACACTATGTATGTTAGACTGAGAAGTAGGATTCCTGTAATAACAATTGGGTGCAATGTGACCACGTCTTTGACAAATCTGACACTCAGGCTACATATGAAACTTAGAATCTATGTTACCAGACCAACTTCCTTACTTATACCCATAATTAGAACCCTTGCCTCAATTATAATTGGATTTGTAACCACCATTACTTATCTGAGTATTGCCATAGTTGGATCTATTAGAAAATGAAGATTGCAAATTGCCTTAAGAAAATGAAGGTTGTATGTTGCCCTGAGAAGATGCACCAGAATTATAGCTAGACTGAGATTGACAAACAAACCCATAACCATAACCATAAGAAAGAAAAGGAGATGGTATAGGCAATTGTACAGGTTGAGAAGGCATATGAGGTGTAGAATAATATGGTCGAGAAGTGATATGACCCACAGTAGCATAAGAGACACCATCATGAGAACTAGAATTGGAAGAAGTGTGTGAATTAGTCCATTGGACAAACATAGCGGCCATAGAATGAGGAAGACCAACAATTGAGCTCTAAATTCCTTTAAAGAAATGGTTGTCTCTCGAGCTAGAATAATAGTACGAATAATAGCATACTCACAAGGAAGACCAACAAGAGCAGCAATGATCATTCATTGTCAGACACACACTCCCCAACATCAATTAACTGATCTCTTATAGACTTCAGCCTGGACAAAAACTTATCAATATTATCTACCCCTTTTTGCAAAGTTTGAAATTCAGTCTTAAGCATATTAATTATGGATTTAGAGGCAGTAGCAAATCTATCTTCTAGTGTAGACCAGGCCTCATTAGCAGTGTTACATCCCAATACATTCTCAATCGCATCATCAGATAAAGTGGCAATCAATAAACTCAAAAGTGCTAAATCAACAGTTTCCCATTCTTGAAAAGCAGAAGTGATTTCCTTAGTGACCCCAATCTCAGTTTTAAGAACAAATTTAGGTGGACAAACTGAAGTTCCATCAAAATGATCAAACAACTTATACCCTCTTAGTAAAGGCTTAAAAAGTTAAACTGAAAGGCCCATTTGGAATAGTTGGAATCATTTAGATGAATTATTAACATGCCAAGAACACTCTCAATCTTCACTGGAGTAGTCATGATGAAACTTAGAACAACATAGGCAACAAAAAATGGCAATAGACCTTCAAGCAACAAATATCAGCTTCTTAATTTTGCTATTTGACTTTGGTCTTTACCAAAATTCACAACCCAGATTGGCAAATCATATACAAACAAATGGCATCGACCTTCATATAACAGAATTTATCATAAAACAATCAGAGTGAAAAATTGAGATAATCGAAAGAGAACACACCAAAGAATCAAAGCAACCCAACTTAGATTCGAAGAGAAAACAACATGCCCCCAAATTTCCACACCAAATCTTGAATTTGCTTGAATACGCATAACAATTCTCGCAACGAACCAAAGAAACCTCAAATCAAGATATCAGTAACCCCACAAAGGAATCATTGGCTCTGATACCATCATAAATACACTGAGATTAGGGTTTATCTAAGTAAGAGAGATGAACAATTTTAGAGAGAGAAAGCAAAGAGCTCTGAAATTGTAGTATATTCTCATTAACCGACTATTAAGTTTTACAAATGGTATTAATAGTTTTCTACATATAGCTTCTCTCATAAGCTAACTTAGCTTACAATTTAAGCAACCATTGTCCAAATTACAAGTGTACATGGATCCTAAAGACAAGTGGCACACTAATCAACCTTCAATTATTATCTGGGAGTGGATCGGCTAGGAAAAAAAAACTAAAATCACCTACAATATTACTTTTCTGAACTAATTATAAGGATGAAGACCAAAAATCAAAGGGGAAATAATTGAGTTATTGGGGTTAAGTGCATCTAATGTACCCATTGTAGCTCTGCTACTGATGGTGAGCAACTTAAAGCCCTGGAGCTCAGCTTGTATTAGCACCCTATTGCTAGGTTTAGCCAGAACGACACTATGGGTTTAGCCGGTGATGTGATATGACTCTCAAATGCCCGGATGATGTAGAGTGGAGTGGTGATATGTTTTACCATTTTATTTTGTTTTTGTGTAATAATTTTCAAGAATTGCCTTGGATTTTGGTTTTGATTTCTCTATTTATGAGAGTTTGGTAGTTTGATTGCTCTTTATAGGAGAGTTGCTTGATTTTAATTACTGTTTAATTTGGTATTATACCTTCTTTGATTTATGTGTGAAGGGTGGAGCGTTTGATTTGGGGTTTACTTCACTTGGTGTTTTGGAATCGTGGTGGTGTCCATAGGCATCGTACTATGTGTCCCAATATATGAGTAGAGATTTTTTTTCTCACACGACCCTCGTGTAACCGGAAGTTTAATGGTTATTGATCTTTGTATTCCCATTCTCGATGAGTTCGGACAAGTGCTTGAAGTCTACTTATTACTTTGATTAGTGATGCTTTATCGTAATATTTTTTATATCTAGTTTGCAACCCTTTACGAGCTAAGTTATTTATGAATATAATTGCCATCCATAGAGCTCAAGTTGTGATGCTTCTTTTTCAATAAATAAAATATTGTACTTTTTATTTAAATAACAGGAACTATGCTCTTTTCAAAAAATTGCTATCCAACAAAAACCTTTAAGTTTAAATTGATTGCCATCTACAAAAAAGTAGTAACCTGCCATTATAAGTTTACAACTTGTGCCACAACATTTTATGACCATATCTCATAAAACCCATTATTAGATTCTATTTCATTTTTATTGGATTTATTTTCTTCTTTTTCTTAGATTTCTTTCTATTTATGAAAATTTAATTAAAACGTGCTTTTTAGGAAAATGTTGGCCATACTATATTTTAATTTTGGCTTAAATGTCAAATGGTTCATGTGTTCTAGTCATTGGGTTAATTTAGTCTCTGTATTTTTAATTTGGCCAATTTGGTTCTTGTGTTTATCTCCGTTAACCAATTAAGGACATTCCATCCAATCTTTGTTAAAAAATCCATAAATTTGTTATAAACTTATTTATAAAATTATCTATCTCACTTAAAATATTTAAAAATGAAATAAAATTAAAAATTAAAAGAAAATTTACTCTCCTCCCAACCTCCTTCATAACGTTCTCTCATCTAATTTTTTCGCACCCACCCTCTTTTTTCTATGTCACAACCTTAATAATTTTTTAGATTAGAAGTTTTATCTATTATATATGTTATTTCTCATTGATTTGAATATTTCTGTAATTTTAAATTTAAGTAAAGAGAAAAGGTAATATATGACACTCTCAATTGCAGTCAATTTCTCGATTACACATTCAAAGGTGAGGTGGTTGGGGTTAATTTTCTTGAGACTACAATGATGGAACTCATGCGGTGATAGGGGTCAAGGTGGATCTAGAGACGGGTTCATCAAGTTGCCTGCATGTGAAGATAGGGTTGGGGTTTGGATCAAGGACAAGGCGGATGGTGACACACCTCGATCGAGATTGAGGCATGCTGGCCATCACGTGAGGGTGACGTAGCCATGTGCACTGAGCGGAAGCAATACTAATAATAAAGAATACTAATAAATAAAAACCAACTCATAAGAATACTAGCTAAGATAAGTGCTAGAAAATGTGTGAATGCACGATCAGAGCGTAAGTAGCCTAAGTTCAGTCCAAAAGACAAGTACTAATTAAACGACACCTAAAGATGCCCTACATTTGAGATAGTCTGTCACAACCTCCACTAATCCTCATGAGCCACCAACGAACAAGCTTCTCTAAAACCTGGAGGGGCACAAAACAGAAAGTGTGAGTGGGCAAAAACAATAACTTTCCATTTAACAAAAACAAAGCTATTCAAACATCCCGCAAAACAGCTAGTTAATAACTTCTCATACATTGCTCAAATGGGATGTTTGAATATACCAACGTGATCTACACAACCTTAAGAACATCCCCATATTTTTAGAAAAAATTTCTGACCACCTACACGCCACCACGCACCAGCGGAGGCACGGCCCTACGCGCCCCCACGCGCGGCCAAACCTTAACTGAGGCCTAACAGCGTTAGGAATATTCCGTTAAATTAAAGGAATATTCCGTTAAAATCAACTACTGCCGTTATTTGCTGTTAGGAATATTCCTTCAAAATTGACGGAATATTCCATCGTCCCCTACCTTCGAACTCCGGCGACCGTCGCCGTCGCCAGAAACTAAAAAAATATATAAAACCTTATATCTCTCTCATTTTTGCACGAAATTCCATGAAATCTTGACCAAAACGAAGCTTACAACATTAGGAACAATACCTTACCAATTTTGGGACCTGAAATCCTCGAGAATTCACCAGAGATCATTCGATAATCTGGCCAAACTTTGAACTCGTCAATCTCCACTTCCCGACGTCCAATTCTCTTGGTTTTTCTTCTCCGAGCTTCGTAAGGATGATCCAAAGCTCCCTAAGTCCTTGAAAATTCCTAAAAACCTCACATTTATGAGTGCATGAACAGTGCATGAATTCGGCAGTTGAGGTTTCTCGATCTAAAAAGGGTATGGATGAACTCAAAATCTTACAAAGAGTTTGAATATTACCTGTTAGACGTCGATCCATGCGCGAAGTGTGTGAGTTTGGTGTTCGTCCGTACGTTTTGTATGGAAATGGTAGGGAGGCTGAGAGAAGGAGAGGGAGAGAGAGAATACACGGGGTGTTTTGTGTGTGTGTGTGTGTGTGGGTGTGTGGTCCACGTGGGTCACCAACCAAAACCAAAGAAAATGCCATCTAAGTCCTAATTGGTTCCAAAATAATAGGACTTAGCACTAATTGGTCCAAAATCTAACCCACCACACCACTACACAAAACGTCCAAGGGTATATAAGTAATTTCATATCGTCAAAAATAAATATTTTAGGACGGGCTGTCATAGATGGCAAGGCGGGTTTGTTTATATTTTAATTAAAAAATATTTTTCTATAATAGGTTATAATAATTTTATGAATTTTTTAACAGAGATTGGATGGAATGCCTTAAATAAACACAAGGACTAAATTGGCCAAATTAAAAACATGAGGACTAAATTGATCGAATAGCTATAACACAGGGACCATTTTGACATTTAAACCTTTAATTTTCAATCAAATAAAGCACCAACTTTTAGGATTTTTCTTTTCTTTTTTAGTTTTATTCAAATGAAAAAAATTCCAAAAAAATTACGTGTTCAAACACTACAACTTGAAAAATTAACATTTTCAACTTAATTGTAAAAGACATCCCAACAAAGAGCAAATATAGCACAAAATATGCATGAACTATAGAATATGACTATTTTGTCAATTATCTATTACTATCACAAATTAAGAAACTTCACTCTCCAATATGTTTGAGTGTTTCTAAGTTGAGTCTATTGTATGTTAACACGAAAACCCTATTTGCATAGTCATATGCAAATCAATATAACCAAAACCAGAGAACGTCAATTTCATTCTGAAAAATGGTAAAACCTTAACCCTTAATACATGTTAGTTCAAACTGTAATGTTTCTTACTTGCATTAGAAGACCTTGTGATGAAGTATAGGCTTTGTCTTCTATTTTCTTGGATTCGAAATAAGTTCTAACTCTCAATACGATAAACTTATTTTCAATTTGAACCTTGACATTTGAGAAGAGGGACCAAACCTTAATTTATATATCGCAACTGCTTCCTCCTATCTTGGAAGCAATTGGTGCCGATTAAAGAGGTTGTAACTACCTTTTTATCCAAAATTTGAGTTCCTTAACTTTGATAAAATTTGATAAAATTCACAGCTAAAAAAACTTTTACATTCTCACATATGAATGAAATCAAGTCACTTCACATTGTATCAATATAAGTAAAAAGTGATTGATGAGCTATATTAACAAAATGAATTTTACAATTAACCACATTGATCTATTTATCGGACATTAGAAAAACTGAATATTAAAAGGAGGTATCAATATTCCAAATTACAAACTAATCAAACCAAAATGTAAATGATATATTTGAGAGAACAATAGTTGGGAGTTAATAGTATGCTAGCAAATTTCTGACATATATTTGGTTCTAAGAGACTATAAGCATCTTTATTACATGATCATCACAATATAAACAACATAATTAGAAAATGTGCTGCACTTCATAAGTACATTACTCTTACAAGTATTTTTACTAACAAAAGTAAGATTGCAATTGAATCAAACTGAGCACACTTCTTTATTCATAACATATAATAGTAAGGTTTAGGATATTGATAACTTACTCCCACATTTCAAACTCGATCAAGAGAAGCTTGTAAATCCAATATTAGAATATGTTTATTGAATTATGTGATAAGTAAAGCCTTTATGGATCTACCACCATTTGATGGGTGTTAAGATACTCGATATCTATTTCATCTTCACTAACTTTGTCTTGAATCTTCAAGTACTTGATGTGTAATAGCACAAAATCTCGAACTACATTTAAAAGAGGTAAGACCAACAAACTTAGAAATGATTTTAGTTATACTGGTTTATCTTAGAAGCCATTTTCAATTTCAAACTCGTAGTAATACTTATTTTTAAGTTCAAAACGTTAAAGAAGCAGGTGAATGAACTTAAGGTAAAACGATCAAAATGTAGTTATACATGTTGTCATTTTTATTTTTAATTGACTTGTATATTTTTGTGATTAAAATGTTCTTAATCCTCTTATCTAGCTAAGATTTTGATTTTGTTGTTAAGAAATTATTTGTCGTTTCGGAAAGTTTTCAAATTTATGATTAAAATGCTTTTGTGGGTTTCATCCCTCAATTGAGATTAAAAGAAATTGAGATAGATTATGTGTTGTGATCAGCAAATAAAATGTTTGCTAAAACACGACTAGCTGCACTATCTACCTTAAATATTTTCAATCATCAACCAAAACTTGGTTCCCTAACTAGATAATTATCAATCAATTTCTAGTACTTTAGTTCAAACAAATTAAGTTTTGGGCTATAAATAACACTCCTTGCTCACCTAAGTAAAAGCACAGAGAATTTAGAACTCAATTATGAAATATGAGTTGGTTATCAATTATCTCAAACACTTCTCTTATTTTAGAAAAGTTACATCTTTCTATTTAGAGTTTCAAACTCAAGAAAGTTATCAAACGTTCTTTAAGTCATTTTTCCTAAGCACTTTTTTATAAGTATTTGAAGCACCTAAATATAGTTGTTTACCCTGAGAATAGATCAAATATAAAATGCATCATGTTTTTTTTCTTTCCAAAATGTATATCTCTAAAGGATTAATTTATATGTATAAATGCTTTGTTATAGCTTGTTGTATTTATACCATTGTAATCTGCATTAAAAAAAAATTCCAGATTCTAGTGTTCCATGAGTTTTCCAACCGTTGAAAATCGTGAAAACTCTTCTTTTCTTTGCTCAATTAGTTCCTACATTTATAATCATTCAAGAAAAGAGTTTGGTGAATCTCGCCAAAAAACTCATCTTTTACATATGACTAATTGTGGTTGTATCTAACTCGTTTCTAAAATAATTTTAACGATCCTAAATAGATAACCTGCTCAACATTTTACATTATACAAACATGTTCGATTGAAAACTATCATTCATTTTGTTTCAAAGCATATAATCTTGATTACAAGTCTAGAAAGTTTGGTGATTAAATAATTAATACCTAGAGAGAAATAACCACACAATCAATTGTGTGCAACATGCTTTTCAAAGACCATTCTTCATTTCTGAATTGATCACATCAGTCTTGTTTCTCTATTGTGTTCTTCGCTCCTTATGTGAACTTAAAGATTATAACAAGCACTTAAAATTTGGAAAGTTTGGTAAAGTTCAAAGCAATACTTAAATATGGAACATAATCAAATGAACATAACATTTTGATTCTTAGATATTGTTCTATATGACTAGTATGTAGAAAGTTTATGAGTTATTACTTACGACAAGCCTATATTTGTATACGTTTCATCAATTTATTGGTTGATGTATTGTTACTAATGCTTACATGCTTGTAAGTACACATTACATTACTCATATTAATATGTATATCTGAACTAATATAACATGCTAGAGGAATTATTGTATTGGGAAGTTATATGAGTGGGCATTTAGCATCTATATTAAAAGTGAAATTCTAGTAAAAGCAGTTGAGAATTTTGAAAGTTAATTATGAGGTTAAGTCCCTTCAGATAGTGCACTACTATACCTATTAGGTGGTGAGAAGTCTAACTTTTGGATGTACGTAGTTTAGTATTATGGACTCTAACATGTTGCGGTTTGTTTTGTTGAAATTTTAGGATTTGTATTATATTACCAGTTCTCTAAATATGAGATTCACTAAGATGAAAAATACTATTATCTACAAAAAAATAAAATAAAAAAATAAAAACATTGTGACATGATTATGATTACTTTTGGCTAGATATTGTTGTGAATATGTGTGATTGTTCTCTAAGTCAAATGTACTATATTTTTTGGTTATCCATACTAGGTTTGTGTAACTCAAGATGCTACAATTTTTGTTTTTGAAGATGCTACACTTTGTTTTTGAAGTGACTTTATCTATATTATAATAAAACTTAAGCATTTCGTATTTACAAAAATCTTAGAAAGAATATTTTCTCTGGTACTGTAAACTTATGTACTTTGAACTACTCATGATTACTAATAAAACTTGTGTTTCAGAAATCTTGTGAATTTTAACGGTTTTAAACTGCAATGACACGTTTCATATTTTGTTATAATATATTAATCATGGATTTGGGGTGGGACATCAAGTCTATTAGCCTCAAAGATTTAGACCTATTATATTTTTATTTATTTTTTGTTAAAGAACATAGCCAAAGTGTTATCAAAATAAATCTCCTATAGTTTTTCAATGTTTCTCACAACGTTCATATTATAAATCAAGTTTTTCATCCAATTACTTTCCCTCATTAAGGACAACTAATATGTTATGACTTCATTGTAGATACAACCCTTATAGTTTGGTTCTTGCTTTTCCATGAGACTGTACCTTTATCTGAAATGAGAGTTTGCTTCTTGCTTTTCCATGAGATTGTACCACCATTTGAAATGAAAATAAACCCACTAGTTCACATCCTATCATCTACACATCCTTCCAAATCTGCAATAATGTAACAAACTAACTCTAAATTGTCAACATAATGGAATGGCAACGCATAGGACCATGTCTTCTTCAGGTATCACAACATTTTGTTTCCACCATTTCAATGCGCCAAATCAAGACTCGCTTGAAATCTCACTCACTTAATGCAAAAACTAAATCAACCCATGTACATATCGCGTGCATGCAACACACTTCCAACTAAAGAAGCATAATGCTTGTATTTTATTAATTGAATTTCACAATATGTTATATGCCACTGAATTGTAAAGAGTTTCCCACCTTTTCCAATGGAAACCTCATCACCACTACAAATTTTCATATAAATCTCTTTTTTACTCCACTCTTTGAGTTTTCCTTTCAATCCCTTCCATTAGCTTATAGCCTTCCAAACCTGGATTGTCATATTCTCTCCACTACTATTTGAACAGTCGTTTAAAGCTAGGATGTTGCATCAACGTATTTTCAAATCAAATGATACTAAACCTCATATCACCGCAGTTGTATCCAACATTAGAGGACAATGATCATACATTGTTATTGCTAAGACAAATTGTCTGACATGTGCATATTGTTTTCCCACCTTGCTGAAGTCATTGAAAATCTTTGTGTTTCTTGTACTCTTTACCCATTTGACTTCTCATTAGTGAATCTTACCACATTGAAGTAGCCCTCAACACATCAACGTGGTCCACAAAGACCATATAACCCAACCAACTCATCCCAAAATCCTTCTCTCGCTTTGTATCTGTTTGATCGAAAGGAAATAGGTTCTCCATTGATGGCCGTGGTTAAACTATGGATTACACAGGAAGATAGATTATTTCCTAAACTCTCTTGGGCAAGTGAATTGGAATAAATGAAATAGGGTTGAGTGCAAACCTAGTCATTGACAACCACATGGTACCTTCCAAAAGGTGTAACCCTAGTTGAACGGTTGACTCTAAGGCTTATTTTTAGTTAAGCCCCCCGAAACTCGACTTTAATCTCATTTTGCTCCCTGTAGCTCAAAAGTTGTCACTTTACTCCTTGAAACTCAAAATTTGTTCCACTTTACCTGTTGGAACTCGATTTCGATCTTATTTTGCCCCCTGAAACTTGAAACTCGTCTTTGTAAAACTCAAAATTCGCTCCACATTGCCTTATATTTTTTAGTTTCTTATGTGGGTTTGATTTTGATGCATTAGGCTAATCAATTTCTTTTTGATTTTGATGCACTTGGCTAATCAATTTCTTTTTTAATTATTTCATCTCTTTAATTTCTTTAAAACTTAATATTCTCTTATTGTTGAATATTAACGCATAATAGAGATTTATAATCAAATTTATTGCACACGTGGCATAGTCTTATTGGGTATTGGGTCTCACATATGTTTCAGGATGCGACCTATAAGTTTGAGGGTGAAGAGAGTCCTTAAGTCAAATGAAACGAATTTTGAGTTTCAAGGAGTAAAGTAGTGACTTTTGAGTTACATAGGGTAAAGTCAGATCAAAATAGAGTTCCAGAGGGCATAGCTAAAAATAAGCCTAACTCTTATAAGAAGTGTAACCCTATAGTCAAGGTTGTAACTCTTTGTACATTTATTGTATCTAGTTCATATATTAAAGTGACATATGTCTTCATTGTCAACCAATAGCTCTTCTTCTTAGAGTCACGCCTTTTGGCAAATAGGCACTTTTTTCATGTGAAAGCCCTTCTACAGAGATCATTTATCCCTTCAAGGTCCGTATAAACTCCTGACAACCACTCATTCATATCATTAGGGCCTTCCATACTTGACAAATGCTAAGGAGACTTTCTCAAAGTGAGACTCGCTATGGATTCTCTGTCACATCATGCTTTTGGCACAATTCTCGTGCCAACGTTATAAAATATTGTGCCAAAAAACGTGAGATGACAAAGAGTCTATAGAGAGTATCACTTTGAGAAAGTTGCAATTTGAGAGAGAAAAAAAAAAAATTAACCCGAATCTTGTTTCGAAAATGAATAGAGCACAGTCACACACCCCCCTCTATTGTATACAAAATTACAAAAGTATTGCAAATAATTTTGTCACCTTTTATTTATTTATTATCATACGATAAATTTGTTAGATCAAAGAGCCGATAAATTTCAAACCCAAGTCGTAGTGTAAAGAATATTCACCATTGTAATAGAGGTCCACTTATAACAGTTTTGTCACGAAAATAACACGAATACTAAAAACACTCTACGAATGCCAGATTTGGTAAAGAGCCACTTACAACTAGGGATGATAATTCTAATCGTTAAACCCGATAACCGTGGATAACCATCCGAATGGAACGGATTTGGGTATGGAAGTTTGGGTATATTCTGGATATGAGGAAAAACCGTTTATATTATTCGGTTATGGTTTTGAATATGTTATAGAGGTCCCCAAATCGTATCCATAACTGAATCCAACCTGATTAGTAAATAATATTGTTGATGCACAAAACCGGAGGTCTTGGAACAACGTAAATCCAACCGTAAATCTGCATGAAATGTAAATAACACAAGATGTATCGTGGTTGACCCCAAGGTTTGGGCTACGTCTACACTGATGATGTATTTATCTAAGAGGTGAGGGAGAGAACCTCTGTAATGAGAGGAGATGTGAGAAGGGTGAGAAGGCTCCAGAAATGGCCTCCCCCAAATTGTGAGGGTGATGGGTCCTTTTATAGAATAAGGACTCCTCACTTATTACATATTTGCCCTTTCTTTTATTACATAATTACATTTAAGTCCCCCGAGTATTTATACGAGGTCTAAATACGAGGCCCTAAATATGGTATAAACAGTAGTCCCCCAAGTCTTCAATCAAGATAGTCTTTTGGCTGGAAACTTGAAATTCAATCCATGTGTGGGCCGAAGTAACTAGATGTTGTCTTGAACTGATGCTTGATATGAGGCGGTGCTCAATCTGAAATGATGCTCAACTAGAAGTAGCACACGTTGCGGGGCTGCGAGGCTCGTGGCTTATGTTGCCTTGGTTGGCTCAGCTTGTGGCATTTGACGGTGATGGAGTCCCTTTTATAGAATAAGGGCTCGCTCCTCAATACATGAATGATGGGCTAGAGTTGATGCTCGCGGCGAGGCGGTTGCTCAGTAGGCGGCGATGCTCTCTAATGGTGGTGAGTGAGTCCCTTTTATAGAATAAGGGTTCGCTCCTCAATACATAAGTGATGGGTTAGGAGTGATGCTCACAACGAGGTGGTTGCTCAGCTGGCGGTGTTGCTCTCTAATGAAGGTGAGGGAGTCCCTTTTATAAAATAAAGGTTCACTCCTCAGTACATGAATAATGAGTGCTCTCTAATGAAAGTGATGAAGTCCTTTTTATAAAATAAAGGCTCGCTCCTCAATACATAAGTGATGGGCTAGAGTTCCCCAAGTATTTTGTATTTTTCATGAGGCCCAGTTGAGGCCCAATATATGGTAGATAATGTAGTCTCCCAAGTCTTCGATCAATAGAGTCTGTTGGCTGGAGACTTCAAATTGAATCCATGTATAGGCCGAAGTGGCGTTGTTCGGAGGCGGTATTTGTATAACCTGCACTGAAGCTTTGTAAGTGGAGCTTTGTAAGTGAAGCTTTGAAGCTGGAGCTCTATAAATGAAGCTTTTGAAGCTAGAACTTTTGTAAATAAAGCTTTTGAAGCTATAGCTCTGTAAATGAAGCTTTTGAAGCTAGAGCTTTTGTAAATGAAGCTTTTGAAGCTAAAGCTCTGTAAATGAAGTTTTTGAAGCTAGAGCTCTGTAAATGAAGCTTTTGAAGCTGATTGACATGAGTGATGCTTATGAATGTTTATGTTGATTGACATGAGTGATGCTCATAGATGTTGTTATGAGTGATGCTCATGAATGTTAACATGAGCGATGCTCATGAATGTTAACATGAGCGATGCTCATGAATGTTAACATGAGTGATGCTCATGAATGTTGTCATGAATGATGGTCATGATTGTTTATGTATGATTGTCATGAGTGATGCTCATGAATGTTTATGTATGAATGACATGAGTAATGCTCATGTATAATTTGGAGTACTGGGCGTACTTTTGATCACCTGGTTGGTGGCATGAAGGAGAGTACGGGTTGTACATTTCATCACCTGGTTGGTGGCATGAATGACTAGTTGCCAAATGATATTAGAGTACGGGTTGTACATTTCATCACCTGGTTGGTGGTAATAGCGGCAGGTTGCCGAATAAATTTTTGTAGTACTGGGCGTATTTTTTGTCACCTGGTTAGTGCTATTTTGGGCTTATAGGCCTTCGCCCTCCACACAACATTCCAGCCCATTTACTTTGGGCTTTGCCGGTTTTTTTTTTTGGTATTATTACCCTCTGATGGAGGGTTTATACAGATGTCTTCGAGAGATAAGAAAAATGAATTACATCACTTTAAAGTAAGAAAAGTAAATCACATCATTCTGATGGGATGTTTTATTCCTTGCTTTTGCTTTCCACTGCATCTCTGTCTCTTGGCGAAACTGGTTAACTCCACTTGCTTTTCTTGGACATCTTGGTCGTGCCCATCCACTATCACCCCTCTTTTTTTCTTTTTCTGCTGTTTGAACACAAGCTGGTGTACTCCAGCTATAAAAATCCCAACAAAGTACTTTTCTTTTCTGCTCTTCTGCTTTTGTTCCCCACTCTTCCTTTTTTTTTTTCCTGAAAATCCCTATAGAGCTTAATGGTCGGTGAGATTTCCTCGCTGTGGACGAACAGCTAGACGTTCATCCCCGTCATGCACAGCTTCAGTACCTCCCATGGCGTCCCCTTGATTGCAACGGATTTTGGCTATGAGGTGGCAGTTCTCGAGGTTTTCCTTGATGGTCTCGACGGTCCTGCTTCGACGCGGTGGTGGAGCTGGGGAAGTCGGAGTTCGGCTGGGACTCTTGTCCTACCGCTGCTGGGTCTGGTAGTGGATTTTACTATTTTCTCTAAATAATCGTACTCGTCAAAATCCATCAGACTTTTCTTCTAACCAGACAATAACCTCACGGGTAAACCTCAGTTCTGGCGATATCTCTAGTGGAGCTACGAACAGAAGAAACAGCAAGAAGAAGGGGAATGATGAGGACGAAGAAGAATTGCAGTTGCAGAGACGCAGACGCAGAAGAAGGAAGAGCTGACTGAGACTCTGTTCTCGACCGGTGGCAGAGGATTAGAACGCGGTGAAGGCAGCAGGCCTCTCGGAAGCTCTCAAGCCAAAGCAGCGTGACTTGCTTTGATTTTGCTCTGAAAGCGTTTATCCATGACTTCGTAGGTTCCATTTTTTGCTGTGTCTGTGATTGTGAGAGAGACGGAGGATGGAGGACGAAGGAGCTTCTGTATTTTTGCCGAAGGAATCATCCATGGCGGTGAGTTATGGGTCCAAAAATAAATTCATGACGTGGCCCACGTACAACCTACCATTCAACGGTAACTACCATTCTTTCAAAACCTGCGAACTGAGTCAGGTCACGAGTAACAGAGACGGATAGAGAAGAGAGAGAGAGAGAGAGAGAGAGCTGAGGAGTGTTTCAGATTTGGATCTTTTCTAATTCTGGGTTTTTGTGATTTTTCAGATTCACGATGGATGTGAAAACATGAAAGAGAATCGATATAGCTTTTTGTGTCGATTCCCACAGACGGCGCCAAATGTTGATGCACAAAACCGGAAGTCTTGGAACAACGTAAATCTGACCGTGAATCTGCATGAAATGTAAATAACACAAGATGTATCGTGGTTCACCCCAAGGTTTGGGTTACGTCCACACTGATGATGTATTTATCTAAGAGGTGAGGGAGAGAACCTCTGTAATGAGAGGAGATGTGAGAAGGGTGAGAAGGCTCCAGAAATGGCCTCCACCAAATTGTGAGGGTGAGGGGTCCTTTTATAGAATAAGGACTCCTCACTTATTACATATTTGCCATTTTCTTTATTACATAATTATATTTAAGTCCCCGAGTATTTATACGAGGTCTAAATACGAGGCCCTAAATATGGTATAAACAAATATAATTTATATATATATATATATATATATATATATATATATGTATATCTATTATTCACCGATTCATTACCTTGATAATACCAAAAGTTGCATTTTGTAGGAAAGTAAAGCTTTGAATCAAAATCAATGCGAACTCAATGGTGCTTATGGGAGATATCAAAGATAAGCCAACATCAGTAGTGTTTTAATTTTTATACTCAACAAGATCCATTCATTGGATCATTTTATACATCAATATATACAGTTATAGATATATTTGTACATCTATTATTCACTGAATCATTACCTTGAGAATACAAAAGTTGCATTTTGTAGGAAAGTAAAGTTTTGAATCAAAATCAATGTGAACTCAATGGTGCTTATGAGAGATATCAAAGATAAGCCAACATCATTAGTGTTTTAATTTTTATGCTCAGCAAGATCCATTTATTGGATCATTTTATACATCAAATGTTTAATGACGAAATTAATATCTTCTAACTTATAATGTCTCAACTGAACGAATATATTTTTTGTATTGATGAATATGGATATACCCGTTAACCGATGAAAAATCCGTTACCCGGTGGGTATGGTTATAGATAATACCCGATGATTAATTTACGGTTATGGATATAGTTAATTTTCGTGGTTATGAGGATGGATATAGCATTTCCGTCCCCAAACCGAACCGTTGTCATCCCTACTTACAACAGTAAATTAAGGTGAGAATAAAATATCTTGGGTAAATACTTGGGCATGGAAACCAAAACGTGTGGGTGGGCGGTGCGGTGGGCATTCAAACCTATCCCTTCCTAATATCATAATACAAATTGTAAAAAAACGTGGGTCCTGAGTTTGACCATGGCTGAGATCATGACCCTTCATCACGCATACCAGCTCACCAAAGTCGACGACATCAACGGCCATAAATAAATCCATCCGATCTGAAAAGGCAAAAGAGTTGAAAATTACAAAACAGGACTTGGGAGGCGGTTCTGACGGCCAATATAGAACAAAGACGAGGAGAGAGAGAGAGAGAGAGAGAGAGAGAGAGAGAGAGAGGGGTCAGGTGGGCAGAAGTAGGCAGAAGATTAAAAGAGAGAGAGGTTCCCTTTCCCCAACAGCTCAGTGCTCACAGCGGAAAACCAAAACACTCACAAATCTCACATTTCGCTTTCTCTCTCAAGAATTTCATCAAACACCCTTGTCTGCAAAGTTCAAACCCATTTCCAATTCTGCGAATGCTCTAGAGTCTCTCTCCCCTCTATATCTTATTCTCTGAAGGAAGAAGACAATGGAGTCCACCGAGGCCTCCTACATGTCGTCACCGGAGGCCCCGCGGAGGCGCTTATCGCCGCCGCCGCCCAAATCACCGGGTTCCGGTATCTCTCTCACTCTCTCTTTCTCTGATCCGATCCACTTTCTCTCTCTGCTGTCTATGTATTGTATTATGTGATGTGTGTATCTAGTGGCGATTTCTGTTGTTTTTGTATTCTAATTGTTTGGCGGAGTGGTACAATGATGAAAATGTCAGCTTCCTTGAAGTCAATTCCGTTTGCTTTCTGTAAAATGAAACCCCAACCCTAACCTAAGCCCGACGTTTGGTTTGTTTGCTGAGAAAATCCTAGGGGATTCCAATTGAATGAAAATAGGGTTGCAAATTACGTTTGAATTTGAACAATTTCGTATTCTGAACTGATGCCGAGGTGAGGGAGTTTCGTATAATTGTTATTTACGGCATAAATCGGATTTTGTTGCAAGTGTCTTAAGAGTGAAAGCTCAACCAGGGTCTGATTTCCGTATGTCCTAAATGCATTCGGTTTTAATCTTTTATTTTTTACTTGTTCCAGATTCTGTGGAGAAGCCTACATATGTTAGGTTTCTGGTATCAAATGCTGCAGCTGGTTCTGTTATTGGAAAGGGTGGTGCAACAATCACTGATTTTCAATCGCAGTCTGGAGCAAGAATTCAGTTGTCACGCAATCATGAGTTTTTCCCCGGAACAACTGATAGGATTATTATGATCTCTGGAACAATTAATGAAATAGTCAAGGCTGTGGACCTTGTTCTTGCTAAGTTACTGAGTGAGGTACTTTTGATGATGCAGGTTCACACCATATATGTTTCTACAATATTGGTAAAGTAAACTAGATATTTCTGGTGCTAATTATGCTCTTCCTGTGTCGGTCAGCTTCATTCTGAAGAAACTGAAGAAGTGGAGCCGAGAACAAAGCTGAGATTAGTTGTTCCAAATAGTTCATGTGGTGGCATAATTGGGAAAGGAGGGTCTACCATAAAGTAAGAACACAACATCATGGATTTTTTAATAGCATAACTCATTCTTGCCATGCTTATAGAACATAGTGATGAAATAAAATATCTTCTCTTAATGTTGAAAATCTGAGTTCTTGTTGTGAGACTAAATATTTATTTTTGTTTCCTTCAGTAATAGTAACAAAATAAAGTGACATTCCCTGGTGTTTGTATTTCTCTGAAGTATGTGTTCATTTAGAACATGCCCATATATTGCATCTTTACTTCACTACGGATGTGGCTACGATACTTGGAAAAACCTAGAAATACAAGAATTGGCGAGTATAAACAAATTTCAATTTGCAGAGTTTTCTGCTGTCAGAAACTATTAGAGAATCAGCAAGGTTTTAGCTAAAGTAGTGGATCTACAATATTATAATTGTTCTGATGTGAATTTTTTTTAGGGAGAGTCAGTTCCTTAATTTTGGGTTTCTGCTCGCTAACATAAATGAGTGAACTGGACTTCGTAATTAAATAAAATCTCGGATTTGGAAAATGATGTGTGTTGATCTGGAGGTGACATGATGGCTGGTGGGCTATTGTATCAAAGAAAAGTTGTAGCTGAATGTCTACTGACAAAATTGATTACTTATATAATTGCATAGACTCAAGATGCATGGCTCGAGATGGAGAGGCATTTTTATACATAGAATTGTTCTGCTTGAGGCTGGTTCATACGTCCTATTTGGAGTCCTGTCATAACTGATTTTTTTTGCAAATGATAACAATCATTTATCATGTTCAGCTTTTAAAATATGAAGGGTGTCGTGACCTAACTAGAGAAATTTATAGAAGTTGAGTAGAAAGGTAGCAGAGATACACAGTTTACTAGAATAGAAGATATATGTTATTTTATAAGGATACTTTTACTTATGAAAAGAAAAGCAATACATGCAGTGACTAGGATTCTGCATTGGCAGTTCTATTAGGTGGAGGTTTTTGGTAATTAATTTCCCCTTCCTGTTATGTTGTCATTTGTTTGTTTCATGAGATAGTTGGGTGTAGGCTTCTCTTTACATGAGAAAAGCCATGGCCCATGCTTATGCCCTGTTGCTGAGTGAGATAATAAATATATTTGCAGTCTTTTGGTGCTTAGACATTCAGACTAGATTCAGTAGTTACTCTTCATTAAAGTGTTATTGAACAGTGAAGTCTTTTCGTTGGTAAAATTTTGCAAACTGATACTTTTAACTCATATTTTAGTAAACTTTCATGCTGTTCAATATTAGGGTCCTCATTTTTATGTATGTCACACAACAAAAATATATAAAGTTGCTAACAATTAAGATTTCCTTTGACCAGGTCATTTATTGAAGAATCACAAGCTGGAATTAAAATATCACCACAAGACAATAATTACTTTGGATTGAATGATCGACTGGTGACAATAACAGGAAGTCTGGATGAACAGATGCGAGCAGTTGATTTAATTGTTGCTAAGCTATCTGAAGACTCGCATTATGCTCAGTCTATGAATGCCCCATTTTCATATCCAGGTGTGTCCGCTTATGATTGTTATCCTTAATTTATTGCCTTTTCAAAATAAATAAATAAATAAAAATAGAAAGTTCTTCATTTATAGAGAGAACTTAGTGTGTTGGTGTGCAAAATATTTTACGGCGTAGAACATATTAGACCTAAAATGAACTATGCTGGAAAGTAGCCAAATCGGTGTCCCAATTCTACTGTAAACAATAGAAGTTCCAATTTTGATCTTCATTACCCCACGATGGGAATAAAAAGGGCATACCTATTAAAAGTACATGTACAGTTTTTAAGTGTGCTATCACTTAGAAAACCAATTGTGTAGAAAAGTCATTTCCTGCCATTTTCCATTGCGTATAATATTGAAGTGAATTTGAAAAGCTGAAATGAAAAATAAGAGAGATCAATTTCTATCAATGTATTTTGATATAAAGCAAATTGTTACAGAGTAGAACGAAAGAGAAGTTATTTTAATTTTTGAGAAAAGGTTCTAAACTCCCTTAAGTTGATATTCTTGTGTGTGAAATAGAATGGCATATGTGCATATATTTGACTCATCTAATTAGACCACACTTAAATATTTGATTGTTATTGGGGGCAAGCAAATAAATTTGGACTCAAGGACCAGGATCCAAATATCCCTTTGTTTATTTTCTGGGAAAGTGATGGGAACAGCCTGGGCTTGCACCAGGACAAGCCCTTGGAAAGTAGAGGATTTTAGGAGTGAGATGTCCCTGTAGGATCTGCTTCTGGACATTCTGCATCTATAACATTTTTTGAGAAAACGGATAATCAGATGAAATTCTTTTAATTTTAAAAATTTGGTGGTTGTAAATAGTGGTTCATGATGACCATTTGTTTCATAGTATGATTGCATTGTTTCATATAATTGCCTAGATTGGAGTATGTACAATTATGGTGAGATTTGAATCCTAGTAAGTTCTTTCCAACTGAACATATAGGTGTTTCCTTCTCGGGTTTTCATGGTATTCCATATACATATGTGCTTCCTTCTGTTGCAACAGCAGCGTACAATGCAATGAGTTATGGACCACCAAACGGGACTGGAGGAAAGTTTCAGAATGCTAAGGTTCATTCTTACACATAAGATATTATCTTATTTAAATTAACAAACATCCAGGGACTTGTATAATTTGAATATATATGCTTAGTAAGTGTTCATTTCTAGACTTGTTTGTGTTGGCCTGGGATAGTATTTCTGAATTTGCATTGAGATATTATGTGGGACAGTGGATGTGTTTGAAATTATGACTTGTCAAATGGTTCTTTTGGGGCCTGTTAGTCCGTTTGGAAGTAGAAAATGCTGTATGAACCTTATTTCCATAGTGGTTAAAACACTCAAGGGAATGGTAACATGTTGTTTGATTGCAGGTGCATAATTGTCATGCTATCCATGTATCGTCTCATCATCAGTTTTAGTAATCAAAAGACATCTGAGTCAAATTAAAAGTTGATTCATACTCTTTTAACTTTTGATTTTTTATTGACAACAAACATTTTGTTTTCCAGGAGGATCAAAGCAACTCGGTCACAATTGGTGTTGCAGATGAGCATATTGGGTTGGTTCTTGGTCGTGGTGGAAGGACCATAACAGAGATTAGTCAGGTTTTATAAGTACCAACTTTATATGCTGTAGCTTCATAACATCTGCACAAACTCTAACCAGAGCACTTTGTTTTGGCAGGGTAGTGGAGCCAAGATAAAGATATCTGATAGGGGTGACTTCATGTCTGGAACTACCGACAGGTATTAAAAATCTTGGCGTCGTTAATCTTCTGCCCCAAGCGACCATCTCTAAATCTCAACTTTCAAATCATGTGTCTTGTTCTACAGGAAGGTGACAATTACGGGTTCACAAAGGGCAATCCGTGCTGCTGAGTCCATGATTATGCAGAAAGTATCCTATGCTTCCGAGAGGGCAATGGATTAGCTTTCCAAGTATCCCAACTCGTTCTCTCAGAGAGTCTCTTGGCGGACGGAGCTGCCCGAATTAACTCATTCTCACAGTATGATAATTTGGTTCAGAAAATTTGAATGCTGTGGTAGGAAGCAAGAACGGGAGAAAAATTTCTTTTTGTCTGGAGCGCAATTTATAGGGACTTATCTTTTTTGTTTTTGAAGAGGGACAACGTTGGAGAAAGCGATTATTTATTGGCTAAATAGAATGAATAGCTTTATTTCTTTATTTATACAGTTTGTAACTTCTGAATTTGTAGGTGCCGTCTCAATATACGTTTGTAGCTTTATTTCCATGCAAATCAAGTTTTATAATGGAAAATTTGTTCTCCTGCGTCTCGGGTTAAAGCTCTCCCGCTCTCCTTAGTGATATTGCTTGTCGTCGACCCCGATTTATGTATATTTTTACACAATACAAGTTCTAGTGAGCTCATGTGATTTTTGTGGATACAAATTTTAGCCGTCTTCTCCTTTGACGAAAGTGCATTATAAAATAATAATACCTAAGATTAAGGTCAAAAGCTTCAGGCGCCCACAATGAATGGGAGGCTTTGGCTGAAATATCTTCGATGTTAAAGTTAGAATTTGAGAGAGAATGAACTTGCATTTCGGTGTGAAGATGAGGCTATATATGAGGGTGTAGCCGGCCCTCTTTGGAGAAATAGGGACCGGCCTTTATTGGTAGAATTATGAGTTTAATTGCAAGATATTATGCAATTAATTTGGTAATCAATCATAATTTAAATATGATCATTGGGAATTACCTTTTGAGTGTAGAGTTGATAGAAGTGATAAGAGGGTTTTGAATAAATGTCATTTTGATTACATTTGACTCTTACTTGATTGAGTTGTTATTGTCCGTTGTATGCACGTGGGAATCCCCGTATGACTCGAGGGCAATTTTGTCATTTTTACTAAAAAATCCATGTATCGTCTCCATAATTTTTTTGATTATTTATTGCCCCACAATTTTCATACTTGGTTTGACCATTCAGGAATGCTGTAATTTTATTTCTTTAAATAATTGGGACTCGGCAAGGAACTTTTGATTGTAAGAATTAGGATTAGGTCAAAATGTTGTTGGTATGGTTACCCACTCTTTATTTTCCTTTGGGTGAAAAAAAAATTAGGGGGAGTGAAGGCGGTCATGGTATACCATAAATCTCTTTTAGCACTTATAGATGATGTAATTTTTTTATTTTTATAAATCACCCATTAAGAGAGATTGCTGGTAACGGAACTCGAACTTAGGGATGAGTTGGAAAAACCAAAAACCGAAAAAAACCGGACCGAAAACCAAATCGAGGCCGAAAAAATCGAACAGAATGTGGTAAACCAAACCAAACCGAATCTGGTTGGTTCGGTTTCGGTTTCTAGGGTTAGGAAACCGAACCGAACCGAAGTTCTTCAAAACGACGTCGTTTTGTTATTATTTTATTAATTAATAATCTTATCCGAGAATGTCATCGTTTACTGTGTAACCCTGCGTATTCCTTATTCTCTCCCATTTTCTCAGTTCGACTTCGCACAGCCCCTTGACCCTTCTCTCTCTCTCTCTCTCGATCTTCAATCCCTGATCCTCCTCTGTTTCTCGGTCTTCAATCACTTATTCAAAGACTCAAACTCTCTGCCTCTCATTCCCAGCGCCGACTCGCGACGGCGCGACCCTTGATGGTGCGACCCTTCTCAGTTCTCACTCTCAATCTCTCACACCTTGCCGTGAGTCTATCATCTCATTGTCAACTTCTTCTTGCAATTCCAAGTCTCAACAGAAAAAGGTTAGTCTCACATTCTCACTTCTTGTAATTTAGATTAATGCATGCACAATTGGAGAATACCCATGTTTCAGAAATTGTAATATTAGATTGATTATTCTCTGTCTTGATTGAAGACTTTGATGGTTTTCTAGGATTTTGAGAACCTGTTTGTGGGTATTACTTTGAATTTTAGATGTATATATACACAATAAAACTATTGGTGGTTACTATTATCAGATTTCCCACTCTTGTTTTAAGTTCATCCAAATTAGTTCATCCAAATCATTCCTTGAAATTTATACTCACGGGAGAGGTTTACAATTTACACTATGTATTTTGGAATCCTATGGGAATCTGTAACTGGTCTTTTATTAGGCAATTAGGTGAACCAACATGCAGAACCATAATTATAGTAAAAACATATTCCTTCGACCACAATATTACCCACCAACAACAAAAGTAACAAGCTTATCTTGCTTAATTGTTAAAGAAATAATAGTAATAATGCGTCTTTCAACTATTTTTGAGAAAATGGAAGACAATTTTATCTTATTTTTAGCATATTTGATCTTCCAAGAGAGAATTAAGATATAAAATGAATGACGGTTTGTATTGAGGGCATTTAAGGTGAAGTAATCACATAGATATGAAATGTAGAGATGTGTGAATAGATGAGGGCATTGAACTATGCTAGTTGTGCCTACCCAATTTTGGGTTCGACCTTCAACAAAGGATTTTCTTTTACGTTCTTTCCTTGTTGGTTATGCATGTTGATTTTGATTTGATGTTAAAGTTACTTTAGTATAAGAACTAGTGAAGTATTCTAGTTATGGAAAGTTCGATTAGCATGGGGTTAACTGCAAACTGCAAAGCAAATGGTGAGGTATTATATGAGTTGTTTGTCTAGTAGATATGTTAAACCAGAGTGCTGTCATTTCTTCGAGTCAGATTTTGTGAGGGGGTTTTAGTGTTAAGTGGATTTTACAAATCATTTGATATAGGTTTGATTTCATTTGGTTTATCATGGTATACATCTCATAGGTCTGTTCTGTCTTATTCTTGCGGCATTTTTATATAAATTTTATACCAATAATCGAATCTGCACCAATTTACTTTTGTATAAGTTTGTAGTACTATCTACTATCCTCTTATTATTTTGTGTGAATTAGATGAAGTCAAAGGTCTCAAGGTCCTCAAGTTCAAACTCAATGTGATTAAAATCAAATAGCCCTCAGGATCAAACAAACCAAACCAAACACAAACCGATAGAAAATCGAACTGAACCGAACCGAACAGTAATTTTGGTTCGGTTTCTGATTTTGGCAAAAAACTGAACCGAACGAAACCGAACCCACCCCTACTCGAACCTAAGCCTTAGTCTAGTAAAGAGAACGATTATTACCAACTCAATCAACTCTCGTTGGCTATGGTTACCCCCTATTTGGGAGAATTAAAATCAATTAATATTCTAATTCTTAACTTCCGGTGTTTACTAAAGTGTACAGAATTAAAAAAAGATGATTGTGATTTTCTGTTAAATTAGTAATCTAATAACTATTTTTTTTAACAAACAATAATATTTACACTAAAAGGGTGGGGAAATGGGCTAAGTCTCATAATGGGCAAACAATAATGTGATTCAAATTCGTCTTTGGTGAGAATCGAACCTAAGATCTCTCTTACAAGTAAAGAAGAATATTATTAGACGGTAGCACTAAGTGACAATTAGTAATCTAATATTTGAAGATCATGAATAAAATCAATTAGAGAGGAGTCGTCTGATTTGATTTACTTTTCTTTATTTGTTTCATGATTTCTTACTTTTCTTATTTCTATTGGGTAAACATGTCATTATATTATTTTACAAGGAGTAAAAAGGTGCAAAGGCTATTAGGGCGCACACCTTAATTAATGAGTTAGTTTGTACACCTAAATTAAAGTCGTTTACCATCGTCAAGTGGGGTCTTGTTCGTTTTTATGTTTTGGATTTACCAGCAAATTATCTCTATATATAAAGCCAACACTGCTGTAAACAATATTTTTTGGGTCACAAGCTCATCAAAAAAACAAGTGGACAGTAATTCCTTCCAAACAAAAAAATTTAAAAGCAATTTAAAATAATGCACCAAATAATACAGAAATATTTTCATCATATAAACATTGTTTTTTTAATAATTACTTCTTTTGTACAGTTTTTTTTTAATTTTTTAATTTTTTTTTATAATTAGTATCTCACAATAGGCTAGCAATAATGTGATTCAATATGTTGTTTATTAAATATTATTTTCTCTATTTTTAAACACATTCAAAACATCTTAAGAGGCGCGTAATGCTGGTTATAAAAAAGGTCTTTGGCATGCTCATAATAATGTGATTCAATTAGTTGTCACATGATTGTTTTGTTTTTCAAACAAACGATATTATCTACACTAAAGGGGAGGGGGTGTGCTTAGCCTCACAACGGGCTAGCAATAATATGATTTAATCAGCTGTTTATCAAATATTATTTTCTCTATTTTTAAATACGTTCAAAACATCTTAAGATGCGCGTAGTGTTGGTTATAAAAAATGTCTTGCACACGTGCATAATAATGTGATTCGATTAGTTGTCAAATGATTGTTTTTTTTTCTTCGAATAAACGATATTATCTACACTAAGGAGGAGGGGGTGAGCTTAGCCTCACATTGGGTTAGCAATAATGTGATTCAATCAGTTGTTTATTAAATATTATTTTCTCTATTTTTAAACACGTTTAAAACATCTTAAGAGCATCGTACAGCCGGTGACAAAAAAAGTCTTCCACACATGTACAATAATGTGATTTAACCAGTTGTATTATTTTCTCTATTTTTAAACACTTAAGAGGCACATAGTGCCAATTATAAAAAAGGCACTTGTCAAATGATCCTTTTTTTTTAACAAACAATGTTTTCTACACTAAGGAGGAGGGGTGGGCTTAGCTTCACAATGAGTTAGCAATAATGTAATTCAATCAATTGTTTATTACATATTTTTTTCTCTATTCTTAATGTAAATTCAATAGAATGTAGATAGAAATTAAAAGACCGATTTTATTATGTGAATTCAGTTGCTTTGATTGGTTTATGAGGTGTTTCTTTTAGCATGTTCGAATATTATTCATTTACTTCAAATATTTGACTTTCTTTTTGTCATAAAAAATTATTGAAGCAATTAACTCATATAAATACATTTAAAACGTGTAAGTCGAGCGTAGCACGCCGTGGTTAAAAAAAATCTTCTGCATGCGTGTGAGCGTGTGCATGAAGGTTAGTTCTCAATTATTTAAGCTATACGGAGTAAGAGTTAGGTCGAGACGAAAATTGACCTCGTAACATGCAAAGTTTTTCTAGTGTCTATCTAGTGAGAAGGTGCACAAACTAGTGATCGATTTATTCGGTTTAACCATGCATCAAAGAATCAAACGGTCTCAAAACCTAACAAAACGTGTCTGTTTAGTTGACTCAGCATTTTATTCTTAAAACATATGCAGTGTGACATTATGTATCTCTAAGTTATAAAACCATTTGTCATCATACATTTTCTTGTGTAACATTGTTTGCTTGTATATCATATGTTTTAGAGATTTTTGTTTAAATACAAATAATATTTTCACTTGAGACGTAATGAGTTAGAAAGGAAGGCCTATTGAAGTAGGACATCCTATTCACCCGGCCAAATGTAGTATTATTCTTAAACAACAGTAATATTCAAAATAAGTAGAATCCGGTCTATAGAGTTTATTAAAAGAAATTGAGCTTTTTATTAATAATATGGTAAGAGTAACTATGTAATACCGTGCTGTTCAATATCGAAGAGTGACATGCACGTATGCAACATCCACCACCACGTATGCACAAGTGATGGTGAAACTGAACATGTTATTTTAGTTACGAACGGCAAAGATGATAAGCTATTTAACAATGGAATAACTCATATAATTAATATGATCATGTTCATGGTGAATCACCCCCACCTCCTTTACCATATCCGGACCCATAACCTGACCCGTAACCAGAGCCACTACCACCACCATGGCCGCCTCCACCACCACCGCCACCTCCTTCGCCACCGCCACCACCGCCACCTTTACCACCTCCGCTACCGTAGCCACTTCCACTTCCATAACCGGATCCATAACCTGACCCACTTCCTCCACTTGAGCCTCCACCACCACCGCCACCTCCCCCACCTCCACCTCCACCTCCACCTCCACCTCCACCTCTTCCTTTGCCACCACCAGACCCATAACCAGAGCCACTACCGGACCCATATCCAGACCCATAACCACCCTTTTCACCATATCCACCGCCACCGCCCCCTCCTTCACCTCCACCGCCTCCGCCTTCAGTACCATACCTTGAACCACTCCCATACCCATGTCCCAAACCATGCCCAAACCCCGACCCAGAAGTTGAACTGCCCCCTCCAGCACCTCCGCCGCCGCCACCGCCACCACCGGTACCCCTAATGGCCTTTGGTGATCTAGCAGCAAAGGAGAGCTCCACAAGGAGCAAAACCAAGAGCGCAGCACCAATGACCCTAGTGCTGGCCATACTCAAACTTCAAAAACGTAATGTGGATTGGTTAAGATCGTTCTTGAGATCAATGTGACAATATAAGTGTAATGTGTTGATTGAGACTTGTGGGTGAAGTATAACTTGAGAAACCAAATACTTTGTGAGTAGACAAGGTTAAGGTGAGGTCTCTATATATAGGCATCAGAAAGCTATGGCACTATCCCAACTTTGTTGACATTAACATTCTAGTACCATTGGTGGTGGTGGTGGGTGTGGCGGTGGTGGTAATGTGGGTGGTGTCTTGTTTTTGTCCTCATGCAATTCCTTGCTGTTGAATACAGATATACTTGGATAAATGGGACCATGCCAATAAGATGCCTTCACACTCCAATTCTGTGCTGGACCGATATATGAATGCCACAATGAGTGCATGAGTTTCCCATTGTATTTTTAGTGAATTAATTTGTGGTGAATGTGTTTTACATGTGCTTTCTTAAGAAACATTTTCACTTGAGAGATAATGGTTGGTCCTATTTAATGTTAGTTACGAATCATAATGAGCAAAGCGTAACCCTAGGGAAACTAAAATTTTAAACCGAATTTGCAAACCAAATGATGTGTCACTAATAGAGAATAAACATGTTAATCAAAACTAATAATCCAATCATCAATAATCACATCATTTGATTTACAAATTTAGTTTAAAAATTTGATCTCCCTGACATTATTACCAGCCCACGAGGAAAATATACGACACCTTATACTCCCTGGGAATTTTAGCCATGCAATTGTTTTTTGGTCAGAAGCCATGCAATTGTTTTGAAAAAAAAAAAGAGAAAAAAAAAGAAGATATAGATTATGAACACCACTGTTGGAATAAACTATTATCCTAAATTTTTAAATCCAATTGATTAATGTGATGGTGTACTTAGAGTAGCTTTGCCGAATACTAGTTTATCCATTAACTCATCTGTCGGTCACCATATCGACTAACTTGGTGTCTTCGATATTAGTTTGATTTTGAGAGGATTAGATTGTAAAATAAACTAGTTTATCCTTTAATATAAGTAGATTATTATCAGACCACGGAATCAAGTAATTAACTTGGGTGGAAAAGCAGTTCAACTCACTTTGACCGTAAAGATGACAGACGAAACAAAATCAACTAATTTGTGGGCATGCAATTGAACATACAAGCAAATTGATCAAAAAGGCCAATCAACCTCCATTCTTGAAAAACAACCAAACACCCACAATTTTCATTATATAATACAGCCCCATTATACTAATTTTGATTTTTAGTTTATTGATTGAAAATAAATAACAGCTCTACATGTTTATTTTTTTTAGTTGAGCGATAGTGTTAACATGTTAGAAGTTAATTGTTAGGGAGAAGAGGAATTGGTGGGAATCGAATTTGCACCAAGATGCATAGACCTGAATGTTTTCCACCACTGTGGTAAAGTTCCATCTGCAATAACAGCTCTACATATTTGTCAAGAAGATTACATAATTTTGCCAGACTTTCCTCTTATACAAAAAGAATCACTAACAAACAATAAAGCAATCGTAAACCCTAAAAAATAATAGAAAAGTTATCATAATTCGTATGCTTACCAAATAAGAAAGCAATTATGCATAACTACGTAATGGGTCGAATTGTACTTGGAGCCATGCCAACTACTTAACAATTCAGTTGGTATGGCTTGTCATCAATTCTCAATTAACAGAGTCCTTGAATCCTTGCCATTAGTTAAATAACTAACAAATTAACAGAAGAAGAAGAATTAATACAGGCCAACGCGTATCAAGGTTTCTCAGACAGTCGTAATCTGACTTTGCCTTCCAAGCTAGCAATTACAACAACAATCACGCTTTTGGAAGATACTGAAAATCAAAGGCCACAAAATCCCACTACCAGACTCTCTCACCTACCTAAAACACAATCCTTTCCAAAATCGATGGATTTGACATCTCATGTGTTAGTGGGGAGAGACTTTGTACTCTTTCTTCAAATGTACGCTTGACAAATGCCTAATTTCTACATATATACATATAATCAATCATATATGCTTCCCTGTGTCTATATTGCGTGATTGACCATTTAGAGATTAGCTTGCATGCACTTTGGCTCCCTCAATCATATCAATGTAGGCGTGCCCATCCTACTTACTGAAATAGCATGGGATCCAATTATCCTTTATGTTATGTGCATATGTTCAAAACAAAACTAGGCCTCAATCATAGGGCCAAGCACGGGCCGGGCCGGGCCGGGCCGGGAACAACATATTTTAATATAAGAACCGGACCTAATCCAATCCGATTGAAACGGACCAGTTCGAGCTGGGTTCACGGGTCCCTTTTTTTGTGAAAAAAAAAACCCTAAAATTTTATAGCAACAAGTGCAGATTTTACAATTTGCAGTTTGCACAGATTCATCATTCACATTCACTCCCAGTACAGATTCACATCCAAAAATTACAAATACAAAGTCCAACTCCAATATCCAAGTCCATAGATTAACATTACATCCAAAATAACAACATTACATTGTCCAACATCCTTCGAGACATTAAATCTTAGACATTCAAAATAAAATCCATAGATGATGCTACATTAGTACTAGGGGTATTTTGACTTTGAGACATTATAGCAGCACAGCAGCTGCACAGATTGAATTCTAATACTAACAAATTTCTAAACAGGTGTGACAATTTCTGAAATTCTAATGCAAATTTTTTGCAGGTGTGACAACCATTGCGGGGAAGAACTGCAGAAATTATGCAAATTGTTTGATGTATTCTATTTTGTATAAGAATGAAATCCAGAAATTATGCAATTAAAGGGAAGAACTACAGTCCAATTCAAATCGAAAACCCACATTGAAATCCAGAAATTATGAAATTATAGAATTACGCAATTGAAATCCACAAATTATGCAATTGAGGGGAAGAACTACAAATCGTGGCGAGGAGGGGACAACGACGACGCGAGAGACAATTGAGTTGAGTTCAAGGACTCCAGTGATAGAGTCAAGCTCATTTATCGATCAAAGTGGTGGGGGTGCCTGGGTTCTGTGATGTCGAGATGGTGGAGGATATGATGTCGGGGTGGTGGAGGAGACGACAAGGCGAGACAGCAAGAGAGAATCGAGTCGAGTTCTAGGACTCCAATGACAAAGTTGAGCTTGAGGAGACCTAGGTCCTAGGGTAAAACTAACGGTTCAGATTGGATGGTAGGTTACTCTTCAATCTCGTCCAACCCGCTCCTAAAATTTCAAAGCCTCGCCGCGTTTCTCTTTTTAAAAATTAGGAACCGGCCCGTACCCGCCCCAAACCTTGATTACCCGGGCCAACCTGTGGTTCCTATACTTGTTTGCCCACCCCTACTTAATCATATCAATGTAGGCGTGCCAATCTTATCTCTCTCTCTTTTCCTTCAGTAAAATAGGTCTCCAACACCTTATCACCACCCTCCTGTTACTGCACTACGAAATTGAAGGATTTGGAGAATGATCTTCTACAACCAACGTTCAAAGGCTTTCATTGTTTTTTTCAATCCGGATTCTTCTAAAACATGAATCAATATTTTATAAGCCTTAATAGCATGTAAATATTCACCCTAATGCATGAACCTCAAATTTATCTGCTTCATATACTACATATATTGCTTACACACACACACACACACACACACACACACACACACACACACACACATATTGGTCATACATACACAATACTTTATTTGGTTAATTTGCTATGCAATATTATGTTTTGTAATATTATTCAATATTGCTATGGTGAATTGTGTGAGTACAAAAATAAAAATAAAAATTTGAAGCAAAAACAAGGGTTTTAGAAACCTAATCAAGAGTCAAGCCCCGCGAGCCGTATCGCGCCAAAAAAAGAGCAGATTCTTTCTTTAATCTCCCCAAGAGCTTTTTATACTTTGAAGAAGTTTTATAGAGGCCAGGTCTGGGCGACTGTTTACCAAAAACATAGGTCTCCGCAATGCCATAAGACTATGTATGAGGGCTGACACCGGCCTAGTGCGGAAGGTCAAGGAAGTTGGTGACCTTTTTGTTTCACTGCGAAGAAAGAGATAGAGCATTCGTGCTGGAAAATGATAAGGAAATTAGGATTCCTTTACTACGTTTTATTCTTGTCTTGGCCTACTGAATGAAGATGTACCCTGGTTATTGAAGAGCCGCCTTTCTCTTTCTTTTAGTTCCGACAACTCTAGAAAAGGATCTTGCTAATGTGGAAAAGAAGTCACTTAAGGAAACATCCGGTGAATTTGCAACACTCCAATATCCAATACCAATGGATGTACCGAAGCCAATTGTTTATCCAGTTTCTGAGAAAAGACCACTCAAGGAAGTCCCAGACTCTTTTTATTGGAAATAGTGCATCAAGTGCCAAGCCACGCCTCAAAACGATGTCATTTAAGGCGTTGTTAGCAGCCCACTTTCTAGTTGGGCCTACTGCTGATGGTTCCAGCCTATATTGGGCTTCATGTTTAGCTTGCTGCTGGGCTCCCTCCACCTCAGCCCACCTAAGCTTTTTTTTTTTTTGGTGCTAAATTTAATGGCTAATCCAATTTTTTGGGCTTTCCACTTGTTTGGCCCGCAGCCATCCATCCCCAATATGGTATGAATCACTATATTTTCCTTTCTCCCACTGCTGACCGTTTTGACTTGTTGAATTAATTTAGTGCCCGCAATCTATAAATTTGACAAAAAAAAAACTTATTTTAGCTCGCAGTTCACTCATATAAATTACAACCAATATTTTATTTTTCTCTTTGTATCATTGACATCCTTTCATAGTCCTGAGGCTACTTGCACTTGGTCCCCGAAGCAACCTAAATACACAACACTAGGTTGTATATTGTATTATGTGTTCTTGCTGATACCCTTTTATGAATAGAAATGTCATGCCCCGAACCGGGGTCGGTAATAAAAAAATGAACCTGAATCCGAAACGTGACTTAAAAACTAAATAAACAAAAGGAAATCGAAATGGGTTGGAAAATAAATTCCTTCTTATAAAAATAACTTATGATTCTTAAAAAAAATCAAGAATTCTAAACAATTATCCAATAAATAGATGAATAAACATTTTATTCTCACATCTAATCCAATCTCACTTGCCTACCTCTTAATGTCTAGTCCGTAAACTTGCATAACAATATAAAGATGATCAGCCTCAACAACTCAGTTGGGACATAACCTTACCACATTAAATAGATAATATTAAATTAAGTGTCATGGAATGCAAGTGGCCCTTTATCACAGTGGTGGAAAGGTGTTGTGCCCTTGCATAATGGCGTAGGTTCGAACCTTGTCAGTGGCTAATTTAACATCTAATCTAACAAAATCTATCGTTTAACAACAATCATGAATGCAAAGCAACCTCTTCAGCTACACCTGTTAATTTATAAAATAAAACATGCTGACATGCACATCCCATTACGTGCATTTTACCACTGTAGTGGTGGTTCAAATGTTCTATTATACAAACTAATCCTGTAAGATATCCAAAGTTCATAAACCCCTTTTTCTATTCATCTTATCTAATTCATTGATCTTCATCCCAAATCGACAATTCATCCTGCCGATATCATATTCTAATGTGCACACCGCGCTGCCTGGGAACTGGTTTCACAATGAATAGATTCAACTACACAAAAGATCATTTCTAATTACCCTCATTTCCAGATCAATATCAACACTGAAGTTCCAACCACATCAACATAAATGATGCACAAATAATGTCATTTCATCTTTCACATGTATCACGTAACATTCTCACAAATAGAATTCCACCAATAATTCCATAACCAATACCAAGTAAACACTCAACTGAAGCAATTAGCCAATTAATATCCAACCACATTAATCAACCCAAAAAGATCAAGAATATTATAACACTTCATGAAATCTAATAAAATCAAATTCTGTTAAGGTTTGCCGTATTTTCCCTACCTGGATTTCAAAGCTAAAACGAAAATCCATATCACTAACGCAATAGCTTAACCTCACGTGCTTGAGAAAGCTCCTTGATCACCATGTATTTCTTATTCTAATATATATATATATATATATATATATATATATATATATTTATATGAAATTGTTATTAGCACTCCAAAAGTCTCATTCTACACTCTAAACTTTCTATATTAGGAAATAAAAATACACTTGTGAGGAGTGTGTGTGTGTGTGTGTGTGTGTGTGTGTGTGTGTGTGTGTGTGTGTACGCCAATATCTACGTAGACTAATGCATGCCATTCTATCCTAACTCAAGTGCTTATTTTGGTTTTGAATCGAAATTACAATGAGCTTCTCCTATTTATGCTAGGCGGTTAGCAAACTTAATAACCAAGTAAAATAAAATATAGAAACTTAAGAACCGGTTCTTATCCTAATGGTAATGAGGTGTCAATTGCATGGGAAAAGCACAAGACACGTCTACCTATGTAGCTTCACATAGTCATTATGTAGAGTGCTCACTAAGCACTTGTGTCTTCTCACAAATGGCCACCTCCTGCTTAAATTTCACGAGTTACATACACACATGTCCTTTGTAAGCAAATTCAAAGCCATCTCTTTTTTGGTCTTGTCCACTTAGCTAAGAGATAAAGCTTAGTCATGCAATAGTAAGCATGAAATCACTTAGCTTGCAACATGCATAACGCCTAACATGGTTGAAACGTACTAAACATCTACAATTCACTCTAATATCTCCAAATAATATTATAAAAACATGGTTGAAATGTACTAAACATCTACAATTCACTTTAATATCTCCAAATAACATTATAAAAATATAGGATCTCATAGGAAAGTTCAACTAAATTGAACCTAAAGTTTCGAATTAGTGCCTCTAAAAAACGAAATTTTCATAAAACAATACACCCATGTAAAACCCGAAGCTTTTCATGCAAATTAAACAAACTCATGTCTTAGAACCCGAATGTTCTAACGTTGATGCTTATGGAAGCTTTTATTTCTCATAGCACCAACCACAATCTTGTTGGTTTTTATTCAAACCTAAGATCTCTTATTTACAAGTGAATAGGATACTAATTTTCATATTCGAGCGGTTGACACACTACTAATCACACCCAAGGCCGGTCCTGAGATTTTGGAGGCCCTGTGCGACAAACGGAGACCCTTACAAGGTCTAAATTTTGGTTGCTATATTTTCTGTTATATTTTATATTTTTTGTGTGTATAAATTGATATAAACGCAAAAGAAAATAAATAAAAAAGAAGCATGGTTTGGTGGCTATATATCTGCATTCCTTATGTTTTTGAGTTTGAAACTCCTTACATTTTAAATACAAAAAGCATGATTTGGTGGCTATGTACATATCATATCACAGTACATATATTATAATCAGAATAACTCATGCTCTTTATTATGATATTGTAACATTTTATAATGAACTGTTAGTTTTTTTATTGCATTTTTTCTCAATCCCTAAAGTGAGGATGATTCTAACCTCCACTCGGTTGATTGTCATTAGATTAGTTAGAATTCAAGATTAGTGTTGTGAGCAAAGTTGTATTATATTTAATATATATATATATATATATATATATTGATGACTAAATGGTCTTCAAATAGAATGAAAATTAATGACATGTGTTTGTACCATATTATATTGGGCCTCATTACTTGGGCTTCCAGACATTGAGCCCATGATCTATGTAAAAGGGGAGGAGCCCTAAGTTTATAAAAATGACTCCTCACCCTCATAATCCTCAAGCCTGACATCCCCAAACAGAGGCTCTCATATTCAGAGCAAAGCTCTCTTAAACTCTCTCTTTCTCTGGGGGGACTCCCCCTCACACTTGTAATCCATACACACAGTTACAGAGAAATACAATCAACATCAGTGTGGACGTAACCCAAACATTGGGGTGAACCACGATACATCTTATGTTCTTTACTTTCTTGCAGATTCAGGGTCGGATTTACGTTGTTCCAAGCCCTCCGGTTTTGTGCATCAACATTTGACGCCGTCTGTGGGAAACGACACGAAAAGCTATGTCGGTTCTCTTTCATTTTTTTCATCTCACCACCGTGAGACCTCATCACTGTCCACCGTGGATCTGCACAACCCAAGAACCAAACACCTGCAGAGTCACTAAAAACCACTACCAGATGCAAATTTCAAAGCTTCTGGATACAAAAACCACTACCAGCGCAACATATGACATTTCCGTAATTAACTTCAAGACCAAGGGCTATTAACCACCAACCCCGTCAACAATGTTTCACTCCAGTTCGCGGTACAGACCCATCTGCCCAACGCCAAAGTCCCGAATCGAAGGCGAAAGATCATAAAAACCCACATTTCATATTGCGATTCGCAAGCTCGTGCGACTTCTAAAAGTCCACAACCTCTCGCATTGACGGAAGATTTCGCGGATTTGCAGAGCATGGTGACGATGGATGTAGAGATTGGCGGCGATGAAGTTGTGTTGACGGAGGAGCCGCCTCCAAACGAGATGAAGCACAGAGAGAGCAAGACTACTTTACAAAACCGCAGCAGCATTCTGCCACTCTATCACTGCCGGTCACTCTCACACTCACTCACTCACTGGAAAGTCGATCAGCTTCTTCCTAGCTCTCTCTTGAGCTCTAGAGCTCTGCAATCAAAGCAATGCACTCCGCATTCTGATCAAATCTCAGCCTTCCATTGTTAGCCTTGATGTAAATCTCAGCCCCCTCACTCTCCTATGCCGATTCGCCCATTTGGATCTCTGCAAATCTTATGGAGTACTGAAGGAGAGCCTATTATAAGTTACCAAGGTGGCAAAGCTGATGTTTACATCGTGACGATTGAAGGAAAGCTTATTATAAGTTACCAAGGTGGTGTTGATGGATTTGAAGCCACTGCAGTGGAATCTGATGAAAAGATTGACACAACTAGGCCTTGCAAAGCAACATGGGTGGGCAGAAAATGAGTGGGGAGATCAAGAAAAGCAAATGGGTGGTGTCAAAAAGGTTGTCCAAGCAGCTGTCACTTTAGAGAAAGGAATATTGCCCTTTAACAGCTGGAGTATACTGACCTTTACAACCAACAAGCGGAAGAGGAAAAGCAACAAAGAAGATGCCCACACTTTCATCATGCATGTTCCCATTTTCTGAGAAAACAAAAGCAAAAGTAGAAAAAAAAAAAGAGAAAAAGAAAGAAAGAATATCTCATCCTCATCTCTCTTGACCTGCCTTTGCAAAAACAAGGAAATGGCATTATTCTCTTGTCTATCATCTGCCAAAAGAAAGAAAAATAAAGAGAAAGGAAAAGGTAAAACATTCAGTAGGCGCAATACGCACATGGAAAAAGATCTGTAACAACCCAGCACGCACCAATGATCTGCAACTGTCAAAGCTTTTGTGTCAAAGCCTTTGTTTTGAATGATGTGATTTACTTTTCTTATCTTTTGGAGACATATGTATAACCCCAACAGAGGGTAATCATAAATAAAGAAAGAAGGCAGCATGCCAAAAAAAAAAAAGGGCAAAATGTCGGAAACCCAAAATAGTGGGTTGGAATGTTATGCGAAGAGCGAAGACTCATATGCCCAAAAGAACCAGGCCTTATGGCTTCAAACTCCAATTTCCATCCCTCCACTTAAGGATCACCCGCTATTATCACCAACCAGGTGATCAAAAGTACGTCCAGTACTCCAAAATTATTCGATAGTCTACCGCTATTATCACCAACCAGGTGATCAAAAGTACGTCCAGTACTCTAAAATTATTCGGCAGCCTGCCGCTATTATAACCAACTAGGTGATCAAAAGTACGTCCAGTACTAAAAAATTATACATGAGCATCACTCATGTCAATCATACATAAACATTCATGAGCATCACACATGTCAATCATACATAAACATTCATGAGCATCACTCATGTCAACATCCATGAGCATCACTCATGTTAATCAACATAAACATTCATGAGCATCACTCATGTCAATCAGTTTCGAAAGCTTCATTTACAGAGCTCTAGCTTCGAAAGCTTCATTTACAGAGTTCTAGCTTCGAAAGCTTCATTTACAGAGCTCTAGCTTCAAAAGCTTCATTTACAAAAGCTCCATCTTCGAAAGCTTCATTTACAAAGCTCCGACTTCAAAGCTTCACCTACAAAGCTTCAGTGCATGGTATACAAAGACTGCCTCCGAACAACCACCACTTCGGCCCATACATGGATTGAATTTGAAGTCTCCAGCCAACATACCCTATTGACTGAAGACTTGGGGGACTACAATATGTACCATATATTGGGCTTCCACAACTGGGCCTCATGAAAAATACTTGGGGGACTTAGCCCATCACTTATGTATTGAGGAGCGAACCATTATTTTATAAAAGGGACTCCCTCACCTTCATTAGCGAGAGACTCTTAGCCCATCACTTATGTATTGAGGAGCGAGCCTTTATTCTATAAAAAGGGACTCCCTCACCATCATTAGAAAGCATCGCCGCCTACTGAGCAACCGCCTCGCCGCGAGCATCAACTCTAGCCCACATTTATGTATTGAGGAGCGAGCCCTTATTCTATAAAAGGGACTCCCTCACCTTCAACGCCACAAGCCGAGCCAACCAAGGCAACATAAGCCACATGCCGAGCAGCGTCGCAACATGTGCTATTTCTAGTTGAGCATCATTTTATATTGAGCACCGCCTCATATCGAGTATCAGTTCTAGACGACATCTAGTTACTTCAGCCCACACATGGACTGAATTTCAAGTCTCCAGCCAAAAGACTCTCTTGACTGAAGACTTGGGGGACTACTGTTTGTACCATATTATATTGGGCCTCGTTACTTAGGCTTCCAGACATTGAGCCCATGATTTATGTAAAAGGGGAGGAGCCCTTAGTCTATAAAAGGGACTCCTCACCCTCACAATCCTCAAGCCTAACATCCCCAAACAGAGGCTCTCATATTCAGAGCAAAGCTCTCTCAAACTCTCTCTTTCTTTGGGGGACTCCCCCTCACACTTGTAATCCATACATACAGTTACAGAGAAATACAATCAACATCAGTGTGGACGTAGCCCAAACATTGGGGTGAACCACGATACATCTTGTGTTCTATACTTTCTTGCAGATTCAAGGTCGGATTTATGTTGTTCCAAGCCCTCCGGTTTTGTGCAACAACAACATGTATTCGATTAAATGATATCATATATGGAAAGGGGGGTTTTAAAGATTTTATCTTCAAACTTTTAAGGATTTTAATTAATTATGATATTCCTAATCATAAATTTATCATCAAAAGTTATCTTTTATAATGATAGAAATTAAACTACAAATATTAAAGAAAAAAGAAAAAAATTAATGTAGTTCAAAAAAGGCCCAAAAAGGGTTCTACTGGGACTCGAACCCTTACAAAAACAAATGTAAGTACCAGTACTTGACAATTCCCCTAAGGTAACATTGTGAATTATGTTCACATTCTTTTTATATGTAGTACATTATAAAGGTTATTAAAATTCAAGGACCCCTAAAAATTGGGGCCCTATGCGGTCTCACGCCTGGCACCCCCTCAGAGCCGGCCCTAATCACACCAATATTGTCCCAACTCAACCACATGCTGACACATGTTGAGTTTTATAACCAAATATCTTGGTGTTATTAGCGTGGAACCACATAATAATGCATATGTCAAGTTTCTAATGTGAGATTGTATTCTTCAATAAATATCATTAGACCGTAATACTAACTAACGAGAAAGGATGATGTGTTGGCCTGACCAACTTACATAATATTACGTGTTCTTTGAATTAGTTGGACACATGGCACATTTAAAATATAATGATTATGACATATGAGTAAATATTATATATATATATTTATTTATATATGACGTTAGTGCACTCATTTGAAGGATGCAAAATAGACAGTGAATAACTTCATAAGCGGCTGGGCCATAGTGCTCTCATTTGAAAATTTCGTGTGTGATGTAAAAACACATAGCATGCCAACACCTCAAATATAGGTTTCGGGCATGAGTTGCAAGGAGCTTAAATTCCACTCAAATTGTGATTCTGCCAGACATTTTGCCAGACATTTTTCTATCACTTCTGTGTACTGAGCTATTTTAACGAAATATTTTAAAGGATTACTTGTCTGTCTGCTAGCTGGGAGGGAGGTAGGAAGGGGTGCGGTAAATTATTTTTTTAGACATATTTGCTTCCATTGTTTCACATGCTCACAAAGTACACTTGATTTTCGAGTTGACAGAGAGAAGATACATCCAAAATTTCACCCTTCTACCTTGTAATTATTAACTATATCGAGAAAAGCTTAATAAGTAAGAAAGATTAATGAACAAAAGAAATATTGATGAAGAACTCAGAGAAGAGGGAAAAAGAAAGGTAGAGAGAAGTTAGAGAGAGAGAGCAACGAAAGCTGAACGGATTTCATTAATTGCACATAGTGCTAAACCAACGGTACATATAGAGAGCATTCCTAACTAACTTGCCTATGTGGCTTATCCAATACAACCATTTCTATTGTAACAATCCTTATCTCTTCATATAAACCAATAGACTGTTGACATTTGTTATTACTCCCTCTCAATCTCAGCCGGGATTCCCTAGCTTGAGATTGTGACGGTGCTTGATGAATAGAGGACTATGCAATCCCTTGGTAAGTATGTCAGCAACATGCGACTCTGTTGGTAGATAATGCACTGTTATATCTCGTTTTATGCGATAGCAAAACACTAGATTTGAGGAAAGTGCCAAAGTTGACAGATTATCACAATGTAGGGCTGGAGGACAAGTCAATACATGATGCAAGTCTTTTAGAACTGATATGATCCAGCAAACATCAGCAGTGCAGTCAGCTAAAGATTTATACTCAGCTTCAGTTGAACTTCTCGAAACTGACGCTTATTTCTTCGATTGCCATGAAATGGGATTATCGCCAACATACACTACATATCATGAGATTGATCTCCTTGTGTTGATATCTGCAACCTAGTCAGCATAAAAAAATGCTGAAATATTGATGTCTTGGGATGGTATATAAGTGATTCCACAATAGGTGTTCATTATGAAATATTGCTGCAAATACCTAAGGATTCGTTTTACCAAGAAGAAATGTGCATTAGTTGGGTGAGTCATATATTGGCATACGACAATCACAGCATGTGATATATCAGGCCTGGTGAATGTCAAGTATTGTAATGCTCCTACTATAATTTTGTATAATGTTGGATCCTCTATAGGTATTCCTTCTGAGACAAGTAACTGTGTATGAGGCTTTGATGGTGTTGGGGCAAGTTTACATGAAAATGTGGGAGTTTATTAAACAAGGCATAATAAGGAGAAGCCATCTTCAAAGTTATACTTGGCATTCTATTAATCAAATACACTGCATGAGCACAAGCATGATACCAAAATTCTTGAGGTAATCTAACAGCATTCATCAAGGTTATAGTAGTTTCAATTATATGCCTATGCTTCCTCTCAACTAAACCATTTTGTTGAGGTGTGTAAGGACAAGAAATTTTGTGAGTCGTTCCTTTTGAAGCAACAAAATCCTTAAAAACTTTACTAATAAACTCACCACCTCCATCAAATTGCATACTTTTGATCTTAATCCCAAATTGTACCTCAACAAAACTATAAAACTAAACAAAGGTTGGGAAAACTTCAGATTTATTGAATAGTGGAAAAATCCATACATGTCGAGTACAATCATCCACAAAGGTAACATAAAACCTATATCCTTCAATTGATCTAACAGAAGTTGGCCCCTAGACATCCATATGAATTCTATCAAAAGGAAAAATACATCTCACAGATTCACCAGAAAAAGGTTTCCTAGCTATCTTTCCATGAATACAAGCAATACACATTCTATGCACATCATCTATAACATGAGATATTTGAGACTTAGCTAACATGATAGACAATACTTCATTTGTTAGGTGCCCCAATCTGTGATGCCACATTGAAGATTTCACCAATTGTCCAATAAAAGCTGTTTAAGATGAGAAGGTTGATGCCTTGTCCTGCACAAAGAACATTGTGTCATCCCAAATAAACCAACATTTATTGTCCTTGCATAGTTAAGTTATTGATAAAAGATTAACTGTTATTGAGGGAACATGTAACACTTGTTTCAATATTAGAGAATTGAATGGTGTTTTTATCATAGTACTGTCAATATTGTGAATTGATAATCCTTGACCATTCCCAATTTTTATTGTTTATGCACCTTCAAATGGAGTAACATTGTTTAAACTTGGAATGTCAGAGGTCATATGGTAGGATGCTCCAGTATCGAGAATCCATGTTGGAGAATTCTGTGTAGAAGTATCAGTTGAATTATTCTGCACAGTCATAGCATGAACTGAATATGATCCTTGACTTTGATCATAGGTACTTGGATATGTTGTAAACATTGCAGACCCTGGAATTTGATAAGAATAATGTGCCATGAAAGGAGCAGATGCATTAGAATTGCCTTATTGCTGAGGAAATAGACCAAGATGAATTGAAGGCACTAATAAGGATGCAGTAAATTTTGGTGCTTGAGAAATATGTGGTCCAGAAGGCTGATATGCATAATTTGTCCTGTGATAGCACTCAAGTGCAGTGTGACCTCACTTTCCACAGATCTGACACTCAATTGAAAATCTAGTTGTAGGTGTTTGAGAATTTCTAAAGAAACACTTGGAGCTGTGTGACATCGTTTTTGACAGATTTGGCATTCAGGATGCAAAGTTGTTCGTGATTCAGTATTTCCAAACTATGTATTGTTTTGCTTGTATCCATTAGATCCTTTACCTTTGTAATTTGATCTATATCCTCCATTATTCCTTTGATAACCTCCATTGTATGGCATTTGTTGTTGTTTTGACCTTCATTGTATGGCCTTTGTTGTTGTTGCTGCCCATCATTATATTGAGTTGCACCAGAAAATTGACCAGATCCCTATTCAGTATTACTACTACCAACAAAACCAGTTCCATAGCCAAAATTTTGAACAGGGAAATAAAGAACAATTCTAGGTGAATGAGAAGTAAAACCGGCAAAGAGCCATATGGAACCTGAGTAATCCTACCACCAGTACTGGATTCAACATCAGAGGAATGAGAGCTTGAAGCACCATTTCTAAACTGAGAATTTCTAGAGGAACTAGATAATGCACCATTCATATACAATGTTGACATGCCATGAGATAAATAAGTGATAACTGTTTCATTTTCTCTTTTAGCACCAAGAAGCAAAGCCCTAAACTCTTACATTGAAATAGTAGTATCTTGTGCCAAAATTACAGTTCTTATAGTTGCATATTCCTTTGGCACATCATTATTTGAAATGAACTTTCCTGCGGCAGTTAATTGATCCCTGATAGACTTAAGTCTTAAAAGATACTTATCCGTCGAATCTCCACCCTTTTGAATTGTATGTAACTCTGTCTTTAAATGATTAACACCAGTTTTTTACAAAGAAGCAAATCTTTCCTTAAAACTATACCAAACATCTCCAGCAGTTCTACAACCAATAACATGTTCAATTGCATCATCAGAGAAAATAGCAATCAACAGACTTAACAAAGCCAAACTAGTGATTTACATTCTTGATAATCTTCTTAATCATTTTTAGTCATTCCATTTTCAGCACTTACAATAAATTTGGGTGGACAATCCACAGAGCCATCAAAATGACCAAACAATTTGTAACCTTTCAAAACCGACTTAAACTGAAATGTCCATTAGTGTAATTGTTATCACTAAGTTTTATGGTTAGCATGCCCAATAAACCTTCAATTTTCACCGTAGACGAAATCATGATATCAATCTTTAAGACGAAGACTAAATGTTCAAATCTTTCACAAGAATCACTTACTGTAATCTTCATAATTCAACTAACTACAACAGAAATGGGTAGCATTGGCTTTCCACACCCACATGACTTAAAATCTTGATTAACTACAATAACCAATTGGCATCGGCCTTGTTGAAAGCAATCAAATTTAGAAATTGAAAGCAAAATCTACCGTATACGCAACAGCACACTATATCTAAGAAAACATCATGTTCATATTCAAGAAAGAGCAATATGCAACAAGATTTCAAACATTGAACCTGAAACTTCATTAATCTCCACTCCTTCACTGAAAAACATCAACATCACCAGGCAAAGGAGAAAAGTTCACTAGCAAGATTGCCAGAATCCTTCACTAGAAAGATTGCCTGAATCACGATAATGAAACCCTTGCTCCATCGCGAAAAGCCACTACTTGAAAATTTGCACCACCGAAGCTAATCTTCAACCTCCACAACAGATCATTGCCTCGATACCATATTAACTATATTGAGAAAAGCTTAATGGGTAAGAAAGATTGATGAACACAAAAGAAATATTGATGAAGAACTAAGAGAAAGTGGGAGAAAGAAAGCTAGAGAGAAGTTAGAGAAAGAGAGAGAGCAACGAAAACTGAACGGATTTCATTAATTGCACATAGTGAACCAACGATACATACAGAGAGCATTCCTAACTAACTTGCCCATGTGGCTTATCCAATACAACCATTTCTATTGTAACAATCCTTATCTCTCTATATAAACAATAGATTGTTGACATCTGTTATTAGTAATTAAGAGAAGATTGAAAACATACAACTATCTGCATTATTTTTCCCTCTGAAAATGTGTTGACTCTCTATCATCAACATTGAGAAACATATATTTGAACCTATTAAAAATAACTGTTATCTTTCGTCATTATCCGCCATGCCAGTCATTAAACGAATTCATATTTTCAATCAATCACAATTTGATATTAAACATAAGGCAAGGCCACTTACATTGGAGATTGATTAAGGATCTTGATAGCTTTCCCTTAAATTCGTGTTTCATGAGCCAAAGAAATTCCTTCTGCCAAGGTATGTTCACCCGACTGCTAGCCAGGAGAGCTGCTGCAACATTTAAGATCTAAAATATAAGGCTCATTTTGGTTCTGATCCTTAATCAACCTACTTGTTAGACTAAAACTTTGTTTGTTTAAATATTTTGATTGAGGTCCTTAACATCATTTAAGAGATTTAACTCATACATTATGCATTTAATGTCCCACAAATTAAAAAATATTCAAAAAATATTTTCAAAATATAATAAATACTTAAAAATAATTATTAGAGTAATATTATCCATCACAAAATTATAGCAAGAAAATAATGTACCCACATTGTGGAGCCAAAATATTCACAAGGCGACACGTGGATTTTTAGATAAAAGATGACAAAAATACTCTGGAGGCATACCGGGATTCCTACGCACGAGCAGCGGGCAATCATCCGTTAACCAAGTAAAAAATGCCCAAATAAGGTAACAAATAAAAGTTATTTCATCCATATACTCCACAAGGTAACCATTCCAAACATTCCATTTAAATTAGATTAATTGGTTAATTAATGAATTTATTTCCTAATTAATCCTTTAAATCACCAATTAAATGACCCATTATACCAATTAATCCCCCATTACATAACCCATTACCCAAATGGCCGGCCACCCTTGTTGATCTCATCATATTCACCTATTTTATCACATTAATTAGCTAGTTAATTTGGCAATAATTTTATTTGCTACATTAATTAGTCAATTATTCCCATAACTCCTAAATTTAACCTAAATCAAGAACCCTATCCCTATAAATAGGCTCTCATTCTCACCAAAAACAAATTCTCCAAAGCTCTCAAACACTTTTCTCTCAAAATTCTAACTTTGGCATCAGAGGTTCTTCGGCCAAAGCCCCCCCCCCATTCATTGTGGGCGCGTGAGGCACTTGGCCTTGACCTAAGGGGTTAATTGTTTTGTAGGTGCAATTTTGTCCAAAATCAAGGAGGAAGAAATTTGCATCCACAAATTGGTGCTTTCATTGAGAGTTGAGATCCATACTCGTAGAAGACTCTCGCATAAAAAGGTTTTTCTCTATTTTTAAGTCCATTTGAATATTTTTCATACGTCCTTATTATTAGAATTTTTTATTTGCAAAGGTTCTTTGATAAAATGTATATGAAAAATATAATGGCTAGAAATTTAAAAAATTCCACAAGTGAAAATTCTAATACTCAAGAAATTGGACCACGACGATCCACGAGACTAAATGTGGTCATAGGCGAAGTGGTACCACCACTACGAGGTTTCACCATGGCCCAAGCCGTGCCATCCAAGTTTGCACGGGCCCAAGCCCAAGCCTCGCATTCCCATGCATCACGTACTGAGCAGCCTACTTTCGTCGAGCAGCCCACTCTCGTGGCCCAGCCTGCTTCCGCCGAGCAACCTGCTATCGCGGCCCAGCCTGCTCCTACAGAGCAACCTGCTCTCGTAACCCAGCCTGCTCCCAAGGTATAAAATATCAATGATATCGGAAATATCGGTAGTCCAAAAACACGGAAATATTGATGATATTGGAAATATCGGTAGTCCAAAAACATGAAAATATCGATGGAAATATCGGGATATTATCAATATTGATAAAAATTGAATAAAAATCACAGAAATTGTAAGAAAAACTTGGAAATTTTTATTGAAACTTTGCAGGATGTTTATTTAGTCAATTATCTATTAGTTTATCACAAAAAATTGGAAGGAAATGCATTGCATGATAGATATAACTGATTTAAGTTGATTATATAACGAGCTGGCAAACATTGTGAGTGTAGAAAATATGTATTAATTAATGAAAGACGTTTAAACACACCATAATCATTTATATATAATGAATTAGTACAATATTTTACACTTTATACATTGCATGGTAAGATACATGAGTGACTTATCAAGGTATAAAATATCGATGATATTGAAAATATCAGTAGTCCAAAAACACGGAAATTTCGATGAAAATATCGGGATATTATGGATGTTTTAGACCATGCCTGCTCCCGACGAGTAGCCCATTCCCATGGCCCAACCTACACTCGTCAAGCAACCCACTTTCGTGGCCCAGCCTGCTCTCGTGGTTTTCCAAACAGCCCAAGTCGGCCCAAGACTATCTCAACCATCTGGACGTACCATCGAGCCGGAGGCATTCTCACCACATTTTTTGCGGATTTGACAGTTCCCAACTCAAATCTCGCGCCCAGAGTCTACCACTCTTCCACTGCCCAAGGAGGCACATTCCTTCCAAGCTCTTCCAATCCAAATGGTGAACAACACTTGTCTCGACAAGTCATAGAGTTGACGAGCGTCCTTGCACAACAGACAACCTTGGCGAATCAAATTTTGCAACGCACTGGGATCCAACATGCCCTGAACGAGGTATCCCAAAGTAAGACAACGACAGACGAACCTTTCCAGCAGTGTCCCAGCAAGCAGCCACGAGCCGAGCGTTCGGGCAGTGTACATTTCTGATTGGGCCCCCGAGATAGCGTATACTCCTTTCTTAGCGTGTGGAGGAGCGTGCACTCTCGACTAGGCCCACGAATGAGCATACATTCACGGTTGGGGTCACACTCCGATAGTCAACATGAACAACCTTCTAAGAAAAGTGTTCATTCATGGCTAAGCCCGCAAGGAGCATCATCCACCTCACATCGGAGTAGGTAACACGACGGACGGAGAGAAGCAATCACCCAATCTAGCTCAAGTTCAACCAGCAGTTTGTGAAGAACTCGCTCGCCTGCTAGAAATGCACCATATGCACTGCATCCGCAGCATAGACAAGCCAAACACATGAAAGAGCAGCTAGACTAGCAAGTCATGGCTGGGGGCAGCCGAGAGCTTCGCTACCCCAACAAAGGTAATTGCATGATTTCCAACGCAACGAGGTCACCGACGAGGCACTACGATGGAACATGACCAACCTAAGCAGGTCACCCTTCACGGACGAGATTGAGCAGGCAGAGCCTTCACGCGAGTTCAGCATGCCACATTTCACATCTTTCAAAGGGGATGAAGACCTGGAAAGACACTTAAAGCACTACCAAAGTGCAATGATCCTTTATCGAAACAACAATGCTCTCATGTGCAAGATATTCGCCACCACTCTACAAGGCGAGGCGCAAGATTTGTTTTACACCCTGCCGCCACAATCTATCTGGAATTTCTACGAACTTTCTTTGGTTTTCACCAAAGAATATTCATCATATCGCTCGATCAAAAAGAAGTTCGACTATTTGTTTGACGTCAAGAAGAACCCAAATGAGTCACTTCGTGACTATGTGATGAGATTTAAAGCAGAGAAGGCAAGGATAGTCGGATGCAGCGACTCAATAGCTAGTGCAGCCTTCCAAAAAGGCCTTCCAGTAGACCACCCACTATTCGGAAAATCGATCATGAAAGAAGATCTAACTCTGGCAGACTCTTTTGCTTTGGCAGAGAAACATGCACTTTGGGACGAGGCTTGCCAATGCACATTCAAGGACTTGAAGAAGTACCCGACATCACCTCCCTAAAAGCAACGGAGGACTTATTCGCTTGTTTGATGGTATCTAAAGTAGCAATAAGCTCTACCATCCTGCAAGAAGAGCTGGGGGCCCTACTACCTGTATTCTACAGTTCAAAAGCTCTCATCGATGCTATTAAAAATTCAAAAGCTAACTTTGGCGATAGTTGTTGTAACCCAAAAGCTTAAGTTTTACCTTCAAACGCACGCAGTCATCATCATGATGTACTATTCCACCGAATCCAAACCCGCGATGATGAAGGCGTAGACCCTGGCAGATGCAAAGTTTTCTAACGAACGCAACAACTCGACCCAAAAGACACGCCAAGGGTAGACGAACGCTAGAAGGAACACTCAGAAGCAAGTTTTGTCCTCGTCGTCCCAGAAGATTGTACGTAAGAGCAACATGTACTAGCAGTCGAGCACTACCTCCTGTTGCGCGTCACACGGCCCTAGCCGACCTTTGCTCCATTATTCAGCTCCAGAGTGGCCTAATACCGGAAGTTGAGCATCTCATGCTACATTAACATGGCCCTAGCTCTACGGCTCCCTACCGTGCCTTCAAGCCTAGCCTTGACAGTGCAACAGAGCGGCCTAACAACGCCCCGAAGGCAGCCGAGCACACTTTAGCCACACCTACTCCCTCAATGGAGATTTCTGGCATTTGCATGTCGACGGCGCATCCAACTACAAAGGCTCGTGAGCAACCGTGGTTCTTGCCACCCCAAATGGTTTAATGCTCAAGCAGGCGATCACTCTAAGCTTCAAAGCACCTAACAACGAAGCAGAGTACAAAACCCCACTAGCAGGCATTCGAGTGACAAAAGACTTGGTGGTGAAAAAGCTTTCAATTCATTCCGATTCCTAGCTAATCACCAGCCAGACTACTAGGGGCAAAGGCATGATGATCGTGGCAACCTACTACTTCACCAAATAGGTAGAAGCAGAGCCCATGACGATCACAATTCAGACGGACATAGAGCGCTTCATATGAAGGAGCATCATTTACCAATTTGGAATCCTTTAATCCATCATCACCAACAACGGCCCGCAATTTATAGGAAAAGATTTGGCGAAGTTCTTCCAAAAATATGGCATCAAGCAGCACATGTCTATGCCAAGATATCCTCAAGGCAATAGGAGGGCCAAAACATCCACTAAGATGATCCTTGACTGCCACAAGAAATCCCCCACCAATAAGAAATGAAAATGGCCAGACGAACTCCCTAGATGTCTATGGGCACATCGCACAACCAAAAGACAAGCAATTGAAAGGAGATGGTCACAAGCTTAAATCTGGCAGAGAAGAAGTGCGAGCAGATTATCACCCGCATCGTAGCCTACCAGCAGCAGTTCCTTTCCAGCCATAACAAAAGGGCCAAGATCCGACAGTTTCAACCCAGAGATCTAGTCCTAAGAAAAGCCTTCATCACTGCCAGCAGAGAAGGCTCCAAAAAGATGAATCTCATATGGGAAGGTCTATATAAGATTAGCAGAGTAGGCAGCAAGAGTAATTACACAACAAAAAAAAGATCTAAAAGCAGTAAAGCACCTACAATATGAAGAGGTGCCATGTGTGACCTCCCACTACATCAAAGCCCGAAGATTCAAGAAGCTCGATGGGCACCACCACACAAGTTGAGGATTATCTAGTTGTTATGCAGTTCCTACCTTACAGCTAAGTTCTCATTTGTTTCACTCGTTTTTCAATGAGGAATTTAGAAATAATCACAACTTGACTCGGCTGCATGCTTACAACAACTAATCACTCCTGCACTTCAAAATAAGACTGCGCCCTTCTTAGGGACTTATCGCAGGAATTGCGCCCCCCGAGGGACCAACCATGCTCTTCAGTGCGAAAGGGTAAACCAATTCCCCGACACCTATATGGGTCAACCCTCCAAGACGGGAGGATAAACTTTACACTCCGAATATCCAGACGTGGATGAGCCTGGCTGCCCTAGTATAACTAGATGTACGATGGCTTGCGCCGAGATTCTTAGAAGTAGCCACAATGGTCTTTGTCAAGGCTTAGCTAACTGAAGGATTTTGGGTCTCTTGGCCTAATCTATGGGGAACCGGGCCCTAGAGACGGAAATGGCACATTATGCAGTACACCCTACAGACGGCTGCATTACGCAGTACGCCTTACAGACGGCTACCCTGGAACCCTAAAGCTGCTACCGAATGCACTAAGGTAGCCTACGGATTCCGGAAGACTGCCTACGGCTTGCCCTTCGAGCAGTAAAGCCGCGCTAGACTTATAAAACCGCACATTCTTGTGAAAGGTTAAACAAGCTAGCGCGCATATACGAAGTTTTATCTAGTGCTGACATGCTACGTAGTCGATAAGCTTCACCTCTGCAAAGCGCGGAACAACCTACACCAAGTCCTAAAGTGTTGTGATACTTGTTACGCAACCTAAGGAATTGGAAAAATTCAAGGTTAATAGCCTAGTGGTTACGCGGAATTGTTTGCTTCTGTAAGTAAGGCATTCGACTGCCAACCCAATCGCTAACAACTTTGCAAAGTTCTACACCAACATCTACGGCTGCATAGGTTACGCGAGCTTGTCTTCTTATAAAAAAGTAGCATGCCTGCCACTGGTCTATCAAGTCTAAAGGTTAGGGCATGAACAAAAGAAGTGAAGTTGAAGAAAAGAGAAGGAAAACATGTTTATAAACAACTAGCAAAGGCCGAAGGAGTTCAAGCAAAACAAGAGCTACAAGGAAAAACAAAGAAAATCTTAAAGGCTACCTAAAATACTACACTATAGTAGCTTGGACATCCCACGACTACTCGGTCGCCACACCTTCAGCAGCCGTAACCCTCTTAGCAGCGGCATCATCTGGCACTTCACCCCAGCTGCCCAAGCCTGGGAACTAACATCTCCAACTACTTCACCAATGAAAGCCTCAAAAGTAAAAGTAAGCAAGTATTCCGAAGAAATAGAGATACCTTAAGCACATCTTTCTCAGCCTTCAGTTGCTCATTCTTCTCAAGCAGACTAACACGGACGCGCTGCAGCTCATCCACTCCCTTAAAAGCAACAAGATCATAATCCAACCTCTTGATCTCTTTGGCTGATGAATAAGCTACAGCTGCCATAATCTTCGCCACCTCCTTGACAGCCTTGCTATATATGCATCATAGCAAGCAAAGCAGTCCTTCTATATTGGGTCGTATGTTTCGCAAAGGAACTTGGGCAAACAACCTTTCTACCACCATCATCAAACTTGGTACAAGCGTCCATATCTTCAAGCAGATCTAGTTTCAAAAGCACAATGATCTCAGCAGCCTCCCCAGAAGCAGGCTTAGTGGATTTTTCACAGCTGCCCACACAAACAGTATCTTCCTTCCTAGCAGGCGAATCAGTCTCAGCAGCAAAGGGAGTGGGCCTTGGCTCCACTTTAGCAACAAAGTCCACCTTACCACTCTTCATAATAGCAAGTCTATCCAAAGGTGAACCAGACTTGGCTCCAAACAAACGTCCTGGTACAGACTTTGGCACTAGAGGCATGATAAAACCTTTACGCTGAGCAATCTTATCAACAATTGTACTAACTCAACATGGAAGGAGCCATATGCTCAGATCTAGCAACCTCACTTTTCTTCTCATTAGAAGAAGTCATGCAAATCACAGGCCTCTCGACATCAGACAGATTATCATGAACAGCAGTGGAGAAAGTCTTCAATTTTTCTCGATCGGCATCTCTTGAGTAGGCGGGGAAGATCTCTTCTTTCCATCTTCATTCATAGTAGGCTCCACGACAGCGATTAGACGAGCCAATGCATCCGCCTTGATCTTCTTAATCTTCTTTACCTCTTCTTTTGGGAGCAGCCCACTTTTCTCTCGGTAAAAAGAACTAAGCAGCCAACGCCATTCACGGTACTCAGCAGAGGAGCTTAACCCAACATTCTAGTAGGCAGGAGGTCAGCATGCCCATCATTCCAGCAACCCATGAGGCCCACGACCTCCTCATTTCTTTCAGTCCCTAGCCTGGCTCAAGTAAGGTCCAAGAGCCCAAAGGACATGAGTCATGTGGCACGCCTAGCATTGCTCCCTAACGCCACAATCCGCAGCCCCAGCCGCATAAGCTGCCATTGGCTCTAGCCAAGCCAAACAGCCCAAGCAGTGGCCTCTACCATAATGCCTCATCGGCCGATGCCGAGCCGACTCCTGGCCCCTGCCATCCGACGTGCTGCACCACCCCGACGGCTGCCTCGCAATAGCACTATCCAAGAAGAAGACAAGAAAAAAATTAATTTTTTCTTACATCGGTGCGGCACAGAGAAGACGAAGAAATCAACGAAAGACGGTCCTTTGCACGGGCAAGATGTAGAAGATTGCTAGAGGAGGGGGAACAAATATCCTCTAAGCTCTCTCTCTCTCTTGTAGGGTATAATAAATCGCTCTCCAACGTTGATTTAATAACCCACTTAAGGTGGACTTAAATAGGCTTTAAGAGAAATTTATTTCCCTTTCCTAGAATGACCTAATTTCCTATTAAAGAGAGAATCTACATCAAAATAGGAAGCAGTCCTACGTTTCCTAAAGCAAGATGATCTCTACACCTGCTGCCCTTTTCTGCGAGCAGCCCAATAGGTGTGGGGGCATTTGTGAAGCAAAAAATATTCACAAGGTGACACCTGGATTTTTGGATAAAAGAGGACAAAAATACCCTTGAGGCATACCGAGATTCTTACGTACGAGCAATGATTTTTATTTGCTAAATGACCCATTATGCTAATTAATCCTTTAAATCACCAATTAAATGACTCATTATGCCAATTAACTAGCTAATTAATTTGTACCCATATATTCACCTATTTTATCACATTAATTAGCTAGTTAATTTGGCAATGATTTTATTTGCTAAATTAATTTGTCAATTATTCCCATAACTCCTAAATTCAACCTAAATCAATAACCTATCCCTATAAATAGGCTCTCATTCTCACCAAAAACCTAGGTCCTCACTCTTGCTAAAATTCTCCAAAGCTCTCAAACACTTTTCTCTCAAAACTCTAACTTTGGCATCGGAGGTTCTTCGGCCAAAGCCCCCCCCCCATTCATCGTGGGCGCGTGAGGCTCTTGGCCTTGACCTAAGGTGTTAATTGTTTTGTAGGTGCAATTTTGTCCAAGATCAAGGAGGAAGAAATTTGCATCCACACACATACTTATTAACGTATTTTAAAAAATAACTACTGATATATTTTAAAACATAAAATAAATACATATAATTAGCATGGGTACATTTAGTACAATTAAAAATGGGTATAAATAAATTTAAAAATATGGGTATAAATACATATAAAACTTTAAAAAACATATGGGCACAAAAATAAATTAATATATGGGTACAAATTAAAATTGAAAAGAAAATTGGTGCAAATTAAAAAAGGGTTGCAAATTAAAAATGGGTACAAATTAAAAAAAATACTTTATTATTGAAACAATTAATGACGTTTATTAAAACTTAAGAACCTTGATAAAAAAATTGAAAAAGAATAAGGTTTTAATCAATGAAGTAGCAAAAAGAGGGATTTGATCTAATTTTTATTTTGTTATAGAAATCAAAGAAACGTACAAATGCATCAAGAATATGCCCATGTCTTACATTCAAACCAATTACGTATAATACTAAAACTCTAAGAATAAACACTTACCAAGCCATCCTTGTACACACCAACAACAGCGAAAGGTCCTCTTGCTGGATTCAACACTAATATGTAGTATTTACTTTCAGTTTTTTCCCGACGGGGCGGATAATATGCATTGCTGGATGATACTTGGGTGCCATCATAAAGCCAATGCATGCTGCATTCACACATCTATTTACCCCCTGTTTCAAGAACAATTACAATACAGAAGATACATAACTACCAATAAACCAAAACAGAAACTTTAAGATATGCCAATTTTATTGAATTACATGCAGCTCCTGCCCCATCATGAAGAAACATCTGCAATCTCCAAAGTAGCACCAGCCTCCCTCCCTTCCATACTTGGTCAAATCCACCACGCATGTCAAACAAGAAGATTAGTGTAAGTGAAAATACAAACATATTAAGTCCAATATAACTCTACAAATCAAAACTCAAATTGCTTATGTAGCTTCACAAGCTTTAGCCCACCTGATAATAAAACCATATCCAATTATTCAGGTTTCATCACGTTTAGCCTAAAAAGAAGGCAAAAATATTAGGGACAACCCTAATAATACAAAATAATCCACAAATGAGGGTCGGTTTATTTCGTATTAAGTACTAAATCTCGGACTAGACATGTGGTGATGACATGAAATATATAAAGGCGTACATCTATGAAGTTGAGTTCACTGAGCATTAACCAACTCCAGCAATGTACGAATGAAAGATTACCTACTTGTCAACCATATTAAGTTATAGATGTAACTAATTATTTGACATGAGGCATCACTGTCTCAATGGATATGATATTTAGCCTCACTCAAAGCTCTCAAACTTAGCAAAGTCCTATAGTGACCTCTCATACATAAATTATTTACGTATGCATAAATAATAAAAAGGGAATTAAGTTGGCACTTCAATGGATGAGGAGGTGTTCCTCCTTAAGATGCTTTATAACTAATTCACGAAACTTCATGTTTATAATTAGAGCTGTTCATATTATTAATCATTTGTAAATATCATTTATGCAAAAAATAAATAAATATGAGCTTGTTTAGTCATCGAATTGTATAAAAACAAATAAATGGATAAGTTGATGCATTACGAGCCGTCTATGTATTTGCTAGATTTAACTGACTAAATGACCTTATTTTAATTGATTTTTTGCAAAAAATTACAAAGTATTTAATAATATGAACGATTCTAATCATAAACATGATTTCTTTTAATCAGTCACTAAAACTCCTCAATCTGAAGGAGCCACATATTCCTCATTTAAAAATTAAAAATTAAAAACTCCAATAGAGGCTGGGTTTTGATCATTCCCACCCCCCTCCCCCCCCCCCCCCCCCCACAAAAACACCAGCAATTCATTAAAAGATTAAATCATTGAACAAAACTCGAATAAAGGCGATTGGGTTTTGATCATTTCCATTCTACAATTTGCTTTAACTTTTGAGCATTTTGAGGCTTTCCCAGTAGTATTAAGGATTAAATCATTAAAAAGAAACTCGAATAAAGGCGATTCTTGATAATCCCCCAGTAGTCTTAAGATTAAATCATTGAAAAAAAAAACTCGAATAAGGGCGATTTTTGAGCATTTTGAGGCTTTTTTCAGTAGTATTAAATAATTAAAATTTGGGGTTTTTGAACATTAGTCCTTATAAAAGATTAAAATTTAAAAAAAACCTTGGTACTAGATTACATATTCAATTTAATCCCGTGAAGTGTACTTACTGTTCTAAAAATCCTCGCCTAGCGCCGCCTAGGCGCTATGCGGTTGGTTACCGTCCTGATTAATGCCTAGGCGTTTGAAAATTAAGAAAGGGCGCCTAGACTTGTTGAGGCACCCACCTAGACAGCTTAGGCACCCTCCTAACCCGTCCAGGCCCGCCTAAGCACCCGCCTCGACTCAGTTAGACAGAAAATAGATAACTTTCATTTTGCATTTTATTTTTTTCAATAAATTGTAAGATACTTGTTGAATACTTAAATGAATACACATTATATGCATGTTCCCCATGTTTTCATTATGTTTCAATACTTCCTAATATATATGTCATTCTACTTTGTAGTTTATAATGAAATTATATATATTTTAAGTATAAGCAGACACTTATTTACACGAAATATAATAGATTTACTTAAATTCGTCTAGTCCGCCTAGCCGCCTAGGCGCTAGGCCCCAGCTCGCCGCCCATCTAGCGCCTAGCGTCTTTTAGAACCTTGCTTTTATTTAAATTTATATTCTGTTTTTTATATTTAATGTGTATTTTTACTTAATATCTCAACATTAAAATGGAAATTTTATTAATATGCACATATTAGTTCTTTAAATTATAAATGAGCATAAATGAGAAAATATTAAAAGAAATTAGTGACACAAAAATATGAGCATAAAAAAACCAAGTCTTACATTTAAACCATATTCGTTCTTTGTACCCCTACTGAACGTATCATCACACGACTTGGAAAGGCAACGTCATCAATCTAAATGATGTCATCAAACATCATTGAACCTAGACTTGACATTCGTGTCGTATTTTTCATGTTCGTGTCGTTTTCGTGACATATTTGATATCTTAACATGGCGTGTCATATAACACCTATTAAGGTTTATGGATTATATATGGTGTCGGATTTCGGAGTTGACCCCTTTACAAAAGTTGTAAAGTTTGTCAGTACGTGTGATTCTATATTTTTTTTAACATTTTTCACACTCATACAATAATTATTATTAAGTTTATTAATTTGCACTCAAATAGAAAACACTACATGAGATTTGTAGGGTTTTAAAAATCTAAACGACCATGTAACCATTGTCTAAGTGTAGAGGATGCAACCACGAGCGTTTATATATGCTTTCACATTTTTCAAACTTATACATTAATGATTATGAATTTTATTTATTTTCAATTCCCTTAATTAATACTATTCATGAGGGTTTGTATGGTTTTAAAATTTCAAATGACGATGTACTCATCCTCAGAACGTAGAGGATGCGATCACGAGTGTTTGCATATTTTTCCCCATTTTTTGTGCTTGTAAATTTTAAGTATTATAATATTTTTAATGTGTTTAGTATTTTTAAATTATTTGATATTTTTAGTTTTAATGTATTTTATAATTTTTTTAATCTCACTCTTTGCTTATAGTATGCTATAAAAATAAATAAATAAATAAATAAAACTTAATTTTTTTTAAAATTTATATAGAATATTAATACAATAATATATATTTAATATACAATATATACATATACACTATGGCTATTATATTTTATAGTAAGTTTTTTAATAGTTTAAAAAAAATTAAAATCATCAAACTATCTTTTTTTTTTCTTAACGTGTAGAAACGGGTTATCCAAGTGTCACCCTCGTGTAAACCTGTTAAGGACCTCTTATTAAGGGATTCTTATTGTGTGATCCGATAACGACCCAATTAGCTATCATGTTAACCCAAAACCTATTATTTTCGTGTAATTTATATGTCGTGTAAGAAATTACCAGGTCTAATTGAACCCTCAACCGATATCTTAAAATTAAAAAGGAGAAATAGTTGAATGTATGAAATTAGAATTCCAGATTATGTAATGATTATTCAAAGGAATTGGTGGCATTAGATTGGATTTGAAATTGCAATTGATCATATTGCATAATCTTTGTTTATGCAGATTGGGGAGTTGCGGACAACTTGTATACTCGTAAAACCATAACATGCTTCTACTTGGAGCACCACGAGACCATGGCAGCAAACCGGCTTAACAGAATCAGAACGGAGAATTGCTGTTGTGGTAGCAAACTTTTGCCATCTTAGGTCTTGACCAGATTATACCTACAAAACAAACAAATAAACAAACACATTTTTTATCAACGCGCTTACGAAGTTCGGGGGGTTGGCTAAGTCAGTTTCTTTGAAAAATGTGAGTGTTTTGGTCTTAATTGTGTAGCGAAAACTTACCATAAATCGGTGGAGATGATGTATTTATAGGGAGGTGGGTGTAGAGTTTTGCCCTACATGTGGCAGCTTCTCATTAACCAAGGTGAGTGCTCCGTAGGATGGACGAGGAAAGATAATCCCAAAGATATTAATTATGAGATAATATATCTTGGACTGATGTTGGTAGCATCCTTGATGATTGTGATGAGGATTCCTTGAACCATCTCCAAAAGAGATGTCAAATCTTAAGTAAAATGTCAGGTAATCAAATTTGAAGGTAGGAATAAGTTCCAACCTATATATCAATCCTATGTGAATTGACATATGAATTTAATATATCAAATTTGACATATGAGAAAATGTGTTGTAAAATATTTTTTTAATTATTTTATTGTGTAGGTCTCATTAATATGCATCAATTATCATTTTTAATTATATTATTTTAATTGATTTCTTTTTTAAAATGAGTCCTACAAATATCATTTATAACAAAAAAAAAATATGGGTTGGAGGAAGAGAAAATATGACAATGCCGCACCAGTCATCAAATTAACATTTAACATTTGACATTTATCTTTTGACATCTCCATTGAAGAGTATAAATGATGAGATTCGGCAAGTAATCTTATCCTTAATGTCTTTGGCCTTTCTTCTTTGCCGCTAGCAAGGGAGCTTGGAGGTGTCAAAATCTGTTGCTCAAGCCTCCACAAATGTTAGATTACGCATGAGAATATTTGTGTGCCTGCCTATTTATTGACGGTATTCTTGTCTTCTTAGGAAAAAAAAATCCACATGTCATCTTTAGGATTTTTTAAATTATTTTTTGCTCCATGGTGGTGAACAAAAATATTATCTATATTAAGAGGGAGATGGTGACTTTAACTTCACAATGAGTTAGCAATAATATGATTCAATTTATCGTTGACGAGAATCGAACCTAAGATCTTTTACTTATAAATGAAAATGAGTACTAGTAGATTATAGTACTGGCTAGAGATAGATTTTTTTTTTTTAAATTCTTACTATATTTTAATAAGATTTAACAGTGTTGGTGCTTTGTTAAATATAAGAATATGTGTGGAAAATTAGATAGAAGACACGAATGGGGACATGCATTAGGAGACAGCAGACCTGTCACCGTGACTTTTGAGCCTTTTAAAGATTCCCCAGTAGTATTAAAAGATTAAAATTTCTGAGTCTTTTTTGAAAGCAACGATATATTTCATAAGCCAAAGGGATACAACGGGTAAGCTGGTCTGGGAATTCCAACACTGAAGCTCAATGAAGTACGAGCACCTAGCATATATAGAACATCGAACTAGCTTAGTATAGCTGTCTTTCAGCTTTGAACTACCTTTACCCACCTCCTACATCTAGGTCTGCTACCTAAGCTGTTAATTATGGGGAAAGTATCTGAGGAACACATTGAAGCTCGCGTCAGACAACTCCTGTCTCGTATGACTTTGAAAGAAAAGGTTGGCCAGATGACCCAAATTGAGCGCCAAGTCGCCACTCCAGCTGCCATTAGAGACAACTCCATAGGTATCTCTCTCTCTCTCTCTCTCTCTCTCTCTCTCTCTGTTTCTTTCGATTTTTTTTTTTCATGTAGTAATTGATGGAGGAGGACTTTTATGTTATGGCTTTGCCAGGGAGTATATTCAGTGCTCCGGGCAACGTGCCCTGTGAAAAGGCTTTGCAGTCAGAGTGGGCGGATATGGTGGATGGGCTTCAGAGGTCAGCGCTATCGTCGCGGCTTGGGATTCCCCTCATATATGGGACTGATGCGGTTCATGGCAACGGTAATGCTTATGGTGCTACTACATTCCCTCACAACGTTGGTCTTGGCGCCACCAGGTACTCACTATGCCATTCGTTTTTGTTTTTAATTTTTACGTGGTGCTACCGATACCCTCATGTTATAACCCGAGTTTATTGTAACAAACGGATTACCATACCCCCAAAATATTTTTCACTAAAAGGATGTGTCAAAATTAATTGAATTTGTACTTTTGAAAATGTGAATTCCGTACTTAAAGAAAACAAATTAAAGTACATTTTCATAATGTTGGTTTACAATTACACCAGTATCTACCAAGTTGTCAATCTCTTCCTTTTCTTTTTAAGAAAACATTTTCTTTGTAATGATTATAGTTTGATTTATATTACTGAATTGTAGACTCAGAATCCTTTTTTTTGGTGAAACAAAACGAAAAGAGATGAGTCTTTGGTAGTCTTCCTCCTCCATTTCCTCTCGTTTAACTTTTGAATTGTGTTATAGAGATGCAGATTTGGCTCGAAGGATTGGTGTGGCAACTGCTCTTGAAACCAGGGCTTGTGGTTTTCACTATACTTTCGCTCCGTGTGTGGCTGTAAGTCATTATGGATTTTGTACTAATTACGTTTATCTGTTTTTCTATTCAGGATGTGGTTGATCAAATTGTGAACATAGTGTCAATTTGCAACATATAAGTACTTACTCAGGCTTTGTTAAAAGAAAAACAAAGTACTTACTTAGGCTCCATTTGATTCTTAGAAGTTGGATTTTTAATTTTCAAATATATATTAATTTTGAAATTGAGCATTTTAAGATATAGGCTCTTTAGCCAAAATAGTCACTGAGATTTGCATAATTTCTTACTTTGGTATCTGAGATTTGAAATCAATATAAGTGGTCCCTGAGATTGTCCACCATCAATTATTTTGGTCCTTGGTGAAAAATTATGTTAAATAAGGATCAAAATAATAAAATTACCCTCAATTTAATAAACAATTGACCAAAATGATTTGAGCAAAATTGAGAGTATTTTTGTCATTTTATTCTTATTTTAAGAAGATTTTTAGCAGAATCACCAAAATGATTGATTGTTGACAAACTCAATGACCAATTCTATCTATTTTAAATCTCAAGGACAAAAGTGAGAAGTTATACAAATCTCAGACACTATTTTGACTAAAAACCTAAGATATATTATACCTGCATGAATTTGATGGCTTTATGAAGAAATTCAGTTGAACGGATTCCTAGAGTTTTGACAGGTATGCAAGGATCCGAGATAGGGAAGATGCTATGAGAGTTACAGTGAAGATACTGAAATTGTAAGCAAGATGACGTCTATTGTTTCAGGCTTGCAGGGGCAGCCTCCCCAAGGACATCCGAAGGGCTACCCTTTTATGGCGGGAAGGTAGAGAAGAGTTATATCAGTTAATAGTTTTTTATTCATGCTTCTTTTTCATGAAACATTTTGCTTTTTGTCTGAGTTTGATAAGTTACACACTTGTACGTTTTAAATCATCTCTGTTCCAAAGAATAAGGAAAAAACTTTGACATGTTTGAGGTTCATTTCTTCATTCTGATACTCACTCTTATGCCTACCATAATCTTAAACATTATGAACTTTTTCCTAATTTGTTTTATATTTCAGCAACAACACTATTGCATCTGCCAAGCATTTTGTTGGAGAAGGGGGCACAGACAAAGGTGTAAATGAGGGGAATGCTGTATTATCTTACGAGGATTTAGAGAGGATTCATATCAAACCTTATCTGGACTGTATTTCTCAAGGAGTTTGTACTATTATGGTTTCCTATAACAGCTGGAATGGAGATAGAGTACATGGTCACCGTTTTCTCCTTACAGAAATCTTGAAAGATAAGCTAGGTTTTAAGGTAGGTAACCATATGATCTGCATAATTTGTTGTTGGCCAGGTAGACTAAACACTGAAGACCTACCCATACTCAACAATATTTAGTCTCGTTTTGACTAGTTCTCTTTCGTCTCAAAGTTTAATGGGACCGTTATTAAAGGAGTAATTAGGTTTTCATCCTTATTTTTACTACTCTATTGATTAAAACCTTATTACTTTTCAATTTTTGATCAAGGTCCTTTGTATTAATAATATCATTAATTATTTCAATAATAAAATATTTTTTATTTATAAATATATTCATTTAATATTAAAAATGTTACAATTAGTATATTTATATTTATGGCTAAATTTTTTATCATATATTTTTATTTTTAGTTTGTATGCATTTTTAATTTGCAACCCTTTTTTAATTTGTACCAATTTTCCTTTCAATTTTAATTTGTACCCATATATTAATTTCTTTTTGTGCCCATATTTTTTAAAGTTTTATTTGTATTGTACCCATAATTTTTTATTTATTTGTACCCATTTTTATTTTTGCTAAATGTTCCCATTTTGAAGAATGTACCCATGTTTTGATACAATAATTTTTTGGTTATTTTTTTATGAATGTACCCATGTTTACACACACACACACAATAGTATATTTATATTTTAATATTTTTAATCCCACAAATTATGTTTTTTATTTAAAATCTCATTAATATAAACAACTATAAATTTTAATTTTTAATTTAAAAAATATAGTAACGTACATAGAAATAAATTATCAATTAATTTTAGGGACTTGGATCAAAAATTGAAAACCAACAAAGTTTCAATCAAAGATTGTTCATAATTAGGGACCGCATCCAAAGTCTCCCGTTATTAAATGTAAACATCGACGTCTACTGTTGCTGCAGGGAATTTTGATTTCTGACTGGGAAGGAATTGACCAACTTTGCGAACCTGAAGGCAGAGACTATCGTTTATGCATTTCCTTAGCCATTAATGCCGGAATAGACATGGTATAAAAACTCCAAGCTTATAGGCCTAAACAATTTTTCACTTTCCTTGATCTTTACATTGTCTGATTGGGAAGGTATGCGTGCAGGTCATGGTACCTTTCAGATATGAAAAATTCATTAAGGAATTAATATATTTTGTGGAATCCAGGGAGGTACCAATGTCTAGGATAGATGATGCTATTGCAAGAATACTGAGAGTGAAGTTTGTTGCTGGTGTTTTCGAACATCCCTTTGCTGATAAATCTTTACAGGACGCAGTTGGTTGCAAGGTAATCTTCTGGGCTCAGCACGTCTTACATTCTCCTTGTTGAAAATTTCACATGCTTTGCCTGTTATCATTTGAAAGTGCGTGATCTGTAAACATCTGACAAAACCAGTTCGAATCAAGTTAGTACTAGTGAATTAGTTTTGCTTAATGATTCTTGTGTGCAGTTGCACAGAGATCTAGCACGTGAAGCAGTTCGCAGGTCATTGGTTCTGTTGAAGAACGGAAAGGACCCAATGAAACCTTTTCTTCCATTAGACAGAAATGCTAAAAGAATACTTGTTACTGGAACTCATGCCGATGATCTTGGAAATCAATGTGGAGGATGGACGGCTACAAAATATGGTAGCAGCGGCCAGATAACAATCGGTATGGAATCATGTCGCTATATCCTTTTTTTTTTTTTTTTTATAATTGAGAGACTAACTGTGATCAGTGTGACTTAAAAGATTAGGATTTCGCTTTTTAAAAAGTTTAAATTCTCAAGTTTCGAACCCAGAATTCTTGAAAGGTTTTTGAAGAATTCTGGCTATTACTACTTTTAACGGATAGTATAATCTTGGCCTTAAATTGATAGATTGTAAATCAGCATTTACATCTCCTCATTGCCTTTATTACCCTAATTTATTAGCACATGTACATGTTTAGGGACAACCATCTTGGAAGCTATTAAGATGGCAGTTGGAGAAGATACAGAAATAATTTACGAGAAATATTCGTCAGCAGACACCTTAACTCCGCCTATGTAATTTTACATGGCCGGTCCCAAGCCCGGATAAAGGAGGAGGGGGAGGGCGTCAGGTAGTCGACAGCCGGCACTCCATGATCACGTCGAATCCTTATGAAAATGAATCCAGAACAAAATCGCGCTAAAGCTAGGGCGTCACCCGTAAGTGGCGCGCTGTGTGGCCCGAGCACAGTGATAAGTGAGCAAGGGTCGCTGTATCTCCATCGGCACCCGGATGCAGTGTTAAATGAGCAAGGGGGCCGTAGAAACTTCTTTTCGAACGACTCCACTCAAAGTTGTTTGGGAGCATATGCTCCTATCAACTTTACACGGGACACACAAAAGAAGTACTTTGATCCTATTAGACGGGGGAGGGTGAAGAAGCTAGGACAGAAGGGTAGAGTTCAAAAGAGCAAAATGCGTTTAGGAACGTGGAATATAGGAACCTTAACGGGAAAATCTATGGAAGTAGTGGAAGTTATGGTGAGGAGAAGGATAAATATTATGTGCCTACAAGAAACTAAGTGGGTTGGTAGTAAGGCAAAGGATCTAGAAAACTCAGGGTTTAAACTTTGGTATTCGGGCACAAATAGAACGAGAAACGGTGTTGGCATCATCGTGGACAAGACCTTGACACAAGATGTTGTAGATGTCAAGAGGGTAGGAGATAGAATCATGGCAATCAAGATTGTAATAGGACAAGAACTTATCAATGTGATTAGTGCGTACGCACCTCAAGTAGGGTTGGATACGAGTTCGAAGGAGAAATTTTGGGAAGACCTTGGAGACTTGGTGCAAGGAATTGCTCAGACGGAGAAGTTATTTATAGGAGGAGATTTAAATGAACACGTGGGCAGGGAGACAGGCAACTATGGAGGTTTTCATGGTGGCCATGGTTTTGGGGAGAGAAACGAGGATGGGGAAGCTATCTTGGATTTTGCAATGGCATATGATCTCTTCTTAGCCAACACCTTCTTTAAGAAGAGAGAAGAACATGTGATCACCTACAAGAGTGGGTCGTCAAAAACACAAATAGATTTTCTTCTAATGAGGAAAGGGGATCGTATAACTTGTAAGGATTGCAAAGTTATACCAGGAGAGAGCGTGGCTAATCAACATCGCTTGTTGTTGATGGATGTACATATCAAAAGAGTGAGACAAAAGAACAAGACTTGGAAGTGCCCAAGGACTAGATGGTGGAATCTAAAAGAAGAAAAACAAGCCATTTTCAAAGAGAAGGTAATCACCCAATGTGTGTGGGATAGAGAGGGGGAAGCTAGCCAAATGTGGGATTCCATGGCTAGTTGTATCCGAAAAGTAGCAAAAGAGGTATTAGGAGAGTCCAAGGGCTTTGCCCCACACCAAAAGGAATCTTGGTGGTGGAATGAGGAGGTACAAACAAAGGTGAAGGCTAAGAAGGAATGTTGTAAAGCCTTATACAAGGAGAGGACCGATGAAAATGGTGAAAGGTATAGAAAAGCGAAGCAAGAGGCGAAGAAAGCTGTCAGAGAAGCTAAGTTAGCGGCTTACGACGATATGTATAAACGACTAGATACCAAAGAAGGAGAGTTGGATATCTATAAACTAGCTAGAGCAAGGGAAAAGAAGACAAGGGACCTAAACCAAGTGAGGTGCATCAAGGATGAGGATGGAAAGGTTCTTGCTACAGAGAACGCGGTTAAAGACAGATGGAGAGGTTATTTTCATAATCTTTTCAATGAAGGACCTGAAATGAGTGCTTCTTTAGGGGAGTTGAGTAACTCAGAAGAGTGTAGAAACTACTCTTTTTATCGTCGAATCAGGAAGGAAGAAGTGGTTGTAGCTTTGAAGAAGATGAAGCATAGACAAGCAATAGGCCCAGACGATATACCAATCGAAGTGTGGAAAGTTTTGGGAGAGACAGGTATAACATGGCTCACTGACCTTTTCAATAGGATTTTGAAAACGAAGAAGATGCCAAATGAGTGGCGAACAAGCACTTTGGTGCCTATCTACAAGAATAAGGGCGACGTACAAAATTGCATGAACTATAGGGGTATTAAGTTAATGAGTCATACAATGAAGCTCTGGGAGAGAGTCATTGAGCATAGATTGAGGCAAGAGACACGGGTTTCGGACAACCAATTCGGGTTCATGCCAGGGCGCTCAACCATGGAGGCAATCTATCTCTTACGAAGATTGATGGAAAGATATAGAGATGGGAAAAAGAATTTACACATGGTCTTTATAGATTTGGAAAAAGCGTATGATAGGGTCCCAAGAGACATTCTTTGGAGGATTTTAGAGAAGAAAGGAGTACGAGTAGCATATATCCAAGCTATAAAGGATATGTATGAAGGAGCAAAGACTGCCGTAAGAACTCATGAAGGACAAACCGAAAGCTTTCCCATAACTGTAGGATTACATCAAGGCTCATCCTTAAGTCCTTACCTTTTTGCGTTGGTAATGGATGAGTTAACAGGACATATTCAAGATGATATTCCTTGGTGTATGCTTTTCGCAGACGATATAGTGTTGATAGATGAAACTCAGGAAGGGGTAAATGCAAAGCTTAACCTTTGGAGAGAAGTGTTGGAATCTAAAGGTCTTCGCCTAAGCCGATCAAAGACAGAATATATGGAGTGCAAGTTCAGTGCAAATGGAGGCCAAAACGAGGTAGGGGTGAGAATCGGAGATCAAGAAATACCAAAGAGCGACAGTTTTCGTTACCTAGGATCTATCTTGCAAAAGAACGGAAAATTAGATGGAGATCTCAACCATAGAATACAAGCTGGATGGATGAAGTGGAAGAGTGCATCTGGTGTGTTGTGTGACCGCCGTATGCCACTGAAGCTCAAGGGAAAATTTTATAGGACGGCAATAAGGCCGGCGATGCTGTATGGCACAGAATGTTGGGCGGTGAAGCATCAACACGTACACAAAATGGGTGTAGCGGAGATGAGGATGCTTCGTTGGATGTGTGGGCACACGAGAAAGGATAAGATTAGGAATGAGGATATCCGGGGTAAAGTAGGAGTAGCCGAAATTGAAGGAAAGATGAGAGAAAATCGATTACGGTGGTTTGAACATGTGCAAAGAAGGCCTACTGACGCTCCGATTAGAAGATGCGACTATGGGACAGAGGTTCAGGGCCGAAGGGGTAGAGGAAGACCTAGGAAAACTTTGGAAGAGACTCTAAGAAAAGACTTAGAGTACTTGGATCTAACGAAAGACATGACACAGGACCGAGCACAATGGCGTTCTAAGATTCATATAGCCGATCCTACTCAGTGACTTGGATTTTCCAAGTCTCCAACCGAGAAGTTTTCCTCACTCGGAAAATTAAGGGAACACTACCCCAATCTACATGCTCCACTCAGAAAGCTTCAACATACAAGCTTCAACAAAAAAAAAAATATTCAAAGAACTTAGCGAAGAAGGCTTTGGTGTATTTAACACAATACGTTGAAATGAAGGAAAACTTATTTATTGATATCCCCGATAAGCTACAAATATGTACATATACATGAGTCAAAATAAACAAACAAGATGGAGCATTCACAAAGGTTGCTTAGGAGAAGTCTCAGCAGTCGGTAGAGCCCCAGAAAGAGAAGGCATCGAAGGGGGATCATTCGGAGCCTCAGTATTGGACAGAACCCTAGAAGGAGGAGGCATCAGAGGTTGATCATTTGGAGCTTCATTACGCGGTACAGCCCCAGAAGACGAAGGCAATAAATGCCTTTGGAACAAACCCACAAATCTCTGATGATCAAGTAAAACCTGACCATCAGTTTCCTTCATCTGGTTAAGCTTCCTCTTCATGTTTGTAGCATAGTCATGTGCGAGTCGGTGCAACTGTTTATTCTCATGCTTGAGCCCTCTAATCTCCTGTTTGAGACTCATCACTTCGGCCGCCAATGATTCAACTTGGCGGGTTCGAGCAAATAGGCGTTGGGCCATATTAGACACAGAACCTGCACACTGAACACTGAGAGCCAGCGAATCCTTAACAGCTAACTCATCAGACCGTTTGGAAAGTAGTTTGTTATCTTTGGGAGTGAGAAGGTTCCTGGCCACCACCGCAGCGGTCATATCATTCTTCATCACGGAATCCCCAACGGTAAGAGGACCAGTAGGGGAGACGAAGGATGGGCGCCATATGTTGTCTGGAGAAGGCGGGGCTGCCTCTTCAACAAGGTTCAAGTCAAAACGACGGTCGGAGGGGCCATACATTTTCAAAGGTGTTGAAGAGAGAAGAAGTCGGACAAATCAAGATCTTAGAAGTGCAAGAATGGAGCTTCTACTGGTGGAGATTCAAGTGTGCTTTGGAACTTAATGCTAGCCCCTATAAAAAGCTGCACTCGACGGAGCTTCAGACATCGAAGAGGCGCCTGCTCAGAAATCGAAGAGGCGTTTGCTTTCTCAAAAGCTGGGCTGCTTAGAGACCACGAGGGTGATCTCATAAATCGAAGAGGTGTTTGCTTTCTCAAAAGTTGGGCTGCTCAAAGACCATGAAAGCCAATCTCAGAAATCGAAGAGGCGCTCACTTTCTCAAAAGCTGGGCTTCTCAGAGACCACGAGGGCCGATCTCAGAAATCGAAGAGGCACCTACTTTTCCAGCCTTGTCAGCACCTGTCACACGCACACTCAGCTTTGCGGAAATTATGGGTATTCTGTCGAAGACTTCTGGGGAAGTAGAAAACACATGAATCTTACTGTCCAATCACCCACTTCCCACACGCAACAATAGCTCATGGGTACCACAGATAACTTTGCCAAAGTTCTCTGCCAAAGTTGAGCACGTGAAGCTTGCAGCTCCCACAACATCGCTCTGACCAAGAAGGGTAAAATAATAGCAAAGAAACAGCACTAACAAAGTTTAGACCCATAAATTTTGAAGGTCTAGCTACCATATTATTACCCACAAGGGTAAAGGAACAGTACCACTGCTGGATAATTGGAAAGTCCCTGTGTGTCAACCTCTGTGCCTTATGGCAAGGTAGACTAGCAAACATGCCCAACCTTTACTCACATTTTCGAGAAAACACTCCCAATAAGATTGCTTGCTCCAAAATCGAAGAGGCACCGTCCTCCGAATCTCGAGAGCCAGACTCCCAACATGACTACTTTCTCAAAAATCGAAGAGAGGGTAAATGAACAGTACCATTGCTGGATAATTGGAAAGTCCCTGTATGTCAACCTCTGTGCTTCGTGGCAAGGTAGACTAGCAAACATGCCCAACCTTTACTCACATTCGAGAAAACACTTCCAACAAGATTGCTTGCTCCAAAATCGAAAAGGCACCGCCCTCCGAATCTCGAGAGCCAGACTCCCAACATGATTACTTTCTCAAAAATCGAAGAGACACTGCTCCCCGAATCTCGAGAGCCAGACCCCCAGCATGATTGCTTTCTCAAAAATCGAAGAGGCATCGTTCTCCGAATCAATCAAAGAGGCGCTCGCTTTCTCAAAAGCTGGGCTGCTCAGAGATCACGAGGGCCGATCTCAGAAATCGAAGAGGCACCTACTTTTCTAGCCTTGTCAGCACCTGTCACACGCACACTCAGCTTTGCGGAAATTATGGGCATTCTGTCGAAAACTTCTGGTGAAGTTGAAAACACATGAATCTTACTGTTCAATCACCCATTTCCCACACGCAACAATAGCTCATGGGTACCACAGATAACTTTGCCAAAGTCTCTGCCAAAGTTGAGCACGTGAAGCTTGCAGCTCCCACTATATCGCTCTGACCAAGAAAGGTAAAAGAATAGCAAAGAAATAGCACTAACAAAGTTTAGACACATAAATTTTGAAGGTCTAGCTACCATATTATTACCCACAAGGGTAAAGGAACAGTACCACTGCTGGATAATTGGAAAGTCCCTGTGTGTCAACCTCCGTGCTTCGTGGCAAGGTAGACTAGCAAACATGCCGAACCTTTACTCACATCCGAGAAAACACTCCCAACAAGATTGCTTACTCCAAAATCGAAGAGGCACCGCCCTCCGAATCTCGAGAGCCAGACTCCCAACATGATTACTTTCTCAAAAATCGAAGAGACACTGCTCCCCGAATCTCGAGAGCCAGACCCCCAGCATGATTGCTTTCTCAAAAATCGAAGAAGCATCGTTCTCCGAATCTCGAGAGCCAGATACCACATGCCACTTTTTCAAAGTGCTCTAACAGAGTTAAAACATGTGAAGCTGGCAGCTCCCACTACCGTGCTATGACCAAGCAGGGTAAAGGAATAGCATTACTACTTGTTGTTAGGGAGACTCCTATATATATCGACCTCCATCCCCAACGAACAGGCATACCTGCAAAAATGCTTAACCCTTCCTCATATCTGAGAGGGCACTCCCAACGAAGCCTTTCGAAATATTCAGCTTTCTTTCCCCCTGATAATACCTCTGCAAACAAGCTATACTAGAGCAAGAATATCTCATATCATCAGGGTTAAAAGCAAGAGTATCCCATATCATGCTTTTTCCCTGTCTTTTCCTTTGGCCTTGTTTTTACCTGCAAGACAAGGAGAAAGAGAGCAATCAGTCAGCACTTGAAATCAAGCTCCCAATCAGGAACTGACTGCCTGGAACCCCTTACCTGATTACTTACCTGGCATTTCTCTCGAGTACTCATCTTCAACATCTTATGTTTCCAGGGAAGATACCGCATCTGCTTGAGGAACAGATAGGGCAAGTGCGAAGGATACAAGGAAGCATGTGGAGACAAGCGTAACAGCACACGTGCCTATACATCCATTACTCTGTCAAAAGCAAAAGTATCCCATATCAGCAGGGTCGAACGTACTCTAGATTTGATGGACTTGTTTTGACCCTCAAATTCTTCAGTCGGCCTTATACTCTAGAGGAAACCAGAAAACCCTCCAGCTCAGTTCAAGAATAAGCCTGTGGAAAGCTACTTCTTCAAAAGCAAAAGTATCCTATATCATCTCTTCTCATTTTTCTTCTCTTTATCCTTCATGCTGCTGCAAGATGGGGAGAAGGTGAACAATCAGCCGGAGCTCTGATTGCTTACCTTGTCTGTCACCTCTTTCAGCAGATCCCCTAGCTCGATGACTTGGGGGACTCCTACTACATGGTTTGTATCGCGCTTGACTAAGCCTGAAACTACAAGTAAGCTTCAAGTGAAATTGATACATTACCTTGTGCATCTCCACCAATTAAAGATACCACCCCTGGATGGAGGAAGAGTACTTCCAGAGAAGCTGCCACATCTACCTATGAGACAGATAAGGCAAGTCAAGATGATACCACACTCCGATACTTAGAAGTTTCGTGATTACGAGATCATTCTCCCACAATATTTCCTAATGTCATTTGTACTCTAATGTCATTTGTACTCTAATGTCATTTGTACTAAATCATTCACTTGTACTCACTAAAGGAGAGCTTAAACCTATGTACTTGTGTAAACCCTTCACAATTAATGAGAACTCTTCTATTCCGTGGACGTAGCCAATCTGGGTGAACCACGTACATCTTGTGTTTGCTTTCCTATCTCTATCCATTTATATACTTATCCACACTAATGACCGGAGCAATCTAGCGAAGATCACAAAAAGCGACCGTTTTCGTTACCTAAGATCTATCTTGCAAGAGAACGGAGAATTAGATGGAGATCTCAACTATAGAATACGAGCTGGATGGATGAAGTGTAAGAGTGCATCCGGCGTGTTGTGTGACCGTCGTAGGCCACTGAAGCTCAAGGGAAAATTTTATAGGACGGCAATAAGGCCAGCGATGTTGTATGGCACAGAATGTTGGGCGGTGAAACATCAACACGTACACAAAATGGGTGTAGCGGAGATGAGGATGCTTCGTGGGATGTGTGGGCACACGAGAAAGGATAAGATTGAGAATGAGGATATCCGAGGTAAAGTAGGAGTAGCCGAAATTGAAGGAAAGATGAGAGAAAATCGGTTCCGGTGATTTGGACATGTGCAAAGAAGGCCGACTGACGCTCCGGTTCGAAGATGTGACTACGGGACAGAGGTTCAGGGCCGAAGGGGTAGAGGAAGACCTAGGAAAACTTTGGAAGAGACTCTAAGAAAAGGCTTAGAGTACTTGGATCTAACGGATGACATGACACAAAACCGAGCGCAATGGCGTTCTAGGATTCATATAGCCGACCCCACTTAGTGGGAAAAGGCTTTGTTGTTGTTGTTGTTGTTGTTGTTGTTGTTGTTGTATTCGTCAGCAGACACCTTAGCGCGTCAAGATATCTCTTTTGCGATTGTGGTTGTTGGTGAAGCTCCGTATGCATAAGGCAGGGGTTACAGTTCAGAGCTTGTGATCCCGTTCAATGGAACTGATGTCATAAGCTCGACTGCTGACAGAATTCCCGTCTTGGCGATTCTGATTTCTGGAAGACCCTTAGTTTTAGAGCCCTGGCTCTTGGAAAAGATGGATGCTCTTGTTGCTGCTTGGCTTCCTGGTACTGAAGGAGAGGGAATTGTAGATGCAATCTTTGGAGATTTTGACTTCGAGGGTAGACTCCCGGTGACATAGTTTAAAAGGGTTGAACAACTGCCTATGCATGCTGCAGACCCTTTATATCCTCTTGGCTTTGGGATGACATACAATAAGGTGTAATCTTTGCACCAAAGAATTTGAAGATAATGCTGTTTTATTGTTTGAATCTGAGTTTATTGCACCGGTTTTTGCCTAACATTTATTCATGAATGCACCCTCTTTTATGCCAATGTCTTCGTATCACCGAGGAAATTTTTGCTTGGACCGTTATGCGGTTAGACTTGTAGGGCAGTCCAATCAAAAGATGTCATATTGATACGATAGTGAGATTGATCTGATATCCTGCTGACTTGGCATCTCAGCTTCATACAAGTTTTATATTTTTTTGGGAGGAAACGACCACGATAAAATGAAATACTTTTTAATTTACCTTTTTTCTCTTTAATTTATTTACACATTTCATAATTTCCATTATGTGCTTTTTTTCTCTTTGATTCTTTCCGCATTCTCATAATTTACCTTACACAAACCTCTTGAGAGTTGGCATCAAGCTTCCAACTTGTAATCGAGCCTATAGTTCAGGGGTTTCAACTGGCTTATTGCAATTTATAAGGAAATTTGTAGACATATGAAATTTTGATGAAATAAATGTTTATCAGCACATTAAAGGTTCGACATGCCAAGACTTATGTGGTATGTGTCATGTGTGTCTCACAAATCGTACACATGGCATGTGACTCATCAAAATTTGACGAGTCATCAAGAGGGATATGTGTCAATACTTGGCGGAAAGTAATTAAGAAATTATTTGATTTTAATTTAATTAACCAAATTAATAAATTTAAATTTAAAACAAAAGAAAATACCAAATTGGGGAAGATTGATATATGATTTTTATTTGATTAATTCAAATATTAATAGATGGAGTCAAATCATGATCCAAGTCACAAATTAAGTCTTGACTCTTTCATCAATTAATCAAGTCCACAATCAAGGCCAAAGTCGTAGGTAAGACTTGGAGAGCCTATAAATACGAGGCTCCAAGACAAAGAAAGGGGTCAAAAATTCATTCTCACGCCCAGACGCTCAAACTTTCAAGCCTTAAACAATCTTGAACACTCAAAAGACTCAGAAAGCTCTATGCGTTCTTCGTCACACCCTTGAGAATCATCAAGCACAACTATACATGCCAGTTTTTCTATCGCCACTAGCCAAAACCTTGCGACATCTGTTCATCCAATATCAAGTCATTGCGAGTCTCATACCAACATTTCCTACACAAAAACTTTGCATCCCGAAGATCAAATTTGTAATCAGATAGGGGTGTGCTATCCACACACCCCAAATTACTTCTCACACACCCATTGTTAATTTCTGTCCGTTGATCTTCTTTAATTCATTCAATCTTTAATTCATTCAATCCAACGGCCGAAAATTAAAAGGGTGTGTGAGAAGTAAAATGGGGTGTGTGGATATCACACCCCATCAGATATTGTAACGCTAAACAATCATTAATACAAATATTATTGTGTACATGTGTTCTATTTGATTTGCCACAGGAAATTCGCGTTTACAACTCATTACAGGGCATTTCATGTATTTATCCACACGACATAATGTAATAATTCGTTTGCCTAACGAGAAGGTTTGGTCCGGTCAAAATTTTTCAAGAAAACAAGGAGTTGCACCTCCAAAATATGCATCGAACATTGTTAGGTACTTAAGCCCAAGGGAAGAGCCCAACCCAAAAGACTAGTCCAATAGCTGGGAGGACCCTTTGCACTTAAGTACCACTACACAATTTCTTATGTAGCCGATGTGGGATCATAACATTACACCACCCTTTGGAAGACCCAATGCCCACGAAGGCACCAGTTGCCAAGTCCCTTGGGAACCCATACTCTCAAGGTGGCACCACTCGTCAAGTTCCGCAGCGTCGGGAACCTAGGCTCTGATACCAATGTTAGGTACTCAAGCCCAAGGGAAGAGCCCAACCCAAAAGACTAGTCCAATAGCTGGGAGGACCCCTTGACTACACAATTTCTTATGTAGCCGATGTGGGATCAAAACAAACACGGAGTAATTCTACTTTACAAGCTAGATGCAACTTTGGGCAATGACAGAAACGCCCCTACAGCATATATTACTGCATGTTAAGTTTCAGACACATTAGCGTACACTGCCGGACGAAAATTTGATGTACAGTGAAACTCTTGCCATAGAACTATTGGATTAGTGTGAAGCTTCCAAAAACTCTGTTAATATAGGGTTCTTAGTAAACCCTCCCAAGGCATATGTGTAGTATCCCATTTGAAAATCAGCAATTTATGGCAATACGACCTGAAAAAATATTGATTCCATTTTTGTAAGGTATCGATCATATTAACCAAAGTTGAAAAGAGAAATAGTGAATTACTTTCAAGGGTAACGTCTTCTTTTAGATCTGGTACGATGGGGGAGAATCCGGAAAACCACGACAATATTATTGATGACGACTTGTATGATTATTAATAGCTTCAAACCTGGAAACTCAAAACCCCCAATTTTTTTTCACACATAATTTTTAGCTATACAAAGACAAGTTGGCATTTTTATTTGGTTTCTGAAAACTAAGCTAAAGAGCTCGTAATAAAACAAGTTGGTGCCTTTTACTGTTATAAATTTTGTCTCATTCCCTAATTATTTTTGGTTTCGCCACTGCTTGTAGTCTTGATTTAAATTTAGACAGTTTTACTTTGATAATCCTCCTTGTTCAGTTAATTTTGTTCATGAAAATCGACTTGATTTGTCCCAGTGGATTTATTATTGAATAGTTTTATTTGAGCTTAGCTTTTAGTCCCCTTTTTAAAAAAAAAAAATGATTTAGGACTCGTTTGGAAATGCTTTTAAACTAACTGAAAGCGGTTTTGGTGAATATATTTTTTGAACCAATCCTTAATAAAAACGCAAGTAAATTCTGAAAAAAATAACTTAAAGTGCTTCCTGGAAGAAGCATATAACCGGTGTTTCTTTTATGAAATACTTTAAATGCTTTACAAACTCAATATTTTCTCAAAAAGTGTTTTAGGTCATTTTAAAAATATTTTCAAATTAGCGTTTAGTCAAATTCAAAAGTGTTTACTTTGGTGCCACTGTGATTAAGATGTCTGAAAGAAACCCACCAAACTTCACCTTTCAAAACAAATAATCTCATGTCAAAGCAAAAAACAGAAGAAAACAAAAAACCAAATTCCACATCAAAAAACTAATATTAAAAAACTGAGTACATTAGTTTTCGGCATAGAACATAACAAACAGCAGTTGTACTGTTGTAGCCTAGTTTTACAGACAGAGAACGGGCATCGAAACCTTTATTGTCGGCCTGCAAAGCTCTGAGACGATATCTTCCAATTTTCTGATCAATGGAAAATGATACGATCGACGTGGAAGAAGTGAGCGACAATGAAAGTCCTGAACGTGTTTATCATGTAACCGCATAACTGCACTAGCCACTGGGTTAGCCAATAGTTTTTAATTTTTGGTCTCCTTTCTTGTTCGCCAATAGTTTTGAAGCAGGAATACCAGCCACCTCTGCAGTAATGGGTGGAATGACACGCTTCTCCTTGGCTTAGAGATTAAAAATACAGACGCAATTTTTCATCTAAAATTTGGCATCCCAGATAAACCAATACAGAAGCTTTAAGATATGCAAATTCCCCACCTCCCCCCCCCCCCCCCCCCCCCCGAGATAAAGAAACATCGGCCATCTCCAAAGTAGCACCAGCCACCACGTTTTGCCTAAAAAAGAAGGCAAAAATACTAGGGACAACCTTACTAAATACAAAATAATTCACAAATCAAGGTCGTTTTATGTCGTATTAAGTACTAAATCTCGGACTCAAACGTGTGGTGATGTACATGTGATCCAATATCCTAGTTGATACAGTGACGAGTTTTTACCCAAACATCCAGTGTTTGAAACTCCATCCTTCTCCTGAATTAGGGTTTTTATCATAAATTGTCCCTGAAATTGACATTCACTCTCAAAATGGTCATTGAAATTGAAAATCAATCAATGTAGTCCCTAAAAATAGGTGTCTCACATCAATGTGGTCCTTCCATCACAATTCTGTTAAAAATTCCGTTAAATGTTGATGTGGCACATAAATCCTTTTTTCTCACAAATGGTCCCTGAAATTGAAAATCGATCAATGTAGTCCCGCAATCAAGTTTCCCAAATCAATGTAGACATTCCGTCACAATTCTGTCAAAAATTTTGTTATGTGCTAATGTGACACATAAATGGATCACACAAGTCTAATTAAATTAAAAAAAATTACAAAAGGTTTAATAATTTAATAGTTAAACAAAAAGTTGTCAGCCTAAAAACCCAGTCCTGCAATCACCTCCAATCCTAGTTCACATTCCTCTACCTCCTTCACGGTCTATTCTCTAAAAAAAGGTATCTCAATACACCCACCTTTATAGACTTCGACACCCTTTACCAAATTGAACCTAGATCGAGATCACCTTTGGTGACGGCTTGGCTAATTCGCAACGACTTCTGGGACATCAACCTTAACATTTAGGCAATCAACATCCTCACAACCTTAATCTTGGAGAGCTTGTTCAGCGCTTCCTTGGTGGTCTAGTGAGTCAAAAAACGGTGAGGTCTACCTTGAGATAATGAGGTTAAAACAAAAATGTGTCTATTGTTGGTTGAAAACTATTTCCAAAACCCCTCCTAGGCCTTGGTTAAACCTTGTGCTTTGAGAATTTATGGAAGAGATTTCTCTTCGGTGTAAGTCCTTTCTAGATTAATTGTTAAACCCATATCAGCACATAACAAAAAAATTTGCAAAATTGTGGCAGAAGGATCATATTGATTTGCGACAACTATTTTCAAGGACAACATTCATCGATTTTCAATTTCAGGGACCATCTTGATGGTGTAAGTCAATTTCAAGGACCATTTGTGATAAAAACTCGTAAATCTTGTGGGCTCATTTATGTGTCACATCATCACTTTATGAAAATTTTAACAAAATTGTAACAGAAGAACCATATTGATTTGCGACACCTATTTTCAGGGACTACATTGATTGATTTTTAATTTTAAGAACCATCTTGATGGTGAAGACCAATTTCAGGGATCATTTGTGATAAAAAACCCCCCTAAATTATTGTAATAGTTTTGAGAGAAATGCTAAAATGACTCACCTCCAAAGTGATTCTCAAAGGACTCTCCACCCACGTAGAGTTGCAGTTCCCCAATTAATTCTCCACCCATTACCAAATTTTCTAGGTCTTACATGGGGAAGTGCAACTCCACGTGGGTGGAGAGTCTTTTGAGAATCGCCTTCCTTAATAATAATAAATTTAAAAAAAAATTGTGGTGATGACTTTGAATACATAAAAGTGTGCATCGAGGAGGTTGAGTTCATTGAATATTGACCAACTCTAGAAGTGTATGATAAAAGATTACCTACTTGCAAATCGAATCAAGTTATGGATGTAACTAGTATTTGACATGAGGATTCATTGTCTATCTCATGTTAAACAATTCACGAAATTTTATGTTAATGATCAAAACTGTTCATATTATTAAGAGAGACTTTGGATACGGTCCTTAGTTACGAATATTTTTTAATTGAAACCTTGTTGGTTTTTAATTTTTGAATGATGAGGTCCCTGAAATTAATGTGATAATTTATTTCTATGTACGTTACTATATTTTTTAAATTAAAAATTAGAAATTTTAGTTGTTTATATAAACGAGATTTTAAATAAAAAAAACCATAATTTGTGGGATTAAAAATATTAAAATATAAATATACTAGTGTGTGTGTGTACATGGGTACATTACTCAAAATTAACCAAAACATTCTATCAAAACATGGGGTACATTCTTCAAAATCACAAAAAAAAAAAAAAGATATTAGGCTTAATAACATTATTAAATTTCTTCGATTAAACTTGACATAGATACATTTTAAAATCAAAGAAAAAAGAATGTACCCATATAAGTTTAAAAATGGATTAGAAAAAATTTGAATAGATTTTATATATAAAAAAAACGGGTACATTTTACGTATAACAAATTGGTATATTTAAGAATGAGTACATTTTAAGATTAAAACTTTTTACATGAATGGGTACATATAATTAGCATGGGTACATTTAGCAAAATAAAAAGTACAAATAAAAAAAAGTATATGGGTACAAATACAAATAAACTTTTAAAAATATGGGCACAAAAAGAAATTAATATATGGGTACAAATTAAAATTGAAAAGAAAATAGGTACAAGTTAAAAAAGAATTACAAATTAAAAATGGGTACAAACTAAAAGTAAAAATATATGATAAAAAATTTAGTCATAAATATAAATATACTAATTGTAACATTTTTAACATTAAATGAATATATTTAGAAAAAAAAATATTTTATTATTGAAATAATTAATGATGTTATTAATACCCAAGGACCTTGATCAAAAATTGAAAAAGAATAGGATTTTAATCAATGAAGTAGCAAAATGAAGGATGAGAATCTAATTTTTCCTATTATTATTCACTTGTAAAGATTATCTGTGCAAAAAATTAATGAAATGAGATCGTTTAGTAATTGATTTGTGAAAAAAAAATAGCCGAATAAGGTAAAGCATTATGAATCTCTATCTATCTACCATATTTAATTGATTAAATGACCTTATTTTTAATTAATATTTTTTCAAAATTTACAATGTAATTTAATAATATAAATGATTCACTTTTATAAATCAGTCACCAGGAATATTGAAGAGCCGCGCATGATCATCATTAAGAAAAAGTTAAATAAAGGCGTTTGGGTTTTGATTACCCCCACCCAACAATTTGCTTTACTTTTGAGCCTTTTGAGCCTTTGAGGCACGATTCCTCATAAAAAAAACACCTCGAATAAAGGCTATTAGGTTTTATGCCTTTGCGGGTCAGCTGTTTCCGAATGCATGTTCCCCTCCTCATTTCTTCTACCTTATTTTTTGGCACGTGTCTTTACACCGAAAGAACATTGACACTGTTAATTTTTATTAAACTAAATGAAGTGTTTGTTGATAATTAAATTATTACTTAATGTTGATTAACGTGCTTATTTTTTATTGGTGACACATCATTTAGTTTGCAAAAAAATTTGATCTAGCTTAAAAACAAAATAAAAACTCCTTCTTGTCTTCTAACTTAGTTCGCCAACACAACCGCCTTCACGATACCACCAAAAAACACCTTCGTTCTTTGTAACCCCTACTCAACGTATCATCACACATCTCGGAAAGGCAACATCGTTAAATCTAAATGATGTCGTCAAACATCATTGGACCTTCAACCAATATCCTAAATTTATGCAATGATGATTCAGAAGGAATGGATGGCATTAGATTGGATTTGATGATTTAGAAGGATTGGATGGCATTAGTTGAAGGAATGAAATTAGAATTCCAGATTATGCAATGATGATTCAGAAGGATTGGATGGCATTAGATTGGATTTGAAATTGCAATTGATCGCATAATCTTTGTTTATGTGGATTGAGGCGTTGCGAACCACTTGTATACTCATAAAACCAAAACATGCTTTTCTAAGAAGATCAGAATCGGAACGGTAAAGAGTGGATTTCTACCACAACAAGATCATGGCAGCAACGCGCCCACGAAGTTTGGGGGATTGGCTAAGTTAGTTTATTTGAAATGAGTGAATGTTTATATCTTAATTGGGAAATTTAGAAAAATAACCAAATTTTGGAATTATGTAGAATTATAGCCACTATTTTAAGTTTATGATAATCACAACCAAAAGTTGATATGAAAGTACTAAAATACCTTTAAAACAAGATTTTCCAAAAGGGATGTGATATTCACACCCCTTTTTACTTCTAACATATCTTTCTAATTTTTAGCTGTCAGATCAGATGAATTGAAGAAGATCAAAGAAAAAAAATTAACAAGAGATGTGTAAAAAGTAAAACGGGATGTGTATGTGGATTGTACACTCCTTCAAAAAAAATACCAAAAAGCAAATGTTTCGGTAATTAACTCATTTTTTTTTTTTGTCAAAGAGTAGATATTATTAAAGATAAATTGGAATGTTTACATCCAACACCAAAATATTGAACAACTAGTCCAGCTCAAAGCCAATCCACAAATGTTGCCCCCCTCCCCCATACGCATGGCAAAAGAAGCCACATGATGCGCAGCCTCATTACAGGCATGAGGAGAAAACAAAAACTCAACAGAACACACTTGTTGTCGAAAATGAAGAATATCCCATATAATACCCTCCATTGATGCCTCCGGAACCAAGACACCATTCAACATCTCCACCAAAACCTTCGAATCCGTCTCCAACTGAACACGCTCAAATCCCATTTCCACACTAGCCTTCAAAGCCAATCTCATCGCTTCTGCTTCCACCATCAAACTAGATCCATACAATAAGTCTTCCATACCTCCTGCACATTGAAAAATGCTAGCAAAATCCCTTGCAACCCATCCAATACCACCCTTATTCGTTTGCTTACACCAAGCCCCATCACAATTAACCTTAATAGTTCGGAAATGAGGCTTAATCCACCTCTGCTGCACCACATCCATACGAACATGCTACCTACACCTTCACAGATTAGTAACCTTTTGACTCTCCATTATCTCCCACCAATGCAGATGCAATAGATCCAATACAGCACGCTGGTCACACGTTGCCTTTTCGAATACTACACTATTACGACATTTCCATGTCTTCTATAGTCCACATACTACCCATCGTACCAACTGGTCCGACTCATTCTTCTCACCATATCTAGTGCATAAACCCTTCCTACATTGCATAAAATCAGCACCCTCCACCGTCCTTATATCCAACTGCAACGGAGAACCGAACCAAAGCACACGTGCAAACGAACATCGAAAAAACAAATGAACTAGTGTTTCCTCCTCCTTTTCACATAAAGGACAACAAGTCTCTAGTTGAATACCCCATCTCCTTAAGTTAGAGCGAACTGCTAAGACATTTCGACATCCCTTCCAAATAAAATGAAACAGCTTAGGTGGAATCCTCAAACGCCATACTTCCTTCCATGTAACATCCTGAGTAGTATCACTGCTTGATTGACCAATACCCTTACGCCCAAGCTCCCCATTCATAGACATTTCTTAAGCAACTAAATACCCAAACTTCACCAAGTAAATCCCATTCTGAGTATAATGCCAAATAAGACGGTTATCACAACTAAAATGACTTAGCGGCATATATAAAATCAGTCAAGCCTCATCTGAATTAAAACACCGTTTCACCAGCTCCATCCTCCATTTCCCCCCTTAAGCCACAAACTCCGAAACCATTGTAGGCATGTCAACATGTCTTGATAAAGGCTTAAACGTTCTCAGAGTAGGTAACCAAGGATCCGATAACACCTTAACGCTTCTGCAATCCACAACTCTCCACCTAAGACTAGCTTTTAAAACATTCCTACCTTGTAATATGCCCTTCCATCCCCACAATGTTCCTCTACCCACTGTCGCATCCAAAAAAGTAGAAGAAGGAAAATACTTCTCTTTCAACACTTTAGTAAGTAAAGAATCCAGTTTACAGATTATCCTCCAACCCACCTTAGCAAGCATTGCCACATTAAACGCAATGATTTCCTTGAACCCTAACCCCCCTCCCAATGACTTCTTTTTAGCTACTTTATTCCATGCCATCCAATGAATACCCTTCTTGGTCTTCTGGTCTCTTCACCAAAACCGAGCAATGACCATCTCAATTTCCTTTTCCAACTAAATTGGTAATTGAAAACACGACATTGTATAATTAGGCAAAGCCGCCACCACGCTCTTAATTAAGACCTCCTTCCCAGCTATAGACAAAAATTGCTCAACCTACCCATTTATTATGTCGTCTAATCTATTTTGAGCATCTTCAAACACTTTCTTCTTTGATGCCCCAAAATTTGCTTGAATACCCAAGTACTTCCCAAAGCCTTCCTGATGGCAAATACCTAACTCCTGTGATAACATACTCTTCAAACGATGGGAACATCCCTTACTAAAATGCACTGAGCTCTTATCCATATTAACAAATTGTCCCGACCTTCCAGTGTAATAATGGGCAACTGTTTGACATTTCGTACCTCAACCTCTGTGGCCCGACAGAACAAAACCGAATCATCCGCAAAGAAAACATGAGAAATGGGTTCGGCACTAGGGTTAACAGTTATCCCATTAATACGATCAACCTGTTCTTCATGAAAAAGTAATGACAAAAAAGCCTCCGCACAAATAAGAAACAAAAAGGGCGACAAATGACCCCCTTGTCTAAGGCCACTACTCAGTTTAATGAATCCATTGGGTTGACCATTAATAACCACACTATAAGATACAGTTTGCACACATTCCATAATCCACTGACAAAATAAATAATCGAAACCCAATTTATGTAACATGGCATTCAAAAACGGCCACTCCACCCTATCATAGGCTTTTGCCATATCCAGCTTGAGCGCCATATAATTAATATCCTCATCAGAACCACTCCTCATAGAATATTATAACTCATGAACAACCAATATATTATCAGAAATTTACCGACCAGCTACAAACGCCGATTGATTCTGACTTATCACATTGGGGAGAACTAGCTTTAACCGATTAGTAAGGACTTTAGAAATAATCTTATACACCATATTGCAGAAAGAAATCGGTCTAAACTGAGCCATCTTCGTTGGATTATCCACTTTAGGAATGAGTACAATATTAGTATGATTCAACTCACATATCATCCACTGCGATTGAAAAAAAAGATTTAACCATACCTAGAACCACTCCCCCCACCGTTTCCCAATGATACTGAAAGAACCCCGCATTAAATCCATCAGGACCAAGGGACTTCGTTGGATACATTTGATGAACAACACTTTCAATCTCCACATCTGACACCTGAGCAATCAACAAATTATTCTTCATTTGCCCTACCTTACACGGCACAAAAGGCATAATCTCTTCCACATTAGCTGGCTGATCCGTAGCAAACAATGCATTAAAATATCGAACAGCAATATTATGCATGCGCTGTTCATTTGTACACCACACGTCATCCTCATCCTCATCCTGCAACCCACGAATAGCATTCATTCGTCTCTTTTTCAAAGTCTGAGCATGAAAAAATCGAGTATTCTTATCACCCTCTTGTAACCACTGCACTCTAGACTTTGTACGCCAATAGATCTTCTCCTTCCTTATTGTCCTAGTAAGCTCAGCCTCCAACTCTCGAATTTTTTTACCATTAAAAACCGGCTTTTGATACTCTTCACCAAATATCTCCTTCAAACGAATAATTTCCTTCTGTTCATTACGGCCCACCGTCTTCCTCCACCTCACCAGTCCATGGTGAACACGTTTTAAGTTATCCACCAAGATGTTGCCCGGAACACCACCGAGCCTGTTTCCCCAACAAGACCGCACCACTTCATTACATTGAGCCTCCTGATTCCAACGGGGGTCATACATAAATCTCCTTTTTCTCCTAGGTTGGTCCACCTCCGTTGATAGCAAAAGTATAGCATGGTCAGACCCTTCCAAAATCACATGTTTAACTATCGCTTGTTGATAACCTTTCACCCATTTCTTTGATGCAAGCGCACAATCAATCTGTTCCTGAATAAATCCCTCTTCTCGCCTATTCCTCCATGTATATGGATAACCTTCAAACCCCAAGTCCAACAACTGTGCTTGTGCAACAAAATTCCTAAAAGTCCGCATACTAGCTACCGTTCTCACATTACCACCTTCCTTTTCAGAGTCCGACAATACATCATTTAAATCACCCATCAAAAAGCAAGGTTCCGTAAACCCAGCAATACGATCAGATAACACACTTAACTGTTGTGCTTTTTTACGATCATTAGTACTTGCGTACACAACCACAATTCTCCATCTCCAATTCCTAGACATGTCATCGACCAAAATTTCAATAAAAAAATCGCCATACTTAACCAAAACAACATCCTTCGCATCACGCCAAAACACACACATACCTCATGCAATACCCCTTTGCTCGATTACATGCATGCATGCCATATCAAGCCTACGCTTCAAATACTGGTACCGCCTACTATGGTTTTTAGTTTCCAATACCACCACCACCTCGGGGGAATGGAGCCTGTTTTGCTCCAATAGATCGTCAACTGTCAGGTCTCCCCCAATACCCTGACAGTTCCAACATATAATTTTCATTGCAAGCGTGAAGACTCCTCGAAGGTAGCCTTCTCTTGGTCCAACTCAGACCTCTGATGTTTAGTTTCACGGCTCATCCCATTAACAAAACTATCCACAACCTCACTGTCAACCTCACGGGTTCTTTTCATCCCACGTCTTGAACCAGCCTCAATTATAGGTAACAAATCAAAGGGGTCTGAGTCTTGGGACAACACCCCGTCCTCTCCCGCAATCCTTAAAACCCCTCCAGCATGGAGCCCATCTTGCGTCCGTTCCTGATCAAAAGTAATAGGTAAATTAAAATCAAAGCCAATGCTCGGCTGCAAGACCTCATTAATCTTTCCCCTGTCAACAACCTCTTCTGGAGGATCATTCAACACTATCATCCCCGCCTCGACAGCCACAGTACCCCCCGGACCAATTAGCCCCGCATCAAACGCTCTCTCTCTTTCCTTCCTTTGTCTTTCCCTCTCCTCTTCCTTTGGAGCACGATGCCCCGCCCCAGAACTTTCCCGTCTCATCCAGGTAGATGAAGAAGACGAACTAGTCATCCCCCTTTGTCCCCTTTGCGTTTCCCTTCTCCTTAGAAGCAAAATCCTCTTCAAATCAAACTTCGCATCAAGACCTTTAAAAGCAAAACGTTCCTCCATGCCCATCTCCATAGCCTCCTTGCCAACACTTTCTTCCCTATAACAACGAGTGACATTCCCTACCTTGCCGCATATTAGACAATACCCTAGTAAACCTTCATAACGAAAGTCAACCCATACACACCTATCATCTGGAATTTAACATTGGTACCCCTCATAAGTGACTCATGAACATCCAGAAAAATCTTAACTCGTAAAAACCTACCAATACAATCTCGTCCTTCATCCTTATCCACCTTAATCACTGTTTCAATCAGCCCTCCAATTTCCATAGCAATAGCCTCTGTCATACTAAAAGGGTGGTACATTATGTACTTACACCCATATATCAGCCAAGTAAAGAGGCTCTGACCTACGATTATACCGAGCACCATCCACAACCAACACCAGATTATCTCTAAAAATCCATGGCTTATCCGCCTCCAGAACACGACTCATATCCCTTCGACCGACAAAACAAGCCATAAACCGAGCCCCACCTAGTGCCCTAATTGAAACTACATCCTTCCTTCTCCAAAGATTAGTAAACTGATCAATGAATCCATTATCATTGACAACTTTGGAAGTGAACACTTCAGCAACAACACTATATTGAAAACCCAGCAAAGCACCTTCAACAACCTTTTTACCAATTCGAACCCCACCTTTTTCCTTGTCAGACAAGGATAACCCCGCTACAAACTTCATTATCAGTGCCTCCATGTTCTGCATGCCCATGCTTCCCTACTCCAACCCTAATCCGACACAGCGCCGACACACTTGTGAGAACCCTAACCCCCCGATCCGTCCCAGCACCGTCACACTTTTGAAACCCTAACCCCAGCACCTTGCTATGCATGTAACTCCCTCCTTACAAGGACCCTAGCACCTTGCTATGCCCAAACAACTTCAATTTCGATGAAAACCAACAAAAACCGTGGATTGCATGGAAAACTACATTCCGAACGCAATACTAGTAATCACATATGAATCATATTACAAAAGGATCTTTCAAGGAAGATTAAAGAGATGTTTGCTGGTTCAGTTCCTGATTTATTGATGCTCCAACAACAAAAAACTAGGCAACGTAATAAACCCAAAAAATAAAACAAATTAAAAAAAAAGATTTTGACAATTAAAACAATTAGGATTGAAGAAAGGATTTAAACAAGAAGTTTTTAATCATTAAACGTATATTAGTACTTTTATATAACTTTTGGTTATAATTATTATAAACTTTAAAAGGTGGCTATATATAATTCTATAAAAGTCAAAATTTTGGTTATTTTTCCAAATTTCCCATCTTAATTGCGTAGTGAAACTTACCAAAAACTGGTGGAGATAATGTATTTATAGGGAGGTGGCTGGCCTAGGTGTAGATCACCCTACATGTGGTAGCTTCTCATCAACCAAAGTGAGTCAAACATAGGATGGATGAGGAAAAATTATCCAAAAAACATTAATTATGAGATAATATCTCAAAATAATGTTGGTAGCATCCTTGATTGATTGTGATGAGGATTCCTTAGACCATCTCCATAGAAGATGTGACAGCCCGTCCCGAGAAATAATTATCGTTGATGTGAAAAGACTAAAATGCCCTTAGGCGTTGAGAGGTGTTGTGTGTGACATGCAATTGGAAGTGGACTAATATGTTAAATTCCTAAGTTTTTGGGACCAATTGGAACTAAAGGAAATTGGTGGTGATTGGTTGGTTGTTTGTAAACCACACACACACACACAAAAGTACCATTTTCTCTCTCTCACCCTCCCGTACTCTCTCTCTCTCTCTCATACTCACACTTTCTCTCTCTTCTCTCTTGTACAGACGAGACCCAAAACCCTTGTAATCGTGATGGATCGAAGTGGAAAAGGGAACCATTATGTTCCTGAAGCTCAGTCGAATCGTTTGGTACCAATTTCAGGTAAGGAAACCTATGATTTCACGTAGAAACCTTAACCTCTGAGATATGCACTATTCATGCACTTTCTAACACGTAATTTATAGGAGTTTTCAAGCCTCTAGGAAGCTTTAGGAGGTCCATGCGAGGCTCGGGGACGTTCGTTTGAAGGATTTATGTATATATATATATTTATGTATATATATATATATATATTTATGTATATATACATATTTATGTGTATATACATATTTATGTATATATATATTTATATATGTATATATTTATATATGTATATATATATATTTATGTATATATATATATATATATATATATATTTATGTATATTCTTACATATTAATTATGGGAAAAATTATACTTGTTTTACGGCGAGGGGTTAGTATATTCAAAGGAAAATAAGGTTTTCATGTAAATGTGTTTTACTGACCCACTCAACTTCATTTTTCGCCCCTCCAGGTTTTAGTTAGCAGAGTTTGGTGGCCATGAGGAATTCAACGGTGTTCTGACAGATCTCGAAAAAGTAGGATTCACCATCTGGTGTTATATCTTAGTAATTGTCCTACTTGACTGCAACTAGACTTTCTTATTGCTCTGAAAGTGTATTTATACACTTAACCTCTCACTAGTATCCTTTCTTAATTGGGATTGTTAGTCGCTTGGTTTTAAATTGTTAGTATTTATCTTACTCTTTATCGCTTCCGCTTTGCGCTCATGGCTACATCACCCTCACGTGACGGCCAGCACGTCTCGACTTCGTTCGAGGTGTGTCAGAAGATGTCAAATCCTAAGTGGAATGTCATGGAATCAAATTTGAAGGTAGGGTAAACTCCAATTGATATCTCAATCATATGTGGATTAACATATGAGAAAATGTGTTGTAAAATAATTTTTTAATCATTTTATTTTGTGGGTCCTATTAATGCACCAACTATAGATCTTGAAAATTTATTTTAATTAATTTATTTTTATCAAAAATGGGTTTTACAAATATTATTTATAACAAAAAAACATATAAGTTGAAGGAAGAGAACCTGTCATTGCCACGTTAGCTATCAAATTAATATTTAACATTTATCTTTTGACATCTACATTGAAGAGTATTAAAGATGAGATTTGGCAATTATTCTTATCTTTAATGTCTTTGACATTTCTTCTTTGTCGCTAGTAGGGAGCTTGGAGGTATCATAGTCTAATGCTCAAGCCTCCAGGGATATTGGACTGTGCGTGAGAATATTTGTGTACTCTGCCCATTTATTGTGGGCATTCTTGTTTTCTCCGAAAAAAAAAAACCACATGTCATCTTCAAGGTTTTTAGCTCCACAATGGTGAACTGGGTTACAAACAAAATTTGTTTTTAAATAAATGATATTATCTACATTAAGGGGGAGGGGATGGACTTAGCCTCACAATGTGCTAGCAATAATGTGGTTCAAATTCATCTTTGTCGAGAATCGAACCTAAGACATCTCACTTACGAGTGAAGAGAAATACTACTAACCCGTATTACTAAGTGGCTAGACGAGATTTTTTTTTTTAAATTTTTATTATATTTTAATGACTTAACAGTGCCAGTGCTTTGTTAAATGTAAGAACTTGTGTGGAACAAATAGATAGAAGACACTGATGGGGACATGCATTCCGAGCCAGCAGACATGCGCCCGTTTTGACTTTTTTGAGCCGTTTAAGGTTTTGCCAGTAGTAAGAGTAAAATTTCACAAAGTTTGAGTACTATATGTATAGTCTATATCACCGTTCACAACACGGAAGCTCACTGAAGTACGAGCACCTAGCATATATAGAACATCGAACTAGCTTAGTACAGCTATCTTTCGGGTCTGAACTGCCCTTACCAACCTACATCTAAGTTGAAGGTTTGCTAGCTAAGCTGTTGAATATGGCGAAAGTAGCAGAGGAACACGTTGAAGCTCGCGTCAAACAACTCCTGTCTCGTATGACTTTGAAAGACAAGGTTGGCCAGATGACCCAAATCGAGCGCCAGGTCGCCACTCCCGCTGCCGTTAGAGACCACTCCATAGGTATATATATATGTGTGTGTGTGTGTGTCTCTCTCTCTCTCTCTCTCTCTCTCGATTTTTTGTTTCATGTAGTAATTGATGGAGGAGGACTATTTATGTTATGGGGTTGGCAGGGAGTATATTCAGTGCCCCGGGCAACGTGCCCTGTGAAAAGGCTTCGCCTTCAGAATGGGCGGATATGGTGGATGGGCTTCAGAGGTCAGCACTAACGTCGCGGCTTGGGATTCCTCTCATATATGCGACTGATGCGGTTCATGGCAACGGTAATGTTTATGGTGCTACTATATTCCCTCACAACGTTGGTGTTGGCGCCACTAGGTAATTAGTTTGTCTTTCATTTTTGTTTTAAATTTTTCCTCTATGTTTGTAATATTGTTACGTGGTACTGCTCTGCTGATCCACCCATGTTAAAACCGAAGTTTAATTTATCAACTCCATAAACACCTCGCTCCCCGACCTAGCTATATTGTAACAAATGGATTATACCAAAATATATTTTCCATTAAAAGGCTGTGTCAAAATTAAGTGAATTTGTAATTCTGAAAATGTGAATTCCGTACTATATGAAAACAAATTAAAGTACATTTTCATAATGTTGGTTTACAATTACACCAGTGTCTACCAAGTTATCAGTCTCTTGTTTCCTTTTTTAAGAAAATAATTTCTTTGTAATGATTTAAAGTTTGGTTTAAATTACTGAATTGTAGACAAAATCATTTTTTGGTGAAACCAAACGGAAAGAGATGAGTCGTTGGTAGTGGTCCTCCCCTAGTTCCTTTAGATTAACTTTTGAATTGTGTTATAGAGATGCGGATTTGGCTCAAAGGATTGGTGTGGCAACTGCTCTTGAAGCCAGGGCTTGTGGTTTTCACTATATAATTGCTCCCTGTGTGGCTGTAAGTCATCACAGATTCCGTACTAATTACGTTTATCTATTTTTACATTCATAATGCAGTTTATTAGATTGCGAATTTAGTGTCAATTCGCAATATATAAGTACTTATTCAGGCTCCATTAGGATCTTAGAATTTGAATTTTAATATTCAAATTTATGTATGTACATATATATATATATATATATATGAATTTTGGAATCAAGCATTTTAAGATTTATTAGACATGACAATGAGGCATGAACCGGATGGGTTTGCGAAGAAATTCAGTTGAATTTATTCCGAGTGTTTTGACAGGTATGCAAAGATCCGAGATGGGGAAGATGCTACGAGAGTTACAGTGAAGACACTGAAATTGTAAGCAAGATGACGTCTATCGTTTCAGGCTTACAGGGGCAGCCACCCCAAGGACATCCCGAGGGCTACCCTTTTATAGCGGGCAGGTAGAGAGGAATTATATCAGTCGATAGTTTTTTATTCATGCTTCTTTTTCATGAAACATTTTGCATTTATCTGAGTTTGATAAGTTACGCGCTTGTACGTTCTCCGTTCCAAAGAATTTGGAAAAAAAACGTTGACATGTTTGAGGTCATTTCTTCACTCTGACACCCACTCTTATGCCCACCAGTATCTTAAATATTTTTAATTTTCTCCTAATTCTTTTTATATTTCAGCAACAACACTATTGCATGTGCCATGCATTTTGTTGGAGAAGGGGGTACAGACAAAGGTGTAAATGAGGGTAATGCTGTATTATCTTACGAGGATTTAGAGAGGATTCATATGAAACCTTATCTGGACTGTATTTCTCAAGGTGTTTGTACTATTATGGCTTCCTATAACAGCTGGAATGGAGATAGAGTACATGGTCACCGTTTTCTCCTTACAGAAATCTTGAAAGATAAGCTAGGTTTTAAGGTGAGGCAACCATATAATCTGCATAATTTCTCTTTCGTCTCAAAGTTTAAGTGGACCGTTATTAAATATAAACATCGGCGTCTACTGTTGCTGCAGGGAATTTTGATTTCTGACTGGGAAGGAATTGACCAACTTTGCGAACATCCCTTCGCTGATAAATCTTTACAGGACGCAGTTGGTTGCAAGGTAATCTTCTGAGCTCAGCACGTCTTACATTCTCCTTGTTGAAAATTTCACATGCTTTGCCTGTTATCATTTGAAAGTGCATGATCAGTGAACATCTGACAAAACCAGTTCGAATCAAGTTAGTACTAGTGAATTAGTTTTGCTTAATGATTCTTGTGTGCAGTTGCACAGAGATCTAGCACGTGAAGCAGTTCGCAGGTCATTGGTTCTGTTGAAGAACGGAAAGGACCCAATGAAACCTTTTCTTCCATTAGACAGAAATGCTAAAAGAATACTTGTTGCTGGAACTCATGCCGATGATCTTGGAAATCAATGTGGAGGATGGACCGCTACAAAATATGGTAGCAGCGGCCAGATAACAATCGGTATGGAATCATGTCACCATATCCATATTTTTTTTATTTTTTTATAATCGAGAGACTAACTGTGATCAGTGTGACATTCTCAAGTTTCGAACCCAGAATTCTTCAAAGTTTTCAAAAACCATTACTACAGGCTACATAGAAGTTGTGTTTTCTTGCGCTTGAAGAATTCTGGCTATTAGTACTTTTAACGGATAGTGTAATCTTGGCCTTAAATTGATAGATTGTAAATCAGCATTGTTACATCTCCTCATTGCCTTTATTACCCTAATTTATTAGCACATGTACATGTTTAGGGACAACCATCTTGGAAGCTATTAAGATGGCAGTTGGAGATGATACAGAAATAATTTACGAGAAATATCCATCAGCAGACACCTTAGCGCATCAAGGTATCTCTTTTGCGATTGTGGTTGTTGGTGAAGCTCCGTATGCAGAAGGCAGGGGTTACAGTTCAGAGCTTGTGATCCCGTTCAATGGAACTGATGTCATAAGCTCGATTGCTGACAGAATTCCCGTCTTGGCGATTCTGATTTCTGGAAGACCCTTAGTTTTAGAGCCTTCGCTCTTGGAAAAGATGGATGCTCTTGTTGCTGCTTGGCTCCCTGGTACTGAAGGAGAGGGAATTGTAGATGCAATCTTTGGAGATTTTGACTTCGAGGGTAGACTCCCGGTGACATGGTTTAAAATGGTTGAACAACTGCCCATGCATGCTGCAGACCCTTTATATCCTCTTGGCTTTGGGATGGTGTACAATAAGGTGTAATCTTTGCACCAAAGAATTTGAAGATAATGCTGTTTTATTGTTTGAATCTGAGTTTATTGCACCGTTTTTTGCCTAACATTTATTCATGAATGCACCCTCTTTTATGCCAATGTCTTCGTATCACGAGGAAATTTTTGCTTGGACCGTTATGCGGTTAGACTTGTAGGGCAGTCCAATCAAAAAAATGTCATGTTGATACGATAGTAAGATTGATCTGACATCCTGCTGACTTGGCATCTCAGCTTCATACAAGTTTTATATTTCTTGAGAGGAAACGCCATGATGAAATGAGATACTTTTTAATTTACCTTTTTTCACTTTGATTTCTTTACACATTTCATAATTTCCATTATGTGTTTTTTTTTTCTCTTTGACTCTTTCCGCATTCTCATAATCTAGCTTACACAAACCTCTTGAGAGTTAACATCATGCTTCCAACTTGAAATCGAGCCTATAGTTCAGGGCTCCAGGTTTGCTATCCTCAATAGTGTGTCTCATTTGTGTCTCTTTGCTAATATGTTGACACATGTCTTTTAACTTAACTTAAAACTTAACTCTGTTAACTTTATTTATTTAACATTTAAATTTAAAAAAATACAAAATAATAAAAAAAACTGTTGGGTTAATGAGATGAGCAAACCCAAACAATTTGGGTGGAACCCAAGCAATTTTCACAATTCCAGCAGCCTTGTGCACCTTGGATATTGAGGTGCAGGAGAAGGACGAAGAACATGAGTCGCATGAGTCGAAGATGGCGCGGGTTCCGTCGGCGGAACCACTGGCTAATCTCTGGCCAGAGTAGTTCCACGATGAGCAGATGGTGCCTTTATCAAGCACCACCAAAGGTTTCTCCATAACCGCGCAGTCACTGGAGCTCCGATCTACACCCACGACCTTGTCTTCATTAATCCTTAACTCCTAGAATCATTTTTGTCTTCATTAATCCTTGTTCAACTCAACACCCATGGAAAGAAAGTGAAGAATTCTATTTCAAATATGGCTTTTCATATCTTGTATGGTGATTCCTCCGCCTGCCGGCAAGAAGCCACGTGCCATCATCAAGTTCTACCAGAAAGCTTGAACAGATAAGTTTGTGCACTGAACAGCCACGTAAAAGAAGATGAAGAATCCTATTTGGGTTTGCTTACCTCGTTAACCCAACAATTTTATTATTATTTTGGATTTTTTTATAAATTTAAATGTTAAATAAATAAAGTTAACAAAGTTAAATTTTAAGTTAAGTTAAAGGACATGTGTCAACATATTAGCAAGGAGACACAAATGAGACACACTTTTGGGGACAACAAACCTGGAGCATAGTTCAGGGGTTTCAAGTGGCTTATTGCAATTTTTAAGGAAATTTGTAGACATCGAAATTTTGGTAAAGTAAATGTTCACTAACACATTAAAGTTTTGACATGCCAAGACTTATGTGGCATGCAACATGTATGTCTTACAAATTGTACACATGGCATGTGCACTTATATGGCTTTTCATTTGTTTTAAATTTAAATTTATTAATTTATTTAATTAAAAATTAAAATCAAATAATTTCTTAATTACTTTCCGCCAAGTATCTTAGTGGATAGGGTAACAAGTTTCTACCTATGCATCCTATGTTCAAAACTCCACCTTTCTCCTCGATTATTGTAATAGTTTTGAGAGAATTGCCAAGGGAACTTGCATCCAAAGTGATTCTCAAAGGACTCTCTACCCACGTGGAGTTGCACTTCCCCAATTAATTCTCCACCCACTACCAAATTTTTTAGGTCTTTCATGAGGAAGTGCAACTCCACGCAGGTGGAGAGTATTTTTAAGAATCGTCTCTCTTAATAATAATAAATTAGAAAAAGAAGTGTAGTTATGACTTGGAATACATAAAAGTGCGCATCTATGAGGTTGAGTTCATTGGATATTGACCAACTCTAGAAGTGTGATGAAAGATTACCTACTTGCAAATCGTATCAAGTTATGGATGTAACTAGTATTTGACATAAGGATTCATCTTCTATCTCATGTTAAACAATTCACGAAACTTTATGTTTATGATCAAAATTGTTCATATTATTAATCACTTGTAAAGATCATCTGTGCAAAAACTTAATAAAAATGAGTTCGTTTAGTCATTTTTTTTTTTGTCAAAGGATAGAAATGTATTAAAAGTCAAATACGAATGGAAACATTTGCATCTTCAGCTAGAATATTAAATAAAAATTGAGGTCCTAATTCATCCCAACCATAACTCCAACCATGCTTAAGAACGTACGCGGCCACCATATGGTAAAAATAACTAGCCGAATAAGATAAAAGCATTACAAACCTCTATCTATTTACTATATTTGATTGACTAAATGATCTTATTTTTAATTAATATTTTTTCAAATTTTACAATGTAATTTAATAATAGAAATGATTAAAATTTTATAAATCAGTCATCAGGAATTTTGAAGAGCCACGCATAATCATCATTAAGAAAAGAGTAAATTGTACAAATGGTCCCTCAACTTTAATCAAATTGGAGCAATGGTCCCTCAACTAAAAATCCATTACCATTGGTCCCTCAACTTATCAAAATGTGTAGCTATAGTCCTTTTCATCAATTTTGTCAAAATTTTGTCAAAATAAGCTATGTTGGAATGACCATTTATATAATTAGGGTCCCTCAACTCATCAAAGTGTATAATTATGGTTCTTTTCGTCAACTATGTCAAAAAATTTGTCAAAACGAGTTATATTGTAAGGACCATTGCTACAATTGGATTAAAGTTAAATGATCATTTCTCCACTTGAATTAAAGTTCAGGGACCAATGGTAATGGATTTTTAGTTGAGGGACCATAGCTGCACGTTTTGATAAGTTGAGGGACCAAAGGTAATGAATTTTTAGTTGATGGACCATTGCTCCAATTGAGTTAAAGTTAAGGGACCATAGCTACAATTTACTCTTAAGAAAAAGTTAAATAAACGCGTTTGGGTTTTGATTCCCCCACCCAACAATTTGCCAACTTTTGAGCCTTTTGAGGCACGCATTCCTTTTAAGCCTATGCAAGTCTGATGTCTCCGAATGCATGTACCTCCTAATTTCTTCTACCTTATTTTTTGACATGTGTCTTTACACTTAAGAGGATATTGATACTTTTAATTTTTATTGATAACACATTATTTTATTAAAAAAAAAAAAAAGTAATCTACCTTAAAAATAAAATAAAAACTCCTCATTGTCTTCCAACCTAGTTCGCCAATGCAACCACCTTCTCGATACCACCGAAAAACACCTTCTTTTTTTGTAACCCCTCCTCAACGTATCATCACACAGCCTGAAAAGGTAACATCGTAAATCTAAATGATGTCGTCAAACATCATTGAACCTTCAACCAATATCTTAAAATTATGCAATGATGATTCAGAAGGATTGGATGGAATTGATGATTAAGAAGGATTGGATGGCATTAGTTGAAGGAATGGGGCCAGGATCTTCTTTGTGGGGATTCAGATATTAATCAATCGTGTCTGTTTATCATACATCATGCAGCCAATTTTCACTAGATACTATTTATATTTAATTTTAAATTAAAAATTAAAAATAATTTCTAATCGTACGATGTACGATGAACATACACGATTGATCGAGCATATGGATCTCCACAAAAACAATCCAGAGAGGATCCTATTCCGAAGGAATGAAATTAGAATTCCAGATTTATGCAATGATGATTCAGAAGGATTTGGATGGCATTAGATTGGATTTGAAATTGCAATTGATCATATTGCTTAATCTTTGTTTATGCCGATTCGGGCGTTGCGAACCACTTGTACACTCATAAAACCGAAACATGCTTTTCTAAGAAGATCAGAATCGGAACGGTAAAGAGTGGATTTCCACTTGGAGCACCACGAGACCATGGCAGCAACGCGCCCACGAAGTTTGGGGGATTGCCTAAGTTAGTTTCTTTGAAAAATAGTGAATATTTAGATCTTAATTGGAAAATTTAGAAAAATAATCAAAATTTGGAACTCATGTAGAATTATAGCTACTATTTTAAGTTTATGATAATCATAATCAAAAGTTGATATGAAAGTACTAAAATATTCTTAATTAAGATTTTCCAAAAGGGATGTGATATTCACACATCCATTTTTACTTTTCACACACCTTTCTAATTTTCGGCTGTCCAAAAAGTTCAATTGAAAAAAATTAAAGAACAAAATTTTACAAAAATTGTATGAGAAGTAAAAATGAGTGCGTAGATAGCACACTCCTTCAAAAAAAAGAACCAAAAAGCAAATGTTTCGGCGATTAGCTCACTGAGTTGGAGTTGTTTGGTTCATGTCCTAATAAAATAAAAATACCAGTACACAGGAAAATATGAAAAGATATCGTTGACTGACCATGTATGAAAACGTGAGTATTTAACCAACGGAGGTAAGCACTCGGTGGCATGCTTTCGAAGGACTATGAACCCTCCATGGGTGCTTGTATCGAAAGCTGTCAAAATCTAGCAAAAACCAGTGAACCGTCGGCTTTGGAGCTTCCGGTTTGCATGGATCGGGATTGTAGCCTTGTAGGTTCACTTTGATGTAATACCAACCGAAAGAAGATGAGTACAAAGAAATATGAAATTTCCTTATTCATTTTCAGATAATATCCCAACTGATTTGAAAAGACTAACGTTAATGACTTCATATTTTTTTATAAGTAATGTTAGGGAGACTAATTTGTGGGCAAAATTTTGAAAACTAAAGAACATGGAAGTTGATAATTGATTTATTACTTACATGTTGATAAACGTGCTTATTCTTGTTGGTGACACATCATTTAGTTTGTAATTTTAGTTTCTAAATTAGGTCTCCCTAGCGATACCCTTCTTTTATCTTCCTTCTAAGTGTTAGAGATAATGTACACATAGGATTGTGACACTTGTAAACAGATTAAGAGAGTTAGTTATAGTTGTTAAGAATATGCAAATGTAAGTAGGGTGTAGTATATATACTCTTATAGTGTAATAGCTTGGTGAAAAAGAAAAGAAATAGAAATATCTTTCTCTCTCTATAAATCTCTTTCTCTGACTTCTCTCTAAGACTACTATCTGTGATTCTCTTCTTCTTAGTTTACATGGTATCAATCGCCATTTTCGCTCTTGCTGTTTTCTTCGATCCTTCGGATGCTTCCGCTCATCTTCTCACTCTGTGATTCTTTCTCGTCCTTGACGTCGCTTCATTTCTGTATGCTTGGACGCCTTCTGGTATTCTTCTTCTCCTTCTGTGATTTCTAAGGTTCTTGGTGTTTCTTGTTCTTCTTGCATTGGTGTTTCCAGAGTGTGCACACCAGGTGTTTGTGATATTTCCTCTCTTGGATTTCTATCTTCTTTCTGCATAAATGGTGTCTGCATCTCAATTACAACTCCTTCAGTCGCCTATTACTGCTCTCATTTCTACTCTTTCAACATCTATCAATGTTAAGCTTGATGATTCGAATTATCTTAATTGGCATTTCCAAATGCAATTGTTACTGGAAAGTAATGGAATCATGGGGTTTGTTGATGGTTCAACACCCTGTCCTGCTCGGTTTGCTCCTAATTCTGGTGATTCTGGAGTTAATTCTGCTACTTCCTCCTCTGGTTTAGAAACAGATGAATATACTGTTTGGAAATTACATGATCGGGCACTTATGCAGCTTGTTACTGCCACCTTGTCCCCAGTAGCTATGTCATGTGCAATTGGTAGTGCTAGTTCTAGGGAGTTGTGGACTCGGCTTAAGGAACAGTTTTCTACTGTTTCCAAGACAAGTATTTTTTCAGATGAAGTCAAATCTTCAAACCATTAAAAAGGGGTCCGATTCGGTCACTCGGTATTTACAGAAGATCAAAGAAGCAAGGGATTATTTGTCTGCTGCTAGTGTGTTTCTTGATGATGAAGACATTATAATTTTGGCTCTTAATGGTTTGCCTCCAGAGTATAATACATTCCGCACGGTTGTTCGAGGCCGAGAAAGTGTTATGACTATGAAAGAGTTTCGGACTCAACTCCTTGCTGAAGAAGAAATTGTTGATAGTCATTCTCATGTTCCTTTTCTGTCTGCGATGGTTGTCAATAATAACTCATCCACTGTGCACAAAGGTTCTAATCAGGCATTTAACTCTGGCGGTGGTCATTCCTTTCATCATACTGGGGGTCAATCCTATGGTGTTTCAGGAGGTTTCAAGCCGTATGTTCACAAGAACAAAGGGAAGGGCAAGTTCAATGGAGGTCAGCGATACTACACTCCTCGGCCAATGTATCATACACAAACCCATGTCTTCCCTACACCTACTCCTGGTGTTCTTGGTTCGTCGCCCTCCGCACCTCTATTGCCGACTTGTCAATTGTGTAATGCTGAAGGTCACACTGCTCCTTATTGTTACAATAAGTCTTCTGATCGCCAACAGTGTCAAATCTGTGGCAAGTTCAATCATACAACTTGGTATTGTTTTTACAATGAAAAAGGGCCTTCCTATATGGGACCTCAGTATTCTCAACGGGCAGGTACTCCAATGCAGGGATACTCTTACAATGTGCCTCCGGTGTTGCATGGCTCTCACCCCTCTTCCCTGCAAGCTATGAATACTGTATTTTCTCCCACATCACCATCTTCTCATATGGGCTCTGTGGCATCTCCTTCTCAATCACCACAAGTCTGGTTGACAGATTCCGGTGCTACTACACATATGACAGCTGATCTTAACAATTTGTCCTTAGCTTCTCCATATCCAAGCAATGAAGTTGTTCAAACTGCCAATGGTGAAGGTTTGCGAGTTTCTCACATTGGCAGTTCTATTCTTAACACTTCTAAAAATCCTATCACATTAAATTCCATTCTCTATGTTCCTAAATTGACACAGAATTTATTGTCAGTTCATAAGTTGTGTTTGGACAACAATTGCTGGCTAATCTTTGATGCATTTTACTTCTGGATTCAGGACAAGGTCACAGGGAGAATCATGTACAAGGGCCCGTGCAGTAATGGACTCTATCCTATCCACTCACTCTCTACTAGCTTCCTACCTTCTCATTCTTCACATGTTGCTTTTCTTGGACATCTTGTTGGTTCCAGCCTATGGCATACTAGGTTCGGACATCCATCCAATAATGTAGTTTCTTTACTTCTTAAACAAGCAAATATTCCATGTAATCAGGATGTTGTCTCTCATATGTGTCAAAGTTGTCTCAAGGGCAAATTCACACAGTTACCATTTCCTTCCACTCATGTCAAGTCTGTCATACCATTTCAAATTGTTCACAGTGACCTTTGGGGTCCTGCACCATGTACATCCATTGATGGCTATAAATACTATGTTACTCTCATTGATGAGTGCACTCGGTTTTGTTGGTTGTTTCCCTTATCCAATAAATCTGATTTCACTGATGTTTTTGTTACCTTTTGTGCATTTGTCTCCACTCAATTCTCTACTTCTGTGAAAATACTACAAACTGATGGGGGGGTGAATATATTAGTACTAAGCTCTACACTTTTCTGAAATCTAAAGGTATTGTACATCATAAATCTTGTCCCTATACACCTGAACAGAATGGATTAGCTGAGAGGAAACATAGGCATATCATTGAAACTACTGTCACTTTGTTACAACATGCCACACTGCCTTCTCAATTCTGGACCTTTGCTTGTCAAACAGCAATTTACTTAATCAATAGGATGCCAACTCCAGTTTTACAGAATCAATCTCCTTTTCAAGTTTTGTATGGTCAAAATCCTGTCATTACTCACCTCCGTGTCTTTGGTTGTTCTTGCTATCCTTTACTTAGACCCTACAACACTTCCAAACTTCAAGCTAAGACCACCAAGTGTGTTTTTCTGGGGTATGCTTCCCAATATAAGGGTTATATTTGTTATGAGGTGTCCAAAGCCAAGTTCTTTATCTCCAGACATGTTATCTTTAATGAGACTGAATATCCTTATCTTAGTCTTCTTCAATTGTCCAAACAAAATAGTGTGGCCCATGTCCCTTATTCACCTTCATCTTTTACACCTGTTCCTAACCATCAGAATGTTTTGGTGGTGCCTCTTCCTCCGGTTTCTTCCTCAACCTCTCCACCTGTCCCTCCATCCCCTGACTCTAGTGTTGCTGTTCATTCTCCACATATGGTTGCTTCACCTCCATTCTCCTCCTTACCTTCTTATTCCTCTATTACTGCTCCATCAAGTACTACTCCTTCTCTCCCTGTGGATCATGAGTTCAGCCCCGATCGGTTACAAGTGGTGTTACCTATTGCACCATTGAATATGCATCCTATGCAGACCAGGAGTAAAAATGGTATAGTCAAACCCAAAGTGTTTTTCAGTTCTTTAGCGCCATCTGGAGATGTTGATATGTCTCTCATTGAGCCAGTTTCTTATAAGACTGCTATGAAATCCTCTGTGTGGTTGGCTGCTATGAAGGAAGAGATTGCTGCCCTGCACTCTCAAGGTACTTGGTCTCTTGTATCTCTGCCCTCTCAGAAAAACTTAGTCGGCTGTAAATGGATCTTTAAAATAAAGAAGAACTCAGATGGTTCTATTGCAAGACATAAAGCTCGCTTAGTTGCAAAGGGCTTCAGTCAAGAGGAAGGATTAGACTATGGGGAGACATTCAGTCCAGTGGTTAAGCCTACCACAGTAAGGCTTGTCCTGGCCTTAGCTGCTCAGTTTCATTGGTCTCTACGGCAACTTGATGTCAAGAATGCATTTTTGCATGGCATACTGCAGGAGGAGGTTTACATGGCACAACCTCCTGGTTTTGCAGACCCTGTGCATCCTCATTTTGTTTGCAAGTTACATAAATCTCTGTATGGATTGAAGCAAGCCCCCCGGGCATGGAATGAGAGATTCACAGCTTTTCTTCCTTCTCTCGGGTTCATCTCCACCTATTCTGATTCGTCTCTATTTGTGAAGCATGTTGGTTCTGAGATAGTGATTTTACTGCTTTACGTGGATGACATTATCTTAACAGGGAATGCTACAGCTGCTATACAACATGTCATCCAGTCCCTTACTACTGAGTTTGACATCAAGGATTTGGGCACACTTCATTATTTTTTGGGCATTCAAATATCCTGCACAGCAACTGGGATGTTTTTATCACAAACCAAGTACATTCAAGACTTGTTACACAAGACTGAAATGCGTGATTGCAAACCTTGTGACACTCCATGCTTACCTTATAATCGTTTACTGAAGGATGATGGAGTTCCATTTTCAGAACCTGGTACATACAGGAGTATCGTTGGTGCCCTGCAGTACCTCACTTTCACTCGTCCTGACATTGCATTCTCAGTCCATCAAGTATCTCAATTTCTGCAAAACCCTATGGTGTCTCACTTCACTGCTGTCAAACGCATTCTGCGTTATTTGAAAGGCACCTTGTCTTCTGGCATTACTTATACTGCTGGTGAAGTTGGTCTCAAAGCTTTTAGTGATGCCGACTGGGCTGGTGATCCGAATGACAGGCGCTCTACAACTGGGTTCGTTGTTTTCTTGGGCTCCAATCCCATCTCGTGGTCTTCTAAGAAACAACAAACAGTTTCTCGTTCGTCAACTGAAGCCGAATATCGAGCCATGTCCTCCACTGCTGCTGAACTTGATTGGATTCAGCAACTTCTTACATTTCTCCACATTCCTCTGTCTTGTGCTCCTGTGCTTTTCTGTGATAACCTGTCCGCCATTGCTCTTTCGTTCAATCCCGTTCAACATCAACGGACCAAGCATATTGAAATTGATGTTCATTTTGTTCGTGAACGGATTGCTCAAAAGAAGTTACTTGTGCAGTTTGTATCTTCCGGAGAGCAGTTTGCCGATATCCTTACCAAAGGTCTTAGTGCTCCTCTCTTTCGGACTCATTGTACCAATCTCATGCTTGGTTCTTCTCCCATGCATGAGTTTGAGGGGGGATGTTAGAGATAATGTACACATAGGATTGTGACACTTGTAAACAGATTAAGAGAGTTAGTTATAGTTGTTAAGAATATGCAAATGTAAGTAGGGTGTAGTATATATACTCTTATAGTGTAATAGCTTGGTGAAAAAGAAAAGAAATAGAAATATCTTTCTCTCTCTATAAATCTCTTTCTCTGACTTCTCTCTAAGACTACTATCTGTGATTCTCTTCTTCTTAGTTTACACTAAGCAACTAAACAAAGGAAGATGAAGCAAAATAATAAATAAGGGAAAAAATAAAACATGTTTCTCTCACATCTGCATCTAGATGCAAAGTGATCTGAGCATATACCTTATCTATTTTTTGTTCTGCCCGTAAGTAAAAGCAGACATTAATTTCAATGAAAACCAACAAAAATCGTGGATTACACGGAAAAACTACATTCCGAACGCAATACTAGTGATCGCATATGAACCACACTAAGAAATTAAGGAGATGGTTGCTGGTTCAGTTCCTGATTTATTGATGCTCCAACAACAAAAAAACCCAAAAAACATAAGAAACAAAAAAACAAAAAAATAAAAAAAACAAAAAAAAAACAAACAGATTTTGATTCATTGAGAAACAATGAAAACAAGTGGGATTGAAGAAAGAATCAACAGGAAATTTTTAATCATTAAAGGTATATTAATTAGTACTTTTATATAGGGGTGCAACTTGGATTGGGTCAACCCGAACCCGCTCATGTTCAACCCAACTTTAAACCCGAACAAGCGGGTTTTTTAAGTTATAACCTGTCCAAACCCAACCCGATTTCAACCCGTTCATTGATTGGATTGGGTTGGGTTGATCATTTGTGCAACCCAACCCGATTGGGTTGAGCTGTGCAACATGTTTCTCAATGACCCTTGCACCTTCGTGGAGGATTCAATAGTGACTTTTGATGGATTATGATAGAAAAGTGCATGGAGTTGCAGAAAGCAATTGTTTTTCTGGTAGCCACACTTTGATTTTTTTGCAGGAGCTTCGAAGGACAAGACTTGAGTTGGGTACTAGCTTTGTTTTTCTGCCGGAGCTTCGAAAGGCAAGACTTGAGTTGGGTACTAGCTTTGGACAATGAAGTGTTCCTTTTTTTTTCTTTTGGTACTAGCTTTGGTATTTCTTGTATTTTAATCCAAACTTCACATGAACCCGATTAAAACTTAAAAAAGTTGGACAACCCGAAACCAACCCAAGTAAACTCGAACCCGATTAAACCCGAACCCGAATAAACCCGAATAAACCCGATTAAAACCCAACCCGAACCCAAACCCAAATTGTAAAAGTTGGGTTAGGGTTGGATTGACCTTCTAACCCGCCCAACCCACCCGAGTTGCACCCCTACTTTTATATCAACTTTTGGTTATAATTATTATAAATTTTAAACGGTGGCTATCATTCTATATAAGATCAAAATTTTGGCTATTTTTCCAAATTTTCCTTCTTAATTGCGTAGCGAAAACTTACCAAAAATTAGTGGAGATAAAGTATTTATAAGGAGGTGGCTGACCTAGGTGCAGATCGCCCTACACATGGCGGCTTCTCATTGGCCAAAGTGAGTCATCCATAGGATGGATGAGGAAAAATTTATCCAAAAAACATTATGAGATAAAATCTCGAAATGATGTTGGTAGCATCCTTGATTGATTGTGATGAAGATTCCTTATACCATTTCCAAAGAAGATGTCAAATCCTAAGTGGAATGTTATGAAATCAAATTTGAAGGTAGGAATAAACTCCAACTTATATGTCAATCATATGTGGATTAACATATGAGAACATGTGCTGTAAAATAATTTTGTAATCATTTTATTGTGTGCGTCTCATTAGTACACCAATTATAGATCTTGAAAATTTATTTTTATTTATTTAATTATAAAAATAGGTTCTACAAATATCATTTATAACAAAAAAAAAACATATGGGTTGGAGGAAGAGAAAATCTAACATTGCTACGTCAACTATCAAATTAACATTTGACATTTATCTTTTGACATCTCTATTGAAGAGTATTAAAGATAGGATTTGACAATTATTCTTATCTTTAATGTCTTTGACATTTCTTCTTTGCCGCTGGTAGGGAGCTTGGTGGTATCATAGTCTTCTGCTCAAGCCTACAGAGATGTTGGACGTGAGAATATTTATGTGCCCTGCCCATTTATTGAGGCATTCTTGTCTTCTTCAGAAAAAAAAAAAATCCACATGTCATCTTCAAGATTTTTTGTCCTATTTTTTGCTTTGGTGAACTAGGTTATAGTTATAGATGAGATTTTTTTTTTTTGAATGAATAATATTATCTACACTAAGGGGGAGGGAATGAGTTTAGCCTCACAATGAGCTAGCAAGAATCGAACCTAAAACTTCTCGCTTACAAGTGAAGAGATGCTCTGGTGAACTAGGTTATAGATGAGATTTTTTTTTTTTTGAATGAATAATATTATCTACACTAAGGGGGAGGGGATGAGTTTAGCCTCACAATGAGCTAACAAGAATCGAACCTAAAATTTCTCGCTTACAAGTGAAGAGAAATACTATTAGACCGTAGTACTAAGTGGCTACATATGAGATTTTTTTTTAATTTTTATTATATTTTAATAAGGCTTAACAGTGTCAGTGCTTTGTTAAATGCAAGATCATGTGTGGAACAAGAGTAATGCTAAAGAGAATAAATTTTTTAAATCAAATGTGCAAATTAAATGACGTGGTTGTAGATAATTGAATTATTAATTAAATATCGATTAACGTGCTTGTTTCATATTGATGACACATAATTTGGTTTGTAATTTGGTCTTACTAGCATTACTCCTGGAACAAATAGATAGAAGACACGGATGGGGACATGCATTCGGAGACAAGAGACATGCCGCCTTTTGACTTTTTGAGCCGTTGGTTTTCCCAGTAGTAAGAGTAAAATTTCACAAAGTTTGAGTACTATATATAGTCGATACCACCATTCTCAACACCGAAGCTCACTGAAGTACGAGCACCTTGCATATATAGAACATCGAACTAGCTTAGTACAGCTATATTTCGGGTCTGAACTGCCTTTACCAACCTACATCTAAGTTGAAGGTTTGCTAGCTAAGATGTTGAATATGGCGAAAGTAGCAGAGGAACACGCACCACTACAATATATGCTATCACCGTCGGAGCAAAAACCGACGAGAAATCCGATTTCTGTCGCAATTTTGGCAAAAATGCGACATAAAACAATGTAATGTCGCATTTTCAAAGCGACACTATTGCTAGCGTCACGAAAGGGCTTTAGCGTCGGTTTCGTGGCTTAAACCGACACTAAGCAGTGTCGCTCTAAAGCGACACTAAAATTAACGTCGGTTTAAAGCGACGCATACTTACACGTTACGTCGCTTTAAGGCAACGTTCATAAGCAATTTATTGTAAAATATAAATCCTACTGTCGCTTTTAAACGACACTGAAATAATATTAAATCAATTTCATATCCCATAAACCGACGTCAAATAACAATTAAATAAATAAAATATGCAAACGAATAACGGTCTTAACCGACACCACCTTTGTTAATAATAATAAAAAAACCAGACAAACCGCATTCTTCTTCAATTCATTGTAACAGAAAAAAATTATATAATTATATTAATAAATTTCAAGGCCAAAATAAACATTAATGAAAATAATTAAAAAAAAATAGTGCCAAAATACACAAATATTGTGCATACATTAATGAAAATAATTAACAATAAAAATAGTGCCAAAATACACAAATATTGTACATCTAACGTTCGACTTAATATATAAAAACCCATCCGTCATAACAACTACTAAATCAGACATTACAAACATAACATAAAAAAACAAAAAAGATAGAACGATTAAAGTGTCATATTTATCCGACAAGAAAGCGAACCAAATAAACTACGGAACCGAATCTGCGCCTGAACGTGGCACAGATCCTTCTCGTCCTTGAGGTCCTATATTTGATGCCAACATCCTCGACAAGTCCACATCAGATCTAACACCCGCAAGCATTTCAGCAAACCCCCCAGCTGGAAATTCAGGACAAAGAGCAGCCATCTCAGGTCGATATACGGGCACTTGATAAGGCGGCTCCTGCATGTAAGGCATGGGAGGTTGCTGCATGTATGGCATAGGCGGCTGCTGCATGTATGGCGTGGGCTACATAGGCATCGGATACATAGGATACGGAGGTTGCTGATTATAGCCAGCATACTGATATGCAAGGGGCGGCTGACTTTGACCCGACTGTTGAGGAGGAGGAGGCTGACTCTGGCCTGACTGTTGGGTTCCCTGGCTAAACGGTGGTTGTGGTTGTGGTTGTGGCTGAAATCTTTGGAAAAGCCACGCAAACATCTGACTTTGCTTGTTCTCTAGGTCCGAAATCCGTTTATTGTTATTTTCATCCCTCAATTTCAACTCATTATTTTGAGTCATCAGCAATGCCATTGCATTGTTAGATGACCTCTTGGAGGAAATTGATGTAGAAGACGAAGAACATGCATAGGACACCATATCAGGAGTCACCCCATGCCCGTATCCTCTGACTCTATTATACCTCTCAGGACCCATTGTATCAACATACACTTGGGTCCTAAGATCTTCATTATCCTCTTGCCCCGACTGAATCAAAGTTTGCTGACTGCTCTCCATTGTTGCCTAGCATTACAATTTTTAAAAATAAAAATTCAATCGTAAAACAGAAAAATAAGCTATAGATAATAAAAATGAATAACAATGAAATACCAACACAGTAAAATAAATTACCCCTGTACGCTCCGATTCTTCATCAATCCAAGTTTCATTTTTTCGTGTATGACATTCACGAAAAAAGGTTACAGGATCAGCTTCTTTCCCATGCTTCTTCCGCTTTACCAAAAATAAAATTTCACACAAACAATTTTAGGCAAACCTCGTTAAAATTAAAATTTATAACTATAGAATATTTAAAATAACATTTCTTCAAATTGTACAATCCATACATATTCTTGCCGCTTTCTTGCAAAAGATTTTGTACCAGTAGTATGGTTCATTGTTTTCTTTTGCCGATTAATCTTGTTTTTTTCAGCAACCTCCTGAAAATAAAAATAAAAAAATTATTACACAAATTTATAGTTATAACGAAATAAACTACATCGTTTACCTTTGTTTTATCTCCACTCCAGTATGCCAACAAATTACCCCACTAGGTAGGATTCACATCAGGAGGAGGCTGGCGACGCTCCTCTGCAGCTCTGTTCGTATAATACTTTTTTTTTAACTTATTTCTAAACTCCTTATGTGCATGCTCAGCAACCTTAAGCGTCATAAAGCGGATCAAAGGCAATCTTGGTATATCAGCATCTTCAAAAACAATATTTCCCTACATCCATAAAAAAAAAAAAAAAAAAAAAAATCAACCAAGTCAAATATTATAACAATGCTTAATCTTACGCCAAGTCAAATATTATAACAATGCTTAAAAAAATCAACCAAGTCAAATATTATAACAATGCCTAAAAAAAAAAAATACCTATACCTTAATTCTATTCCAGAAAGCTTCCTTATCTACATCCTTAATCTTATGCCAATGCTTCGCCAATGGGAGAATTCTGTGGTCTCTAACCTCCGATGCCACATATTTTGAAAATGCACTAGAGTTATCACTAACGCATTTTCCGGACATATCAAAAGAACAAAGTTGTTTCGTCCATTTGGGAACTGAGGGTCCTCGCCTCCGTTGAGATGTTCCTTGTTCATACAAAAACCATGACTAAAACACACCAAAAAAGTTGGAAACAGATGTAAATTTTCAGTTTATAAGAATAATAGAAGATTAAACACCAAAAAAAAAACGAATCTAATAATAATATAGAAAAATAACCAGCTTCGACCTCCTCCTCTTCCACATGAAGTTCCTCATCACGTTGAGAATCACTACAACTATCCATAGCAAAACCAAAGGAATCACGGAAGAAATGAGGAATACAGAAGATGGAGAAGGAGAGGGAGTGAAATGAGGGAGTGAAGGGAGTGAAATGAGAGAGTGAAATGAGAGAGACGGAAATAGGTCGTAGAAGCTTAAATATGCCAAAAAACTTAGCGTCGAAATATGCAACCATTACGTCGCTTCAAAGCGACACAATCTCTGACACACTTTTGACTAGCGTCGAAATAGGGTAATATGGCGTCGAAATAGAGGACAATTACGTCGGTTTAAACCGACATTCTGCTGACAGACAGTAATTCCAGTGGCCTCGGAATTGGACGTGTGAATGTGACCGAGGCGTCGAAATAGGGGCATATTGCGTCGCTTAAAACCGAAATAATAAGTGGTTGCGTCGAAATAATAAGTAGTTGCGTCGGTTCAAACCGACGCCACTACTTATTATTTCGACGCAACGATTTATTATTTTGATGCTTCGCACGTCCAATCTTCCAATCCATTTCCCCGTGCAAAAAAAAACCGGGAAAATTCCCGCCCAACAAAAAAATAAAAAAGAGTTTAACTAAAAAAAAATGGAAAGGCAGGAGACAAAAAAAAAATAGTTAAACCCAAAATTAAAAAATAAGCAGTTATGTTATTTCATATAATATTTTAATATATAAAATTTAACTTATACATAATACTTAATAAAAACATAAATATAATTTTAGGATCATTTTGATATAGATGCCTTATATTTGAATTTTTTTAATCAAACATATATAATTTTGAAACTTTTGATCAAACATTGTTCGGTTAATTTATAATTAAAATTTTGATTTTTATTGTAAATAATTGATCACCTAGTTCATAAAATAGTATGATAAATATTCTAAAATCACCATAAACATCCAATCTTATCTTATCATTATTCGTTTAAAATGAATTTTTCTTATGCAAATAATTTGTTGTATTAAATTATAAAAACATATAAACATCACATTAACATACAATTATGAAATATAACATGCACAAATATTAAATATAACGTACCAATTTGTATTAATCTGGGTATAACACATAGTGTAAATATTTCAAATTGAAGATCGCATTCATTCACCGTATTCATATAGGGTGAAGGAGTGTACATATAAAAAATCATCAAAATCGGAGTTAAAATAACCGTTAAATCGTGATTTTTCGTTAATAACCGTCGAATAAGTTTTTCCCGTTACTTTGTCTCAGAAAGTTGTTTTTTTGGAATTTTTGGCGTATGCGATCTCGAATTATATACAAACATGTTTGACGGTTCGATCGTTGAAATTAGTTTCGTAGAATTCGTATTCCATCAAAACGATACATCCACTAACACTTAAAGAGTTTATTCATACTTTCATTAAGTATAACACAAGATTTTGTGATATCCACTAGTGTAAATATTTCAAATTGAAGATCGCATTCATTCACCGTATTCATATAGGGTGAAGGAGTGTACATATAAAAAATCATCAAAATCGGAGTTAAAATAACCGTTAAATCGTGATTTTTCGTTAATAACCGTCGGATAAGTTTTTCCGTTACTTTGTCTCAGAAAGTTGTTTTTTTGGAATTTTTGGCGTATGCGATCTCGAATTATATACAAACATGTTTGACGGTTCGATCGTTGAAATTAGTTTCGTAGAATTCGTATTCCATCAAAGCGATACATCCACTAACACTTAAAGAGTTTATTCATACTGTCATTAAGTATAACACAAGATTTTGTGATATCCACTAGTGTAAATATATCAAATTGAAGATCGCATTCATTCACCGTATTTATATAGGGTGAAGGAGTGTACATATAAAAAATCATCAAAATTGGAGTTAAAATAACCGTTAAATCGTGATTTTTCGTTAATAACCGTCGAATAAGTTTTTCCCGTTACTTTGTCTCAGAAAGTTGTTTTTTTGGAATTTTTGGCATATGCGATCTCGAATTATATACAAACATGTTTGACGGTTCGATCATTGAAATTAGTTTCGTAGAATTCGTATTCCATCAAAACGATACATCCACTAACACTTAAAGAGTTTATTCATACTTTCATTAAGTATAACACAAGATTTTGTGATATCCACTAGTGTAAATATTTCAAATTGAAGATCGCATTCATTCACCGTATTCATATAGGGTGAAGGAGTGTACATATAAAAAAAGGAAAACTAATGAAAAGGGCTTGAAAACTTTGAGTTTTAATGATAAGGACAAAATAAAGGGTAAAGTGAATAGTACCAGGATAGACTTTTTTGTGTAAAAATGTGGTTTTTCGTTAAAGTGAACAGTACCGAGTGCTTTTCGTTAAAGTTCCCTATAAAAAATCATCAAAATCGGAGTTAAAATAACCGTTAAATCGTGATTTTTCGTTAATAACCGTCGAATAAGTTTTTCCCGTTACTTTGTCTCAGAAAGTTGTTTTTTTGCAATTTTTGGCGTATGCGATCTCGAATTATATACAAACATGTTTGACGGTTCGATCGTTGAAATTAGTTTCGTAGAATTCGTATTCCATCAAAACGATACATCCACTAACACTTAAAGAGTTTATTCATACTTTCATTAAGTATAACACAAGATTTTGTGATATCCACTAGTGTAAATATATCAAATTGAAGATCGCATTCATTCACCGTATTCATATAGGGTGAAGGAGTGTACATATAAAAAATCATCAAAATCAGAGTTAAAATAACCGTTAAATCGTGATTTTTCGTTAATAACCGTCGAATAAGTTTTTCCCGTTACTTTGTCTCAGAAAGTTGTTTTTTTGGAATTTTTGGCGTATGCGATCTCGAATTATATACAAACATGTTTGACGGTTCGATCGTTGAAATTAGTTTCGTAGAATTCGTATTCCATCAAAACGATACATCCACTAACACTTAAAGAGTTTATTCATACTTTCATTAAGTATAACACAAGATTTTGTGATATCCACTAGTGTAAATATTTCAAATTGAAGATCGATCGTTTTTTAGGGGTATAAAATTGTTAAATAAAAGAATTTAATATATATATATATATATATATATAATTATTATAGTTTTTAGAAGTATAAAATTGTTAAATAAAAAGAAAAATGGTGTAATTAAGAGCTCAAAAAATTTCGTGAACTGTAAATAAGAAAAAATAAACATCCTTTCTTCGCATTAATACAAATAATTCACAACAGGTTTTTATCTTGCGTCGAAATAGACTGACATTGCGTCGAAATAGACTAACATTGCATCGGATTCAACCGACGTAACATGACAGTCTGCGTCGAAATAATCTTTGGTTGCGTCGAAATAAGCTTCATTGCGTTGGTTAAAACCGACGCCAACTGACAGTCTGCGTCGAAATAAGCTTCATTGCGTCGGTTAAAACCGACACTAACTGAATGAAAAAAACCGGGAATAGTGCCGCCCAAAATATTTTAATTAAACCGACGTCGGTTAAAAGCGACAGGAAACAAGCTAAAAAAAAAAAAATTTATAACCCAATATTAAAAAAAAAGGTTTAACTTATATATATAATACTTAATAAAAAAAAACAGAAATATAATTTTGATAATAAGATATCATAACATACGAAATGAAAGTTAGTATAATTAATACATAAAATAATTAACATATTTATTCTCCGTCATCATCTGTTAGCTCATCGTCGACATTGGCATGATTAACGAACTTGGTAGGCAACGCTAATGATTCAAGAAAAGGAGTCTCTTCCACGCCAACCCTTGTATGAAAATTTTCATTATCAAGAATTCGATCATCCAAATTCGGTATGGCATAATCATCAATAGCATCACTATCCTCTAGTACGTCAAACAAATCCCTCGGCTGAGTTCGAACAACTACGTGCCAATCTTTTTCAATTGTGTCCTCCACGTAAAATGCTTGTAATGCTTGTGATGCTAGTATGAAAGGATCCTCTTTAAATCCCAATTGATTGAAATTCACCATAGTAAATCCATATTGATCGGTCTTCATTCCTCGTGGACTTTCACTATTAACCCATTCGCACTTAAATAACATCACAGCTCGACCCCTATCTCCCGCCTCAGTAGGACCACAATATTTAACCTCGAACATATCAACAACTCTGCCATAACAATTCACTTGCCCAATTGCTCCAGGAACATTTGCAGGTACAAAGACACCACAATTTTGATTCTTATGCTTATCATCCACAGATTTTATACGAAATCTAAACCCATGAACAATGTGACTTTTATATCTACTCACAACTCTACTAGGATAATTAGCTAGCCAATGCAAGTCTTCAGATATCAACGTGTCATTAGCATGATAGCTTGAATTCATCTGTAATAAGTATGAAGATAAAAATTGACAGAATAACTATAACATGTTATAATTAAAATGCAAAACAATAAATAAATAATGTGATTGTTATATCAACTCACATGTTGCTTGAACCATTCTGGAAATTCTTTCTTGCTTAGCTCCTTAATTTGGCGCATAGTTAACCTTTCTCGACGATGTATAGTTTTCAAGAATTCCTCATGTTGGCTACACAATTATGTCCAAATTTAGATAATTAATTTTTCAAAGTTAAGAAAATCAATAAAACATTAAAACGTATGATTAAACATTCTTACCTTCTAAATGGGTTCACTTCATCACAATTATTTAGAATGTATCTATGGCACTGATCAAGAGCATTTAGATCGAGCTCCACATGTTCTCCTGAACCCATATAACATCCTTTGGAGTCAAAAATTGATAACCCATCAGACACTCCACGTCCAATACCATCTTCATTTCGGCCTCTACGGGTACGACGAGACTCGACACCTCTAAGATACATGGAACAGAAGGACAAGCACTCATCCACCAAATATGCTTCAGCAATAGAACCTTCAGGACGACCCTTATTACGAACATAGCGCTTCAACGTTTGCAAATACCTATAATTATAAACGAAACACAAACAATTATAATTATAAATTAAAGTTATGACTACAATTGTAAAAAATTTATAAAAAATTATTAATTACCGTTCAATTGGATACATCCATCTATAGGGAACATGCCCTGCAAGAGCTGCTTCATCTGCCAAGTGAACTGGAAGGTGCACCATTATATCAAAAAATGCAGGAGGAAATATTTTTTCAAGTTGACATAATGTCAAGGCAATTCTTGAACTCAGTTCCTTGAATCCTTCCTCAGACTCCTTCTTACTACACAACTGTCTGAAAATTGCACTCAACTCTAATAATACCATAGTAACAGCTTTAGGTAAAACCAGGCGTATTGCAAGCGGGAGTAACTGCTGCATTAAAACATGGCAATCATGACTTTTCAACCCATGTATTTTTCGTTCATTCACGTGCACACATCGTGATAAATTTGATGAATATCCATCGGGGACCCGAATAGTAGACAACACATTGCAAAACACAGTTTTTTCTTCTCTTTTCAACGTGAACAAAGCTGGAGGTAGAAATGTTCTATTTCCTTCTCTACGTGGGTGTTGACTGCGTCTTATGTTCAAGACTTCAAGATCTGCACGTGCAGCCAATCCATCTTTAGACTTTTCTATACCTAGCAATGTTCCCACCACACTGTCACATATATTCTTCTCGATATGCATAACATCAAGATTGTGTCTAATCAACAGACGCCTCCAATAAGGTAGTTCATAAAAAATAGATTTCTTCTTCCACTGACTGTTACCACTTGTACTGCTCGAAGTTCTTTTTCTGCGTTGCCCAACTGAAGCATTTTTCTTTGGTTTTCCAAAAGTAAATCTCAATGTACAAAGTTCTTCGAGACATTGTAAACCAGTCCACTGCCTTGGTGCACTACGATGCTCTCGACGACCATTAAAAGCTGTGGTTTGCCTTCGAAACCTATGATTATCTTCAAGAAGCCGTCGATGTCCCATATAACAAATTTTACGACTGGCCGGCAAGTAAATGGATTCTTTATCATGCATGCAATGTGGACATGCTTTATAGCCATGTGTATTCCATCCTGACAACATTCCATAAGCCGGAAAATCACTTATAATCCATAAGACAGCAGCCTTCATCGTAAAACTTTGGTTGGAATACGCATCATAAGTTGGAGTGCCCACCTCCCACAACTCATTCAACTCGTCAATCAGTTGACGCATGTATACATCAATCTCTTTACCAGGACTGCGCGGTCCTGGTATTAAAAGAGACAACAACAAATTTGGTTGCTTCATACACATCCAAGGCGGCAAATTGTAAACAGAAAGCACCACAGGCCATGTGCTATGATCATTCCTCATTTTTCCAAAAGGATTAAATCCATCACTGGCCAACCCTAATCGAACATTTCAAATTTCTGACGCAAAATCTGGATATAAATTATCCAAATGCTTCCATGCTGGAGAATCTGAAGGATGTCTCATAAACTCATCTTTAGGACATTCAACTGCATGCCACCTCATATGTTCAGCCGTATGCTTCGACATAAAAAATCGTTGCAATCGTGGTTTTAAAGGAAAATACCACATAACCTTAGCTGCGATCTTTTTTCTCAACCTATCCGCTGCGTTGGTAATTTTATATCTTGATTCACCACAAACCGAGCACATGGTCAAATCCGAAGTATCTTTCCAATAGATCATGCAATCATTGGGACATGCTTCAATTTTCACATACGTCAAACCCAAGTCATTTATAAGTTTTTTTGCCTTATAACATGATTCAGGCAAACAATCCCCTTCAGGCAACATTCGTTTAATTAACTCCAGTAAAGTTGTGAAGATGTCGTCTGACATTCCCGCTAAACACTTGATCTGATACAGTCTTACAACTGCTTCTAATTTCTTAAACTCCTTACACCCTGGCCACAAATCTTGATCTGCCTCTTCAAGCAACCTAAAAAAAGTCTCCACCTCTTCTGGACGCCCTTCCCCAATAGACGGTTCAGTAGACGGCCCAACACCTTCTTCTGTTAATGGTTGGACAAATACATCATTAAGAAAGTCATGCATGCCAATCACCTCATCTCCTGTTTCTTCTTCTCCAATTGCCACATTTTGCTCTCCAATGTTTTGCTCGCCATGATGTCGCCAGCAAGCATTTTTATAATCTTTATCCATATCATACAATATGAGATGTTCAAAATAGTGTTCCTAACAAAAGTATATCGATTACAACATCTTTTGCAAGGACATCTAAACTTATCAGGACCAACACCATTTGCAACTGCTTGATCCAAAAACAAATTAATTCCAGCTGTATACGCTTCAAAATTTCGGGGTATCGTCAACCAACTCTTTTCCATGTTTTACCAGTTTACGAGGGTAAAATATTGCGCTGACACTAAGATGCCTACAATCTTGCAATCCCTATCATGTAGGCATAACTATTAGAACTTTCAATTTCTATCTTTCAACCCTCGAACTCTATCACGATTGCAATCTTTTAATTCTCAACACCTATTATAGTAAAAACAAATTAAAATAACAACAAAAAGTTATCAAAATTATGCTCATCTAATCCATTCTAGTAAATAACAACCAAAAGTTATCAAAATAACAATAAAATAAAAGGAGTAATTAGGTTTTCATCCTTATTTTTACTACTCTATTGATTAAAACCTTATTACTTTTCAATTTTTGATCAAGGTCCTTTGTATTAATAATATCATTAATTATTTCAATAATAAAATATTTTTTATTTCTAAATATATTCATTTAATATTAAAAATGTTACCATTAGTATATTTATATTTATGGCTAAATTTTTTATCATATATTTTTATTTTTAGTTTGTACCCATTTTTAATTTGCAATCCTTTTTTAATTTGTACAAATTTTCCTTTCAGTTTTAATTTGTACAAATTTTCCTTTCAGTTTTAATTTGTACCCATATATTAATTTCTTTTTGTGCCCATAATTTTTAAAGTTTATTTGTATTGTACCCATATTTTTTTATTTATTTGTACCCATTTTTATATTTGCTAAATGTACCCATGTTTTGATACAATAATTTTTTGGTTATTTTTTATGAATGTACCCATGTTTACACACACACACACAATAGTATATTTATGTTTTAATATTTTTAATCCCACAAATTATGGTTTTTTATTTAAAATCTCATTACTATAAACAACTATAAATTTTAATTTTTAATTTAAAAAATATAGTAACGTACATAGAAATAAATTATTAATTAATTTTAGGGACTTGAATCAAAAATTGAAAACCAACAAGGTTTCAGTAAAAAACTGTTCATAACTAGGGACCGCATCCAAAGTCTCCCAAAATAAAATAACAATTATAGTGCAAAAGTTATATTTAATATTGTTAATTTAACATAAATGCTTATTTAAATTATTCATTCCATTTTCTCATAACAATTCAAATTGTAAAAAAAATTAATTTAACATAATATATTCTTATATTACTAAAAATGATAAGTTTATGTTATATTAATATTGTTAATTTAACATAAATGCTTATAAATATTATTCATTTCATTTTCTCATAACCATTCAAATTGCAAAAAAAAATTCTTTAACATAATATATTCTTATATTACTAAAAATGATAAGTTTATGTTATATTAATATTGTTAATTTAACATAAATGCTTATAAATATTATTCATTTCATTTTCTCATAACCATTCAAATTGCAAAAAAAAATTAATTTAACATAATATATTTTTATATTACTAAATATTATAAGTTTATGTTATATTTAATATTGTTAATTTAACATAAATGCTTATAAATATTATTCATTCCATTTTCTCATAAATATTCAAATTGCAAAAAAAAATTCTTTAACATAATATATTCTTATATTACTAAATATTATAAGTTTATGTTATATTTAATATTGTTAATTTAACATAAATGCTTATAAATATTATTCATTCCATTTTCTCATAACAATTCAAATTGCAAAAAAAAAAAAAAATAATTTAATATAATATATTCTTATATAACTAAATATTATAATTTTATGTTATATTTAAGATTGTTAATTTAACATAAATGCTTATAATTATTATTCATTCCATTTTCTCATAACAATTCAAATTATTCTCATCTAATCCATTCTAGTAAATAACAACAAAAAATTATCAAAATAACAACAAATTAAAATAACAATTAGAGTGCAAACAAAATTAATTTAACATAATATATTCTTACATTACTCAATATTATAAGTTTATGTTATATTTAATATTGTTAATTTAACATAAATGCTTATAAATAATATTCATTCCATTTTCTCATAACAATTCAAATTATTCTCATCTAATCCATTCTAGTAAATAACAACAAAAAATTATCAAAATTAGAACAAATTAAAATAACAATTAGAGTGCAAAAAAAATTAATTTAACATAATATATTCTTAAATTACTCAATATTATAAGTTTATGTTATATTTAATGTTGTTAATTTAACATAAATGCTTATAAATAATATTCATTCCATTTTCCCATAAAAATTCAAGTGACAAAATTAATTAATTCGCCTAAATATGAATTAATTTAACAAAAATAATAGAAATTTATCTAACTACTTAAATTACAATTTTTAAATAAATAAACTTGTGTATTATACAATTTAAAAATTAAAGAATTTAGTGATAGAAACCTGAATTATAGAAGAATTCCGTCGTCGATCAATTCTTTATATACTCAACCAGCTCAAATAAATTCCCTACAACAATAAATTGTATCAAAACATTAAACATAAGAGGAGAAAATAAAAATACTACAAGCAAGAAAAACTTACCTTTGTGAAGAATGAACTTGGAAGAACTCGGAAGGTAAGAGAGAGAACAACAGAAGTTTTGTAAACCGTGAGAATGAGATAAATGCAAGAGAAAACGAAGAAAACACGGGGGAGGGTATATAAAGACCATCAGTCTGTCGCTTACAACCGACACTGGGTTTCAAAATATTTAAAAAAATAAAATATATGTCGCTCAGAAACGACGTAGGATTTAAAATATATAAAAAAATCAATTAGTGTCGCTTCTATATGCGACACCCATACTTTATGTCGCTTAAAAGCGACACTGTTTTATTTAAAGCGACGCCAGTATTTAAAATTATTAAAATGTGTGTCGGTTATAAGCGACATTAAATGTTTACGTCGTTTAAAAGCGACGCAGGCTTTCTAAAACCGACGTCATATTCAGTGGGTGTCGCAACTCTCTTGTGCGCCACTATATTATATTAAACCGACGCAACAACTGACACTATAGGGACCTTTTGTAGTAGTGACGTTGAAGCTCGCGTCAAACAACTCCTGTCTCGTATGACTTTGAAAGGCAAGGTTGGCCAGATGACCCTAATCGAGCGCCAGGTCGCCACTTCCGCTGCAGTTAGAGACCACTTCATAGGTGTACAAATATATATATATATATAGTAATTGATGGAGGGCTATTTATATTATGGGGTTGGCAGGGAGTACATTCAGTGCTCCAGGCAACGTGCCCTGTGAAAAGGCTTCGCCGTCAGAATGGGCGGACATGGTGGATGGGCTTCAGAGGTCAGCGCTAACGTCGAGGCTTGGGATTCCTCTCATATATGCGACTGATGCGGTTCATGGCAACGGTAATGTTTATGGTGCTACTATATTCCCTCACAACGTTGGTCTTGGCGCCACCAGGTAATTAGTTTGTCTTTCATTTTTGTTTTAAATTTTCCTCAATGTTGTAATATTGTTACGTGGTGTTACTGAACCACCCATGGTATAACCCGAGTTTAATTTGTCAACTCTATAAACACCTCGCTCCCCTGACCTAGCTATATTGTAACAAATGGATTATAGTTTGGTTTAAATTACTGAATTGTAGACTCATAATCATATTTTGGTTAAACCAAAATGAAAGGGATGAGTCTTCGGTAGTCCTCCTTCATTTCCTCTAGTTTAACTTTTGAATTGTGTTATAGAGATGCGGATTTGGTTCGAAGGATTGGTGTGGCAACTGCTCTTGAAGCCAGGGCTTGTGGTTTTCAGTATATTATCGCTCCCTGTGTGGCTGTAAGTCATTATAGATTCCGTACTAATTACGTTTATCTGTTTTATATTCAGAATGCAGTTTATCAGATTGGGAATTTAGTGTCAATTTGCAATATATAAGTACTTACCCAGGCTCTGTTTGGATCTTAGAATTTGGATTTTAATTTTCAAATATATATGAATTTTGAAATCGCTCATTTTAAGATATATTAGACATGATAATGAGGCATGAACTGGATGGGTTTGTGAAGAAATTCAGTTGAATGGATTCCGAGAGTTTTGACAGGTATGCAAAGATCCGAGATGGGGAAATTGCTACGAGAGTTACAGTGAAGACACTGAAATTGTATGCAAGATGACATCTATCGTTTCAGGCTTAACGGGGCAGCCTCCCCAAGGACATCCAGAGGGCTACCCTTTTATAGCGGGAAGGGAGAGAGGAGTTATATCAGTCGATATTTTATTATTCATGCTTCTTTTTCATGGAACATTTTGCATTTATCTCAGTTTGATAAGTTACTGTTGGAATGCATGCAAGTCATATCTTTTGTTAAAATGCATGCATGAAATAAACATGTTGGATGACTAGTGAAGTTAGGCTAGTCAACATTCTTTGTGTAAATTAGGTTAGGCAAGTTAGGAAATTAGGCAAATTAGGCAAGTTAGGCAAGTTAGGCTTATGTTCTCTTTCTTTTCCTATATAATGTTTCATCTTGTAATTGTTTTGATATGAAATACACATCAAAAATTCTACATGGTATCAGAGCAATTATAATTATGTAGAATTTTTTATGTGTATTTCATATCAAAACAATTACAAGATGAAACATTATATAGGAAAAGAAAGAGAACATAAGCCTAACTTGCCTAACTTGCCTAACTTGCCTAATTTCCTAACTTGCCTAACTTGCCTAATTTACACAAAGAATGTTGACTAGCCTAACTTCACTAGTCATCCAACATGTTTATTTCATGCATGCATTTTAACAAAAGATATGACTTGCATGCATTCCAACACTCCCCCTCAAGCTGGATCGAGGGGATTCCTTGAGCCAAGCTTGGACAGAAGGCGCATGAACTGAATCGTAGGAAGAGGTTTAGTAAAAATAACGCTTTGCTTCTTGCTGCGCCATGTTACCAAATTCCCACTTGAAATGGCTTCGTGCCGCAAACTAACAGTAATGGCTTCGTGCCGCAAACAAACAAACTTGAAATGGCTTCGTGCCGCAAACAAAGAATAATGGCTGGCTTCGTGCCACAAACTTGAACAACGTTAGGTAGAGCTAAAGCATCCATCGAGCTCTCAGCTTCATAATGTTCTCCAACCATCTTGGCTTAGAGTAAAAGAAACTTAGCGGAAACGATCAACAGAGCCAGGAATTTCGAGTTCCTGCTCTGATACCATATAGAAATTTTATGTGTATTTCATATCAAAACAATTACAAGATGAAACATTATATAGGAAAAGAAAGAGAACATAAGCCTAACTTGCCTAACTTGCCTAATTTCCTAACTTGCCTAACTTGCCTAATTTACACAAAGAATGTTGACTAGCCTAACTTCACTAGTCATCCAACATGTTTATTTCATGCATGCATTTTAACAAAAGATATGACTTGCATGCATTCCAACAGTTACACACTTGTACGTTTTCTCTGTTCCAAAGAATTTGGAAAAAGAACGTTGACATGTTTGAGGTCATTTCTTCACTCTGACACTCACTCTTATGCCTACCATAATCTTAAATATTTTTAATTTTCTCCTAATTCGTTTTATATTTCAGCAACAACACTATTGCATGTGCCATGCATTATGTTGTGGAAGAGGGGAATGAGGGGGATGCTCTATTATCTTACGACGATTTAGAGAGGATTCATATGAAACCTTATCTGGACTGTATTTCTCAAGGAGTTTGTACTGCTAATCAATGAGGGGAATGCTGTATTATCTTACGAGGATTTAGAGAGGATTCATATGAAACCTTATCTGGACTATATTTCTCAAGGAGTTTGTACTGCTATTATGGCTTCCTATAACAGCTGGAATGGAGATAGAGTACATGGTCACCGTTTTCTCCTTACAGAAATCTTGAAAGATAAGCTAGGTTTTAAGGTGAGGAAACCATATAATTTGCATAATTTCTCATCTCAAAGTTTAATTGGACCGTTATTAAATGTAAACATCGGCATCTTGTTAGTGTATCTTGACTCTACTGGTTTTATTTTCAGAATGCTGAACAGAAGCAAAGCAAAGATAGAAGTTGAACCGAAAAGTTTTTTTTTTTTTCTTCTTTCTCTCTCTGCAAAAGTATTGCAGAGGAATATTTGTACTGCACAGAAAAAATGCGCACTAACACTGCTTTACATTTTAACTGATGGCCTTAGCTTTAGGACCACACAAAACACTACTTTTAATCTTAGTCACTCATCACCTAATTACATGGATTAAATACCACATGGCACTCATGGCCTTACATCATTTAACCTTACACTTGGCAGATATGCTCAAGTGAATACACACATTAAAACTCATCTTATTTCTAATACTTAATCAGCTAGAGACTTATAATTCAACACTCCCCTTTAAGTCTTGAGCTGATTTCACTCCTAGCATGCTCCTGAGATAATTAAACCGATCTTTAGGCAGAGGTTTTGTGAAGATATCAGCAAGTTGCTCATTAGTTGGACAGTACACCAGATCAATGATGCCATCCTTCAGTGCATCCTTGATGAAATGGTATCTTCTGTTAATGTGTTTGGTCTTTTGATGGAACACAGAGTTCTTGGTGATTGCAATTGCTGAGGTGTTGTCACAGTGCACTGGAGTGGCTTCGGTTTGAAATTCTCCAAAGTCTTCAAGAACAAATCTCAACCAAATGGCTTGAGTAGTTGCTTCTGAAGCACTGATGTACTCTGCTTCTGCAGTGGAAAGAGCAACACAATTTTGCTTCACAGATGCCCAAGAGAATACTCCACTGCCAAAAGAGAAAGCATAACCAGAAGTACTTTTACTGTCCTCAATTGATCCACTCCAATCACTGTCACAGAACCCAATTAACATTGAGTTCTTACCCTTCACATATTCCAGACCATAATCAAGTGTACCCTTGATGTATCTTAGGACTCTTTTAGCAGTTCCAACATGCTTACTGGTAGGACAGTGCATAAATCTGGCTAACAGACTGGATGCATACATAATATCAGGCCTGGTTGCAGTGAGATATAAGAGGCTTCCCACCATGCTTCTGTATAACTCTTCACTTGCTGCACCACTTCCATCATCCGTGGTTAACTTCTCAGTTGCAACCAATGGAGTAAGCACAGGTTTGCACTCTTTTAGACCAAATTTGTCTAACAAAGAGCTTGCATATTTCTTTTGGTGAATGAAAATGCTTGAAGTTGATTGAATTATTCCCATTCCAAGGAAATGATGGAGAAGACCCAAATCAGTCATCTCATACTTTCGTGTCATGTCTTCCTTGAATTCTTCAAGCATTTGTTTGTTGCTCCCAGTATAGATTATGTCATCCACATAGATCGACACAATCAAAATGTCTTTCTCTTCTGCCTTGATGTATAGTGTTGGTTCACTTAAACTTCTTGTGAAACCACATTGTAAGAAGTATGTATTAATCTCTCCATACCAGGCCCGTGGTGCCTGCTTTAAACCATACAAGGCTTTGTGAAGTCTATACACCCTGTCTTCCTCCCCTTTAGCTACAAAACCATCAGGCTGCTCCACATAAACCTCTTCCTCTAGAACACCATTTAGAAAAGCCGATTTGACATCAAGTTGATAGAGTTTCCAACTCTTTTGTGCAGCCAATGCTATAAGGGTTCTGATTGTATCTAATCGAGCAACAGGAGCAAAGGTCTCATTGTAGTCTATTCCTGGTTTCTGTGCATATCCCTTTGCAACAAGCCTTGCCTTGTTCTTTTGCACAGTTCCATCCAGGTTGAGCTTGGTTTTAAACACCCATTTTACTCCAATTACAGGCTTGTTACTTGGCCTGTCTACTAACTTCCAGGTTTCATTTTTTTCAATCATGGAGAGCTCATCCTTCATAGCATTCATCCAAGATTCATCCTTAGCTGCATCTTCATATTTCTCTGGTTCTATAATACACAGATTACACTGAGCAAGAACATCATCCAGCTTTCTCCATTTTAATGGAGTATGATCAAAAAACTGAGTGTCATTCACACCTGCACTTGACTGAAAATTTATCTGTGTATCATCAATACCACTTGCAGATTCTTCCAATATGCCAGATGATAAATCACTTGGAACTTGAGGGCCATTTTCTGCATTTTCACTTCTTTGTGTATCAACAGAGTCAAACTCATAAGTAGGCAGTGACCTATATCTTTCTGTGCTTCTTTCCCATTCCCAAGCTGAGTTTTCATCGAACACAACATCTCTTGACAGAATCAGTCTCTTAGAGATTGGATCAAATACTCTATACCCTTTCTCACACTTTGCATATCCAACAAAAACTCCTTTTATACTCTTGGGTTCTAGCTTGTGTCTTAACTCGGATGGAGTATGGACATAACAAACTGATCCAAAAACCTTCAAATGAGCAATGCCTGGTTTCCTTTTGCTGTAAGCTTCAAAAGGTGTTATACTATCCAGTGATTTGGTAGGGCATCTGTTTAACAGATAAACAGCAGTATGCACAGCTTCTGCCCACATACAGTAAGGCATTCCTTTGTCATGAAGCATAGACTTGGCCATTTCGATCACAGTTCTGTTTTTTCTTTCAACCACTCCATTTTGCTGTGGAGTGTAAGAGAGAGACAGTTGCCTTTGGATTCCCTCTGTGTCACAGTATTGCTTGAATTCATTTGATAGGAACTCCCCTCCTCTATCACTCCTTACACATTTTACCTTCATTCCACTTTGCAACTCAGTCATAGCCTTGAATTTCTGAAAACAAGTAAAAGCTTCAGATTTAAATCTAAGAAAATACACCCATGTCATCCTGGTTGCATCATCTACAAGCAACATGAAGTTCTTGTTTCCTCCAGTAGACTCAATTCTCATCGGTCCACACAGATCTACATGAACCAATTCAAGTAGAGCACCAGCCCTTTGTGCTTGACCACTAGGAAACCTTTCTCTGTGTTGCTTACCATATTGACAGCCTTCACACACTTTGTCATACTCATCTAGATATGGTAATCCATGAACCATGTCATTATCCTTCAATTTCTTGATTCCACCAAAGTGTAGGTGGCCTAATCTTCTGTGCCAAGTCAGAGAACAATGAGCAAAACTGGTCTTCAACACAAGTTGCTTCTCAGGCCTTAGAGATAGAGGATAGCACCTGTTTTCTTTCATTTTTACACGGATAATTTGACATTTCAGAGAAGGACCATCAAAAACAGTACACATATGTCCACCAAACATAAGATAATATCCGTGCTCATCCATTTGTCCTACACTTAATAGATTCTCTTTCAAACCAGGTAGGTACATGACTTCTCGAATGTATTTTCTTCCTCTGTTAGTCTCAATTTCCAGTGATCCCATTCCTGCCACATTAACTAACCCTCATGTTGGCATTTGAACTTTCCCTGCAACATTTGTATTCACATCAACAAGAAGATCAACATTTCCTGTCATATGATTACTGCAGCCACTATCTATGTACCAATCTCCATTAACCTTAGTCTCAGCAACTGCACAATTTGCATAGAATAAGTTTCCTGTTACTTCCATTTTACTTGCACAGTTTGCCTTTTGAACAGACTTTCCAACAGTACACTCTCTGGCCCAATGACCAAATCTATCACAGTTATGGCACTTGGATTTCCCCTTATATCTACATTCACCATAATGAAACTTTGAACACACCTTACATTGAGGTTTTACACTCTCTTGACCCATACCCTGTGAGGAAGTACTATTCTGTGCAACATTTGTGTATGATCTTTGCTGAAACTTTGATTTTGAATCCCATTTCTTACCCTTTTGATTCCAATTTCTCTGTGGTTTAAAAATACTAGACTGAGCATAACTTCGATTCTGCCCTTTTGAACTAACAGTAAGAGAAGAAAATGCTCTCTCAGTTGCATCTGAGGAATGCAAATCAAACCTCTGCTCTTGACTCTTCAATATAGCTAGTACCTCTTGCAGTTCAACAGATTCTAAACATTTGGTATTTTCTATCACTAAGCATATAGGATCATATATCTTAGTGAGACTGATTAATACCTTCTGTACTAATCTCTCATTTGACATAGTTTCACCAAACGTTTTCATTTGATTAATCAGATCATTTAACCGAGTAAGATACCCAGTCAAGGATTCATCATCACGCATTCTAGTGTATTCAAATTCTCTTCTAAGATTCTGGAGTTTCACATATCTTACCTGATCCCCACCGTGATATTCGCCATATAACAGATCCCATGCCATTTTTGCTGAGTCTGCGTTTGCGATTCGAGGGAAAATCTGATCAGAGACTGCGTTTTGAATGATTCCGAGTGCTTTTGCATCTTTCATGAAGGTTGCAGCCATTTTCTCATCATCGTCAGCATCAACTTCTGTATCTTCATCAGTCTTAGCTTTCTTCTTCTTCGAATCAGAAACCGAAATCCCTTTTTCCACCAGATTCCACAGTCCATATGACTTGAAAATGGTAACCATTTTGATTCTCCAGAACTCGTAGTTCTCACCGGAGAAGATCGGGGTCCTCACTTCAGCACTCCCAGATCCAGCCATCGTGAGCTTGTGTGAATCCAGAAACACGTAGTTCTTAGATCACAGATAAGCTCCGGCAAACTTCACCGAGTCCAGAAACGGTGATGTTTGAGCTCACAGAAACACGCCCAGATCTAATCGAAACAAGGCTCTGAGGCCATGTTAGTGTATCTTGACTCTGATGGTTTTATTTTCAGAATGCTGAACAGAAGCAAAGCAAAGATAGAAGTTGAACTGAAAAGTTTTTTTTTTTTTCTTCTTTCTCTCTCTACAAAAGTATTGCAGAGGAATATTTGTACTGCACAGAAAAAATGCGCACTAACACTGCTTTACATTTTAACTGATGGCCTTAGCTTTAGGACCACACAAAACACTACTTTTAATCTTAGTCACTCATCACCTAATTACATGGATCAAATACCACATGGCACTCATGGCCTTACATCATTTAACCTTACACTTGGCAGATATGCTCAAGTGAATACACACATTAAAACTCATCTTATTTCTAATACTTAATCAGCTAGAGACTTATAATTCAACACATCTACTGTTGCTGCAGGTAATTTTGATTTCTGACTGGGAAGGAATTGACCAACTTTGCGAACCTGAAGGTTCAGACTATCGTTTATGCATTTCCTTAACCATTAACGCAGGAATAGACATGGTATAAACACTCCAAGCTTATTGGCCAAAACAATTATTCACTTTCCTTGATCTTTACATTGTCTGATTGGGTAGGTATGCGTGCAGGTCATGGTGCATTTCAGATATGAAAAATTCATCGAGGAATTAATATATCTTGTGGAATCCAGGGAGATACCAATGTCTAGGATAGATGATGCTATTGCAAGAATACTGAGAGTGAAGTTTAAACTTTGCAGGACGTAGTTGATTGCATGGTAATCTTCTGAGCTCAGTACGTCTTACAATCTTCTCGTTGAACATTCTGTTAGATTAGAATTTAGTCTCAGACTTGGATCACAGCATTCATATAAGTGTTAGTCAATTATGATTGAATAATCATATACATATACACGTACCTGAGGAAGCCATGAAGTATGAGATGAATGCACGGAAGAGAAAACTATCAAAACGTGTTCTACTCACACAGTCCTTATGTCCAATACTAGTGATAGTCTAGTGATCGAGTGAACGTGTGTGTGGTGAGCAGGGACATTCGTACTTATAGAGTATATTCCTAACATGATCCCAGCTATCATGGGATCAGTTAATACCCATTAATTTACACGTTCGAATGAGGCTGACTAACCTCATTTGTATCACGTTCCCTTAATCCTAAATAAAAGGAAAGCAGTTTTTTCATATGGCCACGACTCCTAGTTTAAACCACATTTAGTATCCTTATCATGATATGTGTAAGTTCAAAACCTAACATTTTCCCACTTTAAACTTTCACTTATCATGTTCCTTGTGCAATGTATTAAACCAATCCCTTGTGATCACATGAGTCAAATCAACCATATAACAACTCATGCGCCATGAATAATTTCAAAGATTTGAACCCCAGAAAATTTGTACTTCATAAATTGTACTAACACTCTGAGATCACATCCTCCAAAACTATTCATGCATGATATTAATGGAGCAGACAAACATATTAAAATGTCCATCCTATACACTCCCACTGATCAAACCAAACATCATTGAAAAGCCTTCATTTGGCTCCAATGAAAAGCTTAAATAATTCAGTTTGTTAATCCTTGGTCTGCTCTCAGTTTCATTATTTCAACACACACACGTATATGTATTTGTATTCACATACAATAACTGAAACAATCAATTCTCATCAATTGCCATGATAATATAAATATACGCGTACATTAGTCCATGCTTATTCAAAACACATGGAAAATTGAGATGAAAGGAACAACCTTTACTACCACATAGCAGCTGAATCAAATAAGTCAATGACTCCCATATTCATGACATGATCTTTGAACACTCCAACAGCCAAGGGCTTCGTGAGAGGATACTCCTGCCTTCACCTTTTCTTTTATGGACAAATATTTCACGTCCATCATTCATACATGTTTATGTTACACCTTTGTGTAAGAAACATAAACAACCATCATTTTGAAAATAGATTATGTAACCTTAATGTATAACAGTCATGTAAAAGATTAAGAAAACAGACAAGATTTCAAGTCTTTGGACAAGAAAGCGGTCAACTTAATTCTCTTGAAAATGTTATACCCTATAAAATCTCAAACCATTTATGTATTTCTCTCTTTGGAAAAGAATATTGACATGTTACAAGTTTTAAAACCATAATTTACATAATCCAGTTCCTGAAGTCTTTTCACTTTGGTGAAAAACATATGTACACAAGTTTGCACTACAAATCTCGTTCAAAAGATTTTTCCTGAAGAAGTAAAGGTCAGTGAACAAAATATTATCGCAAAATACTTTATAGCTATGATTGCAACCATCTGAAGAAGCCAATAAACATCAGTGAGGTAAACCCCAAACCCTACCGATCATAAAATAATCATTGGTCAAAACCAATTAAGCAGTCTTTAACTCAAAATTGCCTCAAAACTCAATCAGTCGTGAAAACAAGTTCATTTAATCATGCATATTTATGTCACACTTTTGAACAAGAGACCTAAACCGCCTTAATTCTTTACCGTACAACCATCATAATAGATTAAGATAGAATAACCCTTTGATAACTTAATGCCCAAAACCTTCTTAACAATATGATTAGAATAACCCAAGAACAACTCCCATTAAGTTTTTAGAACTTATACACTTATTGCAAATAAGTTAATGAGTGTGAAGCTCAATTTTCTTTCACTAATTCTCCCACTTGGGCAAACACTTGTTAATATATTATTTCAAAAAATGTATCAAAAAATTATTTTCTTCCTAAGGAAACATCTCCAATATATGCCATAAATTAGCCTTGAATGAATTCCACATGCCTTTAAAATTCATATGTTCATCACCTCCTTATAAACATAACCACTTGACCAACGCATTACATAAGAACCAATATTTAATTATCACATAATTACTACAAACCTCATTGATTTGTATAATGTCTTGCCATAATTACTACAAACCTCATTCATTTGTATAATGTCTTGCCACTGAATGCTTTCTTTTGTTCCATCCATGAATAAGCAATGATAAGTACGGAGAAGCTCAAGCATTAGCCTTCAATTCCGATAAACCTCCCTCATCAGAATTAGTGCTCACACCAATGACAAAAGCTTGAGATATAACTAACCGCATTGCATCAAGTAAACTATAAAGCAATCTCTGTTTTTCCCAGAGAAAACAAGTCAAACTCATCCATAACAAAGATAATTGTATGAGCTAATCCACACTCCCTTTACATGGCTATCTTAAAGTGGGTTATCATCAAATGATGCCATTCTCAACAGCACCAACTGATGGACCATGCATAGCTGCCTACTTGGTACATAATGTTGGAACTTTATTAAGGTTAGCTCATAATCAAGGATTACAAACAATTAGGGAACAAGGTTACATACATACATACATACATACATACATACATACATACATACATACATACATACATACATACATACATACATATATATGGGTAAATTACATGGTAGCCTATCAGGTTTAAAGTCTATTACAACCACATACAACATCTTTAAAACATTTCACTTTCATACCTCACGTTCTATTTTATTTCAAAATAATACCTCCGTTACATTTTTCATCCATTAATCTGTTAAATGCTGACGTGACTGCCACATTTGTACCACGTGGCTACCAAATGTGTGCCACATGGCAAAAAAAATAATTTTTTTAATTTAAAAAAAAAAAACTAAATCTTCTAAATAAATTATAAAACTTAAAAAAAAATTCAAAAACCATACAAACCCAAAAAACCCCCGATCCACTTCTCCATCTCCTCCCTCTTCACCCTCCCATCCCTTCTCTCTCTCCCCAGACCCACACCTCCCATCCCTTACAAACCGTCACCCTCACCCTTCTTCTCCAGTTCACCCGTGTCCCGCCGCCGCCGTCTTCCTCCTCAAACCCCCTGCTTTGTTTATCCAAATCCATCAAACAAAACAAAAGCAACACCAATTTCACATCTTTACAAAAAATTCAGAAATGCCAATTAAACCCAAGCCAGTCGGGAACACAGTCGATTCGGAGCAGGGCCTGCGAGCTCCAGTCAATTAGGAGCGGTGGGTCGGAGGCTGTGACCAGATCGAGATGAAGGGGGTTCAAAAGATGCAGCCTTGGGGGTAGCCATTTGCGTGGGCGAGCTTCCAGTGCACGAGGTCGAAGAGTTCAGGTTCATGGTGGTGGATTTAGGGTGGGAAGAAGGGAGTGAATTTTTTTCTGGTTGGGCTAGGGTGGTGGTGGGTCGAGTTCGTTGGGGTCGGGGGGGGGGGGGGGGTTGGGGGATAATGGCTGAGGTAGGTCACGTGGTGGGGGGTGGGGGGAAAGGTGGGAAAGTTTTTGGGTTTTGGTTTGCAGGGGTAGGGATTGCAGGGAGGTGTCTCTGACGTTTTTTTTTTCTGGGTTGCGGAGAAGATGAAGATGGGGAATAAGATGGGTGCAGTGGGGTGTGTAGAGGAGGGAAGAGGGTGGGTGCAGGGGGTGGGTGCGCGATGGGTGCCACAGGGAAGATGAAGATGATTTTTTATTTTTTTTCCTCCTCTTCTTCTTTTGGGTTGCAGGTTGCAGGTTGGGTTTTTTTTAGGGGGGGGGGAGGAGGGAGGGAGGGAAGACGAAGTGGGCTTTGGTTTTCGATTTTTTTTTTTTTTAGTTTTATAATTTATTTAGAAGATTTAGGTTTTTTTTTAAAAAAATTAAAAAATTATTATTTTTGCCACGTGGCATACATTTGTCAGCCACGTCAGCATTTAACATATTAATTGATGAAAAATCTAACGGATGTATTATATTGAAATAAAATAGTACTTGAGGTATGAAAGTGAAATGTTTTAAAGATGTTGTATGAGATTGTAATAGACCTCAAAACTAAAGGGACTACTGTGTAATTTACCCTATATATATATATATATATATATAAGCGTGCATTGCAAGCATATAGTAGAAACACAGAAAGATTAGATATTCCATTGCTCCATCCATCTTGCAGCAGTACATGATTGCATACACAAATGGAGGTGTGAAACAGTCGAGAAATACCTGCCCAGTTCAAAACAGTGACGCCCTTCAATCAATGGCCTGTGTTCAACTAACCACTTTGAACGAAAATGTCCCAGGCCATATTTAATTGGCATTCAACTGATTGAATGAAATTTTCGGACGACCAACTCCATCCCAGGAAACGCGTGCCTCCTCTCTACGAAGCTCTGCTGGCTTTCTAGGGAAGAAGGCAATAGAAGCTTTGGGAATTTGAAACTCGAATTCACAAGATCCAAAACCCAAATTCAATCCATCAACCACAGAAACACAGCAATCCATCCCAGAAAAGGAGAGAAAACTCACACACATTAGTTGAAGAATTATATTGCCCAAGATCAAAATATAATCAACGACAATAGTAATTAAAAGAATCGAATTTGTTCAACATTCCACCAAATACTATGTTCAAATTCACAAATCGAACCACTCAAAATATTCCCTTCTTTCAAAGGAAATATATGCACGTTATCATGGATGAATCACAATTTCGTGCAATCACAGAGTCTTTCCGAGATCTTTCCTTTATCCATTTTGATGTAGTTTGAGACAGGTGATGCACGGTGATGTATTGATATAAATTGGAATAAAGGTCGTACCCAGTGCACAAGGCTCCCGCTTTACGCATAAATGAGACTAATATGGCTCTGGTACCATGTAAAATTATCAGAGAAATGGGCCGAAGTCCCACTTTTAACAACACCGATATTATCCTCAACTTGATAATTACCACCTGCACAATCCATCAGGTTTGTTGTTTTATCTCAAAATGCCTAGGTATTAGCTAGAGTGGGATTAAAATATTTAAACTATTACTTTTGTTTTTCTATGACCGATGTGGGATTTGACACACCCCCTCACGTGGGACCTAATTTGTGGGTCACACATGAGAGATCCACACATCGGCAACCACGCAGGGCCAAGGGACCCACCATCATTGCGCAGGGACAAGGGGACCCACCCATCACGTGACAGTACGTACGAGCCCGCTCTCTGGCGCTGATACCAAATGTTAGATTAGAATTTAGTCTCAAACTTGGATCACAACATTCATATAAGTGTCGGTCAATTGTGATTGAATAATCATATATATATGAGATGAATGCACCGAAGAGAAAACAATCAGAACGTCTTCTACTCACACAGTCCTTATGTCCAATACTAGTGATGGTCTAGTGACCGAGTGAACGTGTGTCTGATGAGCAGGGACATTCGTATTTATAGAGTATACTCCTAACGTGATCCCAGCTATCGTGGGATCAGTTAATACCCATTAATTTACACGTTCGAATGAGGCTGACTAACCTCATTTGTATCACGATCCCAAATCCTAAATAATAGGAAAATAGTTTGTTCATATGGCCACACAATCAATTTAAACCACATTTAGGTATCCTTATCAAGATATGTGTAAGTTCAAAACCTAACACATTCCACAAGCTTTGCCTGTTACCATTTGAAAGTGCATGATCAGTGAACATCTGACAAAACCAGTTTGAATCAAGTTAGTACTAGTGAATTAATTTTAACTTCAATGATTCTTGGGAGCAGCTGCACAGAGATCTAGCACGTGAAGCAGTTCGCAAGTCATTGGTTCTTTTGAAGAACGGAAAGGACCCAATGAAACCTTTTCTTCCATTAGAAAGAAATGCTAACAGAATACTTGTTGCTGAAACACATGCCGATGATCTTGGAAATCAATGTGGAGGATGGACGGCTACAAGACAAGGTAGCAGCGGCCCGATTACTATTGGTATGGAATCATGTGGCTATTTCCATTAATTTTTTATAATTGAGAGACTAATTGTGATCAATATAACTTAACAAGACTACGATTTCCCTTTCTAAGAACTTTAAATTCTCAAGTTTCGAACCAGAATTCTTCAACTTTTCAATAACCATTACAACAGCCTACGTAGAAGTTGTGTTTTCTTGTGCTTGAAGAAATCTGGCTATATATTGCTACTTTTAACGGATATTATAATCTTAATTAGGCTTAAATTGATAGCCTGTAAATCAGCATTGTTATATCTCCTCAATTAGGCCTGGCATTTTGGACCCAACCCGTTAACCCGACCCGACCCAACCCGTTAATATTTGTATTTGGGTGGATGCTTAACGGGTCGGGTCGCTAACGGGTGAACCCGTTAACAACCCGTTAAATAACGGGTCACTTTGGGTCAACCCGTTAGACCCGTTAGGACCCGTTAACATCCGTTAGCACCCGTTAGTTGAGGATATTTTAGTAATTTTAGTAAAGTCTTAATAACAAAAAATAAACTTTATGAAAAAAAAATAATAATAATAATTGTTAACGGGTGTTAACGGGTGAAACGGGTGACCCGTTAGCTTAACGGATCGAGTTCGGGTGACCCATTAGCTTAACGGGTTGGGTTCGGATGACCCGTTAACTTAACGGGTCGGGTTGAACCCGACCCAAACCCAATAAACCCGACCCGTTTACAGGTCTACCCTCAATGCCTTTATTGCCCTAACTTATTAGCACATGTACATGTTTAGGGACAACCATCTTGGAAGCTATTAAGAAAGCAGTTGGAGATGATACAGAAATAATTTATGAGAAATATCCGTCACACTTTAGCGCGTCAAGATATCTCTTTTGCGATCGTGGTTGTTGGTGAAGCTCCGTATGCATTAGGGGCTTACAGTTCGGAACTTATGATCCCGTTCAATGGAATGGATGTCATAAGCTCGATTGCTGACAGAATTCCCGTTTTGGCAATTCTGATTTCCGGAAGAACCTTAGTTTTAGAGCCCTGGCTCTTGGAAATGATGGATGCTCTTCTTGCTGCTTGGCTCCCTGGTACTGAAGGAGAAGGAATTGTAGATGCAATCTTTGGAGATTTTGACTTCGAGGGTAGACTCCGGGTGACATGGTTTAAAAGGGTTGAACTACTGCCTATGCATGCTGCAGACCCTTTATATCCGCTTGGCTTTGGGATGACATTCAATAAGGAGTAATGTTTGCACCAAAGGATTTGAAGATAATGCTGTTTTACGTTTTGATTCTGAGTTTATTGAACTGGTTTTAGCATAACATTTATGTTGGGATTTACGGCTCAAAATTAGGATGATGCAGAAATTAGCTTTGTGTTACCTATTTTATTTGGTGTCCTATTTGTGCTTGGATTTGACTTCTTGGTTGAATTATTTGCTTGGTGGAGAGATTTTGTTAATTACCTATTTGATTGGGATTTGGATTTGGATTTACTTCCACTTAGATTTAGGATTCTTATTGTAACCTAAGTCCTATGCACTATAAATAGGACCTTGGGGTTGGTTTATTTTGTGTGCCTCACCATTAGTTTAGAGAAGTTTCTCTAATTGGGTTTTGTGTGGAGGTCACCATTTGGAGTCATGAGTGTGTGGCAAATTCATGGCTCATTCGTTTGGGAATTTGGTAAGAATCATTTTGAGTTAGAGAACAATTTAGGAGAATCTTGTCCATTTATTTGTTTTGAGTTCTCTACTCGTTTGGTTTAGGATTTGTAGTTTGTAGCATTTGGGTTGTGAAAGTTAAACACTCTTTTGTAATATCGTCTGTTTAGTGAAATTCATCGTCGTGCTTCACTAGTGGACGTAGATTTTGTGTGGAACCAGGTTAAATCTCTTGCATTCTTATTTGTTTTAGTTTTCGCCTACGACATTGATATGTAGTACTTTATCAGAATTCGCTTCCGCTTACGCATTAAAGTACCACAATTTATTCATGTATGCATCTTTTTTTTATGCCAATGTCTCCGTATCATCGACAATATCTTTGCTACGAGAGCCACGCGGTCAAATGTAGGGCAGTCCAATAAGAAGATGTCACGTTGACACGAAAGGAAGATAGATTTGAAATCCCGCCGACTTGGCATCTCAGCTGCATACAAGTCGACCAGGATGAAATGGGATGCCTTTTAATTTACCTTTTTACTCTTTGATTTCTTTCCGCATTCTCATAATTTCCACTATGTACCTTACACAAACCTCCTGAGAGTTTGAGACTACAGTTCAGGGGTTTCACCTGCTTATTGCAATGTACAAGTAAATCATTACAGGGCATTTCATATACTTATCCACACGACATTATGTAAACAATTCGTTTGCCTAAGGCGAAGGTTTTGTCCGGTCAAAAATTTTCAAGAGAACAAAAAGATTGCGCCTACAAATACACATGGAACAAGGAGTACTTCTACTTTACAAGCTAGACGCAACTCTGAGCAATGACAGAAACCCCTACAGCATAATCTACTGCATGTTTAAGTTTCAGATACATTAGTGTGCACCTGCCGGACGAAAATTTGATGTGCAGTGCAACTCTTGCCGTAGAACGACTGGATAAGTGTGAAGCTTCCATAAACTCTCTTAATATAGGGCTCTTAGTAAACCCTCCCAAGGCAAGCCAAGTTCGTGTATTGAAATCCTCGAACATATTTGGAGTATCCCATTAAAAATCAGCAATTTATGGCAATACGACCTGAGAAAATATTGATTCCATGTTTGTAAGGTATTGAGGAGATAACAACAAGATTAGTCGCGAATCATATTATCCAAAGTAGAAAATAGAAAAAGTGAATTACCATCAAGGCTAACGTCTTCTTTTAGATCTGGTACGACGGCGGAGAATCCGGAAAAACACGACAGTAATAGTGAGAACTACTTGTATGATGATTAATATCTTCAAACCTGGAAACACGAAAAGCCCCAACTTTTGTTCACACATAATTTTTAGCTTATACTAAGACAAGTAAGAAAGAAGAGATTACCTGTAAGCTTCTGAATCAAGTCGTCCAAATTAACTCCACTTTTGGATTGTTTTCTGTCAATTTGCCCAAGACCACCTACTCTTGAGAAGCTATGGATGGTTTTGTACTCAATATTCCCGCCCATGATGCATGTGTTTGGACAATTGACACTACCATCATACTCGTCACTTCCATCGCAACAATCTATGTAAATAGTGGATGGCAACAGACAAACATCATAAATCTAAATGCATAATGGAACTATATATGGAAAGCAAACACATGATTAGACCAGACCGGAGCTTAGAATTAAGTGCCATGGATTTTCTGATGTCAGAGCTTAGAGATAATGGGACTATATCATGCCAAAAGTTAGAGAGCTTCGGAATTCAGACTGAAAGCCCATCCTCAACACTGGATGCAGTCATATATTTAAACCATGTAAAGAAATATTACAGCAAAACGAGTGTGCAAGTGTGTTCATATATACAAGCTAACAGCTGGAGAAAAACGTATAGAATTCAATTATTCAAATACAATGAGCAACTGAAAACATTTTTTTTAGTATAGCAATACCACAAAGCAAGGCATCTGTAACACCCCAGCGATAAATAAGGGAAAACTAGATGTCACTTCCTCATAGAGGAGACTAGTGTTTAAAGAATAATATCAAAGAACACAACTTAAATAAAAATGTAAACTACGACTTAGGCCCCGCCGTATCCTACTAATACAGTTACCCATTTTTTAAAGTTATGTTTTAAGTTTTTCATTAACCTCTGGAGGGTGCTAAATTGTTTTGAGTTTTCCCTTTTTGCTTTAAAGCAAGTTTCCTCTACAAGGGAAGTGATATCCCGTTTTCCCTTATTTATCTCTAGGATGTTACAACATCAATTCATCTCGTTGAAAAAATTAAGCTGCAAGCTCCATGAACCATGTATTCCATAGAATTAATTAACAAAAGCCTTAAGTAAATATGCGATTCAAGCAAAGAAGTAACTATAAATATGATACTTACCACAAACATGATCATTAACTCGAGAAGAAAATAGGAAGCGCGGAGTACTTCCTCTATTCAAACAATAGAATTTTCCTGCAGGGCAAGCGGAAGTCCCTGAAAAATTCAAAAGAAGCCTAAATGACTACTGGGGACACAAACAGGGGGATTATCTGCATAGCATAAAAACAAAACTTTATAGTAGGAAGAAACACTTGGAAATGAGAACCGAAACTAATATTATTAAGGTGTAGTTACAGTTTACTCCAACTCCAATTATCATACTTTCTTTTTTATTTACACACCAGAAAAATTAGTCTTTCCTTTCCACCCCATTTCGATTTTTTTTTTTTTTTTTGTAGATAGGTCACATTGTCATATTTTCTACCCTATTTGAACCCTAAAAGTTCCTAAGTGACTGCAAGTTTCCGGCATTTCCGATCAAATATTCCTGTCAGTAGAGTTACAAAAGTTAGTCCCTGCAAATTGCAATCTCCTTATGTGCCTGTGTTTTCTATTTGGGCGTTCACCAATAAATGAGTGACCCAATTCAAAATTAGGGACAGGAAGATAAATGGAAAAGTTTAAAGAGGCCAATGCAGAAACAAAAATTCAAAGAGGGGTTATTAATAATTGAGAGTTTAGAGCGAGTGAGTACCAGGCTCATCGGTTCCGTCAAGGCAGTCACAGAAATCATCATTGAGACGGTCTCTAGTGAAGGATTTGGAGTGATCCCTGCAGCTGATCACCTCTGAACCATAGTAGCTTTCATCTGCATCCACAAAAGAGAAGAAATTATTTAAATTTCATATATATATATATATATATATATATATTTATTTATTTTCATATATATATATATATATAGAGAGAGAGAGAGAGAGAGAGAGAGAGAGAGAGAGAGAGAGAGACCGAGTGGGTGAACTCCAAGAAGAGGTGGGATGGGGAGAGAGTGGGGAGAGGTGAAGGAGGAGGTGAGTAGGAAACACACGGAGACAAGACGGATGAAACTCGTCTCCATGTCTTTCTGCCAGAAACCCTTTCTTTGTTTTTTGTTTCTTCAAAGGGATATTTTTCTTAATTTGCCAAAAAGAAGGTATTGACCAAGAAAAAGAGGTTTATTGACCACGAAATTTATTTTTCTCGTTTTCACCCTTGACACTTCGGAAACATCAAAAGTCATTCACGCACGAAACAAAAAAAGAACGGAAAGATAATATTAAAGAAATTAAACATGTAAGCTAAATTTTATAAAAAAATTGTATAAAAGTTAGTGATTGAATTATTATTTAAATATTAATTAATGTTGTATTTTCTTATTCGTAAACATTATTTAATTTAAGAGATGTATTCAGTCTAGATTTTGAGCGATTTTAAATTTTGTAATGGATTTAAGAGTATTCAATCAGGATTTCAAGTGATTCTCTATTAATTTTAAAGTGTATTCAAGAAGGGCTTTGATGTCACATCCTGGGCCCGCTCTACCACCGTAACATGATATTGTCTGCTTTGAGCTTACAATTCCCTCACGGTTTTGTTTTTAGAAACTCACGAGCAACTTTCAATGGATCACCCATCATGGGAGTGCTCTGGCCTCAGCTTCTCGCTTAACTTCGGAGTTCCTACAGAACTCGAAGCCAGTGAGCTCCCAAAAAGCATTGTGCTAGGTAGGCATGTGAATATACATTTAAGGACCACTCCCCTAGACGATGTGGGATGTCACATTTGAGATAGTTTATTTTTATAAATTCAAATGTATTTAATTAGAATTAAGAAAAAAATGCAATATTGTATTTAATTAAAACTTAATTTTAAATAATTTGAGAGAATTAAAAATTTCATACTCCATTTTAATCATTTCCAAATCTCAAAACTTTTCATAAAATTTTTTAGAAGATTGAATTAAAATTTTTACATAAAATAAAATCTCCACAAATTAATAAAAACTCCATAAACATTCATAAATAAATTCATAAGTCGATTAAAATCTCTAAAATTCGGATTGATACAACCCCAAAGTCCAAACGTCGACTTTAATCTTGTACTGATTCCGTCGGTCTGTACGGAGACACTCGCAGACAGAGCAAGCCAGACCGCCTGGGGATACAGAAACAGATCTTAACGGTGGCACTTTACTCTTCCCTCCCAATTATTGAATCTCCACCGTCCGATCTCCTCAACATTGTCCTTCAGATTCAACTCTCCGGCCGCCCATCTCCTCCCTGATCTCCTCTCGACAATAGCATTTCCCTCGCAAATTCAAGGTGCATAATCGTCTCTTCCCTCGTTTTTCGTATCAGAATATGACCTCATTTCATTAATTTGGTTCACGGTTTATCCCCTTGATTGAATTGTCCGTTTGTAAACTTATGTATGAAGGTGGACACACATTTTTGTTTAGTTGCTGAGATTTTTGAGAGAGAAAATTAGAAATTCAATCTTGATTTCACTTGAATTATGATGGGTTGGTTTCGGAATACAGAAATGTGAACTGGGCAGTTGCAATTTTGTCAAAGGATTTAGTCTTGGTCCTTTTCTTTTGATTGGGGTAAAAATAAATAAATAAAAATTGTGTCATGCTTAATGGTAACTGAATTCAATCAATTTCAATTTCAGTGTTTGATAAATTCTTCGTATGAACCGAATTTGCTCGCTGTTTCTGTTATTGTCTTTGAAAACTGATACTCGTTAGGCAAATTGTGCGATTGAACTAAATTGAGAAAAAACAAAACAGAAGGGAAGAAGATTGGTTGCAGCTAAACAGTTTTCGGATACGAGTGTTAGCTCAGATCATTAATCTGTTTCTTGGTGTTTCGAATATTTTCACATTTTTTTTTCTTTGGAGTCTTCATAATGTATATGGTAAATCCTTTTTTACATGAGAAATGGAATGGAAACTAATATCAGTGAACAGTACAATTGGATATTACTGAGGACAAGATGGGTACTGAAGCGAATCGGAAGGCTGGTAAGAGTATAAAGTTTCACTCTCCTTACAAAAAACTGCCTCTACAAACTGTAACAGGTCTTTCATGCTCATGTTCAAACCACTGTAGTTGCCTTTCCGTCATTCTTTTCACATGTCGTACTCTAGGTTCCATTGGATTTTTTGTTTTTTAATCTAGTATTAGTAATTTTTATGTTGCACTTTTCGAATTTCTGTGCTGTCGGTAACTAGCTACATTATAGGGGATTCCTTCTGGTAGGCTACAATATCAAGTGGGTCTTTATCATAGTATTTCTGAAATGATACTTAGTGGTGATGTATTTTTGTTTATGCTCTCAAACAGGAACTGTGTTTATTATGAAAAGTTGGTGGAAGTAATGTCCGTTTATTTTGTTAGTTCTTTCTTTTGGTGATTTAATACTTTAAATAAATTGGTTCACCTGCAGACAGCTTCTATGGGAATCGAAGGGATTGTGAAAGATGTTGATACCAGCAATTGGCAAACAGATTTGGCCTATGACCAGTGGATAGCACTCCCTGTTTCTGGTCCACGACCACCAGCTCGGTATAAGGTACGCATATATTTTAAGTTTAGATAAGCTCTAGATTAAAACCATAGAGAAATATTTTGTTAAGTTCACATTTTTTTCTTCTTTTGTGATTCCTAAAGTCATTTTTATTAAAGTCAGTGCAAAATCAAACTGGTGGTCGTGGATGACCATGCTATTTCTCTTTTCACTGTAGCATGCTGCTGTAGTCGCGGATGAAAAATTATACATTATTGGTGGGAGTCGTAATGGTCGGAACCTATCTGATGTTCAGGTATTGTACATGCTCATGTACTTTTTGACTTTGAGCTTCGTCTTTTTTGTGTAATGTGGTACTGGACTCTTCTTGCAGGTCTTTGACTTTAGAAATTTGTTGTGGTCTAACATTAAACTGAAACCCAATTTGGATAAATTTGAAGACAGCGGCTTACAGGAAGTTCTTCCAGGAATTTCTGCTCACAATATGGTAAATGTTCATGAGTACTATTTTGTGTTTGTCTGTGCATATTATTTGTTTGTATACGTCCTATTCGTGTTTTGTCTGGCCGTCATCCCCTTCATTTATGATTCCATGTGGTTTTCATTATCCGGTTGAACACTTGTGTTTATGTCTTGGCAGGTTAGGTGGGGAAATAAACTTCTTCTTCTCAGTGGAAATTCAAAGAAATCGTCTGATAGAATAATAGGTTTGTTACTAAAACAGCCATTTTGTTAGTTCATGGATAATATTTTCTCTTGTGAGACATTTGAAAGTGCACTTTAATTGGTGTTTAAAACCTTCTGCAATGTTAATGGACTTGTAGTTTGGTTCATCGATTTGGAAACCCATGTCTGTGGCATCATTGAGGCCTCAGGAAATGTTCCGGTATGATGGCTGAATCCCTATTTTCCTTGTGCTTTGTGCTTTCAACTGTTTAATTAACCTGTTTGGTATGCATTCATCAAGTAATTTCTGGATGGCAAACTGATATTAGCAAAACCACACAATGCAATGGGTTTCCATATATGATATCCCTTCTCTAATTTTGTTGCTCTAAATATTTGATCCATTGTTCTGTGGTAATTCAACCTGTTTGGTATGCATGCAAATTATTTTTCAGGTAGCTCGTGGGGGCCAGTCCACCACACTGGTTGGTTCTAGACTGATAATGTTTGGTGGAGAAGACCGGAGCAGAAGATTGTTGAATGATGTTAATGTTCTTGATTTAGAGACAATGACTTGGGATGTCATGGAAGCAACGTAAGTATCCATACACTTTTATTTCGAAACAACTTCTGTGCCGTGTTTTTTTTTTTTATGAGTTCTGCATTACTTTCTTATGTTGTGATAGGCAGACACCTCCAGCTCCCAGATTCGATCACACAGCTGCAGTACATGCAGAACGCTACCTTCTAATTTTTGGTGGTTGTTCTCATGCTACTTTCTTCAATGATCTTCATGTACTTGACTTGCAAGCAGTAAGTGATTTACTGATTACATCAGAACTAGTTTACAAATTGTGCAGTCTGTTCAAATACACATACATGTGCATTATTTAAATGTTTAATTTATTAATTTTCAGTTCACCAGATGATTTCTGAGCTAGAAGCGTACTGAAGTGATTAATGAAAACTAACGCAGAATATAGCTAGTTGCTAATTAATACGTTGGTTTCCAATGAAGGCAACAACTTTTATCAACACTTCTGAGCTTCTGAGACCATTTTGCAACTTATATTTATGAAATTAATAGATCTCTCTTTCACCTTTTTAGATTTTTACCGAAAGTGCTATATATTGTAAGAGCTCCTTTTTATGCATTAATGAGCATCTCATGTTTTTGCTTCCATCCTGCTGTAAACCTAGAGGCCTCAGTTGAGTGAGCTAGGAACATCTTCTTTTGTTTTGTTTTTTGCTTTTTTATTGTGTGTATCTGTATGCTCTCTTTCAACCTTGAGATCAGAAGATTCATACTTCATTTGAACAAGTAGAGGACTGCTTGTATCAAATAGACTTTAGGAATCGTGGGCTTTTGCACAATAAGAGAAATTGGCTATGATGCAGAGCGAAATATTTACTTTCCGAGTCTGTCCATTTGCCTTCTACCATATTCCACACATCATGGAATGTTTATGAGTTTTTGGTGACTTAAACATTTCTGGTTTCAGGAGCATAATTTTTTAAGGTTTTTCGTCATACCTTGAAAGATAATTATATCATCCTATACTAACAATAACCTGTTCTAAGTAGAGGCTGAATGAAAAATTACTTTTTGTTGTAACCGAAAACTGAATCATTATTAGTAGTATGATTTTCCATGCTTTTTAAGCTGCACAATTTTCCAGTTAATTGTTTTATTTTCTCTTCTTATATTTCTTGCCCACAATTGCCATTACTTTTCAGAGGGAGTGGTCCCAACCACAAATTCAGGGTGATCTAGTGGCTCCTAGGGCTGGTCATGCTGGTATAACCATTGATGAAAACTGGTATATAGTTGGCGGTGGAGATAACAAAAATGGTATATATATTCATTGCTTACTAAATCTTATAATGAAACTATGCGCACCTTAATATGTACTATTGTGGCTTTTACGTACTGGATAAATGTACTTTTCTAGCTTTCTGTGATACATTCTGTAAAATTTTACAGGCTGCCCCGAAACTCTGGTGTTAAATATGTCTAAGCTAGTGTGGTCAGTCTCAACCAGTGTGAAGCAAAGGGATGCACTCGCTAGTGAGGTCTGTTCCTTTCTTTGATTATATATGTTTTTCCGAGAAGTTTCAATCCGAAAGAGATTTTGATGACTGCATCCACTGACATATAGTTCCAATAAAATACTAAAGGAAAATGGCAGTTTTCATAGTTAGTAATATACTGGACCAACAATATACTTGTAACGTATTGTCATTACTCTAATATGACTTGTTCTCCAGCTTTGTTACATAAAAGGTTTTTTGCACCCGGTGTAACTGAATATCGTTTAGGATCATCCCTTTTACAAATATACATTTCTAGTTTATTGGTTTGTACTTGAGCAATGGATATGATTTGGAAACAGGGACTCAGTGTCTGCTCAGTGACTATAGATGGAAAGAAGCATTTGGTTGCCTTTGGTGGCTATAATGGAAAGTATAGCAATGAGGTATGTTACTCAATGCCAGGTTTCGTATCCTATTATTCAGAAGCCTATGTTGCATCGCATGAGGTGTGTTGTGCATTCCCTTATATTGTTCATTGCCTTTCTTTTCTTACAGTTTTTTGTAATGATGCCCAAACCGAGGGACTTATCGCAACGCAAGATATTCCAGTCACCAGCAGCGGCTGCTGCAGCAGCTTCTGTTACTGCTGCATATGCCTTATCTAAAATAGAAAATTTGGATTTCAAAACAGCAGAGCTGAACTCCAAGGGACCTGAAAGCCATCATTATGAACAAGATTTCACAGTTGAGATAGAGGCCCTTACAGAGGAGAAAAGTGTGCTGGAGTTGTCGCTGGCAGAAGTCAGGACAGGAAATTCCAGGATCGGGCAGAATATTGAAGAAGTCAACAATACTCATGCTGAGTTGTCCAAGGTATGCTCCTTAGAGACACTGGTTACTAAGGTGATTATTGTGTTTTTGAGTTTCTCATCCTTTCAACCTTCCCTTTCAGGAACTTCTTTCAGTCCAAGGGCAACTAGTAGCTGAGAGATCAAGATGCTTTAAATTGGAGGTTTCTCCTTTCATAACTTGTTTAATTTATTTCGGTTGGGTCATTTGACGTGTCCTCTACGAATGTAATGTGTTCCATGTGGCAGCTGATTCTTTTCTTATATTGTTTTCCTAGGCTCAAATCAGTGAACTGCAAAAGAAATTAGAATCGGTGCAGTCCATTGAGGATGAGGTGCAGGCACTTCGGGGTCAAAAATCTGCATTCGAACGGGATGAGCTTGCCTCATCTGTTCAAAGACAAGGTTCTGGTGGGGTTTGGCGGTGGATTGCTGGGGGTGGTGGCGACTCATAAAAGTCGCAAGGTCAGTGCATGAATTCTTGACAAAAAAGAGAATGATACAAGTCAGTGCCGGAATATTTAAATGGAAAGCTCACATACCTGGTTATCTGTCCCAGCTCCCTCCAGAAGCTGAGGCAGATCCCAGCAGTGGCCTACCGGAAGCGGTGGCCTACAGAAAGCGTTCTTACTAAGATAGCCAGTAAAAGGGATGAAAATTACAGTCTGAGTTATAGGATTTATATAAACGTTGTTTGTTTGGGATTCATGAACAGTCATCTGATCATTTTTTTTGCGTCGTTCGATTTATTTTCATGTCTAAATTGATAGAGTAGTTGGATTTGTATGTACGATACGGTTCAAATTCTTTATGTTCTCGTGCTCTCAGAAAAAAGTGATTGATATTTAATTTTCATGGCCATTGGAGAATGAACATTTCATTAGCAGGGGTCAAATACAAATTTGGTACATGACAGAAACCCTAGCTTGAGGAGGGTTCTGCTAAATACAAGTATCAACAAACAGCACAAATACACCGAACCGTGATTTAGACACTACCAATGACACTGGCACTTGCAAAATAAAATGACATATACATTATAAAGTGTTAGAACATATTGAAAACATGGGAAACAAGTATATAATGAGTGTTCATATAAGTATTCAACAAGTTTCTTACATTTTATTGAAAAAAATAGAATGCAACATAAAAGTTATCGATTTTCTATATAATTTAGTGGAGTCTGTAATGGGATGACTTTATGGCACTTGTCGCCTTGTCTCTCTTTATTTCCCTTATTTTCTCATTGTTCCTATTTTCTTTGTTGGTTAGCCTGCGTTGGGCTCTCTATTTACTCCTTTGACTTCGTCCCTGGTCATGATTATCTAGTTTTTCAAGAAAAAAGGAAAAACAAGGAAAGCCGGTTTAGGACAATGGCCAGCCGTTTAGAAATTAATCGGAACGATGATCAACAGCTTATATGGGACCTAACGAAATTTTTTAGAACAGTGCTTGTACCCCAGCCAGCCTCAATGATGCAGATCAGATCTACTTTCACACCATCAAAATCAAGGAAGCCTGCAAACACTACAAGAACAAAAGATCGATTCCACAGTAGATCTGCTCAAAAAGGCAGGGAAAGCAGATGACTGGAGGAGGCAGCTCTCCGCATTGACTTAACGTGGGGAGAGGTTTTAAAATTACGTCTCTAAGAATTAAACCTAAAATTTCTCACATACAACTAAGTGTGAATACTACTAGACCATATTACTAAATGACACTCTATAACATCTTCTAATTGCCAGTTCGTAGTTGTTTTTTCATAAATGATAGGTTAAAGTTGAGATTACCACCACCATCCCACGCACAAGAGAATGTACAGTTCATTAGAAAATAATGAAGATCCATGTGGAATCATAAAATCATATATATATTTAAAGATGTAAAGCTAATCAAAGATGCTTCAACAAGATTAGTATCTGGAAAGTGTCCAAAATAAGATAGATTGTATTGTGGTGTGTACTTATCACATCAATTAATAAAATTTATCTCATTGAATGATGATTGCGTGCATCACTTATCACATAAAATAATACATCAATAGCCACTCAGTATTACAGTCTGGGCATATTCATCTTCACTTATAAGTAAGAGGTCTTAGGTTCAAATCTCATAGATTGCGAATTTGATACCAAATTAGGTAGTCCATTGTGTGGCTCAACTGAACTCCCCTCCCCTTAGTTTAAATATATCGCTATACTAATAAATAAATAAAAATAATAATACATCAATATGATATGAATATGTGATCTTCTTAGCATTACTCGATAAAAATATTGAGAAAAATGAGTAATGAATGTATTATATATATGCTCTCGAGAGTAAATAAAGGCCTTAATAATATAAAGGGTTAATCTCAGTTTACTATCTTAAAGTTTTTTGGCTTTCAACATTTGATACATCAAGTTTTTTTCATTCCATAGTGGTACTTGAAGTCATAATTTTTGGATAGTTTCATACATCCATTAAGGTTGTTGTTAAATCAGTTGTTAACTGGTGATATGGTGCCCACGTGGACAAGAATTGAGCGCCATGTGTCAATATAGGTCCACATGGATATTTAAAAAATTAAAAATTATTGCCGTCAACTACCTCATCAACCCCCCTGGACCCCTTCCCTTCTCTTGGTTCCTTGTGTAATTTTCGACAATTTACCCATAGATTTTTCCTGCATTTCACAGCCATTCACCACCACCAATCATCACCACGCCACTTCCTTTTCATTTTCCACCCAAACTCAATTGGGTTTGACCCCAGTTTCGTGACGAACTCACCCTGTCCACTTCTCTACTTCATGGCAATGATTCCACCGTTTCTGCAAGGTCCACCGTCGATCTCCACCATCATTCAACTTCTCTTGAACCCAAGAACAAGACCCAGGCAATGGTTGAGGCATCGGAGCCCTGGTGAAGTCAAATCAACGATTACCCTTTATAGGGTTTTTAGAGGTCTAAAGGTGGGTTCAGACATTTTCCGTATGAAAACCTGATACCACCAAAAGTTGTCACGCCTTGATCCCGACATACGTCCCGGATCAACACGTGACATCATCAAGTATCCGTATATCTAACATACCCCGCCTCCGGGATACAAACAAAGCACAACTCAAGCTTCGAATTGCATAGTGATTTCGTATACTTTATGGCTGCATCTAACCTCTTCGTTAGACTGCCTACGTACCATAAATAGGGATCAAGCCATTCGTAGTTCACCATTTGTTAAACTCTAAACTTTTCATAAAATCCTTCTAGCTGAAAACATAGAGTACCACACTACACATCAACCATAAGCCAAATAACAATTGTCATCTTGCCATGCACACATGTATGCTATTCACACACACATGCTTTCCAACTCCATTCCACAATCACATCAATCAATAACACATACAATGCATCAAAATGTAGGGCTAGAGAGACATAGTTCAACCGAAACTTACATATTTGAAGAATAGGATTTCGTATCACTCAACGAAATCCAATAACATCGGGTTCTGGACCACTCAAGGAACCAAAATACCAAGCGACTTCTCATAATCTACTCAGACCTGTCACCTGTACAATTAGTGCCTACACCATGGGAATGGTGCACTGGGCAAACAAGAACTCGGATAAGCTGTGAAGCTCATGTGAATGAAAATAATACAACGTATGTGATAATAAAAAAAAAAACCATCAATCACAGTTTATAAACCTCAAAAATAAATTCATACTTATGAAATCATAGTCAAGTCACTAAAAAGTCCAAATGAGTCACCCAGACATCCAATGACATTTCTAATTCAAACCACAAAGATTCTCAAAAACCATCATTCATAAATACACTAAAAATTAGGACTAGAGGGATGCAATTTGGCCAAAGCCTACATAAGTAACCAAACAGGAAGTGGCCCTCATAGCCGATTAACCAAGCAGAGCAACCTCTGAAAAGGTAACCAAGTAGGTAGTGCGCGGATTAACCAAGCAGAGTCACACCTACGAAACTATTAGGCAGTGATCATCCATCGTGGATTAACCAATCATGATCACCCCTAATTATGTATGGCCTAGACCCTAATTATGTATGGACATAAGGATCGCCCATCGCGGTTTAACCAAGCATGATCTATAAATAGTATGGTCCTCTATCATGGATTAACCAAGCAGGACCACCCCTGAGAAGGTAACCAAGTAGGTAGTGACCCCTCATCGCGGATTAACCAAGCAGAGTCACACCTACAAAACTGTTAGGCAGTGATCACCCATCGTAGATTAACCAAGCATGATCACCCCTAAGTATGTATAGCCATAAGGATTGCCCATCGCGGATTAACCAAGCACGATCCATAAATAGTATGGTCCCCTATCGCGGATTAACCAAGCATGACCACCCCTTAAAAGGTAACCAAGTAGGTAGTGACCCCCCATCATGGATTAACCAAGCAGAGTCATGCCTACGAAACTATTAGGCAGTGATCACCCATCGCAGATTAACCAAGCATGATCTCCCCTAAGTGTGTATGGCCATAAGGATCGCCCATCGCGAATTAACCAAGCACGATCCATAAATAGTATGGTCCCTTATCGCGGATTAACCAAGCAGGACTATCCATGCACCACTACTACATGGTGCAGACTCGATGTCACCTAACCCCGTGACACTAGGGTAACAATCCTCTACTAACCCTCACGTTTCTCAAACATTTCAAATATATATTTTAAAACACAATTCATAAACATTTCAAGTCACCTAACAATTTCATAAAGTAGATCGATGGCAAACTTTATAAAAACAATTATTTAACATAAAACATAATTTAGAAATCCATAATGTATCCACAAAGTATACTAGGACATGAGGTTTTCAAGGTAATAACTATATCACATGTATTAAAGTCACTCATCAAGATAAGCACGCAAAGCCTCACTGAGTCTCTAGTAATACTACTTTTAGTATTTCAAACGGTTCGAGACATGTTGACCAAAAGTCAACTCTAAATTAGCGGTGCGGACCACAACTCTACGTAATTCAATCCGGAATATCCACCTATGAATTTTTGATCTGTAACTTCCCAAGAATCTCATTAATCTTCTAGAACAATATTCCAAAATTTCATAACGATCCAACTGTTGAATTCCTGCCAATCACTAAAATTATAAGGCGGTCAATGTATGGTTTACAAATTTAGAAATTCAATTCGAGAAGATTTGTACATTGGATTTCTGATTTGTAAGTTTCTAAGGTCCTCAAATATTATGTACTATAACGCATTAAAGTTTGGTGATGATCCAACGGTCAGATTGTCGATTCATATAATGATCAAGTGGCATGCCATAATGAAACTAGGTTTAAACAATCAAATCACATCGAGCGGATATCAAATCTGAAATCAGGACATCTAATCTAACTTAAAAAGGCATCGTCGACCCACTGGTTCTGCACTTCCGACTAACTCTAAAAATTATCAAAATTTATAGGCATGTAGATCTCAATAAGATGAACAACTTTCATACTTGGGTTGAGATCCAATTCGACAGGGAAACACCTCAAATAACCCTCGATCCGCCGGAACCCAAAAAATAGGTGCTCTCGATTCAACCTCAAAACGAATTCCAACACCTCAACCACTACTTGAGCTTTGTTTCTGAGGTTGATGGAAGTTTATTGGTGGTAGTGGTTGATGGAGTTAGCTTCAGGTTTGGCGGATCGCCGCCTTGGAACCACCGCAAATGTTTTCCAGGTGGTGGCGAGCCTTGGATTGCAGAAAAAATGCCATAGTCGGCGTCAGAATGTGTAGGGAATCGGGTTAGGGAACCAGGTCACGGGTTGGAAAACGGGTCAAAAGGATGACCATATTTCCTCATTTTTCCTCTTTCTCATTTCTCTCATTTCCTCCTTTTGATTGGGCCTCCATCCATTCACTCATTTCTCTTCTCATTTCTCCATCATAACCACACAAATGGCACCAAATCAATGCTCCAACAAATCTGGAGCCTTCCAGATTTATGATCAAATGACCATTTTGCCTTCAACTTCGTTTGTTTATAACTTAGTACATCAATGAGATTTGCACCGGTAGGTTCACTCAGTGGAAGAGCAACCTCCACAACCATTATGAGAAATATGACGGTCTGAAGATCGCTCTAGCAGTTGGGTGCCCTAAGGAGTTGGTGGACCAACGAGATGAATGGGAATGGCTCTGTGACCATTTTTAGGACGAAAAATACCTCGTAAGTATAATATATATTTCAATAATATTTAATCAAAATTTTTATATTTTTATATTTTAAATAATATTTTAATTTTTCATTAATTTGTTATAAATATCCAAACTAATACGCTTTTTTATTCAACAGAAAAAAGTGAAGGCAAACTCGATAAATTGGTCGAAGAAGAAACTTTGTCACCACTCCAGCTCGCAATGCTTCTCTTATAGGTTGGAGAAGCGACGTAAGGTAACCGTATATTTATTTTAAGTTTTGATTCTTTTTACTCTCTATTACACAATTGGTAATCTATGTGTTAATATTTTTTCTATTCAGGGGGTCGAAGTTTCTTGAGATTGACATGTTCAAGGAGGTATACGTTCGGCCCGGGAATGAGTTGGCAAGGTAGCTTCATGTAAATTATTTCAATTTTTAAATATTCAATATATTAATATTAATTACATGTATATTAAAATTAATTTGTTTGTTTTCATTTCTCTAGGCCACCATAGTGGATCAGAGCCAGACCATTCTAGAGGACACCTCCGAGTATGCGAGTTTTCAAAACATGACGGACACACTTGATCAGACCCTCGGTCATAGGCAGGGGAATGTTCACCGGGGGCTTGGGAAAGCCCACCTTTGGGATTCGTCTGTCTCCTCCTCCAGGCAAATAATAGAAGAGGTCGAATCGCTGACATCTGAAGTGGCGGACCTAAAGGAGCAAATTGTTGCCTAGCAGTCTCAGCTTGTGGCTTAGAGTAGTGTGATGAACTAAATTCGTCTCACCCTTCAGTTCTCTGGCATTCGGTCCATTGACGTAAAGCTAACTCCAACAATGACCTCCCAACCCCTGGTCGCAGCAACTACGACCTTCCATGTGACATCCCACATCGCTTAGGGAAGTGATCCTTACATGTATATTCTCATCCCTACCTAGTATGAGGCTTTTTGGGAGCTCACTAGCTTCGGGTTCCGCAGGAACTCTGAAGTTAAGCGAGAAGGGGGTTAGAGCACTCCCAGGATGGGTGACCCACTGGGAAGTTGCTCGTGAGTTCCCAGAAACAAAACCGTGAGGGCGTGGTCAGGGCCCAAAGCGGACAATATCATGCTACGGTGATGGAGCGGGCCTGAGAATTGATCTGCCCCAGGCCGGGATGTGACAAATGCTATCAAAGCCAATTCCTGGCCGGAAGTGTGCCGACTATAATGTCGAGCCCCTAAAGGGGGTGGATTGTGACATCCCACATCGCCCCAGGAAAGTGATCTTTAAATGTATATTCTCATCCCTATCTAGCACGAGGCTTTTTGGGAGCTCACTGGCTTCGAGTTCCGTAGGAACTCCGAAGTTAAGCGAGAAGGGGGCCAAAGCACTCCTAGGATGGATGACCCACTAGGAAGTTGCTCGTGAATTCCTAGAAACAAAACCGTGAGGGCGTGGTCATGGCCCAAAGAGGACAATATCGTGCTACGGTGGTGGAGCGGGCCCGGGAAGTGATCCGTCCCGGGCCGGGATGTGACATTCCAACCCTCCAACGACGCAGCAACACCACCAGCAGGTGATTGTGAGTTGGACGACTATATATTGTAGTTTTTTTATTATTTTCGAATTTTAAAATTTTTCCTTCCGTTGTATGTACACTTTAAATAATGTTTTAATTCAATACTCTTCTTTACATTTTCTGTTTTTAATTTCATTAAATTAATTTAAATTGCATAAAATAATATTATCAATGTTTAAAAGAAAAAATAAATAAACAAAAATTTGATTAAAAAAATAATTTAAATATTATTGCGTGACAAAGGACCTTCGTCGCACAAATATTACTATGTCGAACACTAGGTTTGTCGCATAGAAGATTTCATGCAACGAGCACCAATTTCGTCGCATAGAATGTTTCACGCAAGAAGCACCAATTCCGTCGCGCAATCATCATTTCACATGATGAAGGACTTTCCTCCATCGCCCAATGTCTAACGTCACGAGCTTTGCGCGATGTTGTCTTCACCGTCCAAAATTTTCGACTACCGAATTCGGCTTTGCGCGACGGTTGTGGCTTCATCGCCTAATATGTTATTCTTAGAAGTGACAAGGGCTATTATTTAACTTTTTAACCTATTGTTTCTGGAGTTGATTTTTCATATAAAATTTAATTGTTTTGAATTTTGAATGGTTAATTAACGGAATATATTTAAGCCTTAATTATAGAATAGGTTGACAATTTAAATGGCAAAGTTTGTAGATATGGTAGGTAGGTATTTTATATATGATGTAACGTTGAATATTAAATTAGGGATTCGACATGTTTGCATACTTGGAATAGGAGAAATCATGAATCAAATTTTAAGGAAAAAATAAATGGGAATGTGATCAACTAGTCTCAAAGTTTATATGATTTCTGATTTTTCAAGAAACCGCTCTTTTTTTTTTGTCACAATTTTAACCCTAAAAACTGTTTTGGCAAGGAATAACACTGCATGCATTGACTTTAATATGTTAGATCCACTACTACTTTTCCTTTCCTAATTACTTTGCCTTTGATGTAATTATAGAGAATGGGAAAATCTATGTTAATAATACAAGCTGGTCTTAGTTCTTACCAATGCATATGAGTATACCCCTGTAGACATCGAAATTTCGGTAAATAAATGTTGACTGATAAATCAAAGTTTCAACGCTCATGTATTACATAAATTTTACACGTAGCGTGTGTCTAAACAAAAAATCAAAATAAGTTGGAAAAGTCATCAAACAGGACACGTGTCAACACCTGGCAGAAACGACTTATTTCATCTGGAATATTATATTCAAAATTAGGCCTTGGAAAATTCTATAAATAGAAGGCTAATTCATTTATTTAAGGGGGAACCAATTCATATTACACCTTGAAGCTCTGAAGCTCTGAAACTCCGAAGCTCTCAAGCATCCAGGTTCCCGAAGAATCAAGAAAGCGTTCTTCGTTCTTCGTTCATTGTTCTTCCAAGATCAAGCCCCAACGGCCCTTTAGATCAACAATCATCCACCAATTCAAGATCAAGCCCCAACGGCCCTTGAAGAAAGTGTTCTTCGTTCCTCGTTCATCGTTCTTCCAAGATCAAGCCCCGACGGCCCTTGGATCGACCATCCACCAATTCAAGATCAAGCCCCAAAGGCCCTTGAAGAACTTCCACCAATTCAAGATCAAACCCCGACGACCCTTGAAGAAAGAACCATCGTTCATCATCCGTTCATCCAAGATCAAGCCCCAACGGCCCTTTGAATCAACAACGTCGACAAATCCACACACATCCAACCGTTCTTCAAGATTAAGCCCAAAAACCCTTGAAGATCTGTTCATCACTGCTCTTCAAGATCAAGCCCAAAAGCCCTTGAAGATTCGTTCATCACCGTTATTCAAGATCAAGCCTTAACGGCCCTTGAAGAAACATTCATCCTCAAGATCAAGCCCCAACGGCTCCTTGAAGATCCGCTCAAATCCACCTTCAAAGATCAAGCCCACGGCCCCTTGAAGAAACTTCCAACAGTTCATCCAAGATCAAACCTCAACGGCCCTTGGATCAACGAAACATCCACAAACCAACACCTTACGAAGATCGAATCAAATGATCAAATTTGAGAGAGATTGTAACCCAAAATCATCAAAATACAAATATTTGTTTGTGCACGTTGTTCTTGTCTTTTTCGTTTCAGGAAAATTTCGTGTTCACAAATTTGGCACGCTCAGTGGGACAATCTCTACCTCTCATCTTTTTCTCCGTTCAAGAAATTCAAGCACACTTCTAAAATCAATGGCATCAAGTAAAGGACAAGCCGTTATCATAAATGGAAGAATCCTAAGCACTTCTGCCACAAACAGACAATCCATTGGCGCCACAACCGCTCCTCAACATGCCACTTCAAAGTTAGTGCCGTTAAAAGAGCAAGGGGAGCATCAAAGGTGCGAGTCTGTCATCAACCTGACCTCGCTGAGGGCACCAAAGCATGTTGCTGAGGCACACAAGATGACATCCCAAAACAGCCAACGACGTTCTTTGTCAGCATCCTGGATGTCTAAAGGAAAGTCATGTTTATTGGTTGCACAAGTCATGACCATCGGCGTTACCTCCATCGAAGAACAACTGGCTCAAATGAATGAAGCGATCGCAAGGCTAACACGGATTGTTGAAGAAAAAGACTTGCAAATCGCTGCACTCGTCAGCCGACTGGAGCCACAGGACAGCGAGAACTCTAACCTAGAAGATGAGCCTACGGTGGAGAGAATCAATGTGAAGCCAGAGCCAGACCAAGCAGCGGCACTCATGGGATTTCTTTCTATCCAGCAGCTGCAAGAGATGATCACCAACACCATCAAGGCACAGTACGAAGGGAGCTCAAATACATCCGGTTGTACTCGAAGCCGTATTCAAAGAAGATCGACGCCTTAAGGATGCCGAAGGGTTATCAACCGCCAAAGTTTATGCAATTTGATGGAAAGGGAAACCCGAAACAGCACGTTGCCCACTTTGTTGAAACTTGCAACAACGCAGGAACCGAATGGGACTACCTCGCCAAGCAGTTTGTGCGCTCGCTGAAAGGAAACGCCTTTGAGTGGTACACGGACCTAGAGCCTGAGTCCATCAACAGCTGGGAACAATTGGAGCTGGAATTCCTCAACCGCTTCTATAGCACCCGCCGCACTGTGAGCATGCTAGAGCTAACGAGCACAAAGCAGTGGAAGGATGAGCCACTCATTGACTACATCAACAGATGGCGCACTCTAAGCCTCGACTGCAAAGATAGGCTCTCGAAGACCTCTTCAATCGAGATGTGCGTCCAAGGCATGCAATGGGGTTTGCAATACATCCTTCAAGGCATTAAACCACGGACCTTCGAGGAATTGGCCACCCGCGCCCATGACATGGAGTTGAGCATCGCCCATCATGGGAAGAAGGAACCGATCGCCGACTACAAGAACGACAAAGATCTTGAGACAAAGGTGGAGAAGGTTACGGGGAAATCCACCAAGGAAGCAATGACAGTCAACACAGTTCCCGTCAAAATCCCTACACGAGGCAAGGCGATTCAAGCCGAAGGCTTTCGTGATCAAGAGATGCGTAGACGCACTTTGAAGGAGCTTAAGGAGAAAACTTATCCATTCCCCGACTTTGATGTGGTTGCCATGTTAGAAGACTTGCTGGAAAAGAAGGTGATCGGCTTGCCTGAGTGCAGACTGCCAAAAGAGATGAATCGCACCGACAGTCTAATGTACTGTAAATTCCACCGCTTCATCAGTCATCCGACAGAAAAGTGCTTCGTGCTGAAAGATCTCATCATGAAGCTGGCTCAGAAAGGAATCATCGTGCTAGATCTTGACGATGTGGTGAAGTCAAACTATACCACCATCATTTCTGGCTCTTCCGACTCAAAATCTTCACCTCATTCGCTGGGGGCATGCTCCAAAACCATGCCAGTCAAGCCAAGCGAAGTTGAAGGATGGATTCATGTCACTCCGAAGAAACTGCACAAGAAGCATATGTCTTCTCCACAAGTGCACCAATCAGAAAGGGGGCAAAGCAGCTTTCGCTAACCTCCAGAACAATGTGAAAGTGTTGGAGATAATGAAACTTTGACACGAAGATCATCCATCCCCATCACGATGCGCGATTTCTTTCCTGAAGACTTCTTCAATCACTCGGTCAAGGCTCATTGCTATGAAGATTGTGAGGAACGCCTCTCCAAAATTGCTTGACAAATTCACAAATTCTCCTCGCCTGCATGAGTCTAAACTGCATGGCATAAAGCTCCTGGTCTGCACGAGCATAAAAGGCAACACCAATGCTCCTTGTTCGCACGAGCCTAAACTGCACGAACCAATGCTCCTGGTCTGCACGAGCTGAAACTGCAAAACGACACCAAATGCTCATTGCCTGCACGAGCTAAAACTGCAAACGACACCAAAATGCTCCTTGTCCGCAAGAGTCTAAACTGCATGGCACAACGCTCCTTGTCTGCACGAGTTGAAACTGCAAACGACACCAATCACTCCTTGCCTGATTGAGCTAAAACTGCAAACGGCACAAAAAGAAAATACCAAAAATATGTATGTATTTGAACTACGTTTTGACTTGATCTCTTTCTTTGGAAGGGTACGTAGGCAGCTTGAACATTCAACTTCGAGTTCAATCACATCAAAATAAAAAATAAATAAAAAAAATAAAATAAAAAAAGAGTTTTATTAAACATTTGACTATTGAGAGTCAATTTGATTATACAAAATTATTTATAAAAAAAAAATAGAGAAAAAAAAATGAATACATATATTATTATGTATTTACCAAAAAAAAACAAAACAAAACAAAAAAAAACAAAAGAAAAGAAAAGAAAAATAAATAATATATGAGTGTCTCGACCCAGCAGCAACAAAAGGCTCAAGCCACAAGCCCAATCCGCAGTCAAGTCCAATGCTTGCTCAGACTTCGCTTACAAATCCAGGCCCAATTCTTGAAGCCTTGATCTGCCAAGCCCACGCTCCTGGTCGTCGTCTTCTACTCCAATACCAGCAGCATTAACCTCAACAAAGGCATAGAGGGATCTTCCAGTGCCTTGAAATTCATACCAAACTCGTTGGCTGCTCCCGGCAAGGCGACAAGGATCAGCAATCCACCAGCGACGAATCCACCCCCACAAGTTCCTTCTGATGTCTTCGCCATGACAGGACCTGAGAGACAAGGCGGTTCAGATGGGTGTAGATGCTAGTGTTCAACGAATCGCCGCGCTAGAGAAGGTCGTCGACGTCAACGACAGAGACGGAGAAGAAGCCTTAGAAGATGCGACCGCATAGTCTATGCTCGCTGGGGAATAGAATCCGGAGCGCGACGTTTGAGGGTTTGATCCACTGCTAGATTTCATTCTCGAGGTCATGCCATGGCATCATGTACCGAACAATAACCCATATAAGGGAATGACAAGTCTGTCATATAGTGAAAACCTGCCATCTCTCTTCCCTCTCTTCTTATGTCTTGCCGTTGATCTTGATCAGCCGCTGTTTGTTGTTTTGGCAACAGTAGTAGCAGAAGTACAAGTAGGTTTCATGGACGTGACAAGTAATGTTGGAGATGTGGTAAGGTTGGTGGTGGTGGTAGTATGATGACGACAATGATAAAAGTTGGAGGATCCAAAACTTTAAAATTACCGTTCATCCGTAAAAAAAAAACAGCTTGTTTTTCTCTATGAGAGCGTCTTATGATTTTTTCCACGATAGAACATAAGAGAAAGATTACGTAATGATTAGGGTTTGATTATTGAGAATGAGTTTATTGATATTTTTTTTTTTTATTAATTTTATTTTATACTTGATGGTAATTATGCAATATGATAATAAAGATATTTCATGTTTAAAGTTAAGCCGAGTATAGAGAAGTTATACGAGTTCATACTAAATTTTCCTTCATAGATCTATTAGCCAGGATACCATACCATGACAATGACATCATCTCAATTAGTATATGCTATCTACCTTATTGAGCTTGACGAAAATATATGGTTCTTTATATACTATCCACCTTTTTGAGCTTTACGAAACTATATGATGCTTGATAAGAACTTACGTAAACGTATTTATCATGTCATTTTATTTTTGTTATATAATGTTATGTGTAAATTTTTTAAGTTGTTTTGCATTATTGAATTGAAATATCACAGTAACGATAAACGCGTTTGTAGAACACGGAAAATTTCCTGAAACGAAAGAGACAAGAACAACGTGCACAAACAAATATTTGTATTTTGATGATTTTGGGTTACAATCTCTCTCAAATTTGATCATCTGATTCGATCTCCGTAAGGTGTGTATTTGTGGATGTGCGATTAATCCAAGGGCCGTCGAGGCTTGATCTTGGATGAGCGGTTGAAAGTTTCTTCAAGGGCCGTTGAGGCTTGATCTTGAATGACGATGATGAACGGATCTTCAAGGGCTTTTGGGCTTGATCTTGAAGAACAGTGATGAACGGATCTTCAAGGGCTTTTGGGCTTGATCTTGAAAAACAGTTGTATGTGTGGATTTGTTGACGTTGTTGATCTTCAAGGACGTTTGACGTTTGAGGGTTCGGTTTTTATGCTAAACCAGACAAAATTCAACCATGCCCACCCATATAAGGGAATGACAAGTCTGTCATGTACCGAACAATAACCCAGCAACAGATCAACCATCTGCAAGGAAAATAAGCGATGAATAGAAAGGTCCACTTTGAAAATAATTTAATTTGTATAGAAGGATCAATAGAGAGGGGGAAAAGGTTAGCTCGTTGAAATAAGCAATCTATTTTTTGGAATCAAATAAGCTATGAGGATCGTCCGTTTATATAATTGAGGAACTTCAGGTTAGGGATTCCATTGTATCAATGACATGTTAGAGATTTAAACAAAAAGAGAAAGTGTAGAGCACACTGTGTCCTTATATGGAGTGGAAAAATTTGCGATAACAATGGCGTCGGAATTGAATTACAACATTCTAGGAAAAATTTCTGACATTCTGTCCTTATATACAGTTGATAATGAACCTAAGTAAAGAAGCAGCGGAAAAGTAAAGAGTAGTAAAATAAAAAATAACAAGGAAGCAAGCTCCTCGTCAGCCACGGAAAAGAAAAGCATCTCTAATAAATGACAACCCATTACTACAGCCTGAAAGTTCGAAATCTTTTAGCAAGAAAAAAACGACATTAAAAGCCTTGAGTTTAATTTTTGACAATAAAACTGTAGGACCGATTTCATATCTTGATGCATGCCATGTTGATGTATTTTATCGACAGATTTTTAATTTTTGTTTTTTTATTTATTTGCTCTTTGAGAAGTATTTCTACTAGCTAGTAAATGTTTAGCTTATTTTCTTTTATATTTGGTTTAATAGTATCACCTTCACCAAATGACACTATGCATGAGCGTTGAATTTGTTGAACCCGGTAATTGGATCTTCGTTGTGCTAAACATTTGTGTCTTTGCCTTGAAGTCATTGAATTTCGCCTCTTACGTTGATGATCCCGCCATTGTTCTCGTTGGCGCTCTCTCTCATCAATAATATGTGCATTTTATTGCTCTAAACCAAGAAAATGTAATGGTGCACGAAAAATGTAGTTAGCATATAATATTATATAAGTACGTACATAAATTAGAAAATTTTTGGGACAAGGATTGTCTGCCCTCCTAGTTGTGGTGCCCTTCCATGCCCTCCTATTTTGTTCAGTCACGGTTAAGCTACGTCAATATTTTATATTTTTATTATTTTTTGTCTTATTATCTCATTAAAAAATTAATATAAAATATTGACGTGGCTTAACCGTGACCGCACAAAATAAGAGAGCATGGAAGGGCACCACAACTAGGAGGGCAGACAATCCAAGTCCAAATTTTTGTATACATAACACAAATATTAAATGGATGATGAGTAATAAGATGATTTTAATAGTTCATACAAAAATATTCATAGATGAATTTACAAATATATAATTACTAGGGTCCAAAAGAAAGAAATCATAGTTACTTGTTGATTTTGATCCTATTGTTTCTTGGTTTTCTTTCATTTGATTTTGTACAATATTTACGGAGTTTAATCGAGTTTGATAATACGGAGTTCAATCAAGTTTGATAATTGGCACATCGTTGCATTTAATTTTGAGCTCCTTGTGATGAATTTGCAACTCGGTGTCTTTGTCTTTGTTGATTGCTCCTACGAAACCTTTGATGTGATTGTTCTTGACAATTGTGAACATTTATTTGTCCCAATCGAACTTCGTTATTGCTGACCTATACAAAAAAATTACAAAAGAGAATGAATTTTAGTTCTTTTAAAAAAGGAAAAAAAAATCATATTGAACAAAAACGAAGGTGCAATTGTAAAATCTCCAACCAAAATGCAGGTTTAGGTCTTATGTATTTTGATCCGAGTGAAAAAAAAAAGTTTTTTTGTGTGAAAGTAAATGAACCCTACTAATATAAAAAAAAAAAAAAATTGAAACTTTAAGCAACAAAACACTGAAATTTCAGTTAATAAAAAGAGTAGAAACGCAATTAAGACGACAACCTATGATATATTGCTCCTATCATTTCCCTTCATACTTGATCTGTTGAAGTCAACTTAGAATTTTTCGTATTCCTACATGAACAAAAAGAAGAACACGATAATTTTATTTTTGAAAAAAAAAAAGAAAAGAGAACATGAGGATTGTGAATAGTCAAACAATTAACTAACATATGAAAGTGATGTTAATAATATAAGTTCATGTGAAATATTTCATACAGTACCATTTATGTGCACGTTGTGAGTTACAAATATTAATGTTGCAACAATGGTCATTACATACAGTCTCTATCTCTCTCTCTTTTAAGATACACTAGCCTTTATGCACACGCTCACGTGCGTGCAGAAGACATTTTTTGAATCACGGCGTGCTACTCGCAACTTATATGTTTTAAATGTATTTATATGCATAAATTGACAAAATGAAAGTCAAATATTTGAAGTAAATAAATAATTTTAGATTATGCTAGAAGAAATCCCTCATAAACCAATTAAAGCAGCTAAATTCACATAATAAAATCAGTCTCTATAGAATTTACATTAAGAATGAGAAAATCTGAGTATTTATCAAATATAGCCAAATATTAGCCCCTAATTTCAAAAATGTCAGTTTTTATAAAAACTTTCAAATATATCCAAAATATCACTTAAATAGACTCAAATACCCTTAATTCATACAAATAACTAGTTGTTGATTAAAAGATTCTTGTGCGATAATCAAGTGGTGCTTTCACTAATTTTTCTAATATGCACTTGAAGAATTTCTATTCCGTAAACCTTAAAATATGCTTTTTGCACTTTCTAAGAACACAACAAATCTCTTGATTCACTACCACAGTCAATGATAGCCTTCAAAACAAAATCCGGACATAGACAACACCCTTAATAATGCAAAGATGAAAAATTAAATATGAAGCACATATAATCCAAAGGAAAATTGAGATAAATAATGTTGCAAGAATTGATAGTTCATTCTTCCATAAATATTCAATCGATGGAAGAAACTACAAAAGCAAAGAGAAAACATAGACAAGAAAAAGTGCAAAAAATAACCATCTACACTCATCTTCGTGTAGGGGTGATAATTCTTCACCAACAGTCGATGCCTTCACTAGGTCTCCTCCAATTTTAAGGTTTAGCTGTGAGATCTTTTCATCTAATAGGGTTTTGGTTTTTTAATTTATTAGGTTTAAAGCTTAAGGGTATTTGTGTCTATTTAAGTGATATTTTGGATATATTTGAAAGTTTTTATAAAAACTGACATTTTTGAAATTAGGGGCTAATATTTGGCTATATTTGATAAATACTCATTAAGAATAGAGAAAATAATATTTAATAAACAATTGATTGAATCATATTATTGCTAGCCTATTGTGAGGCTAAATTTAAAAAAAAAAATCATTTGACAATTAATTTAATCACATTATTATCCGTGTGCGAAAGATCTTTTTTATATCCGGCATTACACGCCTCTTAAGATGTTTTAAACGTGTTTAAAAATAGAGAAAATGATATTTATTAAATAACTGATTGAATCACATTATTGCTAGCCCATTATGAGGTTAAGCCCACCCCCTCCCCCTTAGTGTAGATAATATCGTTTGTTAAAAAAAATCATTTGATAACTTATTTAATCACATTGTTATCCACGTGCGAAAAAACTTTTTTTATAACCGACATTACACGCCTCTTAAGATGTTTTGAATGTGTTTAAAAATAAAGAAATTGAATCATATTATTGCTAGCTTATTGTAAGATACTAATTTAAAAAAAAATAAAAAAGTAAATTATTAAAGAAATACTGTTAAAATGACGAAAATGACCCTACCTTATTAGATGTATTATTTTGGAATGCCTTTGAAGTTTTTTGTTTTGGGGACTTTTTTGTCCAAATATTTTTATTGAAGCATGGTGACACCAAATCGGTATTCACTTTTTCCATTCTATTTATATATAATAGATTTCTTTTATACAAGATAGTGTAATGTTTTTTTTTTTTTGCCTTTGGAAAAAATGATATTATCTATACTAAAGGAATGAGGATTAGTTTCACAATTGACCAACACTAATATAGCTCAAATGTGCTTTTGACGAGAATCGAATCTAACACTTCTCAATTACAAAGGAAAAACACTAACACTAAATCATAATACTAAATGATAAATAATGCACTATTTAAACACATTATTATGGGTAAAAGACTGTTTACTACCCTCATGTTTCATGGTTTTCAACATTTAGTACATCAAGTTTTTTTCGTCTCAAAGTCATACCTAAAGTGTAAATTTTGGGACAGTCTCATACATCCGTTAGTCAAACTGTTAAATTTGCCGTTAATTGTGACGTGGCGCCCATGTGGACAATGACTGGGCGCCACATGTCAGCCATGTTTTTTTTTCTTTCTTCTTTTCTTCTTCTTCTTCTTCCACCCGACTGCAACATTTTTTTTTCCTTCCTCCTTCTCCTTCCTTCCCTTTCTTCTCTTTCTTCCTTCTCTTCCTCCGAATCTGGGGAAGTTTTTTTTTTCTTCCTCCTTCTTCCTTCCTCTTCTTCTTCTTCTTCTTCTTTGGCAGATTCGGTTTTTTTTTTTTTTTTTTTTTGGAGGAAGATGAAGAGGAAGGAGGAAGGAGGAAGGAGGAAGGAAGAAGGAAGAAGAAGAAGAAGAAGGAAGAAGAAGAAGGAAGGAAAAAAAGAAAAGAAAAAAAGTTGCAGTCGGAGGAAGAAGAAGAAGAAAGAAGAAAAAAAAAAGCCGAATCTGGGCAGATTCGGAGGAAGAAGAAGAAGAAGAAGAAGAAGAAGAAGAGGAAGGAAGAAGGAGGAAGGAGGAAGGAGAAGGAAGGAGGAAGAAGAAGAAGAAAAAAAAAAAAAACTTCCCCAGATTCGGAGGAAGAAGAAGAAGAAGAAGAAGAAAAAAAAGGAGAAGGAGAAGAAGGGGAAGGAAGAAGGAAGAAGGAAGAAGGAGGAAGAAGAAGAAAGAAGGAAAAAAAAAAACGAATCTGGGCAGATTCGGAGGAAGAAGAATAAGAAGAAGAAGAAGGAATAAGGAGGAAGGAGAAGGAAGCAGGAAAAAAAAAATTCCCCAGATTCGGAGGAAGAAAAAGGAGAAGGAGAAGGAGAAGGAAGAAGAAGGAAGAATGAGAAGAAGGGGAAGGAAGAAGGAGGAAGGAAGAAGGAAAAGGAGGAAGAAAAAAAAAAGTTTGCAGTCGGGTGGAAAAAGAAGAAGAAGAAGAAAAAAGAAAGAAGAAAAAAAAAATTTCTCCAGATTCGGAGGAAGAAAAAGGAGAAGGAGAAGGAGAATGAAGAAGAAGGAAGAAGGAGAAGAAGGGGAAGGAAGAAGGAGGAAGGAAGAAGGAGAAGGAGGAAGAAAAAAAAAAGTTTGCAGTCGGGTGGAAGAAGAAGAAGAAGAAGAAGAAAGAAGGAAGAAGAAGAAGAAGAAAGAAGAAGAAAGAAGAAGAAGAAAAAAAAAAACAGTGTCACAAAAAAAAAACGTGGCTAACACGTGGCGCCACGTTATTATCCACATGGGCGCCACATCACAATTAACGGTAAATTTAACAGTTTGACTAACGGATGTATGAGATTGTCCCAAAATTTACACTTTAGGTATAATTCTGAGGCGAAAAAAACTTGATGTACTTGAAAACCATGAAACATGAGAGTAGTAAACAGTCTTTTACCCCATTATTATTATATATGGCCTCGGTAACCCCACTGAGAATAAAGATTAGTTTCAAGACACGAGCTGTCCTTATACTGCCAATTTTTCTGGTGACAATAAATTTGGGATTGAGCATATATTGGATTGGCCAACGGATCTAACCCGACCAACCCAACCGATGCCCTGTGTTGAGATACTTGGTCTCTCTGCACCCAAACGCAGAGACCAATCCCCTTCTCAGTTCAAACCCAACGCCATAAACCCCCACACCAGTCCGTCTCCGGCGACTTCGACGGCTTCGAAGCAGTTGCGACGGCGGCGCCACCATCTCTTCTCAATTCCACCTCAGATTTCGACTAATCTTTCAGACTTGGACGCAACCGCAACCAAGGTCAGTTTCATCTCCTCCTCCTCAATTTTTATATAATTATTTGATTATGTATTCGTGAACCCTGATTTGGATTACTTCATCTGCTCTTACCTTTGCGTTTCCAAGTTGAGATATGACATTGGCTTTTGCCGTTGTTGTTTGAATTGTTTGAAGAATTAAACTTTTTACGAACCCGAATTTCGGAAAATTAAAGCATTTATAGTTTTGGGTTCACTAGATTAGCGATGAATATGTTTCCTACGGTTAGGGGGTTGATATAATTTTGGTGGGTGTTGTTCCTTGGAGAATGCTACTTCTATTTGTTGGCCAAGCTTGCTTTTTCTTTACTTCATTTTGCATTTTATATATTTATGTTGTCGAAATAACACGGGCCATTTGTATGTCGAAGTACGATTAGTTTGCATTCTTTAATTTTCATTTGCTTGAATTTGATGGGGGGTTTGCTCGAACTCCATGAGCACAAACATTCTTTTGCTCAATGTGTCATTTTTACTACTGCGGATGCGTTTGGCAGGCATGGTTTTCTTGAGCTGGGGCAGGCCAACTCCTCAGGAACAAAAAGCTTGCATTGACAGGTAAACAACATTGCTCTTAATATATTTTCATTTCTGCTACCGACGAATTGGAAGTTGAAGCCTTATTTATGAATTTGTGCGTAATGCTTATAACCAGGTCAGGTAGCTTTAACTATGACCCTAAATTCAAGGGAGCTACTGCTAAGTCCCTGTCTTCCCTCCAAGAAGATAAAGGGCTCTCAAAAGATGGTTTCTTGTTAAACCATTCTCGTAATTTGGTTGGTTCGGGTCTGGATGCTTATGAAAAGGGCAAGACGGCTCTTCAGGACTGGAGGTCAGCCAATGTCGTTTCAAGATTAAAGGAATCTCAGTTGAGAAAGGAAAACGTTATCTTATGACAGAATGTGTTTGGTTTTGCAGGCATTTTGGATTGAATTGGGCATTTGTTGATCCGAAGACACCAGTTCAAAATGGAGTGAAGTTTTGTGTTTGTGTCAAGGAGTTTCTGCCGTGGGTCATGATGCCTCTCCAGGTTGTATATGTAAATGAAAATAAAAGAAGTAAACAGGCCATGGCATCTTTCCGTTTTGGAGGTGGTACCCTTCAAGGTCACCTGCTGGTTAGTTCTTTTTCACTTGGTTCAGTTATGCCTTATATTTTCTTCGTGAATTTAAGATCAAGAGTGTTTAACTTGGAAAGAGAAGATTATAAATTATAGAGTTATATGAAAATCCAAACTGATTTGTGGTCCACAAATTTTGTGGAACGTAGGCTGGGGAAGAACGCTTCTCAATTGAACTGGATGAGAACAACCAAGTGTGGTATGAAATACTTTCCTTCTCGAAACCAGCCCACCCGTTGTCATTCATTGGATACCCATATGTAATGCTTAGGCAGAAGTACTTTGCTCATCAATCTACTAATGCAATCATGAAACATCTGAATGCTTCAAAATCCTAGTGTATTTATATGCTAATGAAATTCCTTTTATAATAAAAGCTTTCATTGTCGGTCTCTTATCTTCTTCTTATGGTTTAATTGACGGATATCATTATGACTCATCGTATTGACTCTGGTGTATGTTTTTGTTAAATTGATTGATTTAACATGAATTTCACTTCTATTTTCTTGTGAAGCATCGTCTTTGGAACTTTGTCTTGTTGTTATTAGAGACATTAGATGCGGACTCATTTTGAAATAGTAGCTACCCCTCAATTATCACAGCCAAACCGGTTTTGAATGCTGTTTGGTTGTTACTGCTTTCGTATGCTAATAGAAACATTCTATTTGGTTGAGTTCCATGGAGTTGGGAGTATTGTCTCCTTACCTCTGTAACCAAGTTGCTCTACGTCAGTATGGAATGCAACGGTGAGAGTTCAGTTTCCCGGAGTCAAAGCTCCTAACCGCATGTCCAGCTTCGGTTTGACCAAGAAGTGGGGTGCCAAAGCGAGATTAGCACAGCCTCGATAATGTATTTGGTAGTGGAAAGTGGAATAGGATCCTCTCCGGATCTTCTTTGTGGGGATCTGGATGATCAATCAATCGTGTCAGTTCATCGTATATCGTGTGGTTAGAAATTATTTGAAATTTAAAATTTAAAATTGAATATAAATAGTACTTAATGAAAACTGACCGCATGATGTACAATGAGTGGACATGATTGATTGATCTCCGGATCCTCTTGATGTACAATGAGTGGACACGATTGATCGATCTTTGGATCCCCGCAAAGAGGATCCGGAGAGGATCCTTGTCCGTGGAAAGTCTTGAGCAGAAGCAGAGAAGCAGTAATCCTCACCCACAAACAATATTCGACCATTTGAAAACTTTAGATTGATTATATTTGGAATAACTAGCTGGATGTGATACATTTGAAATGATTATATGCAAGGAATCGTTTTATTTTTCACTTATTCTAAGCATAAGTGGAGGATATTATGACATGTTTAGAAGTGCTTTTAAAATGATAGAAAACGTTATTGGTGAAAATGGTTTTGGGTTCTAAAGTATTTGAAGTGCATTTTGGAAGAAACCAGTTATGTGCTTCTTTCAAAAAGCACTTCAAGTGCTTTTCGAAGATTCACTATCATTTTTACTAAGGTATTGGTTTCGAAAGTGCTTTTAATCCATTTTGAAAGTACTTTCAAACACACATGGCAACCAACTAAAAACATATATTATTAAATTTATACTATCTTTATTTCAGAAAAACACCAAATGATAATTTAAATAAATTGAAAATTCTTGACGTGTTTGTTGGTCAAAGTACTTTGATCAAATCTTAAGAAGGAACATATCTAAACTCTATAACTTGTAAGGAGAAGTCGGACTTGGCTACAATGCGTTTATATGTTTACTACAATTACCAAATAACGGTCTCATATGATATGATGACCCATAACATAATATCTTACCGCTTATGGGTAGTTCGCCAGTCCCCAGAAAATGAATGCAGCTAACAAAAAGTAAAAGACAAGTACACATACACAAACTTTTTAATCTTATGTGTTGCATCCGTATAATTTATTCAGTTCGACGTCTAAAAATTAAGAATGAATGTAAAACTAAAAATTGTTTGTGAAAATAATTGAAATGATCAAAACACCGCGCAAGACAGCGAGAGTCAATTGAAATATACGGGTTTTAGCAATTTTATCATGGTCAGCCTCTCTCTCTCTCTTGACAGCTATCGTTGTATCATAGAATAATACGGGTTTTAGCAACAAAGTGGTTAATTAAGGGTGTACCGTGATCGGTATTTCTGACAAGTGATAGTGAAGTATTTGCAACATGGCTTATGAATTGCATCGCCTTTGATTGCTTTGGTTCCTTTCTTTTTTCGTTTCTTTTTGGTTTTGTTTTTGTTTAATCTGCATTTCATCAACAAACAAGAATGTTCTTGTCTAACTTTAATACACTCTGTCGCTTGGCACCGATAAATCTCGGCCGATAAATTGCGGAATGGGGAGGTTTAAGGATATAGAAAGAGGAGAAGAAATGCAGCGGGTGCCATTGAAGCATGCTAACAAGTTTTGGGGGGCCATATTGAATCATTGATGCAGTTGAAGGTTTCAGGTTTAATTTGATTATCGGGCAATAGTTTAAGGGGGGATGGTGATTTATAAAATAGATTATGAAAGTTTTAGATTCGGTTGGAATCAGCCAACATGGAATTAACTCTTTCAAAACCCAAGGCCAAACCCGATTATTGTTTATTTCACATGTTACTCAGATTCTATTATCGTTTGTTCTTATTACTCAGATTATTGTAATTTCTCATGCATTTATGTGCCATGTTTCTGATAGAGTCGTTGCATTTGTGCCTTCGAGAATCGCAGGCAGGGGCAGATGTACAAGCCAACCACAACCCTTGATGAGGGCTGTGTAAATAGTTCATCTTAACCCACCAAATCAGGACCCATGAGACTATTCGAAAGCTCCAAACTCAGCCTCTTCGAGTTCAAAGCTTCTGTATTATGCTCACAAGTGACCCCTTTTGGCCCCTTCAATTCCTTTGTACAAAAAAGATGGCTAAAGCCTGTAATTTCGGCCCGAACACGCTTAGAAGACCGAACAAGGGACTCGAAGCTAGACAAACTCACAACCCACCTCAAGAAGCTCGATATCATCCTAAAGCTCCATGACCTCATGTCCAGTCGGAAGCGCGGACCCTTTGTGTCCTTGCAACTGATGTCTCGATGGAGGAACCTTGTGGGGCTTAATGTAGGCATTGGCGCCTTTGTTCACAAATACCCACATGTTTTTGAGGTGTTTAAACATCCCGTACGATGCAGTTTGTGTTGCAGGATCAGTAAGAAAATGAGGGGTTTAATAGAGGAAGAGGCAATGGCTATGAAACAATGGGAACTCGAAGTTGTTCATCGTGTAAAGAAGTTGTTGATGATGTCTGTGAGTGGCACTCTTCGTGTCCATGCTTTGAGGTTGGTCAGGAGAGAATTTGGATTGCCCGAGGATTTCAGAGAATCTATCCTTGGTAAATATTCAAAGGATTTTAGGTTGATTGATTTAGAGGTTGTAGAACTGATTAGTAGAGATGAGAATTTGGCTGTTGCTGAAATTGAGAAATGGCGAGAGAAGGAATTTAAAGAGAAGTGGTTGAGTGAGTTTGAGACAAAGTACGCCTTCCCTATAAATTTCCCAACAGGGTATGAGATCCAGGCAGGATTTAGAGATAAGTTGAAGAATTGGCAAAGGCTTCCTTACGTGAAGCCTTATGACAGGAAAGAGGTTGTCCGCATTCGTACTTGTGGAGGGATAGAGAGTTATGAGAAACGGGCGGTTGGTATTCTTCACGAGTTCTTGAGTTTGACAGTAGAGAAGATGGTTGAGGTTGAAAGATTATCTCATTTTCGGAGAGATTTTTCTGTGGATGTTAATGTGCGGGAGCTCATCTTGAAGCACCCTGGAATATTTTACATATCAACCAGACGTAATAGTCAAACTGTTTTTCTTAGAGAGGCTTATAGTAAGGGGTGCCTGATTGAGTCCAATCCGATATATGATGTTCGGAGGAAAACTTTAGATCTTGTTTTCCTAGGGCGTCGAAATACTAGACAAATGCCAGCTCCAAAGGAAATTAAGGAGTTCAAAGTAGATGGGGATGGCAAAATGGATGGTGACTGGGTTATTCCAATGTTAGAGAACTTGGACAATGGAAGTTGAAATTGGTAATTCAAGGTTTCACAAATACAATGAGAGTCCTTGAAACTAGTGGAATGGATATAATTATTGGGGGATGGAAATGTTGATCATTTGATGATGATCCATATTTTTAAACACGTGTCATCTGAAAAATAACTTGAGTTGGACTCTTCAACGAAGAACCCTCACAAACCACTTGAGAAGAGTGAACCTGCGGACGAAGTGGTAATGACGCTTCCCTCTTAAGAGATCTCTGTTGATATTTATTTTGTCTTAGATGTTCATAAACATATATCATTTTTGTGGTCGAAAAAAGGATCTTCTACTAGGTCTGATCAGTTTTACTCTGTAGTTCCAATGCCGCATCATTGCACCTTCTTAGCTATTAAGCAAAACTTGTTTATTCGTATAATTAATTTTCTTCTAGTAATAGCTCGCTCTCCATAAATGGGGGTAAGGCTAGCCGACATTCACCTCTCCCAGACCCTGCGTAAAGCGGGAGCCTTGTGCACTGGGTACGACCTTTTTTAATAGCTCGCTAACCACCAATATAGCTTTTGGAGGATTATTTATGCCACATTCACTATCCATCTCATAATTTATGTAGTGCTGAAACCAGGATATGTGTGAACATGAAAATCTCAGATAGTCGTGAACTCTAAGAAAGTCTTAAATACTTGTACATGCCATATTTACCTTTATTTATGCCGGCGAGTCATATCTTCTTACTTGGGAAATACTGTCCTTCTTTCATGTTAGTTTTTGCATAGATCCATGTGAAATTGTTTTGGTCCAAACTAAGACAGAGTGAGGAAAAAGAGGTTCAGAGTTAGGTTAATTTTGGATTTGAAAGGTGTTATCGTTTTCAAATCGTCTATGGTGATGCACTGTTGCTTCTTCTTAATAGCTATTTTCCTTTTTAAGATCATCAATAATATTTATAGAAAAAATACATTTCTACGTAGGCAGATGTAACCCAAATAGGTCGTACCCAGTGCACAAGGCTCCCGCTTTACGCAGGGTCTGGGAGAGGTGAATGTCGGCTAGCCTTACCCCCATTTTATGGAGAGGCTGCTCCCAAGTCTCGAACCCGAGACCTACCACTCATGGGCGAAGGCACTTGCCATCGCACCAAGTGCGACCTCTAGATGTAACCCAAATGCTTAACATATATTCTTTAATAATTGTATTCACCAATTCTAATGATACAAGAGGGTGGTTTTCTGAAAAATTATTATTTTTTGTTACCAAACTAAAACATAACCCAATTGAAGATTACTTTATCAAAGAGTTTTCTAGTTTCTCTCTTATTTGGTGGTTTTCAAAAGAACTTGAAATGTAGTGGCATGGTTCTTACATGGAGCCATGGATGTCTCACTCTGGACGGGTTTTATTGTTTCTTCCTTCCAACATTAAGTGATTAACACCGTCCATCTGGTTAAATTGGTTGGAAAAACTGATTCTAGGTTGGAAAGAGATGATACAAGAGGTCCAAATTGTTATGGTTGATGCTTTTAGGTTTGTCCTGTAAACTCTCTTTATACTCGTATGCCTTCATAGATGAATTGTTTTATATTAGAAGGTTATATACCAAAACTGACTTCTTGCCTTGGACATGACAATGGTTATATCTTAATCTAATATAATTCAGTAAAGTGTATGACAGTCAAAATGTTATGGTGCAGATCATACTAGGACGTAGTATTATAGGTCCGAAGATACTTGGTGGTTATTCAGCTTCTTTGACATTGAAACTATACAAGCTTTTGTGTTTGTCATTTCAATTGGGAAATTTTATCTCTTCTTCTAAGAAAAAAAAAGAAGAAGAGAATTATAATAATGTTTGATGCTAGGGGTAGGAGCCTAGGAGATAACATCTTATTGGTAGAATGACATAACAGTCGACGGTGCCTTTGTATGCTAGGGGTAGGAGCCTAGGAGGGCGAGTTGATATTTTGCTATATCTTGTTGAAGTGAGTTTTAAGAACTTGGTGTTTCTTACTTAGTCTTTTTGCCCTGTCTGAAATGTTTACTGACTGATCTGTCATCTGTTGTACAGGCATAACCCCAGTTTGCTATTATCTAAAAACAACATGACAAGAATGCCTAGTACCGTCAAAAAGATGTCTGCTTCCCAATATATGGGGGCTATAACATTATGGAGCCGAGGTCTTGGCATTTTCCAAGTTGATATTATTTTGTAACAAAAAGTGCCGACATATTCAGTGGCTCATTCAGGTCATTAATCTTCAGGACCTCTCATCGAATTGCTTTAACTCCCATATTTGGGTTATATGGTGAGTGAGCAATGCATGCTAGAGAAATATGGATTGGTTCTTAGTGTGGATAACATTGATCTTTATTGAATTTAAAAACCTCAAATGTATGATTCAAACGACAATAATCTATAACTCTTACTTTATATTTTGTAATTCGCTTATCCCGGAATGGCAGATAAAAAGGCATTACAATCTAGAGACTGTTTGCTGTTTGTTTTGTAAAATAACCAGTTTCTTCCTTAAGATTTTACTTGCTGGTGACCGCGGAATGGCAGAGATAAAGTCCACTCTTCTTACTTTTTTGTAGGGAGCCACCTGAAAATTTCGAGTACAGAAGTTAGAAGACTGTTTCTCAAGATTAGTGGCCTACTGAAAAAGGATGCAGAATGAGCTCAAAGACTGACCTGGCCTGCAACAAATTGGATGACTTGGTCTTCAGTGAGTCCATCTGGACTAGCTGTTCTCACCACATATGCCATTGGTATTTGTCCTGCTTCTTCGTCTTCAACACTGCATCATTTTTAGTCGTATTATATACACAGATAGATATAGATATGGATGCAGATATAAGGAGCTTGTGCGCATTTTGAAAGAGGGAGGTAAGCAACACACGGTATAACGGCTGCATCAAGAATTTGAGGATGACTCAAAAGTATGGCCTCCAATTCTGCCGGAGCAACTTGATATCCATTATGCTTGATGAGCTCCTTTATCCGATCAACGATGAAAAGGAAGCCTTCCTCATCAAAATAGCAAAGATCACCAGTTTTCAGCCAGCCATTTGAGTCAATAGTTGCAAGTGTTGATTCCACATTCCCCAAATACTCTTTCATAATAGTAGGGCTCTTTAGCCACAGCTCTCCTTCCTTATATGGCGGCAAGGCCTCCCCTGTTTCGATATCCACTATCTTAGCAGAAAAACCTGGCAGCAGCACCCCACAAGAGGCGGAGTGAGCCTTTGCCTGCTTGTCTGAAATGAAAATAGTTGCTGCACCACAGCTTTCGGTTAGGCCATAGCCTGGCCTCATCTCAACCCAAGGAAACCGCTCTCTAAACTCATCAATCAATTCTTTGCTCAACGGTGCAGCCCCTGAGCTCACCCTCCTCAGAGACGACAAGTCGCAGGCAGCTTTGCTTGTGTACTTTACTAGTCCAAGAATCACCGGAGGCACAGCTGGTATGTTGCTCACTTTGTGAGTTTTTATAGCATCCAACATGGTGTTGAACTCAAACCTTTGCATCAAAACAGTGGTGGTTCCTGCGCAAAACAATCCAAGGCCGAAGAAAGCAAGCCCATAGATGTGGAACATAGGAATGAAGCACAAAAACACATCGTCCTGTGCTGATGTTTCGTCCACCGTCCATCTGAGCATTGTGATAATGGCAATGAAATTTGCATGTGTTAGAACTACACCTTTACTTGTCCCAGTAGTCCCTGAGGAGTACAAAATAGCAGCAGTGTCTGACTGAGTCGGACGGGCTTGCATTAACTCGGTTGGAATGGGATCATAACCTTCAATCAACTGTTCAATGGTGAGTGAGTCATCACCACTCAACGGCCTTGATGTTAATATTGTAGGCACCCCAGTTGGGACCAATTTGTGAAGCTCCTCAGGAGATGAAATAGCAAGCTTGGCGCCCGAATCGCGAACTTGCTTGCCGATTTCTGACTCGGTGTTGATTGGATTTGCCGTGGTTAAAATTGCACCAATTGACAACACTGCCAGGCATATGGTTGGGTACAAAAGTGAGTTAGGTGACAAGAGAAAAACCACATCCCCTTTTCTAACACCAAGTGCCTGGTACAAGCCTGAAGCAAGAGCATGAATTGAATGAAGAAGCTGTTCATAGGTGACTTGTTCGTTGGTGGCCGAGTCAATGAGTGCAACTCGCGACTCGGCCTCATGATGGGGCGGTAACTGCGACAAAACAAATGTGGCCGTGTTGAGGTTATGCTTGGCGGGGATTTTGTAACGGGGACCAAGGTTGAGAGGGGAGTGATATATTCCGGTTTTTGGATCAAAACCATTTGTAGTACTTCCGGCAATGTGGACTCGATCATCCCCGCCGGAGAACTCTTGGAGAGACATTATGCTTTTGAAACTGATATGTGGCGAATGTGTTGTGTTAAAGTTTGGTGCAACATAATGCAGATATATAGGACAGGATTTCGGGTTATATTATTGTTGTTTGAGTATGACATTCGAGGTTTAACATTGTCAAAAACGTCAATGAAAGTTGGATTATCGTTAATTGCTTCAAACATTCATATGTTCTCAGTGGCCGGCAGAACAATTCAACGGAATATTCACTGAATAAATCTATGTTTTATTTTTTGCCTTAAAACATTCATAGATTTCATATATCTGCCGTACAGAAAGAAAAAAAAAACAAAAACAAAAGAAATGTATTAAAAGGGTTGATGAATCATAATCCGTGTTGTAAACCCTAAATTACAGGAATGGAGTTTTGAACTTGGGTGCAGTCAGGCAAGTAGACGGCTCTAGTCATTTCGAACTTGGGCACGGCGAGAAGGGGAATATGCGGATGTAGTCAATTGAGCTAAGACTAAGTCCGCTAAACAAGATATTGATGATTTGAGTTTTTGGAGATTGTGATGGCATTCGGCAGCAGCCTGAATCCATAAGAAAGTTGTTTGGAAATCAAGCTGGCATTAGCATTGTGCAGAGGAATAAGTTTTAAGGTTGCAGCTGGCATTTCAAAATTTAAGGAAGATATTAAAAAGTCGTTGAACTTGCGTAGTGAGTTGATAATAATGCTTTTGTAAACAACTTAAATTATGAACATATGAGTTTAAAGACAAAGGCTTCATCCAATACGCAATCCACCACTCGTTTGTATGTCTTCTTCTCTATGGATTTACGCAAACAAACAAAAAACATAATTAATTGAAAACCTTTTTAAATGAATAATATATATAGAATAGGGGGGACATCGAACACACAATTTGACACTTTTTTTTTATAGGAAAAAAAGATTTCATTAAACAGAAAAGTTTCTAGTACAACCGATTCCCAAACAATCAAATCTAAAAACATCCAAGGCCAAAGCAGGTAGACAATAATCCCAAAAATATGGATGTTGTGCTTGAGCACCAAATGAAACAAATAAAATGAAAGAAATAACTCTCAATTTATTAACTGATTGAGATAACAAATGTACAAAGAATAATCTCACAAATTGGTTCACTCAAATTATTTTTACGTGAGCTCCTTTTATTACAAAACAAATGGTTTGCATTCTAATATGTAAAGCCATAAACAAGTTTGTGATTGAGAGAAAAACAAGGATAACCAATACAAAGTAATTGACCAAGTTTTATATCGAGCCACATGTCAACAATCTCCACCTTGGCGAGATTCGTAATCACAAACATATTCAGGCACATAGTATATGAGCTATGTTCAAACAATGCTCAAACTTGGTAGGTCCGAGCGCTTTAGTTAACATATCAGTTGGGTTGTTTGCAGTTGGAACTTTCTGAAGAATAATCTTTCTTTTGGACAAAATCTCACGAATAAAATGAAACCGAACATCGATATGCTTTGTCCTCGAATGATAAACTTGGTATTTATACAAGTGAATAGCACTTTGACTATCACAATGTAGCTCCACTTGCTTTTGATAAATTCCTAGATTCTTTATTAGTCCATGTATCCAAATGACCTCCTTTACAGCTTCTGCAATAGCCATATATTCGGCCTCCGTTGTTGACAAAGAGACTGTGGATTGTAGGGTGGACCTCCAACAACTGGCCATTTGGCCATGGTAAATAAGTAGCCAGTAGTCAATCTTCTTTTATCCAAATCTCCAGCATAGTCAGAATCAACATATCCAACCACAAAATTCTCAAAACTACTATCACTTTGCTAAAAACATAAGCCGACATCTCGTCCCATGTAGGTATTTTAGAATCCACTTAGCTGCTTGCCAATGTTTTTTTTCTTGGATTGTGCATATAGCGACTAACCAAACCAACGACATGAGCAATATCTGGTCGAGAATATACCATAATATACATCAAGCCACCAACCAAATTAGAATATGGAATATTCTTCATCTACAGCTTCTCTTCATTGTTTTTTGGAGATAACAAAGCACTCAACTTAAAGTGAAGAGCCATTAGAGTGCTTACAGGTCTGGTGGCATCATTAATACCAAAACATTGAAGCAATTTACACAAATATTGCTTTTGTGTAAGATACACCAAACCTTTTTCTCGGTTACGAATAATTTCCATACCGAGTACCTTTTTCGCTTCACCAAGATCTTTCATCTCAAACTTGTTCTTCATCTGTACTTTCAACTTTTCAATCTCCTTAACATTCTTTGATGCAATTAACATATCATCAACATACAATAATAAATAAATGAAGGACCCATCTTGCAACTTTTTGAAATAAACACAATGATCATATTGACTTCTTAAATAGTGTTGACCTTTCATGAATTCATCAAACATCAAATACCACTGTCTTGGAGATTGCTTCAATTCATACAAAGACTTATTCAATTTACAAACACATTTCTCTTTTCCAGTTACCTGATACCCATCAAGCTGAGACATGTAAATTTCTTCATCAAGATCTTCTTATAAGAAAGTCGTCTTAGCATCAAGTTGCACTAGTTCAAGATCAAATTGTGCAACAAAGGCTAACATAATATGAATAGATGAATGCTTCACAACAGGAGAAAATACTTCATTATAATCAATACCTTCCTTTTGTGCATATCCTTTTGCTACCACTCGTGCTTTGAATCTTACATTGTCTTCTCCTGGACGACTTTCTTTTTTAGTATACACCCACTTGCAACCAATAACTCTCTTACTGGGAGGCAATTGAACTAACTCCCAAGTGTTGTTCTTCACAAGAGAATTCATTTCTTCATTCATAGCCTTACGCCATTCTGTATTTTTAGAGCGGTTCATAGCTTCCTTATAACGTTCTGGGATTTTTGCATTAATAATAGGAAGAGCATAAGCAACATAATCACTATATCTTGCTGGTCTCTTTGTGTTTCTCTTGTCTTTGCTTGTAGCAATGCACTCTATAACTGGAGGCTATTGGGTATGAGCCTCTTCTTCATCATGGTAAGAGACATCTTCATCTTCTTGACCTTCATTTACTTCTTGTTCAATCAAAACAGGCAGTGGAGTAGTGGTAGCAATCTTTTCAAACACTTGTCTTTGAGTTGCTTTGTAACATAGAAGTTTCGTCAAAAGTCACATCTCTGCTGATTACAAGTTTCTTCAAATCTGGACACCACAAATGGTAACCTTTGACGCCACTATTAAAGCCCACAAAATAGCCTTCTTGGCTCTTGGATCAAGCTTACTTTGAGTCACATGGAAATAAACGAACAACCAAAAATATGAAAAAAATCATAATCAGAAGCTCGTTTTCCAGTCCACTTCTCAATAGGTGTTTTACCTTCAATTGCAAACGAAGGTAAACGATTGATAATGTGACAAACATATGTAATTGCCTTTGCCCAAAATGCCTTACTTAAACCAGATTGAGCCAACATGCATCTAACCTTTTCGAGTAACATTCTGTTTAACCTTTCAGCAACTCCATTTTGTTGGGGAGTACCACGAACAGTGAAATGCCTTATTATACCTTCTTCTCTACAAACTTTGAAAAATGAATCAAAGGTGTATTCACCACCATTATCTAACCTCAAAACTTTAATTTTCTTACCAGTTTGGTTTTCAACCATTTTCTTCTAGTTTAAGAAAATATTTAACACCTCATCTTTGTGTTCCATTGTATAAACCCAAGCTCTTCTAAAGTAGTCATCAACAAAAGTTACAAACCAGTGCTTATCACTCAATGATGTAGTCTTGGTAGGACCCCAAATATCTGAATGCACATAATCTAAGATTCCTTTAGTTTGATGCACAACAATACCAAATTTAACTCTGGTTTGCTTACCCAAGACACAATGCTCTCAAAAGTTGAGCTTGCAAGTTTTGGCTCATTTCAGCAGTCCCTATTTCAAAAGGGCTTGAAGAGCTTTTTCACCAGTATGTCCAAGTTTCATATGCCATAACTTGGTGTTGTCAGTATCTGGTTTTTTAGAAATTGTGGCTGCACCACCTAAAAATGTTTTCCCCTGCAAGAAATATATATTCTGCTTTCGGATTCCCTTCATCATAACCAAAGCACGTTTAGTAACTTTTAGAACACTATTTGACATATTTACATTAAACCCATTGCTTTCCAAGGCATTCAAAGAAATTAAAATTTTCTTCAAAGCAGGAACATACCACACATTGGACAACTCTCTAAAGACGCCATCATGGTGTTTCAACTTAATTGTTCCTACTCTATTTTTATCACATGCATAATCATTACCCAATAAAACAGTTCCCGCCTTTACAACTTCTAGATTAGTAAACCAATCTCGATTTGGACACATATGATGAGAACAACAAGAATCCAAAATCTATACATCAGAATCACAAGCAGAAAAATAACCAAAGCATAATCAGATTCATCATCACTAAGTGCAACGTTAACATTGGTATTTCTATTATTCTTCTGCAGCTTAAGGCAATCCTTTATCCAATGTCCCTTTGTATGATAAAATGCACATTCATCTTTGTCTAATATTTTTCTATTTTGTGAACTACCTCATGGTCGAGATTGAGATCTTCTTCTGTTATTGAATCTCCGTCTTTCATTCATTCCGTCTCTAACAAACAAAGCATCTGATGCTGTATTCTAGACTTGCTTATCTTTATGTCTAACTACATGGTTCATCAATGCATTAGACACATATTCAAAATTTATGGTGTCTTTACCATAAATTAAAGTAGTAGCTAAATGATCATACGCCTCAGGTAATGAATTTAACAAAATCAAGGCTTTATCTTTATCCTTGACATATTCATCTAAATTTAACAAATCAGGCCGGTCCCAAGCCCGGATAAAGGAGGAGGGGGAGGGCGTCAGGTAGTCGACAGCCGGCACTCCATCATCACGTCGAATCCTTATGAAAATGAATCCAGAACAAAATCGCGCTAAAGCTAGGGCGTCACCCGTAAGTGGCGCGCTGTGTGGCCCGAGCACAGTGATAAGTGAGCAAGGGTCGCTGTATCTCCATCGGCACCCGGATGCAGTGTTAAATGAGCAAGGGGGCCATAGAAACTTCTTTTCGAACGACTCCACTCAAAGTTGTTTGGGAGCATATGCTCCTATCAACTTTACCCGGGACACACAAAAGAAGTACTTTGATCCTATTAAACGGGGGAGGGTGAAGAAGCTAGGACAGAAGGGTAGAGTTCAAGAGAGCAAAATGCGTTTAGGAACGTGGAATATAGGAACCTTAACGGGAAAATCTATGGAAGTAGTGGAAGTTATGGTGAGGAGAAGGATAAATATTATGTGCCTACAAGAAACTAAGTGGGTTGGTAGTAAGGCAAAGGATCTAGAAAACTCAGGGTTTAAACTTTGGTATTCGGGCACAAATAGAACGAGAAACGGTGTTGGCATCATCGTGGACAAGACCTTGGTACAAGATGTTGTAGATGTCAAGAGGGTAGGAGATAGAATCATGGCAATCAAGATTGTAATAGGACAAGAACTTATCAATGTGATTAGTGCGTACGCACCTCAAGTAGGGTTGGATACGAGTTCGAAGGAGAAATTTTGGGAAGATCTTGGAGACTTGGTGCAAGGAATTGCTCAGACAGAGAAGTTATTTATAGGAGGAGATTTAAATGGACACGTGGGCAGGGAGACAGGCAACTATGGAGGTTTTCATGGTGGCCATGGTTTTGGGGAGAGAAACGAGGATGGGGAAGCTATCTTGGATTTTGCAATGGCATATGATCTCTTCTTAGCCAACACCTTCTTTAAGAAGAGAGAAGAACATGTGATCACCTACAAGAGTGGGTCGTCAAAAACACAAATAGATTTTCTTCTAATGAGGAAAGGGGATCGTATAACTTGTAAGGATTGCAAAGTTATACCAGGAGAGAGCGTGGCTAATCAACATCGCTTGTTGGTGATGGATGTACATATCAAAAGAGTAAGACAAAAGAACAAGACTTGGAAGTGCCCAAGGACTAGATGGTGGAATCTAAAAGAAGAAAAACAAGTCATTTTCAAAGAGAATGTAATCACCCAATGTGTGTGGGATAGAGAGGGGGAAGCTAGCCAAATGTGGGATTCCATGGCTAGTTGTATCCGAAAAGTAGCAAAAGAGGTATTAGGAGAGTCCAAGGGCTTTGCCCCACACCAAAAGGAATCTTGGTGGTGGAATGAGGAGGTACAAACAAAGGTGAAGGCTAAGAAGGAATGCTGTAAAGCCTTATACAAGGAGAGGACCGATGAAAATGGTGAAAGGTATAGAAAAGCGAAGCAAGAGGCGAAGAAAGCTGTCAGAGAAGCTAAGTTAGCGGCTTACGACGATATGTATAAACGACTAGATACCAAAGAAGGAGAGTTGGATATCTATAAACTATCTAGAGCAAGGGAAAAGAAGACAAGGGACCTAAACCAAGTGAGGTGCATCAAGGATGAGGATGGAAAGGTTCTTGCTACAGAGAACGCGGTTAAAGACAGATGGAGAGGTTATTTTCATAATCTTTTCAATGAAGGACATGAAATGAGTGCTTCTTTAGGGGAGTTGAGTAACTCAGAAGAGTGTAGAAACTACTCTTTTTATCGTCGAATCCGGAAGGAAGAAGTGGTTGTAGCTTTGAAGAAGATGAAGCATAAAAAAGCAATAGGCCCAGACAATATACCAATCGAAGTGTGGAAACTTTTGGGAGAGACAGGTATAACATGGCTCACTAACCTTTTCAATAGGATTTTGAAAACGAAGAAGATGCCAGATGAGTGGCGAACGAGCACTTTGGTGCCTATCTACAAGAATAAGGGCGACGTACAAAATTGCATGAACTATAGGGGTATTAAGCTAATGAGTCATACAATGAAGCTCTGGGAGAGAGTCATTGAGCATAGATTGAGGCAAGAGACACGGGTTTCGGACAACCAATTCGGGTTCATGCCAGGGCGCTCAACCATGGAGGCAATCTATCTCTTACGAAGATTGATGGAAAGATATAGAGATGGGAAAAAGGATTTACACATGGTCTTTATAGATTTGGAAAAAGCGTATGATAGGGTCCCAAGAGACATTCTTTGGAGGATTTTAGAGAAGAAAGGAGTACGAGTAGCATATATCCAAGCTATAAAGGATATGTATGAAGGAGCAAAGACTGCCGTAAGAACTCATGAAGGACAAACCGAAAGCTTTCCCATAACTGTAGGATTACATCAAGGCTCATCCTTAAGTCCTTACCTTTTTGCGTTGGTAATGGATGAGTTAACAGGACATATTCAAGATGATATTCCTTGGTGTATGCTTTTCGCAGACGATATAGTGTTGATAGATGAAACTCAGGAAGGGGTAAATGCAAAGCTTAACCTTTGGAGAGAAGTGTTGGAATCTAAAGGTCTTCGCCTAAGCCGATCAAAGACAGAATATATGGAGTGCAAGTTCAGTGCAAATGGAGGCCAAAACGAGTTAGGGGTGAAGATCGGAGATCAAGAAATACCAAAGAGCGACCGTTTTCGTTACCTAGGATCTATCTTGCAAAAGAACGGAGAATTAGATGGAGATCTCAACCATAGAATACAAGCTGGATGGATGAAGTGGAAGAGTGCATCCGGCGTGTTGTGTGACCGCCGTATGCCACTGAAGCTCAAGGGAAAATTTTATAGGACGGCAATAAGGTCGGCGATGCTGTATGGCACAGAATGTTGGGCGGTGAAACATCAACACGTTCACAAAATGGGTGTAGCGGAGATGAGGATGCTTCGTTGGATGTGTGGGCACACGAGAAAGGATAAGATTAGGAATGAGGATATCCGGGGTAAAGTAGGAGTAGCCGAAATTGAAGGAAAGATGAGAGAAAATCGGTTACGGTGGTTTGGACATGTGCAAAGAAGGCCTACTGACGCTCCGATTAGAAGATGCGACTATGGGACAGAGGTTCAGGGCCGAAGGGGTAGAGGAAGACCTAGGAAAACTTTGGAAGAGACTCTAAGAAAAGACTTAGAGTACTTGGATCTAACGAAGGACATGACACAGGATCGAGCACAATGGCGTTCTAAGATTCATATAGCCGATCCCACTCAGTGACTTGGATTTTCCAAGTCTCCAACCGAGAAGTTTTCCTCACTCGGGAAATTAAGGGAACATTACCCCAACCTACATGCTCCACTCAGAAAGCTTCAACATACAAGCTTCAACAAAAGAAAATTCAAAGAACTTAGCGAAGAAGGCTTTGGTGTATTTAACACAATACGTTGAAATGAAGGAAAGCTTATTTATTGATATCCCCGATAAGCTACAAATATGTACATATGCATGAGTCAAAATAAACACACAAGAGGGAGCCTTCACAAAGGTTGCTTAGGAGAAGTCTCAGCAGTCGGTAGAGCCCCAGAAAGAGAAGGCACCGGAGGGGGATCATTTGGAGCCTCAGTACTGGACAGAACCCTAGAAGGAGGAGGCATCAGAGGTTGATCATTCGGAGCTTCATTATGCGGTACAGCCCCAGAAGACGAAGGCAATAAATGCCTTTGGAACAAACCCACAAATCTCTGATGATCAAGTAAAACCTGACCATCAGTTTCCTTCATCTGGTCAAGCTTCCTCTTCATGTTTGTAGCATAGTCATGTGCGAGCCGGTGCAACTGTTTATTCTCATGCTTGAGCCCCCTAATCTCCTGTTTGAGACTCATCACTTCAGCCGCCAATGACTCAACTTGGCGGGTTCGAGCAAATAGGCGTTGGGCCATATTAGACACAGAACCTGCACACTGAACACTGAGAGCCAGCGAATCCTTAACAGCTAACTCATCAGACCGTTTGGAAAGTAGTCTTTTATCTTTGGGAGTGAGAAGGTTCCTGGCCACCACCGCAGCGGTCATATCATTCTTCATCACGGAATCCCCAACGGTAAGAGGACCAGTAAGGGAGACGAAGGATGGGCGCCATATGTTGTCTGGAGAAGGCGGGGCTGACTCTTTAACAAGGTTCAAGTCAAAACGACGGTCAGAGGGGCCAGACATTTTCAAAGGTGTTGAAGAGAGAAGAGGTCGGACAAATCAAGATCTTCGAAGTGCAAGAATGAAGCTTCTACTGGTGGAGATTCAAGTGTGCTTTGGAACTTAATGCCAGCCCCTATAAAAATCTGCACTCGACGGAGCTTCAGAAATCGAAGAGGCGCCTGCTCAGAAATCGAAGAGGCGTTTGCTTTCTCAAAAGTTGGGCTGCTTAGAGATCACGAGGGTTGATCTCAGAAATCGAAGAGGCGTTTGCTTTCTCAAAAGTTGGGCTGCTCAAAGACCACGAAGGCCGATCTCAGAAATCGAAGAGGCGCTCGCTTTCTCAAAAGCTGGGCTCCCCAGAGACCACGAGGGCCGATCTCAGAAATCAAAGAGGCACCTACTTTTCCAGCCTTGTCAGCACCTGTCACACGCACACTCAGCTTTGCGGAAATTATGGGCATTCTGTCGAAGACTTCTGGGGAAGTAGAAAACACATGAATCTTACTGTTCAATCACCCACTTCCCACACGCAACAATAGCTCACGGGTACCACAGATAACTTTGCCAAAGTTCTCTGCCAAAGTTGAGCACGTGAAGCTTGCAGCTCCCACTACATCGCTCTGACCAAGAAGGGTAAAAGAATAGCAAAGAAACAACACTAACAAAGTTTAGACCCATAAATTTTGAAGGTCTAGCTACCATATTATTACCCACAAGGGTAAAGGAACAGTACCATTGCTGGATAATTGGAAAGTCCCTGTGTGTCAACCTCTGTGCTTCGTGGCAAGGTAGACTAGCAAACATGCCCAACCTTTACTCACATTCGAGAAAACACTCCCAATAAGATTGCTTGCTCCAAAATCGAAGAGGCACCGTCCTCCAAATCTCGAGAGCCAGACTCCCAACATGACTACTTTCTTAAAAATCGAAGAGAGGGTAAAGGAACAGTACCATTGCTGGATAATTGGAAAGTCCCTGTGTGTCAACCTCTGTGCTTCGTGGCAAGGTAGACTAGCAAACATGCCCAACCTTTACTCACATTCGAGAAAACACTCCCAACAAGATTGCTTGCTCCAAAATCGAAGAGGCACCGCCCTCCGAATCTCGAGAGCCAGACTCCCAACATGATTACTTTCTCAAAAATCGAAGAGACACTGCTTCCCGAATCTTCGAGAGCCAGACCCCCAGCATGATTGCTTTCTCAAAAATCGATGAGGCATCGTTCTCCGAATCAATCGAAGAGGCGCTCGCTTTCTCAAAAGCTGGGCTGCTCAGAGACCACGAGGGTCGATCTCAGAAATCGAAGAGGCACCTACTTTTCTAGCCTTGTCAGCACCTGTCACACGCAACAATAGCTCATGGGTACCACAGATAACTTTGCCAAAGTTCTCTGCCAAAGTTGAGCACGTGAAGCTTGCAGCTCCCACTACATCGCTCTGACCAAGAAAGGTAAAAGAATAGCAAAGAAACAGCACTAACAAAGTTTAGACACATAAATTTTGAAGGTCTAGCTACCATATTATTACCCATAAGGGTAAAGGAACAGTACCACTGCTGGATAATTGGAAAGTCCCTGTGTGTCAACCTCTGTGCTTCGTGGCAAGGTAGACTAGCAAACATGCCCAACCTTTACTCACATTCGAGAAAACACTCCCAATAAGATTGCTTGCTCCAAAATCGAAGAGGCACCGTCCTCCGAATCTCGAGAGCCAGACTCCCAACATGACTACTTTCTCAAAAGCGAAGAGAGGGTAAAGGAACAGTACCATTGCTGGATAATTGGAAAGTCCCTGTGTGTCAACCTTTGTGCTTCGTGGCAAGGTAGACTAGCAAACATGCCCAACCTTTACTCACATTCGAGACAACACTCCCAACAGGATTGCTTGCTCCAAAATCGAAGAGGCACCGCCCTCCGAATCTCAAGAGCCAGACTCCCAACATGATTACTTCCTCAAAAATCGAAGAGACACTGCTCTCCGAATTTCGAGAGCCAGACCCCCAGCATGATTGCTTTCTCAAAAATCGAAGAGGCATCGTTTTCCGAATCTCGAGAGCCAGATACCACAGACCACTTTTTCAAAGTGCTCTAACAGAGTTAAAACATGTGAAACTGGCAGCTCCCACTACCGTGCTATGACCAAGCAGGGTAAAGGAATAACATTACTACTTGTTGTTAGGGAGACTCCTATATATGTCGACCTCCATCCCCAACGGACAGGCAGACCTGCAAAAATGCTCAACCCTTCATCATATCTGAGAGGGCACTCCCAACGAAGCCTTTCGAAATATTCAGCTTTCTTTCCCCCCGATAATAACTCTGCAAACAAGCTATACTAGAGCAAGAATATCTCATATCATCAGGGTTAAAAGCAAGAGTATCCCATATCATGCTTTTTCCCTGTCTTTTCCTTTGGCCTTGTTTTTACCTGCAAGACAAGGAGAAAGAGAGCAATCAGTCAGCACTTGGAATCAAGCTTCCAGCCAGGAACTGACTGCCTGGAACCCCTTACCTGATTACTTACCTGGCATTGCTCTCGAGTACTCATCTTCAACATGTTATGTTTCCAGGGAAGATTCCGCATCTGCTTGAGGAACAGATAGGGCAAGTGCGAAGGATACAAGGAAGCATGTGGAGACAAGCGTAACAGCACACGTGCCGATACATCCATTACTCTGTCAAAAGCAAAAGTATCCCATATCAGCAGGGTGGAACGTACTCTAGATTTGATGGACTTGTTTTGACCCTCAAATTCTTCAGTCGGCCTTATACTCTGGAGGAAACCAGAAAACCCTCCAGCTCAGTTCAAGAATAAGCCTGTGGAAAGTTACTTCTTCAAAAGCAAAAGTATCTCATATCATCTCTTCTCATTTTTCTTCTCTTTATCCTTCATGCTGCTGCAAGATGGGGAGAAGGTGAACAATCAATCGGAGCTCTGATTGCTTACCTTGTCTGTCACCTCTTTCAGCAGACCCCCTAGCTCGGCGACTTGGGGGACTCCTACTACATGGTTTGTATCGCGCTTGACCAAGCCTGAAACTACAAGTAAGCTTCAAGTGAAATTGATACATTACCTTGTGCATCTCCACCAGTTAAAGATACCACCCCTGGATGGAGGAAGAGTACTTCCAGAGAAGATGCCACATCTACCTATGAGACAGATAAGGCAAGTCAAGACGACACCACACTCCGATACTTAGAAGTTTCGTGATTACGAGATCATTCTCCCACAATATTTCCTAATGTCATTTGTACTAAATCATTCACCTGTACTCACTAAAGGAGAGCTTGAACCTATGTACTTGTGTAAACCCTTCACAATTAATGAGAACTCTTCTATTCCGTGGACGTAGCCAATCTGGGTGAACCACGTACATCTTGTGTTTGCTTTCCTATCTCTATCCATTTATATACTTATCCACACTAATGACCGGAGCAATCTAGCGAAGATCACAAAAAGCGACCGTTTTCGCTACCTAGGATCTATCTTGCAAGAGAACGGAGAATTAGATGGAGATCTCAACCATAGAATACGAGCTGGATGGATGAAGTGTAAGAGTGCATCCGGCGTGTTGTGTGACCGTCGTAGGCCACTGAAGCTCAAGAGAAAATTTTATAGGACGGCAATAAGGCCAGCGATGTTTTATGGCACAGAATGTTGGGCGGTGAAGCATCAACACGTACACAAAATGGGTGTAGCGGAGATGAGGATGCTTCGTGGGATGTGTGGGCACACGAGAAAGGATAAGATTGGGAATGAGGATATCCGAGGTAAAGTAGGAGTAGCCGAAATTGTAGGAAAGATGAGAGAAAATCGGCTCCGGTGATTTGGACATGTGCAAAGAAGGCCGACTGACGCTCCGGTTCGAAGATGTGACTACGGGACAGAGGTTCAGGGCCGAAGGGGTAGAGGAAGACCTAGGAAAACTTTGGAAGAGACTCTAAGAAAAGATTTAGAGTACTTGGATCTAACGGAGGACATGACACAAAACCGAGCGCAATGGCGTTCTAGGATTCATATAGCCGACCCCACTTAGTGGGAAAAGGCTTTGTTGTTGTTGTTGTTGTTGTTGTTGTAGCGATTAATTTGTCAAATGAATTATGTGTAATCATTTTCGTACCTTCTTTGTATTGGAATCGGTATAACTACTTTTTCAAATGGAGGCGATTTTTAATACTCTTTGTCATGTACTTGTCCTCCAATTTTTGTCATAGCAACTTAGCTGATATTTCTCGCATGACAAAATACTTTTGAGGTTTTGCAAGACATAAGCGAAATGTAGAACAAGCCATTTGATTTAACTTGTTCCACTCAACTTCTTCTATATCCTCCAACTTGTCTTCTAACGTCAGATCCAAATCTTGTTAAGCCAACACATCTTTAACCTCACATTGCCACATACCAAAGTTATTTGTTCTATTGAACTTTTCAACTTCAAACTTTGCATTTTGAACTGTCTTTGCCAAACGCGAAGCGTGTGATTCTGGCAAAGGATGCGCACCTCCCGATTCTGATTGATCGCCCATCTTTGTCAAGCAAGTTTCAAATACAAACTTTGATACGGATGAGCCTAGTGGCTCTGATACCAATTGTTGTGCTTGAACACCAAATGGAACAAATAAAATGAAAGAAATAACTCTCAATTTATTAACTGACTGAGATAAAAAATGTACAAAGAAGAATCTCACAAATTGGCTTACTCAAATTATTTCTACGTGAGCTCCTTTTATTACAAAACAAATGGTTTGCCTTCTAATACGTAAAGCCATAAACAAATTTGTGATGGAGAGAAAAATAAGGATAACCAATACAAAGTAATTGACCAAGATTTATATCGAGCCATATGTCAACAGTGGATTCGTCAATGAAAGGCCCAAGTGAGCTAATTTGTCCATGACATAATTCGCTTTCCTAAAAATATGATGTCATCTAATGCACAAAAATCCCGACGCTAGCTACTTGATGTCCTCAATGATCAGTATAAGATGCCAAGGGGATTTCCATGCCCCCTACACCACCTGAATGATGAGTTTGGAATCCTCCTCCACCACAAGCTTTCTCACTCCTTTGCACCTGGCAAAAGAAAGACCCTCCTTTAAAGCAGTGGCATCCGCGAGCGAAATGGTGGCCCCATCAAGATTGAAAGCACCAGCTCCAATAGGTTGTCCACCTCGTTCCTTAAAACAAACCCAATAGCCGCTTTATTTAAACAAACCAAGCCATCAAAATTTAACTTTACAAAACCTCTCTAGGGGCAATCTAACAGGATAAGGACTTATGCCTTTGAAAACTTTATTATTCCTATCATTCTAAATTTGCCAACAATTTTAGAAAACCTTACTCAGACCACTGCATTCATCATTGTTAATTGATTCTAACCAATCTAAAAAATCATTTGTATAACCAACATTACTCAATCGTTTATTTAACGGCAATCGGTTCCAGACTTCTTTTGCAAAATCACAATTCAGAAAAAAAATGATTTTGTGTTTCTTCCTCCTTGCCACATAACGGACAATCTTTGTTAGGATTTTGAATGAATTTAATCAATCTTACCTTAGTATGCAATTTTTCTTGAATAAGCAACCATGCAAATTTTTTCACCTTTGGTGGCATGATTAACCTCCACATCCTCTTAAGGATCTTTTGTCTCATCACTTCATGGTTTTGATTACTCTGAATCCAAGTAACTGATTTAATTGAGAACTCACCAATTGATGAATGATCCCAAATGAAGTAATCTTCCTTATTCTGCAAGGGAACAGTTACCAAACAGATTTTTTTTTTCACAATATCTGAACCAAATACTTGAGAAAGCCGGACTTTGTCCCAATTTCCATTATAAATTAAGTCACAAACCTTAGTTTCCCAATTAATATTTTGATACTGATTAACAGGAATGAGGTGGACAAGAGGATAAGGAAAAAACCAACGATGGGTCCAAAAAAAGATGTCCCTACCATTACCCACCACCCATGTCATTCCCACTTGGATAACACATCTACTATTTTAAATTCCTTTATAGGCTATAGAATAGTTTTGTCTAACCTTACAACTTAAAAAATCATTATTCCTTAAATATTTCCTTCTAACCACTTGAGCCCACCAATTGTTCTCATTTTTTAGAACTATCCAACCTAACTTAGCCAGGCAAACATTATTGAAATGATCCACTCTTCTAATTCCTACCCCCCCCCCCCTTGTTCTTTAGCCATGCAAACTTTATCCCAAGCTAAAGGATAAAGTTTCCTATCTCTTCTCCATAAGAAATCCCTACATTCCTTGTTTACATTCTTTGTTACACGAGGGGGACACTTAAAGCAAGAAATCCCTATATGGTTAGGCATACCAGTTAGATTAGACTTAATAAGAGTTAATCTACCTGCTTTAGAAAGAGTATTCGCCTTCCACCCTGCTAACTTTTGTTTCACTCTTCTTAATAATTCTTGTTCATTAACTGGATCTTTCCAGAACACAATGTTATGAATACCCAAGTACTTACCAATTGTTGTTTTGTGTTGTTTATGTAGGATATTTACAATTGCATTTCTAGTTTGAGCACTAGTATTGTTTGAATAGTATAAAGATGATTTATGAAAATTTACATGCTGACCAAATGCTTTAGCAAACATATTAAGAATTTGGAGGACATTCCGCACACCCTTAGTAGTTGCTTTGGCAAAAAAAGACAGTCATCCGCAAACACTTGATTAGAAATTCTAAATCCCCCGGGAGAGGATAAAATACCAATATGAGACTTAGGGTTATTGGCCATACTGTTAAAATGTCTAATTACATGTTAGATGCAAAGAATAAAAATATAAGGTGATAAAGGGTCCCCTTAGCTAATCCCCCTCTTCGGGTAGAAATAACCATGGTTCGAGCCATTTATTAAAACCGAGAATGAAGAGGACTTAGTACACTCCATAACTAAGTTTACTTACCTTACCGCAAAACCAAATCTCAAAAGCACATACTCAATATAATCCCAATTAAGGAAATCATAGGCCTTTTCAAGATCTAATTTAATTCCCATTGCTCCAATCCTTTTTTTTTTTTTTTTTTACTTTAAAGCTAGAAAACATCTCATGAGCTATCAATATATTATCATGAATATAACGTCCCGGGGCAAAAGCCCCTTGGCAGTTAGATATTCACAAATCGAGCAAAGGTCTTAACCTTTTGATAATGATTTTCATAATAATTTTGTAACTAACATTACAAAGGCTAATAGGTCTATAGCTACTTACCACCTCCGGATCTATGTTGGTATGATTAATCAATCTTAGACTGGACTTATTAAAGAAAAAAATCCTTTACCATTGCATTAACTGAATCTTTAATGATATCCCAGCATTCATGGTAGAAACTTGCACCAATACCATCAGGCCTTGGTGCCTTTACCGCACCAATGCTTTTCACTACCTCCCAAACCTCAACGTCCTCCACAGGTTTAAGAAGCATTTCATTTTGACTATTATCAATGCAAGAGGTAATAATATTAGCACAAGAAGAAATATCCACGGGTGAAGGAGGATAATCATAAGAAAAGCACAGTTTAAATTCCTGCGCAAAAACTTGTTCAAGTCCTTCACCCACATTCCACCAAAACCCATTATTGTCCTTTATCCTCTTAATTTCGTTTCTTTTCTTTCGAATAGTTGCTGCTGTTTGAAAAAACCTAGTGTTCTTATCACCTAATTTGACACGTATTTTATAAGACGTACTACGTAACTTTTTTTAATGATTTGAATCGTCTATATTTCAATTCATCATCCATAAATCATCATTACAAAAAATTAGACAAATACAAAACTGGACGAATACGGGTTTGCAAAGAGACACTAGGGTGATTATCGTTTAATCCAAAAATCATATGGTTTCAAATGTGGGCAATTTTTTATAGACATGATCTTTCAAAAAAATATATTAAAAAAATAGACGGTTTGAATAATTAATAAAAAAAATTGTGAACTCGATCCTACAAAATGAGTGTCAAGTAGTCATGTCCAACTACAGGCCAGGAGTTGTAACTTGACAGAGGTGTTCCAAGTTTACGAGGTTTGGAAGCAGGGCAGTCATGTCCAAGTTCAGGCAAGAAGTGGGGACATGCTGGCGAAGCGCTTCCCAATTCCAACAAGGATTGGAAGAAGTAGACATTCGAGGCCTCTAGAGCTTGGGAGTTTCCTGCAGGGGAGGACTTCCCCTCCATTCCCAGGATCTTCAGTCCTAGTAAATACTTCTTTCCTTTATAGCCGTTTAGGCTGATACAAGAATTAAGTAGAAATTAATATGCTCATAAAACCAATTAAGTGTAATTAGTTTATGAAATTACTCCATGCATTAGAACACTGTTTATTTTTAAAGTAACGAGCAAAGATTATTGTTTGTTATTCGTTTCAGATTGCAAACCAATATATTTAGGTTGCTGAGACAAACCCCATATGACATATATTTCTTCATTATTTATAGTCATAGGAATGTCAATTTGGTGTTGGCTATCTGCAAAGACCAGTATGTATCGGGTACATGATAATTTATCTCGTGTCATTGTATAGTGAGACTAAAACAAATACGTAAGTGCTCGAATAGTTAAGTTCACTACACGTGATCAAACACAAACTTTTTTGTGTACACTAGATACATACTCATGTTAATAAGATTTTGACCGCTGTAATCATGCAGAGTTAGTCATTTGACTTGAAGCATCATTCACATCACAGTTGTCCTATGGATAGCTTAGTGAGTTTGTGATATGCATTAAACCCTGGTAGTTACCGAGTGCAACTATGCATGACAGCAGTGGCGAAGCCAGGATTTCTCGAGGGGAGGGGCGAACTTAAAAGAATGCAAGGTTAAAGAAAAATGGCAACAACTAAATGTTTTTATATAGTAATGTCTTCCATAATTAATCAATACAAATAAATTACAATTGTTGCCGGCGAGGTTTCATGTCATGAAAACGTCGCATAATAGGCTCATTATCAATAAAAGCAAATACATCTTTCTCAATGTAAACAAGCATGCTATCACTCAACCATTGATCTCCCATTTTGTTACGCAATGGTGTTTTCACAATTTTCATAGCAGAAAAAGCTCTCTCCACCGAAGCGGTTGCAACCGGTAACACCAAAGCCAATGTAAGAAGTTTATACATTAACATATAACTTTCACACCTCCCGGTCTTCACTAACTCTTGTGCAAGATCACTAATTCCTCTCAATGATGAAAACTCACTATGCATCTTCATATCATGAATGTAATTTGTTTGTACCATACTTGACTAATCCCGAAACTACTGAGCACCGGTCAACGTTATACCGTCAAGGACCCAGAAGAGTTTCCTTTCAACCAGAAGGCCAATCACAATGCGACACGTGTCGACATCAGAAGCCAATCACAGCGCGACACGTGTCAACATCAGAAGCCAATCACAACACGACACGTGTCAATATTAGAACAAAACTAGAAACTCTCTTATATAAATAGGGATCATTCTCCCACAATAATCTCTAATGTTATTTTGTACTAAACTATTCACTAGAACTCACTAAACCAGAGCTTGAACCTATGTATTTGTGTAAACCCTTACAATTAATGAGAACTCCTCTACTCCGTGGACGTAGCCAATCTGGGTGAACCACGTACATCCTGTGTTTGCTTCTCTGTCTCTATTCATTTACGTATTTATCCTCACTAGTGACCGAAGCAACCAAGCGAAGGTTACAAAACCTGACACTTTCTGTTGTACCAAAGTCATAGCTGATTTTGTGCATCAACATTTGGCACCCTCCCAATTGACAAAGTCCAAGCTAAGCAGGTTCGATACAAGTCTGCCCGCTACCTGATCATTAATGACCAACTCTACAAGCGCGGTTTTACCCTGCCATACCTAAGATGCCTTACACCTGCGGAGGCGGAAATTGTCCTTCGGGAAATACATGAAGGAGTCTGCGGAGATCATGCTGGGTCTCGATCCCTAGCACACAAGACTTTTCGCCAAGGATACTATTGGCCAACACTCCACCAAGATGCCATCAGAATATCTCGCTCATGTGATAAGTGTCAACGCTACGCAACTATCCCTCACTCCCCTCCAGAGCCGCTCACTCCTATTATCAGCCCTTGGACCTTCGTCCAATGGGGACTTGATTTGATCGGCCCAATGCCTGCAGGGAAAGGCAAGGTTCGCTATGCAATCGTTGCAGTTGACTACTTCACAAAGTGGGTTGAAGTAGAACCCTTGGCAACCATTACTGAGGGAAAAATAGAAGACTTCGTATGGAAGAACATCCTCTGCAGATTCGGCATTCCCAATGCGATAGTCACAGACAATGGGCGGCAGTTCGACAACAAGAAGTTCAAGATGTTCTGCTCTAAGTTCAACATCAACTTATGTTTTGCCTCTCCAGCCCATCCACAGTCTAACAGACAAGTCGAGGTCGTTAACAAAATAATCAAGCGCACTCTGAAAACTAGCTTGGACAAAGCTAAAGGTTGTTGGCCAGAATTCGTACCGCAAGTTCTTTGGTCATACCGCACTTCATATCGGACTTCCACAGGAGAAACTCCGTTCTCACTTGCTTTTGGTACAGAAGCAGTTGTCCCAGTTGAGCTTGAGCAAGCAACATACCGAATCCAGAACTACATACAGAGTGAGAACGACAAGCAACTCACCCTCAACCTGGATCTAGTCGAGGAACACAGAAATCAGGCTCACCTGAGGAATGTCGCCTACAAGCAGCGCATCTCCAACTACTACGACTCAAGGGTCAAACCTCGCTCTTTCAAAGTGGGAGACTGGGTACTGAAGAAAAGATTACTCTGTGATAGAGTCCCGAGTGAAGGAACACTCAGTCCTAACTGGGACGGACCGTTCGAGATCGTCGACATCAGCCGCCCTGGCTCCTACAAGCTCAGAAGCTCCGACGGCAAGACCCTTGGCCATCCATGGAATGCTGACCACTTGAAATACTATTACAAATAGACTCACATTGTACAAGTGTTAAGCTACAGCCGTTCGGCATCCTATGTAACAAAGACCATTTGGTATGAATTCAATAAAGAGGTGATTTAGCCAACTCGGCCCTAAACTCTTTTACATTCTGAGCAATGAAACACTCAAGTGTTGAAGCTTCAACGCACATGTTTCCAATACAAAATAAAATCTAAGTATATGTCAACAAGACTATACAAAGGATCTATGCAAACATAGCCAAACATTCATCAATGATAGGGCAAACACTTGAAACTTGATAATACGAACACTTGAAGCTTGATAATACAAACACTTGCTTGATAATGCAAACACTCATAAACATACAAAAAAAAAAAAAAAAACCCTCAAGCTTATAACATGGCACATGCCATACAAACAACAAACTAGTGCAGGTAGAGTACATGCAAAAAGTGAAAGCACGTCTAATCATCCTCATCTGAGGTTGAACCCCTGATCATATCACTCTGAGTCCTACCACCATTTTCTACATCTCTAAACTCATCATCACCCTGATGACTCTGCTCATCAGCACTAGCCTCATCGCCAGACTCATCTGCACTGCTATAATAAACTGCAAGGTCGAAGGTTTCACCTTTTCGATGATGTTCATCTATTTCTTCACGGTATTTTCGAAGAACGCTTCCATCATCATAACGATCAAGGACAGCCATCCACTTTCTTTTTTCAAAATGAACTTCCTGGATACAGCGAGGTCTAAGGACATGGAGAAAGGCCTGGGAACCCAAGAACTCCTTCACAGCAGCTTCCTTCTCAGTCGGGATCCTATTCTTCCGCTCAGAAACTTCAACCAAGGCACTATCCAACTCCCCTTTAACCTTGGAAACCTCGAGCATAGTTGTCTCCAACTGTTTCTTAGTCGCCTCCAACTGTACCTTGAGTCTCAAGTTCTCACCATTCCGCCTCTTCAAACTCTCAAAATGTTGATCCTTGACTTGGATGGCCTTAGCTAAAGCTTTGCTCGTCTTCCTGGCATCATTCACAATCTGCTTATTCTCTTTCAATTTCACCTTGCACCGTTCAGCCTCTCGCAGTCTGTCGTGATACTCAGCCATGACCTGCAGGACAAGACGATCATCATTACTAAAATAATGCTAATAAAGAGGAGAAAACAAGGGAATGACAAAGTAACACTCACATATGAAGACAGCTTCAACATCCGGTCGCAATCCGATTCATCTTTAGCTAAGGGCTCTCCGAGCTCATCGAAAGTGAATCGACGCCCTGCCAGGCAATTGTTGATATACCCAAAGTCCTTTGGCCACATGGCAACCTTCAAATCCTTCCAAGGGACACTGCCAACCTCTTCCTTATCTTTACCCTTGCTGCTAGAACTAGGATCACCTTCCTGCCCAATGTGTTCCCTAACTGAAGGAAAGATGGGATTAATAGTAGGAAGAGGAGGCAGCAATCGCCTATCTTCCCCGGCAACTATGGCAGCAGCACATCCAATGGTCTCAGCTTCAGCTTTCTTCGAGGCAGCAACCTTGAGGACTTCTTCTCGAGACTTAGTTTTAATGATTGGTCTTACTCGGTGCTTGCGAGCTTCCTTGTGAAACATGATGTCTTCTCAAGGAACTAACATGGGCACTCTTCTTTTCTTGGTGCTAGTCTCCACTTTCTTGCCCACCTTCTCCACTGAACAAGGAAAATCAAAGTAAGGAATACCACATTATATATCTATATATAAAAAAAGGGAAGAACAAGGATCAAGTGAGGATACAACTTACTCGCTCGTCTCTGGCACTCGGAAACTAAGGGCTGGAAACCGTACTTTCGAAACAAGGGTCGTAGCTTACCCAAGTGTCTATCTTCTTTAGGCACCCTCAGTACTTTCTCTACATCAGCTAGCTCCTGTCCGGAGAGTTTGATGGTGCCTCGTGTCACTGCATGAAGAAAAATCTTAGAAGCAAGAGAAAATCACAACAATAGCAAATAATGAGAAAATGGATACATTACAACCTACAGTCTGGAAATGAGTAGGAACACGTCGCTCAGGCGTGACACCCTTAGCATGCTCTCAATCATTATAAAGAAAGCACCAACGTTTCTTCCATGTGCAGTACGCCTTTCTCTTATCAAAGACAACACGCTCTCTCTCACTCCGACATGCACATTCAGCATAACCCGTACATGCTTTCACCGGGCGCATCTTATAACAGTAGCGCCACTGATGGAAGGAAGGTTCACCTAATCCACACTCCATCCATATAATATAAAACCCGATCAAGGTATCCTAGAAACCAGGGTTGAGTTGCCCCGGTGCATAACCAATAAAAGACAGCATCTGTTGCAACCACAGATGCAAAGGTAAATTTACCCCCAAGGTCACTAATGTCTGGGTATAGAACATAACATGACCCGTGGGCGGCTCAGAAGACAATTCTTCACAACGCACCAAACGTATTCCTACACTACGGGGGATACTACATGATTGCCTTAGGGCCTCAAGCTGCTTTTCGCTATCTAACAAGTTATTTTCTAAATGGTCCGCTGTGAACTCAGAGCGAAATATGGGTATGGCATCACAAACAACCCCCTCACCCATTCGTATGGAGGAAGAACCAATCTCGGCTAAGGTTTGACAATTGTGAGGATCAGAACGACATATGGGTATGGCGTCACAAACAACCCCCTCACCCACTAACATGGAGGAATAACCAATATTGGCTAAGGTTTGACAATTGTGAGGATCATCCAACGTTTCTTTTGTACAAGACTCTAACAAAGGCCATGAAGACTCCGACATTGCAGGCTCAAACCTAGAGCCCGAGCTAGGGGAGCCCTCATAACTTAGACTTCCAAACTCCGACATCTACAACAAACAGAAACAAACTCTATCACTACATGAAGGATCAAAACATAAGGAAGCTCACAGGGCATGATGAACAGCTCAACCAGTTCATTATGTTCTTCACAAAATACATGAACATTCCAACAATTCAACAAAAAGGAAAACATCCAATGTAGTGGAGAAGACTACCAACCTGAAGATGGTGCAGCAAAGCAATGCTAGAATCCCTTTCAAGTAAAAAGCACTCTGTCTTCAAAAATCACTACAAGATGAGCAAATGAAGGTAAGGTAAAGAATAGAAACTTATCCTTCTTATATATAGTTCAACATGGCTATTAACATTCAAAATTCAAATTCAAACCATGAGAAAGCCCCACATGGAAAATCTTCAAACTTCTAACATTAGGGAGTTTCAAATTTCAAATGTTTCAGTTCCCCCCTCCAACCAAAAACAAAAAAACAAAAAAACAAAAAAAAAAAAAAAAGGGAAGGGGGAACACAGCAGCTTCATCAATGGGATTCAACTCCCAATCTCAAAAGCTTCGCACTATGTTCATCAAGATAGTACGAAGCACAATTAATTTATGGTGCCAACAAAAGCTTCATCAATGGAGGACAAATATCAATCTCAAAAGCTTCGCACTATGTTCATCAAGATAGTGCGAAGCACAATTAATTTATGGTGCCAACAAAAGCTTCATCAATGGAGGACAAATATCAATCTCAAAAGCTTCGCACTATGTTCATCAAGATAGTGCGAAGCATCAATGGAGGACAAATATCAATCTCAAAAGCTTCGCACTATGTTCATCAAGATAGTGCGAAGCACAATCAATTTATGGTGCCAACAAAAGCTTCATCAATGGAGGACAAATATCAATCTCAAAAGCTTCGCACTATGTTCATCAAGATAGTGCGAAGCACAATCAATTTATGGTGCCAACAAAAGCTTCACCTATAAAGCTTCAACACTAAAGCTTCACCTATAAAGCTTCAACACTAAAGCTTCACCTATAAAGCTTCAACCTCACAACTTCACCTACCATACAAAATTTCAACACCAAAACATATACAAGCTTCACACACTCTTCATCAAGATAGTGCGAAGCTAATTCAAGTTTTGTGTCCTACAACTAGCTTCCACTAGTCAAGCTATCTACCCAAGCACAAATCTATAGTCAATAAACCTTACCTATTAAACTATTTTCCAAACACAAAACCTTGTGGCAAATAAACAAATTTTGTTCACACAACCAAGATTCTCTTGAACTTGTACAACAACACATGAGTGAACACAAACCTTTTTGTTTTACATCCACAATATCCCTATCATAAACAGACATACAATTATATAAAATCCAACCCAAGCAACCTTTTTCTCCCTTTCCCTCTTCCGCCTCTTTCCATCTATCAAATTTCTGCAACTCCTGCTCTTCTTCAGTAGAGCTGAATTTTGGACATCTTATAGTTCTTGAGCAGATGAACAACTTTCACGAAGGAAATGTTTCCATTTGAGCGACGGAAGTTAGAGTGTTGAAGCTCCAACCATGACGGTCATATTTCTGCAAGCTTCAACGCTGCTGCGGTGTTTCGAATATCTGGAAATATCCAACCATTAGTTTGTTCTGAATTTTTGATATGTTATGGAAGAGATGATGAGGAACAACTTTGATGAAGAAAGTATGTTGATCTGAACAAGAACAAATGAAGTTTCGAAGCTCACAATAAGTCTGACGGGTTAACAGCAAAATGATGCACAGTTACTCATCATACCTGAATATCTAGAGTTGTACTACTCCGATGAATCTCAAATTTGGATAGGTTGTAGTTCACAAGGTCAGGAACAACTTCAATGAAGAAATTATGTTGATCTGAACAAGACAAAATGAAGTTTCGAAGCTCACAATAAGTCTGACGGGTTAACAGCAAAATGATGCATAGTTACTCATCATACCTGAATATCTGGAGTTGTACTACTCCGATGAATCTCAAATTTGGATATGTTGTATTTCACAAGGTTAGGAACAACTTCAATGAAGAAAGTATGTTGATCTGAACAAGGGAAAATGAAGTTTCGAAGCTCACAATAAGTCTGACGGGTTAACAGAAAAATGATGAACAATTACTCACCATACCTGAATATCTGGAGTTGTACTACTCCGATGGCTCTCAAATTTGGATATGTCGTAGTTCACAAGCTAAGGAACAATTTTCATGAAGACAACCTTGCGAGTTGAGCTACAGAGAATGGTGTTATCTTGCAGAGTTACCGCGCCCTCTACGTTAACTCCTTCCTTCACTTCCTTAGCTCCAACACCCACTTTCCTTCATCATGGCTTTGGAATAATTCAGATTTTTACGGGGACATGAAGACCTTTCCAGCAAAGAAAGGAAAAGGCAAAGCAAAAGAATAGCTAAAAGCCACAAAAAGTGACGGACAAAAGGAATAAATGCACAGTGCCATATTGAGCAAAGTCCAGGGAAATGGGGAAGAAGACACAGGCAAAGGGATGAGACTTTGAGTCTCATTGTTATTATTTCTCTACCTCCCAATATGAAGCAAGAAAGCATTGGGCTTCACAAAAAATAAATAAAGGGGAGTGGGCACAAACCTGTTCTCCTCTTTGGGCTTGCCACACAAATAAAAAATGAACAAAGGCACTGGATCCCTTCTTTTCGAGGGCTTGAAAACAAATGAGCAGTTTTGGACTACACAAAAATTTTGGGCCCTCCCAAAGCTAAACCTAGCTTGAAATATTTTTGGATAAGGCATATATGAAGGTGTGACATCAAAACAAGGCTTCGTTACTTTGACAAATTAGTAGCAAGCAAGACACCTCATTCGGCAACTCTCCTCGCCTGAAGACTTGGGGGACTCCCACCATATGCTACTGCACCTTGATACTCGGAAGTCTCACAACCATTCAGTGACTTGGATTTTTCAAGTCTCCAACCGAGAAGTTTTCCTCACTCAGGAAATTAAGGGAACACTACCTCAAACTACATGCTTCACTCACAAAGCTCCAACAATACAAGTTTCAACAAAAGAAAAAATTCAAAGAACTTTCTGAAGAAGGCTTTGGTGTATTTAACACAATATGTTGAAATGAAGCAAAGCTTATTTATTAATACTTCCGATAAGCTACAAATATGTACATGTACATGAGTCAAAATAAACAAACAAAAGGGAGCCTTCATAAAAATTGCTTAGGGGAAGTGTCAGCAGTCGGTAGAGCCCCAGAAAGAGAAAGCACCGGAGGGTGGTTATCTGGAGCCTCAGTACTTGACAAAACCCCAGAAGGAAGAGGCATTGGAGGTTCATCATTTGAAGCTTCGTTACCAGGTACATCCCCAGAAGACGAAGGCAATAAATGCCTTTGGAACAAACCCACAAACCACTGATGATCAAGTAAAACCTTACCATCAGATTCCTTCATCTGGTCAAGCTTCCTCTTCATGTTTGTAGCATAGTCATGGGCGAGCCGGTGCAACTGTTTATTCTCATGCTTGAGCCCTCTAATCTCTTGTTTGAGACTCATCACTTCAGCAGCCAATGATTCAACTTGGCGAGTTCTAGCAAATAGGCGTTGGGCCATATTAGACACAGAACCTGCACACTAAACACTAAGAGCCAGAGAGTCCTTAACAACCAACTCATCAGATCGTTTGGAAAGTAGTATGTTATCTTTGGGAGTGAGAAGGTTCCTGGCCACCACCGCAGCGGTCATATCATTCTTCATCACAGAATCCCCAACGGTAAGAGGACCAGTAGGGGATATGAAGGATGGGCGCCATATGTTGTCTGGAGAATGCGTGGCTGTCTCTTCTCAAAGGTTCAAATCAAAACGACGGTCGGAGGGGCCAGACATTTTCAAGGGTGTTGAAGAAGGAAGAGGTCAGACAAATCAAGATTTTAGAAGTGCAAGAAGGGAGCTTCTACTGGTGGAGATTCAAGTGTGTTGTGGAACTTAATGCCAGCCTCTATAAATATCTGCAATAGACGGAGCTTCAAAAATCGAAGGGGCGTTTTTTTCTCAAAAGTTGGGCTGCTTAGAGACCATGAGGGTCGATCTCAGAAATCGAAGAAGCACCTGCTTTTTCAGCCTCGTCAGCACCTGTCACATGCACACTCAGCTTTGCGGAAATTACGGGCAATCTGTCGAAAATTTCTGGTGAAGTAGAAAGCACGTGAATCTTACTGTTCAATCACCACTCTCCACACGCACCATCAACTCCTCGGGTACCACATATAACTTTGCCAAAGATCTCTGACAAAGTTTAGGCACGAGAATTTCGAAGTTCCAGCTACCCTGCTATTACCCACGAGGGTAAAGGAACAGCACAACTGCTTGACAACTGGAAAGTCCCTATGTGTGTCGACCTCCGTGTTCTGTGGCAAGACAGACTGGCAAGAACGTCCAACCTTTACTCACATTCGAGAAAAGACTCCCAACATAATTACTCTCTTAAAAGCCGAAGTGGCACCGCTTTCCGAATCTCGAGAGCCAGATCCCCGACGGGATTGCTTGTTCGAAAATCAAAGAGGCACAGCTCTCAGAACTTCGAGAGCCAGATTTCCTTAGATAAAGCTTGTCTGTAATCTTCACACGCAACATCAGCTTTCCAGATACCACATACATCTTTTTCAAAGTACTCTGACAAAGTTAAAACACGTGAAGCTGATAGCTCCCACTACATTGCTGTGACCGAGAATGGTAAAGGAATAGCATTACTACTTGCTATTGAGAAATTCCTATATATGTCGACCTCCCTCCTCCACGGACAGAAAAACCTGCAAAAATGCTCAACCATTTCTCGCATTCGAGAAGGCACCCTCAACATAACCTCTCGAAATACTCAGCTTTATTTCCCCCCGATAATACCTCAGCAAATAAGCCACACCAAGAACAAGAGTATCTCATATCATCAGGGTCGAAAGCAAGAGTATCCCATATCATGCTTTCTCCCTGTCTTTGTCCTTGTCCACACCTGCAGGACAAGGAGAAAGAAAGCAGTCAGTCGGAACCTGAAATCAAACCTCCAATCTGGAACTGACTGCCTAGAACCTTTGCCTGGTTGCTTACTTAGCATTGCTCTCGAGTACTCATCCTCAACTGTTGTCAAGGTCACGAATTCCACCGGTAAATACCTCATGACAGTTGATCAGATATTGGCTCTTTACACTGAAGCTGCCAAGCGTGGATGAGTCACTATGAAGGAATGTTCTGAAGGACCATTTACATGCAAAGGTTGCACACCACTTCTGCCATGCAAAAGATTGAAGCAGAAGGGTCAACGATGAGCTGAAACAGATCACTACATCACGACATCTTTCCATACCACATTCACTATTCTGTCAACAGCAAAAGTATCCCATATCATCAAGGTCAAACGTACTCTAGATTTGATGGACTTGTTTTGACCCTCAAATTCTTGAGTCGGCCTTATACTCTGGAGGGAAGCAGAAAACCCTCCAGCACAGTTCAAGAATAAGCTTGTGGAAAGTTACTTTTTCAAAAGCAAAAGTATCTCATATCATCTCGTATCCATTTGCTTCTCCTTATCCTGGTAGTTGAATGAGAGACAAGGAGAAGGAGAACAATCAACCGGAAGCCGAAGTCAAACCTCTGATCCTGGTTTGCTTGCTTGGAAGTTTGACTACTTACCTTGTCTGTCACCTCTTTCGGCAGATCTCCTAGCTCGGCGACTTGGGGGACTCCTACTATAGGGTTTGTATAGCACTTGACCAAGCCCGAAACTACAAGTAAGCTTCAAGTGAAATTGATACATTACCTTGTGCATCTTCATCGGTTAAAGATACCACTCCTGGATGAAGGAAGCGTACTTCCAGAGAAGATGCCACATCTACCTATGAGAAAGATAAGGCAAGTGAAGACGATACCACACCTCGGTACTTAGAAGTTTCGTGATTACTCAGCGGCTTGGATCTTGCAAGTCCCCAACCGAGGAGCTTCCCTCACTCGGGAACTTAGGGGAGCACTGTTTGTACCATACTTAACTAATCCCGAAACTACTGAGCACCGGTCAACGTTATACCGTCAAGGACCCAGAAGAGTTTCCCTTCAACCAGAAGGCCAATCACAATGCGACACGTGTCGACATCAGAAGCCAATCACAGCGCGACACGTGTCAACATCAGAAGCCAATCACAACACGACACGTGTCAATATTAGAACAAAACTAGAAACTCTCTTCTATAAATAGGGATCATTCTCCCACAATAATCTCTAATGTTATTTTGTACTAAACTATTCACTAGAACTCACTAAACCAGAGCTTGAACCTATGTATTTGTGTAAACCCTTCACAATTAATGAGAACTCCTCTACTCCGTGGACGTAGCCAATCTGGGTGAACCACGTACATCCTGTGTTTGCTTCTCTGTCTCTATTCATTTACGTACTTATCCTCACTAGTGACCGAAGCAACCAAGCGAAGGTCACAAAACCTGACACTTTCTGTTGTACCAAAGTCATAGCTGATTTTGTGCATCGACATAATTGTCAAGTTGAATTGGAAGATTCATGAGGTCCATACGATCAAAATCTTGAGAATAAAGTTTGGCTAAACGAACAATTTTTGCTTTGTCAAAAGATGCAAAATTATTCACCGGACTCAAACAAGCCATACAAAGAAGTAACTCGGTGTTTACCTCATTGAAGCGATCATTCAACTCCTTTAGTTGCATATCAAGGACTTGAAAATAGAGGTCCACACGATAGTAATGGAAGTTTGTGATTTTTGGAGCTTTACGCCTTGATTTTCCAGGTACGAAATGCAAATCCTCCATGTTAGGAACGATAATATCATGCTCCTCACAAAACTTTTCTACATCATGAAGCAAGTCCCCAAAGTCATCATCTCTCAAGGATTGTAGTCTTTGCTTGCATACTTCTACTAACGCCATTGCATTCACAATATCTTGATCTTTCTTTTGCAATGCTTGTGATAACTCATTTGTAATTCCCAATATAAGTCTCATCAAGAAAAGGTGAAATGCAAAATCAAAAGTTTGTATGTCTTTGAATAACCTAGTTGCTTCACCGAGATTATCTTGGTTGCGATCACTGTTAATCCATTCAACCACCTCTACCACGGCTTCAAACATAACAATAATACTAACTATAGTACCATAATGCGAGTTCCACCGTGTATCATATGGACGCATGAGACTCATTTCTTGATTTAACCCTTTACCCGTTTCAAGATTACCAAGATCAAAAGCTTTCTGAATTTGTTCTTGTTGTTTCTCTCTAAATGCATCACGACGCTTACACGATGATCCAATAAGATTCACCAAACTACTAGCATTAATGAAGAAATTGGCAACATCCTCATTTTCCTTTGCCACGAATACAAGAGCTAGTTGAAGTTGGTGTGCAAAACAATGAATATAAAATGCTTGAGGGTATTTGTTCAAAATCTTTGTTTTAAGACCATTCAACTCACCTTTCATATTGCTAGCTCCATCATAGCCTTGTCCTCGTAACTTAGACATACTCAAATTTGTTGTAGCAAACAATCTCTCAATGGCATCTTCAAGCGAGCTACTAGTTGTAGAGGAGACATGTTGAACACCCAAAAACTTTTCAATTGCTTCTCCTTTTTTATTCACATAACGCAATACCACCGCCATTTGCTCTTTAGTTGAAGAATCACGTGCTCCATCAACCAAAAGAGAAAAAAATGCACCTTCCATAGCTTTAGTGATTGCACCTACAGTTTCAATGGCACAAGCACGGACAAGATCTTTTTGAATATCGGAAGAAGTATACTTAAGATTCTTGAGAGCATTCTCAAACACAACCTTCCTAACTTGTTCATTATGCTTGGAAAGAAATTGCATAAGCTCCAAATAATTGCCCCTATTGCTTGATTTCAATGATTCATCATGGCCACGAAAAGGTAAACCTTGTCCCAACAACCATCTTGTGCACTCAAGTGAGGCACTCAATAAAGTACGATAATTAATGTGAGCTTCATCGGTTTGCTTAATCACAAATGTTTCAATGTGTTGTTTTTGTGTCATCAAATCTCTAGCTTGTTGTACAACTTTATTATGAAGACTTCCAACACCTCCCTCATGGACTCGAAGATTTTTGGGTCCTTTCTTCCAATTTGTAAACCCTATCTCAGTGAAGACATTACTTCCAGTGCTACCCATTTGATCAAAATCACATTTGAAAAGATAACAATAACGGCAAAATGCAGCATTTTTTGATATACTATACTCCAACCACTTAAACTTATCAAACCAACCAATGATAAAACATCGATTGTCGCTAACCTTTCTTGGCATGATGTGGTCTCTAGGTTGACAAGGATCATTTTGGAGATAGTGTCTACGAATTGCTTCACGATAATTAGGTGGATAATCAAGCATTCGACGTCTATGTGCAAGGTCTGCAGGAAGATTAGCCAATATTTCATCCAACTCAGTGGCCTCACTTTGTTGTGACCTACTTGGAATATTTGAAGGAGGATTTCTTGGAATATTTGAAGGAGGAGGAGGACTACTCGAAATATTTGAAGGAGGAGGACTACCCAAAATGTTTGAAGGAGGATTTAAGCACTGTTTCTTATAGTATCGTTCCATTACGTAACTGTAAAATGAAAAGAAATAAAAATTCTTAGACTCTATGAATACAACTAAGCAATTCAACTAATCATATTCATATGAATACAACTAAGTAATTTAACTCATCATATTCATATGAATACAACTAAGCAATTCAACTAATCATCCATCAAGATTCAAAGAATTCAAATTTTAATTTTCATCCTAAAAAATAATTTCATAATTTCATTCAAAATGTGGCTTATTACCAATAAGTTTAGTTAAAGATGACTTTTGACATGCCAATTTATCTATATGTACAATTATACATACACATGATTCTTCTAATTCCCAACAATTCGTATCAATAATTTCACCCTAAAAAATAATTTCATAATTTGTATTAAATAACTATGACATGAATAATCAATAACCATATATTATTTGATTCACATAATTAAGGTAGGGATTATGCATTTAAGAATTAAAAAATTTACCTTTAAATAGTGATTGGCGCCGGCTCAATCTCTCAGAGGAGAGGAGAGTGGCTCACTGACTTGTGGAACAGAAATTAAAGAGGACTTTGTGGCTTTGGCTTGGCTGCTGGAGTTTAAGGAGCAACTTGGCTGAGATGGATGGTGGCCCGCTCTCTGTGTGTGTATTGATTATTGGTGAAGAAGACAGAAGAGAAGGATAGAAAAGAGTAAAGGGTGTGCAGTGTGCGGATGGGGTGTGTGTGGGGGGTACAGACAAAAGAAGAAAGCTAGGGTTTCATTGGGGTGACACGCGGAAGCGGTCCCCCACCCCATTATATTTTTTTTTTAAATTCCACTATCAAAACGGCGCCGTTTTGATTTAGTTTTTTAAAAAAAAATTTACCAAGTCCAAAACGGCGTCGTTTTGGCCTGGTTTTTTATAAAAAAAAAATTAGAATGCAATTTGCACTGCAGATTGCCCAGAAAACTCAGAAAAACAGAGGGCTCTGCCTCTGCGTGAACCATTATTTTCCGGCGAGGCGCGCGAAGGGAGTGGCGAAGACCTGGGGTCTAGTGGTGTTTCCCGGCGAGGGGAGTGGCGACCGCCACTCCTCGCTCCCACGTGGCTTCGCCACTGCATGACAGGCACTTCGTGTGAATTGTCTTGGCTTCGATATCTTTTGAAGAATTTGAACTTGCCACATCCTTGGTCTGCGACATGGAATTGTGATAACCAAGCAGCTTTAAATATTGTTGCTAATCCCGTTTTCAATGACAAAAAACTAGACATATAGAGATTGATTTTTAGATCATTAGAGATAGCGTGCAAGATTGTTGGATGGTACAAAGTACGTTGCTTCACCACACCAACTAGCAAATTTGTTCACAGAAACGTAGGAAATGAATTTTTTTTTCTTAGTTATATTACATAAGTTGAGAGTTCTTGATATTCACTATCCAACTCAAGAAAAGTGTTGAGACGTCAATTACATTCCACCAAATTAGGAGTTGATTTAAGATTGATATTTTGATTATGTAGATATTTTCCTTCCTGAGGACCAACTCCAATGGTTGAGGTTAAAACCTTTTTTTTTAGCCCAGAATAAAAAGCATCAATCTTAATCAACTCCAATTTAGGTTCTAACCTAGAAAGCTTTTATTAGGAGTGGGCAAGGGTCGGGCCGGGCCCAAAATTGAAGGAACCGAACCGGATCCGTTTGTAAATAAAATGGGACAAGACGGGGTGAGTTTTGGATTTTTCAAAATAGGATCTGGACCTAACCTGGCCTGTTGAAATGGATCGGTTCCGACGGGTCCAAATCTTCACTCATGCCTAAGTCTGGTCTTCGTCATCCTATTCGTTCCCCTCCCTAACGTCTTCGTCGACGTCTTGAGTAAATCCTCCAGTAACCCATCTGTTCATCAGACGGTGCTCTCATTCAGTTGTTTTTAGATCTAGTTGGTGACTCTTTTCGAAGAGTGGGTTGATGAGTCCAACTTCTCAGCCAAATAGTGTTCCAACATATTGTCTTCGTCATCTGCCATTAACCATAAGACAAGATGGTTTCTTCATCAAATTGTGAAAACAAAGCATTTCCTTCATAACAAAATTCAGTGATTTGACTGATTTTGGTCTCATCAACATAAGACTACATAGGCTATAAGGAAAGAGAATCACCTTCAAAATCATCAAAATCGAAGTCAATCTCGTCCTTATCCTCTTCATTGGACCCTTCAGTGGCTAGAGTTGCACCTTTCTATGGAGGGAGAAAAAGCAAGAAAAATTGAAAAGTGACGGGGAAAGTGCAAGGAAAAAGAAGGGAATAGAGAGCCAATGAAGAAAGAAAAGGAGCTCATTTTGAGGTTTGTGGAGACAGAGAAAGGAGACAAAGAAAGGAGACAGAGAAAAGTAGCTCCTTTTGAGGTGGGTGTGTCAAATATTCTGATAATTTTATGAGAATTGGGAAAAACGGGTCCAACCGAGGCCTCATTTCCTAAGGCTTTTGCACCTGTCTCATCCCGATAATTTTGTGAACCTGCCCCGACCCGTCCCGTTTTGTCTTTACAAATTTTAGACCAGCCCCGTACCCATCCCGAACTCATGGAACTGGCCCACCCCGCGGGCCTAGGGCCTGTTTGCCCACCCCTAGCTTTTATTCTCTAATGGTTTTGGCTTAAATTTTTAGCCCGAAATTATTAAAAAATAATTTTAGTCAAATTTTTTTTAGTAACTTTTAAAAAAAATAAAATTTATGTAGATTATCCTAATTTATTTTTATGAAAATTTTCCGATACATAATGAAAAATCATTATATTTACCACATTCTTACATATATACAACACATGAAACAACATGGAAACTACACAACTCATTCTTAAACACAATAATATATAGGTGGATAGAAAGAAAAAAAAAAATTGTTTAACGAAAGTGGATTTTGTGTGGATGTTTGAACAAATACATAGGTATTTATAGAGTTTTTTTGTGAGTTTTGATTTAAATAATTTTTTTAATTGTTTTAGCCGTTGGATTTATTTTGGGTTTATAGACCTTCTTTTTATCGTTAGATTTGCTTATATTCGATCTCAATCATTGGATTTAATGTATTTATAAATTTGATTTAAAAAAAAAAAGTTGAACATGAACTATTGGTTCAACCGACGGTCCCACCACTTGGGCCGTTTGATAAAGAAGATAGTCTTTGGTCTTTCCCCAAGAGGCCTACATCATCAGCAACTAGGACTCAGCCACTAACCTTAGCTCATTTTCTGGGTTAAATTTGTCCCAATAATAAATTTTAACCCAAAACATTTTTTAGCCTAATGATTGGAGAACTTTGGGCGGGTTTAAAACTTAAAATTTGAATTTTAACCCAACCATTGCAGTTGGTCTTATAAGTTTATTGTAATCCAAACTTCTAGGAGTTAGATTATTGTAGTTTTTTTTTTTTTTTCAAATGATAGATTTGTTGTATTAGATGTTAGATTAGGGAGTCGGGGGGGGGGGGGGGGGGGGGGTTTCAAACCCACTTCATGGTGCAAGGGCATCACTCCTCTCCACCAATATGGTAGAGGGCCACTTGCGTCAGATTATTGTAGTTGACTAAAGTAGTGTACAGGAGTTTATTGTCATCCAAATTCTGACTATTTAGTTTTTTAGATTTCTTTACATTAATAATAATAATTTAAAAAATATTTATGTAATTGAAAAGTAAATTCATTAATCCATAAACCCACTTCATGGTGCAAGGGCATCACTCCTCTCCACCAATATGGTAGAGGGCCACTTGCGTCAGATTATTGTAGTTGACTAAAGTAGTGTGCAGGAGTTTATTGTCATCCAAATTCTGACTATTTAGTTTTTTAGATTTCTTTACATTAATAATAATAATTTAAAAAATATTTATGTAATTGAAAAGTAAATTCATTAATCCATAAACCCACTTCATGGTGCAAGGGCATCACTCCTCTCCACCAATATGGTAGAGGGCCACTTGCGTCAGATTATTGTAGTTGACTAAAGTAGTGTGCAGGAGTTTATTGTCATCCAAATTCTGACTATTTAGTTTTTTAGATTTCTTTACATTAATAATAATAATTTAAAAAATATTTATGTAATTGAAAAGTAAATTCATTAATCCATTAATGTCAAGGACTTCGAATAATATCCGAAAATCAATAAGGTCTTAGTTAAAGAACATTAGTAGCCAGGGGCCAAATACTAATTTTTCTGGTTTTTTAGATTTCTTCACATATCAACACTAGTAGAAAAAACAGCTTGCTCGACGAAGAAAATTTTGTGGCATAAGTGAAACTTACGCGATGGAAACATACTTACGTCACGCAAACATCAAAAGAATTCAAAAAATAAAAATTTCCGCGATGAACAATTTTGTCGCACAAAAGGACTTAACATGACGATTACTACTGTTCATCGTGCAAGAAAAGGCGGGTAATAAAATTTGGCGCCATAAGTTTGCGCAACGAGTTTTTCTACATATTCGTTGCGCAAAGTGTTGCTGAAAACGATTAGCCACACATTAAACGCTCCCATCTATAGCGCGCATTTATAACACACTTTGTGCAACCAAGGATTCATCCCACAAAGTGTGTCAAGTTTTATATAAACACAGTTTCAGAACCCTATTTTGCAAAGGTTTTGTTTCAAACGATGGCCGATTCGGTTTCAGATTCAAAGAAAAGTTGGGAGGGAGAAGGCTCTCGTGAAGGGAAAGGTAAAAAAAAATTATTGTTGAATTAATTGTTTTACATTTGATATGGTTGAAATTATTGTTTTAATAGGCCATTATGTTTTAAATTTTTGTGGTAGGAAAAAAATGAAGAAAGTTGTGGTGATGGTATTGAAAGTTGAGCTCTCAAATCATCACCTTAGAGCATGAGGGAAACTGGAGTAAGGCCCTTGAGTACTATGGATTTTGGTTCCAGAAGTTTGTCGGTGGAAGAAACTCAATCAACATATCGTTTATCCACACCCACATTGGAAAATGCAATGAGGCAAAGGAAATCATATAATGGTTTGATTGGGTCATTGCAGCAAACTGGTTGTATGCATGTTCTGGATTTGTATTGCCATGGATTGCTAAGGATTTATATGCAATGGACATGCTTGACATTTTGGTTGACCTAGTTGGTCCTCCAATTCCACAGGCGTCGGTATCTTCAACTTCTTCGGTGGCGCTACCTATTAGCGCCCGACGTGCTCACCGGCACCCCTACACTCCAGAGCAGATGTCGTCATCGGGATCTACAACAGATGCCTCGGGTCCATAGCCAGGTATACTATCCTAATTAACTCTCTCATTCCTATGTTAACTTAGTTTTGTTATTTTAGGTTCAGTTTGTTAAGTTATGTCATTTAAGGATTAAAAGTGTGTGTATATATATATATATATTGTTGTCATCGTTCCAAAGCCATTATTAAACAGTTGTGATCAATGTGTTGGATACATATATTTTTTTATTTTATTTTCAAGGTTTTGGGAAATGTTTTAATTATGGGGAGGTTCTGCCGAAATTTTGGTAGGATTTGTTATTAGTTTTGGGTTAACGTTAATTTTTCATTTCTTTGCAGCCAAGAAAAACACCCGGGGACCTTGTCGGCAATTAAAGACGGCGAAGGTCACCCGAGTGACCAACGGTAGTATCACAATCGGATACGATGAGCGACATCGAGCTGCACCAACGACATAGCAGCATAGTGCATTGGTCCATGACATTGGGCACGTTGTGTGGACCTTTTGCCCTATGCGGTAGAGGTATTGGAAGGCGATGCTGGAGGAGGTGAAGAACACGGTGCGCAATCATTTGTTAGTAAGTATCATCGCCTTTTTGAAGCTTTTCATGTAAAATTTATATATATTTATATTTATTAATGTCTTTTATTACTAATACTTTCGTAATATTTGTTAAATTGCAGACAAACTACAATTTCTATAGCATCAACGAAGACATGTTGCCGTACCCCAATCGGCTCTTCTCCGGACGTTACAAGCAGTGGAAGAGTGACATACACCAGTATTTCGAGATGTTTGATGATCCCCATGTCGCTCTCAAGGAGGGTTGCTCGAAGGAGTTTGAGGATCAAGAAGATAGTTGGGTTTGGCTTTACAGTCATTTTCAGGAGTCAGGCTATGTGGTGCGTTTTTAAATAGGAGTTCTTTCATTTTACTTTTTAAAATTTTTACTAATGTTTAATACTTTTTTTTTATTTTCTTTAAATATTACAACTAATACGTTTATTTTGTGTATAACAAAAGAAGGCGAAGGCAAACAAGATCAATCGAGAGAATAAAACTCTTCTCCACCATTCGGGTTCGGGGCCTTTCTCAAATAGGATGGAGGCGCGGCAGAAGGTATATATTAAAGCTTTCATTTCCAATTTTAAAATGTCGCTACTAATTTTCATTTTCTTTTTGTTTCCGTACTAACATTTTCCTTATCTTTTTCTATTCCAAGGGGGGTTCAAAATTCCCGAAGATCAACGTCTTTGTTGACGTTTATGTTTGGCCCAAGGATGAGTTGACCGAGTCCTTCATGTAATTAATTTCTTATGCATTAAAGATTTATACTAATTATTTCAAATTGTTTGCTATTAATATTCCATGTTTTATTTCACAGGCGACTATGGTGGAGAAGGGTCAGTTGGTCATTCAGAAGTCTGTCTCCCAGCTTCCCCCGGACATGCCGATCAAGTCTGTGGATCCCCCAGAAGATGCGAGGTTTCACATCCTTACATAGATGTTGGACCAGACTTTCGGTCGAAGGCTAATGACATATTGTCGGGGATGGGAAATGCCAGGCAATGAGAGAGTGAAGCCACTTCATCCTTGCAATCGAAGGGCGAGGTTACGGCTTTGATGCAGGAAATCGATGGGCTGAGGAGTGAGCTCGCATCCTACAAGACTCAGATGTCCTTAATTGTATAGGCCCTCGGTTCCTTCAAGATCCGTCTCCCCGATTTTTCTACACCACCGTCGTCAGAGCCCCTCCACACTGAGCGTACACAACAATCAGACCCATTGAACTCTGACCCCGTCCACCTCCGACCTCTTCCCCAACTGCCCTTCCAGCAACAAGATTACCAAGCACCTCCAAACGACTTGCCCATATATTATGCCTCATTTTTTTCGTAGCTTTTTTTCCCACTTTCTTATTAAACTTTTAATTTGTACGTACATTTTTATTTATATTATAAATAAATTGTTTTTGTATTCATTAATTTGTTTTCTTTTTTTGTCAATTGTATGAAATATATTTTTTAATAACATTCTATTTATACTACTCATTAAATTCTTTTTTTTTATTAAAAATTACACTTGTACGACGAAGATATGTCGTCGTGCAAAACCACGCGCGCCTTCCATGTTTCGTCGTGCAAACATTTTCGAGACGAACCGTAGACGTTCCCAGAATTTGTCCTCACAAAGCACACTTGTACCCTCTTATATCGTGCGACAAAAACCTTTGTCCGTGTACCTTTCTTGCGATGAGTAGTAAAGCGTTGCGCAAGGTCTTTCTTCACGACCTTTGCATGACAAAGTTTGCATGACGATTTCTGCATCACCATAGGTTTTGCGCGACCTAGAAATAATTTGCGCAACAAATACTCCCTTGTCGCACCAAGTGTTTAATGTGTAGTAGTGCAACCATATGTGGATTCTTCCTATTTCTATTATTAGTAGCCTTTGTGAAATCCATGGCTTTAGAACATCAATTTTAAAACGTTATGGTGATAGTCTTGTCTTGGTGCAGTGTGGGATGTCGAAAACACAAGCCACACAAGTAGTGGTGGTACTGAGAGAGAGAGAGAGAGAGTGCAGTGTGGGATGTCGAAAACACAAGCCACACAAGTAGTGGTGGTACTGAGAGAGAGAGAGAGAGAGAGAGAGAGAGAAAGAGAGAGAGAGAGACCCCTTTGGGTTTATGCACCCTTTTTCCTTTATTTTGCGTCCAATTCTCCACTTTGGTTACGTTCATGAAATTCTGACCATACACTGAATTAACCAAATATAAACTAGAGGAAAATTCTACTGTAGGAGCCACATCACTAGTTGATGCCAAAATCTTGGACTTTGGTTGTTGGAATGCTACTGCAAAATTGATGTTCTTTTTTGTGTCATTTTTACTGAATTCCAATTGGAAGGTTAAAACGAAAATTACCAACTACTTGTATTCAACTTCTGATGTCCCAAAGAAGCTGAGCTTCTGTTTGTTAATATTTTACAAAATAGTTTTCCGTTTTAGAAAAATGTGTTCACTAGACTGTTTTGTGAAATAAATTCAGAAAAATAGTATTTAGCCTAAGTTTTGTAGAACATCAAATTGATGTTTTCTTTGTTTTTCAAAATAAAAGATACATTATAAAACAAAGACATTTAATAAAAAAAATAAAAACATATATGCCACCACTATTGTCACCAATGTTGCCACCACCATCACCATGTTCTCCACTGTCTCACCATCATCGCCACTGTGGCTACCATCTTTGACACCACCATCTCACACCACCATTGCCACTGCCACCATCACCATTTTCCATCTTACTACCCTCACCATGGCCACCACCACCTCCACCATCTTCGACACCATCATCCTCACCTCTCAACCACCATTTCACACCCATCTCCCATATCCAATGTTAACACAACCATTCTCTACCACCATCACATTAACCACCACCACCACACCATCAATCTCTTCAGCATTGTTCTCCACCCCGCTATTGCCATTGCCTATACAAGAAAAATGCTCTTTTGCGACAGATAACATGGCCGTCGCAAATAAAAGAAAATTTGAACGCTAAATGTTAGCTCAAAAGTACTTCCGACTCTTGTATAAGTAACGTCGCAAATAATGTCTTAAATAACAATATAAGCGATGTTGAGTAAAGTTTGTGACACCCTAAATGACAAAATAAAATTTAGCGCCTAAATTTTTTAATTTTTCAATTAGGCACTTTATTTTCAGATGAAAACAATCCAGCACGCCTTTATTTTCATTCTCTAGAATCATCCTTCTCTTCCTGCACCTTTTCCACTTTCCTATTCGACTGAAAAATAAGAGGCCTAATCTATTCAATCAGAGATTTTGGGGAATCATCGGAAACTTTGGGTTAACCTCGATTCAAGAACATTGGGACCAGAAAAAAGTTCGGGGAAAATTCAATTCTCCATTTAATTAGTGCTTGGGTAGAATGCTCTTTACTTCATTGTGAAAATATGATCAATTTTAGGTTCCAGAGTTAGATGAAATGTGTCATTTCAACTAGGTTTCCAATTCATTCAGGGTATGGTGGAGAGTTTGGTTAATCACTCTGCTTTGAGGATGTCCCTGTGTAGGTAAACACTATTATTTGTGAGCATGGCTCTGTATAGTACTGTCCAAGGTCCCAAAGATAAATTATATTCAAAACATATGAATATTCTTATATCTGGATATGTTTTTTTTTTCTTGTGTTGTGGTGATGGTATTGAAAGTTGAGCTCTCAAATCATTACCTTAGAGCATGAGGGAAACTGGAGTAAGGCCCTTGAGTACTATGGATTTTGGTTCCAGAAGTTTGTAGGTGGAAGAGACTCAATCAACATATCGTTTATCCACACCCACATTGGAAAATGCTATGAGGCATAGGAAACCATATAAAGGTTTGATTGGGTCATAGCAGCAAACTAGTTGTATGCATGTTCTGGATTTGGATTGCCAAGGATTTATATGCAATGGACATGTTTGACATTCTGGTTAGCCATTTTTCTTGCTAGTTTAATTCTACTATTAGCAGTTTTCCTGATATATCTGATATACTATTTGCAATAGGAATGTCCCATATAAGTGAAGAAATCGTAATATATGTTAGTGTTTAAGTATCTTAGAAAATGTTGTGTTTCCTCTTGTAAAAATTCAGTTGTTTGAGGGTACTTAAAGAGGGAGATTACAATGAATTCCATGGAAAGCTGAAATATTCAAAGTAGGTGATATGAGTGTCAACTTCGTCTTCCCTACAAGTTAGACATGTATAATTTTACTTAAGTTGTGTGTTCATATGTTTTAGGAGCTTCGCGATCTGTTTCTAGCGTTGTGTGTTCATATGTGTCAGGAGCTTCGCAATCTACTTCTAGCGATGTGTGTTCATATGTGTCAAGAGCTTCGCAATCTGTTTCAAAAATGTCACTTGTTGCAGGTTCTAGATAAAGACTACATGATGTCGTTGGTGTATAATACTATAATCGATATGACCATTCAACTAACTTTAAGTACAAGTGCAGTGTTGATTTCATATTTTTGTTGGTACTTCTATATGATAATACATTGTATTATAATTTACCTAATTTATAGTTCATTATTAATAACAATTCGTATGTAGTTTATAGAAATTTACATAATTTATTTTAATTTGGAACCTATAGTAAATTTCACATAAAATAATTTTAGTGAAGTTGTTAAAATAATGTCATTGTGGCGTCCCATTTGACGCCCGATTTTTTTTTAAAACCCGAGGCCACTTATTTGCGACACGTAGGTAGCTGTTGCAAGCCCATAGTAAATAGCACTTGCGACATGCTCAAAGCATCGCATATAATAGACCAAACATTTACGACACCACTTTGTTGTGACGCGTTATTGGCCGTTGCAAGCCCATCATAAAAGGGCTATTGCGACGCTTTTAGATGCTTTCTCGACACGTTTTGACTGTTCCAAATGGCCCATTTTTTTGTAGTAACACCTTTATTGTCACAACTACTATCACTTCTACAACAACCAATTCAACTCACGTCTCAACCATTATCCTTACCACCACCACCATTACTACGAAACACAAATTATTTTTTATTTTTTGACATTTGATATCAAATGCTTTTTCAATGTTTTCACTCTAATATTATCAAATTAAACTACCAGACACATTCTCAGATTACAAAAATTCAAAATCATGTTTGTCGTTTATATTTTACAAAATAGTTTTTCAGAAAACATTTTGTGAAACATTACCGGACGGACACTAAGTGATTTGTAACATAATAGTTTCACGCAAAACATGATGGGTATTAACAACCTATGTTCGTGGCAGGAATTTCCGTCGGGGATGTTTTCCTGGCCAACGAGCAAACAGCTCCCCGGGAGGTTGGCGCCGGTTGAGGGCTGCTGTCGGGCTTCTGCTTTCCTATCGGGCTTTGGCGGGCGAGTCTCGTCGGGCAAGTCTTAAAGGGCAAGACTCTTCGGGCAAGGCTCGTCGGGCAAGGCTGAAAGAGAAGGACAGAGTTAATTTGAAAGGTGCCTTTGTGGGGCCTTAGGTATAGGCCTTGAGGCTCACAATCAAGATTAACTTTGAGGTGCTCAGGCGTGCCACTGCCATCTTCAGTATGGCAGACGTAGAATGGATGTCGATTTTAGTTGTAAATATGTATATGCCCGAGAAACCGTGTTAGACATGACAGGTGCCTTTGTGGGGCCTTAGGTGTAGGCCTTGAGGCTTCCTATCAAACTAAACCAGTGCTCGAACACATCATATTTGATCCCATGATTGCAGGAGTCTTCTAACTGTTATACTTCTGATTACCCGAGTCCGAGAGGTAGAGCAAACCCAAATAGGTGCCTTTGTGGGGCCTTAGGTGTAGGCCTTGAGGCTTCCCATTAGAGTTCGTTTTTATACTCGAACAGTCTAGATCGCAGAACGGAATGAATCCAAATAGGTGTCTTTGTGGGGCCTTAAGTGTAGGCCTTGAGGCTTCCTATCAAAATCCATTCCATACTTGAGCGTTCTATGATAATCATAATATAATAGAAACAAAACCAAGACGTAGGTCGATTACTTGCGCCCCAAGTAACTTCGGACTTCTCGTTTATCAAGGACTGTCATGGATGGGTTAAGTCCACATAAAGTTCTTTTTTATGCCTTGAGGCCAATGACTTTTAAACTGATCAGATTTACATGCCCGAGGGCTTAGGACTTGGATCTGGTTTGAACACTGAAGATATATTCAAATCGGATCCAAATACTGAGAAAGCCTTTTCATCATTATTTTGCTAGAAATAACTTGCATATAATTGGAAGTATACAATATATTGCTAGGCTTAAAGAATGAAAAGACAAAGACAAAGCAAAGAAGGTCGGGCAAGGTTAAACCTTATCAGTTAAGGCTGATCTTCTTGCAGGTCCCTATCTTTGTAGTTTTGTCAAAGGTCTGAAAGCTTAGAGGGAGAGAGGGGGAGAGGGAGATACAAAAAGTGAATCGATACTACAACAAGTTCGAACAAGGTAGCAAAGCTATTACAAAGGTTTGAAGAAAAGGTTATCCCGCGGGGGATAAAAGCTTGTCCCGAATGGGATGAAGGCTTGGGCTAACTACAGCTTCGTTTTGAAGGCAAATCTGGCTTTGAGCAGAGTTTGTGCTTGCATTTGTTTGTTTGATTGAGTGTCCTTATTCCTGTCTTCTCTTTCTCCTTTTATAGACAACTCGATTTGGCCTCTTGTAGCAGCAGCCTTGCCCGAATGCGGTTTGAGGGTGATGACTCATCAGCTATTTACATGTAATGCCACCATAAAGTGCTTTATGGGCTGTGTAGCTGGTCAGTCTATACCACTTGGTCCTTGGGCAGGCCCTTTTCTGCCTTCCTAGGCCTCGGCCGAGCCTTGATTATTTATCCCTTCAGGCCTCCTTTTGGGCCAGCTCCTTTCTTGAGCCCAAAGTCAAGTTTTAATCCAAACAGTGCCCCATTCAATTGATATTAAACCTAGGATTCCAGGCGCCAATATTAATTGAAAGAAACTCCTTATTAAACCCACGAATCCCTCGCGGTTGAACTTCCCAATCCTCCGTGTTTCGTAGCAAGAAATCCCTCTGCGATTAAAAACTTTCCTAATTCTCCCAGCCATTCCTCTCTATTGCCCGACAAGGTTGCACCCTCGTCATCTTCCTTGTTTTTCCTTCTCGATCTTCACCAAATGGCTTCGAGATCCAACCAAACCCAACCATCTTACGAGTTCGGTGAAGGAATTGCCACTCTGCGCCGTCTACTCAACGGGTTGCATCGCCCGCGGGCAGGTTTACATTCCGAGCTATTCTTTGAGACGCATGGGGTACAGTCATTGGGTCCCGTCTAGATCTCTCGGGTCCCCTCAGTGGTGGAAAGCAACATGCCTAGGGAAAACTGGTTTTCCCCAAATCCCTATTCGGCTAGGTCGGGCATCTCTTCTTCCAAATGGTCATCATATCGTCGAGGTTTTCCTTTGATGAACGATCCTACCTGGGCTCAGTGGATTGACGAATTAGAGCCTACCTTTAAGAAGAAATGGATGAGCAACGGTATTTATGAACTAATCATGCTTTCGAAGACTTCCGTTATTCCCAAGCCCGAATTGCTTACTTCTGCCCTCCTCTTTTGGAATTCGGGAACAAATACTTTGGATTTCCGTATAGGCCCCATGTCTCCCACCATTCTTGACATGGCCCAGGTCTTCGGGTTAAGGCCATCTGGCAGGATAGTGGACGTTACTCAAGACTGGGTTCCGTCTTCTACCACCGGAAGCTCAAGTTCATCTACCTCCTTCCTTTCTCTGAACTATAACTCTGCAACTTTCAAGAGTTATGGGACCTCCTTCAAAGGATTCATTCCCTTTGTAAAGGAGAATTTTGGGGCGGGCTCTCCTCGGGCTGATAAAGATCAAGAGCACATATATTTCCTTTTATACTGGCTCAACAAGCACATCTTCCCCAACAAGTCTAAAGGGGTGAGGGTTGAATAGATTCCCTTAGTAGAGGTTCTTCACAATTTTGATGATGTAGCCACAGGTTCATTCCTTCTTTCCTATCTCTATCATCTTCTTTTTTAAATGACTCGAGACGAGCCATTTGAGACCAACCTGAATGGGCCTATCTGGATGATACAAACCTTGCTTCAATGGTATTTTCCAGAATTTCGGGCTGCTAATCTGGAGTTCCCGGAGGGTGTGGCCCCTGCCCGAATCCTGGCTGAAGCTGCCCCTATAGACCATTCCACATTTGCCTGCTTTTACTTTTTCAGAGTCTGCAAGACTCGATCAGATTTAGAATGGGGTGCGTCAGTCTTGAGGAGATATCCTTGGTTCTCTGACCAAGTCTTCCAAGATGCCCTTGATAAGGATGCTACCCCCTTTTGCAGGGAGAAATTTATTAGCTGCATTCAACCGAGAGACTTGGCCTGGGGAGTCTGGGGCAATAGATATGATCGAGGCTTGGAAGTGTACCATCCTAACTTCTGCAGTAGACAATTAGGATTTAGGCAAGCCATACATGTCCCGTTCTTCGACTCTATCCATTGTGGCACCTCATTCCGGTTACCAACTCCACCTGAAGTGACATTCCGAGCCGCCCGACACAGTCTTGATGTAATGAGTCAAGCAGCCCGAAATTCCATCATTCTCAATTTTGAATGTACTTCGCTTTTTTCTTCTTGGTGGGAAGACAAATGGACCAGGAAGTATGGAGGAGATTTGAAAGAGACTCCCGATCGCCTATTCAACCAGCTTTCTCTTAAATCATATCCTGGCTCGGGCGAGCTTGAAAATTGGAAGGAGATGATCCAAGAGAAAAACCGGTCACTTCTGATAGGTACTTCTCTTTCAATCTGATTTTGTTTCTCTTCTGATGTCCATCTTCCCTTACTTTTGCTTGACTCTGCAGCTCCAGTGGATATTGAATCAGAAGCCATTGAATCATAGGATGATTCCGCCGATGATGCAGTTCTTCATGGAGATGCCGCACAGGCTGAGAGATGAGAAGCCGGGGAAGGGACGGACGTTTCAGAATCCATTGGGGATTCAGGAGCTGAAGAAACGCCTGAGGCAATCACTAAAGCACCCAAGCGAAAGAAAGCGGCTATGACTAAAACTTCAAATCCTGATCCTGCACCACTTCCGACAACCACACGACCAACTCTCACTAGAAAGAGTAAGAGGGCAAGGATTACTATTCCTCCTAAGTCATCAATCCTATCTGCTCCAGTTCCTGAGGCAGGCAGAAAGAAGCAACAATCTTTAAGTGAGTTTCTATTTTTCTATATCAAACTGCTACCTTTCTCCTTTATCTAATTATCTCTTCTATCGATCAACAGGACCTCAAGCATCTAAAAGGCCAATCCTTGCTTCTAAGGAGGAACCACTAAGAGTTTCTATGCTTAAAAAGGCCGAAGAATTGCAAAACATCGCCCTTAGAGAACTCGAGGTATGACTTATATGTTATATTTTTGTACACTTCTTACTTTCATATAACTCTAAATCTGATTACTCTGACTCAGGCTGCAAGAAAGGAAATGCTCTCTTCGCCCGAGGCTTCTCCACAATTTGCCCGAAAGACAAGTATTTCCCCCTCCCAGACCAATCCTGCTGAGGTACTTTTTCTCCCTTTCTACTTCTTGGATAACTCTCCAATTTATGGACCTAATGGCTAAGTCTTTTCTCCCCTTCTATTTTGTTTTTCTAGGTTGGCGCATCTGCCTCCTTGCCTAGTCATGGCCCTCCTCTGAGATCTATGACTTCTTCTACTACTCTAGATGCAACCCCTTCCTCTCAATTTGATCCGTCTACAGAGTTATGTTGCACTTCATGGATGAGGACAATATCTTGGTGAGTTATTATTTCCTCATTGAAATTCTGCACATTGCTATCCAATTAACTCTTATTCACGTTTCCTGCAGCCGTCTCCGGTATATGAGCCACCCCCCTCACTAGTGGTCTCGGATAAGGAACTCATAGTTCCTGAGATCCATGTAGCTTCAAATGCAGCAATTTCGCAGGTATTTGCTTGCCCGACCGTTGATGAACCTCCTTCTCTTCCCCAAGACCAGACTCAGGTACGGGAATATTTTCTTCTTGCTTCTCTCTTGTGATCTTTTTACTGACAATCACTGCTTTCTTTGGATATCTCTAGGACGCTGGTACAGGTTCAGGCGCAGCTCTTTCCTCTCCTGCTGGTGGTGAAGAATCTTCCCCCCAACAAAGAGTTAGTACTTTTTCTGGTGAAACTCCGGGGCTGAGTCAGGTAGATTTCTTCTCTCCAAAGCCTCTTTTTGCTTCAACTTGTATTCAGATTATCTTGACCTGGTCCTTTGGTTTTTGCAGCAAGCTCCAAAAGAAACTTCCCCTCCTCCATTGGCCCGTAAATCAAAACGCCCCCATCCTCATTCATCTTCTAGAGGTACTGATACTTCCCCTTCTGGAGTTGAGCAGACTAGACAGGTAGAGATTGCCCCCTCAATGGGCATTGTCTCATCGGAGGGAGCTGTCATGCCGGACCCTCCTCCTTTCCCATCCTCTGACCCTGCTAAGTTGCCCAAACTCCTTGAAGCGCTGGGGCGACTTGAGACGCGGTTGAAATCTTCAAGGCAGCCTTCGGCAACCTCCATTTCCTCAGAGCAACAGCGAATCTTTCAGGAATGGGCAAAGAAGGAATTCACCGCGTCATTCAGTCTCAAGGCTCTTTGTGACCTTGAGAAGGTCATAACTGAATTTTTCAAAATCGGTCGTTTGTCCAAGCCTCAGCATGATTCTTTTCTCTCTTTCTTCGAGAACTTGAGGGCTCTCAGGGAACAATACCAGAGAGCAGACAGACAAGCTAACCGGGCAAAATGCTTTATGGAGAAAGAATCAAGCTCCTCCACTCAAGTTAACCGGCTGATGGAAGAAAGCTTGCAAACCAAAGAAAGGGTTAAAGTGGTTACATCTGAAATCCAGAAGCTGGAAGAGCAATTGATTGCCCTCAAAGCAGAACAAGTAACTCTTCTAGACACCCTTGAACACCAAATTGAAGGCATGGAGAAATCTAATTCGGAGCTAGAGCATGCCAGGTCTCAACTTGTAAACAGCCATACTGTTTTGGCCGAACCTAGTAGGATATTCGCCATTATGCAAACATATCATTCTCAAATAATCACCCTATGTGAAGATGTGAATTTTTTAGAATAGAATGATTTGTAACTTCTTTTGTATCGGAATGAACATGTAATTTGCTTGGTGCTTTGCTATGTTTGAATTGGCTTTGGGCAACTCTTTGCCCCCTTGTTTACTTGCTTCTTTCCTCTACCTCCCTTGTCAGCAACCTTAGAATCTGACCCCAGTCCCCTGGTCCCCTTCATGGCACCTTTATTCATGCCGGGGTATTGGGACAACATAGGATCTTTCCTTTCTTTGTAATACCAACCGATGACCCTGGCTCCTTTAAAATGAGGTTGATCATATTGATAGGAGCCTCAGGGAAAGGGTTAGTGTCCACCATCATACTGGCTTGGGGTGAGTCAAGTAACAGCTTCCCCTTCACTATAAGATCTTGTACCCAATCTCTAAACTGGACACAATTAACTATAGAATGGTTGAAGGTATAATGTAGCTTACAATACTTTTTCCCCCTGAGTTCTTCTGGTTTGGGCATCTTTTTGGCACTGTCGGGCAAAATTACTCTTGCCCGCACTAGTTCTTCGTAGATCTCAGGTGCCTTGGTCAAATCGAACGAATAACTCTGGTACTTTGGTGGTTTCATGGGGACGAAACCATCATCGTTCATTACGATCTTCTGATCTTTGACAGGTTGGACTAACCCTTTGATCGTCAGTGGTTTGAAGGGTGTGGTCATTTCAGTGGCACACACATCTATGTCTTCTTCACCCTGGCCATCCTCGCACTCGGGCCTGGTTTCTCCCACTTCCATACGATGAATAGTGGCCTTGCTTTTGTAGAAATGAGGAACTTTGGAAGTGTGTTTCACTTGTTGTTCTTCTTGCAACAGCCTCTCATACTTCGTGTCAGCAATCACCAGTTCTTGCAGCTCATTAAACTGCGCGTCATAAAACTTTTTTCTCAAAGGTAATTTTAAAGCCCTTTGAGCAATGGATATGAGTTGTGCTTGGTTGACGGGGAATTGGCATCTCATCCTTGTTCTCCTGAATCTCATCATGAAGTCTTCAGTGGACTCATGATCATATTGTTTTACTTCCACCAGATCATTGATGGTCAATTCTGGCTCTATTCTATAGAATTGTTCATGGAAAGCCATCTCCATTTGCCCTCAGTTGGCAATAGAGTTGGGGGGTAATAGAGAATACCATTGAGATGCCAACCCTGCCAATGAATTTCCAAACAACCTCAATTTGTAATTTGGATTGTCCTCATACACCACACAGTGATTGGAGAATTTGAAAATGTGGTCTCTGAAGGATACGCTGTTGTCTTCACCTGTGAAGGTTGGGAATGCGGGCATCTTGAAGTTGAGAGGGAATGGATTTAGCTCGTCAATATATTCAGGATACGGCTTTTGGTAAGTGATCCTGAACACTGGGCGAGCCCGTGGCTGGGCGTTTTGAGTCACTGTTCTTCTTAACTCAGCCAATTCCTCCCTCAGATGCTGAGTGGCTAAATTATCATTATGACCGAGGATAGCAGATTCAATCTTCGGGCTCCGGTCGTTGCCTGCATTTGCTTCTCTCCTTGGTTCAGGCTTCCTCCAATTAGATCCTCCACCTTTATTAACCATCGGGGGTGGCCTATAAGGTGGAGGTTTATCTGAAGTAGTAGTACCCTCCTTCCCACTAGTTTCTCCCATCATAGCTGGCATTCTGTACCTCGTCCTTTCTTGTTCGTTCTGCCTCCTATTATTAAATGATAATAATGGGAAGATGGGAAACTCCTTCTCCAGAACTGGCTCTATTACCGGTTGACTCCCTTCAAGAATTACCTTCTTCTTTCCCCTATCTCTTTCTTCTTCTAATAGTGGGAATAAGGGAATGATTGGTTCGTTTCTCGTGATAACCTGGCTCATCCCACTTCCTTGAGCCCCTTTTGGAGTAGAGAACTCTAAATCAAGCCTTCTCTGTAGATTCCCTGTGAGTGTACAAAGTCTGCTCACTTCTCCCTTAGTCTCCAAGGAGATTCTTCCCATGCTTTTTAACACTTGGATCATAGTAGCTTGTAGCTCTTCATTAGTTCCCTTTCCTTGTGATCTCTCAGATGCGGTCGGGCTATCTGAGACCACCTGTCTGGATGGGGAAGAATGATTTTCTGATTGTTCTGCCATTTGGAGAAGACCTTCCTTCGAATTCCTTTTGCCAAGTTTATGGTTTTTCTTTTTGGACATGCAAGATCTAGAAGTCTTAATCCCACCGGGCGTGCTAAAACTATGTTCATGGCAGGAATTTTCGTCGGGGATGTTTTCCTGGCCAACGAGCACACAGCTCCCCGGGAGGTTGGCACCGGTTGAGGGCTGATGTCGGGCTTCTGCTTTCCTATCGGGCTTTGTCGGGCGAGTCTCGTCGGGCAAGTCTTATCGGGTAAGACTCTTCGGGCAAGGCTGAAAGAGAAGGACAGAGTTAATTTGAAATGTGCCTTTGTGGGCCTTAGGTATAGGCCTTGAGGCTCACAATCAAGATTAACTTTGAGGTGCTCAGGCGTGCCACTGCCATCTTCAGTATGGCAAACGTAGAATGGATGTCGAGTTTTAGTTGTAAATATGTATATGCTCGAGAAACCGTGTTAGACATGACAGGTGCCTTTGTGGGGCCTTAGGTGTAGGCCTTGAGTCCGAGAGGTAGAGCGAACCAGTGCTCGAACACATCATATTTGATCTCATGATTGCAGGAGTCTTCTAACTGTTATACTTCTGATTACCCGAGTCCGAGAGGTAGAGCGAACCCAAATAGGTGCCTTTGAGGGGCCTTAGGTGTAGACCTTGAGGCTTCCATTAGAGTTCGTTCTTATACTCGAACAGTCTAGACCACATAACGGAATGAATCCAAATAGGTGCCTTTGTGGGGCCTTAGGTGTAGGCCTTGAGGCTTCCTATCAGAATCCATTCCATACTTGAGCGTTCTATGATAATCATAATATAATAGAAACAAAACCAAGACGTAGGTCGATTATTTGCGCCCCAAGTAACTTCGGACTTCTTGTTTATCAAGGACTATCGTGGATGGGTTAAGTCCACATAAAGTTCTTTTTTATGCCTTGAGGCCAAGGACTTTTAAACTGATCAGATTTACATGCCCGAGGGCTTAGGACTTGGATCTGGTTTGAACACTGAAGATATATTCAAATCGGATCCAAATACTGAGAAAGCCTTTTCATCATTATTTTGCTAGAAATAACTTGCATATAATTGGAAGTATACAACATATTGCTAGGCTTAAAGAATGAAAAGACAAAGACAAAGCAAAGAAGGTCGGACAAGGTTAAACCTTATCAGTTAAGGCTGATCTTCTTGCAGGTCCCTATCTTTGTAGTTTTGTCAAAGGTCTGAAAGCTTAGAGGGAGAGAGGGGGAGAGGGAGATACAAAAAGTGAATCGATACTACAACAAGTTCGAACAAGGTAGCAGAGCTATTACAAAGGTTTGAAGAAAAGGTTATCCCGCGGGGGATAAAGGCTTGTCCCGAATGGGATGAAGGCTTAGGCTGACTACAGCTTCGTTTTGAAGGCAAATCTGACTTTGAGCAGAGTTTGTGCTTGCATTTGTTTGTTTGATTGAGTGTCCTTATTCCTGTCTTCTCTTTCTCCTTTTATAGACAACTCGGTTTGGCCTCTTGTAGCAGCAGCCTTGCCCGAATGCGGTTTGAGGGTGATGACTCATCAGCTATTTACATGTAATGCCACCATAAAGTGCTTTATGGGCTGTGTAGCTGGTCAGTCTATACCACTTGGTCCTTGGGCAGGCCCTTTTCTGCCTTCCTAGGCCTCGGCCGGGCCTTGATTATCTATCCCTTCAGGCCTCCTTTTGGGCCAACTCCTTTCTTGAGCCCAAAGTCAAGTTTTAATCCAAACAACCTGAACCACCATATCATCAAACTTTTGATATCCTTTAACAGTACATCTACTTCAGTCACAGAAGTAATAGCAAACGAAATGGCTCCAGCAATTTTTGCTATTCAATTTGAGTTGAATAATAATACCAGCTACAGATTGTCCTAATTAAGTTGTGAACACAACCATCAAAATTTCATGGAATTAAGTACAAGTGACTCTTTGGTTACGTTCGGTATGCAGGAAATAGAGTTGGTGAATGGAGAGAGATTTTTTTCAGTATGTTAAGAACATGACTCAGTATACCTAGTGTAATAATACAACTAGTTGTAAACTTAAAAAAATTCCAACATGTTATAGATATTGATTTAAAGTGTGATTGTGTAAGTTCTAAATAGATTTGGTTACTAGTTTTTCATTCCCTGCTAGGATTGTATTTACTCGGAGGACAAATAATCTTCTCCTTTTTACTATTATAAATAAAGGTACTATGTGTGGGGGATAACAACATCTCATACACAGAGAAATCCCTACACTTTCTCCACTCTCTCTCTCTCTCTCTTTGTCGTGCACCCTCTTTCTCCACTCTCTCTCTCTCTCTCTCTTTGTCATGCACCCTCTCTCCCTTGTCAGATAAATTGGCCACAACACAACCAATTGTATTATAACATTTAATATACCGGACCTTATTCTTTTTTTAACAAACGATATTATCTACATTAAGGGAATGAGGAAGTGGGCTTAGCCTCATAGTGGGCTAACAATAATATGGTTCAAATTCGCCTTTTACGAGAATCGAACTTAAGATCTCTAGCTTACTAATAGAGAGGAATACCACTAGACCGTAATACTAAGTGACAATATACCGGACCTTATTCTTAAAACACTAAAAAAATTCTGGTGAATAAAAGTGTTGTCTTTCACATATTTGGCAAAATCCAGGCTTGAGAACTGATTTTAGCATTAATTGATATATTTTCATGACAAATATGGCAATTGAAAACGCCTATTATAACATGAGAAAGGAATTTGCATTTCCCTTTCCTTAAGAAAATACATGAGAAATCAATAACTAATGATTAATTTTCGCATACTAAATGCAGCCTTTAGAAAATGGCACAATCACAATCTAACAATCATTACAAATATCTAATTGTCAAATGAGAATAGTACTAAGTACTTCCTAGTGTCACTAAGAGCAATTCCAGCCTTCTCATTTGCTCGGGGGACGGGCTGCAGGAAGGGGCCCGAGGGCCAGTTGATTCTTCTCCAGCCATGGAGGGCCCGAGTGAGGGTGGGAGCCCGAGCACAAGGGGAGTGGATTGTTGACAGGCCTGCAGCCCGAGGGCCAAGACATTTTTTTATTGTTTTTTGTGTCAGCCCAAGGCCCTACTGCCCATTTCCCTGTGTTTTTTTATTTTATATTATTTAAACAAACAAAAAAAACTACTATTTTATTACCTATTGCCAGGGGGGAGGGCTCCAAGGGTGGAGATGCAAAATGTAATTACTATTCATTAATGGTAGTTACTATTCATTAAAGGCAGTTACTGTTCAATAGGGTGGATTCAATAGTGGATTGCCAAGGGGAAGGGCTCCAAGGGTGGAGTTGCTCTAACGGAACTCTTTATAAAATTTAAGAAAGGCAATTTTTTTCATTAGAAAATAAATCCATCTTGGAGAATAGTACTAAATACTGACAAGTCGAAGCTCCCAATCTCAACCTAATTATATTGTAATGTTCCATTCGATTCATATTTTCATATCAAATGGCAACAAAGGAAGAGTTAACCGTTTGATTCAATTTTAACATTGAATAATTGCTTAACTGAATATCCTTCCTGGCCGCCAAATTACAGAGACGCTCAATCTAAAGTGAAAAGGAACAGTGATTTTGCGTTATGGATGAGGTAGTATTGACAAGTGTCATTTGCATGGCCTTATACTGATATTTCAAAATCCATCTTTTTCCAACTAACGCCATCTCTCTCTCCCTTCCTTCATCTTCATCTCCCTCCCTCCAAACCAGTCCCTGTCTCTGTCTTCAAACACACCTTCCCTTCGAAACTCCTTTTCCTCTCTCTCTCTCTCTGCCACCACACCATCACCATGGCAGTAGCTGAGCTATCAAAACCTTCATACACCAAGACCCGCCTTTTTCAGTCTTCCCAGCTCTCATCCTTATCGACCCATCTCCACTCTCACAGCCGTCTCACTTTTCGGCCCCTCCATCACACTCGAAATTCCAGAATCTGTTGCTCTGTTGCACCCAAGTGAGCTTTAATTTCTTTACATTAATATATCTCCAACATTTTCTCTTCTGTTTTTTGTTTTCTGGTAGTAGTAGTAGTCTTATTACTCGTAATTTCAGTCAAGTTCAAGCTCCAGCTGCTCCAGAAAAAACCCAAGACCCGAAGAGCAAGGCAGAGTGCTTCGGCGTGTTCTGCCTCACCTATGATCTCATAGCTGTAAGCTTTCTTCTTTTTGTTATCTGGGTTTATACAGATTTTGCTATAGACTTCTGGGGTTTGCACCTTGTCTTAGTAGGCATAACTCTGGAGCTTGAGTAAGTTCTCATATGGTGTCTGTCAATTTTTCTAGTCGAGTTAGTCGCTCTAGTATACTTGGGACTTTCTCTGCCAAATACTAATCAGTAAAATTTTCTGTATTTTGTTTTCTAGTTTTTACATAAGACTCATTTGTTATGCCTTGTAATCTATGTTTTACAATTTCTGTTGCATAAACAGTGAATCAGACAAAAACCGTCGATTTTGGTTTATGTTTTTGCTTCTTGTTAATGACTTTCTGCTGAAGATACAAGCAGTTTTAAATGATCCAAACTCGATTTTGGTTTGTAATATGTGTGTGTGTGTAAGAGAGAGAGAGAGAGAGAGAGAGAGAGAGAGAGCATATCTGATTATTGACCTCCAGTTTATCTTATAATTATTTAAGTAGTGTATCTAATGAGGTCCAAAATTCACAGGAAGAAGAGACAAAATCATGGAAGAAATTAATTAATATTGCAGTCTCAGGTGCAGCTGGGATGATATCTAATCATCTACTCTTTAAAGTAAGTCTTTCTTGCATCCCAAACATCTTGCACCTTTTCCTTTTCTTTAATGGTGGCTTTGCTTTTTGGAACTTATTGACTACCAATTACCTATTAAACTTGCAGTTAATCCCTGTTAATACTTTCGAAACATTATATTTCTGTACCTGTAATTAGAAGTCATATTCCCGTTGGGTCTTGCAAACCATCCCTACATGTTATCTTAATCTTAGATCACAATCTTTCCGATAACCTGTAACAATCTAAACCATATCAGGTTAAACTGGAAAATAGAGCTTGTAAAGAGTGTAAAACAAGCCCTAGCATGTAGTACTCTCAACTGACAAGAAACTGGAGTGTGCTTTCATTTGCTAAGCAGTCCTTTGGTTGTATCTCGATTCCGTTACCGACTAGCGTGTAGCCTTTACTTGTTATGCTAGTGTGTGTGAGCATAGAAGAGAAAAAAAAGTTCTGTCCCTCTCTAGTTCCCTTTATAGGAGAAATTAGGTTTTCATCCCTCTTTTTTCAACTCTATTGATTGAAACCTTATTCCTTTTCAAATTTTAATCAAGGTCCCTTAGGTTTAATAAACATCATTAATTATTTCAATAATAAAATATTTTACATATGAAGATAATTAAATTTTATTTCTAAATTATTCATTTAGTGTTTGAACGTTACATTTGATATATTTATATTTATGGCTAAATATTGCATCATATATTTTTATTTTTAGTTTGTACCCATTTTAATTTGCTACTTTTTTTTTTTTAAATTGTGCCAATTTTCTATTCAGTTTTAGTTTGTACCCATATATTAATTTTTTTTTTGGTCCATATTTTTCAAACTTTTATTTGTACTCATATTTTTTTTGACCTTTTATTTGTACCCATAATTTATTAATAGTGTACTCATTTGTCTTTAAAAAGGTACCACTTTGTTATATGTAAAATGTACCCAATTTTTTTTTTTTTTTGTAAGTACCATCTCTTTTGTGTAAAATGTACCCATTGTTTTTTTTTTATATGAAATGTACCCATTATATAAAACGTATCACCTTTTTTTATATAAAATGTATCAACTTTTTGTATGTAAAATGCATCGTATAAAAATTACCAATTTTTTGTATGTAAAATGTCATTAATATAAGTAATGACAAATCATGGGTTTTATTTAAAGTATAATTTATTTTAATATTTTCAACAAATTATGAATTTTATTTAAAATCTCATTAACATAAATAACTACAAATATCAAATTTTAATTTAAAATCTTAATAACCTATATAGAAATGCATTATTGCATTAATTTCAGGGACTTCAATCAAAAATCGAGAACCAACAAGGTTTCAATCAAAGAACATTGATAAATAGGGACCGCATCCAAAGTCACCCTTTATAATATAATCGCTTTTTCACTATTGCAGTAAACTTATTTTCAATATTTTCAACATGCTTTCTTATTGTCCAGCTAGCGTCAGGCGAGGTTTTTGGGCCAGACCAACCTATTGCATTGAAACTATTGGGATCTGAAAGGTCCCTCCAAGCTCTTGAAGGTATCGTTCTGACATAGACACAGTAATAGATTTACATAAATGTGCAGTACAACCAGCATTTTTATATCGCCTACGCAAATAATAGTATTAGTAAACATAACTTTGCAACCCCTCATAGATTTCTACCCGTAGTAGTTGTTACTCACACAAATCAAGGAATCGCATTGTTGACTTCCTAAGTATCTGAAAACTAGAAGGATTAAAGTTAAGTCGGTCCGCAAAATCTGAGATTTCCCTGTTCCTAAATACTACTAAAGACCCTATGTTTACAAGTGGAACTGAACAATGTCAATTGCGTCTTGTCTCACTTGAGGAAGAAGGTTCAGCATCCAGATATTGTCCTGTCTTTGGACCGAATACATTGCAGATTATATTTTATCAATGCCAGTGCCAGATACAAGGGCACCCCCTAGTTGAGGGGGTGCCAGTGTTTCTGCAGTGAGAAAGCTAATATCTACATTTAGCGATGTTAGAAAGGCAGTCAGCTAGAATTACAGTGGAAGAAAAGTTAATTAGTGAATGATGTATCTATTGGAGTTGCACAAGTTTTGAATTCAGTAAGTTAATGTGTTCACCAAAAGTGAACCCTTCTAAATTATGTATATATACGGCTATTTAAGAGGACAGTTTCTGAGTTCAGGAGTTGCTATGGAATTGGAGGATTCCCTATTTCCGTTGCTGCGGGAGGTGAGCATTGGCATTGATCCATATGAGGTTTTCCAAGATGCAGAATGGGCTCTTTTAATAGGAGCGAAGCCTCGAGGTCCTGGAATGGAAAGAGCAGGCTTGTTGGATCTGAATGGGCAGATTTTCGTCGAGCAGGTTCTGTTAGATTTTATATGATATCACACATGCCTCTTGTGCGTACACAGTAACACAAGTGGCTTGACAGTTTCTGATCATATATGATTTGTTTCAAAAATCAGGGAAAAGCTCTTAATGCTGTTGCATCACGTAATGTCAAAGTGATAGTAGTTGGAAACCCTTGTAACACAAAGTAAGTAATAGTCTTCTGCATCTTTTCAATTGTTTGGGATAGAAGGATGCACAGGTAGCGGACACATGCCCGTCACTGTTACTTATATTCTTCCTGATGTAGTGCACTCATCTGTTTGAAAAATGCTCCAAACATACCTGCAAAGAATTTTCATGCTTTGACACGGCTCGATGAAAATAGAGCAAAATGTCAGGTACATATATACCTCTCAAACACTAGTAAAATAGTTGATAATCGATACTAGGACATGATCAAAAGGAATAATCATTTAACATAGTTGGCTTATGATTTATTCAGCTAGCCCTCAAAGCAGGCGTCTTCTATGATAAAGTGTCAAACGTGACCATCTGGGGAAACCACTCAACCACCCAGGTCATTTAATCATTCTTTTGTAAAAGCATGGATGATTTTCGCTAGCTTCTCGTTTTGAAGAAGAATTGCGTAATTCTTATCAGGTGCCGGACTTCTTAAATGCTACAATTAATGGCTTGCCTGTCAAAGAGGTCATCAAGGATCACAAATGGTTAGAGGAAGAGTTTACCGAAAGTATCCAGAAGGTAAGATGGAACATATATATCTATAATTCGACAGTGTCTCTAATACCATATCTGCTCCTCATTTTCAAATACTATCCAATTCGCAGAGAGGAGGGGTGCTTATAAAAAAATGGGGAAGATCGTCAGCTGCATCAACTGCCGTGTCAATTGCAGATGCCATGAAGTCTTTGGTTACTCCTACCCCTGAGGGCGATTGGTTTTCATCTGCAGTAAGTTTGTGTTTGTTTGATATGAATGCATAGTATGTAAGACTGTCCGTCTCCTGTAAGAACCAGACCATCTTGAGAAGCCAAATGATCAGAACTCTACATACTTCATTTCTTTGGAGAAACAGATGACTTTGATGCCCAAATCTCAGAGAAACAAAAGGAATTAAGTTGAATTTTCTTTCTGTTTCCTTCTATACTTTTGGTTGCTACAGAAAGTTTCTGCATATTATTGCGCGCGTATAAAATGCCCCAGATCGATATTAAACTACCCTCGAACATCATAAATGTGAATTTTCAATTCTTCTGCGTTGCTTCAATGCCACAAAAGTTCGTGATGATTTGATCTTCGTGTCTTGTGTACCATCCCGTTGTAGGTTTACACAAATGGAAATCCCTACGGTATAGCAGAGGATTTAGTGTTCAGCATGCCATGCAGATCTAAAGTAAGTTTATACAAGAGATTTTCCTTTCCGAGTGTTTACGTTTGTGATATAGGCACTTCTAATAAGTTAGTCGCACTCTTCAGGGAGACGGCGACTATGAACTTGTGAAGGACATACAATTTGATGACTATCTTCGCAAGCGAATAGCAAAGGTATGCATTGCTGACTGGATACAGAAATTAGTCGTGTGCTGTAAATACGGTTGAATGAACTAGTGTCGACTTCGTAGTAGATTTGGACTAATTGTCTCGTTTGATGCCATTAATCTTTCAGAGCGAAGCTGAGTTACTAGCTGAGAAAAGATGCGTCGCTCACCTTACCGGGCAGGTACGTTTATTGTTCTTACACTATTTCTACCTTGTGTTGATACTTGATATCACCGGTGCATCTTAATCTCCATGTTCATTCCTTTCCAGGGTATCGCTGTGTGTGATTTACCCGAGGATACTATGCTTCCTGGAGAGATGTAATCCCCGGCAGACAAATTCCACGTCGCGACAACTTTTACGAAGAATACCACACAGAGCAGATGAGGCAAATAATACAGCATTATTTATGTAGTAAGAGCATGAAAATAAACCTGAGGGAGTAATGTACAAGCCATTTGTTAAATTTTGAGGTTGTAATAAGTTTCTGCTGCGCAGCCTAGCTGTAAATCCAGAAATGATATAATGTTCTGATTACCTCATATCCTTTGCAATTCTTATTTCCTTGATCGAAAAAATGTGCATTATTTGTTACATACGAAGTAACACTTCCACCGAAGAAAGGTGGAAGTTGAGCTTCCACCGCCTTGAAAGCAATTGGCGGTAGAAGTTGTCCAACCACTCATAAACCACATATAAGGTCTCTTTAACTTTCCGACATGAGACAACACTTTGCAGTCTCTCAATTAGAAAACAATCTCTCTTCACGATTTCAATGTTTCGATGTTACAGGAGCATGTCCGATATATATGAAAGCTACAATATTACCAAGCCTTGGTTTGGCACGAGAAAGATGCAAACTTCAAACCTGCTAAAGTGGCTTCTTTTGTCACTTCCACGCTGCTCACTAAGACCGCAGATTATCACGCTAGAGTGATTCACACCGACCACGTGTTGTTACTAATCCACGTGTTATAATACAAACAGGCAAACAACTAGTAAGCCTAATGCATCCATTCCAGAGTCGCTCCAAAAGTCCACATGTTCTCAAGCCATGCAAGCATTTCTGCTGAATTTTCAGATTGACAGTAAATTAAGCAAAACTGTTGTAAAATCAACCCTACATTATACTTTGGCAATGCTTCAACAAAAACAAAATAGTAACAGAACAAAAATATTACAATCAAATAATTTACTGAAACAAAAATTCAGTTTTACATTCATTCAGTATATAGTTATTCAAAATAGAACATGCACGTTACGCAATCTTATGCAAACGGTTTGTATAAATAATTAGTTCAGCGGTCAGTGTACCAATTAACTAAAATATGGTCTGCAAGAACATGCTTCTTCCCCTAATCACTAAGGGAAGCTCACTACAAGATCCTGAGATAGGCTCGAAGACCACCTTTAGTGTAGAAGAATCACCTGGTACAGATATAGCTCCCGATTTTTAAACTCATGGAAAGAAATAGGACCCAGAAAAACATAAACAAAAACCAGCCCCGCATCACCACACATCCCGTCTTTCCAGAGAGTGAGCCACCAACTGGCACCAGATTGCCAGAGTTTCCGTCATCCTGTGACAGCTGAACAGAAAAGACAAGGTTGACAACCCCATCCTTTCCAAAAGACCAGTCCATCCTGTTGTCACTTGAAGTTATGTCTCTAATTCTAATCATGGCAGCAGTGACATGAACCGAACTGGAAGATGCTGCACCAGAATTTAACCTACGCATTGCCTCTTTACCAGGGAACTCCGAAGCAAATGCAGGTGGAGCAGGTATGCTGCCCAACATCATGTGACTTGCCTTTTTGATGAAGGGGTAGTTACCATCTGCACCACGAAAATCGCACACAAACCAGAAGGTGAGATAAAGACAGCCATTGACAGCAACAGAAAGTTACTAATCTAAAGGATAAGTTACTAATTGGGGTATGATAGCACCTTTGATAGCTGAAATAAGATACTATACCTGACTCAAACTTGAACTCCGCCGTTTTCTTTGACGAAGATGCATCATCAGTATCCACTGGTTGTACAAGATGTTCGCCTCCCAATGGCTGTGGCTCTGGTTGTACATGTTCACCTCCCATTGGTTGTGGCTCGGTCTCACCATTCACAAGCTGCTATACAACAGTTTATCAAATGAAAGATGCTACTTAAAATCCAGAAATACAAAAGGAAAATGAAACTTGAGAAGCTTGTACCTTCTGGTCAGCTGGAGCTTCGTCAGGAACATAGTTTTCAACCCCCATCATTCCACATGAATCGAAATCAATATACTGAGAGATGTCATCATTGGCATCAAAGTATGTAAGGTACTCATCAAGCATGTCAAAACCTGCAGTTGACTCGACTGGATTTGAAAGATCATTAGCTTCAAGGAATAACCCATCACCAATTGGCGTATTCTCCGTAGCATTCAAATACGGTTCATTAAGTGAGTAATTGACAACAGCTGGATTTGCATCATCGCTTGGTTCAAGAAAGCATTCATCTTTGACTGATTTTGCATCAGCCTCATAGTGCTCTGGCAAGTCAACAAACTTTAGGTCCTCAGGACTTTGTGAGGTCATATATTCATTTTTTACTGGATTTCCAACCATCTCATGATGCTCTGGGTAGTTAAAGAACATCTGGTCTCCACGGTATTCCAAAGTTTCCCCAGTGCCTATCACAGCCTTTGTATCATCTTCAACAAAGTCCCCAGAATGCTCAATGTAGTGGCTCGTCTCCCCATAATAGAAGTTCGATGGAGGAGGTGCACTTTCAGATGGAATTCCTGTGTCAAGATTCTGGGAAAGAAAGATTTTATAAATAAAAAGTATTTATAACTGTACAATATCAAAGCATGACCTAGTAGATCATGTGAAATACTACAAAGGTGAATCAAAGACTAAACTGACAGAAAATGGAGGCCCCTGCCATATAATATATTTATATACCTAATCAATCTATATGCTACTATTTATGAAAACCCTATTGTCAACCAAAGATGGTGAACGTCAATTAAACCCTCTTTAAATTAAATAGTTGAGTAATATGTGCATAAATATAGTAATTTAATATAAAAAATTAGATCATATGCAAAGAATGTGTAAAATAGAACGAATAAGATCAAGATGATGGAGATGCCCATGAACAGATGGAAAAAGGTAGCAGAAGTTTTCATTTCTACTTTGCCGTCGTATAAAGGTTCAGATGTAAAGATTAATCATCTTGATATTTTCTATCATGAGTAATGCATTATTCTAGATCACAAAGATCTTTTCAATCTCTCAACTACAGCATCAACTCAGTTCCTTTAGTTCGAAGTGTTGTACTTTTATGCGCAAACGGAAGCGAATTATAACAAAGTACCAAATATCAATGTCGTAGGCGAAAGCTAAAACAAACAATCTCAAACTGACACAAGAGATTTACGTGGTTCGGCGTAAAGCCTACTCCACGGGCGAAGCACGGCGAGGAATTTCACTAAACAAACGGAAATTACAAAAGAGTGTTTAAACTCTCACAACCCAAATCCCACAAATTACAAACCCTAAACCAAATGAGTAGAGAACTCAAACCTAACGGAGAAGATTCTCCCAAATTGCTCTCTAACTTACAAACTCACAAATTGACTCTCACCAAATTGCCACACGAATGAGCCACACTAAATACACTAACCCTAAGGTCCTATTTATAGTGCATAGGACTTAGGTTACAATAGGAATCCTAATAGGAAATAAATCCAAATCCTAATCAAATAGGTAATTAACAAAATCTCTTCACCAAGGAAACTAACTAAGAAGTCAAAACCAAACCCAAATAGGACACCAAAACCAAATAGGTAACACAAACCTAATTTATTGCATCATCCTAATTTTGAGCCAAAAACCCAACACGAAGATGCTTTTCATGGCACCGGCCAGGACCAAGAATACTTTGAAATTCATTACGTTATTCTACGATGTCGTCCAAATTTCAATTTGTCCCTGTTGAGGATAAGATCTATGAACTAGTTAAGAGTATCACGTGACAATAACAGACAAAAATTACAGCGTGCATTGAACTTAGAATAAGGGGACATCTAATAGGTTAGAGGAGATATCATCAATAATTAACAAATCTCCAGGTCAGATTGCAACAATACGGGGTTGAGGTAGAGTGATGGAGCATCAGGGAGAGAGGGAGAGTGAGGGATGGGGAGACAACAGGCAAATACCCAAAAAAATGTCCCTCTAAAACACACCATTTGGAACTCTTTGTCAACGAAGATCATCCAGATCCATTTTAAAAGGACACCAAGATTCTACCAACTTTTAGAAAATTGTAGTCCATAAAAAATTATAACACATCAAGGTATGGTGATTATTCAAGTAATATCAATGCAACATTAACTTGTAATACTGCATTTAAAGTTCCTTTGATGGAATGTTCTGCTGTGAGTGAACATTACCTGTTTCAGTATTCTAGGTTAGACTGTTACACACATTGATGATGCTCTTTGAATGAATATATAAAATGCAATACATGATTTCACAACTACATAAGCCAAGTTCCACAGAGGAAAACTTTTTGTGACAGAAAAGGCAGGGTATTGCATTCCAGATAAATTTAAGAATGCAACTAAAATTTAAACAAAGTATGTAAGGCTGACAGCTACTGCAGATGGATAAACTCTAACCAAGTTTCAACCTTAATAAAGTTGAAAAAAAAAAAAGATGACCAAAATTCTGATAAGAAAAAGAAGTTGGGAGTGCTAATGACGTAGTTGCTCTGAAGCTTATCCAGAACAAAAGAAGAGCAGCATCATAATCAACCATAAGAAAAAAATCCTATTTGAGTAACTATAGCAGCCTTATTAGTTATTCTTCTGCATAAGGGGTGAAATCTAAATGTGATACGAACACATAATAAGATACTCTCATATTAGTAACATACCCCCATACTCTTTGCTGTTTCCTTTGATCTTAATATAATCGTTTCTTTACCCCAAAAAAAATACCACTAAACACCTAAATCAAAGGGGAATAACAACTTCATTTGCCGACATTGGGCTGCCTATAAATGCAAATCTACAACCAACGACCCTTCAACATGGTCATGTACACAGCCAGATTCAAGTTAAATTCACTTGGCCTAAACTCCAATAACCGGACACAGTCAACATATCTACTTTTGACTTATCATAACACATCGGTAGGTTTCCCACAAGTGGACAGTTATCTTTATATGTAAGACATTCTAGCCAAATCTACCCATCCCCATATCAGACAATTCGTCGACTACAGGACATGAAATGAAAAGCTGAATGAATTAAGAACCTGATCAAGGTCAAATGCTTCAACATAAGCCCCATCGTTGACACCAATTGCTTCCACATGTGGCTCCTCGCTGAGTGCCACTACATCAGCAGCCGCCTCCTCACCAGGTACACAAGTCACGTCATCATCGTCCCATTCCTCCTCCATAACCGGTGCGCCATACTTCTCCCCATTCTTCGGTCCCGTGCCACTCTTCTGGAATATCCTACAAAGCACATACGGATCCTTCTGAACCCATCCGCCACAACAAAACCCAACAATCAATCCCAACATCATAAAATGCCAACAGAACAATAGCAACGTCAACAAAAATCCAAACCTGTTGAATTCCAGCTTTCTCCAATTCCTCATTGGAAAGGCGATACTCATGCATAACCCAATTGGTTCTGGCACCGGAGGGGGCTCGCCCGCTATGGAAAACCAGCGTCTTCTTCATCCCAACATCCCGGGAATTATGTTTAACCGGACGGTCCTTACCCGTAGTCTTCCAGTACCCTTTTTCAGTAGCCCGATTCGTCCTAGACGAATTCCCATACTTCTTATCCAGAAAACTGAAAAAGTACCACTCCAAGTCCCTAGTCTTCAGCTTCGACTTGCCTAGTAAACCGAAAAACAATAACCCAACAAAAAAATTCACAAATGATACACGTGTATATGTATGTGTACATATATTTAAAGCATAAAGGGGTTAAGATTTTTAACCAGGGAGGTCCCAAGGCTCAGTCTTGTAGATGTCGACGACCGAGATGGGGTCGAATCGGAAGTTCTTGCCGGAGACCTTGCGCTTCAGATAGTACCAGACTAGTTCTTCATCGGTTGGGTGGAATCGGAACCCAGGAGCGAGTGAATTCTCTTTGCCGCGAGCCATGGATTAATCAAATCCAGGAAGAAAAAGAAGGAAAAAAATTGAAATGTTTTTGTTAGGGTTTCAAAACAGAATGGAATCGAAAGAACTGAGAAACGGGAATCGGGAATTGGGAACTAGGGTTAGATTAGGGATTGGATTGAATCGAAATCGGAGAGCTGATCGTTGGCAACGAAGGAGGACAGTAGAGGAGCCATTGGGTAGGTGTGGGAAAGTGCGACCCGGCGTGTCGTTTTGGTAGAGATATATAGCGGCATTAGTCCCGCAGGGAAGTTTTCCCCGAAGATATGGAGGTGATTTGTTTTGGGTCACAGGCAGGTCATTTTATGTCCCTGTTACCGGCATCGCAAGGTAACCGATGTGGCAGGCTGCAGAGGTCCCACGTGGCGTGGGTGTTGATTCGATATGGGGCTGATGTAACTGCATCCGTCAACTTACTTGGGGAACACTGGAACCGGTGACGTACGGTATTATACAAGATAAATGTAGGAGTGTGATATCCACACATCCAATTTTACTTCTCATACTCTTTGATAAATGTGTGGATAGCGTACCCCTAAATGTATAGGAAATTAAAAAATGAAAACTAATTATAAGGGCTCCAAAACTTTAAATCTTAACCAAAAACCACATTATAATTTTATTTAATGATTAGGACAAAGTCCAACATTAAATGAGTCCAAGAAAGATTGGCCCAAGCACGAATTTCTAATTTAACCCTTAACGGCAAACGTTGCTCCGTTTATTTAGTTTGTTTCATTCCAGATGAAGAGAGAAAGCCTTTGTACAGTTTCTACAAGATTCTATGGATATGATATTAATTTTCTCTCAGCTATTTTCTCATTTCATGAACCAGTCACCGATCTTTTTCTCTATTAAATCAACAAGATCCCATATGACTTGATTCCAGATTCTCCCATTCATCAGGTAATTTTCCATATCAAGATCCACCTCTTCCTCCGTCATGGGAAGCGAAGCCCAAGCTTTGGGTATGCATTTATTAAACCCAGTCACTGATGACATTTATTATATAATGTCGACAACGACAGTAATGCCACCCTTTCAATCCATGATGGGGTCAAGGCCGAGGAGAAGTTCGAGATGTCCGGGACGGTCCCCGACCTGCCATTAGAGGTACCACAATTATGCTATATTATTTAGATTTGAGCTTTTTGGGATCTTGGATTTTTCATTGATGATTTAATGTCTCCTTCAGAGGAAGAGTCTGAGCTTGATGTTTTTGAAAGGTATTAGGATCTTTTAACCGCCTTGAATGATGATGTAGACTTTAGGAAGAGGTGCAAGAAACAGAATCCTCCTCCTCTTCTGTTTGTGATTCTTCTTTACTTCTTGTTCAAATTCAAAACTCTAAAATTGTTGATTTTCCTGGAAATAACTCCCAAACACATGACAATTGTAAGTATTTTATTTTATTTATGCCCCTGTTTCAGTGTTTTTGTTTGGTGTAGTCCTTGAGGATCAAATCACGGGCCTTTATAGGTGATTCAATTTCACGTAACCTTGTGCAGTCATTGCTTTGTATTCTCTCTCTGGTACACTCGAAAGTAATCAAATTTACTACTAACTAGCTTATGTTTACTGAATCAATATGCTTTAGATCTACTAAACTCTATTAATTTTATTTTGCATTTCCAATTAACCACGATAATGTCTGACGATTTGGTGAAATTTATCGAATAGTATCTGGAGAGGTCAACCCATTATTCTTTTCTCAGTCTACGTTGGTTGTAGTCACTCAGGTGTGGACTTTACTGATAGCCAAAGTATGCTTACAAATTCCATATGACCATTTCATAACAAGTTTTCTCTTTACATTCCTGCATTCTCTTTACATTCCAAAAGCTGGAGCTACTGGGCTTGGAGGGCAAATGACAAAAGAGGAGGTCAAGAGCTTGAACAAACGGTCAGAGCTGTTTCTTCATGCTTTTGCTTTTCAATTTGTTAGGTGCTTCATTTGGCACCTCCTTTTTAATATGAGGGATGAGTTTTTATTATCTAATTATCTCTTAAAATTTCTTTTAATTACTTTTCTAGTACATATACATCTTAAATAGTTTATCACAATCATCCAATTTCCATATGGTTTGACCTCTTTTCGTTGTTGATGTGGGATTCTATCTTTGTAGGTGAAGACTGGGTAATGGGCTGCTATTTTCCTTTTTTTTGTTTCAGAGTTTTTATTTGGATAGTTAACAGTGTTATATTGAATCAATTGAGGGACAAGTGTAAATTTTGAGGGAAGCCAATGAGAGGCCACATATGATTTTCGGTGCAGAAGATCTGCACTCCTGATTTTTACTTAACTGATTAGCTTAGTTAATTTTGGATTATTGTGTTGGAAATTGTGATGTGTTCAAATTAAAAGTTAGGAAATTGTGATTAGTTTAGTTAATTGCTTTGATTTTTACCAAAGCAAACTGAACTATTTATCAAATTAAACCACATTTTTTTACCAAAGTAAACTGAACTATTTATCAAACTAAACTATTTATCAAATTGAACTAGAAAACCACATTTTATTACCAAAGCAAACTGAACTATTTATCAAACTGAACTAGAAAACCACACTTTTTTACCAAAGCAAACTAAACTATTTATCAAAGTGAACTAGAAAACCATAGTTTTTTACCAAAGCAAACTGAACTATTTATCAAACTAAACCACATTTTTTTATCAAAGCAAACTGAACTATTTATCAAACTGAACTATTTATCAAAGTGAACTAAAAAACCACATTTTTTTACCAAAGCAAACTGAACTATTTATCAAACTAAACCACACTTTTTTATCAAAGCAAACTGAACTATTTATCAAACTGAACTATTTATCAAAGTGAACTAGAAAACCACACTTTATTACCAAAGCAAATTGAACTATTTATCAAACTGAACTAGAAAACCACTTTTTTTACCAAAGCAAACTAAACTATTTATCAAACTAAACCACACTTTTTTACCAAAACAAACTGAACTATTTATCAAAGTGAACTAGAAAACCACACTTTTTTACCAAAGCAAACTGAACTATTTATCAAACTAAACCACATTTTTTTACCAAAGCAAACTGAACTATTTATCAAACTAGTAGTATCACTAGTTCGTAAACTAAATACTGACTATTTTTAAAACCGAACACTAATATTATCACTATTTCGTAAACTAAACACTGACTATTTATCAAACGAACAATAGTACTATCACTGTTTCGTAAACTAAACACTGACTATTTCTCAAACGAAACACTAGTACTTTCACTGTTTCGTAAACTAAACACTGACTATTTATCAAACGAACACTAGTACTATCACTGTTTCGTAAACTAAACAGTGACTATTATCAAACGAACATTAGTACTATCATTGTTTCGTAAACTACACATTGACTATTTATTAAACGGAACACTATTACTATCACTGTTTCGTAAACTAAACACTGACTATTTCTTAAACGGAACACTAGTACTATCACTGTTTCGTAAACTAAACAGTGACTATTTATCAAACGAACAATAGTACTATCACTGTTTCGTAAACTAAACACTGATTATTTCTCAAACGGAACACTAGTATTATCACTGTTTCGTAAACTAAACACTGATTATTCACTGTTTCGTAAACTAAACACTGATTATTTCTCAAACAGAACATTAGTACTATCACTGTTTCGTAAACTAAATACCGATTATTTCTCAAACGGAACACTATACACACACGTGAGTTCAATTTTATAATGAGATAGATCCAAGGCAATTGCATGAGACTTCCAAACATAATTCAGACCAAACATAATCATAAACTAGTTTCCAACTAAAAAAAAAACATAATCATAAACATTGATGTGAGTTATAAACATTACTAAGTTTATGGATCACAAACATGCAAACATTAATTTGAAATAAGTAATTAACAAGAAAATGAGATTAGTACCTCTCATCAGCTTATGGGTCCCAAATACTTCATCCAATCAAAGCCTAAAAGCTTATGTCTAAACAAATATTAACTCAATTTAAACAGTTGGTACAACATAATTACTCCATATGGAACGTAATAGATTTCTTTTATAAAATTTTGGTGTTTTGTTATGATTTTAGATATGAATTTGAGTACAAAAAGCATCCAAGGGATGTTTTTTAGATTTCCTCTATCTAATTTTAACAAAAACACAAAGCGTCTATTCGATCGTTTATTTACTATGCATTAATTTACTGGAGCATACAAATGAAAAGTTTGTTTCATGATAACAAAAGCTAAAAAATTTGCTGAACAGATGGCATTGTACTTCACATTTGGTGCGACATATATACATGCTGCTTATATTTGTTGAAAGCAAGATTTTCAAAGATTTTGCTTTCAAATTGGTGGGGCTTTGACATGTGGATTTGCAGCATGTATACTAATGGCTTTCGTATCCTCCATCATCACTTTCGTGTTTGCTGGGTAAGGTAGTGGCATTAACTGACGGAATGGGGCTTCCGTCAGGGGTAGCGCCTGTAAAAAAAAAGTTTGGTTTTGCACATGGGCTTGTTTTTTCGTTAGAGTATTTAGTTTTTGTCCTTTTTGATTAAATTTCAAATCCTTATTGTTAAAATTTAAGCCCTTTTTATTAAATAATAGTTTATGATGGTTTTTCATTAAATAAAAGTTAGTCCAAATCCTTTTCATTAAAACTCCCAATTAAAAACCCCACGTATAAACATTTTTTCTTCATTCCACCAAGGTATTAAATATCGATGATATCGGAAATATCGGTAGTCCAAAAACACGGAAATTTCGATCGAAATATCGGGATATTATCGATATCGATAAAAATTGAATAAAAATCACGGAAATTATAAGAAAAACTTGGAAATTTTTATTGAAACTTTGCAAAATGTTTATTTAGTCAATTATCTATTAGTTTATCACAAAAAATTAAAAGGAAATGCATTGCATGATGGATTTAACTGATTTAAGTTGATTATATAGCAAGCTGGCAAACATTGTGAGTGTAGAAAATATGTAGTAATTAATGAAATAAGTTTAAACACACCATAATCATTTATATATAATGAATTAGTACAATATTTTACACTTTATACATTGCATGGTAAGATACATGAGTGACTTAGTACCACATAGAGTTCCTATGAGGTTCAAAATTTTGACTATCTTCATCATCTCTATGTGTAATTTGACTATCTTCATAAAATTTTGGATATTTTGAAAGCAGGTTTGGATTTTTTTTTTCTTCTCTTGGATAACACACACACACACACCCCACTTCAACACACACACGCGCGCGCGCACAGACCACTTCCTTCTCCCTCATACCTCTCCTTATTCACCTCTGGTTCTCCCCCCATCTCTTCTCTGCAAGTCTTCTTCCCATAACAGACAGACACCCGTGTTTCACCCTTCCCCAATCCCTCGAACCTTCTCCCTCATTCATGTCCTTGTTTCTTCTCCCCCGGAGCACAGACCACCACACCCACACCCGCCGAGCACCACAATGGCGCACACTCCTGCGAGCACCATCACCACCTGTGGACCGTTCCTCCTCCCTTTCTCACCTCCCGGGGACCACCATCAGGCAAAAGGATCCATCAAATGGTTTGATTCAAACTCGAGCGGGTTTTGGGATCAGAAGAAAATGGATTTTTCATTTCCGACGACGGAGGCGCAGATCTTGGGTCTGAGCCTGGATTGCAGAGAGAGATCTGGGCAGCTACGACGACGCAGCCTCGGCTGCCTTTCCAACGACGGAGCCACGACGATTGTTTTGATAATATCGAATATATCGCGATATTATCGATATTATCGATAATATCGTGATATTTGGATGACAATTAAGGGGATACGTGGGAAAATATCGGTCTCTCTGAAAAACGATAACATCGACGATATTTCACCGATATTATTGATATTTTAGTCATTGCATTCCACCTTCTAGGACCATCTCCAACCTTTGGGTTAAAACATAAAATTTTTAGTCTAGAAACAACTTTTTTGCTTCAATTCTTCTGAATTAAAATTTTTACTCCAGATTATTAAAGAATGAATTTAGGCTAATTTTTTTTCTCTTAAAAGTAACTTTTTTAAAATAAAAAAAAATTATGTAGACTATCCTAATTTAATTTTATGAACATTTTAACCTAAAAATATTTATATTCTGACAAATATTGAAAAATCACTAATCGATACTATAAAACTCGTGAAACACTATGAAAAAATATGAAACACATAAAAGATTTTTTTTTTAATTACTTTAGCTGTTGGATTTAAATTTGGATCGTTAGATTTTTTTTTTCTTCTACCGTTGGATTCAATGAATTTATAAATATAAAACTAAAAAAAATATACATATATGATGGGCTAGCCCCACTAATCCAGGAGGAATTCTGGTCTTAATTTGGTCCATAAATGAGTTTTGAGTTTTACTCCAAATATTCTTTTTTTTTTTCTTTCCAAGAGTTGAAGTAGGTCTTAGGGGCTCGATTGTTGATGAAAGCCTAAATAAAATAGATAAATATGTAGAGAAGGTTGAGAGTGGTAATCGTTGTAACTGGCAAACCGAAAAATTTGAGTAAAAAAATCTAAAAACTAGAGGGCATGGAAGACTTATAAGGTGTAAATAGAGTTGAAAGTATGATATCGAAAGTAAATTATTAAAAATTTGACTAGGGGTGGAAAAGAAATACCCATGTTTTTGGAGGTAAATGGGAGAAATAATCTAGCTCTTCAAAAGAAATTTTTGAACTACTTTAATGTTCACAAAGAATGATTTGAACTTAGGTGCAAGATGACGACACTATGCTTTAGTCAATTTGGTTGCTAGCAAGCGGAGGATTGCCATAATGAATATGGTCTACCTCTTCAACCCTCCCCCTCTCCCCTCTTTCTTGTTTAAAGTAGTAATATCGCTTGTAAAAAAATAATTTCTCAATAGCAAGTAATACATATACTAATTGAAAAATAATAATAATAATAATAATAAATATACCAAGATAAATTGTGACAGCCCGTCCCGAATGTATATTATTTTATCCTCGATAACGTGGAAATTCCTTTTATACCCTTGGACGTTAAGCACATTGTGTAGCGGTGTGGTTTGAGTTTGGGTCTTAGACTAATCTAGTTAGTTCCTAAGTTTTTGGAACTTAAAGTTAATGGTTTTGTTGTTGTTAGTAACCCAAAGCTGGACCACACACACTCACACACACCCATACCCTTACCCGTTGACATTTCTCTCTCCTCCCTCCCTCGGTTTTCATCCATTATCCGTACAATTGTACGGTCAACTCGTGAACCAATCAATTCAGGCACGGATCGAGGTTTTGGAAGCCATCTTCGTGTTCCTTGTGAGCTCAGGAACACACCTATACCATTTTCAGAACGTGAATCCTTCGAAAACCCAAGAACCCAGAAATCCCAGATTTTGAGCATTGTTTATACAGTCGTGATCGTGGACTTTTCAAGGAGTTTTGAGATCCTAAGAAGCTTTAGAACATCTTCACGAAGCTCGGGGAAGAAAGTTGGAGTGTTTTGGACGTAGGGAAGCTTAGTTTGACGAGTTTCAATTTTGGCCGGATTATCGAGGTTTCTCCGGCGAAATTCTATGGATTTCAAGGCTTGAAAGTGGTAAGAATGTGTTCTACTCACTCTAAGCTTCATTTTGAGACAAATTTCATGAATTTTGGTTAAGAAATGAAGAAGATATGAAGTTTTAAAGTTTTTCCAAAAACTGGCAATCGCAGCGGCATCGGCGACAGTCTCCGGCGAACCAAGGAAGACGAAGGGGAATATTCCATCAAGTCTGACGGAATATTCTAATGGTGTCAGGTAACGCCGTTAAATTCTGTTAAGGTTTTAACAGAATATTCCAAACGGCAGTTAAGTTTCTGTCAGGGTTGGCCGCGCATCTGGCCGTGCCTTGGCCAGCGCGTGGATGGTTAGAAATTTTTTCTAAAAATATGGGGATGTTCCTGAGGTTGAGTAGGTCTTGGTGGTATATTCAAATACCCAATTTGAGCAATGTATGAGAAGTTATTTCCTAATTTTGTGTATGTGCTTTAAATAACGTTTATTTAGTTATTTTGCATATAGGTAAGACCTATCCGAAGGATGAACGCCATCAATCGAGGCTCGGGGGCTACGACCCTTCGACATTCCAGTGAGTGGGCTTTTGGTTTTATCGTATATACCTATATACTTGAGATTTTTCCAGAAAATGAATTTGAATAATTATACATTTTGAAATGCCATGCAAAGTATTTGCCTATTTTATTTATGCATTAGTAGTTGCATATATTTATGATTGGTGCTGCGGACGCATAGGTAAGTGCCAGGTAAGTTCATAATTAAAGATATGAGATTGCTTGAGTTATACGAGATACGATGTGATGCATTAAAACCTCATAAACATGCACCCCAGTGTTAGTGTTCCCGCCCAGAGTTAGGGCACAGTCTTTCACGTGATGTTCACCTCCCGCACCAAATGCTCACCTTAGATCCAAGTTAAGTGCACAGGTTTGTCGTACATACCATTTAGGTGGTTCCGACTCGTAGGTGACCCGCGATCATTCGCACAGTCTTCACACGATTGTAGCACTAAAGCATATTTATTTTACACTTTGTCCTGTCGTACAAACCACTTTAGGTGGTTCCGACTCGTGTGCAGATTTGATATCATTGAGATTGGTTATGAGCTATAGACTCAACCGTGCAGGTCACGTTAGGTGGATCCAGCTTATATGATATTTGGCATGGATACATTTTAAGTGGATTACTTATAGCATTTCATTGAGATACTTTGGCATGGTATATTTATATGGATTTTCATCCTGAGCATGATTTCTGATATAGCATATATTATTATTTTTCTGGGAAATTATACAAGTTTTACGGCGAGGGGTAGCGCTTTTGAGAAATGAAATGATTTTGAAAAGCTTTGTTTTTGCCCACTCACACTTTTTGTTTTGCACCCATCCAGGTTTTAGGTAGAAGTGCTTTGGTGGCTCACGAGGATTTCGACGGTGGTTTTGACAAAACATCACAAATGTAGGATCACCTTTGAGTGTTGTATAATTAGTACTTGTCCAGTCAGACTGCACTTAGGCTATTTATGCTCTAATTGTGTATTTCACACTTAACCTCGCACTTGCACCTTATCTTATCTAGTACTCTAGTTGATTTGGTTTTTGTTTATTCGCATTTCCTTACATCTTTATTGCTTCTGCACTGTGCACATGGCTACGTCACCTTTAGGTGATGGCCAGCATGCCTCGATTTTGGTCGGGGTGTGTCATAAATTATAAAACAATCTTGAGGATAAATTTACAAATTTGGTATATACCAATTTTAAAATATATGTTGAGTTAGTTTTGTACAATTTTATACATAATAATTTCTCAAATTCATTCAATTAACTCATTTTATGTGTGACGCATGGGATCAAATTTTCAAATACATCACACATTATTTGTGATGCTCCACACCTATCGTGTGCGGTCTGAGTTTCTAACATTATATATATACTAGCATATGAGCACACACAAAATGTGTGAGAAAAATTTTTATTTTTGTTTTTGAAATAGAAGAAGAGAGGAAGAGAGTAAAAGAGAATGTGGGAGTGGGATGTTTTTGTTTTTATTTTTTTATTTTTTTATTAAAGATATATTATGATTACATGTATGTGAGGTTTTGAAAAAAAACAGCAAAATTAGTTGTGTGAAATTACATTTCTACCCCATATTTCTTATTCATATTCTGTTTTAATTAGAGGGTTAAACGGGTAATTTCATAAGATTTTGGTTGACAATGAGTGTTTTATTAATTAGTAGAGATATACCAGCCTTAGCCTCTACCTCCATCACTAAACACAACAAACATTTCGTAAAATAATTAAGAGGATGGTAGGTTGAAGTTAAAATGGAAATTGAGTTCTCTCCGGATCTTAGTATTCAGAGCTGAAGGACTAAAAAATCTGAGTCCGTGGTTTGTGTGAAAGAGAGATCAGAGCCCTTGATTCCCCAGTCGAAGCCGAGGCAATAGCTCAGTCATCCTCCGGGAATTGTAGTTCCAACTTGCAGCATTCAACAAACCACTGTCCAAGGCTCTAAGCAAATAAGCTCGAAATTTATAATAATAATTAGGGTCTAAAACTGCCGATTTGGATGACATGGTTCAGCTTGCTACCGGTACAAGCAGCTTGCTACACGGGTACAACATCGTTCGATTAACAACAGAGACAGCTCCTCCTTGGTCTAACAAAGAAAACATACTCACTTCAGATAGTCCGACAAGGCCCATACGGGGCCGATAACTCATACAACGAACACAGGGGGAGTACGTACGACTACGAATCACTAGGCGACTCAGACCTTCCTCTTCAAATCCTCGTTCTCCTTGTTTAGGAGATCAATTCGGGCTTGAAGAATGTTGATCATGGCTTGGGCACTCATCATTTCAAACTTCAATGTCTCCCTCTCGATTGAGATTTTGTGGATCTCAGTTTGCAAAGTCTCTATGTATTTCAAGCAGCTGGTAGGCACAGATGATTCCATCAATGCAGCATTAAGTTCAGGAGGAGGTGCTGGGGTGGTATCTTTGGGTTCAAGGGATTCCAACAGCTGATACTCCACCAGTGCAGACAGAAAATTTCTGGTGGTCGTTGTCATCGATGCCTCAGTTGACGCTGTTGTTGTTGTAGACGAGCAAGGGTCATGTGTCATCCCACTTGAAATCTCAGAAGCATTTGAATGGTTAGAATTTGACTCATTATGCCGCCTTCTTTTATACTGCCGTAGTTGCCCAGGTTGTCGATTAAACAAAGTTAGCAGGGGTTGTGCATCATCTGGACCTGGTGACGGATAGTCATCCAATCTCTCTTCTCTATTAACCACACATGTCATAGGATAATCATCCGTTCTCTCTGTCTTGCACGGTGGTAAGACAGTTTGATTCTCTGCTGGAAGTTCAGGAACAACAACAATAGCCTTGCTGATTGCCTGAGTATCCTGAAATGAGCAACCAAGAAAGGGAAGCAAATATTGGATGTAAGGAAAATTGAAAATACAAAGAAAAATGCAAGGAGCTATGACAGGCAATCTTAAGTATCGAATATCATGAACAAAGAACAATACTAATGGGAATGTCACTAACAGGTCAGGTTGGTTGTACACCATATCATGATATCAACTTTGGTTGTTTATGGTAGCATGTCACTGTCTACTTCTTTTAGTGTATAATAAACATAGCAACAGTGATAATAGACATGTGGTTGATATTATGCATTCAAAACGTTGCAAATAATAACCTGCAAATCAAAAAGTAAATTTCACAACCATGGATAGTTTCAGCCTATGTTTAGAATTAAAACCTAGAGTACGAAAATAAGAAATTGAGATATTTATAATGATTCATGTGTCAAGAAATACAGTTACAATCCCCAACATAAGACGATTCTGCAGCCTACTCTAATAAGAGAACAACTGTTTTAGCAATTATATGGTCAGATAGTTTGGTTCTATGAAAGGCGTATGCGTCTTTCATTTCAGTTTTCTTTTTAATCCATGGTTTTAGTATACAGCAAGGTCAAAAAGAAGGTGTCGGTGCCAGAAAGAAGCACTACGAACAAGTAGCTGTTTTAATTTTCAAATTTATGTATCTTGGTTTCATTTTAGCTAGAGTTTAAAGAGTGACTGGATTATTCCAAGGATGGGATTTCTATGTATGGCAGATTACAAATATGTGGCAGGCCAACAGACTATGCAATAAAACAAAACTCAAAGCACATTTAACCATCATGTGGTAAAGTCTACCTTTTAATAATTTACTTTCATTTGAAGCAGTTCTATCTATTATTTTTATCTAACAACATAACTCTTGTATGTAACAACTATCAATTAATACCAGCAAAACAGCCATACTAATTCCCAAATATAAATTGTTTGTGGGGGATAATGGCGAAACTTTCATTAAAAGACTGAGAACCATGTCACTCGTTCAAATTGCTATCTGGATTCTGGAGTTTAATGAAATCCTGATGTTCCTACTCATTACAAGGGGCTAATACCGACCATTACAATCTGCTTTTAAACTCCAGAAGGATCTATAAATTAACCTGAACAAACCCTATAGCTCTGCAAATCTCCGTAATAAAAAGAAAAGGAGAGCACAAGGAATGGAAACACTGAAACTTTAGTCATGACTTGCCTACTTCAGTTACATAACTTTTCTATAGGGTTTTGGTATTATCCAGATTCCAGGTTTTATTCAGGTCTTGTTCACCCCTAGTTTAACCATTTTTCTTATACAAAACACAACCTTTTTTTCTTGAGGAAAGCAGAAAAACATAGACCGGCAAGTCGCAAATATATATAAAGAGGGTGACGGGGAGAGTGAGCCAGTTGAACTAGTATAACAGTGACCTAAATAATCATCTGGTTAAGTTCCTTCCTGTACTATTCATAAGTTGACTTTGGTATTAACTAGAATAATTCTGCAAAAGCCTCATAATCCCCCACTTTTGCTAAAAGGTCATTAACAAACATATCATGACAACCAACAAAATCCACTTTAGTCACACTTGAACCTAAATCATCCTTCACATTTGGATGCTTCAAGACTTCTCCTTCTCCACCTGGTCTTTCAAACAATTCCAACATACTACAGTCTATGTCACTATAATCGTTCCTTATCACCTTAAGCAAGAAATGTTGTCAACTTTCTTCTAAAACCTCATCTCAAACTTAAACAATTGAACCTTCCAATTGTGCAGATGCTCCTCTACAGACCAAGCAACATCATTCCTCTGTACCCCTAACTCTCATAAAATCCAACAAAATAAACAGGTACTTAGCTTCTTTCTCAAGGTACTTTATCATGGCTTATCAAAACCTTTGAGAAAAAAGGTACTTTATGTGGGGCCTTATCAAAGCCACTGATCTACGACAAAACCTTGATAACGGAAAAAGGTTCTTTATCACATAAGCCATTGATATCGACTATTCCACCGTCTCCTATCTTTTTTCTCGAGGTAATTTATGCATATATCATCCTATGTAACCTCAAGGGGCGCCACCACATTTTCTATGTATCCCAAGAGACACCAATTTTATGCCACAGGTTCATAGAACAGAATGATTCTCCGAGTCACATCATCTCTGAAGCACAACCCATTTATAGACTAAAGGAAAAATGTCAAGGTCAAACAGAAGACACGTCATCCTTCCAAAAGTATCTTGTCAGAATAATTATAATCTCAACCAGCAGTCAATGCAGGCCTCCTTCTACGTAGGGAAGCCTCCTTATATTGTCTTTTAAACATTGATTTCAACAATTATGTAATACTATTAGTTTATAAGCATAGGATGATGACACTTATAATATGATAATGCACAGATGATAGAGATACAGAGGGCCATTATCCAAAATATATGAGTCACCATTTTGTGCAGACCTCTTCAAAGAACGAAAGATTGAAAACAAAAAATGGTTTGAGTTAGAAAATTCCAACCCACTAGAAGATTGAAAAGTTATGTTGGTGATCAGTGAATTTAGCCCACAAAATAAAAAAACAACGCAAACTCACATGTCCAAGAATACAGTATACATGCTTGCCATTGGTACATATTTGATATTGGATATTATGCAAGGAAACAAATCCTTACTTTATTATTTCTCGCAATTCATCAAATTTTTGCTAATACCTACTACCTAGAGATGATGAATTACCCCAAGTGCCTGAATAATGGACCTTCAATCAAAACCAAGGTGCATGGTTCAGTAGTTTGCTTTAATGCTTTGATTAGGTTGTTCTAATAAATGTTGTTTGTCTTATTATGGGACACAGTCATCGCGATGTTAACTAATAACATAGTGGGGAAAATCATTATTTGCATTATGGTGAGCAAATTCAGCCTATACAATAATACGGAACAAAATTTTACGTGAATAGACTTAAGAATAAAGAGAAATAAACTGAAAGCACAAACCTGCACAATATTATTTTCTGCAGTGGGCGCACTGTGACCATTTCCTGCAGTACCAGTTTCATGACAGTTACCTTCATTAGTAGTTCCATTGTCGTCTACTACAATTATAGTGCCATGACCAATTCCTTCAACAACATTTCCTTCAACAGAAATGCCATGACCATTTCCTTTGACAGAAGTGCCCTGACCATTTCCTTCGACAGAAGTGATGTGACCACTTCCTTCGACAGAAGTAACGTGACCGTATCTTTTGACAGATGTGCTGTGACCATTTCCTTCGGTGCCGTGACCAGTTCCTTTGACAGAAGTTCCATGACCAACGGAAGTTCCATGGTCAATTCCTTCCATGGAAATTCCACGACCATTTCGTTCAATGGAAGTTCCATGACCATTTTCTCCATTATATGCAGCTTGGCCTTTGCCTCCAATATATGCAGCATGCCCGTTTCCTCGGATGTATCCAGCATGCCCATTTCCTCCGATGTATCCAGCATGCCCATTTCCTCCGATGTATGCAGCATGTCCGTTTCCTTTAATGTATGCAGCATGTCCATTTTGTTCACTACGAGCAGCATGTACCTTTTGCTCACTACTAGCAGCATGTACCTTTTGCTCACTACTAGCAGCATAATCATTTTGTTCACTACGAGCAGCATGTACCTTTTGCTCACTACGAGCAGCATAATCATTTTGTTCAGTACATGCAGCATGATCATTTCCCACCACAAATGCATCACGACTAACTACAGCTACACTCCGGGTCTCTTGTCCAGGAACCAAAGTTAACTTGTCATCATCATCCCACTCCTCCTCAACAAAAGGCGCATACCGATGCCCGTTTGGTGGTCCTATATTGCTTTTGTGAAACACTCGACATAGCACAAATGCATCCTCCAGCCCACAAAGCAAAAGGGAAACAAAAAAAACTACTAAATCAGTCTCCAGATGATTGCAAAACCCAATGCTAAAAAAAATTACTAGTTCGATGCTTTAGTAAAATGTAGATAAGGATCTCAGTGTTTCACATTATCGTAACACAATAAACCAAGTCAAGCAGTTCACTAAAAGCAACTAATCAGCTCAAATGCGAAAACTTTCCACAATCATCGAACCAAAATATAGCACAAGTGCAAAACCAGCATTCTCTCATTTCCTAGCGATTCAGCTCATTAAACCAACAAATTCTTATAGCACATAAAATCATTAACGAAAAACAGGCCAAAACCTCACCTGAATGGCACCGAGCCCAGCCTTCTCAAAAACTTCATCAACAAGTCTGTACTCATGCATAACCCAATTGGTCCTCTTCCCATCTGGAGCTCGGCCGCTATGGAACACCAAGGTTTTCTTCATCCCCACGACGAAATCGTTGTGCTTGACGGCCCGGTCATTTCCGGTGGCCTTCCAGTACCCTTGGTTGGTAGCCCTATTCATCCTTGCCCCATTTCCATACTTCCTATCCAACGCACTGAAAAAATAGTATTCCTGGTCTCTGCTCTTCAAGCTCGACTTGTCTAAAAAAACCCCATTTAAAATTAGACAAAATTACAACCCCTAATCTAAAAAAAGCCCAAAAGTTCACAAAATCATCCAGCGTTATCTCAGCCGAAAAATCAGGCACAAAAATAATACGGCAATTTACCTTATAAAACACGAACATTAAGAAATAAAAGAACAATAAAATTACAAAATTTTCACAAAAATTAAGAAACCCAGCCACAAAAAATGAAGAAAAATCAAGAAAATCAGAGATGTGGGTATTTACCAGCGAGGTCCCAGGGCTCGCTCTTGTAGATGTCGACCTCGGAGATCGCGTTAAACTTGAAGGGTTTGCGACAGACCTTGCGCTTGAGGTAGTAAATGACGAGTTCTTCGTCTGTTGGGTGGAACCTGAAGCCGGGAGCGAGGGCTGTCGGCGCAGGTGGCGGCGTCGGCGGGTCTATGGGGGCGGCTACGGCGATGGTGGCGGCGGCGGCTGATGGTATTATCTGAAGGTCAGCTTCGCGACCCATGAGTCCGAGAAGCTGAGATTGGAGAGGTTGGGGGTTTTGATAGGGAGGCGTCTTCTGGTGATTTGGTGGAGGGAAAAGCAAGCGATAGGGGTTTGATTGGTGGTGAAGAAATTATGGGAATGCCTTAGTTTACAAGAAACTGTTTTGTTTTTGGATTTATTTTTTATTGTGATCTGCTGTTGTTGGTGTTGGAGTTGTTCCTTTTATTTGTGTCATGGCTTTTTCGGCTTTGGGTGGAGTGAGAAAATGGGGGAGAGAAAAATGAAGCCTACTTATTCCACAAGTACCGTAGGTTGGAAATATCAAGTAAAATTAAATTTTTTTTTAACAAACGATATTATCTACATATCGTAGTAATAATATGATTCATAATCGTTTTTTATGCTAATTGAATATAAAAATTTTCACTTACAAGTGAAGAGGAATATCATTGAACTGTAGTACTAAGTGGTAAGAGTGAGGATAAGGGTAATGAATTACAGTTAGAATACGTTTGGATTCAATTTTCTCAAGAGTATAATGAATCAATGATAACAAACAAATTCATATGAGTAGGAGGCTAGTGAGATTTGAAAGAAAAAGAAAGATATTATCATGTGAGATAGTAGTTATAGCTAGTTTTCGCGCATTCCTTGAATCATACTTAAAAGAGATAGTTTTCATTTATGTGTTACTTATGGCTACCGATCATATAAAAATTAATCACATTCTATGCGCCAAATTATGTAGCACTCTATGTCCTGATCTTGAATTAAAAAATATACATTATTAGGCCATATTCTCAAGTCTCCGACACACTTAAGAATCTCTCTGTAAATTCAGAGTTGCACCAAATTTAGCGATAATTCATTTTCATATCTATATGGATGCTAAATAAATATATATCTATATATGAAACTTATATGGATGCTAAATAAATGTTTATCTATATTTTTTTTGTCAAACGATAGATTTTATTGATTAGATGTTAGAATTAGCCATCGACGAAGTTCGAACCCATGTCGTCTTGCAAGAACTCAACATATTTCCACCATTATGATAACATGCCACTTGCATCTATATATGAAATTTGAATAATATAATTGATTTAAAATTTTAATAGTAAAAGATTTTTAAAAAAAAAATTGTTGTATTTTAAATTTACAATTTCTATGAGAGAGGATCCTCTCCAAGGAGGTGGAATATCTACCCTCCCATTTCCATACTCTTCCAATCATCTCCTGTTTGTGTGGTCACGGTTAAGTCACGTCAACATTTTATATTTCTATTATTTTTTGTTTTATTATTTCTAAAAAAAAAATCAATATAAACTGTTGACGTGGCTTAACCGTGACCACACAAACATGAGGGGATGAGAAGAGTATGGAAATGGGAGGGCAAACAATCCACCTCCCCTCTCTAGATCCTCTTTGTGAGGATTCTGAGGATCCTCCAACCATATATGTTCATCGTAGTTAGTGCGACCAGTTTTATTCGAATATTATTTATATTCAATTTTAAATAAAAAACTTTACAATAATTTTAACCCTACAATGTACAATAAATTAATATAATTTGAGAATTTTTGGAATCCTGACAAAAGAATCTGGTGAGCATCCTCGCTCAATTTCTACATTCACATTTTCCTATTTTTTTTTTTTTAAAGAAAGAACCCTGTTTTCCTTCGCATGTAATTGGGGTCAAAAAGGAAACTAGTAATCTGTGTTAGTTGCATAAAACCTTGTGCACATTTTCAAAATTAAAAAACCATTTTTAAATTTTCAAACAATTAGTTCCTAACCATCCATGTAAAATAATTATTTTCCTTACACGAAATAATTCTTACCCAAATTAGGGTAAGGAATAACACTTTAATCCTTATACGGAAATTAATCCAAACTTAGAAAAGAAGAAAATGCTCTGTGTGTTCTATTCATCTCTCAATTAGGGGTTTATAAGATGTTACAATCCTATCAATAAGGAAAGAAATAATTTACATAAAAAACATATTAAACTAAGAATCCCAAGATTACAAGATTATACACAAAAAGTCAACACTCCCCCTCAAGTTGGTGCATATATATCACACATGCCCAACTTGTGTAGGAAACTTGAAAACTTATGACTTAAAACAACATTTGTGAAGATGTCAACTGATCTTCCGTTCTTATTGTTGGTACCTCAATTATCTTCCCTTCCAATTTTTCTTTGATGAAGAACTGGTCAACTTCAACATGCTTTGTTCTATCGTGTTGTACTGGATTATGTGCAATGTCACGAACAACTTTATTATCACAAAACAATTTCATAGGTTGATCATGTTTTATACTCAAATCCCCTAGTAAAAGCTTAAACCATAAAATTTCACAAATCCCTAAGGTCATACCTCTGTATTCAACTTCTGCACTAGACCGGGTAACCACATTTTGTTTCTTACTCCTCCATGTAACCAAGTTACCCCCAACGAATGTAAAGTAACCTGATGTTGAGCGTCTATTATCCACTGATCCTGCCTAATCTACATCAGTATAACCTTCAACTCTAAGATGATTATTCTTTTTAAACAAAATTCCTTTGCCTGGGCTTCCCTTCAAATATCTCAAAATCCGCATCATTGCATTCATATGGTGTTCTCCAGGATTATGCATGTATTGACTCACTACACTCAAGGCATATGCAAGGTCTGGTCTTGTGTGTGCCAAGTACATTAAACGGCCTACTAACCTTTGGTATCTCCCTTTGTCAACTCGTACTTGATTAGGATCAACACTAAACTTCAATCTTTCCTCTAATGGTGTAGCTACTGGCTGACAAGCGGACATGTCGGTTTCGTGTAGCAAATCAATAATATACTTACTCTGAGATAAGTAAATTCCATAATTGTTTCTCGACACCTCAATCCCTAGAAAATATTTTAGGGATCCAAGATCTTTCATCTCAAATTCTGTAGACAAGTATCCTTGCAAGGCTGCACGTTCTTCTGGATCATTCCCTGTTACAACCATATCATCTACATACACAATGAGTGTAGTAAGCTTCCTATTTCGTCTTTTCAAAAACAGAGTATGATTGGAATTACTTTGTGTGTAACCAAATGCTCTCATAGATTTTGTGAATCTTCCAAACCATGTTCGAGGGAACTGCTTCAAACCATATAAGGATTTCTTCAACCTGCATACCTTTCTTTTGTATTTATCCAGAGCACCACATTCTGGTGGAAGATCCATATAAATTTGTTTTATCAAATCTCCATGCAAGAAGGCATTCTTCACATCAAACTGCTGTAAGGGCCAATTAAGATTCACAACCAAGGACAACAAAACACGAACTGTGTTGATCTTGGCCACATGGGCAAATGTATCTGTATAATCGATTCCATATTTTTTAGTGTACCATTTTGCTACCAGTTTTGCCTTGAAATGATCCACTGTCCCATCAACTTTGTACTTGACTAGTTTAGACCCATTTGCATCCCACAGGTTTCTTGCCAGCTGGCAAGTTCGTGATCTCCTAGGTAGCATTCTTCTTCAACGACTTCAATTCTTCATTCATTGTTGCTTGCCAACGTGGATCAGCTAAAGCCTCATGCACACTGTTAGGAATAGATACAGTAGATAATTGAAACACAAATGACTTATTTGATTCTGATAGGTGGCTAGTAGACACATAATTACCTAATGAGTAAAACACATTAGATTCTTGGTTGGGTCTATTCACCAGGTACCTAGTTTTACATTTAGGGCAGCTTCGTAAGTAAGTTTAAGAATACATCGGTTGACATAGTTAGGGAGATGATGTGGTGGTGGTGCATCCAGGATCGAAGACGATTGCTTATGGTTATTGGGGCTCAAGGGTGATGGATCGACTGTGAGGTAGTTGGCGACAATGAGATGTCCAATGGTGAGGAGGTTGGCAAATAGTTGTCCAACGGTGAGGAAGGCAATGAATATTTCGGCGGTGTCGGTTCATCAACATTGTTTTCATGTGAATAATCACCACTTAACTCCAAGGCATTACCACTTAATTCTAAGTCATTCACATCATTATTTTCTTGTGAATTATCACCACTTGTTTCCAATACATCACCACTTAAGTCCAAATGATTCACATCATTATGTTTTTGTGAATCATCACTACTTGTTTCAAATACATCACCACTTAAACCTAAATGATTCACATCAGGAATAGTATAATCAAAAGCTTAAACTTCTGTCTGATTCTCCCCCTGAAGTGCAAACTTAGAATGGGCAAAGTACATATCGTTTTCATGGAATGCAACATCCACAGTGACAAACAACTTTTGTGTAGGAGGATGATAGCAGCGATATCCTTTTTATTAGAGGCATACCCCACAAACACTCACCGTAAGGCTCGAGATTCAAGCTTACTCATATGCTGTTTATGGAGATGAATGAAAGCCACACAGCTAAACACGTGAAGTGGAAGATTTGGAACTGCAGAAGCATCAAAATGTGAAGAAATGGCCTGAAGAGGTGTCTAAAAATCAATTGATTGGGATGGAACACGATTAATGAGATACGCAGCCAAGGTGAGAGCTTATCCCTAATAGGATAACGGGAGACGCCCATCGAGTAAGGAAACACGGACAACCTACAGAAGATGACAGTTCTTGCGCTCTACAACCCCATTTTGTTATGGAGTGTATGGACATGTAGTTTGATGAACAATACCATGATGATCTAGAAAGGCACGAAGTTCAGAGTTCACATATTCCCCACCATTATCACTCATGAGAACCTGTATTTATGACTTATACTATACTTGCACCATTTTGTGGAATTGCCAAAACAAGGAAGTAACTTCACTTTTTGACTTCATCAAACAAACCCAAGTCATACGTGTGCAATCATCAACAAAAGTAACGAACCAATAAGCACCAATTTTAGATGGTCCCCAAACATCATAATGGATTATCATAAATGGAACATAACTTTTTGTCAAACTGGACAGAAGCCAAGTATGATGACTTTTAGCTAGTTCACAAACACCACATTTAAAGCTAGAAACGTCATTCTTAACAAATAGGCTAGGAAACAACCTCTGTAAATAACCGAAAGAAGCATGTCCAAGTCGACGATGCCACAACCAAACCTTCGAAGATTTATTCTGCTCCCCCTGAGATCTTTTGACAGTAAGAGCTTGAGTCAACATCTAGGTACTGTTCGATGTCATCTCCAAGTAGTAAAGCCTCCCTTTTCTGATACCATAACCAATCGTCTTGCAAGTCCAAATATCCTTAAAAACACAAAAAGAAGGCCAAAAAATAACAAGACAATGTAGGGCGACGGTTATTTGAGTAATAGATAATAAATTATAATCAAGATAATGAACAACAAGCATAGTATCAAGATTAAGGGTATCTGAAAGGGAGACAGTGCATTCCCCAATAATGGGGGTAAGATTACCATTGGCAGCACTTACAACAGTTTTGATGGATGGTTTTAGGGTTGGTACCTGTCTAGAATCACAAGTTATATGTTTAGTAGTACCAGAATCAATTATCCATGTATTATTCGTAACAGATGCATAAGCCTTTAAAGCTTTACCATCGTTGTTTGTATGTTCATAAGCTACCTTAGCTTTGGGAATCAATGCACACGACTCATTATAGCGGGGATGACGAGTCCAGAGTGTCATTGCTCTGCGTGAGTTAAGTGCAACGTCTGAGGTGATTGATAGGGCCAAGATTCCAAACCAACTAGGTTAACAATGTGAGACCCCTGGAAAACAAACAGTAGCCCAAAAAAAGACAATCTATTTTTTTTCCCCTTTTTTTTCTTTGTTCCTTTTTTTTCTTTTTTTCTTTTTTTCTTTTTTCCTTTTTTATTTCTCCTTTTTTCTTTATTTATTTTATTTTTTTTTCCTTTTTCCTTATGCCTGGTTCTTCATTTTCCTTTCCTTACTCATGTGGACTTCCTTCGAAGCAGACTTCCTTCGAAACACGATAAAGAAAATTGCAGATCACAAAAAACATAGTTTTGCAGAACACGGGTTGGGCTGTAGATTGGTAAGATGGTTAGCAGCCATTTCGCAAGTCTCGTCTCCGGTGCAGATAGAATTGCAGACACAGGTGGTGGTTCTCAATCGGGATTTGCAGCGGTAATTTCTGGGTTTTGAACCTCGGTTTGTGGCCACGTGATGCAACAATGGGTAGTGGTGGGTGGCTGCAACGATATGCTCGGTGAACTCGGGTTAGCAACGACGGCGTCGCTCGCTGGTCTGACGATGTGCTGGTGGTTCTCAGTTCTGCGCACAGTGCGCAACTTCTATTTTTTTTTAACCTAGGCTCTAGTGCCAAGAAGAAAATGCTCTTTTGGAATAATTGTGTGTTCTATTCATCTCTCAAGGAGGGGTTTATAAGATCTTACAATCATATCAATAAGGAAAGAAATAATTTACATAAAAAACATATTAAACTAAGAATCCCAAGATTACAGGAATATACACAAAAAATCAACAAGGGTCAAAAGTTGCTGGATATGCTCTCAAAGATGCATGTATGCTATTTATTGTCCAATTAATTTACCTATTTCACCAAAAATAAAATTAATATACATATCCTTTTTTCATATAAATAGCAGAATCCAAACCACCATGGGGTGACCCAGTGGTTGGAGAAGAATTCCAGGCACGTATTCACACGGCACATCCTGGATTCGATTCCTGGTGTCGGTGAATCGCATGATGGTGGTCAAGGCAGACTAAAATGTATTTGTGAGTCTTTCCAAACCCCAAAAAGTGGACTGCATTTTAAATTAAAAAAAAACAAAAACAGCTAGAAGGAACACCTTCCAATTTTGTCATAGTAAACATAAAAATGTATTTATAATTTTAACGTCACGTATCGTGTAAGAAAAATTTATAGTTTTTTTTTAACGTGAAAAAGAAAGAAGAAAATTAGTTTTAGTAATTTAATTTATAGAAAAAGATAGAGTGAAGCTTACGTTTGTTATGATTTAATTCACCCACAAGGCAAGTGAAGGCTTCACCTACTTTAGTCAATGCAGCTGCACATTAATAGCAACCCTAATTGAGTTTTGGAATTTCCATGTTTTCAACTACAAATTTAAGCAATCAGATTTTTATTTTTATTTTTTATTTTTATAAAAACACTTTCTTTTTCTTTCTTTGAATTTTTTTGTTTTTATTTTAGACTTATTTGGGCCATGAGCCTAATTGGGCCTTGGCCTTGCGAAACCACTATGATGTTTTTTATTTTATTTTTAACAAACGATATTATCCGCACTAAAAGAAATAGAGGGGGTTTCGTTTCACAATGAGTTAGCAATAATGTGGTTCAAATTCGCCTTTGACAAGAATCGAATCTAAAACTTCTTGTTTACAAGTAAATAAAGATATTATTAGATCGTAGTACTAAGTGTCTATTTTGTTATTATTTATCAAAAAACAATTTCCTTTATGAAAAAGTATCTTAGATTCTCGCTATACCCTTATGAAAAGAATATGTTTAGGAGATGACAACTATACTAATTTTGAGCTTTTAAGTAGGTTATGGACAAGCGCTTAGGCCATCTTCAACTGACCAAAGGGCTATAGGGCTCAAAATAGCTCAGAATGACACGAAAACTATCTCTAACTGAGGGATAGGGCAATGTGCTTGTGGGCTCCACCGGGCCAAAACACCCAAATCAAGCTAGGGGGTTGGCCATTTCCAACCCACCCTCTAGCCCAGCCCTCAAGTGTCTGAATGTCAAGCTTGACTTTGTGGTAGGTGCAACAATATCACGCTTTCTTCATTATTGTGGCAAGTGGCAGTCAGAATATGTCCAAAAACCTTATTTTAATATGGTAGTTTAATTTAATTAACCATATTAATTTAATTAAAATAATAAATTATTGAAGGGGTTATGTTTGGCCTATGACTCTTTGACCCCCTTGGTTGGATATAGGTTTTTTTTTGTCAAAGGGCTATGTTTAGCCTATGTCCCTTTGGCCCCCTCGGTTGGAGATGATATAAAATATAGTATGACACTGTTCATTAAAATATAATTTCTTGAAGGGCTATAAGGCTAAACATGGCCCTTTGGCCCTCCTTCAGTTGGAGATGGCCTTAGCTTCTTGTCTTTATGATCAAGATCTTCGTAATGTTGATTGGTCTCTCACAAACTCACAATGAAAATGGTGGATTGTTCTAATATTTAGGGCCTTGAGGGATCAAAAGCTCAAGAAGTCCAATATCCTTGCCGGATAAGACTAGAGGTGGCAAATTAATTTATTGGGTTTTTAATAGGTACCCATTAAGGGGTATTTAGTTTGATTTCACCTTAAACCATCATCACCACTACTAACCTCACATACACATTGTGGTACTATCAAATTAAACGGATCTTAACGGGGATCCATTAACAACTTAATGGGTTGATTTGCCACCTCTACATAAGACCATGCTTTGGTTGATAGGCTACTACTGCTTTGTCAAAGAGGTTTCTAAATTTGGAGGTGGAGGGAGATTAGAAGATCTTTCTTAATGATGTTAACATTGCTATTTACAATCCTTAGCATTGTCACACTTTGGTGGACAATATTCAAGAGCTTGCTTGCATATTTAGAATATTTTTTTTGTCATATATATCGGGAAGCCAACTTTGTAGAGAATGAGTTGGCAGGTGTGAGAGTGAGACACTCTTCTTTTCACAAGCTTATTTGAATGCATACCCTTTCTAATGAGGTTGGCTACCAAAGAGGATTCTCTTTGTAATTTATGTTTTTCTTAAAAAAAAAAAAAAACTACAAAATAAAAATTGACAATTTTCCATAAATGATAAATTCACAAATTTCAATTATTGAACTGATCAAAATTTAAAGTTAATGAAAAATCGATCATATATGGATGACATATCGACCAAATAATGAAACTTGACCATTTCAGTAGTTGTGATGGTATGCATTTTTCTTTGTGCTTGTAATTTCGTTTTTCACATAAAAAGATTTTTTTTTTTTTTAACAAACGATATTATCTGGGTGGGCTTAGCTTCATAATAGACTAGCAATAATGCGATTCAAATTCATCTACATAAAAAGATTATAAATACATCATTTGGTGCTAATTTTTTTTAAACTTTTTTGTTCTTTGTTTTTGGGTATAAACTGAGGGGGTTTGGATTTGTCAATGTGTGCATTGTGTAGGGTTTGCCCCATACGCAAGTCATCCGTCACCATAATTGAAGGAATTAATATTGACTTTATCTCTGCTTTTGTTTCGCTGCTTGCAGCTGTGTGTCTTCGGGGCGCTTATTGTTTTACTATTTCCGCTACCAGAGCCCTAATCTTTGGAAAAGTTTACGAGGATCATTTTCTTGAGAATCCTAAAGATCCCGTGATCATGACAGTTTATCATATGTATACGATCAGTTTTCATTAGGTATTATTTAGATTTAATTTTAAATTTTAAAATAATTTCTAACCGCAATATGAACCGCACGATCACGAAATCTCTAGGATCCCTAAGAAAAGAATCTGGCGAGGATCATTTTCCCTAATCTTTTTGTCTTTAAAATTTTTAATTTTTTTAAGAAAAACTAATAAAAATGGATTGAAATTTTTAAGTTTTAACGATAAGAACAAAATAAAGGGTAAATAAATAGTACCATGATTGATTTTTTAGTGTAAAAATGTAGTTTTTCGTTAAAGTAAACAGTACTAAGAGTTTTTGGTTAAATTTTTATTTATTTATTTTATTGAAAAGTAATCTTTGTCAGTGAGTCAGTCAACGTTTTGACATGTCGAAATAAAAGGTCATTGTCTTTTTTAATTTTTTTTCGATAAAAGCTCATTGTCTTTGGACTTTGTTAAAACACAACTTCGCGGGCCCCACCCTCAACCTCATCTGGTCCACATGCTGGCAAGCGTTGGCAGACGTGGACTAAAATCCCACACGCCTTCCGTTTTAGGAAAGGGATGCTTTGTGGATCCCTTCCACCAAGCATCTTGCACTCCAAACATATAAAAATATAACAGAAAATATAGTTGAAATGAGCACGCAATAACATTTTGGAGTACCGATAACAACACAATTCTTCACCTTTCATGGTCATTCATTAAAACGGTTAAAACCGCATCAATTTATTCTTCATTCATGTTAAATGATGTACTATGGTTTGGCCACTACTTAGCCCATAAAGTATGTAAAAGAAGAGAGAAACTCTTGTCATATAAAAGGGATCTTTCACACTTACTTTAGAGAGAGCCAACCGTGCCACTTTACACTTTCAAAGGCAACAAACCTCTTGTACAATATATATAACCTACATTTTTTACCAAAAAAAAATATAACCTACATTTACATAGTGAAGGCAGAAACTTCACCATCCAACATTGATGTAATGCCAATTCAAGGTAAACCACGATACATTCTTATATTCTTATGTTTGTGCGTTTTGCGATCGAATCTAAATTGGTCCAAGATTAACCTAATTTTGTGCATAAACAATATCAAATCCAAGGGTACATGAACATACATTCCTTGGTCACCAAATGACCAAAACATTTCTATGATGTGAAAATAATGGCTTTTAGGAAAATTACAAATCATCTATAAAATAAAGTAATTTGGCGTTTGACAACTATTACAATTGATTTAGTCCCATAATCAGTTTTGTGTGTGAAAAAATATTGTGTGGGTGTGTATAGTGAAGGAAATGTTTTTTTTCAGTCAACTATTATTCTCTATAAGAAAATACAACGAGATAGTTCTCTGTTTGTTTAGCTATTTTTAGATTACTTGATGGGTGCTCTTTCTTTTGGTCTTAGATGGAAAATTAAATTATTTTATCTGATATTTTTACTCAAATTTTAAACTCATAAAAAAGAGAAAGAAGGTTAAATTTTAACCGGTGGTGCTAATCATACATTAATTTTTACATCTCACATACCCCTGTTAATTTCTGTCATTTAAACTTCATTTCATTCGATCTGACGGTAAAAAACTGAGAAAGGTGTGTGAGAGATAAAAAGAAGGTGTAAATAAGTTGTTACAACCAACAAAATTAAGACAAAGAGGAGCAAAAACATACAATAAGGGAGATTATTCCCTTAATAAAAAGTTTAAGATAATTTAACTACAGAGTTAGAAACTCAATCAAGAGTTTATCAAGTACCACGTATCTTTGCTTATTTTGGGGAAAGAGGGCGTGGTATAGGCCATGGAGAACTTACAAGTAAAATAAGTTGGCAAATTTTATCAATCTTCAAGCTCGATGATCTTGATCACAGAAGTATCGCCAACTTTCTGGCAAATTACGACACGATCATGTGATTTTATGACACCAGCGACCCTGCCATGATCCAAAGCGATTTTCAGAATGGACTCATTTGTTGCACCTGTAGCTTCAGCCTGCAGGGGAGATAGGGCAGGGAAGAAAAAGAAACGTCTCAGTCTCAGCCTGATCCCATGGGTAGTGAAGCATTCAAAAGAACATGCATCATGAGATGAACTGAAGTTAATCAACAACTATAACGGACTCATGTCCCTACAAGCAGCCTCCCCTCCTCTTTTCAAAACATTTTCAGAGAGAAAAAAAGGCATCTTATGTTAACCATTTCGACATCTACTAGTTAGAATTTCGCTAATATTACTACGCAAGTCTTCTGTGCTACAAGGACAATGATACTCCACTCCCGGTCTTTGAACTATATTCATTAGGGCAGCATAAGATGATAATAAGAAGTTCAACGTGAATGAGAAACCCAAATCAATCAGTTTTAACGAAAGGAAACATTTGGGAAACCATGTGATGATTATATGCATTAAGCATTGCTTTCTCCTATATATGCAATCAACAGGATGCATCTTACGTACGTAGGACAAAATCAGAAATGAAACAGAATAATACTTACTGGATGTCGAGGATCTGCTAGCATGGGAAACAGGCCTCTAACAATGAGTGATTGCCTTGCCTGCCAAATATTCATCATAAGAAAAAGACGGATATTGTGTGCATCAAATTCAGTTGGAGAATGTAAATCACAAAGAAACAAAAATAAGTCAAACAATACGATTGTCTGCTAATCATTTTTCTCAATTTTAAATCTTCAGTTTGTAAGAGATATATGTTAAAAGTTATAACATCCAACCCAAAACCAATTGGCACTTGGCATAGACTGTAGAGGCTCAAGATATCAAAATGTGTGTTTGCGCGCGCGTGTGTTTTGTCATCAAGGCACAGAATTCCCGATGCGGGATTTCTATTTTCAGTTGGAAATGAATGGAGTCAAACATGTGGATCAGTCAATATTTGGTAACGTGGAGCATGTATAGCGATTGGGCCTGACATGCAGATGAATTACATGCTCTGATACCATCATAAAATAGAGCATCCAACTCAAAACCCAGTGGTGGGGAGGCTCAAGATTTAATCTACCGCCATGCATGCTTAAGTGGAGGGACAAAGGGAGGAAGAAAACATTAAACAAAGTAACTGCTCCGGGATTAAGTCCCAACTGGATAAAACATTAGTGGACGCATTCTATAGCATCTAGAAGAAACTTGAAAGAATAAACTTGGTAGTGTATAAAAACCAAAGGTAATCAGGTGAGCAACAAACCTCAAATGCACCAGAAAATCTCCATCGGAGTTGATTTGTCTGGACCCGAGGAATGACAACAGAAAGGACAGGCATTGTTGGTCTGTACTTTGCAATCAGCCTACACTAATGCCCAAGTATCAAAGCCGGTATATGCACAAGAGTGAACATGACATTTACAAAAGAATTGTATCTAACATCGTAAACTATCAAAGAAAAACTTCTATTATTTATGTTTCACAATTAAAGTACATCTAACTGAACTTCAAACAGGAAACTAAAATTTTACACGAAACTGAATCCCATTAGCCTTACCCACTTCCTAACGAAATGGTAATCAAACGGGCCCTAAGAATTTTAGTTTATATATACATATGCGGGTAGAAGAAGAGATGAGAGAAATTCACCTTGCTGCTCTTCCAGATGAAGTGAAGCAAATAATGAGAGAGGCCTTCACCTTGATGGCTGCACGTACCTAGAAGAAGATAAATTTTTTTTTTTAATAATATTTTTCCTTTTGTAGCGAAATAAATTTTATCCTTCGTACAATCTTCTGTTAGCAACATCTCTTCAGGGAACAGGCAAATGGTACAATAAAAAGAAAGAGAAGAAAAAAAATGGAAAACACCGAAAGCAGAAAACTACCGCAGAGGAAGTAATAGATTCCAAGTGAGTCATTGGTTCTCCAACATATTTGACAGCCCTCTTAAAATACAAATCTTGATTGAAAACTTTCTCCGCCTGCAGACAGTAATTTGATAAAAGAAATAAGTGAACTCAGAACTTTGTCTTGTCATATGAAACATGTATTTCTACACTCTACAGCCACTTTGAACTGTTGAAGATCAAATGAGAGGGAGACTACAGAATAGCCATGACCATTTTCAACTTACCAATATTAATTCCACCAAAAGATGTTGATGCAGAATCTTATATCCTGTTTTATTTCATATTCTTCTTTTGTTTCTTTCCTGTTGCTCTTCGGGTTGCGATTACATTCCTATTTGCAGTAGGGCTAGGTTATTACAAACTTGAACGATTGATTAAATAAATCTTTTCCCTAAGCAATCTTCTTCTAAATTCTCCTCGATATATCTCTTTTTCTATCTTCTAAATATAAATTCTGGTATTGGTTTGACATCAAATGTACTCCTAGGCATTAGGAGTTGGTAGCATCTATGCTAGAAATCATCAAATTCTAGATCAGAAACGATAAGACCAGAGAACATAATGCTCAGTGTGCTAATATAAGTCAGTTATGAATCACAGCTTCAGAGAACCACGAAAACAAAGCTGAAAAAGATTAAAAATAAAGCAATGACCCAATATAAGAAGAACGGGAGTTTCCTAAATGTACATCAGCCTATGGCAAACTCACCCTCAGAAAGGAGAAAACTAATAGGATGAAAAAACCATGCTACTTCAACACTAGTTTTGAAACTGCACGTCTGTAAAAGCCTCAACTGTTGTAGGACAATCATAAGAGAAATGAAGAAAAGAAATATATGGGCTCACTCCAGCCTTTGGCATTGCACCAAAGGTGTATTGGAATCACTCCAATAGAGGAATTAGAAAACTTTTGGCACCACAAGAAGGAGATTGTGAGAACTTCTTTCACCGTAAACTTTCAAAGCTCATAAATTAACTCATCCACAGAACCATTGGCACATGAATCATTGAAAAGACTCAAATTAAAACACTATATATTCATGATGCCCAATTCATTCATCATGTGATATGAGATTCCAAATCAAGGATCCTAAAATACATGTGCAAAATGCATTTATTGCATAATTGGAATAAATAATCTGAATCATGTGGTTCTTAGTAATTGAACGGGCTTATTTATTATATTTGAATTTGGTTCCGGCATCATCCCAAAAACACAGGGATGCTACAACTGGAAGATTTCTCGCTTTTTCGCCCGGGGGGGGGGGGGGGGTGGGGAGAGAGAGAGAGAGTTTTACGACAATACAGAAATGGAGTTACCTCAGAGCAAATCTTTCCAACAATGGAGATCGTCTCAACAGGGTACAAACCGCGCAGGGTCTCTGCACCTAGAACAATTGCATCAGTTCCTGCACAAACACAAGTGAAAAGTGGGTAAATAAGTGCACATGTTGTTCTTGTACATCCTATGATAACATTAACTTATTTAATAAAGCTCAAGCAACAGGAGTATTGCAATACTAATGATATTTACTAACACTAGCAGAGCAAATATTTAAGTGATGACATGAAAGAATAAATGAGATGGTGGAACCCTTCAAAAGTAACACAAAGGAGCATATTTCACGTCAAAAGACAGCAATTTACCATCCAGTACAGCATTGGCAACATCAGTTGCTTCAGCACGAGTAGGTCTTAGGTTGTCGGTCATACTGTCCACAACCCGAGTTACCACTGCTGGCTTTCCAGCCATGTTGCACTTGTAAACAGCAGCCTTTTGAAATAAAAATACCTGGAAGATCAAAGTAGAGTGTATTACCAGAATATTCAAGCATCATTATAAAAAATATCATCCAACTAAAAGTATAAAGATACACATCCATTGAAGCATGGAAACACACGTGCTAAAAGAACACGTTTTTCCCAATCCTCAGTACTGTAAGTAACCCAGCTTTCAGGTCACCATCAGAGGATATCGACATTTGATAAGTAACTATTTAATTCTTCCTCCAGAACAAAAGTCCAACCATACCAGAATATAACTTGTGCAGGTACACCGTATACCCAACATATAAACCATGAATACAAACATAATATGCTGATGATGCCACACATGGTTCTCACTTAAGTCCTACAAATACGGTATATCATGTAGACTGTTTGACAATGAATTTCTCATTCAGTTTATGTAAAGACATAAAGAACATGACTTCCAAAGTGTTCGGTTTATGTAAGGACATAAGATTACTTAATTCTGAGATGTGAAACATTACCTTCTCTGGTGGGAGATCTATCCCCAGATTTCCACGAGAGAGGATAATACCATCAGCTTCTTGCAAGATTTCATCAAAATGGTGTAATCCCTGCGAAAATAGAGAACACAAATTAATTCACATCCAAGCACAAGTATGACATTTGGAAATCTGGTCAGTCACACATGATCCTTTTCTGCCAAGCATATTCCTTACCACCATTACGGCCTAAATACAGAGGGCTTCCCACAAATGTGGAACCCATGTGTCAAGTCTGTAACCGTATCCATAATCCAAACCTGATGGTGACAATATTAGTAGTTTTTGTATTTCTTTTCAAAGAAACTCACCTCAACATTTTCAATTTTTGCAAAAACCTGAGTTTGCTTGAGGTCACCTAACTTTGAAAGAAACTCACGGGCCTGGATAATAGGAAGAACAGCTGATGTTATAATAGAATAATAACGAAAGGGTACTTAGTTTCTCCTTATATTATCAAAAGTAGAAGGAAACATAAAATACGCAGGGAATTATGCCCTAAATACTAGTTAACCACATCATAAACTAAGGATGAACAGGGAGAAACAAATTTCCTTTATATCTTATTACACAAGACCATAACAGACAGGAAATCCTGTCATGAAGAATCCTTACATGGCGAACATCTTGAGCATGACGCGTATATGATAATGAGAGGAAGTCGATGTTGTTACAAACACCCCAAGTTCTTATGACCTGAAAAATTAATAAAATGTTAAAACACATTAACTAAGCAATTCACGTAAGAATAGATCTCCTTTTATAGAAAGTAAAACGACTTTTTTTTGTATATAGTTTCCTCAGAGTGATTTTAATGAATTAAAAGTTACCTCATCGACCTAGAAGCAATGTAATTTACCACCTATAGAGAACAAACTAATCTTATCCCAAAGAAGAAGAAGAAAATCGATTGTTTCTTACCAACCAAACAATCCACAAACCCATCTAATAACCGGGTCCATAATTTCCTTCTGAATTTCAACGCTAAAATTAATGATAGCGTGAAAATTTGAAATCCACTAGTTAGTGAATCCATGCAGACAAGAAGCAGACAATTCAATTTTGAGGCTTGTAGGTGGATCTAATTATGTTAGCATCTAGTACTGTGATTTCAACAGGAACTAACCTCCTTATCTTTATCGGTAAGTGTAGGCAGATCAATATGAATCTGAGAGACATGCAAAGTATACAACGGCCCTGCCAAGGTAGCAGAATTCTTTATGAGACAAACCACATCTTCACCATTCACCTCGGTGACCTGCATTGTGAAAGCAAAACATTACAATAACGTGTGAATCATTTCTTTTTCCTGAGAATATTATGTAAAAAGAACGCAGAGGGTATCTTCAAAAGACATCTGCCAACCGAATGGATGGAGGCTCATAATAAATCCAATGGAAGCAATAGACAAAAGATAAGGCCCACGGGACCATACTGCAGGTAGCAAATATAGAGTTCCTAGAGGTTTTATATACATTAGAATTTCAGAACCCAGGTCAGTCTTCAAATTGATAACTTCTAATGATCCCCTATAAATATCATATATGTAAACAGTCGCGGGCCTTGAGAGACTACAGGTTCCACTGCCAAAGATTCTATCAAGTTTATAGCATTCATTTTTAGCTTTATTCTGCTACCAAAGCTTCACCTAATTACAAATGTATGTCTAAATTGTACTATAAATTTAAAAAAATTTAAAGTTGAATATCAGCATTCCGTATCTCTCAGAATATCTGTTCCCTCTCTTCCTTATATAAACAAGATTTCATTGGAAAAGGTAGAAAAGCAATGAATAAAGTGGCTACTTCCTTGTTTTAACTTCTAACTATGTGACAAGGAATGCATATCTAACTAGGCAAGGAGTTGAATTACTGAAACTCATCTCTGATATTTCCTTACCTCCAGCCACACAGAAGTAGTTTCACTTCCCGTAAAGAGGTATTGACCAATAAAAATTGTATCTCCCTTCTTCACCGCCTGCAAAGACCAAATTTAACTCAAAACTCATTGCAGCAATGCCAATGTAATGTGAGACATGTTGTAAGATAAATATAAAGAACCAAACATGGTTCTACAAGCTTCCAAAAATCAAGATCAGGAAGTCAAAATCAATCTATATGAATTGGTTCCTCCAAGAAATCATTCCTGAAACTAGAAGATGAATTGGTTCCTCCAAAATCTTGTGGCATGATATGATATGGATGGCCCGAGCTTTATTTGTCTCTCTGTGTACAATAATTCTATACCAGAAGTAAAGCATCTAAAATACAGAAAAAATTCAAGACTGAAAGAAGCAAAAGAATCAACACAAACTTTTTAACTGAATTCTCTCTCTGTCTCTCTCAATGATTCCATAGAATCCGTACCAGAACTAAAGCATCTAAAATACAGCAAAATTTCATGAACTAAAAGAAACAAAAGAATCAGCACAAAGTCCCATATGTTTGAAATGGTTTAGTCATTTCATTTTCGTCAAATACGTAGATGCACAGTGTTTTGGTCAACATAGAAATCATCGTTATAATCACAAATGGCTAAGTTATTCCCTATTTGATTATTTTGCCGAATAATTATACTTAGAATGTGATGCTTGTGTGTGGGTGGGAGTGGAGGTTGGTTCAACTGAAAAACATGGATGCTCATTGGAAAAACAAACAATGCGTCATAAGCCCTGTCCATCATTGATGTCAGAATAATAAGTCAGTCTCTTTCAGGGTTAGCTGAGTTTGGTAAGCACAAAAACAGTTACATAGTTCGTATTCACTCAAAGAAATAGATTGGCACAGCAAATCTCATCGCTGTAGATCCAATAGAACCGAGGATTCTAATATAGCAAGATATATGTCTTTCGTAGAGATAATCCAGAAAATATTCAGAATGACACCTTTGCCAGGCCACTAAAATTTATGGGTAGTAGATTTGAGGTGGCCTCTTTGTCTTGATCAGGTGTCAGGACAACCAGGGTATCTTCTTGGAGAGATATGGGATGCTCACTTTTATTCACTAGCTGCAACTCTGGACCCACTGTGTCTAGCATTACCTGGAAAAACAGATAAATACACTGTAAGCATACATATCCAAAGGTTCACATGAAGGTAACTCAGAAGGTAAGTAAATCGACATGAAGCCTTTGCAAGTTAAGGTGATTTAGTGAAAGCAACATAACAAATTAAATAATGCAGATACAAAAGCACAGTTAAAAGTTCAATTTTAGGATCATTATACAGTTAGATAATTTAGAGACGAAATGCAGAGGTCATAAGAATGGAAAGCTTACTGCACAAAGTTTATTGGTACTCTTTATTGCAACCTTCAGGTTTCCCAACGTCTCTTGGTGAAACTCAGCATCGCCCCATGAAAAATCAAAACGTGCCACTATGTATACATGGGGAGGTGTGTGTGAAGGAAATTATACACTCCAATTAGTAAAATCAATGGCGTATAAAATTAAAAAAAAAAGAAAAAGGAATTCAAATCGGAACGTATAAAAAAAAACCGCCAAAAAGGAGTTTGTCTCAACGGATCGTAATTGGAAGATAGATACTAAAGTATTATAGACAGGGAGCTAGCAAAAACAAGAAGCTGGCAACTCATAGTCAGACAGACGAATCATGAAAATCAAACATAGCAGGTGGATAATACCAGACATTCCTGCCTTCAAGCAACCAGAGATTGTCTCAACGGATCGTGAATTTGGACCAAGTGTTCCCACAATCCTTGTCATTGCAGGAAAGAATGTCTGCAAGTTTAGCATTCATCAAAGTTAGTCGCGCATTCAAAGTCCTTCACATCAACACGGCCACAAATTCACCAAATAACCCATAGAAATTCAGAGAAAATATCCTGGTTGGTTGGAAGTAAAGATTTCTCTAATAAGAAATATCACCATCCAGATTCTCACATTTTCTCGGAAACCAAACAAATCACGAAAGTTAAAATCCAAGAAGGAATGCAGATTCCAGCCACAACCCGCAGACACAGAGAGTTGAACTTAGTTTTAAGTAACAGCCAAACAGGTAATGCGGCAGAAATCCAGGCATTGTTTATTTTCTTTTCAATCCCTTCATTTTCTCGGGAAACAAGCACAATGCAACTTCGTCACTTGCTGAAGAAACAAACTAAGTAACAGCGACTTCAAAGAGAAGCGAGAGATTAGAGTGATTGGAAAAACTTACAGAATTGGAAGGCTCAAGAATCGAAGCCATCCTGATTGGCTCTTCCAGAAGCAAGTGACTCGAATGCATTTTCGCCGCTGACGAAGGAGAAGAAGACGACGACAAGCGTCTGCGACTGCAACTGCAAATGCTTTTTTGTGTGGTGTCTGAGTTGAGAATGCGAGATTTGTTTAGTGGAGTTTCCTACTCTACTTACTAGTTTATGAGCGACCATGTGGTTGGTTGGTGATATCGGCATTTAGACACGAGGCAGTTAGACACGAGCGTGGGGAAACTCCCAATCATGATTCATCATAATGTACCGTTATGGATCACGGGGTTCGTTGAAATGAAAGGCGGTTATGAACTACATGCTTTCTATTGAGATTGAATTAAGTGTGAGATTACAAGTTTCTTTGTAGAATTGTCGCGCTGCTATTAGATTAGGAATGTGATTACGTAAATTCTAGTGTATTTAGAGATATTTTGGGATATTGCTTAGGATTAGATATTATCCTATTAGAGATGTAATTTTATTAGGGTAATGATTTAACATTCCCTAGTACTATAAATAAAGGCACAATGCCGCACCCATTATCTCTTTCTGACCTCCATAATTGTTCAGTAAATTATGCCTACAACATGTTATCAGCACGCTCTTGACACTGCGCTAAAGAGAGTTTGATCTTCAATCAGGGGAGTATTACGTTTTAATCATTATTTATGATTAATTTATTATTTTATTGAATTGATATGCATGTTATTGATTCAATTCAATTTTTCTTTGTTGAACGTGATACAACGCATTGGAGATGCAATTCTGGCTTTCCGAGAAAGATCTTCTACAAATTCAAAGGCTTAATTGTTTTATGCCAATCAGGTTCTTTCAAAATAAAGTAAGATATTTGAAACGATCATGAAGCATGAAAACATTCTCCATGATGTATAAACTCCCTACATTTATATTTACCTTCTGATATATATATATACACACACACGTTTCATGCATTACGCAATTTTTGCTATGTGGAATTTGTGAGTCAAAGCATCGAAATAAATTAGAAGCAATTAGGGGTTTTCAAACCCTAGAGTCGAAAAAAAAAAGAAAAAAAATATTGGGATTTTTTGCGGCTTCACGCCATGTCACCACCACACGCCGAGCCACGTTGGTTGGCCTGCAACCTAGCCTATTGAGCAGCCGTGACTGGACGACGTCGTTTTGACGTCTAGACCAACAATAACAGCCCTTTGGGCTTGCTATGCATACATCGACAATCAGGCCCTTTGGCCTGGGTAAGGTTTCCACGGGCCCGAAGCCCTTAGCCCATTCCAGCAGGCCTGAAGCCATGTTGGGCTTGTACTTGCACCCTGGCCCACTTCCAGCCAGCCTGATGCTTGCTGGGCTTTATCCATACACACATGGCCCGCCTACAACAGCCCATGTGCTGCTGTGCTAGCCCTTGCGTCTCGGCTCACTTGCCAGCAGCTTCTAAGCTGCTGGGCTCACATTACTCTGGCCTTAAACCAAAGCCAGCTCATGCTAGGCTTTGTCCCACAACAGCCCAAGCCAGTGTAAGTTGGGCTTGCTTCCCTACGCCTATTTTTGGCCCAATTCCAGCAACTTTGAGCTAGGTTATCCCAACCCAATGCCAATTTTTGGCATTCCTGCTTCATAACCATACCCATTTAATTTTTGGGATGTTTTGGTTAACGCTAATTAAACTATAATTCACTTGTCACTTGGCCTGCCGCCAATTGAAGCTAATAAGACCCGCATGTCATTATTTTGCTTCCACGATCGACCCCGTATGGTCTCGATCTATTGAATTAATTAAAAGTAACCAACAATCCATTAATCTGACAAGACATCCAAAATTATTGGCCCAGATCACTTTTAGACATTAATGATTCCATGCACTTAAGTACTATGCAATTTAAGACATGCCAATTTTAATTGTCTTTTAACGAATTGTTTGAATTGGCTAATGGTTGTAAATACAGGGACCAATTTGGCAAAATTAAAAATATAGGGACTAAATTAACCAAAGGAGTAAAACGCAGAGACCATTTTGACATTTAAGCCAACATTTTAATTGTGTATATCAAAATTGTTGCATTCCTATTAGATTAGGAATGCGATTATGTAAATCCTAGTATATCTTGGAATGTATCTTATATTCCTATTAGAAGTAGATTACTTATTAAATGTTGTAATCCTAAAGGGTAAGGAATTAACCTTTCTTACTACCATAAATAAAGGCACAATGGGGTGGAATAACACACCCCCACAATTACACATCTCTCTCTTCTTCTCTCTACTATTGCTACACCTTTCTCCCTCTATGGCCTCCATAATTATTCAGTAAATTATGCCTACAACACGTTATCAGCACACTATTGACGTTGCGCTAACAAGAGAATTTATTCTTCAATTAGGGGAGTATTACGTTTTAATCATTCTTCTTATGATTAATTAATTATTTTATTGAATTGATCTACATGCTATTGATTCAATTCAATTTTTTTTGTTGAATGTGATACAACGCATTGGAGATGCAATTCCGGCTTTATGAGAAGGATCTTCTACAAATTCAAAGGCTCTTGTTATTTTTTGCCAATCAGGTACAATTAAAATAAAGTAAGATATTTGAAACGACCATGAAGTATGAAAACATTCCCCATGATGCATGAACCCCATATGTTTATATTTTCCTTCCGATATGTATATTGTATATGTTATATTTTGTCAATATATATATTTGTTTCATGCATTACGCAATTTTTGCTATGTGATATATGTGAGTCAATGTATAAAATAAAATTAGAAGCAAATCTAAGGGTTTGTATAACCCTACCTATGTCGAAAAACAAAAAAACAGGTTTGCAACACCCACCGTGACCTGCATGGACCACCACTGGCTTGAAGCCCAGTCGAGTTGATCATACGGTAGCACCCTTTGGGTTTGCTGCACTGACCCATATTTCTTTTTCTTTTTTGACCGTTGTCCCATACCTGCCCGTAGCCCGCAGCAGTGTGTAACCCATTGGGCTGTGTCACATGCCTCAGTCCACTTCCCGTATCACAAGTCGTCTGCCCGTGTGTTTAGCTCCCATGCGAACCCACAGGCCAGCAAACATGTTAAAGCCTGAACCCGTGCCACCTCTTTTCAAGCCAGCCTTTAACGGTTGGGCTTACCCCCTAACCCGTGGCATGTAGGCCACCCCCAAGCACCCTTTTTGCTCACGACACCCAACCCAAATATTTTTGGGCTATGTTTTCGACCCGATAATATTATTCTAATATTATTTTTGCTTCTACAATCGACCATGCATGGCCCGATTTATTGAATTAATTAAAAGTGACCTACAGTCCATTAATCTGATAATGAATCCTAAATTATTGACCCGAAGATCACTTTTGGACATTAACGTTCAATAATTTATTTTTATACTTTGAACCGTTGACTTACTTTCGTAGTCCCAAAGCTCTCACACTTGGGTTCCCGAAGAACCTCAAATCCACTACACGTAGTTGTATATTGCATTATGTGTTCTTGCAGGAACCTCTCTTTTATGAACTAAACATTCATAAACTAAATTGAACCTGTTGTTTCAAATTTAGTGCCTTTGAAACCTAAAGTTTTCATAAAACAATACACCTATGCAAACCCGACGTTTTTTCATGAAAACCATGTCTTAGAACTCAAATGTTCTAACTTTGATGCTTATGGATGATTCATTCCCATAGCACCAATCACAATCTTGTTCCTTCCAATTCAGTGGATTATCGAACCGTAACAAATTCGATTTTCCTGATTTGGACATTTCTAAGAGAAACTACTTTATGTGGGGTACAAGATGTGAATCTCCACTTGGCTATCAAGAAGCTGAGAAACCATTGAAGCCAACAATGGCAAGGAAGAGCTGAATAAGCCTCCTCCATGATCTTCATTCGAAGACTTATGCCCGAAGCATTACAAACTGAAATACCTCTCGAATTAGGATTCCATGGCTCTTTGGCTCACTCCTATGAACTGTCTAATCATGAAAGACATTACCTAAAGCACACCATGATTACGTCCATGAATGAGTACAATTCTGAAGTTTATAAATTCAATCGAATTTTGACTAGAGAATACTTTTCTCATCCTTCTATGTTTCTAACTCGCTCATGAAGTAACAAGTGTAAAAGCGGAAGTTTACCAAATTCTCGTATCTGATTACTACCAAAAACTTATGGTAGAATCAGGGCTTGCCAAGGTGTGGCATTATGCCCGAAGCATGATAATTGGCACCTAAGACCTAAAACTTCAAGAATAAAGGATAATATTCTCGAACCTCAACCTTGCAGAATCTACTTCCGTATCGATGGAATAAACTATTGGTTATGCACATGTTCGTGCCCCTACCAATGTTGTTGAGGAGAACCATTCTAGTAGTCAATATGTGAGACTAATTTTGCTCCACCAAGCATCGTTGCAAGAGTAGAATTTTAACATAAATGGCCTTGTTGCCCGAATCCACCCTAGTAACTTTGGTTTACTTTGTGAACATTTTTCCATGTTCTTGGATTCACTTTTGGTGTATGTTTTACTTATGGATAATCTTATTATATTGTCCTCGAATATGAGTTAATTGAATCATGTTTCTTAATACATGTGACTGATTCAATTAAACACGTGATTAGGTAAGAATGTGGGTAAGTTAGTTGTCTGGATAAATGTGTACTACGCACACTAACTTTACACCTAAATCACATCTCTAACAATGACTTTAGGTCTATCCAACCTGATTAAGAGCATTGGCACGCTCCTCGTTGTATGAATGGTACTGAATCACCATTTAAAGGACTTTAAATTCTCCTTGACGTTGAGTTTTTAAGGATATTCGAGATGACAATGATCATAAATGAAACCACTGAAGAAAATAGAGTGAAATATCTTTGCACTACCTCAAAAAATGAGCCCGAAGCTTTGATTGGGGGCCAATAAGTTGTCTCCCAACTGGGACCACGTCATATGTGGCCGGCCTAGAGTCAGGTGATTCGAGCAGTTTACTTGTTTTGGCACGACTTTTTGGGACACTTAGGTCGAACAATGATGCTACAACGCATCTCCTTACTCGAAGTAAGGATCTTGTGCCTACAAGCACACTTTGCCAAAACCCACTCTTTTTGGGAAATTTGATTTCTAAATCATCCCTAGCAAAGATACAAAACGACTCTTTTTTTTTTTACAGTGGATTTAAGGGAATATATGTGGACTAATCCAACCAAAATGCGGACCATATAAATACTTATGGTTTTGGTTGATGAATCGACAAACTGGTCACATGTTTGTCCACACACATTGCTGCTAAACCTCATGGCCGATTAAGGGTTCACCACCCTACTTTTCCCTTAAGGTCCAAAAGACTGAATAATGCCGGAGAGTTTATATCGACGATTTTCAATAAAGTATTGCATGTATTTTGGGTTTATAATTGAACATCGAATTCCCATGTTCACCTCAAATAGCTTCGCCTAGCGATCATAAAGCGCAATTTAAAAAATCGCCCGGATTTTGGTAAATGTACTAAGTTTTCAGTTTCTGCCTAGGGCTATGCAATATTGTACGTAGCTATGTTGGTCCGCCTTATGGCCCATTACCACCTAACCTATATGACGTTACAGTTGATTACTGGGTACGAACCTGATGATTTTCGTATTTACGCATTTGGGTGTGCATTCCATGTGCCAATTTGCATTGCCGTAATGTACTAATATGGGTCCTCAAAAAAGGATGTGTATCTTTTGTCGATCATGATTCTCCTTCACACTAGCTCTTTTCGAGTTCTTGTATGCGATCTCTTTACTGCTCATTTATGGGTTGTCACTTTAATGAGACAGTCTTCTCGCTGTTAGAGGGAGATAAGAACGTCAACGTTCCTGTAGAACGGCACGAATTTGCGTGGACATTGCCCACTATGTCTCATCTCGATCCCCGTACCGCACAAGTGTGATAAGTAAATGCGATGAATTCTAGGTTTCAGAATGTTGCTCCATATGCATTTCTCTAATTTAGCTAAAGCGACGAGATCATATACCAGTTGCAAACATGCCTACAAGGATAGACGTACTTAACGGACGTCGAGTCAACATCCCTAGATGGTGTGCCACCCCTGTTGGACGGTTTGGACGCCCCTATTAGACGGTCCGATATACCAACGGATAGCCAATCAATTTGTCTTGGCCTAGAGCACGACAGATCATTCGGTTCGTATAATTCACTTCCCTAGAAGAGGAAGACACGGCACAACAATGAATCCATACTCGATCATTGTCTCAAATCATTTCCATCTCATGAGATTAATCCGGATTACTCCCGAGACTTGAAGTTCTTGGTCCAGTATACTAGTTTGGATGAGCTAAACGGAATTGAAATGAGATTACCATCGATGATGTTTTCACTTATATGGTAGCTACCTACATAAATGAAAAACGACGATATCGAACCGTGTTCCGTTGATTAAGTGACAATGTAGAACTGATTGGACAACTAAAGTTACAATTCAGGTCAAAATCATTACCAAAGTGTGTATTGGACATGTCGTTCCTACACTGCCCAAGGTAACCCCATTGTGTTACAAGTGGGAAAGGAAGCATTATGAGATGAATGAAATAGTGTGATATGATGCACACCTTACGACGCAAGGTTTCTTTCAAACGTTTTGTGATTGATAGCAACATGATGAAATGTGGTTAGTGTTTTCTCCATGAAGATAGATACGGAGATTGACATGTAAGTTCCCAAAGAATTACATGGACTGGTTCAAATAGTTCCAAATCACGGAACACCCTCTTAACTTGTTTTGAGGCGTTCACTACAATCTGACGGAAGTGGTATACCCGTTTAAGTGATTATTTGATCAGTTAGGGATGAATTATGCCCTTGCGTGTTAAACTATGAAGTCTTATTCTAAATTGCTAAAGTTACAGTTTATGTCGTTGACATGAATCTCACCAAGACTCCGGAAGAGCTTGAGAAAACTGCCTCGCACCTGAAGATGGAATTTGAGATGAAGGATTTTGGGAAAACTTGTTTATGCCTTAACTCGAAGTTGAAACATTGTTCTGACGGTATTTTGGTCTACCAGTCGAACTACACCCTGAATGTGTCACCTTTGAGTATACCTTTGATCGTCCATACATTATATGCAAATGAGACACTTTAAGAGGTTATGGAATCCGAAATTCCATATCTAAGTTCAACTTTGCGCTTCATTGTACTTAGTTCATTGTATTTAGACAGGACATCTCATTCGCTGTTGATCTTGGTAAAAATGCAGCACCGCACCTACATGCATCCACTGAATTGGTATTAAAGACGTACTCTGAAGGTACTACGAGGGAAAATCCCAAAGCATCTCAGCGGATTCAACCCCCTGATCCTCGAAATTATGTTTATGTTGTTTGTTATGCTGACGCATGTTACTTATCAAACATGCACAAGGCAAAATCCCCAAATGGTTATGTCTTTACTGTTAGGGATATCACAATATCTTGGAGGTCCACGATATGACCTTAGTTGCGAAAATCTTCGAATCGTTCCAAGACTCACCTTACTTCACTACACCACAAGTGAGACATGGTTAGGAGTTCTTGTTAAGCATATTCGAAATACTTGTTGTGTTTTCATCCATCGTTGAGTCCCGATAACGATCCTTTAAGACTATGCCGCATATATCAACCCGACCAAGCCATCATATATCAACGAAGTCAATGCCAAGACATACTGCATCTACATTTACATCAGCAAAACATCAGGAGATTGAAGTCATGCAAGCCGATCCCAGACAACCTTGCCAACCTCTGCATAACATCAATGCCAAAGTCAACCTTATAGAAGCTTGTCCGAGGAATTGGTATGCCTAACTCTTCATATGCAATGCTTGTAGTTTTTATTTGGAAGTTATGTCAAACTTAGGGGGAGTATCTAGAATAATACTCAATTGATCTTAATGTACTACTTTCCCTTATGATTAGGAGCATTTTTCCCACTGAGTTTTTGCTACCTAACTAGGTTTTAACGAGGCACCCATCCTAGGCTGATCATACCCTTGTAAGCTCTTCTACTTGCGTCCAAAAGGCGTATATTTTTGACTTAATGCAATTTCTCACTTTTCTCCTGAGATTATGAGTTTTTCTCCCACCTTGGGTTTTATCATAGTAAGGTTTTGTGAGTTTTACTTTTTTATACATTCTTCCGTTAATTTAAGACTCGCTTTTGCTCATTGTGCCGACGACTTCATCAATTCTACTTGCTTCATCATTGAAGACCTGATGCGCCATTTACTTGAGTATTTACACATTCATGGGGGAGTGTTGCCGTCCTATTATATTAGGAATGTGATTGTATAAATCCTAGTATATCTTGGAATGTATCTTGTATTCCTATTAGGAGTAGATTACCTATTAAATATTGTAATTCTAAAAGATAAGGAATTAATCTTCACTATTACTGTAAATAAAGGCACAATGAGCATACCCCACAATTACGTCTCTCTTCTTCTCTCTACTATTGTGGTACATTTCTCTCTCTATAATCTTAATAATTGTTCAATAAATTATGCCTACAAAATGCTCCTTTTTTTTTTTTCTTTTTTGGGTCGAAACACCGCATCTGCTCGTTTTCAGCATCTAATAAAAAGCGGCGTTTAGAACGTCTCATGAACATCGCCACACTGCTCGTTTCCTCCGCCGTTTACAATCCAAACCCACATTCAGAATCGCCCTTTCCGTCCCAAAAATGGCAGAAAACACAGAGATTGTAATCAAAGAAGACGGCCCAAAAGGACCCAAAAACTTGTTCTCACTCTTCCCCAAGTTCAAGCTTCAATTCCCCTTCCTGAAGCAGGAACCGGAAGGCGTCGTTGTTGCAGATGAGCCAAGGAAAGCAGACGAAGGAACTGAAAGCAACATTCAGAAGCCGGTGGTTGTGAGTTTCCCGAAAGCGCAAGTTGCGGCTCCTCCTCCCGTGGCGGTGGAGTACGAAGAGCCCATAACGAAGACTTCCAATCCTATTATATTCTGGCAGGCATGCCTTTTTTTACTCTAGTTTATTTTATCTTCTTGTTTTTTTACATGATTTTTTGTTATTTAGTTTTATTTGAAATTTGGGTTCTGAGTTATGATTGTATTCTTGATTTTTTACATGATTTCTTGTTATTTAGTTGTATTTGAAATTTGGGTTTTGAGTTATGATTGTATTCTTGATTTTTTAAATGATTTTTTGTTATTTAGTTGTATTTGAAATTTGGGTTTTGAGTTATGATTGTATTCTTGATTTTTTTTACATGATTTTTTGTTATTTAGTTGTATTTGAAATTTGGGTTTTGAGTTATGATTGTATTTGTATGTGGGTTGGTTTCTTGCATCCTCTTATCTGAACATGAATTTTTTGTTGATCAAATTTGAATTTTTGAAGAAAATAATTTATAGGGTCCAAAAAATGACATATCATGTTGTGTGAATCAGTAAAAAAAATTGGATAATCATGATTCATGCTGTATGTTGAATTTTTGAGTGCCACAAACCTAAATTGAATAGGAAGGGGCCGAGTATAAGAGTAAAACTACACAAAAGGGGTTTGCGTTGCTGCACTGAGAAAGGGGTAAAGGGAATCGGATAAAAGTATTTTAGTCTTTTTCGTAGCCATCCCTACAATTCGGTTGTTTGTTCTTACTGTTTGTTTCAAAACACAAAATTTTAGTAATTATTAACTTGATGATGGTCTGGTTAGTTCTGGTGACTGCAATTAGTTGCTTAGCTCAGTGAATGTATGGCATTTTTAAGGAGGGGAACTATGGCAAGGCGAAGAGACCATTTTACAGTGGATTGATTTGAGCTTGTGGTCTTTATATTGCGAGAGTCGCAAAAGGATTACAAAAGTTTAACGTGGATTTTCTTTTGAAGTTTGGTGATGACATGGCCATCTCCACGTGAACAATGATCATTTTAGAATAGTGGTCATAGCATCTCAAGCTGATTCCTTTGGTATAGTTGAAAAAGATAAGTAGGGAAAGTTGTCATGGAGATTTAGGTGGGCTGCGGAATATGACAGATTAATTCAGGAGATATGACATTACACAGATATAAGTTGTCCAAATCTGTGGCATGGCTAATCGGTGAGGTAACAATATCAGTCAAAAACTGTGGTACTGGATGGAGATATGTTAGCAAGATGATTTGTGTTGATTGTTGAACTAGAATTTTCAACCTAGCATTCCAGTGTCTTGTCGAATGTAATTAAATTAGTTCCTGGCCGAATATTTTTCTCATGAGGAACGAAGGGACTTGGAACATTAGTTTGTTAAAGATTTGATAATTGTGAGCATCCTCTGCATCTTTACATCTAAAATCTTCCACTAGTTAGTTATACTACTGTATCAAATAGAAGCTGTAAGTGCTAGCTTGGGGTTGCTGTGCTTATAAAAAATCCACTTCAAAATTTTGGACTAATGGGTTAAGTTACGATGGGTAGTTCATTGTTTTGATCAAGAAAAGCATTCATATTTTGTTTTACAAGGAAATCGCAATTGTATGGTTCAGGATTCTCTCTCTCTCTCTCTCTCTATATATATATATATATGTGTGTGTGTGTCTGTGTGTGTGTATTAATATATTTGTAATATATTATATATGTCATGAGCATACAATTTACATGATCGTCAGACTTGCTTATGGTGCATGGGTACTCTAAGGCAGTGTTGATTTTGTATGTTTAAACATATGACTCCAATCTTGATAGCATGCGAATCTCTGTCTTGAGATGATGTAACAAAAATTATCCTGGTTGGCACACTAGTTGCAAATTTTGTAGTTTTCTCTACAAATTTGTAGTTTAGTTCAGATTTTTAATAATATGATTCTCAATAGGTAATTCATTGGGTACGAAGTTGTTGGCATTCTGTTCATTACTTCTCATGGTCTAGCCACACCTAGTTTTCTTAATGATTTTGCTTTGTCTACTCTCAGCTTTCCGCTCTTGGAGGGTATCTGGTTTTGAGGTGGATTTGGGCAAGATGGCAGGAAAGAAGGGATAAAAAGGACGGGTCTTCGGATGACGAACGATCTTCTGCTGATGAATAGGGTATTAATATGTTTACAACCCTTGAAATATTGCACATCGAAACTGCAAGTTACTATCTGGATTCCTTCCTACTGTAACAAAATCAGTACATGGAAACTTGAGTGTGCTTAGTAAAGAAAGTGTTTTCCCTTTCACTTTCCAGTCTTGACTTTGTTACTACTTATAAGATTCACGACAAGTTGGTAGTAGATCTGTTCATCGTTTTCCGGGATGCTGTTTTATGTTCACACAACTGCTGCATTGCCTTGTGAGTTGAGTTGGAGTGAAAGAACAATGAGGAAGAGATGATGAACCGATAGAATGTATACAAGACTCCCTATCCTACTTAAAGCACAAGAATGCCAAAATTATAAAAACATTTAAACGTTTGGGAGTGCAAAACAAGTTGACATAGCATCAAAAATAGGACTTTCACAGCATTGGCACACCGCTACCGTGATGCTTTTTTGCCAATGATACAAGGATGGAGCGTCACAACTTTTCGTTCACATGATGTACTATTGGAACATGACATTGTGGTGACATTGAACCTGTATCATATAAGTTGTTTTTCATAAGTCCTAATTTGGTGGTCCGGTTTTTATCTCTATCATGTGATTGAGCAGTCTGACTCTTAACTGTCGGAGGGATATGCCTTCGTGCAACTCCCAAGTATTTTTGTACTACGCAACACCAAAGAGTTTTCGATGACATGCTAGTCCCCTTTGACGCTATCTTTGGAGCATTGATGGTAAGCGTTGCAAAGGGCTCTTCCTTTTGTGTCCGATTTCCACCCTTTGTAGTGTTAACCAATTTTCAGAGATGGTGGACTATGAAATGAATGAGGGAACAAATTTGAAGAAATATTAGAAGAAAATAAGTGTAAAATAATGTGAATAGGTGGAGCATGTGGGATAGGTATTTATAGATCTTTTTTGGTATTTCTACATTTTGATTTTACAAAAATCTTATTTTGGTTGAAAAAGAGAATTAAAAGCATATTTAACGGTAGCTAACTTCAGCTAGCCGTTATATGCGTTTTTAGTTTTTTATTTTTTATTCTTAAACATGTTTTTAAGTGTTTTTTTTTAATCTAACAACTTAGTACTATGGTCTAGTGGTATTCCTCTTCACTTGTAAGTGAGAGGTCTTAGATTCGATTCTCATCAAGGGCAAATTTGAACCACATTATTATTGCTAGCACATTTGAGGTTTAGCCCACTCCCCACACCCACATTAGTGTAGATAATACTAGCTGACATTAACATGCCTTTCAAACTTGAACCATTGGATGTACTCTGGTGTTTGACCTTATTATGAGATTTAGCCCACTTCCCCCAGCCACCCCCACCGCCATTAGTGTAGATAATATCGTTTGTTAAAAAAAAAAAAAATCTAACGACTAGCTGACATTAGCCTACCTTTCAAACTTGAATCGTTTGATGTACTCTGGTGCCTGGCCTTGTGAACAAAAAGATGCGAGTGCATGCTAGGCCCATGAACAGTTTGGCTCGTTCTTATTTTGAGGGCCAAATATGGCAAGCCTAGTACCAGTAGCAGATACAAGATTTGAACCTTTGAGGGTGCGTTTGTTGCACCGAACTATTTCGGACTAGACTAGCTTTAGGAACTAAACTGGATTGGCTTGGCTTGGACTAAGTAGGATAAAATTAGTGAAGTGTTTGTTGCAATATTGGATTATTAGGGATACTATATGGCCCCGTTTGTTTGGCTTTACTAAACTTCCTTGGACTAGACTGGACTGTAATCCGGTGTTTGTTTCACGTGGGGACTACGTTTAATGAGACTCACTTAAACTGAGTCCAACTAACAGCTTCGCTATAGGGTCTTAGTGAGACCCCCCCCCCCCAAATTGGCTGAACTACTAAGACCACTCTACTCCGCTTCACTCATACCCGCTTCGTCCTCCCATCTACCTCTTCCTCGCGTCCCACAACCCATTTCAAACCCAGATCCTGCAAAATCTGAAACAAAAAAGCAACAAAATTTCCTAAGGTTCCCTTTTCAGAACCAGATCCAACTCTCAAAATTCGAACCCAAATAACCCAAAAAACCAAAAAAAAAAAATTGCAGTGGGATGAGCTTGAAAATTTCACCCAGAAAACCCAAACCAGATCCAACCCTCATCTTCTACCTTCGAGACAATCACACATGCACCTCTCCTCCGTCAATCTCTTTCTTGCTATGTGTTTTGATTTTAAGATTTGCAACCGATTTTGTGAGCGGAAGTGAAGAGGCAGGAGGCGGAGAGGAATGAAGAAGCATATAGGATTTGCTTTGGAAATATCGATTTGTTCTTCAAAAAATAAAGGTTGTTCTTCTAAAATAAAAGTAAAGGTGTAAAGGCAGCAAATGAAACATTAATTAGGTTTTTAAGAGTTAAATAACTATAAATAATATTTTAATATTTGTTGTTTTGTTGTTTTTAAACGCAAAAGTAAATAAATAATAATAAAAAATAATTAGTATGTAGTTTAGTCTAGACTACACCAAACACTTCACTATTCTTATCCAGTTCAGTCTAGGGAAAGCCAATCCAGCTTAATCCCTGATGCTAGTTCAGTTCGAGATAGTCCGGTGCAACAAACGCACCCTATATGTCCTAAACTAAAATATTTTTCTTTTTACAAAAAAAACTAATTTAAATTTTATTTTATATTTTTACTTCTCAATCCATCTGTCGCACTCTTCACTCAACAAAATGCCATATGAACACCGGAACTTCACAAACACAATCCATTCAATCGATTGTTCAAATTGATAGTCTGAAAAAAAATGCATTGTTTCAATTGCTTAACCTCCAAGGACAACATTTCTCTGTAAATCGACCAGCCCGAAACTCATCAAGTTTACGAGGAAGCCACTGCTGCAGTTCTTCATATGTCACCGAGTGTTCTACTGAACGTTCATCATCTTACAGATTCGATTCTACTCAACATAGAGGACAAAATAACTCAATTTCGATTCAACTCAAGTAAACGTTAAAAAGTATTAAGACCCAACCAATTCCAAAAATAATGGTGAAAACTTTAAGCAAATAATCAACAATCACATTGGAAATATAGAGACATGTTGCAGAACAATTAGTGAGGAATATCAACATTTCTTCCACAAGTAGATTAGAATGTCAGCTAATTGCAGAACAATCAGTGAGGAATACCAAGCAACCCGATAGAAACCATTTAGAACAGCCATCCATAAACAAATCTTGCAGAAAAATAAAATTAGAATAATTGAAAAGGAAAATCATAAAATAAATTCTCAAATGTCAATACCCATTTCAGATCAAACACCTTGTATTTTTCAAATGGAACAGAGACAATTAGGTTGACACACACTACCACCACAAGTGAAAAGAGCTTCCCACTCATATTTCCAATGGAACAGAGACAACTTGACTACACAAATTCAAATCTCCAATCTTGAAACTGAAAACCTTCTTAGTGCGTCATTGCATCTAAGCTTTATTATACAACATGCTTTCAAGTGTTGGCATTAGTAAAAATCCTTCAAACAGGCATTGCAGCATCAAAATGCATAAATTCACACACGCTTATGCTTCAAAGATTCATATCAGCATCGTATCAGGAAAAAAAATCCTTCAAAGATTATCAAATCAAAGAAACGAATGACTAAGATGAAAATTCCCCAAATTTGAAGGAAATTCACACATTGAACACGAAAACATGGAACGGAAGATATCCCTAAAACCCAACCACAATTAGAGTTGTAAATTTCAAATCAAGCAAAATCGAAATTACGCAAATTAAGATGGCAATCCAATCCACTAACCCATCAACTAAACATTTAAGAAATCAAACATCACAGAGAAATCAAAACAAAATTAAACCCTTCAAAGTCAGATCAACGAAAAACACAAACGAGAAAAAAAAGTGAAGAAATTGAGCTGACCTCTGAAATTCCCATTTGAATCCTCACCAGCTCACCCACCGTCATAGCCCCTTTAGGCTTCCCAGGACCCAGACCTGACCGACCCACTCTTCATGGAGCTGGAGCCCAGCGATTTGAACCCCTACCTTCTTCATCTTGTGGGCAGCCGTGGAAGCAGACGAGCGCAGTCTGCAGCGTGGGCTAACGGAGTCGGCGAATCATCGGCGGTGGGTGTGAATGTCAAGTCGTCGAGAATCATACATTTCCATCGATGGATGTGCGGCAGGCGGCGATGAAGATCTCGTAGGTGGTAAATCGGAAGTTGGAGTCGTCGAGCTTCTCTTTTCGAAAGAATCAGACCCCTTTCCAACGGTTACTGGAATTGACCTTTCGCTTGGCGAAGCGAAGAAGATGAGTCTTAGCAATCCTGATGTTTCCCACGTCTAAATTTGTTTTGAATTTTTTATATAGAGAATAAGGTAAAAAGAAGGGTGTGAAAAGAGGGGATGAAATGAAATGATAATAGGAGAAAGAGAGAATCCTATTCCTTCGCTAAGATCATCTAATATGGGTGCTCCATGTAAAACAAACATGGGATTACGCAAGAGATTAATACAGTCCAATCCAAAGAGACTTAGGGAGCGTTTGTTGCGTCGGACTATCTCGGACTGGACTAGCTTCAAGGACTAAGCTGAATTGGCTTAGATTAGACTAAGCTGGATTAACTTAGTGAAGCGTTTGGTGCAGTATCGGACTAAAGCACGGACTCAATTATTTTTGTAGATCAAATATTTTTCTGTCATTTTTTAATTCATTTTTTTAATAATTTATTATTATTATACACACTTTTTTAATTTGACTCCCTCTCTCCCTGTCTCTCTACTTCTCTTCTTTCTTTCTTTCATACGTTTCATGTTCTTGGCATGCCAGATTGCTCCCATTCCCATTAAAAATCAAACTCAGAAAAATCAAACCCATACTTTCTCTTCATTTCATTTTCTTTCTCTTCAATTCAAACCTTCACTTCTTTTAATTTATTTCTCTTCAAATCAAACACAGAAAAATCCCAATTTTTTTTTTCAATTTACAGAGGCGTCGTCAATTTTTGCAAATCGACGTCAATCGCTTTTGCAGAAGAAAGCAACAAACTTGCCGGCGCATCTTCCTAACGGAGCGCTTGAGGCCTCGAGGAGGACGCCATGGTCGGTGCTCAAAATTAAACCCACACCGCCAAATCAATCGAAGTTTTCCTGCAGCGGCAGTCGTCGTCCTCCCTAGGCTTACGATGATAGCCTGGCTATGGTGACAGCGCCGGAGAAGAAGGTGGAGCGCAGAGGGACTGGGTGTCTGGGTTTAGCAAGCAAAAATTGGGAATTGGACGTAGGCCTCATTTCCTTTCTAGTCCCTGTTAATACCAAGCGAAAGCTTGGGATTAGATAAACGGCTTTAGTGAAGTGCGGCGGGACTCGTAGTCGAGGCGAGTCCCACTTATGTTAGTCCAACAACTTACCAAACATGGGATTATAGTCTTGCTTAAGACAGTCCAAGCCAGTCCCTTTTAAGGAGGTGCAACAAACGCCCCCTTAGTGAAGGCAAATAAACGGGCTTGAGAGTCCTATTGTTAAATACAAGTATTTTTTTTAGATAGGAATAGAGTGCGAAGCGCAAAACAAAAAAAATTCAGTTTATTCACTTGGTGGACTTGTTGTGCATATGTCAACAAATATTGGCATATGCTGAAACAATTTGATTAGTTTATTCAAGAGCAAAAAAAAAAAAAATCAGTTTATTCACTTGGTGGACTTGTTGTGCATATGTCAACGAATATTGGCATATGCTGAAACAATTTGATTAGTTTATTCACGAGCAAAAAAAAAAAAAAAAAATCAATTTATTCACTTGGTGGACTTGTTGTGCACATGTCAACAAATATTAGCATATGCTGAAATAAATTTGATTAGTTTATTCATGCGCAAAAAAAAAAAATAATCAGTTTATTCACTTGGTGGACTTGTTGTGCACATGTCAACAAATATTGACATATGTTAAAACAATTTGATCAGTTTATTCACTTGGTGGACTTGTTAAGATATACCTAGTATGTATTGCATTGCACATTTAATGGGCACAAAAGGAATCTATACCGACGTTCAACGGGTCCTCAAAAGGACCGAACTGCGTATGTTTTCTGGACTCCGGTGGTGTTGGGACCACTTTGGTCCCTAGTTCCATCCGCCCTGCTAGTAGGATTTGCCTACTAAATTTATTTATTTTTGATAATTCTATGTAACCCTCCTTTGAAAGATGAAATTGAGAGCAAAAGGGGTTAAATTGGGCTATGTAGCCCACTATTGGAGATGGCATAATTATGGGATTAAAATGAGAATTCTGATTTAAATGTTCATCAAATTTGTTTACTATTTAAATGGGATTAAAATGAGAATTTTGATTTAAATGTCACTCAGTACTACGATCTGGTGGTATTCCTTTTCATTTAGAAGTGAGAGATCTTAGGTTTGAATCTCAACAAATTCGATATCAAATTAGGTTGCCTATTATGTGGCTTAGCTGACTTCCCCTTCCCTTAGTATAAAAATATCGATATACTAAAAAAACAAAAATGAGAAAAAGATTACCGTATAAATCGAAATTGGAAAAAGAAAGAAAAATGTTTGGAAAAAGAATACATAACCATCCTAGTAATGACTAGCTTATCTCCATGTGTGAAAGACCTTTCTCTATTCATGAGCTCTATGCACCTTAAAAGATATGATAGTTAGTTGGTTTTTATTGTAATTTTAATGAAATATTTTTATTGAGGTGCATGCGGGAGACTTTCTTTATCATGCCCATATGGTTGTACGTTTGGTATACTATTTTTGAAAGCTTGGAATTTTAAGAAATACACGTATATTCAGTGTGATGATTTTATTTTTATTTAATAGTTTGTGAATAAAAGAGAAAATTAAAAAAAAATGTAATATTGGGAAAATTAAATAGACTAAATTTTGTAAATTAAATAATATAAAGATTAGTGATTGGATTATTTGATTAATTTGCTTATTTTTTATTTGTGACATATTATTTAGTAATTTAGTTGATAAATACTTATATAATTATAAAACAAATAAATAAATCAAAGCGAAACATAAATATAGCAGAAAAAGAACAAAGCAGTGATTGAAATGAAAGCCAGTTAACTTGATTTTCTCAGCAACCAAACAACAGCTTAAAAACCCCAAACACACCATGAAAAACCCCAAGGCAAACACCTCAGTCGTATCTCCCCTGAAGAGAAGGGCACATATTTTTTCTCTTCAAGTTTTCTTGTGGGTTTGATTTCTGAGATAATTTTGATTTCTTGTGGGTTTTATTGTGTAAGAGGCAGTGATAGCCATTGTGTCATTGATACTGCATTGTAGCTTTAAGCAAAGCTTCAGACGTGGTAACTTCTCAATACCAATTTTCTTATTTTCCATTTTCTAGGGTTCAAAGATTTGACTGTTGATTCTTCTTCTTGCCCTTCATAAGCTGATGATTTGATGTCTTGCGTTTGTTTGTTTGTTTGTTTCATTTGGATGAATCAAGTCCCAGGCCGATATTAGGAAGTGGTTTATGAAGTCCCACGACAAGGGAAACACCAAGAAACCGGCGGCGGCTCCTTCATCACCTAAGATTGAGCCTAAAGAACCAGTAGGTTCGTTGCATTTTACGTTTGTTTCCATGTTGTTTTCTGGAACAACAAGAAAGTATGATCTTTCCACTGCTCCGTTTTGCTGAGAAATTGTAAGAAAAGGAGGATTGTTTTCGTTATCATTTTATGTATTTTATTCTTGTACTAGGCAAGGAATCTAATCAGAATCTCGGACCAAAACTGAAATGCCACTGACCCCGAGTTGGCTAGTGCACAGAACACGGGAATTGGGAAACTATATTAATCATAATACGGTTTCCGTTTTGTTCTTTAATTCTGTTATCTGTGCTAAACCAGGTGCAAGGAGGTCAAGAAAATTCTGGCAGGAGGAAAACTAGCAAGTATTTTCCCACAGATAAACCAAAGGATGAAAATGGAACAACTGAAGTTCCATCCAAAAGAAAGCCTCACAAGGATCCTGATGAATGTGTTAAACCCTCACCTGCAAAAAAAGCTCACAAAGTTGTTGATGACGACGATGATGATTTTGTCTCACCTAATTCGAAGAAGAAATCAGTTGAACTTGATGCCACACCTAGTAAGAAACTGAAGAGCACGTCTGGCATGAGATTCCCACAGCAGGTTACGGCTACTGATGAAGGTGGCGATGATGATAGAAAGAATGCTGAATCACCCCTCAAGCCGGCTGGTAGGGGTCGTGGTGGAAGAGGTGCTTCTGCAGGACCAGCTGGTGGAAGAGGCAGGGGCGCTGGACGAGGCGGATTTATGAATTATGGAGAAAGGAAAGATCCCCCACACAAAGGAGAAAAGGTTTAATGTTTTGGAATATCTGGAATTGATTATTAAAATCATTGTGTTTTCCTTGATGTTAACTATTAGTCCATGTTTGCATGTCTCAGGAAGTTCCTGAAGGTGCTCCAGATTGTTTAGCTGGTTTGACTTTTGTAATTAGTGGTACACTTGACAGGTATTTATTGTAATATATGTGTGACGTTCACATGCTTGTCAGGGTTGTGTTGGTATTATAGTTTCAAGTATAATGTTTGTCTAGTAGCATGAAGTTCCTCTTCCTTTTTTTTCCTTTGGTAGATTTCAATAAATATTTGTTTTCCATTCATTCTAATATTGAAGTTTAAAACTCTACTACTTACAGTTTGGAAAGAGAAGAAGCAGAGGATTTGATTAAATGTCATGGCGGTTGTATTACTGTATCTGTCAGCAAGAAAACGGTATGCTCATGTTTCGATCTTGTGATCCCTTGGATTTAGATATTACCGCTAGCATTTGATTAACATAGTCTATTTGCAGAACTATCTTTTATGTGATGAAGATATTGAGGGAAGGAAATCTTCTAAAGCTAAAGAACTTGGGTTTGCTGTCTTGAACTGAACTAGATTTTTCATTTTTCATATTTCCTAAACTTGCTTTATTTTTATCTGAAAAGTAATTGTATCCTGTAGTACGGCTTTTCTTACCGAGGATGGACTGTTTGATATGATTTGGGCATCTGTCGGTGCTAAATTACCTGTACAAAGAAGCAAAGAAATCTGTGGATGATGCTGCAGCAGCATCTTTGCCCAATAAAAGCCCTAAGAAAGTAACATTGAAGAGTATGTCCCAGTTCATTAAGTAATTTGGGTGTGTTTTTCTAATTGCAGATTTATAATTTGGTTTTTGGTTTGGCTGGGTTTTCTGTATAATCTAAATGTATGAAAAGGGTCGAGGGTGTCTTATTTCTCAATTATCTTGTCTCCATAGTGTTTGTACATATTCTTGCACAGCTAGCATATAAGGGCAATAGGGTACTGTTCATTCTTCTGGTGAATAATTTGATCATGTACTTTTGCACTCTCTTCTTCTGTTCACAATTTGGGAGCAGATGTGGTCCCTTAGTTTGGTTAATTTGGGTGATTTTACGGCACTGTAGTTCTTTGTTGTCTGAATGCATTTAGGAAGGAAGATGAAAAATAACTTTGGAACCTTGTGGCGGCGCTCCATTTTGCATCCTCTTGGGTGGTTTGGGGAGGAATGAATAAATGAACTCCTGATGACAGAAAAAAAAGTTGTAATACATTATTGGATTAATTCATTTATGGCTTCTCTTTGGGACTTTGGGAACTTTAATGATATCTTTGTTAGTTTGTTACAATTGATTGCCCTGCTGTTTTGGACTAATTTTTGTTGCTTTGTTTCGTGTAGTTTATCATGTATTTAACTGGTTTTTAATAATCTTCCTGAGTTCTGTACTACTTTCATCTAGTTCTTCTATTTGAGTGGTTATTATCTGTTCTTTGTCAGACTATGTTCATCATAGGGTAGTAGGAAGTGTTCCGAACTACAGATGGTATCAGTACAGTCTAATCTGCAGGTAAAGCAGCTTCATGACTGGTTGGCACATTGGAATGAGCAATTTCTTGATACTGGAAATAAGAAAACAGGAAAAAACCCAACCAATTCTGGTGCAAAAAAGGCTGTACTTTTAAGTGGAACACCTTGTATAGGGAAAACAACGTCTGCAAAGTTAGTCAGTCAAATGCTTGGTTTCCAGGCAATTGAGGTGTCATACTTTAACCAAGAAGCAGAACTATGAGATAATTTAAATATTGCTGAATTATGTTACTGAATGCTATATTCTGTTTTCTCTCATGCTAAATTTGAATTTTGCAGAACTATGAGATAATTTGAATATTGCTGAATTGATTAGGTAAATGCTAGTGACAGTGGAGGGAAAGCTGATTCAAAGATTGAAAAGGGAATTGATGGAAGCAATGCAAACTCGATTAAAGAGCTTGTCAGCAACAAGGCCCTGAGCATGGATGGGTTGGTTTCTCGCTCTCTCTCTCTCTCTCTCTCTCAAAAATAGCTTAATCACAGTATTTCCTCCTAATTGCACTTTGTAAAAAATTATGTAGCTGCTGATGTGGCACAAGTGGGATTCTTAGGGAGCATTCTTAGGGAGGGTAAAATTGGAAAAGTCAACAACAGAGAGGGTGGGTTGAGAAGCAGAAGGGGGGAAAGGGAGATTAGGCCGCTGGGGGTGTGGGTGTGCCAGGGAGAATTGGGTGCAAGGAATAGGATTTGAAGTAAAAAATCTGTTGGAGTTTGGGGAAGGGTTGGATGAGGGTTTGGCAGAGAGAGGGGGGTCCTGGTTGTGGTTTGGCGGTGGGATTAACCTTGTGTGTTTTTGGTTTAACTTTTTTGTTTTTAGATATGATTGCCATATTTAATTAAAATATTAAACGATAAACTTTTATGTTGCTCGTGTGGGGCTTACATATAAGAAAATCAATAGGTTCCTCACATGCCATGCCTTGGAAAATTTGACAGACTTGATGAGGGGGTAAAGTGGGACCGAAAAGTGAATTTAGGGGGAAATTGGGTCAAAGTAACTTTCGGGGTTATGTGGGATTAGAGACATCTTTCAAGGGTGAATACAGTAAGTAATCCTAATCTATATTATCCATTATTTAGCGTGCATTTACGCATAGGATGTGCCTGACAGCATTATTTTCTCTTGTGAATGCTTAGTTAAATTTGCAGATCAAAGCATCCCAAAACTGTGCTGATTATGGATGAGGTTGATGGGATGTCTGCTGGAGATCGGGGTGGAGTTGCTGATCTTATTGCTAGCATAAAGATTTCAAAAATTCCTATTATCTGCATTTGTAATGATCGTTATAGTCAGAAACTGATAAGTCTTGTGAACTACTGTTTGCTTCTCAGCTTTCGCAAACCTACCAAGCAACAGGTCTCCTCTCTCCTCGCAAAATTGTCTGTACTTCTGTATATTTGAGTATTTGGAAGAATGTTCATAATGTTTCTTCTAGTCACTTGCACATTTACTTATTGATTCTTAATCATGCCTTCTTGTTGAAGGTTTTTTTTCTTTTCTTTTTTTTCTTTTTGGCATACGTTTGTCTGCATTCAGGAATATAAACTGACACATGGGATGAAAATTTGTTTATGCTGTTTATGATGCATAACTTATGCAACATATTTTCAATAAAGTCATTGACTAATGTTTTTCAAGAATTCTACAACATGGTAAAATAATGTAATCTTATAATGTTTACTGTGTTGTGATGAGAGTGCCACAAAAATTTCTTTGATACCAAATATTAACTTTGATCGTTAAACAAATGGGTTGACAACTTGACATATTATTTTTGTTGACCAGGAAAGGGAAGATTAATTTTCAACTATAAAACTCTGCAATAGTGATTCCATTTGCAAGATTTTGTTTATGATTGTGTGTATGCATTGCATGGATAAGGAAATTGCATATGAGATTTTGGCAAGCGATTTTTTTTTTTTAAGAAACTTTAGGCTTTTTGTCACTTATATTTGACATACCTTTGAAGAATAATGTTTGAATAAGGTTGTTGCCACTTTGCTGTTATTAAATTTTGTTCATGGTTTGTAGATGGCAAAGAGGTTGATGCAAGTTGCAAATGCTGAAGGCCTTCAAGTTAATGAGGTAAATACTTTATAGCTCTGCATTTTTCCCATGGTGATGGAAGTACACTTTTTGGTGTTTTCATCTACTATAATGCTACAGAAGCTTGGATTCACTAAAATATCATGTGGGACACAATTTCTGCTGTTGTAATGCACTATACTGTAGAATCGTATCATTTTAGTTTTTGACATGTATCTCAAGATTCTTCTCCCCCCTTGTTGATTAATTTTCTATTCGTTGTCTCAGATTGCTCTTGAGGAACTTGCAGAAAAAGTTAATGGAGACATGCGAATGGCAGTTAACCCATTGCAATATATGAGCCTCTCAATGTCAATCATTAAATATGATGATGTACGGCAGCGCTTATTAAGCAGTTCAAAGGATGAAGACATTTCACCATTCACAGCTGTTGACAAGTATGGCAGTAAAGTTCACTTTTTGACTCTGGTTCTCTGCATCTTGTTGTCTTTTGAATCTCTTATATGTCTGTCTCCTCTTATTCATTTGGATTTTGAATTTTCTGAACTTGGTTTCTTGATTGATATATGCATCACAATTTGAGTCGTTTGAACCATGTTTTGCGCTTCATTGCTTTGTTCTCAATTATATACATAAATATTTTTTCGTTTTCAATCACAACAAAATTTTTTTTTGATAAAATGGACAAACTATCCGCTAAGAAAGAATAGAAAAATAGAGAAACTAACCTACCATCCACAAATCAGAACAACTTATTGCACTGAACCCAATCACTTTTAAAAAAAAATAAACTTTATTTTATGAGAACTGAAGTTTTCCGTCTACCATACAAAAAGAATACAAACACAATGCATAAGCTTAAATAAGTACAGCCGTCCAATCTGCCAAAAATATGATATTTCCGTAAACACAAAAGAGAGCTGGTAATGATTGTCCAAAACCTCAAATTATCCCACAAAACCGATACTGTCACCCAAAATCTTACATTATCCCACAAAACTCCACTGTCATGATGCTCAAAACCTACCTTACTTTATCCCATACAATCTTTGACATTTATTGTATGACCAGATACGGTATTTTTGTTTCTCTTATATCAAGAAATATATGGGCTCTCAGAGTGCCATCCTTCACAAGTTCTGATTGATCCATTAGGGCCATGAAAAGTAACCAGGTGTGCGATGCTGACATGTCTTTTCTGTTGCAGGCTGTTTGGTTTTAACACTGGAAAGTTGCGAATGGATGAGCGAGTTGACCTGAGCATGAGTGATCGTGACCTAGTCCCTCTTCTAATCCAGGTTCTTCCTTTGCTAGTACACGTGCTTTTTGGCTGGCATATACTGCATAAAATATGCTATAATAAACAGTGCAATGCTTTAGTATGTTTTGTTTCAGTATTGAATACTATTGGAGGAACAAAAGACTTGCAGTGTTTACTGTCAACATGATGCATAGGTTAATTGGAAGGATATGACAATAACGTCAGGAATGGAGTTTTTATAATAAAAATATGACTGCATGAAGCTTTACCTGGTAATTCTTTTCCGTTGGAGATGATATTAATTGTTGGGGGGGGGGGCAGAATTTCGAAGGTACACTTGCTTAGTAGGAGCCTAATTTCTGGGAAACAATTTTTTGAAATTTCTTTGATGTTTTATTGACTTATTTCACAAATCAGAACGCAATTTCTGATAAAAATAAAGAAATGAACTAAAAAAAATGGAGATGGGTGATATCCATTATACACCTTAAAAATGATTCCAAGACTCACATACTGAACTGTCATGACTGTCTTTACAACCTTTCACATACTGAACTCTTACAAAATTGAACTTGCATCAATATGAAGAATTATTTTTAACATTTGTATCTTGACTCTGACCAAAAATAAAAGAGAAAAGAGAAAAAGGAATATCTGTATCGTGAGATGTAATTTTGAATATTTCGTAATTTGGTACAATAACAATGACATAGGAAGAAAAGATCGAAATTTTGACTTAAGTTATCAGATTCTTGCACTCATCTCCCTCTATCTCTCTTCCCATGAGGCTTAGTGTGTTCTTACTTCAAATCTTCTACAATTTTTCAAATCGTGTTAGTTGATTTAAGATCTTAGTGCTGCTTGTTCCCATGCAAATGACAAGAATCAGAATGTTATTCTCCTTATCTTCTTTTATGTAATGATCAATAAATTCTGTTTAATTCTATGTCAGATTCTTGGTGGACTTGGATGCAAAGTTGCATTCACTTGAACATTGAATCTACTTATGCTTCTGCACCCATCCAATTTTATAAACTGCACCCTTTAATTTTTATGTTTTTTCCTTCAACCAAATGATCATATTTGTAGACAAAGTTTGAATATTATATATTAGTTCTCTTTTTCAATTTCTGGCAGGAAAATTATATCAACTATAGGCCAAGTTCAGCTGTTAAAGATGATAGTGGGATAAAACGTATGAACTTGATTGCCCGTGCCGCTGAGTCTATTGGCAATGGAGATATTTTCAATGTAGAGATTAGAAAATATCGGCAATGGCAGCTTTCCCAAAGTGCTTGCCTTTCATCCTCTATAATTCCATATGTTTCTTCGCATCAGCTCTGGAAGTTGAGATAATTTCTTATGAGTTGATTCATAATTTCTGATTCGTGGTATTATTTTATATCTATAACCAGTGCTGCATTGTTGCGGGGGCAGAGAGAGACACTTGAGCAGGTAATTTATTTCCTTTTGTTTGCAAGTTTATAAATTTAAAAGAGTGTTAACCGGTCCTCTCTTTGGCCTTGAAAATGTGTACATTCTGTGTGCTCCAGCGGTGCACATATTGTTGCAGCCTTCATATAAATGGTCTATAATGATTTTTTTATTTTTTTTGTTGCTGTTCACATTTTATTTATACAGCTTTCCTATGATCCCATTACACCCAGAAAGCCACACAGAGGGGTGACATGATATTAGGGATCTTGTTTTATAGACTTGTGCTTGTGTATAGTACTGTTAAAAAGTTTTCTGTCATTGGACCGCTGGTTCAACTTAAAATCCCACTGGTAAAAAGAAACTTAATTATCCCATTTTTCACTTTATAAAATTTGTTTTTGGGTTATATATCTTCTAAGTGTTTTGAAATATACATGTTATACATGCAACAACGTTTATGCTTGTTGTCACAAGTTGACCTTATTGTGCAGGGAGAAAGGAATTTTAATAGATTTGGAGGGTGGCTGGGAAAGAACTCAACATTAGGAAAAAATCTTAGGCTCTTGGAAGATTTGCATGTCCATCTTCTTGCTTCTCGTGAATCTAGTTCGGGGAGGTAGTTTCTGTTCTATGTTTGAATTTTTGGTCACTAACCTAATGAATTTGAGTTTTGCAATGGCTTATGCTACCATATGGCCTCATTTGGCGTCAAGGATTGGATTGGATGGGAGAAGTCACTTGATTCAACTTCGAAATTTTTTTCCATGTTGAAGGTAGAAGATGGACTAGTCATGAAGGAAGCTTATCCTTGTCAATCCTTCATAAATCCATCTTCTACCTAAACTTGGACAAACTTTGGAAGTTACATCCGTTTCTTCATTCAACAATCAACATACATTGAATCTAGTGACTTCTCCAATCCAATCCCAGACACAAACAAGGCCATAATGCCGAGTGTTATTGACTTATATAAGGAATATGCTACCATTGGTGTTTATATGGAACACTAGAACTTTAGATCCATCTGGAAAGTTGTAAATTTATATTTTCTTGTGCGTGCATGGCCATTGTTTCTTCTGTTTTCAGTCCTACTGTTGCATTTTAACTTGAAAATTTTGGAAATTTCGAATTGTTGGATTATGTTCGATATATTGTATTGGATTCCTGAAATTTTATCATGTAGTTGTGACAAAAAAGAATTAAAAAGTTCGTCATGTCAAGGTTTTATAGTGAATGTGTCCTTTCAAGACCACTATCTCTCCCTCCCTCCCTCCCTCTCTACCACTCTGTTTTTATTTTATTTGTCTTATTTTGTGTCCCTTGGAAGCTTTTTAATTTCTCGTTTGTAAATTGTTTAGGGAAACACTGCAAGTTGATACCTTTCTCTTCTTCTGAAACGATTGACCGTGCCTCTCCGTGAACTGCCTAAGGTTGGAGATAATCTATTTTAGTATATGAAGATTTATTTTAATTGCAAAGTATGTAAAACAGTTGGATTGATGATCAGTAATAAATCCATCTTCTGTGTTAAAAAATATCAGGATGAAGCTGTGCAGGAAGTTGTGGAGTTCATGAATACTTACTCCATTAGTCAGGATGACTTTGATATTATTGTGGAGTTATCCAAATTTCAGGTAACCCTTAGTGCAGGCTTGGTTGTTGCTATACTACTCCAAAATTTTACAAGTTTTCTCATTGATAAGCTATTTATTAGGGGCATCCAAATCCGCTAGATGGCATACTGCCTGCTGTAAAAGCAGCTCCGACAAAAGCATACAAAGAAGGAAGCAAAACAAGGATGATACGAGCTGCAGATTTTGTTACTATTCCTGGAATGAAAAAGGTCCCTAAGAAGAGAATTGCTGCGCTTTTAGAACCATCTGATGATGTCATTGGTGAGAACAATGATGATACTTTGGTTCAGAGTAAAGATGAAAATTCGTCAGATACAGAGGACTTGGGTAAGTTTTTCTGTCATCATTATGCTGCTCCTCTTCTCTTTAATAGATAATTCATTTTGCTGGACTATTTTAGTTTTAGGAAAGTTTTCACACACCCATAAATGGCCATTTTGCTCTGCAGTGTATCTTGTGAAAAGGTGTTGCCTTAAGATGTTTCTGGAACAGAAAGCTTTATCATTATTCTTCTGTAAAATAAGAATGGTGTATGCTAATATATTGTACTCCATAGTAAATGGAGGGCATGTTCCATGCTATCTGGGATTCTGAAATTGCAGAAAGGAAAGTAAATACAGGGAACGCTTCTAGAAATGTTTTTTCGTGACCTGTTGATATATTATGGCCTGAGAGTGTGCATTTCTGTGGAATATTTAAATATTGTTCTAGGATTTTGCTCTGTTTCTTGTCAGGAAACTCGACGCCACCAGAAATGGTTTGTTTTAGGATTACTGTTGTTGATGTACAAAACCGGAGGGGTCTTGGAACAACGTAAATCCGACCGTGAATCTGCAAGAAAGTAAAGAACACAAGATATATCGCGGTTCACCCCAATGTTTGGACTACGTCCACACTGATGTTGATCGTATTTCTCTGTAACTGTATGTATGGATTACAAGTGTGAGGGGGAGTCCCCTAGAGAAAGAGTTTGAGAGACTCTGTTTGTGAGCTTTGTGGCTTTGTGTGTGAGGATGAGACCTTTTGATTGCGAGGGTGAGGATGCTCTTTTATAGACTAAGGGCTCCTCTTTTTTTACATGAATCATGGGCTCAATGTCTGGAAGCCTAAGTAATGAGGCTCAATATAATATGGTACCAACAGTAGTCTCTCAAGTCTTCAGTCAAGATAGTCTTTTGGCTAGAGATTTGAAATTCAATCCATGTGTGGGCCGAAGTAATTATATGTCGTTTAGAATTGATACTCGATATGGGGCGGTGCTCAATGTGAAATGATGCTCAACTAGAAGTAGCACATGTTGCAAGGTTGCTCAGCTTATGGCTTATGTTGCCTTGGTTGGCTCAGCTTGCGGCGTTGAAGGTAAGGGAGTCCCTATTATAAAATAATGGCTCGCTCCTCAATACATAAATGATGGGCTAGAGTTGATGCTCGCGGCGAGGCAGTTGCTCAGCAGGCGGTGATGCTCTCTAATGATGGTGAGGGAGTCCCTTGTATAGAATAAAGGTTCGCTCCTCAATACATAAATGATGGGCTAGAGTTGCTGCTCGAGGCAAGACGGTTGCTCAGCAGGCGGTGATGCTCTCTAATGATGTAGAGGGAGTCCCTTGTATAGAATAAAGGTTCGCTCCTCAATACATAAGTGATGGGTTAGATTTGATGCTTGCGGCGATGCGGTTGCTCAGCAGGCGGCGATGCTCTCTAATAATGGTGAGGGAGTCCCTTGTATAAAATAAGGGTTCGCTCCTCAATACATAAGTGATGGGTTAGAGTTGATACTCGCGATGAGATGGTTGCTTAGCAGGCGGCGATGCTCTCCAATGATGGTGAGGGAGTTCCTTTTATAGAATAAAGGCTCGTTCCTCAATACATAAGTGTAGTCCCCCAAGTCTTCAGTCAATAAAGTCTGTTGGCTGGAGACTTCAAATTTAATCCATGTATGAGCCGAAGTGGCGGTTGTTCGGAGGCGGTTTTTGTATACCATGCACTGAAGCTTTGTAAGTGAAGTTTTGAAAGTGAAGCTTTGAAGCTAGAGCTTTTGTAAATGAAACTTTTGAAGTCGGAGCTTTGTAAATAAAACTTTCGAAGCTGGAGCTCTGTAAATAAAGCTTTCGAAGCTGATTGAAATGAGTGATGCTCCTAAATGTTTATGTATGATTGACATGAGGGATGTTCATGTATAATTTTGGAGTACTGGACGTACTTTTGATTACCTAGTTGGTGAAAAAAGTGGTAGGCTGCCGAATAATTTTGGAGTACTGGATGTAATTTTGATCACCTAGTTGGTGATAATAGCGGCAAGCTGTCGAATAATTTTGGAGTACCGAACGTACTTTTGATGACCTATGGTGATAATAGAGGGTGAACCTTAAGTGGAGGGATGGAGGATGGAGGTTGGAGTTTGAAGCCATAAGGTTTGGCTTTTTTGGGCATATGAGCCTTTGCCATCCACATAACATTCCAACCCATTATTTTGGGTTTGCCAACATTTTTTTTTTTGCATGCTGCCTTCTTTACACATCAGTATAACTATACAATAATTGCTCTAGTTTGCAAAAGACAACTTAATAAAATATTCATAAATGACAGTGGGTATGGGCTGTGAAGATAAGAGTCTTATCTTTATGGTTGTTTTCTATGAGTGCGAATGGATGATTGAGTGTGGCAAAGGAGAGACATGTGCATGGTGCTCAATGTCTTATCTTTACAGATTTGCATGCCTGCTTTACAGCAAACACATCCTTAGTTTTTCCATATCGCCCACCTTCAAATCAGCAGAAAATTAGTCTCTTTAAATACACCCACTTGCTCCTTTTCCTATAGCTTTTTTTTAGAAAAGTGGGAATATGCATGATGAAAGTTTTCTTTTTCAAAAGTTGATAGCATCTTCTGACGGCTTGGTTTTCTTCCTGTTCGTCATAATCTGGGGCTGGGAATCTAGCTCCGCATCTCCGGTAGTAAGAGACGGGGACGATGCCGGCCTTGTACTCAGCAATCTTGAGGAACATGGGTATGGCTAGGTCGAAGTGGGTGCGGGGAGGGTTGCACCAGCTCTCTCCGAATGGCTCTCAGCCTCTTCTCTCTCTTGCATCTCATCGACTTTGTCATTGTTTCTGCATCGCCTTTGCCTCTCTTGATTTTGTGGCTGCGGAAGATTGCGTGGGCAGCCATGGAAGAGAGAACTGATCATTAAGTTAGCTACTTTAGCAAGACCATAATCCAAAATTCCAACCACATCCAAAACTATGCGGAGCTCAATCCCATCGTTTCCATCAATGTTTAGTACATACTTGACATGGATTCTATTTAATTCCCGCTCAAACCGCACCGCATTTCCGATGAACCTCACAAGCACCTCTTAAATCTACAAACCCAAATCGAATTCCTCTCCTGAAAGCATTCTGACCACTCCTTCCTCAGCAAGCTGTACACCACGGGCTCTCTCTCATCGATACGATCATCATCAGAAATCCTAAGAGCTTTCTTCAGCTCTCTCAGTTCCTCAGCGGCGAATCTCAGTCGTCCATTCCTCAACCCCTCTCTCGCGCCATTCAACTTTTCACTTATTGCCATAATTGCCATCACCAACTCCAACAATGCCTTCTTCTCCCTCACCTCTTTCGTCGTGGCGCTCATCTTCTTTATAATCTGCCCGATCTTCGCTTCGATCGGGCGATTGGAAATCAAACTCAAAAGCTGATCGACGTCGTCGGAGATTTGATTGGAGTGTGTAACGGCGTCGTTGCAGACGGAGAAAAGGTTGGCGAAATCCTGGTGGTGAGGGAGGAGGTAAGATTGGATTTTGGACTTGATTTGGAGTGAGTAGGAGTCGAGGCATTGGATGAGGAGGCGAAGATCCGGTGCGAACAGAGGGGTCATGGGGTTGCTGAGGTCCTACGCCGACAAGAGCTCTCGAACGTTGATTGAGTCGAAAAGGACGTCCATTTCCGGCGAATCACCTGGCTGGGATTGCCATTTGGGGAGACTTAGTCGAACTCGGAAGAGTGTAGCTTGTATCGGAATGGTGGATGAAGAACGAAGAGACGGGATTGACGGAGGTTTTAGGTGGAGTGTGATAACTTAGTCGCATCCCAGCCGTCCAGCGCGCCAAGCGGGTCGTATAGGTTACGCTTAAATGCCGTTAATGCTTGGATCTCCGGTAAAGATGTTTGCCGTTGAGTGGGCGTTAAAGCGGTGGCGAAGCAAAAGAGAACAACAAATGTTGCAGAGAGAGACTGAGTGAGAGAGAAGGTGGCTCTGTGGGTTTTCTGGAAAAGTTTTGGGTTCTTGGTTTCTGCAGATTCACGGTGGATATTGTGGTGAGGTTTCACGGTAGTGAGATGAAAAAAATGAAAAAAATGAAAAAGAACCGACATAGCTTTTTGTGTCGATTTCCCACAGACCGCGCTAAATGTTGATGCACAAAACCGGAAGGGTCTTGGAACAACGTAAATCCGACCGTGAATCTGTAAGAAAGTAAATAACACAAGATGTATCATGATTCATCTCAATGTTTGGGCTACGTCTACACTGATGTTGATATTGTTTCACTCTGAATGGTGAATATACAAAAAGGCTAGAGGCAATGTGCTATCTAACCTATTTTCTGTGTTTACCCTCTCTGAGACGTTTTCTCTCTTCCCATGGACTAAACTTTCTCTGCTTGATGAAGAGAGTGATGAGTCATTTTATAGAATAAAGACTCCTCACTTATTACATGTTTGCCCCTTCATTTATTACATAATTATATTTGAGTCCCCGAGTATTTATACAATGTCTAAATATAGAGGTCCTAAATATGGTACAAACAGTAGTCCCCATCCTTAGACTATGACGAACAGAAAAAATATCAAGTCGTCGGAAAATGCCATCAACTTTTGAAAAAGAAAACTTTCATCATGTATGTTCCCACTTTTCTAAAAAAACTACAGGAAAATGAGCAAGTGGATGTATTTAAATAGACTAATTTGTTGCTGATTTGAAGGTGGACGGTATGGAAAAGCTAAGGGTGTATTTGCTGTAAAGCAGACGTGCAAATCTGCAAAGATAAGACATTAAGCATCATTCCCACTATGCCCATGTCTCTCCTCTGCCACACTCATTCATCTATTCGCACTCATGAAAAACAACCACAAAGATAAGACTCTTATCTTTACAACCCATACCCACTGTCATTAATGAATATTTTATTAAGTTGTTTTCTACAAACTGGAGCAATTATTGTATAGTTATACTGATATGTAAAGAAGGCAGCATGCAAAAAAAAAAAATGTCGGCAAGCCCAAAATAATGGGCTGGAATGTTATGTGGAGGACAAAGACCCATATATCTAAAAAAGCCAGGCCCTATGGCTTCAAACTCCAACCTTCATTCCTTCACTTACGGTTCATCCTCTATTATCACCAACCAGGTCATCAAAAGTATGTCCAATACTCCAAAATTATTCGGCAGCTTGCTGCTATTATCACCAACTAGGTGATCAAAAGTACGTCCCGTACTCCAAAATTATTCGACAGCCTGCTGCTATTATCATCAATCAGGTGATCAAAAGTACGTCCAGTAGTCCAAAATTATACATGAGCATCACTCATGTCAATCATACATAAACATTCATGAGCATCACTCATGTCAACATCCATGAGCATCACTCATGTCAATCAACATAAACATTCATGAGCATCACTCATGTCAATCAGCTTCGAAAACTTCATTTACAGAGCTCCAGCTTCGAAAACTTTATTTACAAAGCTCCGACTTCAAAAGCTTTATTTACAAAAGCTCAAGCTTCAAAGCTTCACCTACAAAGCTTCAATGCATAGTATACAAAGACCATCTCCGAACAACCGCCACTTCGGCCCATACATGGATTGAATTTCAAGTCTCCAGCCAAAAGACTCTTGACTGAAAACTTGGGGAACTACTGTTGGTACCATATTATATTGGGCCTCGTTACTTGAGCTTCCAGACATTAAGCCAATGATTCATGTAAAAGGGAGGAGCCTTTGATCTATAAAAAAGTCTCCTCACCCTCATAATCAAAAGGTCACATCCTCACATACAAAGCCACAAGGCTCACAAACAGAGAAATTCTCTCAAACTCTCTCTTTCTCTGGGGGACTCCCCCTCACACTTGTAATCCATACATACAGTTACAGAGAAATACGATCAACATCAGTGTGGACGTAGCCCAAACATTAGGGTGAACCACAATACATCTTGTGTTCTTTACTTTCTTGCAGATTTACGAGCGGATTTATGTTGTTCCAAGATCCCTCCGATTTTGTGCATCAATTGTAATTCTCTATTATATTGCCGGAAGAAACTTACTCGTAAAATAGGTTTATTATGATATTAGGGTTGTAAATGGAACTAAAGATTACGCGAGCTAGTTTGCTTCTGGATACCATCTGACTTATTGGTGCTCACTTAGTGATTGTTTTTTTTTTTTCACAATTTGTCAGAAGGTTCTGCTGTTGGTGAAAAGCTGCAAAAGGAACTGCAAAGTTTGAACACCAAAGGTAACTGGTAGTATCCTACAAGGATGCGACTAAATTCGAAAGATCATAGGTTGAGGCTATTTAGATGTATGTTATTCCAGAATGCATGATTTATGTGTTCCTCATACTATGCAGGAGTGCAAGTACAATTCGATTTGAAGGGTGTGCCAAATTCAAGTGCAAAGAAGACACCGGCTGGCAGAGGTAGAGGTGGTTCTGCTGCTGCCAGCGTGAAAAAGGGTGGCCGAGCTGGTGCCAAGAGAAAGAGATAAAGGGAGATGAAAGAAGAGATGGAACTTTTCCTTGCTATGGCGTTGGCAGGTTTTATTGGCATATGTAAATAGATATTTCCTCCGTACATACGTATTTTTGGTAGGTGAGGAATGGTAGGATCGTCGGTTTCAGTTTTAGTTTACAGGGTTGATAGTTGATGCTTGACCTCCAGATTTAGGGCTCGTTTGACAAGTGTTTTTGAACACTTGAAAGCATTTTTAGATAAAATATTTTTTTGGAACCTAATCTTAATAAAAATGAAAGTTAATTCTGGAAAAGCATTTGAAGTGTTTTCAGCAAGAAACGCATAACAGATGCTTTTAGCAGGAAGCACTTCAAGTGTTTTTGGAATCTAAAAACATTATCTATAAAAACGGTTTCAATCATTTAAAAACATTTGTCAAATGAGATCTTATAGTTTTGATTGGAGTAGCGTCTTTTAGAAATGTGGTAAGACCCGAGCTAGTCAAGTTGACTAGAACAACATAATCCTCATCATGCAAGTTCGAATTGCTCTCTACGTTGTTTAATTTAGATTAGATCAAATTAGGACCTTCTATGAACTCTCAGTCACCGTAGAGTCAAAATGACCACATAAGCAGTAACGGTAAAAAAGGATAGCAGTAATATTTTGCAACCGAAAAGCCAAATCTGATGTGGCATGATATGGAATGACATCTCTTTCCCCCTTGTTGTCAAATTTGACAGCAGCTTCAATTTTTTTAATTAATTATTAAATAGCTTAAATGTTAAAATGATCCCAATGTTTTAGTCAATGGGTTAATTTAGTCTATGTTTTCAATTTGACCAATTTGATCTTTGTTTTATCTTCATTAGCCAATTAAAGGCATTTTCATCTAATTTTTGTAAAAAAATATATAAATTATTATAAACTTATATATAAAATTATAATTTATTTGATTTAAAATATTTAAAATTAAATAAAATTAAAAATTAAAAGAAAAATTATTCTCCACTCTCCTCTCTAACATTACTTCCTCTCGTTTTTTATGTCAAAATGTCAAATAAGTTGTCAAATTTAAATTTTATATTTAAAATTTGAGTTCTTCTTTAAAAATGGTTTAATATTAATTTTCGTACCAACAATATAAACATGATGCAAAAACATTAAGAGCTACAGGGTCCCACTTTTGAAAAAAAAATCTTCTTTTAACGTTTCTCAACAAAATAAATGTAAAAGTGTAACCAGACGTTTGGCGGAGCTGACGGAACCATTACCAGACTGATTTATATTTTTCTGTCAGAGAACCGTTACAGACTGATGACAGTGCCACAATATCCCAAGTTACCGAATCCCTAACCCTGTTAACCCTTCCGTTTCCATCTCCAACGTTCCGTCACTTAACCTCAAACGCCGTCGTCTCTTTCTCTCTCATCAATCTCAAACCCTAACCCTAATGGCTTCCTCCGACAACTTCCCGATGATCGACGCCTCCTCTCACCTCCAAGCTCCAACGCGCCCCGGCGACACCATCGACTCCGCCGCCGCTGCCAACAACGGCAATTTCTTCCCTCCACCCTTCCCGGACGACATTGATCGGAGTCCGAACCCGACCCGAAACTCCAACACTAAACGGAGCTCTTACTACAATAAAAGATTCAAATCTTCCTCCGCTAACCCTAACCCTACCACCAGCACCACCGAAGCCGAGTCGTCCAGCGGGCCCGAAACGGCATCGCAGCGAGGTGACTATCGGAAGGACCGCGAGGAGTGGAGCGACACTGCCATCGGGTGCCTTCTAGAAGCTTACACCGAGAAATTCAACCAGCTGAACAGGGGAAACCTGCGGGGGAGGGACTGGGAAGAGGTGGCGGAGATGCTCAGCGAGCGGTGTGGGACCGGCGGTGCCAATAAGTCGGCGTACAAGACGGTAGAGCAGTGTAAGAATAAGATTGACAATTTGAAGAAAAGGTACAAGGTGGAGCTGCAGAGGATTAATAGTAGTGGGTTGGGTGCCAGTCACTGGCATTGGTTTAAGAAGCTTGAGGTCATTTTAGGGAGTTCCGTTGCTGCGAAAGGTGGCGGTGGTTCGGACGAGGAGCGCAGCGTGGGCAGAGCCGGTGGTAATGCGGCTAAGCAGCTGAAGAGGTATTGTAAATTGTAGTAATAAATATGGTTCAAGTTTTTGGTTGAATCCAAGAAACTTTGCTTTGTTAGGTTTTTAATTTTGGATGAACCATGAACGTGAAATATACGACACTGGTTGAACTTGATTCTCTAGTTAGTGTTTGCTTCTGTTCATGTCATGAATCGGATATATTTGTGCCATTGGACTTTAAAAAGTGCGCCCGCCGGAATAAAGTTAGTGGCATTGGTTCCATGTTTCGGTATTGTTACTGGTTGTAGATGATGGTGGAACTACTTTATAGGGTTTCTTGCTCGTACGGGTAAAAATGACATGTCGGGTATGTTCGGTTAATGATTATTGGTTTTCTTTTCACAAACAAAACATCTTCATGGAGCGGCAGATATTTCTGTTGGCAGATTCACGCCAGGCAGCGCTGCTTTTGGAAACAACCTGAAAGCCAAGTCGATGCCAAATCTAAAATGGCGAAGAGTGATGCTTAAAATTAGTGGTGCTGCATTAGCTGGGGACTGCCAGAGTATCGACCCCAAGGTGCGAGTTTTAGCTAATACGCTACCGAGTTTTATAATATTAGATTATTTGTGCTGAATAAATGAGCTGACCTGCTTCTCTCTGTAATTAGGTAGCAATGCAGATTGCTGAGGAAGTGGCAAGAGCTTGCCACCTTGGAGTGGAGGTATTTCCTAAACTTGTATTTCTTTTTTACCAATGGTTCTGCTTCCGGTACTTTGTAATCTTTTGGTTTGTGTCATAACGTAGTGTTTTGTATTCTATCCTTTCTAAAGGTAGCAATCGTTGTCGGAGGCCGTAATGTCTTTTGTGGAGAGACTTGGGTGTCTTCTACTGGATTGGATAGGTCTACAGCATACCATATTGGGTAACGTCCAAATTTTTTTTCTCTGTGTGGTCTACTTCTGTTCAATTATAAAGCTTGAATATCATCTTCATTATGTTCCAATGGTCAGTAAGCAAAAACATCAAATTTCTAGTTTTGACGGTGTCTTAACTGTTTAGTTATTACTTTTATTTCCAAATTTTATTCTGTCAACTTGGTCAGTAGTCAAATACAATGTTACATAATCAAAATTAGGTTGGGGTACTTAAAGGGAGTCGCGCTTTTGATTCGAGCATGTTGTTTAGCGGCCCTCTGGATCTTTAGGCTTGGTTGCAAAATTGCTGGGTTTGCTAGGTTTCACATATGCAGGCTGTCTGTGCGGAAGTTTTGCAGTGGTTGCTAATATCTATTAGTCTGAATCCTCTGTCTACTTCAGTCCAGAAAAATAAAATCCCTTCTTTGCTTCCATCTTTGCAGTTATATCTCAACTTCTTTTACAAATAAATAAGTCAATGTACTTATAAAATCTGAATTGGTAAATGCATGCTGTTTCTCTAACGTTGATTTCTCATCAGTATGATGGCAACAGTCATGAATTCTGTAATACTTCAATCAGCTTTAGAGAAGGTGGGTCTTCAGGCACGTGTTCAAACATCATTAACAATCCCAGAGGTTTCTGAGCCATATAATAGGCTTCGAGCCATACGACATCTTGAGAAAGGAAGAGTTGTTATATTTGGTGGTACTGGTGCCGGCACTGGAAATTATCTTTTCACAACTGATACTGCAGCAGCCTTGCGAGCGTCTGAGAGTAGGAGTCTACCCTGCCCCCTATGTATTTCTTTTGTATTCTACTTATTTTATTTTTCTCTATGCTCTTTTTTCCTTTATTTTTCTATTTCATCTATCAACCTATAATATATATATATATATATATATATATATATATATATTTTTTTTTTTTTAATATAATATTATATAATTATTTTCTTCTGGTGTCAGTTAATGCAGAGGCAGTCGTCAAGGGCACAAACTTCAATGGCATATATGACTCTCATCCTGGTAACAACAGTGCTAATGTTGATATAATTTGCTATAGGGAGGTTGTTCCTAGCAGTAATACCTCCATGGATGCCATGGCATTAACATATTGCGAAGAGAATCGAATTCCGGGTTGGTCTCATACTTTCCTATTTGCACATATTTTAGCAAATGTTGAACCATCATTTGACTAAAAATAATGTGCTTTCTCTGTAGTTGTGATTTTCAATCTGCTGGAACCTGGAAATATTTCAAGAGCTCTATGTGGAGAACAAGTTGGCACTTTGATTGATCAGACTGGAAGGATTATTTAATGCATATGGAGCCATTCCTTCCGGTGTTTGGGAAGTACAGTGTAATTTAATACGAAATAATGGTTGTCCACTTGATGGTCCGATAAGTATGTCAGAGTTCCTGTTTCTGTGGTTCCCCTTGTGTTTGCATCGACATGTAATTCCTCTCAGGAAACTTCAGAGTATGTCGGAGAAAGCGATGAAGCAGGTGAGGTATGGCTGTTGGTTTTGTTGTGAATGCAAAATCATGTAGTAAGAAAGCAAGGAAGCGAGCGGGGTAAGGCCGGTTTAATGTAGATGTGAACGATTGTGAAGAAAACAAGGAAGCAGGCGTGTAACTGGTAAAGCATTTCTTTAGTTGTGAATGTAAACAGTGTATTAATAGCAAGTCTTTTCTAAAAGGACCCGGCTTCTCTGCCCTCCTAGTTCTTATACACTCTCATCCCCTCCTATTTTGTTCGGTCACGGTTAAGTCACGTCAACATTTTATATTGATTTTTTTATAAAGATAATAAGACAAAAAGTAATAGTGATATAAAATGTTGACATGGTTTAACCGTGATCGCACAAATAGGAGGGAATGAGGTGTATGAGAACTGGGAGGACAGAGAAGTCAGGTCCTTTCTAAAAAGACTAATGGGATTACAAATGCAATTGCCTGTTTTCAAGCAGTTCTTGACAATCATCACTAGGGATGGGCAAATACCTATTGGTTATGGGTAATTACGGTTACCCGTCTATTTAAATTAAACGGTTATGGTTATGGGTAACCGTTTAGATAAATAAACGGTTATACCATAACCGTTTACCTGCGAAATTTAAATGGGCGGTTATGGGTATTAATCGCGGTTATAAACGGATAACCGTTTACCCATTTATTTTATATATGTAAAACTAACACAAACCATGTTCTCAATCCAATAATACTTAGCACCCAATAAATTAGCAAGGAATTCATCGGTCATTCTCTCAATAACACTGCTACAGGAATGATGATTCTCATCATCATGGAATGCATCAAATTAATTTAAATTCCTTGCGGGTAATCGTGAAATTGACAGAAATGCTTTGACAGAAATGTCTTCTAAACAATTTTTGTAACTCAATAATACTTAGCAAATATTATATTTACCTTCATTGGTAACAGTTAAAAATATCGTCCGTAAACTATTATTTCAATTATTGGAATGGTATAAGGACTTAAAAAATTAAAATACGGAAATGTATGATGAATGTACTTATAACGGTGTTTAATTGTCAAAAAAAAAATTATTATTATTTTTTTTTAATTTTCAAGTTGTTAAAAAACATGTAGATAGATGAAAAAGGGGTAATGGTAAAAAAAAAAAGATAAATGGGTTAAAAAGAGTAAATGGGTAAACATGTATTAAACAGTTACGGTTAAATAGATATGCAGTTATGAGTATGGTTAACCATTTATAAACGATTATGGGTATGGGTATAACCGTTTAGGCAATTACCCAATGGCTAAACAGTTATGCGGGTATGAGCATACATGGTTATGGGTAAATAATCGCGGTTACCTGCCCGTCATAACCGTTGCCCATCCCTATTCATCACGTGAGTTTACGTTTTTTTGTATGGTGCTGTTTCATTTTTGTTTGGTACACCAGAGCTGAAAGTTCGAGTAAATATCAGTGGATGGGTGTTGAGTTTTGCATTAGAGTTAGGTTACGCTTATGCCTCATAGTTCCCATTGAATGGTGGAGTTTCGTGTTTTACAGATACCGATGACGTGCAACGCTCACCGGCCGTGCATCAACGATGGTAGTGGGTGTTCATGAGTTGGGGTTCTGTTTTAGGATTGTGAAATCAAAATAATGCTAGTGGGTGGAAGATTAAAGGGCTAAAATCAAGGAGGTTTATTTCACTTTGGGAATGTTTAGGTGATCGTACCTCAATTAAGAGAAGATAAATGCACAGGGTTCTTACCAAAATGCCTTCTGCGACGATGTAATCGCGATTTTGGGCGTTACCGGTTCGGTAAATCGCTACTTTCGCACACGATCGATCGACATGGCACCCGTACACCGCATTTACAATTCACACAGGCATGAATATTTGGCAAATAAAAGGGGCTCAATTCAAACAATTACAAAATCATTTAAGTCGGTCTGGATTTTCACTAAAAGCAAAATTTTATTGCATCCGGAGTCCTGGTATACATAAATCGGCTCAAAAACTAACCTCATTTAGGAGATAAAATTGCCTCCTTTGAAAACTAACCTCATTTAGGAGATAAAATTGCCGCCTTTACAATTAACCGTACAAGCAACAACCAAAAATGTAATGAGCCACTTAGTGTAGTGGTGTTCCTCTCCACTTGTAAGCAAGAGACCTTAGGTTCGATTCTCATCAAAGACAAAATTGAACCACATTATTATGACAAACCCATTAAAGGGTCCCACTCCTCAGCTAACTCTACATCCTCTGTACAATAGATCTTGAGACCCATATTCATATTTTTGGTCCATCCTTCGTCGTTCCTCTCTTTTTCGCTTTAGGGCATCCTACCAAAAATCTTGGAACTATCCTAAAATAAACTTTGAACTCTATATGGGAATTTCCAACGTTGCGGGAGTAGTGAGGTTGGTCCGATACCTCCAAGAATGCTCCAAGAGAGATTATATTCACACCCCAAATTACTTCTCCCACACCTTTTTAATTTTTTAATATTTTCTACACACCACTAACAATTGATAGAAAAATATTAAAAAATTAAAAGGGTGTAGAAGAAGTAATTTGGGGTGTATGAATATAATCTCACATGCTCCAAATTTAGATACGATTATTTTGGCTGGAAATAGCTATCATAAATAGAAAGTTTATCAAAATCCTCGTAGTTAGCCTTTAGTCCGAGAAATTGGCTACCCAACTGAGCACAACCAGCTTCTGGCCACCGGCAGCCCCCATCTCGCATGCGTAACGGGCATAACGTTTCACATACTCGGCCGACTGGGTTGCTGGAAGCATCATCATCTGCCATAACTGTGATCGAAACAGAGAGGTCTGATTTCTCATCGCGCTGCACGGTGCCATCCGCTTCTCTTTTTAAATAGTAAGTTGACTTCTGCGAAGGTTCAATTTGGCTGCTCTCGATGTCGATGGCGCAATCTCCGCTGTTTGAAAAGTGGACCTTGCATCCCAGTGATTGTACAGCTCGCTTTATGGCCTCACTTTCCTTGGTTGCCCTCGAGGCCATCTGCTTAACTGAGCTGCTAACTTGCTTCTCATTTTGCAGTTCTGCGGCTAATGATTCCATCATGGTGGCAATTTCTTTAGCGTTCCTTTCTGCCATTTCTTTTTCCTGCAAGGAGTTTTAGAGCCAATGTAAAATGTTATTATTCAAGTCGCATAAGCAAAAGGTAACATGCCATTTAAGTTTTGGGAAACAAACGATCAGAGACGTACGAAACATAAACCACCATCTTCCACAAACATATTAGGCTTGTCAATAAACAAAAATTTATCAACTATACCAATCCCTCGTTGGCCTTTAAAATGTTTAGATCAACATCATTGACTTGCTAGACACAAGTACACATTATATTCAGGTTGATTTACCAAATAATTGACCTACAATACAAGCAATAAAATAATCATGTCATATTGACATGAAGAAGGCGAATACGCTGAAAAGCCACTTGGGCTCAATTTCACAAATAACAATCTACGGTAAAAAGTTTTGGCTGCCATGATGATCAATAGCAACTGACAGAGAGTATGAATAAAAGATTTAACCACAAATATTTCAAATTTCAAATTGTTTTTGTTTTCATTTCCAAATCCAGTTTGTATGCATTCTTGCTGTAGTTTAGCTAGAATCTTGATCTGTTGGTTTTTCAGTTTTCCTAGAGACCAAAGAGGGCCTTATTCTTGAATTTCTATTACCCAAAAAAATGGGGCAACCTAAACACGACGTAATTATTAAATAGGCCGGATACAACATGGCACAATTGCAAGCCCTACACTACGATCAAGAACGCTCCCTCTCTTAGAATAAGACTAGAGAAGGGAATTTAGAGGAAAGATTTTAGAAGCCAGTACCAGAAGAATTATTACCTTTTGTAGTTCAGAGAATTTAACATCCATTTGCCTAAATTGAGCTTCAATCCCTCCAGTTTGAGCCTCTGAGGGACAAGCCCAACGAAGATGGAATTGAGGCCAGAGAGTTGGTGCTAAAGCTGCTGCTGGAGGTAACAGTGGACCATCATGTTTTAATGGATCATAAAAGTAGTTATAGTGCACATGAGAACTTCCCTGCGAAGCACGTAAATCAGCCAAATATGCCCACATGCATCCACAAGCTTCAGGTACACCACATAGCTGCCTCTCTCTTTCACTGAAATACATAAGCAATCGGGAAAAAGTACTTTTAGTACTTGAATAATAGTTTGCGTCAGAAGTCTCTGGGTCAACTATTCTATCAAATAAACCGAGCACAATTTTGCACGGTCAACCTGTTTTTCGAGAAGAGATGCAAAACATGCTATATTTCAAACTTCTTACCTATTACAGAAGAAGTTTCCAAAGCGACACGATAGAACACAGTCCAATAGATCAACCAGAAATGCCTTGTAAAAAAATAGTAGAAACTTTAATGAGATATTGTTCCCTGACCACAAAGGAACATTAAAAAACAGATAAAGTTGTTCCATGACACATTCAACTGCATTCGTGAACAGTTTCATCCGCAAAAGAAAAATGAGTGCTCTTATGAAAGAAGGATGCATACCGAAGAAAACTCAAAAGCAAAAGGATACATCCGCAGTAATTGTGAAACACAATCAACCCACTGCATCAGAAAAGCATAAGATTAGTGACTATACAGCAGAGAAAAGAAAGAAAAAAAAAAGTTCAGGTGCAACATGTTCGCAATCTCAGACCATTCCTCAAAATTAAGCACTTGGCGTTGTTTCAAGTGGAAAGGACAAACTTGACAGAAAAATGGAAGTTGACTGAGAGTGAACCGCTGCTGAAATTCAACAGAGAAGTAGTAACATTTTACAATTTTGGTAATACTTGATTGCTTATTGACAGTAACTCTTACATCTCTCAATTAATAAGCTTGGCTTCTCCTATTTACCCACAAGACAACATGAAATAACAAATAAACGATGAATTTCTAACTAGGAACCTCAAAAACATATTGCACGGGCTGTACTCTATTGTAACCAATGTTGCATGGGTACTCTGTTTTTTTGGGGTTAGTGGGAGTATCAGACTTGGATACCCCTTGATTACGTAAAATCGACTATCTGTTGAATACGGATGTTGAGGACACGAGGTGGATACGGTCAAGGATATGATTGGGGTGTTTTGCAACTTCCTTTTAAAGAGGGGTCAGATTGGCTATTTTTGAAAGGGAACTTTAACGAAAAGCATCCGGTACTGTTCACTTTAACGAAAAACCACATTTTTACACTAAAAAGTCAATCCTGGTACTATTCACTTTACCCTTTATTTTGTCCTTATCATTAAAACTCAAAGTTTTCAAGCCCTTTTCATTAGTTTTCCTTTTTTGAAAAGGCCAAAAGTCACAAATGATCCTTGTGGTTTATGGTAATTGTTACTTTGCCATGGTTCAAGTTTTGTCAATTTTTCCGTTATGATATATTTAAGAAACCAACTTTGGTCAAGTGTTCAATTTTCTTCAATTCATATAACTTGGTGTCCACGTGGGCTTCATGTTCAAGAGCATTATCTTCCTCTATCCAATCTCACTTATAAGTTGGTATATGAAACAACTTTTGTGGTGCATTAGAGACTTGAAACAAAGATTTTTCAGGTTTACTTGAGTGAAATCATAGTGATTCCAGATGACTTTGGGATTGGACACAAAAATACTAAAATGCCCATATACATGACACATGTTGTTGCCAAGTTACACAAAATGATGAAAATTGAACATTTAACTAAATTGATAGTAGAAGTAAATCACATGAGAAAATTTTAGTACACCACAAGGACAACAAAGAAGAAGAAAGCCTGTATGAAACTTGAACACGAATCCTTGATTTTATTGTGTTCCATTTGTGTGAATCGATTGATATTTGTTAATATGATGAATGGGTTCTTTTTTGGTTTAGAAGTATAAGAATAGGGAGTTGAATTTTAATGCACTAATTATGTACCAATATAACAAGGCGCACCTGCAGAAATATGGGAGAATAGTTATTTGAATTCTGTGAATGAGAAGGCACTTGAGACGCTGACTGGCGACTGGGTGATGATTGGAGATTCGGAGCAGAGTACTGCCTTGTTAATTCAGAAGGCATGTTGCCACTTCCTGCTGGCATGCCAACTCGATCTGCAAATGGGTGACCAAATGCTAGCCAATCTTTCTCAATGAGTGCCTGCATCAAAGCAAATAATTAAAATATTTTATAGTCACTTCAAAATCAAAAAGGAAAATTGTGAGTCAAAAGACAGACAACCGTCAACAACCACATGTTTAAACTAAATTTTTTACAATTCAACCCTGGAAGAAATTGACTTCCAAGATATGCACCAATTCCATAATATGGCAACTCTAGTATTGGTAGAAGAAAAAAAAGGAAAAAAAAAGGGTCTTTTTGCAATAAAGTCAACCAGATAAATATACACTGTATGTTGTCCCCAAAACAGAATTTGTTTGCCTTTAACACTATCATTTTTTTTAAATAACTACTTACAAAAGACACCCGAGGTTTTGGGGAACTTAAAAATGGAACACAGCATTCCAATTTTGTAACATTACTAGATGAAGTATTAAAACTAAAACACTTCAAGTCATACTTGTGTCTGACCGAAATCAGGTGAGAAAAAAATGTCTGGGTGTGGTCTGATTGCCTTCTACAAATGGGACCCCCACCTATTACGTAAAGAGTTAACAGAGGCCTAAACAATTAGACACAAGTGTTTTAATACTTTAGGTAGTAGTGTTAAAAAAATGGAAAGGCTGTGTCCATTTTTGAAGTGACCCCAAACCTCAGGGGTGTATTTTGTAATTAGCTCTAAAAAACAGTTAATGATTCGACTTAGAATTTACACTTTAATGTACCACTCTAAATCCCCCTAAACCTCACTAAATACAAAACCATTTGTTGATAAAATAAAAATAAGCAGCTGTTCATGCCTGCAGTGCAATTGACACTCCAGCGTCAAAAGTGCAGAAGGACTACCACCAGAAGGCCCAGAACAGAAAAAGAAATACACTCCTTTTAACATAAATGTGTTCCTCTTACTGGTTTTTCCTTATTTTTCCAAAATAATGCATATACCCATGAAATCGAAGAAAAACTAGCATCACAAAACAGGGTATCTTTCCAAGTATGTCCAGCAGATACCTGAAACCCAGTTAAAGTACGATAGTATGGATCAAGCAACAAATTGGCAAGTGAAATCAGCTGAGTGGTCCTGTCCCATCCATCACTAAACAAAAGAATTGCAAATTTAGATGTTAAAACACCAAAAATGGACTGATAAAAAAAGAAAAAAGAAAAATGGAAAATCTGAAACAGCCAGTTTGATGAAGTACAAATATAATAGACCTTACCTACAATGTACAAGCACTGATGCCGACTCCAAAGCAACACGAGCAGCAATCCAAGCAGAACCAGCCAAGACACTTTGAACATGTATTAACCAACCACTGTCCCCCAAAGTTGACACTGAAGCAGACATACTGCTAAGGTTGCCTCCACCCCACGTCCATCCACCATTTCTCTGTCAATATTAACAAGTAAAAAAAAAGGTCGTACCCAGTGCACAAGGCTCCCGCTTTACACAGGGTCTGTCAATATAAAACATAAATTATCTCCCACATTAAATAACATTTTTTTTATTTATTGATCGAGAAAAAGGCCATAACAAACTTGATCTTTCCTTACTCTATCCCTCTATTCTTTTCATTGTAAATACTTTCACCACTATAAATTTTATCTAATAATTTTTTTTCCTCTCAAAAAGAAAAATATTCACATTCTCTGTTTCTTAGCAAGCCTCAGGACCCGTTGGTTTCCTCTCAAAAAGAAAAATATTCACATTCTCTGTTTCTTAGCAAGCCTCAGGACCCGTTGGAAAAGACACTTTGAGACACATGGGGCCACAGGTCCACAACCTCTGAGTTCTCCAAAAGTACTTCCATTTCACTTTCAGATATAATCCATCTACTTTTTGAATTGACGCCTTCTTTTATATATAAATAACTCCCATTTGGTATCAACCATACTTGTTGCAGAGTTTAAAAACCATAATTAAATAAAGTTTTACATGCAGACCTGATATGAGGTCAGCTCTGGAATCCTTACTCTACCCATCAATACAAGTAACTTTGATCTTTGACCAAAAAAAGAGTAGCTTTGATCCACAAATACAACATACTTCATAGCTATGCTATCAGAATATAAAAACTTAGAGAACCACAAGTTAACACAAATAAAAAGCCCAGATATTCATAAGATATCAAAACTAACCAAGAAAGATGACATTCCATCCGAAGAAGCTGCACCATGAGTGTCTAAGTAGTCTCTGAGTCGGGCAAAGCTCTCTCTCATCGCATGTATGTTGTCTATCCCAAAGAAAACTATCTGATACACATACACCCCAAAAAAATAAATAGTATGTTATATAATTTTTGATATTACACACCCACAGATGCATAAATAAAAAAATCCAAACCTTAGAGATACCTCAGATTGAAGATAATTTGAAGATGACTCAGAGCCACCTCCCATAGCACCATTAGCTAAAGCATTCTTTCGAGGTCTTGCATCAGCTATATATAATTTCCTGGAAGATAGAGGAAAAACCAAACATTTTTACTTATCACAAGATATAATAAACGTTCTGAAATGATACAACATAAAAGAGAACGTGCTCTTTTTTGTTATTATTATTAAAACACATTAATGTTTGTTGCTTTGCAACATTGACCCATTAGCAATAAACGTCGTTAATAAGTAGATGCAACAAGAATAACTGAACGTGAAAAAGTAACACGGAAAAAAGTTCGAAGCAACAAGTTGAAGAAAAATTATCACTTACCTCGGTTTACCTCTTGTACCAGCAAGCTTAGTGCAAAGTGCAGCAACAATCTTTTCATCTGTGTTGCTGCAGACAAGTTAATGCATGCGAATATGCGATCAACACCAATTTCATAAAAATCATGCACAATATAGGATAGTATATAGGTGCTCTAAATTCCAAGAATTAAAAGTAAACTATATATGTATGATATCATTCCTTTACCGGGTTGTCCTATTGACAGATGTCAACCATATCTACTTTATGTGCGTGCAAAAGGTGATAGTAGATTTCATTTTCAAAAGATAGATAATATTACCTCCTCATATTCCTCATGAGACCAACTAAGGGTTGGGATGACCGTGCAAGAACTGCTCCAGTTTCTGTAAGTTGTCAAGAACATAAGGACAAAAGGGATGAATAATACAACAAACAGAGCTACAAAAGGACTTTTTGCATACTTGAATCACACCATGTAACTACAGGCAAGCGACCTCTTGCTCGGAAGTTGGAAGCTTGGAGTACTTCTTCATCACTAGCATCGGCAACCATGAAAAAAATTATTAGTTGTGTAGTTCCAAGGAATGAAGTAAGCCTCATTAAACCTGGAAAAACTTGGGACAGAAGTATGAAATGATGGATCTTAAACTCTTACGTTATGGATTTTGGAACTATCAAGGCAAATGGATAACTCTGGCACATTATATAGCTGGAATTTATACTACTTATTCTCCACAAATCATTAGAAAATGTGAATGAACCATCTTCAATCATATCCATCGATGGTTGTGGGAACCCTTTTCCAAGAAGCCGAAGATACTCATTTAGTAACCGCACCTTTGGGCTGGTGTTACCAAATTTGGATGGTCCAGACACAAAAGCATAAAGATCCCACAGATTTGCTGGCTTTGTACACCTTACTAATGCATCAAATATTGCACGTCTCTGCTAGTTTTTTGTTTTTAAATACCCATGTTAGACAACTGTTCACAACTTCAAATGCAATAAGCAACTAACAGTTTACCATGATATTGAAAACCTTTACACACCAGTAAGATTCTTTCAAGGTTATGGGCATAAAGTACAGACACAAGACAGGCAAGTACATAAATCACTTAATCTCTCAAGTTTAATTGTTTATGTACTCTACAGATAATACTTTTTTTTTCTACACATGTGGTCCAGATGTCCAGAAGTGCTGCCCTGCCTGTGACGCTGCCAATAGCAGTAACCAATTTGGCTTCAGCTGTTACTGGTTGCAGCTTTAGCTGCATTTATTTCCATCACAATATGGGTGAGACTGCCCAACATATAACTCAAATTCTGACATTTTTTGAAAAGTTGAAGCTAAAGCCTCACTTTTCATGACATGCAAAGGACAGTCCATCCCCCCCATACCGACCATCAGTATTCACTTTCAACTGATATGTTAAACGTAGTTTCAGCTATAATAAACTGCAAGTGTTCTTTATTTATGACGACTACTATCAGTTAAACATTCAATCTAATGAAGAGCAGTCAAGGGATATTATGAAGTGCGATTTGACGTAAAAAAGAAAAAGGTTGTCTTAAATTGATGAAATTAGTTTTTGAGAGTGATGTTCAGTTTTGTCACAACATTTGCAAAACCATAGATATAAAAGATACAAAACCTTTAACAGATATAGACTGGAATGGACCACAATCCAAAAGTATCAAGAAGTATTCACACAAATAATTTACCTGCCTTGTTTTAGGACGAAACCCAAAGACAATGGTCCTCATGTCTTTACCTGCAAAGTATAAATGCATAAAACTATTAGTTCTTTCAAGCCCATAAGACCTATCACTGGACTAACAAACTATATTTACTGAAATATATGAGTATCAACGCAAAGGATGCCATGAGCAACTAGACATACTTGGACCCACCACTCCAGTAAAAAAAGGTCGTACCCAGTGCACAAGACTCCCGCTTTACGCAGGGTCTGGGAGAGGTGAATGTCGGCTAGCCTTACCCCCATTTATGGAGAGGCTGCTCCCAAGGCTCGAACCCGAGACCTACCGCTCATGGACCCACCACTCCAGTAGCAACTATGAAATTAAAAAGAGAATTTTTCTTGCACAAAGTATAGACAACTACACACCTTAGCCTTATTAAATAAAACATCTTAATCTCCCAAAAATCAATTAATGAAGAGTCATAATTAACTAACATAATCCCTTCTGTCAAGATGACCATATGTGGGAATGTGAATAAGAACTGTTTGAGAAAATCAAAGCAGACCAGGGGGAGAACTTTGGCCTGTATAAAACCAACAAAATTTAGAGGCAGTGAGCCAAATAACCATGTCATTGCAACGAACACCAATACTATAGTAGTCTTGAGGATTTCTATATTGTTTAACAAACACATCTAACATAGAAACCACACCTCTTTTCATAACACAATCTTCAAATGATACTGAATCTCACATGATAACCAATTAAACAACAAAAGAATTCATAAAAATTTACATAAGTACTTCATATTAAATCGTACCAATGACCTGAAGAAGTCGTCTTGATGGACTCTTTTCAGATTGACGAGGGGTTGACTGATTCTTTACGACCTACAAAGTCAAAGAAATACAATGAACTGGCTATGTCCACATCCCAAAGAGATACACTACTGGTGAAAACGATATTGAAAAATAAATAATTGACAGATTCTGGTCACTACCAGACATGCATGAACTTTCTTAAAGCTCTGTCATCTCACAAAATACGGCAAGACGTGAATTTATTCTCTCAAAACAAAAATGTGACAAGGAGTGCAGAGATAGATGGTGCAAAAGAATGTCAAAATAGGCAGATCACTGGCGTATTGGTGGTAGATCACCAGAGAAGTGGAACAAAGAATTGGGAAATCATGAAGGACAACACCTGATGGAGTTGGAAAGGACTTGGATGGGGAGAGCTTTGATATTTAAAATGTAATCAAATATTTCATATTGACACATGGCATGTGTACTTACTTGGAATGGGGTAAGTCATGAATTGAAGAAGGGAAAGAAGGAATGTGTACGGGATTGACTAGTCCCTCTAGTTAATATTATTCCTGATTTTTCTGATATTTGATAACAGATTTTAATGAGGAACCCACACTTTTTTTTTTATTCCATATGAGTTAGTAAACACAGGGAAGTCAGAAATTAGAATAATTCCAATACCCATGTTTTAGTAAATGCAAGAAAGTCAAGACCCGGAAAGATTTTCCATGTAAGTAAACATGCCCACGATTCTTTTTAATAAAAAAATATTAAAACTACTCACAGTTAAAAATATGTGACCAGGCATCTCATAAGCTTTCCTCAATTAATTTCATCTCTAAATCTTTCAAAGATGCAAGACTCTTAGAAAGGTTATAGATACAAATGTCTTGGAGATTGGAGCACCACAGAAAAGTTTATCACAAGACTTGTTTGTCTACAATAAAAATGTATATATGGAGATTAGAACTTACAATTTTGGTGAACTTCTCAATTGTTGTCAAAGGTATCGTGCCAAGCGCAATAACATTCCTTGTTCCCTCACTCTAAAAACAAAGGTAAGAATATCAAATTAGCTATTTTGGGTCTACATGGGAACACACACATACACCAACAACATCATTATATTGCAGACGATTATATATATTTATGTACTATATCTTTTACATTCCTCAAAACTGCAAACAACTTATGCGCTAACAATTTCACTAGCAGTAACGAAACAAGTACAGGTCATACCCAGTGCACAAGGCTCCCGCTTTACGCAGGGTCTGGGAGAGGTGAATGTCGGCTAGCCTTACCCCCATTTATGGAGAGGCTGCTCCCAAGTCTCGAACCCGAGACCTACCGCTCATGGGCGAAGGCACTTGCCATCACACCAAGTGCGACCTCTTAGTAACAGAAACAAGTACAAAACCTAAAAATGCAATGTCTACTGCAAGACTTTTTCTTTATCCTTTTATTAATAAATCTTGAAGGTTTCTCTCTCCCTTTTTTTGTTTTTCAATTTTTCCATCACCTTCTTCCTTCTCATCATATGGACCAATTGCACAGATACTCACTCAGGTGATCAGCCCAAGGGGTAAATTCCAGACCTTAAATATAACAGCATCTGCACGCACATATCTAATTTCTGCTCCCCCAATCTCATCTGTTTCAAACTCACTCTTCTAACATAACTCACTCTAGATTGCCACATTACTAACATGAACTTCATTGTTACCAAAATTACTCCTCTTCAAACATGAATTTCACTCGGGGCATGCATTAAACAAACAGAACGAAACTTCAGAATGAAATGCACTTGAAAATAGCACATCCTCACATATCACATGAACCACTTACCAGGAATAGAAGACGAAAATTGGTCACTATCAAGGTCCCTGCCTCATCCGTATTAACAAGAACAACTCCATACCCCTAAAAGTAAATTTCGAATATCAGAAAACTTCCCCGGCATCCCATTAATTAATAAAGAAAACACCAAATTACATCCATCTTGGTTCGTACTTGTAATTAATTACAAAGAAATCCTCCACAGCTATACATAATTAATCGAGAATTCGGAAATACAAGAAGAAAAGAATTACATTGTAATTAAACTATTAGTATAAGAAAATTCACTATTTCAGCTTATTATTCAATAATCCAATGTACCTCAACTTGGACTTGCTCGGCTTCAAGCAAGCACTCCAATTTTACATGCGAAACGGACTGAGAAACGGACCGCGAAACCGACCGCGAAACAGGCTGCAAAACAAAATTAGAAAACAAAATGTGGGAATTGAAGATTACGAACAAAATTCAAAGTGAAGGAGGAACAAAATTTGAATAAAAATAGAAAAATCATGGGGAAAGAACCCTAGAAGTGGAGAGAGAAGAGGACCTCAATGGTCCAGTCGAGGGCGTCCCAGAGGCCAGTGGCCTCCATCTTCTCGGACTCGGAAGAGTCCCTGAGGGGCGTTGATCGACCTGAACGGTGCTTCGGTGCTGCCATGCCGCGAAGGACGCCGTTTGTCCGACTTTCGACAAGATAATGGAAGAGAGAGAGAGAGAGAGAGAGAGAGAGAGAGAGACGTGAGGTTTCTCGTCGTTTTATTGGTTGTTTGTTGTTGGTGGTGAATGAATCGGCGGAGGGAGGGAGGGAGGGAGGGAGGGAAGGGAGAGGGCTTTACCTGCCTTTCAAAGAAGTAGCGGTTCGCACGCGATCTATTTTATTAAAATTATTATTTTATTATTATTTGCGTGTACGGACCACCCCTTCACAAACTCTCTCCTTTTGGGTTGGTAAATGAATTTTAATTTTACTAAAACGGTAGAGCCCAAAAAAAGTAACAAAGCATATGAGGGGAGCAAATGAAGGCCTTGAAAACATTATCATTCAACAGCAATGGATATTTTTAGGTGAGAGAAGTACTGGTAGGAGAGCAACTTTCATCGAACTGCTAAATTTTGATAATGACAGCATTTTGTATCATGCAAGTCTTTCTTATAGATAAAGTTTGCAATACAAGTTGCGAATCAACAAAAGTTTGCAACAAAACTTACTCTAACGTAATACTCGTGAAATCATAACTAGGGATGTAAAATTAAAGGCTATTCGACAAATATGGTAAACACCACAGGTACTCTCCTAGGGTATCTAATTCCTAAGCATTGATATCATTTTGTCACGCCCCGACCCGCGAATAAGAATTATTCATGAGCTAGGGTGTGAGTCATATCTTAGCTATAGAAATAAATTCTACAACCAAGATATGGTGGAAAATAAAATTAAATACCATACATCATATAACAAAATCTTACATAAAATTTATCAAATACACAGCGAAATAACAATAGTGCACAAATTATTTCACAACAAAAACTACCAATTAAATACTAATTAAATTGTAACAATTCTTTCAAATGCATGATATATATGCAAATGAGATGGATGAATGTACTCACTCCCTTCTAATCCCGCTAACACATACCTAAGGCATCCAAGTATGCACGTCTCATACCATGCTTATAGCACTTGGCTTCGAATACCCTTGAATATGAGTTAACTCCCGTTCATCCCTTAAGCCCAATTTTCATAATTTATTTCTCCATCTCCACTTTATTTTTATAGGCACTTCCCCCGACGTTCAATTGTATATTTAAGCCCTTCTCTCAACGCTTGACATATAAAAGATTTCATTATTATATATTCAAGGCATTCTCTATCTCTTGAATATCTCCACAACTCAAACACTTTACACAACTCAACTCTTTTTCTTGCTTTGCAATGCTTATGTATATGTCAAGTTCACATAGTTATCAATAATCACATTCTCTTTAACAAGCCTGCAAGTTTCAACATAAATCAAATTAATTAGTAACAATAGTACTATAATCATAAATCAACAACAAAGTAATAATCTTTAACAACAACATAAATGATAAACAATACATTACCATTTCCTCTTTTTTTATTGTATTCAATTTCATTTCCTCCCTCTTGTTCTCTTTCTTCCTTTGCCACTTCCCCTTGCTCTTCGGAGATGTTGGCCGTGCAAAGAGGTTGCCCGAGAAGGCTAGCTCAACCGAACATCAATTGTTCGAACTGGCATACAAGTCATCACATATATTGGATTGTTGTTGTTTTTGGATATGTCATAGAAGAGATGATAAGGAACAATTGTTTTGAAGGAAGTGTCTCTGTTTGAGCTAAGGAAGTTAGAGTTTTGAAGCTCCAAACATGACTGCAGGGTTTTCTGCGGATTTTCAAGACTGTGATAGTATTTCGAGGATCTGGAATGAAAGGATCATTGGATATTTCGGGGATTTGGATATGTTATGGTAGAAAGGAATAGGAACAACTCTTGTGAAGAAAATATTTCGATCTGAGCTACAGAAAATGGGGTTTTGGTACTCATAACATGACTATCCAGTTTTCTATGGAATTGGAGATTGGGTTGGTATTTGAAACATATGGGACGATCTCACCGTTGGAATTTCCTGAAAATTGGACATGTCATGATAGAGAGACATAAAAACAGCTTTCATGAAGGAAGTACTTTGATATAAGCTACAAATTATGGTGTTTTGGTCTGTTAAATAGGCGGGACGAATTTCTAGTTTTTGGATATCTTTCTTTTGATAGATGAAAATGATTGTGAGTTTTGGAGAGATTTGTTGGGTAAGCTCTCATGATTTTCTGGGATTTGTCTCTCACTTATTGAACAACATTCTCAGAGAAAGTAAAGGAAGATTTTCGATGGTTTGGTGGGAGTGCTTCTCATGACAATGATCTTCAAAATGTAAATGCAAAAATAACACAAGATTTAAGTGGTTTTCGAAATCGACTACATCCACTGGGGTTTGCTTTCATTGTTTTTCACTATATATAAAGGACTTACAAATTCAATGAAAGAAGGCTTAAAGCCTTAACATGTAAAGAAAGACAAGAGGTAATATGAAAGGGAGAATGACATTTTGTTGGAGTTGTTTCTTGTACTTCTTCCTCTCTCTTCTCTCCACGTCCCTTCCGTTGGTTCTTACTCCTTCCTTTATAGGGATTTAATGACATCTTACATCCCATCTAGGTTTAGGAGAAAGCTCCCAAGTGTGCCAATATAAAGAAACCAAGTATTGTGTTAATCATTACCATGAAATGTGTTCCAATAACAAGGCAACAAGTGTTGTCCTAAACATTAAGAATGATAAGTGTTCAAGTGGCAAAGCAACACGTGTTGTTCTAATCATTAACAATGATATGTGTTTCACTAGCAAAGCAACAAGTTAATCATGAACAAATGAATAACATGCAAGATGGGTGCAAGCATCAAAGGCCACGTAAAGGTTTATCTCAAGGTATGCTTGATAGAGTTGCATTGGAGTGAGAATATTGCTCAAATGATTAAGATTCCCTTATATTGATGAGTAAGCACCTCTTCATTTTAGAGTGGTGAATAATCACCAATCATTAACTCCTAAAGACTGCAAACTTGCCAACTCACCCTTATTTGGTAAAAATATCAAGCCAATCCCATATAATCACACTTCTCCAATTCAAACTAAAAACATCTCTAACTACATAAGAACATGAAATAATACTAGCTAGTTTTTGAAATAATTTTGTAGCAAAATGAACTTACGTTGAGACTAGTTTACATATCGAAAGTATAGCGTATAGCATATAAAAAGAAATCCAACAAAATTATTATAAAAAAAAATAAATTAGGATAATATACATAAATTTTATTTTGAAGAAAATTACCCAAAAAAGAATTTAGCCTAAATTTATTCTTTAATAATCTTGAGCTAAAATTGAACTCGTAAACCATTGGAGCAACAAAACTTTCCTGGGTCAAAACTTAAAATTTAAGTTTTAATGCAAATGCTGGAGATGGTCCGCAACCCGGAAAACAACTAACAAAATCTTATTATGATATGACTTATACCCAATATAATACTGGGCATGATATCATATGATCATATATCATAGTATCAATGTTACAAAAATTTCAGTGTAATAATGGAAAGTAGCATAGTGAAGAGAAAAATATTAATATATGAGAGGCGGGAGAGAAGTTTTTCTGTTTGAATGATGGAATATGAGCACTTTCACTTGCAAGTGGCTCTTTATCATAGTGGTGGAAATATGTTGTACCCTTACATGACGGCATGGGTTCGAACCCCGTCAGTGACTAATCTAACATTTAACTTACTAACGCTATTGTTTCACTCAAAAAAAAAAAAAACACTTTCACTTATATAATTTATGATGTCAGGGTATACTTGATATTAACACATATACTTTCTTTTAAAAAAAAATTAAAAAAAAAAAAACCATCAGTGACTAATCTAACATTTAACTTACTAACGCTATCGTTTTACTAAAAAAAAAACACTTTCACTTATATAATTTATGATGTCAGCGTATACTTGATATTAACACGGGGTGGGCGCGGTTCGGTTTGGTGCGGTTTTGAGTGAAACCAAAACCAAAACCGCAAGTTTTTGCGGTTTGGTTCGGTGCGGTTTTGAAGCCAAAACCAAAATGAAACCAAACCGTTTGGTTCGGTTCGGTGCGGTTTCAAACGGTTTCGGTTTGGTTTTTAAGAAAAAATGTACAATTTGCAATTTAACATATTAAAAAGCATTTCCCAATAGTAATAGGAAAATGACATTTGTTATGTAAACAATTAGCATGTTGCATGTAATTGTGATGTTAAAACATGTTTGTGCAACAAAAAGGTGTCCCTTACAATATTTTTCATAAAACAAGTTGAATAAATTTGAATTCATTAAACATGAGCGAAATTTTCATACTAGAATATGTGATATCATGCTTCAAATGAGTGGCTTTTAGTAGATTATTGTTCGACTCTTGATAACAAGATTAGTCCACCCTTGTACATATATGTGTGTGTGATGGTATAAAATAACAAAGGTCCTTCAAGTTAATGAACAAAAGAAGGTGATGAATGATGATATTCTAGTGTGGTTGAGTCCATACTAAGTGTATGGATTTTAACAAACGACCAATTAAAACATGAAATCTAATATGGACATTTAATTAAATGTTTATTAATATTTGCGGTGCGGTTCGGTTTCGGTGCGGTTTTCAAAAGCCAAAACCGAAACCAAACCGTTTTCTATGTTGCGGTTCGGTTTCGAAACCGAAACCGTTTCAAAACCACAAAACCAAACCATTCGGTGCGGTTCGATTTAGTTCGTGTTTCGGTTTCGGTTTTCGGTTCTAAGTGCCCACCCCTACATATACTTTCTTTAAAAAAAAAAAAGGTAAGCATATAACTGCAGCCGTAGCTTAACAATGAATAACTTGAGTTGAGGAATCAGTCCCAGTGGGCCTCAGGTCTGTCCATGGGTAGGGTTCAGAACCAATCGCAAGTAGGTATGGTTTAGAACCATTCGCACAACAGCCCATCTTGACATGGAAGCCAAAATGGGGAGAATTTGGAACCAATTAGACCTAGCATTTTGGACTCGACCCGTTAACCCGATCCGACCTGATCCGTTAATATTAGTATTTAGGTGGATACTTAACGGGTTGGGTCGCTAATGAGTGAACCTGTTAACAACCTGTTAAATAACATGTCACTTTGGGTCAACCTGTTAAACCCATTAGCATCCGTTAGTTGATGATATTTTAGTAATTTCAGTAAAGTCTTAACAACAAAAAATAAACTCTATGCAAAAAAATAATAATAATAATTGTTAACAGGTGAAACGGGTGACCTGTTAGCTTAACAGGTCGGGTTCGGGTGACCCGTTAGCTTAATGGGTCAAGTTCGGATGACCTGATAACTTAACGAGTCGGATTGAACCCGACTCAAACCCGATAAACCCAACCCGTTTACAGGTCTAGAACCAATTGCACGACATCCCACCTTTAATTGGCATTAAAACCAGAACTACTAGTTTGTTAGCTCTTCCTACTTCAAGGCTCACAGACGAATCCCGCGGCGGCCTCACCAATATCCCGGTGAAGGCCTCGCGATGCACGGGAGGAAGAGCAGAGCAACCCACTGTTTGGTGTAGAGATTGCAGATGTAGTAGTTAGCTGGAAATTCCGTGTATTTGCAGCAACAAACTAAGTCATCAGACGTCCCAACCACATGCGGTCTAAGGTCACCGTCTTCAAAACAAGGGATGAGACTCAAAGAAAAATCTCTTTTCCCAAACACTGGGTCACTGGACGTCGAATACACCAAGGTGGCTCTTGAAAAATTACGGTCAAGCTGAAAGATTTACTGATGGCCATGAGCTTTACGAGTCGAGCACACCATTGAAAAGACCACAATTGTCTCACTAGTTACAAGGCGTACTCTCTTTACAAGTCCATGTCTGCAGCTGGTAACTAAGCCTGCAAAATTTTTTGAAACCTAATTTGCAGACACACACATAACTGCTAGTAAGATTTAACACTGACCTTCCCAAACTGCCAAAACCCACTTGTAAAACATGTTACATACTAAACCACTTGTCGAAACACCTTCATAAATCTGACCCAAACAAGGTAAAGCTTACGGAAAACGCGAGGACCTGGTAACACACTAGGCTGATGGTCGAAAAACAAAGAGGGATTCGAGACAATCGATAAATCGAAGATATATATAGTTTATATGCCCTTGACCTCACGATCACAATACATTCGCTCAAAACGAACAGATAGAAAACCTTTTACACTAGATTTACAAACATTATTAAAAAAATTAAAAAAAACGTATAGCTGATAAATATACACCGTACACAGCTTAATTAAATAGGGCAAACCATGCTGTGTGAAGAAACGAATAGAGAAGCCATATTCCACTGGCCAGAAGACTCACCAAAAGAATGAATGTTTGCAAGCCCGGTCTCTACCTTTTATCTTACCAAGGATGACTTCTAATACAATCTATATTGAAAGTAGCGGCTGTCTCTCCAGGACCAAACAATGATCAATCTGTCCAACAGCATCTCGGAATCTCATTCACTAGCCATGTAAAAGCATTTGCTTAACGTGGTTAGTCGTGGAATCAAGATTTTGGTAGTTTCCACGATCTGAAAATTATACTACCCATCCACATCCAAAAATTCATCATACATTCTACTGCTTGCACTCTCTAATAGAGCTTTTGCATTGACTTCTCTGCCAAATCTCCAGACATAATTCAACCCGACAAGCAGCTCTGTAATTGTTGCTTCGATCTTTTGCTGATTTGCAAAGTAAAGGGTTTGTACCAGAAGCACATGTGTCCTGGAAACCAAGCTTTGCTGTTCAAAGCTCCTTTCGGATTGCCATCTAATCATATTATGAGCAAGAGGTGCCAACCACTCTAATATTCCTGCCATTGCCTCGTTCCACTCTCCCGCAAGAACTGTATCATAAACTGATGAACTCAAGCTCTTACTGTAAGGCTTTAACCTGGCCCGCAATGTAGCTCTGACGTTTGCAGGCAACATATTGTACAGGTCATCTCTTGCATCAAGACCAATCAAGTGAGGAGATGCAACTAACTTCTCAATAACGATAATAACATTTGCATAGTGCAGTGCTAAGGCAGCAGCACCAAGGGTTTCGGGTGGAGCATCCAACAACCTGCCCTTGGAACTGAAGATTGATGGACCAGGATGAAATTTGTTGCCAGAGGTTAGAACGTTGCCACTGGTATCTCTGGCAACATTGAGAATTGATGAACGAACACCATCTGAATTCAAGTAGCAATTGGCAACAGGTGAACTGTTTGCGGTTATCATACATCCTTTGAAAGGTCCAACTTGAGTCAACCTATTCGACTTTGTATGCGGTTTCTTCTCATGATTAGGGAGTGAATGATCATGAGACTTCCACAACTTCCTAACGGCTCGATTTGTTGCAGCAATTGGGCCTGATTTTGTTGTTGACCTCCCAAGAGGGCCCGAGTAAAAGTTGACATCTCTATTCTTTCCTGAAATAGGACCGGACTTTGCAATCGAGCCACCAAGTGGACCGGAAAAGAAATTATTGGTTTTCTTTGTTTCCGGTGTTGGCCCTGATATATTACTAAACCTCCCAAGGGGCCCTGAAGCAAATCTTGGAAGACCATTCTCAGATGGACGCGCTGAAGATTGCATTAGTGCAGAAACTGAATTGCTACGATTGATGTGATCAGAATTAATAATTCCAGAATCTTTGGTAGCACCAGCGTCTGCCATTTGTTGAATTCCAAAGACATGCTTGATCCTACTGAACATCGTGAAGAGTGCTCTTGCCAAAAGGATGACTATGTAATCATAAGTCCTGTTCCACAGAGATACGTCTTTCAAATTTTTCACTTCCTGCCGCTTCCACACTACCTTCTTCTGAAACTCAATTAAATTTAACCCATCTAAATCATCGGTTCCTTTCATTCTCCTCAAAGTTTGTTCAAGCTCAGTAAGCACTTCCATTTCTTCATACAAATTTGCATTTGCTGAAATGAACTTCTCCATCTTCTTAGCTTTACTTTCCATTCGCTTAAAAGAAAATTCCCATCCATAAGGGTCAACACCATGATTTATCCAATCAGTAAACGCATTCTCGAAACTCTTCAAAGCAGGATCGGTACAATTCTTCGCAAGCCTAGCCACAGATTTTGCCACATGGACCATATTTTCAATCAATTCAGCGCATATTAACCCCACAATGAAATCGTCATCCTCTGACACAAGCTTTTTTATGCCCACTGAATTTGTGATTTCTTCACTAAGCCTAGCAACCTGTTTGTCACTCAGAAATTGCCATAGATGGACCAGCTTAGACATCAAGCTTGCGACTTCAAAGGCCAAAACTCCAATCACTGCATTCTCAGAAGCAGCCTCATGCTTCTTTTTAGTCTTCCACAGAGTTCGAAACCATGATTCTGCAACCATTCTTCCACCCAGAAAAAGATTTTGATATATGATCTCTAAGCCGAACCCAGAATCATGTTTCTTGACCCTGTATAAAATAACAAAACTACGATCAACTACATAAACTAATAAAATACATATACTGGATTTCATAACATAAACTTGAATAAACAACCGAACAACTTCCTACCAATTTTAATTTGCTTTTGCTCAAGGGTTTCAATTTTTCGAAAGCAACAAAACGCTAGGATATCAAGAATTCCATACATCCAAGATTCAGAACAAGTCAAATGAAAAAAAAAAAGAAAGGAGGAGATAAAATTACTCCACTCAGCAACAGCAAAACCGGTTCGATCAGTATTCATAATAGTAAAATCAGCTTAGCTGATGCATGAATGGCAAACCCAAAGACTCTCTCAACTACTAATCTCAGAATTATTCACATAAACTTCTACTAATCTCAGAATTATTCACATAAAAATTATATAAAAAACCAAAACAAAATAAATATTTTAGCAAAAAATTCAGAAGAATATACCCTAACACTGCCTGCAAATCACAGAAAACCTAAAACCCAATACACCAATCAGTACAAAATTTCAAGATCCATTTATCAAAAACTCACAAAATTTCATTGCAATAGTAACAAGATTATTATTGCTATTTCTACTTGCATAAATATAAAATTCAAACAATAAAAAATTAAAGCCAAATTTGCTGATTTATGTATAACAGCCTTGTATATAGTTCTGCAAATTCACACTCACTACAAAGTAAATTAAAACAATTGCGTCTTCCAAATTCTGTGCTCAAAATTTCAAATAAATTAAAACAAGAAAAACAAAAGTATGATCAAATGCAACAAATCAAAATTAAACAAAAAAAATATACATGTAATAAAACTCACCGACCAAATGAAGACGAACGACTAGCCAACGAATCTTTTAATCCAAAAATTAAAAATTACATCTGAGAGAGAGGAAGTTAGAGAGAGAAAGAGAGGAAGTTAGAGAAAGAGAGGAAGTTAGAGAGAGAAAGAGAGGAAGTGGCAGGGAAGCTGCAGTGGGAAGAAGTTGAGCCGCAACCCACATGGATGATGGAATGGAAGAGAAGCAGAAGATGTAGGACGAGCCAAAACGAGTGATATTTAAGATACATTACTAACTTTCTGCCTAATTTGCATTTCCTACCCCTCTATTCTCAAATGTTTAGACCTACCTACCCATAATTTCTCATATCTTGTTAAATTTGTCCCTTAACTTTTACAAAATATACTTTGAGCCAAAAGTATTTCATATTTTATTCATTCTATTCTTTTCAGTCTTTATTATAGGTTGTGTTTGGTTATCCTAGAATGCAAATGTGGAATTGACAAACCGATTCTCATTCCAATGGAGATAGTTTTTTTTCTTGATTCCCAAGTATCAACAACAATAACAATGAAACTTTGTTCTACTAAATGGGGTTGGTTGTATGAATTCTAGAATTGCACTCGATTTTGCACAAAGTCTTCTGTTAGTTCCAAGTACTCCATGTCATTTCTTAAAATCTCTTTCCAAGTCTTCCTAGGTCTTTCTCTACCCCTTTACCCTAAGCCTCTATCTCATGCGATTTCTCTAACCGGAGCATCTGTAGGTCTTCAGTTCACATGTTCAAATAGAGTGGCTGCAATTGAAGATAAGATGAAAAAAAATCGATTAAGATGGTTTGTATATATGAACTAAAGACCTACAAATGCAATACTCGTCAATTATCTTGGCTTTTCTAATTTATCCATGACATAATTTCAAACTTTCATCCAACGATCCTAAACATTGTGAAGTTAAAAGGTGTTACAAAATTATGGAACTAATGTTATTGTTTTACTAGATGAATATTTTCTTTCTAGCAGTATCTTGGTGAGATGACTTGAGAGTGAAGGCTTAGTGGGTGACGTACGATTGACTTTATGGGGTTCGATACTTTAAACTTCAAGAAGAGATGTTACACGTACCAATTAGATTGAGGTCACATAATTTTAAGGGCTAGTCTAAGGGGTGTAGCATTTAAAATGATTAAGTTAGTGGCAAGGGTAGTTAGCCATGGAACTCGTCATGTGAGGCTAGTCTATGAATTTTAAGTCAATTTCTTCAAAATACAAGTGAAAATATTTTTTTATTTATTTTTTTTATTAGCACACCCACATCACATAATATTCAATACGCCCACTTGCTTTCTGTTGTGCAGGTTACACGGATTTGTGCCTCCACCATCCACGACGGCGCACAAATTGCAAGCTTTGGAGATCATTTTCTCAAATCCTCAAGGAGCGAAAGGAGAAACAAAGAAGCAAACATCTACGGAGAGAAGATTAAACATGAAGAAGCATCCAAGGAGCTTGAAGTGAACTTGAGGCCCTCAATTTGAGTGATAACCTTGTAAACACAAGGACGAGCTTCAGGGGTTTGAAAGCTCAATCTCTCTTCTCTTTAATTGGTAATGACTCTTGGTTCACAACACTATGCCTTGAATATCATGGGAATAAGAATCATTTTTTAGTTCATGCCATCTTTAATAGTTAATTTTATGCATGCTATGCTCAAATGTTCTTAGTTAGACATAATTTTTCCTCCATGACATGCATGTCCTATGTAATTCCCTAAAATTTATATTAAAAAACGAATGCTAAAACTCTCCCTTATAACAAAAAATGATTTGCAAGTCGTTGATTGTCCTAGAGATTAAGACCTTCCTACTAAGTTCAGGGTTATCTTTTATCTCCTTGTTATAGAATATCGTTTGTAAAAAATGAAAGATAAATTAAAATGGTGTATCAAAATGAATTTTTTTGGTCAAATATCAAAATTAAGAGAATTATTTTTTTATTTATTAGTTTATGGGGTTATGCAGTGAGCTAGGCAAGTAAGAACGATTTACCCCAAAAAAAAAAGAAATAGGAAGCTAGTAAAAGACAAACCATAAATACAAGGAAGACCAAGGACTGAAATGCAAAACCCTGAAAATGGGAGATCCACCAGAATCATTAATGGCGACCACGCGGAAACAATTCATTTTACCTTCTTACCCCAAGCCTTTATGGCATATCTGGACCACAATGTTTGAAAGAATAAATTTACTTTTCTATTAATCTCTTTTTTTTTCTCTTTTTTTTTGTTTAAACAGTTACGATTAAACATTTTAATGTTGTATTTTGAATTATATATATATATTTATATATATATAAGACAAAAATCAAGTATGAGAGAAAAATAGAGAAAAAAAATAATATTAGAAGAAGAGAAAATCCAACCCGATGTCGCGAAGGACCTACATGCAAATCAAAGCAAAGTGCAAAGTCCAAATGCGTCAAAAGTCTACACATCGATGATCGATCCGAACAAAGGTGGTCCGGAATCAAGAAAGTCGACGTCATTGTGGAGCATAGCTCAAGGTTTTCTCAGCACGAACTTTCACTAATCACTAGTTCCCTACTTGGTATTATCTTCTTATCTAAAAGCCTAATTAACCTCCACCTTTCTTTTTTGTTTGTATTTTTTTTTAACAAAAATGATTGTCAATTTTGGTCCTTTTTTAATAACAAAATTTTTATTTTCACCGTCTATTTGTACTATCTTTCTAATAGAAATGAGACTCACATGTGTTGGTGAGTTCTATTTTTATTAGAGAGATGATACAAATAGATAGTAATAGGCTAATAGTAACACTACTTTTTTTTTAATACATTCAATAATACCACTAAACTGTAGTAAGCGGTATTCATGTTGGTCACCTTTGTTTGACTGATACTGTGTAAACACAAGTTAATTAGGGAAAGTTGTCCTTATGACTTTTTAATTGATTTGTGACTGGCCAATATGTATTATATGCTAAACTAATGATGGTATTTTCTTTGTGTTTGTGCTAAGGGAACCCGAAGGAGACCAATGGTAGGCATAGCCGAATGACTGTTTTGTTCAATTTGATAAATTAGGTCATATGTACATAAAATAATACATAGGTTAATGATTTCACACTTTCGATTTCGGGAAATTTGCCACCTTCCCAATTTTTTTTATTACTTTTTCATTTTTTTAAGTGTGAAAAGACTTAACTAATCGTATTGCATTCAAACCCTTTATTTTTATAATTTTAATTGATCGAGATCCTTTGAAGAAGAACTCGAGCTCATCTCAATACACTATTGCAGAAACAGAATAACACTCTAAACAAGAGAGATGACTCATAATTACTAGAGATCAATTCAAGGAACCGTTGCACGAATAATATGGCAGAAACCCTCACCCTATGGAGGACAATTTCTGAATTGTCTTTCCCCATTTTTCTTTCTACTATAAATCAAGGGAGGTAGGAAGAGAAAAATGAGAACGAAAATCTACTATTTAATTTAAATACTATATATTAATTATGTGATGTGGTATATTTTTGGCGTGCTGCAGAAACAAGAAGTTGTGGTGTATGTATTATTTTATTCCCTTAAAGGATCCTCGCCGGATCATCTTTGTGAGGATCTCAGGATTCCTCCAATCACATACATTCATTGTACATCATGCTGCTAGTGTTTATATTCAATTTTAAATAAAAAAATATACAATAATTTTTTACCGCACGATATATGATGAATGGATGTGATTGGAAAATCCCAAGGATTCTTACAAAGAGGATCCGGTGAGGATCCTCTTGGCTTGTTATTATCATCAGTTGTAATTATTTTTTTCACTGTCAAAATTTCTCTTAGAAGGAAAGTGAGATAGGATAGAGAAAGACAGAATCAAATGAGAAGAAGAAACAATAGAGAATAAAAGAGAAGAAAGGAGAACTTTATTTGAACAAAAAAAAAGTGAGGAGAGAAGGCGAAGAAGACTGAGTAGAAAGCGAAGATAGATGCTCTTTGCGCCAAGAGCTTCATGTTAATTCGATGATGTGGGACCCACATGTGTTCACATCATCGGATTAACATACTTTTTAACTGAACTTGACCAATAGTATACCTTTTGTTAAATTCAAGGAACCGAAAGGTCTAGAGGGCCAGATGATCGAAAATAGTTCGAAAACCGTCTCCAACCGAGGGCTAGGCTAAAGGGCTCGTGGCCCCCACGAGACAAAAAAAGGCCAACCGACTAGCCTAACCTAGCCAGCCAGCCGGCCCCGGATCAAGCCAGAAATTTGAATGTAACGGCTAACTGACGTCAGTTAGCCATTATATTTGATTTTTTTTTTACAAAATTAAATTTATTTTTATTTTTATTTTTCCTATAACTTCCTAATTCATTAAACAACATTAAATAACATTAAGTAATATGAAACAACATTAAATAACATTAAACAACATAAAAAAAACATTTAACAACATGAATCTTAAACAATATTTTAAAAAACATTTAACAACATAAAACTTAAACGCCTACTCCATGCTTCTTTTGGCCCAAAGATGTGCAACAAGATCTTGTTGTAGTTACTTATTTGTCGCACGAGAACGTATCATCCTATAGCGCCTCATGTAGTCATTTAAAGAAATATTACCATTTCTTGGATTCAAAGGCAAATTAGGCCCATCATATATTTTTGCACGAACCCTTCTTGACCTATTTAGATCTTCTTGGTCGTCATTAGACTCTCCGTCAATATACCCATCTCGCTCATCCTCCGCAATCATGTTGTGTAATATGATGCAAGACATCATGATGGAGTCCAAATTTTCTCGACTCCACCCTTTTGCCGGTTCCTTGATGATCTTCCACCGTGCTTGTAGAATACTGAAAGCTATCTCAACATCTTTTCGGTATGCCTCTTGGTGTAAGGTAAACAAATTTTCGGCATCATTCGCAGGGTTTGGAATTGCTTGGACAAGTGTTGCCCATTTTGGGTAGATACCATCTGCCAAGTAATACCCCATATTGTACTGAAGACCGTTGATGTAGTAGTCAAGTTGAGGTGATTTACCTTCCGTCAGGTTATTAAAGAAGGGTGAATGCCCAAGAACTGTAATGTCATTTTGGGATCCAGGGACTCCAAAGAAAGCATGCCAGATCTATGTGTCATACGAGGCAACCATCTCTAACACAACAATTGGCTTTCTCGACCTTCTGCTAAAGCCTCTTTGCTATCCGGTGGGACAGTTCTTCCAATTTCAATGCATGCAGTCTAATGACCCTATCATGCCCGAAAACCCACGGTCTTCAGCTTTGCGAATGAGCCGATCCAGATCTTATTGATTTGGCTCGCGGAGGTACTCATCTTTGTAAAGCTGAACAATTGTGTTACAAAATTCAGCAAAAGTATCAAGACATGTAGACTCAGACATACCATATGTTTCATCCATCGAATTAGCTGGGAAGCCATATGCCATCATTCGTAGTGCAAAAGTAACCTTCTGATGAGGTGAGAAACCAGGGCGACTTGCCCTGTCTAGCTTCTGTCAAAAGTATGGATGGACCTGCTAGACATCATGAAGTAAAAGTTCGAAGACATGACGCCTCATCTAGAAGCGACGTCTAAAATCCTCTTCTTTGTACACTGAGTTGGGGTTGAAGTAGTTGTTCATCATATTGACATGCATCATCGCTTTGTTTCGTGGTTTGTAAGAGCGACTAGTAACAGAGCCACCCCATTGAGGTTGTTCCTCAGTTGGCCGACACACCATAGCCGCATACATGGTTGCCACATATTGTGTGTTGCGCCATGCTTCATCTTCTTCATCAGACTCCTCATCTTCTCGTCACATATGCACCCATTTTTCTTCCAATTCGAAATTGGATGAGGACCCCTAGTTGGAATCCGAAGAGGATCCAAAGTTGGAATTCATTGCAAACTTGAATTGAAAAAGATTGAATTGAAAGAGATTGAATTCAAAGGTGTGTGAATTATAGCCCATAATCCACCATATTTATAGCCCCAAAAAAAAAAATTTCAAATCCAATGGCTATCTGACTTTAGTTACCATTGGATTTGAATTTTTTTTTCGGCCAAATTTAAAAAAAAAAAAATTTCTCATTTTTCCTATAAATTTAAGTTGTTGTAGTTTTTAAATTTAATTTGTATTTAAGTTGAGTAGTTTTTAAATTAAAATAATAAATTATGTTTGGCCCTCAGTTGGAGATGATAAGAAATATGGCCTTACAATGTTCATTAAAATATTAATTTTTTGAAGAGCCAAAGGGTTAAAACTTGCCATCTGGCCCTCTTTCGGTTAGAGATGGCCTAAATTAACAAATTTTTAGTTTAGGAACGAAATTTAAACTAAGGTGGGAGTTTAGAGACCAAATCTATATTTTACTCTTTTATTTTGTGTAATGCTTTGAAGGCATAAAATCGACATATTTGCTGAAACACTCACTAATACTGGTAATTATGATCCCACAATAGTAATAGGACCCTACCATTTCTCTGAATTTACGCTTGCAGATATTTAATACAAATTGTTTTCGCCATATTAACGTTACATGTTAGCAAATAACCGATACGTTTTGGCATCAAGAACAATTTGCCTAACTGATGCTACAGCCCCTACCCCGACTAACAAGAAGGACACTCCTGCTATCGATGTGTTAACCCAAAATATAAGGCTTTGTTTGGAAGGCTTGAAAGTTACATTGTAGAAAATCATTGGCAAAATGAAATCTAGAGGAATGCATCCAAATGCCCCAAACAATGCCATGATATCTCCAAAGAAAGGTAGCATTGCAGCAAATGTTGTTGCTACTATGACGGACAGTGACCGGAGAATCAATCTCGGCACAACATTACGGACTGAGAATTGATCCTTTTTTGGGTCTGCAAATTTCTTCTCAAACACTTCATTTGTTGGTTGCAAGTAAACCTGTAGTTTAGCGGCGTCAGCAAACAGAATTAAACAAAAGTGTGCAGAAAGAGAAAATGAGCTTGCATAAATCATTTTATTTTTGAATTTGTTTCAAGTGCGCAGATCAAATGCTTGGGTGCATTAAGAAGCCCTAAGTCTTTAGTCTCAAGATGCATATATGTTAGTGCCTTAAAAAGCCCTTTTGCAACGTTTTTCTGCTTCAAACGAAGGTTTGTAACTGTCGCCAATGATATTATTTTTTGTAATTTTATCTGTCTTACCACGGTGACAGCTGAGACTTGCAAAAGGGTGAAGACATTGGTCATTAGCAAGAACCAGGTAGGCAATAAAGGCTTGCCATCACCCATGAAATTTGAAAGAACTGTTCCCATGGCTTGATTTCCAAAAGCCCAGTACCCAGATATTGCCACACTGAAATATGTTGTCACTATAACACTATAGCAAACATATAGACCTTTAAACATCTTTCCTTTTACTGGAGGTGCTAAAGTTGCCTGCACATATAGACTGTATCGTATCAGTGGGTATTAAAAATTCGAGATACTGAAAGAACATTAATTACTAAATATACAAGACCATTTATAAGCTTTCTTCGATCAAGAAACTAGATTGTTTGATAAGAAAACGCTGAAAAGTAGGTAAGATACCTGTATTTCAGGAATTATTCCACTTGCATATGTAGTAGCTATGATTGAAATGGCATTAAAGATACCAAAACTGCGGTCTTTTGCGCTTCCTTTCACAGTATACTCCCTTCTAGGAGCATTATCGGAATGTCCTAGAAAAAAAATTGATATATGTGGGTTAGGCCAGGTTCGATACGGCAATGTATTCTCCCGCCTTGCTTTGAAATTCAAATCTCTCTCTCTCTCTCTCTCTCTCTTCATGTTAGTAATTTAAATTGTCTGTCTTACCAATGTATATGGAACCAGCAGTGGCACAAGTGCTGAATGCCAGGCAAAGGATAAGAGAGACAAGATTAATATGCCTTAAGGAGTGGAAGGATGGCATTTGAGCTAAAACCAGTGGAACGGTTCCGAAAATAATTATAAATTGGTGTAGCTTCATTGTGCCATCTGGGTAGGAGAGCAAGTAAATGAACTGAAAAATTAAAGCAAGAAGACTGTATGAGGAAAGTAATCGATGCCTATTTAGTAGCAAATATATGGTGTGGTTAGCCTCGTATTAAGATAGTAATTGAAAAATGATCGGTTCAGATTATGGACAATCTTGTGGAGCTGATCTAAACGAGTGCGTGGTTAGCGCTTACCTTAAGACTCTGCCCTCCAAGTAAAGTGCAAGCAATAACTGCACCGTAGCAAATCCAAAACTGCAAAGGACCAACAAAATATTTGCCCCATCCAGGACCTGCAAACTCATGCATGCATGATACATATTAGTTTAAGGATTGAGGAGTAACGTGTGATCATATGAGACCCATAACGGATGACCTAGATATGCAATTTCTTATGAACAGTAAGCATTAATTTTCTAATAATTAATTATGATACGTTGACTCAATCGGGTGTCCATCAAACCAATGATACGTTGACATTTAGTTGTACTACAAAGTCAATAAGTTACGATAAATTTAGTGAATAATGACCAGTTTATTTGTAATACATGAGTAATGAGACTAACTACGGACCTAAAATGTCTCGGGCCATGTCTCGAAAGCGAAGCTGGCGATGACCAAGCTTTTCTTGGTGCTCCAGAACCAAGGATAGAAGATTGTAGGAATAGAAAGTGACCAAAGCAGCCAATGCGAGGCATATGAGTCCCCCAACCCAGCCTAGCAAGGCCAGCGCAAAGGGAAGAGTTAGAATCACTGGAGCTACTATCGACGTCGTCAAGTGGTACCCACAGTGCAACCATGATCCTACCACAAACACAAAAAACATTTAGATAAATAGAAGAAAATATATCTTGTAAATCTTAAACATTGAGAGATATTTTGATAGCCTCTTTGACGCACTAAGTAGGACCAGCGTCAAGCACTGGTAAATCATATGATGGTGGTTAGGGGAGGTTGAAATGCGTCTTCCTAACCTTAAAAAAGATGGACTGCTGTGGCGAAACCACCAGCTAGTCTCTTTTTTTTTTCCTTTTTTTTTTTCTTAAAGTAGGATTAGCGTTGAATCTTATTTGTAAGTAGTGTAGTATAGATGGTGTGACCAAATATCCTTACTCAAGTTTTTCTCGTTAAACAACTGAGTTAGTTAAGGTGGATGGAATATTTGATCGAAACTTATCAAAACTTTCTAATTTTGGTATCATATATGCAAATCTCCAAATTGAAGCCAATAAGTTGAAGTGCTTTAGATTTTGGCCCTTACAATTAATGATTCATAGATAAAAACTCATCTACATATAAACGTCCAATAAAAGTCGAAATTTAAAATATGCAGCCACATTGAAATACTATTGACCTACTAATACAATTTATTTATACCCATGCCACTTTCCCAAATCCCTAAATTTATTCCAAATTAAAAGTTGTAGAAAAATGAAATAAAATATATAAACTGTTGTATTGCATTAATTGTATCCATATCATACCAAAACTTTACCTTTTTGTTATATATATATATATAGTAAATTAATTTGTTCCAATTATTAAAAAAAATTATACTCAATCCATATTATATATTTTGAATCAAATAACACTTCTCTAACTTGTAGGTAAATTATTTTTCATGTATTGTTACATATATTAGGCACATTTTATTGTTGTATAAATATAGGTATGACATAATATTTTCTAATATAATACATAAAATTACATTTCTTCTTGTTATGGGTAAATTATTCTCCATGTATTGGTGAAAAAAAAGATAATATATTACACATGGGGTATAATTTTTTGTAGGTAAATTGTTGGAAATTAACTTGTAGGTAGGTAATTTGTTCCAGAAAACCTAGATTATATATTTGGAATCAAATAACATTTTTGTATACATGGTAGGTAAATTATTTTTCATGTATTATACATATATTAGCCTTTTAAGGATGTTTTTTGGTAAAAATATATAAAGTAATATGTATATGATTGTTTGTAGGTAAAAAAATAAAATCAAAAGCATGATCCAATTCTTAAGTTTATGCAATATTTTGTTGTTGGTATACAATATTTTACATCATTGGAAATGAACATTTCAAATAGTAGGTAGGTAAATTACTTTTATTTTATTTTATGTATTATTACATATATTAGGTTTTTTTTTTTGGTGAAAATATATATATGAACTCATAATGCAAGGTACATAGAATTAAGCCAACAATTCTCATATTTGATATTAATATGCAATGAATTTTTTAACATTAATATCTTATTTTTCTTATTTTTCTTTTACAAACTCATTAACTCTCTCCTTATAATCTGCATAGAATTAATGTGCACATCAAATATGCAATATGGGTATTTTAGTCATCTAAAAAAATGTAAAATGTGTAAAGTAGTATGTAATTAATGAATTCAGTTAGGTAGATCCTAGTCACTGGGTTTTTTTTTGAGTAAAAAAATTATGTCGGGTTGTATATGTGAAAAATTGAATTTAAGTGGTTAATATCATATTTTCAGAAAAAGAAAAAGAAAAAAAGAAAAGAAAAACCCCACAAAAATATCAAAAACTTGCAAGCAATCTAATTAATTTAAAGAAGGGCATGGAAACTTCTGACCTCAATCGAACATATACGTTCTGAGTACTAATTACCTTGAGATTTGAGGACGAAGAGAGCTCCAGCATCAAGCACCTTTGCCGGAGGGCTTCTGGCAGTACCGTTTTCGTTATCACGTCCGGCGGATACTTCCATCAAGTTTGGAGCCACCGTTCCCATCTCTCTCTTCCTTTCCTCCCTCTCTCTCCACTCCTCCCCCTCTCTCTCTGGAGTGTATATGCAGTGAGAAAGTAGAATATCCGGTAGTAAGAAAAGCGAAGACAAACTATTTATAGTAATATAATGCCAATTAATAATCATACTCAGCGCTCCGTTTGGCGAGTTTAGTTGAAAACTGTTTTGGACTACTCAAGAGAACGGTCTACAAACGGCACCCGGCTGACAGATTAGGCCTGTAATAACTTGACACGACACAGAATTAACAGATGTTCAGATTGACACGATAATAAATCAGATCATTATTGGATAACCCGATAAGCACCTGTTAGGATAACAGGTTGGTTTGAGTATACACGATACACAATAAGCAAAACATTAATTTAATAATTTTACAACCCTAAAAAAATACTATAATAATTATATATATTAATTTAACAATTTTATACCCCTAAAAACTATAATAATTATATATATATATATATATATATATATATATATATATATTATATTAAATTTAAAAAATTGGTGACCATTGGATCGGTTGAGATTTAATCTCAGCCATCCATTGTGCATTAGGTTGGAGGCTATCCTTCTCTTCTCTCTCATTCACTCTGATGGTGACCATTGGATTGGCAATGTGTGGTATGTGCAATTAGGGGTGGATTTTTTTGCCAAATTGTCGTGCCAACCGAATTACCAACCGTGCCATACCGATTTTGTGCCAAATTTTTTGTACCAATCGGTAATGGTACGGTATTGTACCGTACCGAAATTTCATGATACGGTATTGGTAATGGATACCATTACCACGGTATTACTGTACTATACCGAAAATACAATATAATATATCATTTATAAATTATATAATGGATAATTATATAATACATATTTATAATATTCCAATAATTTGAAAATAAAACCCTACTTATATTAGCATTGTTGTTGGTGACTTTGATATCTTGAAATTGTGGAAATCAAACACAAAAGAGTTCCTAATTCTTTCACAAATAGTCAAAATATCTTTGTAACCCCCACTTCTATTGTTGCTATTGAAAATGCATTTAGCCTAGGGAGGAGGGTTGTGGACCCTTTAGGGTATCCTTGACTCCTAAAATAATGGAGGCACTAGTGTGTACTAGTGGTTGGCTTAGGGCAGATGAAGTAAACTTCTACAAGGAACCAACGGAAGAAATGCTTCAATTTTACAAGGAAATGGAAGAAGAGAAAACAAGAAATATATGCTTTAATTTTTTCAGTAAATTTGTTATTAAATGGTTTCCAACTTTAATTATTCTTGATACTAATTAATATGTTTTCTTTGTTTGTAATGTAGGCTTGACACAAACTCAATCTTCTACAAGTTCAATGCCTTCTCCAAAAGTTTCGACATCTCAAGCTTGAATAACTGATCAATGAATTCTCATTTTTGAAGTTTACTCCAATTTTCATTTGGTTTGAAGCTCTAATTTCTATTTGGATTGTTAACTTCTATTTGTTTTGGTTCGTAACTTTTATTTGGATTGTAAACTTAATTTTCATGATGAATCTTGATGCATCATTTGAATTATTATGTGTGTGAATTGTGAATGATGAATTTAATCTATAATGTATGAGATAAAGGTACAAAAAAAAAGTTTTGCCCTCGAATTGGGTTAAAAAAACAAAAGCATATTTTGTCCCAAAACAAAATGGCAATTACCATTGCCATACCATGCCAACCGAACTTTTGGCAATACCGAACTTCGGTATACCGAAAGTTTGGTATGGTGATGGTAATAGATTTTACCAAACCGAAAGTTTGGTACGGTAATTGGTACAAAGGTTTTGGTACGGTAACCGTACTAAATCCACCCCTATGTGCAATCATACTTAGCGCTCCGTTTGGCGAGTTTAGTTGAAAACTGTTTTGGACTACTCAAGAGAACGGTCTACCAACAGCACCCGACCGACATGTTTATTAGGCCTGTCAATTCCTAACACGACCCGATAACCTAATACGACACGACACGACATGAAATTAACAGGTGTTCGGGTCGACACGATAACGAATCTGATCGTTATCGGATAACCCGATAAGCACCTGTTAAGATAACAGATTGGTTTGGGTATACACGTGGGTAACACGATACACGATAAACAAAATATTAATTTTATAACCCTAAAAAATACTATAATAATTATATATATATATATATATATATATTAATTTAACAATTTTGTACCCCTAAAAATTATAAAAATTATATATATATTAATTAAATTTAAAAAATTGGTGACCATTGGATCAGCTGAGATTTAATCTCAGCCGTCAATTGTGCATTAGGTTGGAGGCTATCCTTCTCTTCTCTCTCATTCACTTTGATGGTGACCATTGGATTGGCAATGTGTGGTATGTGGAAATTTAAGAAAAAAAAAATTTCTTAACGGGTTATAATGAGTCGGGTCACTTTACCCAACGGGTAAAGTGACCCAATCTGTTAAGGACCCGTTAAGATAACAGGTGTGACACGACACAACCCGTTTACCAGACCTAAGGTTTATTGTATTTTATTATATGCTTTAATAATTGAGAGCTTTAATATGAAAGTGTTGTAGCCTATTTTATTTGACAGGGTTAAGATGGCCGACGGCAAAGAGTAGAGAGATGTGTGTGAACACGGAAAATTCCTGAAACGAAAGAGCCAAGAACAACGTGCACAAAATGATATTTGTATTTGATTTGATTTTGGGTTACAATCCCTCTCAAATTTGATCATCTGATTCGATCTCCGTAAGACGTTGATTTGTGGATGTGTGATTGATCCAAGGGTCGTCGAGGCTTGATCTTGAATAACGGTGATGAACGGATCTTCAAGGGCTTTTGGGCTTGATCTTGAAGAACAATGATTGACGGATCTTCAAGGGCTTTTGGGCTTGATCTTGAAGAACAGTGATGAACGAATCTTCAAGGGGGCTTTTGGGCTTAATCTTGAAGAACAGTTGGATGTGTGGATTTGTCGACGTTGTTGATCCAAAGGGGCCGTTGGGGCTTGATCCTTGAGGATAAACAGTTGATGAACAATAAACACTTTCTTCAAGGGCCGTCGGGGCTTGATCTTGAATTGGTGGAAGTTCTTCGAGGGGTCGTCGGGGCTTGAGCTTGAATTGGTGAAAGTTCTTCAAGGGGCCGTCGGGGCTTGATCTTGAAGTGGATGATTATTGATGAACGAATTTGTTGATGTTGTCGATCCAAAGGGGCCGTTAGGGCTTGATCCTTGAGGATGAACAATTGATGAACGATGAACACTTTCTTCAAGGATCGTTGGGGCTTGGGCTTGAAGGCGGATTTGGCGAAAAACGAAGAGAGTTTTCTCAATCCTTCGGGATTCTTGGGAATTTGGGCGCTTCGGAGCTTCAAAACTTCAAGCGTTTTGGTGTGATGTGAATTGGTGTCTGATGCGATGAAAGTTAAGCACTCAAATTAAACCCTCTTGTTGTCAAATTGTAGTATAAATGCAAATAGGGATCGTTCTAAACCGGGGATTAAGAGGGCTTGCTAAAACCTTTAAACTGACTCAAAAACACAAAAACAAAATTAAAAATGTTTGAATAGACTAAAGGGACTCAAAACAGATTCTAAAGATTCAAAACAACTTAAAAACACTCAAAACTACCTAAAAACACAAACTGGGCAGATTTGGACTCTAAAACAACTTTGGACGAATTTAGTGTTTTGGCTTGAATCAAAACACTCAAAAACACAAACAAAACAGAAATTTAACACTTTGAAACAAGAAAGTAAAAGGGGGATTTTGGTTTGGATGAATTTGAAATAAACAAGCAAGTTATAAAACTAGGCAGATTATAAAATGAATTTGAGGAATAAAATGATGGATGGATTAGTTAGAGGTCTGTTCTTCACACATGACATACTTGTACATGAATCGATTTCCAATTGCTTTTCAATAAACTATTATGCTCAACACCCCAGATTAACCGTGATGCACAAATTAACCCACAGATTTTCCTTTACTCATTGAATTGGATGAATGCATGCGACAACCCAAATCATTCTCTAAAAGTCCCCTATATGAATGCATAATAGAGATACAATCAGAGATCATTACGTTCAATGAAAATCATAAGTGTTGATGTTGAGCAAAAATTGTACATAATATGTAAACAAATAATTCACTCGACACAATTTCACCCTCGTTCAGTTTTCTGAAGAGGGTTTTATTAATTCGAGTTCGACCCATTCTAGGCTACACGCCTATTAATTACAATCTTTCTTTTGGGAAAGAAATACCCTTTGATTCCAATTCGAATAAAAATGTAACTTGAGGAATTTGATGTTTGTTTGATTTTGTGACTGCACCTAGGTCGAACCCTAGATTGCTTACGTACCCTCTTGAGGGATCAAGTCACTCGTAGTTCATGAATTTGGTACTTATTTGGATTTGATGCCTTGTGCAGTTTTAGCTCATGCAGGCGAGGAGCATTTGAAAATTTGATGTGGCTTCATGCCATTTGAGACTTTGATACGGCTTCATGCCATTGAAATTTGTTGTGGCTTCATGCCATTTGATACTTGATACGACTTCGTGCCTTTGAGATTTGTTGCGGCCTCGTGGCCTTTGAAACTTTTCTTCGGCTTCATGCCATTTTGGTATTTGGTAGCAGGAGTGAATTTAGTTTATATAATAAACCAGGGATTCATTTCTGTTTCACGGTTGCGTCTAAAACTTGATATCAAACTGCCTACGTATCCTTAATGGAATCAAACCGGCGTAGTTCATACTTGATTTCATGGTTGTGTCTGAAAATTGATATCAAACTGCCTACGTATCCTTAACGGAATCAAACCAGCGTAGTTCATAATGTATTTGATTTGGATTTGGTGTGGCTTCATGCCATTTGAATTTTGATGTGGCTTCGGAGCTTTCCAAGTTCCAATAGGACTTGTCCTCCAATTTCAATAATTTGACTTCCCCATTTCAATAACCACACTTCTTCCCCACGTGAGATGCATACTTTTCTTTTGAACCTACTTTGAATTTTCAAACCTTCACAAAACAAGCTTTACTTTTTTCATGCTTTTAAGTTTTCACAATTTCCCACGTGGGTTCGTGATTTTCAGGAAGCTTTATCCACCCCTTCTTTTTATTTTTTCTTCTCTTTGCCGCAACTTTCCTTTGGTGGGGTTCAAATCCTATATCAATTGTTCTTTGGCAAATTTTTGTTCTGTAGCAAACTTGTCCCTTTTTCTAGAGAACCACCTGCATGGATTCCCAACTTGTTTTGCTCTTCATCACGTGAAAGGATTAGGGAGCTTTGATTTCCCCCCAGCACACTTGCCCATATTTTTGTCTTGTTTCTTTGTAGAGCCAATAGCCTCTTTATTGTAAGTGTACCTTTGTTAGGACTTTTCTAATAGTAGGAAAACATCTTTTTTCTTTTGACTTTTCCATCTAGAAGCTTGCTGCAACACTTTACATGATGAATAAAACTATCTTCTTTTTCCTGGAACATTTTTCGAAGGATGAAGCGGCAGCAACATTTCCTTCTTTTGTAATGCCTTGCCCAATAAATTTTGAGAAAGGTTAGGATCCCATGGCCTTCCCCTTTTGTCTTTCACGAGAATGTCTTCTCAAAGGAAGTCGATAGCAAGCCTTATTCTCCCTTTTTTTGTGAATTAAACTTATTCGAATGGAACTTTGCTACCCTTTCCTCTCATCGTCAGCAACCTTCTTTCCTTTTTTTCTTCTTCACTCGATGGCTGCGACGGGTTTCTTTGTTGGTTTTTTTTTTTTGCTGGAAGTATTTTATACAACTTCCTTCCCCAACTTTCTGCCAAATCCCTTGAGTGCTCCTAAAACGGAGCAACAACAAAAATGCTAATGTCTTTGAACTGCGCCCCTAAAACGGAACAGCAGCAACCGTCAATGTCTTCAAACTGCGCCCCTAAAACGAAGCAGCAGCAACACGCCGGTTTTTTTTCGAACTGAGCTCTTAAAACAGAGCAACAACAACACGCCAGTTTCTTCGAACTGAGCTCTTAAAACAGAGCAACAACAACATGCCAATTTCTTCGAACTGAGCTTTTAAAACAGAGCAACAGCAACCGCCAGTTCTTCGAACAGCAACCGCCAGTTTCTTCGAACTGAGCTCTTAAAACAGAGCAACAACAACATGCCAGTTTCTTCGAACTGAGCTCTTAAAACAGAGCAACAACAATCGTTTCAACTCCACATGTGGCATCCACTGCGGACTTCTGTCGCATTTGAGCAGCTCGGACATGTTGTAGCGGTTCAGATGAGTTGGTGCAGAACTTCCGTTGGGCATCACAGGTTGCAAAGTGTTCATGACGAAAGAACTGGTTTCGAAACCTCTTTGGGCACCCAAGCAATTGTTTCTTTGTTTTAGTTGTAGATCTCCAGAGGCCTACGGCTTTATACTCTGGTTCGGAACCGCCGGAGAAGAATAAACTGGTAGTCAGCGACTCGGCGCTGTTGTCGGCAAGATTGAGGGGGAAGGATAAGAGATTTTTTCTTCTCTTATCTTTTGGCTGCCATGGGGAAATTTGCTCATCCATCTTTCTGGCTTCGGTGAAAGAGGAAAAGCCAAGCTCCTCTTTCATTCATCCTGCAAAAAGCTGCACCCAATACACAAAACCAAGAACACATTAAGGATAAAGATTGATACCTTTGGGTATTTTGATGTTCTTTGTTGTGTGCACACTTTGATGTTCTTTGCCGTGTGTACACATTCCTCCTTTCTTGCTTTTTTTGTTTTCTACTATTGTGTACTTTTCCCCTTACTTTCTTGCTTTGTTCTTCGTTCGTTCTTCACCGTCGTCTCTCAATTTCTGCAGAGTCTCTCCTTTCTGCAGAGTCTCTCGTCTCTGGAGCTTTTACGTGGGGAAGATAGAGGCCATATCTTTCGCCACTTTCTCTTAACCTCTCCCACTAACTGTGTAACCTTCCACGTCTTGCAGAGAAAAATAAGAAATCTTGCTCCACGTTACTTCCCCCTTTTGTAGGAAGAAATACGTGTCTTCTTTTATTTTATTTTTGGTTCCTGTTTCTTCTCTCTGTCGACTTGGATTTCCAAGTCTAAACAAAACTCCACGTGGGCAATACTTTTCTTTTGAAATGTTTGTTTGATGCAAACTTCTTTTATATTTTTTTTATTTTTTATATATATATTTTTTTTGTTCAACAGTTGACGAGGCAATTATAACTATCAATGCATGGTACAATTGCCAAGAATTCAATTAACGCGATTGTGATAAACAACCTTCACTACTCATGAATATAAACTTGTAACGATTAGGTGAAACTCATTTATATTCTAGCATCTAATTCATGCATGAAAATTAAGTATGCATCCTTAATAAACATACAAGAATCATTTATAAATAAAATAGATAATTGAATTGCAATCACAACTTATCAAATCTCAATTGGAAGAAATCAATATCTCAAGCATGTTCATGGCTTCAAACTTCCCCCTAACTAAATGGGGGTTTAGCCACTCATAATTGCAACAAAATCAGAAAATGAATTTAACATTGGAAACAAAAGAAAGAAAACACCTAAACGCTCAAACGATCCAAGTTGGACAGCAAGCACGTCCAAGCACTTTCCTTCCCTTCCTTTGCTACGGCACAAGGTGTTGGTAAGTGTTTGAAGGTTTGTTTGTATGGAGGAATGGATGTGTTTGGATTCATATATGTCTCTTTGATGAAGGGTGGATGAATGTATTTATAGGCTAGGAAGATGATGTAGTGGGTGGTGGTAATGAGTGGATGTAGTGGTAGGTGAATGTGTTGGGTGGTTGAAATGAGTGGATGTAGTGGTAGGTGAATGTGTTGGGTGATTGTAATGAGTGGATGTATTAGGTGAAATGAGTGTATGTATTAGGTGAAATGAGTGTATGTAGTGGTAGGTGAATGTGTTGGGTGAAATGAGTGTGCTAAAATGGTTATTTATAGAGAGAGGATGATACACAAACTTCAAATTTCGTCAATTCCTTTTGCTCCAAGCATAAGCTATCCATTCCATGCCAAAAATGCTCCAAAATGCTCCAAAATGCACTTCTTTGCTACAATAACCCTTTGGACCTACAAACACACGAAAATAGCTTAAAATACATAATTAACTAAGAAATAACAACATAAATGCATGAGAACAAGCTAACTTAGTCGCATAAATATACTCCTATCAGTGTCTCAAAATGAATGAAATGGGCTTGTATTTATAGAATTTTCCAAGGCCTAATTTTGAATATAATATTCCAGATGAAATAAATCATCTCTGTCAGGTGTTGACACATGTCATATTTGATGCCTTTTCTGACTCATTTCAATTTTTTCGTTGAGTCACATGCTACGTGTAAAATTTATGTAATACATGAGCGTTGAAACTTTGATTTATCAGTCAACATCTATTTACCGAAATTTCGATGTCTACAATGTGTTTGTAGAATTGTAGGAGAATGTGTGTGTTATCCCTCCTACATAGTGCCTTTATTTATAGTAGTAAAAGGAGAGAATATATTCCTTCATCTCCAAGGAATACAAGATATAATAGGAAATGATAACTAGAATCAAATATAATCTAGGATTTATACAATCACACTTAAACTACGAATGTTTACAACACTCCCCCTTGAGTGTGAAAATACTCAAGGTAGATTTAGCATCCTGCAGAAGTTGAGAAAGTCGACTCGTCGACACTGATTCTAAAGAATAATGCTTATTCTCAATAAGGGAGGAACTTGCATAAGTAAATGAGTCTCACTAAAAAACCTTAAGGCTATGGCAAAAACCCAAGTAGGGACAAAATCCATAGTCTAAGGAAAAATGCGTGAGAAATGCAAGTTAAAAGGAACGTCTATGGGACGTTCTCAAGGATATGATCAGCTCAAGGTAGGTGCCTCGTTAAAACCTTGTTAGGTAGCAAAAATTCAGTGTGAAAAATGCTCATAATCGTAGGGAAAAATAGTACATTAAGATCAAGCAAGTATCTTCAGGATACTCCCCCTGAGTTTAACACAATTCCAAAGAGAAATAGCAATGTTACAACTCAGAAAGTTTACGTATACCAATTCCATGAATAAGCTTCTGAAACGTCGTATTCGGTAGTGATTTGGTGAAGAGGTCGGCTAGATTGTCCTGTGAATGGATTTGCGTGACTTCAATGCTCTTGTCATTTTTAGGGCTGGTTCGGTATGAGATACCGAATCGAAACCCTTGTCCCGATTACCAAACCGAAGTTTTTGAGAATCCTAATTTCAGGACCGATCCCAATCCAAGTTTTCATGAATCTCGAAATAGTTTTGGGATTTCAGGACAAATCAAGAATCCCGAAATAGTTTTGGGCTCGTGTGTCCAAACAATCGTAACAACATAAAAACTTCATTTACAGCTAAACAGTGTAGCTAAAGTAGCAAAAACACACACGAATTCAGAGAAAGTCTCGGCAAAACATTCTGCTATTACTACATTCATCGAAAAATAAAGAAAAATATCCTCCCCCAGAATCTCCAAGGCAAGAAACCAAACTCATTGGCCTAAATTCTCTCATGCATGTAAAGAAAGAGAGGGGATTGTAAGAAACATAGAATTCAAATATGTATTGGATGGTATCTTACTAATAAAACAAAGGGTTAAACTCTGTTTACTACCCTGAAGTTTTGTGGTTTTCAACATTTAGTACATCAAGTTTTTTTCGTCCCAGAGTCATACATAAAGTGTAAATTTTGGGATAGTCTCATACATCTGTTAGTCAAACCGTTAACTCTTCAGTTAACTGATGATGTGGCACCCATTTGGACAATGACTGGACGCCACGTGTCATTAAGAGTCCACATGGAAATTAAAAATTAAAAATAATTAATTAAAAAAAATTAAAAAAAAAAAAACCTAAAAGCTTCCCGTATTCTACCCCCATTTCTTTACTCTGCAACGCCAACACCCCCCCTAGCGCACCCTCTCCCTTCCTCATCCCCTTGCACCCTCTCCCTCCATTCTTTATTCTGCAACCCACACCACACTCCCACCATTCTCTCATTTGCAACCTGCAACACCCACCCTCCCTCCTCCCTCCCTCACCTGAAATTATGCAACAGCTCTCGAGCACATTCCCTTCCGTCAAGCTGCGGAACCCTAACCCTAACCCCCAAAAATTATCATCACCTTTCTCGCTATCCCTGTCGAACAAATCAGAAGCATCCTCGAGCTCACCGTCCAAATCAAAATCAGAACCAAAATCTTGGTCTGTGTATCTCATTCTTTCCACCAATTCCCCAATCAAAATATTGGTGTGCGGTGGGTGGTGCGGGTTGCAGATGAGATGGAGGGTGGATGGGTGGGGGTTGCAGAGGAGAGAAGAGCGTTTCTAGCCATAAGGGAGGGAGGGAGGGAGGGAGGGAGGGTGGGGGTTCATATAATTGAAGCTAAACTCAAAATCTATGAACTGGGAATCCCCAATTTTATCAAACAGCACCAAATTCCAAGAAGCCAACAACTGGGAAATTCTTTTGCCAAAAAAAAAAAAAAAAACCGACTATTCCCAAATTCATCAAAAACCCAAAATTCCACCCACCAAACAATTCCCAAAATCCACAATTCACCTAAACCAAGAATTACCCAGTAAAAACAATTGAAGGAGGCAAGATTATGATTCGAAAAGCGTACCATAGCATAGAGTTTGGTGAACCCGTTAACCAAAGTGGGAGTCTTGGTGAACTTCTGCTAAAAAGCATCGCTGAGATTGTGAGCAGGGTTGGGGTGCAGGATAAGGAGGAGGAAGATGAGGGTGGGGGAATGTGGTGGTTGCGTACAAAGAAACGGGGCTATCGAAGAGGATGAGGGTTGAGTGGGTGGAGTCAAAGAAGGAGGGGAGATGATTGATGTGCAGAGGTTGGGTAGGTGTAGAGAAGAGAAGGGAGAGAGAATGGAGGGGGTCGGGACTGGGTTTTTTTTTTTACCTTCTTCTTCTTCTAGGTTAGGGGCGTGGGAGGGGTGGAGAAAGGATGGGTTTTTTTTTTTAAACTTTTAAGTAATTATTTTAATATTTTTTAATGACACGTGGCGTCCAGTCATTGTCTACATGGGCGCCACGTCATCACTTAACGGGAGAATTAACAGTTTGACTAACGGATGTATGAAACTGTCCCAAAATTTACACTTTAGGTATGACTTTGAGACGAAAAAAACTTGATGTACTAAATGTTGAAAACCACGAAACATGAGGGTAGTAAACACTCTTTTGCCCTAAAACAAATCTAATCCACCATGTTTTATGAAGGCTTCGTGGTTAAAAATTCCAAAAATTAATACCGTGAACTGATAAAAAAAATGAATTTATTTAAACTTGCCTTGCTAGTAATGTTGTTGGAAACACAAATTGCACCTGTTGTTGGAAATAAACGAATTATAGAAGAACCATATGATTAAAAACCCCAAATTTCAAACCCCCAAATCCAAAACCCTAGAATTCAAATGCCCAAATAAAAACGAATTGAAGCCACAAACAGACTTTACCACATCAAGATTACCAGATGAAGACAAGAATATAAACTTAATGAAGAGAGAAGTAGAAGGAAGCAGATGTGGCTGTATTGATTATCGAATGCAGAGGAAGTTGTCAAATGCAAAAAGAAAATGGAAGACTGGAGTCTGGATGTAGTGTGAAGGTAAGGGGGAGAGAGTGAAAGAGTGGAGGTCGAGAGAGAGACAGAGAGAGATTTGTGGGTCTGAACCGAAAGAAGTACAAAAGCTGGGAGGGAATGAAGTGAAGGTGAGGTGAGGTTAAAGGGTTTGGCAGAGAGGTCAGAGAGTGAAGGTGAAGGTGAGGTTGGATGAACGGCTGAGATTAATTCTCAACCAATCCAACGACTTATAATATTTAAAACTATATATATTTTAACTTTGGTTCGGTTTGGGATTACTGAAAAAATCAGATTGTGAGACCGATTTTCATATCAAAAAGGTCGAGATCGGTATCAAAATTTTCAGGATTTTCGGTTTGAAATTTTTTTAGTTCGGTTTTGGAATTTTTTCGGTATGGTTTGGAATTTTCGGTATTTTTTTTTCCACCCCTAAGATTCATTTTCGTTTGTTAATCCAAAAAGTAACGTACATATATGCTAGGTCTAGAGGCCTTGTTGTTCAGTCGCATGTGAAGTTCCAATAGAATTTTCAAATGACCAAACTAGCTTAAACCCGAAACTGTTAACTAAAGTCCCACGAAAGGCACAAACTATAAACCGCCGCGACCTCTCAGGGTATCAGTTGAAGTGGAAGGAAGAGCGAGCAACCCCTCTTTCTCTCTCTGAGTCTCTCTGAATCTCTGCAAATCCGGAATGGCGAAAGGTGACGATGCAGTGAGGAAGAAGCAGAACAGGGTCAAAAGAAAGAAGCTCCACAACAAGAACGACCGTTCTTCCTCTGCAATCTCTGCCCGCGTTGCCTCCATTATTGCTGCCAAGAAGCGCCGCCATTCCGGTAAACGCCGCAAATGTCAGGTACTTCCTCCAACACAACTCTTGGTCCCTTAGCTTTGATTGTATTTAATTATACAAAATAAGGAAAAGAGAAATTGATAATATGTTAATTAGAGTGCATTTTTGCTCAACTGCTCACCAGAGGTCTCAATGATCACTGCTTTATTGATTGTTGTTAGATGAGTTTGATTTAATTTATTTAGTACACGAGTCTCGAAATTTAAAATCATCTAACGGCAATCAATGAGGCAACGAGCATTACCACAAGTTATGGGTGGTGACCAAAATTATTTTATCTACTTCCTCCAACAGAACTTTTCAGTTTCTCATGTTGTTTACTTTGCATTGGATGATGTGGAACGTTAAATTATGGGGTATTTGTTTTCTCAATTCGGTTTTGTGGTTACTTCATTAAGGGTTCTTTCTGCAAAATAATTGATAATTTATAAATGTATTGTAAAGTTTACATTGAAGCATTTAGATTTGAATACTGGTCAGTGGTCAGGTCCCCGAGTATTCAAGCAGAGTCTTATTTATCTTGACATTGCAGGGTATGTGCTTTAGCCTTCCCACCCTTGATGATCCCTTCAACGATAGGAATGGTGCAAAGGATTTTGAGAAGAGAGTAACCAAGAAATCCATGCTTCCCCATAAGCGTGAGAAGGCGATTTTGAATGAAAAAAGTGAAGAAACTCTCGATATTGAAATGGTGGATAGTCCAGCGCAGAAGAAGGAGATGGTAACAATTTTGAAGGATGAGGTAAGGAAATCACTGACGTCTATTAATACCACGGCTGATAGAAGCCGAATGGACCCTGGAGAGACAAAGACTCAGCTGGATGGGAATGGGAGCATCTACGGGCATCAGGAAAAGGTCTGTGAAAACTTAGATTGTCCATCTAAGCATCTTATTCAGTGCTTGAATGCAATAGAAAATTCACTTCGCTGTGATGGTACCTACAACAACGAGGAGGACAAGCCCTTGTTTGTGAGTACTTGGGGAGTTGAGTTTTTGAAGTGTTATTCAGCTGGGAAGGATATACTCGAGACAAGCGGAACCTCTTCTACAATGGAGCAAATTGCATGGATGGTTTCCTGCGTTGCTGATTCAGTTTCTAGAAAGGACGAAGAAGGTTTATCAGTCGCCAGCCCATATCTTTTGTTCCTTGTTCCATCCCAGGAGAAAGCCACAAAGGTTTGTATGATATAGTTGTTTAGCAATCATTGGTTGAAAATTTTAAAGCTCATTTGAGTGGCCAACCACTCTAAGGTTCAATCTATATTGCATAAAAGAGACACATAAATAAGGCCCATGAGACTGTTAATTCAAGCATGATGTATTTTGCTCTGACTCCATGTCCATGGAATCACATATACCCTCTTTAGAGTTACATTTGTCCTTGTTAAGTTATTGATGTGGTTGTTTGACATTTTTTGTTTAATGGTGATCAGGTACGTTCAGTATGCAAACCTTTGAAGGCTCTTGGAATACATACAGTGAGTATACATCCTGGTACTTCCTTAGATCACCAGATTGAAGGGTAAATATTGACTCTGATATTTTAAAATTGGTGCCTTGGGATAATGCCATTTTGGCGCATTTGACGCAAAATTTATTAAAGTTGCTTTCTGCAATTCTTCTCATGGGCATTCTTGATTTACCATGTCCATATTAATTAGTGATTCTCATGTAACCTTAACGTTTGATGTTTTTATTCTTGTTTTAAAGATTTTCATACTAGTATATGTCGTACAAAAACTCTATGGCATGCTTGTTCTGACCAGTGATACAACATGGCCATTTACACAACATGATTCTGATTTTCAAACTTGTGGGAAAACAAAAGGTCTATGATGCACGGCTTTGCTATTTTAAGCATGAACTGTGAATGATGTAAAAAAGAAACAAATGGAGTTCTTTTGGCATAGTGTGTCTCTTTTCATTCTTATCAAGTCATAAGTATGCTTAGTTATCTGGTGTGTGTGTGTGTGTGTGTGTGTGTGTGTGTGTGTTTGTTTGTGTTCGTGTATTTGTGTGGGCTTGCAGATGTGTGTGCATTGTGCATGTGTGCATGTACGCCTGTATGAGTGGGTGCACATTTATCGTGCAACTGCTCCTGTGCTTGTATGCGCATGTGCAATTGTGTCGTTGTATATAATGCTATATGTATGCAGTAAATTCAAGGAACTATAAAGTCAAGCTTTAAGTTGTTGGTTGTGTGCCGTCCTTGTAAATGCTGGATCTACTTAGCCTTTCATATACAGTTTATCCTTGTTATGGTTTCTGATTAACTGTGGTTTTGTAAATAGTCTGAAAAGCTCAGAACCTGAGATTATGATTTCAACACCTGAGAGACTTTTGGAGCTTCTTTCCTTGAAGGCCATTGATCTATCTGGGGTTTCCTTACTGGTATTGTGTTCCTTAACTTGTTCATTAATTATGCAGTACCATGTGTGGATGTGTTAATCTTACATTCTCTTTTCTTACCCCTTAATCTCGAATTACTGTTTAGCCTGTTTGTAATTGAATTTTAATAATCCGTGGTAATCACTTACTGTTGGTTACACTATCACTGTTACTTCCATACACATTGGATTCCTATCGGATGCTTTGTCGTGGTTTTTATATGTTTTAGTGCGTGGACACTAATGTTGTGTTCGGAGTTTGGACGAAGGATTACCAAGTACCAAGGATTTTGGCTATTAATAATAAATGAACTACAAAAGATTAAAAACATGTTTGAAATGATGATGCAATGCACCGAGAGGAATTTGTAAGTAACTTCTTGAAATGAGTGATTTGAAAATCCTTTGTTTAGTGGCTTTGTAATGCTCATGAAGTGCCTTTTCAAACCCTCTACTCAATGTTTTGCAAAGCATTTCGAACTAATTTAGCCTAAATCCCTTGGTACTTGGAAATCCCTTATCTAAACACACCATAAATTCATAATTTGCCACCTTAGCGCATGGGAGACCTGTAGCCGATGCTTTTCTTAGACCTCTGTGAAACATAGGTTAGTATTTTTAACCATAAGACTGATGAGAGCTAACAGTTCAGTATGTTTCATCAGTCTATCAAGTGTCCTTACTGATGAGTTATTATCTTGTTATCTTTTTCATTTTACCTTATTTTCATAAAGAAAAAAGTTTGAATGGTTTCCTTTGTCACTTGAACAGGTCGTTGATGGACTGGAATCTTTCTATAGCGAAGGTTGCTTTGATAAAATAAATTCAATTCGCCGATCTTTTAGTGGAAAAACCCATACGGTTGTTTTCAACGATTGCCATAGATATGCCTGCGTACGAGTGGTGCAAAATCTTTTGACGGGATCAGTTCATAGATTATCTCTAAACAGTTCTCTCACCAGTCAAAGTGCATGCATCATTCAGTCTGTAAACATGTGTCTTTTGAAAGAAAAACTGCCAAAGGTATGTAGACGACTTTTACAAACACCTACGTTCCATGCGAGATGTTGATAAGCTAACCATAATTCTGGAAAGAATACTGTTTCTTAAATGTTTCAATTTTCCACTATAACTGTTGGTTTTTTTAATATTTTAAAATCATATTAAGATAAAAAAATATAAAAAAAATACGATTGACTGGATGGTAACTTTTCAGAGGTAATCTGGAGGTACGCTGAAATCCTCAACACGTAATGTGTATCTTTACCTAAAGAATTGGATGTTAGAGATGGTTAGAGGGGACTTAGGGTTGTTTGTTGAAGAGAATCAGGATGCTGTTGGAATACTTTTAGATGTGCAAGTTCTAACATTCCTTGATGTAGTGAGACCTGAGAAGGATTTCGTAGACATAACTCTCTCTCTCTTGAATTTTTAACTTGCATAGTAGAAAGATATTACAAGAGTAATTACTCGAGTAATATGAAGGAAAATGGCGAAATGCTGCTCTGTTATAGTGGAGAAAGCTTGATCATGTAGTTATTTATTTATTCATTCAAATTAGCTCTGTATTGTTGGGGAATACGTCCTTGAAATAGAGTTCCGTTCTACCTACCTGTCAACTACTTTTGCAGGCTATCGGAATTCTTGATCACGCTTATCGTGGTCGGCACCAGCCTCAGGCTTCAAAAGTGCTGTATATAGTAGGGAAAGATGAAAAGCATCGTAAACTAGCTACTGCGCTAAAGTTCAAGGGTTATTCCATCTCATCTGACTCGGTTCTTTCAGAAGTTGGGAACAGGTTGATGTTCATACTTTTTTTTTTTTTTTTTATTCCTTTTTGCAATCCTGTAAACGAAACTGCTGAAGCTCGTACTTTGTTTTGTGAGGTTGACTCATTGTTTGTCTTTCTCGTCTGTTCAGTGTGGAATCCAAGGGCAGGACGAGGCCTACAGTCTCCATGATTCACATAGACCAAATTGGTGCAACCGACTTCAGTGAATATGAATTTGTAGTTCTACCCAATTCGATTCTCTCAATTGACAGTTACGTTCAGATCCTCATGAAAATGGCTCGGTACTCTGTCAATGGCGTATTGCATAGCTTTTTTGCCAGAGAAGACGCAAAGCTCGCTGCACCGTTAATTAAGATCCTTGAACAATGTGGGCAGGCAGTGCCTGAAGCCCTAAGAAAAATGGCTTCATAGCAATGACATTTGGATTTGTTTCGTCCATTTTTAATTCACCAATTTTGCCAAATGTTCTCATTTATAATTGATTTCTTCTTGCAAGTCTTGTAATACTTTTTAATCCTTGTAGATGATTGAAAAGACTACTTGTCCCAAGTTCGCTTTATCCACTAATCATTTGGAATTTATTTTTTCATCAATTAGCTCGTAGTTCAGTAAAATTTTTCTTAATAACGTCGAAAAATGTTTTAAATTCGAATCTCTAAAAGAAAAAAAACTAAGTACTTTATTTTTCTCACCAATTAGCTTTGCTATCGGCTTTATGGGCAGTTCAGTTGCCCAAAGTTTGGAGCAGTTCTATCAAAACGATTTCTAATTGATTTGAATAACGTCAAAATGTTTCGAACCTATTTTGATTAAAAAAATATTTTAAAAGATTCTCATTTTTATAGTTATTTACTAAAACTATATATTTTGGTATGGAATGGATTGAGTCATTGACTTTGATACAGCTCATGATTAAACTAATTAAGACAGGGTCTTGAGGTCTGAGGATTAATTCAATCCTGCTGATTTGGACACTTTGAGAGTAGTCTAGTAGCAACTCCATTTTGTATTTAGATAATATGAATTTGAATGGAAATGAAACATTACAAATGCAATGGACAAAAGAGTAGAGTTCAATTTTCTGTGGGGTTAACAACATTTTACACACTTCAAGTTCATGTCATTTTCAAAATGAGCCCCGAAATTTCAGTTTTCTCATACTACACTCTAAAGTATTCAAATTGAATTAATTTGTGTCTTCGATTTGATTGATTGCATGATAATTCATTAAATTAATAACACAGTGAGCTTGAGACCCTATATGAACTAACGTGTAAGTTACATTTGCTCTATATTGACAAGAAAAAGAACTTATCAATTTAATCGATGATTAGATGTTGATAGATAGAATTTCAAAATCTTAGGGTGCAGTGTGAGAAAATTGGAACCTCATAACCCATTTTGAAAATCACCCCAAACCTAAAGGGTAGTTAGCCCAATTTTGGTGTACAAGGACATTGATACCTGTAAACCCTAGCATCCAATTTTTTTCTTCAAACAAACAATAGCATTAGTAGGTTAAAGTTATTAAGGGAATGGAAGATTGGTGGGGATCGCACTCATACCAAGGTATATAAACATAATTACTTTTCGTCAATGTAGTAAAGCGCCATTCTCATCCTATCATCCCTTTGTTAGGGAATTCATATTCATCTATATTTGTCGTTTTAAATATTTGCATTGTACTTATTAACATTAGTTGGTAATCAAATTACTGTTATCAATAAAATCATACATCCGGTTTTGTAACCAACACTAATTAAAAAGGTTTATCAGTCGAAGAAGAGTAGGATGTCTAAATTCATGACAACATAAGAATGGATCCCGAGTTTTCACATTTAGTATCCGAATATTAACCACTAGATTAATTTAATGAATTTCGATCTATCCATGTCAGTTATTTGTATTACATCATTTGCATGGTATCCCACCTTTCTGTGTCTTTATTTTCCATATGACAAATCCAAAATTATTTCAGTCTCAATTTCGGTCAAAAATCCCAATCCGTGTATCAGTTGTCTCTCCCCATTTTCCCAATCTCAATTTCATAGGCCAAAAAAAGCCTCTCTCTCTCTCTCTCTCCATTTTTTTCCCCTCAAATCAGCAGAAAAATTGAAGGAAATAAATGTAGCCCATAACAGAAATTTAAGAAAAATGTATATGGAGTTGAAAAGCGTTTTTGGGTTTATTGGTTTAGGGTTTACTGGTTTAGGAATAAGCTGAACTGAAAAAATAGGAAAATGAGGAAGAAGATCCGAAGAGGTGAATTAATGGAGGGAAGAAAGAGTTCCAAATAATCCAAAGTGATAAAATTATGGGATTATTCATTATTCTTTGAATTTCAAAACGTGGACATAATTTGAATCTAATGGAGGTCATGATTATTCATGGATTTATGAGATTCTATCTTTACGAATATGATAATACAAAGAACAAAAGCGAGAAAGTCGGGGAAGAGAATAGACATAAAGAGAATAGATACAGTGCAAAGGTGTCATACAATAATTCTAACGTGGATTGATACAAACTTCTAATTAAATTAATCTAATAGTTAAGATTTAATTAAATGCGTGTAAAAACACGAATGCTAAATACATGTAAATGCACAAACGCTAACCAGGATCTCATATGCTATTCTGAGTTGGACGCCTTAACCACACACGCTTCCTTTTAAACTTTAGTTCCAATGTTTGACTGAAATAATATCATCAGTTTTCCGCTCAATATTAATCTAATTAAGGAAGTTGTCAAACTCTTGCCCTACCTTGATGGTCCAAAACTTAGGCACCCATATCTTTTGTGACTACTGTTACCGACAAAAATTCATGACTGTCAGTATAGCTAGATCTTAATATAATTAGTGATATAAATTCTTCATGTTAAAAAGTAGATATTTTTTTTTGGGTTTGCACCAATTTTTATCCAAAGATTTTTATCGAACAGGTCGATATTGAACTATTTGGTTTAGATCACAAAATACTTGAGCTTCGGCCATGCAAATCGAACGGGTCGATGTTGAAGCATATATATCTCATATATACATGCTCTTTATGCAAAGGGATTCCTATTTTTTTTTTAAATGAGAATTAGGTATGGGCTCATTTCACATCGAATTTAAACGATTTAAACCGTCTATTTTGTAAAACTCGATTTATAGATCATCCTTACAAAAATTCAATTCAATCCAAAATCATTTGCTTATTTAATAATCAAGATAAAATTTCATTGTTTCTTATATAACAAAGTATTCATTAATTTCTTTGAATTCAATTAGATGTCTTAGATATTTCCAATTTGGCTAATATTTTGCAAGAATGATCTATGAGGTGCAACTTGAAAAATAGACAGTTTCGATATGGTATGGACCCCAGAACTAATCTCCATTTTTATAAAAAAAAAAAAAAAATACCTTAAAGGCTTTCTACACATATAAGTGATTTGTGCTACGAAAGTCAGCATTATATTAAACTAATAACTTTCTTTATTCAAAAACAATAATAAACAAGTTTCCTGTATCAATCGTTCGGGTCTTGATCTATAACCTCTTGGAAAAGACTATGATGAGTCTGTAACCCTCGTTTTTCTTCGAACAACCACTTTTTGATTAAAATCAAGTAATTCATATCATTATCAAATCCTATTAGGTGTTCCATCGCAGAATTAGAAGACATTATGATATAAGTATCATTTAAGTGACAAAATTAAGCTGCCTACATGCATGGAAGGCTGCCTAAATGCCACGTCCCTACTTAGATCTATATCCTGCGTATGCTTTCTAATTATATTGTCAATGGCCAAGCTATAGAGAACAAAATTTTCGACTATTTTTGTAAATTACATGATGTAACAGTTAATAATTGAACTTCTTTAAATCATTAAAAAAAGGAGGATGATTCTCTCATCTCTTAATCTTTCTTCTCTTTCCTCTCCTCCTATTTGAATGGTTACAGTTAAATCACGTCAACGTTTTGTATTAATTTTTTAATAGTCAAAAGAAGACACAAAGCAATCTGTGAGAGGGGAAGAGGGAAGAGAATGGAAATAGGAGGGGAGAAAATCATATTTCTTAAAAAAAAAAAAGCTCAACCATCCACCGTCACATCATGTGATCTACAAAATATAATCTAAAAATTTAGTCTCTAACATTTTTCTATTGTCAATATATCAATATGTTTGTCATTTTTCATGCTTTCAATTAATAAATATTTTTCAACCAAAAAAATTATTATTATGAAATATTGTGGATGTTTTATCATTTTCTTATTGTACTTTTGAAGGGGCTTAGTACCATGTGATCTAAGAAATTCTTTGTTAATAGTGCAACTCCACAGTCTAATTGATATATTACGATCCCACAGTTGGGTTGTCGATTCTTCCATGCATATGTATGAGTGGCCAGTAAGATCACCGTCCCATGCACAAAAGTAAACAAGATTATCAATAATCATCTTCCCGATCTTATTGATGAATTTATTCTTATGCATTAACGTTAGTAACTTTGAAGGTATAAAATTAACAGGTGCTCGGCAGTTTCGGAGAGTATAGTACAAACACAATTGATCAAGAGCATTTCGAAAGCCATGGGGCCCGAGGCAACGAACTCTTATGTCATTGCTCAAGGATTAATTTTTAATTTTTGTTTTTTTTAAAAGGGCTTTCACGCGACGAACAGTGCAAACTATTCGTCTCCCAAAGGCGCTGAGGCGATGAACTCTTATGTTGCGCAAAATTGACTTTTGTAGCGCAAAATATGGCGCTAAAACCTATGTTAGCGCAAAATTGTTGTTGTCTTATGTGACGAAAGGAACATTTTGTCGCTCAAATATTTCTTTTCACGATGAAATAAAAGATATGATACCATATATATATAGGAATAGAGTTATTGCCACATAGAGGACCTGCGCGTTGTGATAAGAGGATGATCCTTCCCAATCATTTCCTTCCAGGCCTTAAACTTTCACCTGTAATCTAGATACAGCCAAAGAGATCTGAATGCATGCGGGCTTAATTAGAGCATATTGACGGATCCTTTAGCTTACAATGTGTACACGTACTCCCCTGCACATATGGATTATGTATGCACACAAAAGAATGGTCTGATTACTTGCAGTCATGTAAATCTAAATAAAAAGGAAATATCTTCGCTCACCACTTCTGGATGGCGGTGATGATTAACACTTTATTGACGTGTAGTAAATAAATTAAATCATACTCATCTAGTAACAATTAATATGTTGATAATGTTTGTCTCTACCACTTAAGAATAGTGAGCAAAAATACATCCAAATAAAAATTGCACAATATGCTACTTCAAGGTGCACTTTCTTGTCCACATAGCACAAATATCATAATCGAAATCCATCATTTTATAAGCCATCGTTTGTAAACCATCTATGCAAGGAATCAATCGATCTAATAGAGATCAATCATCTAGTTGTCCATTTGCATCAAATAACTATAAGCTTCATTATGAGGTTTAACTAAAAATTCGTTAATGACTGTTAAATTCACAGGCATCAAATAGCAGGTTTTTACCCACTTAGTACTACAATCCAGTAGCATTCTTCTTCATATGTAGATGAGAAGTCTTATGATCGAATCTCATAGATGACAAGTTCATAGCCAATTTATTTTCCATCCCCTTAGTATTAATATATCGTTGTTCAAAAAAATATCAGATTTTTAATTCAAGAACTCATTGTAAACTAAAATAAAAGTTTAACTAATTCTAAATTTTATTCTCAAATCATTTGGAATACCATTAAGCATAATGGTACTATAAACACAAAGATAGAACCCACCGAGGTATATTGTATGCTTTAGTTAAATTTAGTAATTGGGGAAGTTCACTTTAAAAGGATGTAAACATGTATGAGAAGTTAATGTCATGACTTCACATGGTTTCAAAGTTCAACAAAAAAGGGTTTCAAATATTTTACAGAGAATTGATACTCTAAAAAAGTCATCATGAACGGTTAAAGGTACAATTTCTCGTTTATATTTCGATAATGACGAGTGTATATTAACATTTTTAGAGTGCAAATAACATCTCTCTTGTAACTATATGTTAGTCAAATTATCAATTTGAACGCAATCATATTGGTGTAGAGTTTTGTTTGAACAAATGATTCAATTTAATTTAAACTTTTGAAGAAATAATTTAGCTGGTCCGGACGAGTCCATCCCAATGATTCATGAATTTAGAACCCGATTAATTGAGGCTTAGTTCAAGTACAGAACGTTTCACCTTCCAAGAAAATGATATCTAAACTAGCAAATTACAGTTAATGAAAATTTAAAGCTATGAAGAAAATATAGTAGAGCCAAAAGGAATTTTATAGAGACTGCAGTGACAAATTTATGTTAATAACAACTCTATTTTTCTTCTAACAAATTGTAAATTGTACTATAAACGCTGCCGCAGTATAACATGCACATTGTTTCCGGTCCACTGCCCTCATCATTTTGACCTGTCTCCTATTTTTATCTATATATACATACACTTCATCAGGCTCAGAAGCTAACCCTTCTCTGGATTCAACCACTGGTGAAGAGAAAGAGTGGCCTTAAAATTACAATTTTAAGAGTCTCTCTTTCTCTCTCGTCAGAAGCAAGAAAATCCAGATCTCTCTGCGTTGCTTTTGTAACTTATTTGTTTTTTTTGTGGTGATTTTTGAGTTAAGTCTCCAATTTTTCCTTTGTGATCATAAAACCCAACCCCCTGAAAATTCCATCCAGCTCTCGAGCATTTGGTTGAAGTAACTCACAAGAAAAAATCAGTACCCACCAATACAACCAAAAGCTAGACCAAAACAAGACACTTGTTCTTTTCGCAAAGCCAGCAGGGATCTTATAAGCACTTCTAGTCCCAAACCCAAAATAAACACATATTGTCCCAGCCAACTCAGTTTTCATTGCTTTCTCTTGACAATGGAGGCATTGCAAGGAGGGCAAATGGGGTTGGTTTTGCAGCAAGCAAAGGCGCCGCTATTTGTGCCGTTGCTAAAGCTGTTGGTGGTTTTGTGCTTGGGGATGTCTGTGATGCTTTTTGTGGAGAAGGTATACATGGGCATTGTCATAACATTGATTAAGCTGTTTAGGAGAAAGCCTGAGAAGAAGTGGAAATGGGAAGCTGTTAAGGATGATGTTGAGCTTGGCAACTCGGCTTATCCTATGGTTCTATTGCAAATTCCTATGTACAATGAAAAAGAGGTACTCTTTTATTTATTTGTTTGTTTTTTTTTTATCTGTAGCTTAGATTTGGTTTTGGAGTTATTGTCCAGTGGTATTTTTCTTTATTTGTAAGTGAAAGCTTTTAGGTTCGAATCTTGTGGATAGTGAGTTTGATACCAATTTATTTCCCAATGAAGAAAGTTCGTCAGCTATCAATCGGAATTTTGAGTGTAACATTGTGGTGCTTGATGCAGGTTTATCAGCTATCAATTGGAGCTGCATGTGGGCTTTCCTGGCCATCGGATAGGGTCATCATCCAAGTTCTTGATGATTCAACAGATCCAGCCATCAAGGTTCTTTCTTTTTACTGATTTATTAAAATTGATGTTGAGCTTTTCTTTACATTTTCAAAGTTGATAGACTGATATATTGTGGTTGGTAGAGTGTAAATATAGATTGGCATCAAGACGAAAGTTCATTTAATCAATATCTAAGATTGATAGTATGATAACATAATATATAATATATAAGGTTGTTTAAGAGAATTTTTATATTTAAACTCGATAGCTAATACAGACATCACAAAGAAAAATCACCCTTATCTACTTACAATGTGATATCTCATCCATACTTTATAAGAAAAAGACGAAATAATTTTTTTAAAGTGCCAATGTCACAGATACCTTAACTTGTGCACATTATATAAGTTTTTATGTGCATTTTGCTCAAGGTGTTTTACTCTTTTGATTAATTTAAATATAAAAATTTCTTCAATCAACTTTCCCCCAGAAAATTAATAATTTGGATGTTGACTAAAAATAAAAAATCATCTGGGTCAAAACATGAGAGAGAAACTCAGCCATGCCACTAATTAATACCTCCTTCTGCAAGTATTTCCCTTCTGGGAAAGTCCAATGCAGCAATTTCCCCATCAAAACCTAAAACAAAAAACCAAAACTTGCCCAATTAAAGCGACGAACATTTCAATGTGTGATGGGTTTTGACCTAAAAACAACAGGATTTGGTGGAACTAGAAGTGAAAAGATGGGCAGGTAAAGGAATAAACATAAAGTACGAGATCAGGGACAACAGAAATGGTTACAAAGCAGGGGCTCTGAAAGAAGGAATGAAGCACAGTTATGTCAAACAGTGTGACTTTGTCGCCATCTTTGATGCTGACTTCCAACCTGACCCTGATTTTCTCTGGCGCACCATTCCATTTCTTATCCACAACTCTGATGTTGCTCTTGTCCAAACCCGTTGGAAATTCGGTAATTATCATTATTTCTTTATTATTATTATTGTTATTATTCCTATTCTACTTACTTAAACTTGTTTAATTAGTGCGAGCCATACTTTATGTAGAATGTGAGTTGATTGCTTCTTAAACGTATTAATTACTTTGGGTTCCTTAAATATATAAACCTAGATAGAGCTTAAAAATATGATAAGACCGTGGCGTAACCAAGTTGACTATAATAGTGTGCTACACTCTCTGGATCCATGTTCGAATAAGAAGAGAAGTATTAGTACAAATATGTTAGCATAACATCATAAAGGTTTTTCTACTTTGAAGCATACGAAACTCAATCCACGATTAGTTGAGCACTTCAGAATTTCAGGGATTTTAAAAAATTCTGTGGATGTGTGATTGAGTTTGTTTAGATTCTGTCATAAAATATCTATTTACCTTTTGACGAAGAGGATAGCTCTTTACTATCTAATATAATGGAGGAAAATAGAATTGTAAGAACACACAAGGGTAAAGGTGTGATGATGATTTCTTGGTGGTGTTGCAGTAAATTCTGATGAGTGCTTGATGACAAGAATGCAAGAGATGTCATTAGATTACCATTTCACGGTGGAGCAAGAAGTGGGGTCTGCAACTCATGCCTTCTTTGGTTTCAATGGTAAAGCACTTCTTAAAAATTGCCAACGGAAATATAAAAAGGTATTCAGTTTCCCCAATTGACGACATGACACTGAGAATGTGTGATGCAGGCACGGCTGGTGTGTGGAGAATTGCAGCGCTCAATGAGGCCGGAGGATGGAAGGACCGCACAACTGTGGAGGATATGGATTTAGCTGTCCGAGCTAGTCTAAGAGGGTGGAAATTCATATATCTTTCTGACCTTAAGGTAATCAAATTTGCCAAACGATAACAGTCTTGTCAAAATTAATATCGAGAAATCTTACGTTTACAAGACGTTGGATTTAATTATGCCTTAAGAAAGACAATTTCCATGATAATCATCTCCTGCTATTGAGGTTTCGAAAATTACCTTGCAAATGAAAAACTGTACCGTTTTAGTAGAAATCCGGTCACAGAAAATCCTTAATTATGATCCTTTCTTTACTTACTAACCTTCTGAGTAGAGACTAACTTGCAGACAATTTTCCGTTGGTCTTTTCCTGTTCAGTGATATTTCACTTTTGATCCAATATTAATAATTGTGTACATTTCAGGTGAAAAATGAATTGCCAAGTACTTTCAAAGCCTACCGTTATCAACAGCACCGATGGTCTTGTGGCCCTGCTAATCTCTTCCGAAAGATGGCGATGGAGATTGTAAGAAACAAGGTAAATTAAACAGCACCGCCCCCCACCCCCCCGGGGCTCGCGGAAACACATTTCTGTTTTGTTTCTGCCTAAATTTAAAACCAAGTCACAAAGGCAGAAGTACTATATCTTTTTATTTATCCGTACTCACAGCTACTTTATAATATTTTGCAGAAGGTGTCCCCAATGAAGAAGTTTCATGTCATCTACAGCTTTTTCTTTGTGCGCAAAATTGTAGCACATGTTGTCACCTTTGTCTTCTACTGTATCATTTTACCTGCAACGGTTTTTGTTCCTGAAATTCAAGTTCCCATTTGGGGTGCTGTTTACATTCCGTCCACCATTACTCTCCTCAATGCCGTTGGAACTCCAAGGTCTTTGTTGTGTCAAACTATGACAAACTAAAACCTATCTCTTCATTAACAGATAATGCAATAGATGTTTTCGTTCAAAGTTAACTATTGATTACTAATACTTTCAAAGGTCATATTTACAGATCACTCCACCTATTAATTTTCTGGATCCTCTTCGAGAATGTCATGTCTCTGCACCGGACCAAGGCAACACTTATAGGTCTGTTTGAAGCAGGGAGAGTAAACGAATGGGTCGTCACTGAGAAACTTGGGGATGCTCTCAAAACAAAATCAGGTGCAAAAGCTTCGAGGAAACCTCGAATAAGGATTGGAGAAAGGTATATGATTCTTTGCCTTTCGTTTCACTTGTTAATCCATATGTCCATCATTCCTTTCATAGAAGACATCATCGGGTAATTCCTTACGTAAAATGCTACATCTGTTTTGAAAGCGAGGATATGAAGTTTACGTTTTCTGTTCTTATGGTTACCAATAACAGACTGCATATGCTTGAGCTCATTGTTGGATTCTACCTCTTCTTCTGCGGGTGCTACGATCTTTCATTTGGAAAGAACGGCTACTTCATCTACCTGTTCATCCAGTCCATAGCATTTTTCATTGCGGGGGTTGGTTACGTTGGCACCTTTGTCCCCAACCCATAGCCGTACGCATTGCCCGAATTGTTTCAAGACTTCGTTAATCAACGTCCCTTCTGGCATTGTCGTCGGAGAGATCAAAGATACACGGTGGTTTGATGCTGTTTATAGGCGGGTCATTCTTTTATTAAGTTATTTCTTTGTGGACAGTGTAGGAAGATAAGGATGAGAGCGCAAGGAGAGTACCTTATGAGTGTATTGGAAGAGCATTACATATTGTAAACATGCAGCAGCAATAACATATGGATTTTGTCACAAGAATTATGTACTTGGAAGGGCTACTGATTTGTAATAACAAATTATATGGGATTTTGCTTGGGAATAATGAAGGCAGTATCATTTATCAAAATTAAATTCCCATCTTTATACAGCAGCTAGTACTACAATCTAATTGTATTTTTCTTCACCATAAGTAAGAGGTCCTAAGTTTTGATAAATTAGTAAGAATACAGTGCAGCTGATTAGTAAGAGTGTATGCTATTTGATATATGTAATATTTATTCCAAATAAATACATAATTTGCTTCAATATAGAATATTTTTGCTCACCACCCTTAACCTCAAGTGATGGTGATGGTCACTACCCTATTTATCATCATTGTATGAGTTTAAGTTTCGAGATTTGTGTAGTGAATAGACACAAGTCTCAAAATTTTAACTCGTCCAATAATAATTAGGGTAGTGAGTATTATCACCACTTAATGATGGTAAGCAAAAATATAGCTTTATTAATTGTAGAGAAAATAGTAAAAATGGTTCATTAACTAAAAATTCATAATTATTGGTCTCTTAACTCTTCAAAACATGCAATTATGGTTCTTTTCATTAAATCAGTCAATACTTCCGTCAAAATGAGTCACATGTCACGCACATGAGGCTGAATCAAAAGGCAAATATGGGAAACTAAATAAATAATTAAAATTGTAGAAATAATCCCTCAACTTTAAAACAATTGTAGAAATGATTATTCAAATATGACTCATTTTGACAGAAGTCCTGATACAGTTGACGAAAAATATCATAATTGCACATTTTGAGGAGTTAAGGAGTCAATAGTCATGAATTTTAGTTGAGGAACCATTGCTCTAATTGAGTTAAAGTTGATGGACTATTATTACAATTTCCTCTTAATTGTCCAGTCTTGAACGGAACACAACGGAACAAATACATGGATGATGGATGAGAATATGAAACCTAACATTCCGGCTCTCAAGTCACATCAGCTTGGTCCCCAATTGCATGTTACAGACTTATTTTCCAAACAACTTAAGCATACCAAACTTACTGAAAACGTGAGGCAAGAATAAAATGTTGAACATGGTTCGCATGAAGAAGAAAATGTTAAACATGGTTCGCATGAAGAAGAAAATGTTAAACAAGGTTCACACGAAGACTTACTCTGTTAATAACTACGTCTCGAATTTAAACTCTCAACATTTTCTTTAATCTAACTTAGAGTAATATAACTTGTAATAAAAAACATCTTGGCTTGAAATAGATTAATGTATCTGTTTTAATATTAGTGGATTTATAGATCAATACTGTAAAATAAATTAAATGAAGATGACTGAAGCTAATGTATATTGAAAGTGATTCACAAATAAGATAAAAACATGAAGAAGAAGAAATACAGTAAAATCTCTATGAATGAATACTGTGGGGACTAAAAAAAATTATTATTAATTTATCAAACATTCATTATTAATTTAACGAACATTCATTTATCAAGGTATTACTGTAGAATCCACAAAGTGAGGGAAAAGATGAGTGAACTTTCGGTGCATCTTTAAATCTGCTTATATACATTTCCATATTTTTTTGGTCAAAAAATTATACATTTCGAGTTAGTTACAATCAGAACAGCAATTTCTCACCCTGCAATATTTGTACTAGGGAACACATCTCAGACCCATTTCCGTCTGCCTAAACTTCTACCTTTCCCCTTAACCGAAAAGAAAAAAACTTCTACTTTTCCTCCTACAAGATGTAACAAATTAGAAATCTAAAACAACCAGGAGAAAATGTTTCACTGGCGATGGACGATGATCATGTTCAACAACTCCTGTATAAATCTAAAGTTTTGTAGCCCGGTTAATCGCCTATGAAACTCCAAAATTAAAAGAAATTTAGGAATTCAGCATATGCTACAATGAAGTTGGAAGTATATGAAGTGAAATAGGAACCCAGCACAAGTACAGCATGAAGCGCCATCATATAAAAACACCGAGGACAGCTCCAGAAAACCGTTGCACTTAAAGAAGTATCTCCAGCTGGCCATGCAATTCGACTACAAACTCAAAGATCCTGTGATGTTAAATTGAAAAAAAAAATTCCATATCCTGAACAGTCTGAACGAAAGAACATTGTTCCGACTTGTAGAATGTGTGAACCAACCAGAACATCAGGAAACTAAAGTATAAAGTCAATGTGTATATGAATTTAAAACAGAAATCATAAACCTACAAAACTGAACCAGCCAGATTAGTAAATGCAGAGGAATTCCAATAGCTGGCCTGGAAGAAACATTTATTCAAATCATTATCCCTAAGAAGCTGGCATTGCTAGTTGACTCCTCGTCATCAGCCAGCAGTTGCCGGACTAGCCTACCTTTTTCCTTCAGCCTAGCTCTAAACCTATTATTACTTGAATCAAGGTCATTGTAGCACTACCAAACTTGAGACATGTTCGTCATCAGTGAGACTCTTCCCTCACTCCCAATGCAAGCTTTTCTACGACAATGTGATTTATTTAATCTAAAAGGAAATTGTGTTTTATATAAACCATATCCAACTTCTACATGCTTAGTTTCTGCAAACTCTGTTCTGAGAAAGACTCCAAGATGTCATAGTGACCATATCCGTGAAAGAGCACATTGATTGGTTTCTCCTCTTCTTTCTGATACTCTTCACCATATTTTGCTATGTTAACCAAACCAGAAGAGCTTCTATCTACCATGAAGACTGATATTGGTGTCCTGAGCAATAAAAGTTGTGTCAGATATGAATATTAGGCAGGAAGCTATATCCAAGAGTACCTGATAGTTAGTTTCCGCCTTAGAAATGAATCAAGAAAGAAAAAAAGGGATTGACACCATATAGTATGCAACCAAACCAACCAAACTTAAACTCTAAACCAACAAAAGAAAATGCATGTTGCAGCCCATTTGCAAGAATGTAGAATCTGGGAAAGAAGATGGATAAAGACTAATTAAAGAATATGAAAACACCATGAGAAGAGAAACTATGGGGCCGTTTGATAATAATTTCGTTTCTAATTTAACATTTTCCTTTTCACCTTTTTACCGAAAAAGTTTCCAAACTAAATTTTCCGTAATGATCCAGCACAATGACAACGCGGCCTATTTATTGAGACCATGCATAGATCCAAACAAAACCCCAAAACATACCAATGATATAAATTAAAGAAAGTCAACCATATACAAATAAAAACTAAACCAGATGGCATACAAGCGTAACACAATCACCAACAATGTAGCCATACTTTTGTAAGAATATCATGGTTAAAAGGTAAAATAAAACACAGTACAAAACTCACTTTAACACATGAGAAGCCATTAGCAACTCAGGTTCACCACCCCAAACATAAGGTTGTTGAAGTCTCTTCACATACGCATCAAAATCACCTTCAATGAACCTAAACATACATAACATAGAATACAACATACCCCAATTATTTCTCTAACACAAAAACAAAAAGAATCAGTGCAACCTAAAAAAGATTGGCAAAATCCACAATAAAAAAAATTTAGAAAAGCTTACCACTCTGTTTCCTTCCGCCTCTTTAAAAGCTCATCGACAACCTACACCAATCATAATCACTTCTAATAAGACCATGAGACATAAACAATTTGGCAAAAGATTCAATGCCTAAAAAATGAATGCAGTTACCTGAGATCTTAATTCATCAGCGAGATCTCTCTGACGATTCTCATCAGGAGCTTCCTCCCCATTTCTCAAGCAAGCCACGTGGGCTATGGCCCTGAATAGGCATCGGCCATCAGCTAGAACCCCTGTTATTTTCTCAAACAGTATCAATTTAAAGGTTCCAAGTATTGTGAGGAAAAATAGAACAAGTTTCCGTCACACAAACAAATGCAGAAAAAGTAGAAACTTGTGTATGTACCCACAAAGATACACAAAATTTCACTAAACAAAGCATCAGCAAAAGCACCCAAAAGCTACCAAAAGGAAAAGTTAAGAAATTAGGGCATTCAGTGAACCAATTAAACAATTCACAACCAAAAAGTTCACCACATAATATTTCTCAATACACTAATCTTGGTGGACATCCAAATACCCAAAAAACCTTTTTTTTCAGTTATTTCAAAAACAAAAATTAATACTTGATACAGAAAACTTAAAACTAACTGAAATCATGACAATAATTTGATCAAACCGATCTTAGTTAAGATTAAATACAAAATATGACCTGTGACTCTGTAATCAGCGGCGGAGCTATCAATAATGTTCTCAGGAGAAGACGAGCTTTTCGAATCACAGTCCGTCTTCGAATTGTAAACGTCATTGTTTTCACCGGGAGCCGAGTCCACAGCCCAATTGGTCGGGGCGAGGCAACTGCGGACGCCAAAAAGTAGCCAAGCGGAATCGGGGCGGTGAAGCCAACGAGCGGGACGTGCATCCCACGCGGCATTCCATGAACCCTCTCGCTCGTAGTGGATGGCCGGCCTGCAGAGATTTCGAGATCTGCTATTGCCGGCAGAGGGAAGCAAGCCGTGCCATATAGATGCCGCACCGGCGCCGCAATCCGAGCCGAGCGGGCTCGAATGGTATCGTCGGTTCTCAAACCCGCAAGAGAAGTTAGCGATTTGTTGATGAATCGGGCGACTGTGGGTTTGGAGGAGGAGTCGGGTTTTGTGAGCTGCCGCCGAGCCGTGAGTGAAGGCTGAGAGGGAAGTGACGATCCAAGTCTTGCGGCGCGCGCAGAGAAATCCGAGCATCACCGGAGACTTGTGAAGAACAGAAGAAGGGGTGTTGATATTGGATAAGCCGCCAAGGTGATGGAGCTTAAGCTATACACCCATTCAAGCTGGAAATTTGGAGAAGTAGCGCATACCTGTCAGAAGAAATGATTTTGGTTGGTGGCTGCCGCCATGGCTAAAGGTGATGACGACGAGATTGTCTCCTGAGGTTTTTGCGAGTGTGAATGCGAAGCATTTTAGGGAAGGGAGGCCGCTGGGCTTTTCACGAGGAAAATGTGATTTTTTTAATATTTATTTTATTATTTTATTTATTTTTGGTTTTTGTTTCTGAAGTTTGTGATAATTATTTTTGTACGTAAATATGGCATATGCCTTTGAGAGATTCCAGAATTTTCTTTTTTATGGTTTGTTCTTCATTTTTCTTGATTGTTTATAAGATATGACGTGTGTGAGCAAATATTACATAAAGAAAATAGCACTTTGATTTTTGATGGTAAATTCTAATAGAATTAAATCTTTTAAATTTCAATATCGAAAAAACTTGACTTTATCGAAGGCGGCTTCTAGTACTTGGAAAGGCTACATAGATAGTGGTCAGTTGTTGAGAAGGGTTATAGTTTGATGGACAAGGACTGTCTGCCCTTCACTTCCGGTGCCCTTTTCGTGCTCTGCTGTTTTGTATGGTCACGGTTAAACCACGTCAACATTTTATATTATTTTTTTATAGATATAATAAGATAAAAATAAATAGTAATATAAAATATTGACGTGGCTTAATCGTGATCACACAAACAGGAGAGCACGAGAAGGGCATCGAAAGTGGAGGGCAGACAATCCTTGTCCTAGTTTGATGTATCAGATCCAGTGAGAACATTAAATCTTGGACCAATTATTTGTCAAATTGTGAGCCTCTTCTAAAAACTTTTCTTCAACAACTTTCATTAACTACGCTTGCATCGTCCGTCGTTGATTTTTGCTACAGTGGGAATTGGAATATAGAACATTTGGCCCATTTCCTTTCTAAAGTAACTGTGGATAAAATTGTCAATATTCTTGTGATTAATATTGGTGGCTTGTCTATCAAGTGTATGTAGGGACCAACTAGTGATGGTAACTTTACTAAGAAGTCTGCCTATGTGTTGGATTTAGGTACTAATATAAACACCAAGTGGCAATGGAGTTTTATCCAGGAGTTGCATCTTCCTCCTAAAGTGCTCTCTTTTATTTGACTTTTATTGCTAGACAAATTATTGACCAATGAACAACGAGTTAGAAGGGGGTTGGCTACGAATCCTTCGAGCGACAGATGTGATGGTGCATTTGAATCACTTAGTCATGTCTAGAGAAGTTTGAATTACAAATTAGAGAACGAATTACTAAAATGGGAAGAAGAAGCATAGAGGGAAGAGAAAATAAAAGATAGGAGAAACTGAAGTAGCAGTGAAAAGAATGAGAAAGTAAAGACTTGTCTCATGGAAAAAAAAAGAGAAAACTCTCAACAAGAATACATAGAGTTTCCTTAAGATAGTGAACTATGCAGAGTGAACTATGCATGGGAAACTAGGAGAGGCATCATCACATTGTCCTTAGTTAGCAGGCGGGAAGGGAAAAGTCTCATCAAGCAGACGTGTTTTGGGTTGTCCGTCAGAGATTGATTTTTTGGCCCAATTCGATTGTCTAGCAATTCAAAAAATAAAAGGGCTAATGTGAGGGACATTAAAATTCACTTATAAGCCTCATAATACGTCGAAGCCCTAGCTGTCCTTTTCCTTTGTAAACCAAATAGGACACTTAAGAAACAACCAAAACCTAAAGCTAGGCTGATCAAATCCAAAATGAGATCACGTTTTAACTAGAGCAGCGCACCTAATTATTAGATAAAGAACATTTCCCTTCCAAGCTCATACAGGAAAACGAGAGAGAAACAAATAAGAGCTTTGTTAACGATGGAGTCGTTTGTGGAACTTGGTGTAGGAAGAAGAAACTTTGTGCAAATTGCTCAACCTAGGCTTCCCGAGGCTACTTGACACACCCCGACCTAAATCAGGGCATACTGGCCGTCACATGAACGTGACGTAACCATGTGCACAGTGCGGAAGCAATAAGGATATAAAGAAATACGAGTGAATAAAAACCAAATTACTAGCAGTACAGACTAAGATAAGGTGCTAGTGCGAGATTAAGTGTGAAATACACAACCAGAGCATAAATAGTCTAAGTGCAGTCAAGCAGGACAAGCACTAATTAAACAACACCCAAAGGTGATCCTACATTTATAATGTTCTGTCAGAACCACCGTCGAAATCCCTGAGAGCCACCCAAGCCTGCTACCTAAAACCTAGAGGGGCGCAAAACAGAAAGTGTGAGTGGGCAAAAACAAAGCTTTTCAAAATCATTTCATTTCTAAAAAAGTTCTAACCCTTCGCCGTATAATTTCCAAGAAAGTATAATATATGCTATTTCAGAAATCATGCTCAAGATGAAAATCCATAGAAATATACCATGTCAAAGTATCACAATAAAATGCTATAAGTAATCCAATTCACATATATCAATGCCAGATATCATATCAATTGAAATCCGCCTAACGTGCCCTGCACGACTGAGTCTATAACTCATAATCAATCTCAATCATATCAAATCCTGCACACGAGTCGGAACCACCTAAAGTGGTCTGTATGACAAGACTAGGTTTAAAATAAATATGCTCTAGTGCTACGATCATGTGAAGGCTATGCGAACGATCGTGGGTCATCTACTAGTCGGAACCACCTATAATGGTCTGTACGACAAGCCTGTGTACCTAACTTGGATCTAAGGTGAGCATATGGTGCGGGAGGTGAACATCACATGAAGAACTGTGCCCTAACTCTGGGCGGGAGCACTAACACTGGGGTGCAGGTTTATGAGCTCTCAATACATCTCACATAACTAAGGCAATCTTATACCTTTAATTTATGAACTTACCTGGCACTTACCAGTGTGTTCGCAACACTAATCATAATATGCAACTACTAATGCATAAATAAAATAGGCAGATACTTTGAATGGCATTTTAAAATGCATAATCATTCAAATTCATTTTTTGGGAAAATCTCAAGTATATAGGTATATACGGAAAACCAAAAGTCCACTCACTAGTATGTTGAAGGGGTCGTAGCCCCCGAGCCTCGATTGATGGCGCTCGTCCTCAGGATAGGTCTCACCTATATGCAAAATAACTAAATAAACGTTATTTAAAGCACATACAGAAAACTAGGAAATAACTTCTCATACAATGCTCAAATGGGGTATTTGAATATACCACCATGACCTACTCAACCTCAGAAACATCCCCATATTTTTAGAAAAATTTTCCGAGCACCTACGCGCCGACCAAGGCATGGCCAGACGCGCGGTCCACGTGTAGGCACGTGCCTTGCACACCAAACGGATTCCCTAACGGCGTTAGGGAATATTCCGTTAAATATAAGTATATACCGTTAATTATACCCAACGCCGTTAATCGCTATTAGGAATATTTCATCAAAGTTGACGAAATATTCATCTTCTTCTCCGGCGAGTCACCGGATTCCGTTGCCGTTGCCAGAAACTGGGAAAAGTTTCTAAACTTCATATCTTCTTCATTTCTCGACCAAAATTCACGAAATTTGTACCAAATTGAAGCTTACAATGAGAAAGAACAAAACCTTACCAAATTTAAGCCCTAAAATCCACGGGATCTTGCTGGAAAAAGGCACGATAATCCGGCCACCTCTGCAACTCGTTGAACCCGAGCCTCCCGACGTCGAAATCACTCCAAAGTTACTCCCCGAGCCTTGTGAAGATGTTTTAAAGCTTCCTATGACTTTAAAACTCACTGAAAGGTCCACATTTACGACTGCATGAACAATACTCCAAATCGGGGTTCTTGAGTTCTCGGGTTTTCGAGGGTTTCACGTCCAACCAAGGGTATAGATGAGCTCCTAAGCTCACAAGGAACACAAAGATCACATCCTCGATCCGTGCCTGCAAAGGTGGGTTTGAAGTTTGTCCGTACAATTGTACGGAAATGGGAAGAAGTCCGAGAGAATGAGGAGAGAGAGAGAGTCAACGTGAGTGTGTGGGTGTATGTGTGGTCCGAATTGGTGCCCAACAAAAAACAAGAAAATAACTTAAGTTCCAAACACTTAGGAATAAAAGAAATGGGTCCAAATCCTAAGCTTAGACCCCATAACCCCACAAAACGTTCAAGGGTATTTTAGTCATTTCATGCCATAAAGAAAATTATTCGAGAAGGGCTGTGACATTACTAGCCTTTTGCAGCGTTATACCAAAAGAGAGCCTTTTGCAACCATGGAAAGAGGAGAAGAAGACTTAGCAAAACAGGAAAAAAAGAAGAAACCAAAGGATTCCTTAGTTGGAACTTGGAGAAATCCTTGCACCTAAATTAAAGAGTTTAGTATGTTAAAGAAGAAAAAAGATGAGTGGATGAGCTAGGCCAAAAACACCAAGCAGAACAAGCTTCCTCTAAGTCAGGAAACCCTGCTTCTTAAAGTGATAAACTTTCCTTTCATTTGAGCTTTCCCATAAGTTTTCCTAGCCTCTACAAAACTACGAAAACACTAGAAACCCTAGATTACCCATCCTTAACCATGCAAGCAAGCACAAGTTCTCGCTCACGCTGAACTAGTGAACTTTTAGCTTTGACCCCACAATTCACTCAGGCAAGTTAGTATTTATTGTAATTATTCAATCATTGCTAAATTGGAGTCATTCACTCTTTCAAAGTATTTCAGGATTGGGTGTCGGAAATGAACTAGGAGAGATGGGTGTCTCCATTGAGGCCAAAATCCCACTCAATCAAAAAGGTCCCCAATATGAATTCAAACCATCTCATTTCCCCTTAACATGGATTAGTTTAGAATATCGCTTTGTAATATAAAAGGATAATGCTTGTGTTCCCTCTGCGTTGGAACCTACTTTGTCCCACCATGTATGATTAATGCATCTTCTTCGAACAAACATCATAATATGAATGTTCATTCTCTTCATCATTATCTAAAGATCCTACATGCAAAAAAACTATCTTTTTTTTTAATACATTAAATTAAAGTACATTCCCTAAATCAACCACCAAATTCAATGATTTTTTTCGTAAATATGGTCTTTAGATGCTACTTGTTACTAAAATCGTCGATTGGTTTGACATGTATAGAAATCGTTTACATCTCCAAATTGAATGATTTTTTTTGCAGATATAGCCTTTAGATGATTAAGGGCTAGTTTGGTATTGCTGTGCTTTTTGAAAAAAAAAATTGTTTCTGCTGTGCTATGAGAATAAACAACTATAAAATAAAGTTAAGTGTTTCGTAAACTTTTTTTGTAAAATTTCTTTAAAAAAAAAAAAAACAGTGTCTGAAGCTTGGTAAGCTTTTATATAAATTGTTGTGAATATGTTAAATGACTAAAAAAGATATGGTATTTAATGTGATATAATAATTGTCAAAGATAATAATGTAGGAGCAAAAGTTATAATTTTGTAAAAGATGTAGGGGTATACTAGCCAGTTGAATATTTCATTAAATAAGCATTGATTACTATGCTTTCGAATTTTTTTTTTAAAAGCATGGTAAAACCCTACTTCTGCTTTTCAATTCTTTGTTGCTGTTATTGACAGTAGTTAAAAAAAAAACTTTTTTTTAGTTTTACCAAACACATTTGATGTTCCAAATTTTTTAATAAGCTGCTTTAAAAATAGCACAATCCCAAACCAGCTCTAAAAAAAGAATGAACGGTTCGATTATGATGTTTGTACAATAAAGATACAATCATAAGTGGGAATAAAATAGACTCCCACATAAAAGAAAAACAAGCATTGTCCATAAAATATTAGTACCTTAGATTTTTTTTTCTTTTGTTTTTTAACATAGGAAATAAAGAAAGATTTGAGTCTTTTCAAATAAGGATATATACCTGGGTACAAATTGGGGAGGTTCATTATATTAGTTAGATTAATATCGATATAGGACTCGTTTGAATGTAATTTTAAAATGATTAAAAATGTTTTTAGAGAAAATGTTTTTTGATTTCAAAAGCACTTAAAGTGATTTCTGCAAGAAGCACTAATTATGTGCTTCTTCCAGGAAGCACTTTAAGTGCTTTTTCATAATTTACTTACATTTTTACTAAGGATTGGTTCCAAGAATATTTTCACCAAAAGCGCTTTCATTCATTTTAAAAGCATATTCTTACAAGTACATAGTTATTTATTTACTTTTTATGGAAGAAGTGGTATTATAATTTAATAGACAAGAAGGAGAACTCAAAATTAAGCGTACAAGCTCAATTTTTTTTTTTTTAACACAACGATATATAACATTAAAGAGTGAGAAAAATAATTAATAATGAATTCGTTACAAGAACTCGAACTTAAATTAAAACGAAACTCAATCTTATAGAAGAAACGTACCAATAATGTGATGAAATGACAAAAGAGGGGGACGAAAGTTGAATATACCAACTACAACAATTAGGCATTCCACGTGTGTGCTTCTCCTACCACATCTAAGAAGCCGTGCATGTTCTCCTTATTCGATACCTAATCTATACGTTTGCACAAGATTTTTCAAACACACTGCCAGATAGTTGGCTTATTCATCAAAACTTCCTTACGAGTTTGAATGGGTTCTAGATATTACACATGGTACACATAAAACTCTCGTATTTAGTTAGCAAATCTCTCTCTCTCTCTCTCTCTCTCTCTCTCTCTCTCTCTCTCTCTCCACTTCCAGAGGATAAAGGTACTATACACCAGCTCGATTATGGCAATCAATCATCATCTGTCTCATAAAACTCTCATATTTAGTTAGCAAATTGTTCGTGGCAGAAATTTCCGTGGGGGATGCTTCCTGGCCGACGAGCACACAGCTCCCCGAGAGGTTGGCGCCGGTTGATGCTTTCTGTCGGGCTCCTGCTTTACTGGCAGGCTTGTCGGGCAAAGCCTGTCGAGCAAGGTTTGTCGGGCAAGTCTGAAAGAGAAGGACATAGTTAACTTTGAAAGGTGCCTTTGTGAGGCCTTAGGTGTAGGCCTTGAGGCTCATAATCAAGATTAACTTTTACGTGCTCAGGCGTGCCACTACCATTTTCAGCATGGCAGATGTAGAACGGATGTTTGAGTTGTAATTATATATATTCGAGAGACTATGTTAGTTATTGACAGGTGTCTTTGTGGGGCCTTAGGTGTAGGCTTTGAGGCTTCCCATTAATAACTAACTTAGTACTCGAATACATAAGGTTCATTTTCTTGATTCTATGAGTTTTATGACCATCATACTTCTGATTACCTGAGCCCGAAGAGCAGAAAGAATCCAAATAGATGCATTTGTAGGGCCTTGAATAGGCCTTGAGGCTTCCCATCAGAACTCCTTCTATACTCCACGTTCTAACCCGAGGAACATGATGAATCCAAATAGGTGCCTTTGTAGGGCCTTGAATAGGCCTTGAGGCTTCCCATCAAAATTCATTCCGTACTCGAACGTTCTATGGCAACCATAATATAACGGAAATAAAACTAAGTGATAGGTCGATTACTTGCGCCCCAAGTAACTTCGGACTTCTTGTTATCAAAGCTTGTCGTGGATGGGTTAAGTCCATATCAGGTTCTTTTTTTTATGCCTTGAGGCCAAGGACTTTTAGAGTAATCAAATCTTGTATGCCCGAGGGCTTAGAACTTAGATCTGACTTGAACTGTGAAGACATATTCAAATCGGATTCAAGCGCTGAGAGAGTCTTTTAATAGTCATATTACTAGAAATAACTTGGATACAACTTGTAGTATACAACATATTGCTAGGCTAATGAATGCAAAGACAAAAACAAAGAGGGTCGGGCAAAGCTGATCGTTTTGCAACTTCCTATCTTTGTGGTTTATCATGAGGTTTGAAAGCTTAGAAAAGGGGTTGGGAGGTGAGTTTACAGAAAGAAATCAATACTACATCAAGAGTTGAACAGGGTAGTAAAGCTATTACAAAGGGTTTATCCCGAAAGGGATGAAGGCTTGGGCTGACTACAGCTTCGTTTTGAAGGCAAATCTGGTTTTGAGCAGAGTTTGTGCTTTTGTTTGTTTGTTTGAGTGTCCTTGACTCTGATTTCTATTTCTCCTTTTATAGACATTTTGGCTTGGCCTCATGTAGCAATAATCTTGCCCGAATGCAGTTTTGAAGGATAGTGACTCATCAGCTATTTACTTGTACTGCCATCATAAAGTACTTTTGGGCTGATTAGCTGGCTGGTCTATACCACTTGGCCCTTGGGTAGGTGAGCAAATGGTACAAATGATCTACACCTAGTCGGGAAAGGCCTTTTCTGCTTTCTGGGCTTGGGCTGAGCTTTGGGCTTTCCTTCTTCTTTTTTTTTGGGCCAACTCCCTTCTAAGCCCAAAGTTTAAGTTTTAACCCAAACAGTGCCCCCTTCAATCAATATTCAGACTGGAATTCCAGGCGCCAATTTTGATTGAATATCCGCATGCTTGTATACCCGTTCTTGGAACTTGCGTTTTTTTAGACAGGATGCCTATGACCCTGCGTCTTTTGCTCTTCTCATGACCTTTGGTTTATCCTATGAGTTTTCTATAAATTCAGGCTTGATTTTGCTTTTTGCTCAGCCAACAAACCTCCTCCAGCCTTCACTTCAATTAACCCTGAGTACTTTTGCCTTCTTAGTTTTCTTCCCAAGACTGAGAAATGAGTTCTTCAAGACTCAAGCAGGGTTTCCTAAAACTCCATTTTCGTGAAAAAAAGAGTTTTCATCAGATAAACACTATCCCCAACACCCTTGGTCAGGCACCCCGCTATCTCCAACACCCTTGGTCAGGCGGTTCCTTTATGAAGACTTGCCTTCCCGCTTGTCACCATGACAAGTCAGACTTCACCATCATACATGGTGATGACTCTGCCTGAGGATCCTCTACCAGGCGCGTCTTGGCCGCACAACCCGATCACCTGATCGGATTCTATCCATGAATGTACCAGAAAACAAGTTGAGACACCATTGCACCTGGAAGGAGTCGAACGTAGCACATCGGAATTAAATTGAATTTGTTGTAAATTTCACCAGTTTGTCGAAAATGAAATAAACATTATCTTAACAATCTTGTGTCTTTCTGTCTTCTTGAATGACTGATGAATATACACTGCACTTTAGCATCCCGAAACCTGCTTTACTTTGCACCTTCTTCAATATAACAATCTCTAACATCCCATAATGTAGGACAATATTTTTTTAAGAATTTAACATTGATGGGATGTTTCTGCCAATTCCCTTCGAGGTCCGCCAAGTAATATCCCCATTTGTCTAATACTTGACTAATTATGAAAGGACCTTCCCACGTCGGGCTCCACTTTCCAAAGCCCCTAAGCTGAGTTCCTAGAGGAAGGAGTGTCTTCCACACCAAATCTCATTTTTTTAAAAGACTTTGCTTTTACCCTTTTGTTATACGCTCGGGCAACAACTCTTTTCCCTTCCTGAATCTGGTTCAGGGCTTCAATTCGGGCTACATCTAAGTCTTCAATCCCTTGACACATGGCTTCGATGTATTCTTCGCTGTGTAACCTAAACTGATTTTGAATTCTGACAGAACTTACATTGATCTCCATGGGAAGCACTGCATCTTGCCCGAAAGTTAGAGCATAAGGAGTTGTCCCTGTTCTCGCCCTCTTGGAAGTTCTGTATGCCCACAAAGTATTCCCCAGCTTTTCATGCCATTTTCTGAACTATCTGTCACCATTCTTTTGATAATGTTTACCAAAATCTTGTTGCTGGATTCTGCCTGGCCATTTGACTGCGGGTAGTAAGGATTGGATTGGATCATCTTTATTTTGTATTTGCTTGCAAATTCTTCAACTTCTTTTGAAATAAAAGATGGCCCTCGATCCGTCACTATGGTTTCGAGCACCCCAAATCTATGCAGAATCTTGGTTTCAATAAAATTTTGGACTGCAGCTGAGGTTATGGATTTTACAATCGAAGCCTCTACCAATTTGGTAAAGTAATTCGTTGCTACAATGATGAAAGTGTGCCCCTTGCTAGAAGCCGGGTAAATCTGCCTGATGAAGTCCATTGCCCATCCTCTGAAGGGCCAAGGCTTGACTACTGGATTTAAAGGCACAGAGGGTACATGTTGGAGAGGACCGTACCTTTGACATTCCTCACACCCTCGGGCATAGGACTTGCAATCTTTTTCCATGTTGGGCCAAAAATAACCATACCGCCTAAGTAACCACCTCATCTTTGTTCCCGCCTGATGTGTTCCACATACTCCTTCATGTACTTCGGCCATTACTCTCATGGATTCCTCTTGGCCTAAGCATTTCAATAATAACCCGTCTGGAGTCTTCCTTAGCAGGTCTTTCGCCCATAAGACATACTTAGTTGCTTGCTATTTATTCTTTTTGCTGGTGGATGAAGAGGGATCTTTCAAATGATGGATGATGGGCGACCTCCAATCTTCTATCTCAGTTTCCTAAACCATTACATCCAAGCTGAATCCCCTTTCCAGAATAGAAGGATGATTTCTCCTTTGAATCTCGACATCCAACCTATATCTTCTTTCCTGTATTGGCATGCCTGAGGCTAATTGTGCCATCTCGTTAGCTGCTAGGTTGGTTCACCTGGGAACATGACTCACCGATATCTCATAATCCCAATAACTCAGCAATTGCGTGGCCGCCAAGTAATATCCTGCCATGGTGATATGTCTACACTTAAACTCCCCATTTAGCTGGTTTATTACCAATTCTGAATCACCAAACACCTCAACTTCCATTGCCCCTAGATCCATCAAGATTTCCAAACCAATTATTAAGGCCTCATACTCTGCCTGATTGTTGGTATTCCCTTGATAATCCAAGAGGAATGAGTAGTAATGATAAATCCCTTGAGGGTTGATAATTACAATCCCAGCTCCTGAAGCCTTATGAGTATAGGAACCATCGAAATAGAGCTTCTAAAGAGTAATCCACAAACCAGTCACTCTTCTTATCTCCTGCTAGACCCACTCCTCTTTGCCCAAAATCCCTTTGCCTGGCGGGATCCAAACATTAGTAACTTCCAGGGTTCCTGGTATATTGATTATCTCATCTTGAGATTCCTGATGCTCCGCCAAGAAGTCAGCAATTGCTTGGCCTTTTACTGCCCTTTAGGGGACCTACTTAAAGCTGAATTCTGATAATGCTAGAATCCACTTCCCAATCCTTCCTGTTAACATCGCATTTGACAACATGTACTTTATCACATTTGTCTTGGCGATGATGTGCACGTGACAAGGTAACATGTAATGTCTCAGCTTATTGGCAGTAAAATACAGAGCTAAGCACAATCTCTCTACCGGGGAATACCTTGTTTCTACCTCGGTCAGAATTCTACTGAGGTAGTACACTGCCTGCTCCTTCCCGCCTTCATTATTTTGAGCTAGCCAACTCCCAATTGATTTATCTGAAGTGGAGATATATAGCTTTAAGGGTTTTCCCCTCTGAGGTGGTACCAACACTGGCAGAGAAGTTAAATAAGCTTTGATACTATCGAAAGCCTCTTGGTGCGGTGGTCCCCACTCGAAATTCTCCTTATCCTTCAGTCTTAATAAATGAGTCAGCAGTTGGATCTTGCCCGCTAGATTGGTAATGAATCTTCTTAAGAAATTAATTTTGCCCAGCAGCCTCTGGAGTTACACTTTGTTGGTGGGTGAAGGCGACTCCATTATCGCCTGTGCTTTGTTCTTGTCCACTTCTACCCCTCTTTGATGAACCAGGAATCCCAAGAAATTGCCCGCTCTCACTCCAAACACACACTTCTTTGGATTCATCTTCAATTTGTGGATCCTCGTTCTTGTCAATGCCTGCCTGAGGTCTATCAGGTGCTGCTCTTCTGTCTTGGATTTCACCACGATGTCATCAATATACACCTCTATATTATGGCCAATCAGATCATGAAAGATGGCATTCATCGCCCTTTGGTAGGTTGCACCAGCATTCTTGAGTCCGAAGGGCATGACCAGATATTCATATGCCCCCACATGCCCAGGGCACCTAAAAGCTGTTTTATGTATATCATCCGGAGCCATCCTTATCTGATTATACCTGGCATTTCCATCCATAAAAAGATAAGACTTTGTGTTTTGCTACTGCATCTATGGATAGATCTGCCATGGGCATGGGATACTCATCTTTAGGTGTAGCGCCATTAATATTTCTGTAATCAACACAACATCGTACTGCTTTTGTTACGGCTTTTAAAACGGGTACAATGTTGGCTAATCACTCCACATATTTGGATGGCCTGATAAATCCGGCTTTTATGAGCCTCTCAATCTCTTCTTTGACCTTCTATTCTATCTCATTCGACATCCTTCGTAGTGTTTGCTTAACCGGCTTATATCCTTCCTTAATGGGCATTATGTGTTCCACCAAGGTTGCATCTAAACCTGGCATCTCAGTGTAATGCCAAGCAAAACAATCTCTGAATTCTTGCAATAGACAGATAATCTATGCCCGATCCTCACTCTCCAACAAACCACTGATTTGTATTGGTCTTGGATCCTCCTTTGTTCCTAGCTCAATAACTTCCAAAGGATCTTGGACCTCTGGTGGTGGCTTATTAGGTTCTGCACACAAAAATTCGACTAGCTTCGGGCTCTCGGGCAATTCGTCTGGCTCATCTAGTTCATATATACACTCGGCCATTTGAATGGCCCTTTCCAATTCTTCTTGACAAGATTCCTCCTTGCTTTTATCCTGGCTGGTTGAAGCTCCTTCCTGCCATTCCTGCTCTTCTCTGTCTAAGAGCTCTTTTTCTTGTCTTCTTCCTTTCCCATACACCAACAGTCGTTTTATCAGGGATCTGACTGCCATTACCTGATCTTTCCTTTTTTGTTCTATCATTGATGGTGTAGGGGTGTTGGGATGATACAAGGTCTATCCCCTTCCTTTCTAGTAAGGAGCATTCCTTGTTCTAGAAGCTTGTGGGCCGTCACCTTGGTAGGGCGGCCGTTCTCATCTGCTCCCGAACATTTCAAGATTCCTACGTTGGGATTGTAGAAACTTGCTTCCGCTACATTGGCTGTGGGAAGAAATGGCCGTGATTCGGCCTCCACCATCTCCCAAAAGTCTGGCCCTTCTGTGTTTACCTCATGATAAACAGCCACTTGCTAATGTAGGGTGGAAGGTATAGCAAGACTTTGGTGGATCCAATCTCTTCCGAGTAAGGCTCCATAGGTGGAGGTGCAGTCCACCACAAAGAACGACAGCATGATCTGTTTAGACCCCAAATCTACTTCTAAAGGCAATATCCCAAGAGTCTTGATGATAGCTTCCGAGAAACTAGAAACTGTGAGGTCTGTAGGAATAAGATCCTCTGTGCCTCCCCAATTTTTTTATCTGCTTGGCCGGTAGTACATTAACAGCTGCCCCTTCATCAATCAAAATCTTCTTGAAGAGCACCCCCTCCAAATGAGCTGTCACATATATGGGCTTCAGATGATTGGCAAGCGAAATGTTCAGGCGGTTGAACAGTTGCCCCTCCATCAATCAAAATCCTCTTGAAGGGCACCCTCTCCAAATGAGCTGTCACATATATAGGCTTCAGATGATTGGAAAGTGAAATGTTCGGGCGGTTGAACACCATCTTGTCTGTATGGATCCTTAAAGGACCCTCTTTGGATGCTTCAGATGATGCAGCTTTTCCCGACTCTCCTTCTTCCGCCATCTCTACATTGACATGAGCCATCATCAGCTTAGTTGTTACGTAATCTCCTTCTATGTCGGCGGGCTGATTTGGTTGGGCAACAAACATGGCAGATAGCACATACGCCATGTTTATGTGAAAGTTGCTAGGCTCTGGTAGTTCCTCTTTTTTGCTTCCAATCTAGTCCATGAACTCATCCAACCAAGCCATCGCATCTGGTGGAAGCAGTGGTTTTGGTGCCTCCTTTAGTTGATTCACACCTGAACATGGTGTTTGTTTTGGAACTTCCCCGAAGGAATCCTCTAATGATAGAGAAGGTTGTTTTCTCTCAAGTGAGACCGTTCCAAAACAAATAGGCTACTCTATCTTCCATCCAGGAGTTGGCACCATAACCATATCTTCTTGAGCTCTCCTCAAGATTCTATATTTCCCAAGGTGTAGGCTTTATGGCACATGGTTTCCTTCGCCTTCAGTCTTGCTATTAGCCTTTTCCACCTCATTCTTACTTATCCAGCGGAGCTGACTACTCCCCCCAGATGACGTTTTCTCCAACTTTTGATTTTTGGATGCTTCTGACGTCGCAGGGGTTTTTAAGGAATTCATGTACACTTTGTGTTGCCTCTGAACCCTTCTGACCATGGCGGCTCCCATTTGCTTAACAGGCTGTCCATTCTTCCCGACCACATACCATTTTCGCCCGAGGCGGGCAGGATTATCTTTTGTGACAGGGTTTGTTATCCTATCATTCCTCTTGACCTCTCTTCCCATATGGCCGTACTGAGAGTGCCCTGCACTTCTCTCTTTCAGCTTCTTGGCATCTTTATCCTTTGCCTTCTCAGAAACTTCATGGTTACGAAATATCTCTGATAAAGCCCTTGGTTGGGAATCGTCTCCCAACCGCTGAAAGACACTTCGGGAGGTATCCTTTCCTGCAGTTCGCCGAGCTTTCTCTTGTGCCTCTTTTCTCTTTTGTTCTTCATTCCTCCTGATCAATTCATGATCTATGAGGGCTCCTGTGGGCGGTATTTCGAGCTCACACTTACATTGGTACTTACTGCACAACACCCTCCCTTTGATTATTGCAGCTCTTGGATATTCGGGCAAGTTAACCACCATTTTTATGGGTTTGTCAACCAGTCTTCTTTCTTCTTCTCTTGTGACCTTCTCTTTTCCCTTCTCCACCCAGGCCATACTGATCATATTTATAGGGGCTTCTGAGAAGGGATCCATATGTTTATCCGTCACCGCAGCTTCTTCTAGTTAGTTGGTCTTAACTCCCCTTTTCTCCCTATCGTCTTTCTCCCTAAGGTGAGGTAAAGACATAGGAATAGGTGGCTTTAGAACCAGATCATCTTATTTTCTGGAGCCTGCGGAGGCGTTCTCCAGTCTTTGTAGCATGTGCAACAAAGCAGTTTGCAAATCTTCTGATCCCTTTGACATACTTCTTTGATCAAAGATCCCACCGGGCGTGCCAAAACTATGTTCGTGGCTGAAATTTCTGTGGGGGATGCTTCCTGGCCGATGAGCACACAGCTCCCCGAGAGGTTGGCGCCGGTTGATGCTTTATGTCGGGCTCCTGCTTTACTGGCAGGCTTGTCGGGCAAAGCCTGTCGCGCAAGGCTGAAAGAGAAGGACATAGTTAACTTTGAAAGGTGCCTTTGTGATGCCTTAGGTGTAGGCCTTGGCGCCGGATGTTTGAGTTGTAATTATATATATTCGAGAGACTATGTTAGTTATTGACAGGTGTCTTTGTGGGGCCTTAGGTGTAGGCCTTGAGGCTTCCCATTAATAACTAACTTAGTACTCGAATACATAAGGTTCATTTTCTTGATTCTATGAGTTTTATGACCATCATACTTCTGATTACCTGAGCCCGAAGAGCAGAAAGAATCCAAATAGGTGCCTTTGTAGGGCCTTGAATAGGCCTTGAGGCTTCCCATCAGAACTTCTTCTATACTCCACGTTCTAGCCCGAGGAACAGGATGAATCCAAATAGGTGCCTTTGTAGGGCCTTGAATAGGCCTTGAGGCTTCCCATCAAAATTCATTCCGTACTCGAATGTTCTATGGCAACCATAATATAACGGAAATAAAACTAAATGATAGGTTGATTACTTGCGCCCCAAGTAACTTCGGACTTCTTGTTATCAAAGCTTGTTGTGAATGAGTTAAGTCCACATTAGGTTCTTTTTTTATGCCTTGAGGCCAAGGACTTTTAGAGTAATCAAATCTTGTATGCCCGAGGGCTTAGAACTTAGATCTGGCTTGAACTGTGAAGACATATTCAAATCGGATTCAAGCTCTGAGAAAGTCTTTTAATAGCCATATTACTAGAAATAACTTGGATACAACTTGTAGTATACAACATATTGCTAGGCTAATGAATGAAAAGAAAAAAACAAAGAGGGTCGGGCAGGGCTGATCGTCTTGCAACTTTCTATCTTTGTGGTTTATCAGGAGGTTTGAAAGCTTAGAAAAGGGGTTGGGAGGTCAGTTTACAGAAAGAAATCGATACTACAGTAAGAGTTGAATAGGGTAGCAGAGTTATTACAAAGGGTTTATCCCGAAAGGGATGAAGGCTTGGGCTGACTACAGCTTCGTTTTGAAGGCAAATCTGGCTTTGAGCAGAATTTATGCTTTTGTTTATTTGTTTGAGTGTCCTTGACTCTGATTTTGTTTGTTTGAGCAGAGTTTGTGCTTTTGTTTGTTTGTTTGTTTGAGTTTGTGCTTGTGTTTTTTTTTTGGGCCAACTCCCTTCTAAGCCAAAAGTTTAAGTTTTAACCCAAACACAAATGTTGCTCTCTCTCTCTCTCTCTCTTTCTCTCTCTCTCTCTCTCGAGAGGATAAAGGTAATATACACCAGCTCGATTATGGCAATCAATCATTATCCGTCTCAAGGCAACCAGTTGCCTTTAGTAGAAGTTGGGGGAATAGGATCCTATCTGAATTCTCTTTGTGAGGATTCCAAATATCACTTCATCGTGTCCTTTCATCTAGTGCAAGTGGGAGATTGTTGGAAATGTGCCCTAAAACTAATCATATGATGATACTTTACGAACATTTCACATATTAAACTAATCTAGTTTAATATCAAGGGCAAAGATTATGGTTTTAAGTTGTCTCATATAAATGTTATATGCTTAAAGGATAAGTCCAAGGAATATGTAATTAGGAGAATGTAATTTAAACAAGTTAGATTAATGAGACCATTCTCTTTCGTATACATATCCTAAACGTTCCTGATCATAGAATTGCCAATTGGGCATTGACAGTCCGTTAAGATCAGTACATGCTATGTCTTCTCACAGGGAGAGTGACTAGTCTCGAGTCATTGGTGTGATTGACACCAAGACAAGCATGTAGGTGCTCAATAACGAATGAGTCCACTGAACACGATCAACGAGGAGTTCTCATACTCATGTCACATGAGAACTCATGGTTGGGATAATGCAAAGTAGTCATTTGACTTGAGGCATCATAGTTGTCTTGTGGTTAGGTCCTTGATCTTTCACTATGTCAAAGTCACCCCGTCAGAGGGTGTCCACGGCATAGTTAGGGTTAAGCCACTTAGCCATGGAGGCAAGTGAATGCGCAACAAGGGATCTCTGACCTTCAAATCGTTTGAGGGAGAATACTCTATGATATGATTAAGAATCTCTGGCCAGAGTATGAATGAGATTTAGGAAGTCATTCCAAATCACATTCAAGGTAATCATATAAGTAAACGAATCACACTTGATAGTCGACATGAATAAACTATCAAACTAAACAATGTGGTCAAAAGTATTGTATTAGAGAAAAACCGTATTGCATTGTAATCCTAAACTGAATAGGTTCTCCACCTCTTCTGATTAGCTTGGGTAACCATGACATACTGCTAGGTGTCACTCATGGTTTGTGGAAGCCCTAAACGTGTATAATCACTAAAGGGAGAATTGAAAGTAAGTTTCAATTCACTATCGATTTGAAAGAGTTCTAATCGCCCACTGCCTCGCTAAAAGGAACCTAATGGATCGTACACCGTGTAAGGCAGAGATTGAAGAAACAACGGAGATGAGTAAGGATAATTAAATGGTTTAATTATTCATGGCAAGGATTAATTAATATGATTAATTAATCAAACGAATAAAGTTCGTTAAAGACCTCGGGTTAGTTTTGGGCCTTAAGGCCCAATGGGCTTCGAACGTCAAGCCCATTGACTTAAGTTGTATGACAACTTAATGACTAAATATTCACAAAGGCCCAAATAGCCCAATAACACCCTATGGCCGGCCATATTGTTAAAGGAGTGGGTTTTGGACTTAATTACAAGTTTGCCACTCAAATGAATGTAGGTATAAATATGACTTTATAGCCAAAATTCATTTAGGGTTTCTTTTAGAGAATTGGAGAGAACATATCTCTCCCTTTTCTCTCTAAGAGGCCGGCCCCCTTGGAGGAGATTAGCTAGCAATCTCTCATCCTTCAAGGTCACTCATTTCTTCTTAAAGTCTCTCCTTGGTGTGGAAAGTTAGAGGTTCTCAAATTTGGGAACTTGGAGAATTTTTTCTACCATCCTCCTCCAAGAAATCGATGGATCTAAGAAGCAAGGAATGAAGGCCCTATCTCTTGGGTGATTATCCTTTGCTTATGCAAAGAGGAATCAACAAAGGTATAAATTTCTCAACTCACTTTGTTTTGAGTTGAGTCTTGGTTCACCTAACTACTAGGCTTTGAATTTCATGGGTAATGTTTTGTTTTTAAGTGTATACAAGCATGATTCCGCCTTTTAATTGTTAATTGCATGCTATAAATGTTGCTTAAATGAACATATTTTTCACAAAATTTCTTTCAGATGAGCCCATCAAGCTCCATGAAATCTCAACCGCACTTTAAGATAACCGACCCGCTAGAAAAACTCAGACTAGTTGACTAAAAAGTCAACTGTCAATCAAAGTCGAAATCAGGGTCCATAACCCTAGAAATCTAAACCGGAAGATCTGCCAATCGGATCTCTGATCCATAACTTATTTAATAACATACTAAAATCCCACTACGATCCGACGGTCGGATCTCTACCAATCACAATTTTTTAGTGGCGGTCAATGTTTTATTTTACGAACTTACAAATCCATTTCGGGAAGATCTGTAAGTTCCAACTATCCTCAAATATTACGTTCTATAACACATTAAAGTTTAGTATCGGTCCAACAGTCAGATCGTCGATTGAAATATTGATCAAGTAATGTATCGTAATGAAACTAAGTTCAAACAATCAAACTATGTCATACATATATCAATTATGAAATAAGGGCATCTAATTGAACTTAGAAAGGCACCATCGGCCCACTGGCCCCGAGCCGCCACGGGTGGGAGTCAGCAGCCTCGACTTGCCGGAAAATTTAACTATTTTAAAAAATTACCAAATGTTACATAAATGTAGATCTCAATGAGTAGAGAAAGTTTCATACCTGTGACCAAGGCCAATTTGGCCAAGAAAGACCCCAATTTCACTCAAACCCGCATGAAACCCTATAATGGATGAGCTTTGATCTGTCATCTCTGGTGTTCCACCGCCCCTACAACTGATTGGGCTTTGCTCCAGGGATTAAGGAAAGTCTACCAATGGTGGTCGTTGACGGTGTTGCTTTCCCTACTGGCAAAATCGCTGTTTTTGTGCACCCACCAGTGCAGTTTCACCCAAAATCAAGCCAATTTTCACAATTTTTTGGGCGGAAATGGGAGGGAGAACGACTGGGTTTGAAGTAAGGATCATTTTGGCACCGGTCCTCTCGTCAACGGTGGCCAAAAATGAAAAATATGGTCGGATCGGGTCAAAAATGCAACTGGGTCGAAAGGGGTCTAGGTTCCCCTCCTTCTCCTTCCCTCATTTCCCCTCCTTTCTTCTGATTCTGATTGGTCATCTCCTCGATCATTTTCCTCCTTTCTCTCATTTCTCTTCTTGTCTTTTTATCTCAGCTGTCCACGTGTCATCACAAATAATGGCTTCAACAATCTGGAGCCTTCTAGATCAAGCCAAAATTACAAAAATGTCTCTAACCTTAAACGTTAATAACTTTTTCGTTATACCTCCGTTTCACGAACAGTTTGCGCCTATGCGTAAGATGGATCTCTATTCGAAAATATAAATTATGAACTTGAAAGGTCTATGGATTTTAAATAATTAATTTCCAAACTTCAAACTTCGTAACTAGTTTATTTAAAATCTAAATTCAAATAAATAAATCTAAATTCTTGAAAAATAATATAAAATCTTAATAATTCAATTACGTAGATTATAACAGTGAAATCTAGGAATGGAATTTCACGCTTCGTCATCTCATACTTTTAACACAATAGTGTATAATATTGATACAAAAATTGTGCAAAAAAATGAGGTAACGAATAGTCCATAAAGAATTTCATTTTTTTAAATCTCCTTACCATTTCTCTCTCAAGTTTTAATAGATGAGCCTCTGTGCCTTTGAGTGTGGGGGTACTATTCCATATCACGGTCACATGGGCAGGACATCCAAAAAATATTAACTAACAATTATAACCCAACAGAGCTACTCATAAAGAAGTGGATTGTCAAACTTTTTTTAAGACAACTAAAGGTAGTTTAGAGCTCCACTTTGTCCCATCAAACTTGTCACTTAATACTACGGTTTATTGGTATTATTTTTATTTGTAAGTGAATAGTCTTATGTTTGATTTTTACCAAAGGCGAATTTGAACCACATTATTGTTAGCCCATTGTGAGGCTCACTCTTACTCCTTAGTGTAGATAATATCGTTTATTAAAAAAAAAAAATATATATATATATAGTATTTACAAAAAAAATTATTGTGTCAAAGGTTCAATTCTTGCCATATGCGAATTTGAATCACATTATTAGCCCATTGTCAGGCTAAGCCCACTCATTCCTCCTTAGTGTAGATAATATCGTTTGTTTGCAAAAATAAAAAATTATTGTATCAAGTTTAATATGTGTCGTTTTTAAGATCTTTAATTATTCAGAGATCATTCTTACAAAGTTTCGTCCCAACTGAAAAGCATTTCGTTATCTAATTACAACAAAGAAAAATAGACTAACAGAATGTGGCTGAAAAATGAATGAAATTTTCATGGTAAAAATCAAGCAAATGGCTAAATGATTTTCAATATGGAAGAAAATTTGTAAGGATGATTATGATTGTGAAGTGGACCCAAACGCTTGGTTAACAATGTATATATTAAGTAATTAACTAGTTAGTACTTGAGCATGTGTGTGTAAATTACGAGAAACAAGAATAGACATGGTTGGGGGCTGGGCCATGAGCTTACAAGCTGTAGAAGTACTGCAACCCATTGCAATTCAACATTCATTTGTATAGGCCCAATTATAAGCTATCAGATGTTTTCTTTTAAGTGGATAACTTGAAATTTTTTACATTGAAGTAAGGGCCTAACATCATCTCTAACAGTCTCTACAAATGTGTTTTATTGTTTTTCTAATACATACGATATTACTTACATTAAGAGGTAGGGGAGGGAACAAAACTTCCAAATAATTTGGTTCGGGTTGTTTTTTATAAGAATCAAACATAAGATCTTTTATTTATAAATAAAGAAGAATACCACTAGACTGTAGTACTAAATGAAGAAGTTAAGGTTCCACCATAAAACTAAGAGGTATTTGTTGATTTGCCATATGAACTTGTATCGAGCTGCGAATTTCCCCTTGAGCTTTAATTTTAGCTGATTACACCCTTGAACTTTTATAATTAGCCAATTTCCCCATTGAACTTTCATTTTAACCGATTATCCCCCTGAACTTTTATAAATAGCCAATTCTTCTCCTGGCGTTAGATTCTAAAAACTTTTATTCAATTTTTCATCCATCCAATTTTCCATCATTTTTTCCCTTATACAGTTGTCATGTGTTGTTTTCGTGATCAAGATAGGTAGAAAATTGGATGAATTTTTTTAAAATCTAGCGCCAGGGGGAATTGGCTATTTATAAAAGTTTGGGGGGGGGGGGTAATCGGCTAAAATAAAAGTTCAAGGGGTAAATTGGCTAATTATAAAAATTCAAGGGGGTAATCCGCTAAAATTAAAGTTCAAGGGGGAAATTGGTAGCTCCATACAAGTTCAGGGGGCAAATCGACAAATATGCCTAAAACTAATTAGCAATATGGCGAGTAGCCTAATTACTTATAAGCACATGTAAGATCTCTTCTTTCTCTGATTTGGGATTGATACTTTCAACACTAAGTGACTCTTTCTTGTTTTTTTTATTCATTGATATATTTACATTATGTGTGTGTGGGAATAAATTGATTACGAAGTTGCCATTTACAAGTGAAAAGGAAAACCACTAGATTGTAGTACTTAGAGTATCTATAATCATGCTCTCTATTTCTTAGTTAAATTTTAGCAAAAGAGGCTATAAAGTTATTACTTTGGGAGATCCCTAAAAGATTCGGATAATACTTGTGTACTTACTTTCTGATTTGGTCCATGAAAAAAATGTCGCATGTTCCTTGTTTTTAAAGTCTAAGAAAAATTAAATAACATATCCGTTTTTTTTAACAATTAAACATGTGTTATAATATTATTGGATAAAATCAAAATGTGAGTTCTCCTCGCGAGTACTCAAGTATTATCAAAAAATTTCTACTCTAATTATCTTATCTGGTTTAAGAAATCATAATTGACACACCCCGACCAAAGTTGAGACGTGATGGCCGTCACGTGAGGGTGACGTAGCCAAGTGTACAATAGAAGTGCATACGATAATAAGAAAATGTGAATAAATAAAAACCAACTAAAACTTAGCTATACTAAAGATAATACTAAGTGTGAGGAAGCAACCCAGTCAAACTACAAACGTTTCAGAGAATAGGTATCACAAGTGCAGTCAAACTGAACAAGTACTAATTATACAAACTAGGGAGAAAATCCCTACACTTATTTATGGAAATATTAGACCACCGGGAAGTTCTTGTGAGCAACCAAAGATGATCAGCTACCTAGAACCTGGTGATGCGAAAATAACTTAACACACAAATTAAACCCTCTTGTTGTCAATTGTAGTAAAGAATGTAAGTAGGGATCGTTCTAGGCCGGGGATTAGGAGGGATTGCTAAAACACTTGAAACTGACTTAAATATGTGAAAACAAACTTAAAAGCATGAAATTAAACTTACAAGACTCAAAACAAAGTCACAAGACTCAAAACAGATTATAGAGACTCAAAATTGCCTAAAAACAACTCTAAGGCAGTTTCTGCCACTAACACAAAGTTTGGACGAAAATTGATGTTATCTTGACTTAAAACACTTAAAAACACAATCTAAAACAAGTACTAACTAATATGACTTAATAAAATAAAGGGGATTTTGGTTTTGGACAAAAATAAGGAAAACAAAGCAAGAACAATTTAAACAGATTCTTAGACAAATTTAGGTGAATTGATGGGTGATGGGTTAAACTATGGATGATGGGCTAGCTAGAGGGTTCTTCTCCACACATGACATACTTGCACATAAACCAATTTTTAGTTGTTCTTTCGATCAATCATGAAACTCAACACCCCAGGTTAATTAAGTCCGCTTAAATTAACCTTCAAGTTCTCCTTAAGTTATTGAATTGGATGGGAAAGCGCATACAACAATTCAAGCATTCTTCAAAAGTCCTTTACGTGAATAGCACAATAAAGATACAATCAAAGATCATTAAGCATCATGAAAACTATAAGTATTGACGAGACATTCGTTACTATGATGAGCATGAAACTCCTGCCAAGAATTCATTTAACGCGATCGTTTATAAGCGACCTCCACTACTTATGAATATAAATTTGTAACTATTAGGTGAAACTCCTTTATACTCTAGCATCATATTCATGCATGCAAACTAAGTGTGCACTCTTAATAAACATACACGAATAAGTTATCAATCAAGCAGTTAAACAAATTGAATTCACAACTTATGAAATCACAACTGAAGGTGATCAAATCATATTGCAAGTATGAACATGGTTTCAAATTCCCCCCTAGCTAAGGGGGGTTTAGTTCCTCATACTTACAAAGCAAAGATAAACAAATTTAGACATTGAAAACAAAAGAAAGAAAACACCTAAATGCTCCAACGATCCAAGTTGGACAACATGCACGTCCAAGCACTTTCCTTCCCTTCCTTTGCTACGGCACAAGGTGTTGGTGAGTGTTTGAAGGTTTGGTTGTATGAAGGAATGGATGTGAAGATGAACGGATGTGTTTGGATGAAAGTTGTATTGAATTGGGGATGAATTATCAAGCAAAAATTGAATGTAATGGCTGCCACACACACTTCCTTTTATAGAGGAAGTGCACGGCATGGAGGGATGGATGGTGGTGTGAGCAATGATTCGAAGGTGAAAGTGAAGTAATGATGCAAAGCATGAGGGGTGAAATGGAGTGGTGTTGCAGCTATGAATGCAAGTGGGGAATATGAATGATTGTGCACATCGTAGATAAAGGAAAGGGAGGTGGAATGGTGCAGAAATTAGTCATAGGTGCAGGTGGCTTCATGATGCACGGCATGGGCGAGGAAAGTGAAGGAGTGGTGCATCAATGAGTGCATGTAGTGGAGGTGAAAGTGAATGAAATATGATGGGTGAAGGGGACAAGGGATGTGCACCACTTGAGTGCAATGATTAAATGTAATGATGCATGAAAACAGAAATAATGAAGGGGACAAGGGTGAGTGTTGTGGTAATGAGTGAATGTAGTGGTGTATTTTATGCCCATGCCGTGCCTTTCCTTTGCCCATATGTGTGTGTTTCCTTTGCCCATTTGCACACACATGTTCCTCATCATTTCAACCACAAAACAAACATATTTTCTGTCCTCCAACCTATCCATGCAGTTTGCATGTGTATGAATGTCATCCTTGCATGTGTGTGAGCTGTTTGATGTCTCCTCCCTTTGCATGTGTTTGTGCCTTCTCTTTCTAGCGATGCATTTCCACTTGCTCCAAAGCCAAATGAGTGCAATCATAACCCCATTTGTTGCTAAGTGTTGATGACAAAGCAAAACACAAAACAAGTGCCTTTACTTTCTCATTTTATTAGCCAAATCTGCTTAGCCCTTTTCTGAACCTTTCAGTGTTACAATGCCCGTAACTTCTTCTAGAAAAAGGATATTAACAATCTGTAAATTGCTCCAGAAAATAGACATCCGTAGCTTTCCAAGCATATAGGGCTCATTCTCTCATTCATTCTGAGCTGTTCGTAACATGCTTCCAAAGTCAGCTAATCTGCACAGGCAGTTTTGACAAATTTGTTACTTAATATCTCACTTGTGCTATTTTTCTTTTCTTTGCTTGATAAATCACACAAAACACAAAAACATAGTAAATAGCTCAAAAATATAAGGAACTAACTAAGAAAAGACAAATGAATTTTATGTAAAATATATATAAATATGAGCTTATCACCTGGAGGCGCACAAAATAGAAGGATGAGTGAGCCAAAACAAAGCGTTTGAAACACATTTATCTTTTATGAACATAGTAACCCCTCACTGTAAAACCCATATAGTTTCCAAAAAATAATACTACACACACACACACACACATATATATATAACAATGCACAAGGGCAATGAAACCCAAAATATGCCATGTCATAACATTTCAGCTCTAAATCATGTAAGCCAGGTGTAGAATCAATATAAAATAACATGCCAACTGGAGTCACCTAATGTGACCTAGATGATTGGAATTATAACTTATCAACCTAGGCTAGCACACAAGTTAGAGTCGCCTATGTGACATGTACGACATGCTGCGTATAAATATGTATGCTCAAGTGCTACGATCACGTGAAGGCTGTGCGATAAATTGCGGGTCACCTACAAGTCGGAGGCTAACACTAGATGTCACATCCCGGCCCGGGGCGGACCACTTCCTGGGCCTACTCTACCACTGTAGCACGATGTTGTCCGCTTTGGGCCCCGACCACGCTCTCATGGTTTTGTTTCTGGGAACTCATGAGCAACTTCCCAATGGGTTACCCATCATGGGAGTGCTCTGGCCACCTTCTCACTTAACTTCGGAGTTCCGACGGAACCCTAAGCCAGTGTGCTCCCAAAAGGCCTTGTGCTAGGTAGGGATGAGAATATACATTTAAGGATCACTCCCCTGGGCGATGTGAGATGTTACACCAGACTTGGATCCAAGGTGAGCGTGCGGTGCGGGAGGTGAACGATCACGTGAAGGCTGGCTCTAGCCCCAGGCGGGAATACTAATACCGAGGTGCAGCCCCGATGAGCTATAATTAAATATAAGGAAAACTAATGAAAATGGCTTGAAAACTTTGAGTTTTAATGATAAGGACAAAATAAAGGGTAAAGTGAATAGTACCAGGATTGACTTTTTAGTGTAAAAATGTGGTTTTTCGTTAAAGTGAACAGTACCGGGTGCTTTTCGTTAAAGTTCCCTTAAATATATGCATACCAATGCAATACAATCCATTCAATCATATCATACTCACTTGAAGCTTACTTGAATCTCCGCAGCATCACACAATATAATTCACAAGTAAAGTAGTTCAATACTCAAAAGGCAACTCATTTATGACATGGCATTCAAAGCATAAATCATTTAAGAAAAACATTCTGGAAACCGTAACACACACACACACACACACACACACACACACACACATATATATAGAAAGCAAATGCCCACTCACTGATAGGTAGCAGGATCGTAGCCCCCTAGCTTTGCTTGTCCACGCTCATCCTCAGGGTACGACTCACCTATATACGAAATAACTAATTTAACGTTAATTCGATAGCACATAAACAAAACCTAGTATTCATTCCTTATACGTTGCTCAAGTGAGGTGTTTGAATATACCAACATGATCTACTCGACAACACGAACACCCCCATATTTTTAGAAAAAAATTTTGAATGTCACATGCGCCCTCACGCGCCGGCCATGCGCAGGCACATACTTGGCACACTGACGGAATCCCTAACAGCATTAGGGAATATTCTATTAAAATAGTAGAATATTTGGTTAAAAACTAATCGGGTGTTACCTGACGCCATTAGAATATTCCGTTAAAGTTAATGGAATATTCTCATTCTTCTCAGTGGAACTCATAGGAGCTGTCGTCTGTACTCGCCGATTTCTGGAAAAATTTTAAAACTTAATATCTACTTCAATTCTCAACCAAAATCTATGAAATTTATATGGCTTTGAAGGTCTTGAAGAGTAGAACATAATCGTACCTATTAAGAGTCCAAAAACCAAAGGAAAATGGTTGGAAAACCCTTGAAAAAAACCAGTCAAAACTAGAATCCTTTGAACTCGTGTGTCCCGACGTCCAACTACTCCAAACTAGCCTAGGGTCCATATAGAGTCGATTAGGAACCTCCTTGAGCCTTAAAATCTTGGAAAAAAGCCACGATCATGTCGGAGTTAAAAAACACCTCACCGAAGGTTATGGTTCCTCATGTTAAAACACGTTAACTCACCTAATGAATGGTATCATGAGATTCCAGAGCTCGAGAGGAGTGTGAAAATGGAAATCTTGAGTTCGATCTGTGAAGTTTTGGTATAGTTTGAGTGTGGGTGCTCTCGGGTGTACGTACGAAGGAGAAGGATCGAGAAGAGGTGAGAGGGTAAGGATATGCACACGTGTGTGTGTGTGTGTGTGTGTGGGATTGACTAGAATAAAATGATAATAAGCCCTGATTGGGATGCCGTGAGAAAGAAGGAGAGAGAGTTAGGTTTCAATTGGCCCAAAGGAAAAATAAAACAAACCCAAAGTCTGATTGGGCCCAATAAAGTAGGAGTTAAGGTGATTAGTGGACAAAGTATAGTCAACCCTAAAATATAATCCTACCCATTATTCGGCCCTAACTCGCATCAACGCACTTGTGACATCGAGTACGATTTAATTACGTTAGCGAGAAAATTGATTTAAAATTGTATACGTACATCCACATCACTAAGCCAACGAGGGCAATATCATCACTTTACACCCTAGGGGAGGAAATATATATAATAATTTGGGACGGATCGTCACAATAATGATTGTGGATTAATAGAATAGTATCTTTATTTAAAATATTATTATAATATTGATAATTAATGCTAATCTTCAATAATTTACAAAGTTGCATAAAATACATGAAATTATCTATGTTTCACCACTCTACAAAAGTCACATGTGAACACACCTCTCTTTGATAAGTATTTGATAAATTATCCGTTATTGCTCGCTGGTCGGGCCAACCCGAACCTGGCTCCTAGTACATTTTATGTTTTTTTAATTATTTATTATTTATAATATAATTCTTACTACACAGTGCTTAGTCAGATTAGTAGTGATCATTTAATTAGGGAATTCTTATTGACACACTAAAAATCTCATTTTGTATTCCAAACTTTCTATAACTAAAAAGAAAAATACACTTGTAAGAAGTGTAGAATGAGGTTTTTTGAGTGCTAATAACATTTTTCTTTAATTAACTCCAAAAGATGCACTAATATTGTCTCAACTAACCACCTAGTCGAAGACCTTGGGTTATAGGAGGACCGATACGTGAGGTTTTATCTTAAAATGCCTCAATAAGATTGGTAGTGACCATTTAATTTTAAACTAAGATTCTTGTTGTACTCCTTCGATGTGAGATTTTGAACATCATTCCTTTAGCTTATAAGAAGCCAAATACACCAACCATCTCCACCACGGTGACATGGTCCCTCCAACCCTTACATTTGAAAACTAGGATAAATCACAAACGAACACATGTATTTGTTGCCTGGAAAACCCACCATTTGGTAAAACTCGAAGGTCAGCAATCCGACCACGCATCCACGATCTCTCTCTCTTTTTTTTTTTTTTTTTTTTTTAATAAAAAGATGGACAACTGGTGACAAGTCACTGTTATCCACCCATTCTAGACCCGAAGAGACTAAGAAAAATTTCACCCTACCCGTGACCACAATTAAGCAAACATATCCGAGCTTGTGCAACTTGTTCTTCATACATCTCCAAGCTCAGTCTTGGCAAAAGCATGGCAGCTCCTTCATGAAATTTTCATCTGTGCAGCACAAAACACTCGAGAAAGATGGTTTGAAATGACGTGACAATGAATGTAATGCATGATCATCCCTTTGTCGAGAGGTATTTTCTTTTGATTTGAAATTTGAAATTTCATATGTCAAATTTCTCTTCAAAATATTTGAGAACTTTGAATGTGCTGAATAATTTGAAAAATACAATCGAAAGCCAAAATAAACTCTTTCCACAGATGTTATCTATACAAGCGATATTAAAATACAAAAGATTGATACTTTGTCAAGACCCCTCTAATATTCCTACAGTCCCTGGTATAACTCATTTAGAGTATGATCATTCTATTTCTATGCTTGAGAGTGTTGATCCCATAAGTTTCCCGACTATGGTTGTTGTTCCTGTTCAGTCTGATTTGAACAATTCCGCATCAGTAGTTGATGTGGGTAATATGACTTTGACTACCGAGGTGACCCCAGTTGTCGATGTGAGTACTCCGGTATTGGACCAAGTTGTGAATAATGCGACATTGGTTACAAATGTCAATTTTTTTACATCGGGTGCAGATAATATGACTCTAGTTGCAAGTCCATTAGCTGATGAAGTTGATGTTGTGGTTGCTCACATAAGGTCTAATGATGATGATGGTTTTACCCCAGTTGTCTCTAAAAGAAAGAAAAAACAATCTGGTCCTATACGTAATGAACCTCATGGCACCAGGGCCTTAATGGCTAAAACTAAGCCTTATTTATGAAGTTATTATATTGGAATGCCCGCGGGGTAGCAAAGGCTTCCACTTGTCGGGTTATAATGCGAATGGTGCGTTCTCACCATCCTGTTATGCTTTGTTTATCAAAGCCCTTTGTCTCTTTATTTTCCATTAAAGCCTGGTTTGGTACTGAGGTGATTCTGAAAAAAACTAGTATAAAAAAAAGCTGGGAGGTTTTTCGTGTTTGGTAAACATTCAGCTTCAGCTTTTTCACAGTTTTGGGTGAAAAAAGCCAAAAACAAGAAGCTGCAACACCCAGTTTTGAAAAACCGGTTTTTTTTCACATCTGTTTTACATAAAAGTTTACCAAACACTATAATACTGTTTTTTTTTTTCAAACGCATTTTTACAAAAAAACGTTTACCAAACACTCTGCTGCTTTATTTCACAGCTGCTTATTCTCACAGCACAGCAGAAACAACTTTTTTTTCAAAGCACAACAATACCAAACCAGCCCTAAGCCTTCCGTGTGGAGAACTTTGAGATTGTTTCGTGTGGCTACCAATGATCGTGGATCTCAAAAACCCAATCTTTGGTTACTTTGTCATGCTGATGTCACTTTAACTGTGCTTTCCGCAACTGCTCAACAGCTTACAGTTTCTTGTATCTTAGACTCAGTATTTTGTATTATTACTTGTGTTTATGCTAAAACAACGGTGTTTGCACGACGTCAGTTATGGTATGATCTTACTTATGTGAAGTCTTCCTTTGTTAATGGTCCATGGGATGTCATTGGTGATTTCAACTGTGTTTTGGGTGCTCATGAGAAGCGCGGGGGTGTACTGCCAAATGCTAACTCGTGCTCTGAATTTCAGATGATGTCTTCTGTTTGTGAATTGGTCCACCTTCCTACGAAAGGGTTAGCATACACTTGGGGTCATGGGGTTCACAGGAAAGTTGAGATGTGTTTAGATCGGTGCCTATGCAATTTTTCTTGGATCGATATGTGATCTATTTCAGAATGTTCTACTCTCACGCTCTTATGTTCAGATCATTATCCTTTATTATTGTCTTTTTCAAAGGTGGAGGTGGTTGCTCGATCTCCATTTCGTTTTCAAAGAGCTTGGTTCAAGCATCTTGATTTTATTACATTTGTGGCCACTGTTTGGCATGACTCCAATGTTTGTGTTATCCGCTAAGCTCTGCAACTTGAAACAAAATTTGAAAACATGGAACCAGTCATATTTTGGTAATATTCATGTGAATGTGGATTCTGCCATGAGTGATCTTGATCATATTCAAAATGAAATTGATACTTTGGGCCCTACATATGATAGATTGTCCAAGGAGGAGGAATTGCGTTTAAAGGCTCATGACGCCCTTCGGATTCAAGGTATTTTTTTAAGGGACAAATCTCGTGTTCGTTGGCTATCTGATGGTGATCGCAATACTTCTTTTTTTTCACTCCATGATTCGCTATAGGAAGCATCATCATTCTTTTTCACACATTCGTAACGGGGATGTGATGTTGGAGGATCAAAATGCTATTAAGGATCATATTATCTCTTATTTTTTTGACATGTTTGCAGTTGATAATAATGTGGTTAATATAGGTCTGGTGGAGCGCGTTATCCCCCAATTAGTTTCGGTGGATAATAATCTTGCCCTCACTATTCTTCCATCAGAAGAGGAATTTTTTAAAACAATTTGTTCAATGGATTCTTTTAGTTCGCCTGGCCCGGATGGTTTTGGAGGTTGTTTTTTTGTTAATTGCTAGAGCATTGTGGGTCTAGAGGTGGTTAGTGTTGTTTGTAGTTTTTTTTTAAGCATGGTTTGGTCCTTCCTCATTTCAATTCCAACATGATTGTGCTTATTCCTAAGATCCCAAATGCTGACTCTGTTTCCCAGATGCGGCCCATTGCCCTTGCCAATTTTTCTTTCAATATTATTACTAAAATTATTGCTGATCGTTTGAGGCCTATCACTTCTCGTATTATTTCACCTCAACAAAGTGCTTTTACAAGGGGTCGTTCAATTTCTGATTATATTATTTTAACCTCTGAATGTATGAATCTTCTTGATTGTAAATGCTTTGGTGGGAATGTTGCAATAAAATTTGACATTAAGAAGGCTTTTGATACTATAGATTGGAATTTTCTACTGTGGGTCCTTCGCTCATTTGGATTTTCTAATATTTTTGTGGACTGGGTGCAGGCTCTTTTATGCTCTGCCTATCTTTCGATATCGATCAATGGATCTCTCTCAGCCTATTTTTCTTGCTCTAAAAGTGTTCGACAGGGGGATCTGTTGTCTCCTCTTTTGTTTTGCCTAGCGGAAGAGGTATTTAGTAGAGGTCTTTCGCTTCTTGTGATGGAAGGTAAACTACTTCCAATGTCTGCTCCAAAAGGTGTTTCTCTCCCTTCTCATGTTTTATTCGCAGATGATATAATTGTTTTTTTGCGAGGCACTAAGCGTAATCTACAAATGCTAATGAGATTTGTTGAGGAGTATGGTAAAAATTCAGGGCAATTTATTAATAGGGCCAAGTCACTTGCTTTTTTGGGTCGTTTCGCTCGCCCGCGTCAAACTTCCATTCTCCGTACTCTTAGGGTAACTTTGGGGTCCTTGCCTTCACTTATATAAGGGTACCTATTTTTCAAGGTTGGCCAAAACAGCTTATTTCTAAGCTATTACAGATAGGGTGCGGATAAAGTTAGCCTCATGGAAAGGTGCCTTATTGTCTCAGGCAGGTCGTTTGGAATTGCTTTCTTCTATTATCCAAAGTTTATTGGTTTACGCTTTTCAGGTTTATGAATGGCCTTCTTTGCTTCTAAAACAAGTTCAAAGTTGGATGCGAAATTTTTTTTTGGTTCGGTGACCCAAACAATCGTGGTGTGCCACTAGTGGCCTGGCGTATATGTGTTAGAACCTAGCTCCACATCTTCTACAATTGCACAGAGAAATACTAACAGAACAACAATATCATTTCATTAACTGTCTTCCTTCTCTTACAATGTACTATTTATACTCATGCTCAACTCTAATTGTCACCACAAGATGATGCCACCTGGCATCCTAACAATACCCCCCCCTTAAAACCAATCTTACAAGTAAGATTTACAATTTCGAAGTAAGTACAATTGAAAACCAGCAATAAAACTATAACAACAACATCACAAGAATGTATTAAAGGTTCACAATTTCTGGAACTTAAGCTTCAGTCCATGGTATAGCTCTCCAATAGCATCATTCCTGAAATGGTTCTGCCATTGGACTCACTTCACTAGCAATCAGCATTGCTTCTCTAGCGTAGCAGAGTAGCTCACTGCCTTGACTCCACATTACACCCTCCAAAAAAGTTGAGCAATGGTATTGACCAAATCATTTGATCAACATAAGCGTATTGCTTGTGATGGATATGACTGCAAACCAAAAGATCCATGAACATTACTTTCAAATGTTAGTTTCTTCTGCCTATAAAACATATGAACCGGATAATCCTCCCTAACATATTTCTTCCCTGATTCGATAGCAAGATGCTTCAAAAAACCAATTTAAGTTTTCCAGGTCCTTCTATGATTGCATCAGTTGCTCGGTACTGAGCACCAAAAACATGTCTCCCAATACATGTTGGCATTGTCCAATCTGGAACAAGAAGGATAACATTTCTGCAGATAAAAGGTTCTCCAAAAACAGTACCATTTAAATGGTTCCGTATGGTCCCATTTGGACTCCTCCACATCTGTTTCAAGTGGAACTCCTTAACACGAGTTTCATCTGGAGTGATAGTTGCACACTTTATTGCGACATTGTACCAGAATTTTGAGCCACCACCCTTATCCCGAATGCCCTTGCAATAGTCACGATTGAGAACAACACGGCAAACAACACAGCAAACAATACAGCAACCATTTCCAAATCTGGAGAGAGTGAACTTGCTTTCATGTTTTCTATTCTTGTCCATACAAGCTTCTAAATGATGCAATCCTAAAATACCAGCATACTCCCCATCAATGATCATGGAAGAATCAAAACTTACCTCACGTTTGACCACCGTGGAACAATCAAAACCCCGAGCACAATCTGTATTCTTGGACTTTGAATTAAAGAGCCTCTGGCTAATTGTCCCACCCTTGTCACGAATTAACTCATGGAAACCAAGCTTCAAATGCACAATAGTAGCATTTTTCATGACTTCACCATGACAAACAAGAAATTTAGAACTATGAGCATCTTTAATTTGAACATTCGAAGTAAAGAACCTACAAAGTGTACCTCCGGTGTCAGAAATCGGCATGTGATAGCCCAACTGAAAATCACAATCTGCTGAGTGTGACCTTTCATTAAACACTTGGAGTGCAAGTGAATCAATTTTCACGAACCCATCATCAGATACGGAAATTATGAAAATGAATTCTTGGGCCAAGTCGTTCGTGCAGTGAAATTCCCGATTAGACGAAGTCGACGTCCTGAATTGATTGAATTTATCGCTAAACGCAGCAACCAATTCGTTAGGAGATGAAGAACCCAGAACGCAAGCTTGAATCTTGGATTTCATGCAATCAGAATCAAGAAATGGAGGACTTTTCACAGGGTCTTCAACTTTCTTGTCGAGTAAATCGAAAACCTTTGCATTCTTTCCAGCCAATTCACTTCGAAAAAACCCAAAAATTTCTTGAAATTTGGAACTGGAACGAAACTTTGTAGAATCATCTTTGTGGTATTTGCCGTAGTCATGCACCTTCTTGAATTTCTTCAATATGGGTCGTAGACCAGAACGAGTCTTGGGCTTGTATCTTGGACGAAATTGAGACCAGAATTCATCTCTTTTCTCACGGGCTTGAATCTTTTCGTTGTGGAAGGATTGAAGCTTGAGAACAATTTCATCCGATTTCACAACAGAGATATGAGACGCCATTTTGAAGAATGGTTGCCTCGAATTCGATATTGAATCGTGACCCTTAGCCATGAGGGACCGCAATTGAAGAAGAATCAAGTCGTGAGACTTCTTGAATTCGTCGAACTGGGCTGCCAGATTGGAAACCCTCGATTCCATGGTTTTTTTGCAAAATGTTTGCGGCGTTATACAACGGAGAAGGATTGAGAGGATCAACGCTGGCTGATACCAATGTTAGAACCTAGCTCCACATCTTCTACAATTGCACAGAGAAATACTAACAGAACAACAATATCATTTCATTAACTGTCTTCCTTCTCTTACAATGTACTATTTATACTCATGCTCAACTCTAATTGTCACCACAAGATGATGTCACCTGGCATCCTAACAATATGTTGTTGTCCGAAAGAGGAATGGGGTCTTGGTCTTCGAGACGTTATAGTAATGAATCGTTCTCTACTTCTCAAACATTGTTGGGATGTAGTTTCTTCTGATTCTCTTGCATCTATTTTCTTGAGATCTCGATTTTTGGCTAAAGGTTTCTCAATTGCTTCTTCTTATAAGAAATCTTCATTGTGGCTTGGTCTAAAGAAAATATTTTTGGATCTTTTGCCTCAACTACAATGGTTAATTGGTGATGGTTCTCAAGTTCGATTTTGGACGGATAACTCGCTTGGAGAGCCAATTGCGCATAGCTTAGGCATCCATCATCATGTGGCATCCGCTTTGAAAGCTAAGGTTTGTGATTTTATTGGTCCAAATGGTTAGGTATTGCCTACTAATTTTTCTTCATCCTTTCCTGTTATTGCTGAGACTTTCACCTCGACTCCTATTTCTTTGGAGGCGGGTGTTGATAAACTTATTTGGACAAGTTCTTCATCAGGTCTCATGACTGCTAAGGATGCTTTTTCTTATTTTAATGGTCATAATTCCCAGCTGGTTTGGGGTAAAGCCATTTGGGATTCCTCCATTTAGCCTAGGAAAAGTATTACTACTTGGAAAGCTTTGCATGGACGTCTTCTTACTGATGATCACTTTCAGCATCATGGAGTGCCTTTGGTTTCTATCTGTTGTTTTTGTTTGAATGCTGCCGAGTCAGTTTTGCACTTATTTTTGGAGTGCCCATTTATTCAAGAAATTTGGAATTGGTTGTCACTCCTTTTTAATCGACCATATGTACAACGTGGTTCCTTGGAAAATCTTTTTTCATCCCCTTTCCTTGCTGCTTTGTCTTCCTCTTCTTGCCGTTTGTGGGTGCTTGTTGTTTGTAATGCTATTTGGAGCATATGGTCTTTACAAAACAAGATTTGTTTTGAGGGTGCTAAGCTATGTATGGCTCATGTCAAGGCGAGAATTCTTACGTTTCTAAAGAATCTGCCTCTTTGGTTTTTTCTTCGGTCCCTTCTACGTCAAGTGCTCCTATTTTTCAGACTTTAGGTGTTTCTCCTTTGTTGTCTTCTACCCCACATTTCATTCCTGTTGTATGGAAACCTCCTAGGGTGGGGTACCATGGATCAAGGTGAATGTTGATGGGTCATTCAAGTCTACAGGTCGTGCAGGTTATGGTGGTGTATTTTGGGACTCTCAAGGTATTTCTTTGGGTGCTTTTGCATCATCCACGAATTTTTGTAGTTCAATTGTAGCTGAGGTTCTTGCTATAATTGAGGCTATTCGAGTTGCCTGGGTGCCTGAACGCCATCACATTTGGTTGGAGACGGACTCAACTACGGTGATTCACTACTTAAACTCTCCCTAGTTCTACTATTCCTTGGTATTTGCGTGTTGATTGGAGCAATTGCTTGTGGGAGATTAGGCATATGCATGTTTTTGTTTCCCATATTTTTTGCGAGGGCAACTGTGTAGCTGATGCCTTAGCTAACTTTGGTGCAAATCACGATGCATGTTAATGGTGGTCCAACGTTTCTTCATGTGCAGCGTCTGCTTATATTTATGATCTTTCTGCTTCTACCAGCTATTGTTTCAGATGATTTTTTTTCATATGTTTTCTTTGTAAGTGGGGTTCCCTTATCATGTTACTTGCTATGTTAGTTCCATCAGTGAGGTTTGACTTAATGTCCCCCTCATTTGTATTTCATTTTTATCTTATTAAGTTTATTTCAAAAAAAAAAAATTTATACAAACGATATTGTGGGCTTGTAGAGTCGATTCGAGGACCTTGAGTGCTGGAGTAAATGGTTGCTTTCCTTTTTGTTACTGTAAGATGAAGCTAAGCATAATATGTGGTTCAAGTTTGAGTTCCGTATCAAAAACGTAGGTTTACTCCAAATCTAGTAAGGGGAATCTATTCAATCGGAAGATAGCTCTTCATGTGTTACATGACATTACATCTCTTTATACAAAGTGACGTGCACCAAACACTTTGTACTTCTCTTTATTCAATATTGAATATAGTAAAATATTACTGGCTGAGGTTTTAATAGTTTCGAATCATCCACCCTCTTCTTAATAATAATAAATTTAAAAAGAAAAAGTTATCTCCATTAATGGACTCTTTGAATAATTTATTGAGTTAAAATTTGGAGAGAAATTACAATAACATAATTCCAACTCTGATTTCTATCAAACTTAATCCCAACTAGACTTATTTAAAAGAACAGCTTTTATCTCTGTGCAACTTGAATTTCTTCAAGTAGGGTCCGTCTGGCGGCCATGATTCCTTAGCTCTTCACATGTGGCACCAATGAGAAATGCAAATGAAATAATGTGCATATTTAAATTAAAAAAGCTAAAGCTGATTTAATCAATCGAACCCTTACAGATTGAAGAAATCAAAATAGAATCTCTACCAAAAGATCTCTGCGCAGTAGCTATGAGCTAAGTTCAACATAGGTGAAGGTCTAAAACAATTTTGCTCAAAATTTTCTGAAAACAGTTGTAGCTCATGAAATTTTTTTCGAGCTAGGGTTTTTGAAATATGTGGAAGAAGGACCAAGTCAAGTGAGCTGAGAGTTGAGACCCACTGAGCACTATTAAATTATTCTTTTCCTTTATAAACAATGCAAGGCTTTTGAATTGCTAATTTTCTTACTGAATTAGAATCAGGTGTTTTTTCAATTAGAATCAGCTGTTTCAGTTGTGAAAACTGTTCTTATATATATAATTTGTTAATTTGCTTATTGAGCTTATTGGCTTTTGAATTGTATATTTGCTTACTGAGCTTATTTGCTTTTATTGCATTTTATTTTTATTTTATTCTCAACTTAAGTACAGTTTTTTAGTATAAATAGACACTTATTTATATGATACAATGATAAATTTACTTAAATCGGCAATCCACCACCCGACTAGTATCTGACATCTTTTGGAACCATTATAATACTTAATACTAATATCATCTTTATCATTTTTGACACAAAACAAAACTAATGAAAGTCACACGCTATACCTACTACAATACCATTCTTATAGATTTGTTAATACAATAGTAGATATAGACAACATACACCCTTTCAAAATGGTAATTTCTTTTATTAGATAGAAAATATATGCATTTGAGAGTTTCGATTTATACTATCTGAAAACACATACAAGACAATCATTACCTTGTTTTTAGAAGGATTGTTTCTATGTACATGAGTAATTTCATACCACTAAATCATATGAGGCAAAGATAATACGGACATGACATAACCACCATAGAATGAGCATATAAAATTTTTATACCAACATCTAATTAAATGGGTCAACATAACGATGTGACAGTCTTTTATTTGTTCACAACGTCTCTCCGTAGTTTTATTTAATTTTAGTAAGCAATGTATGATTGATGGTTTAAGTTGAAATTTGGAAAACAAGGCTTTGGATCCCTTTATATTAATTGTTTTATTTTGGGAGGACGATCTTAGCCTCACAATGTGGTAGTAATAATGTGGTTTAAATTAGCCTTTGACCAAAATCAAACCTAAGACCTCTCTCACTTACAAGTGAAGATGAATACCACTAGATGACATGTCGAGTAGTACTATTGACAAGGCAAAAGTAAAAACTCAATATTTTTTCAATTGACCAAAAAAGATGACAAAATAGTTAAGGTAATAGCGCTTGGGCATCAGTTTACATTGAACTTTACCACATTGTCATTCAAGGCAACGTACTAAATTGAAGAAACAAACTACCAGAAGCAGTTTCTGAGCTTTTGTTAACTCATAAACCTCACCAGTGCCCACTTTGTAGACACCTGAAGTGCCCCTACTAATTTTCATCTCTCTCTCTCTCTCTCTCTCTCTCTCACACACACACACACACACACACACACATATATCTCCTGTGTTACCGAGGAAACTGACTGCATTTTCTGACATTGACTGACCCGCAAGTCACCCAGCTCCGACACTCGGCCGGCCTGGCGGCGAGCTAAGCTGCCTGCAGTGAACCATTTAACCTTTTTTGTAAGCCATTCACTTAATCCATGCATTGCATATATAGTTGTCACATTTCATTTTATATCACGAAGATTTTCTCAATATATGATCATTTGTTGCCATTTAAACCACAATTAAATAAGCCAATTTACACAGATTCAGAAGATACGTAATTTCTCAGTTACTCTGCATTTTCCTGCTTTAATTTGGTTTCTATGTCATTCATGCTTTCCATGTTTTCCATGACACAAAACATGGCTGGCCGTACCTTTTGTGGAATATCTGGTTTGCATGATTTCGAGCATTAATCACATAGATGCTGCACTGCATTTTCCAATCTCTCGAGGAAAGATTTTCTCTTGAATGTGTGTATTTATATTCTGCACTGAATGTTAGCTAGGAGGGATTTGCATTTCAGTGTTTCCGCACCCGGTGTTTCACACAATGGGGGTGAGCTGAGAAATCGGACACTTTCGTTGTTTCCACAAAACTTATCTGCTAGAGGGTGACACCAGAGTCTTATATAGAGGAAAAGAGATTAATGAAACAGAGAAGTGGAAAGAGAGAGAGTTTGTAAATTGAAGGGACTCAAGGATGAAGTTTGGAGGGGGGTTTATTCCCCAGGATGGCGATCTACGATTCAAGGATCCATGGGTACCTGTGACTCCAGATAAGCTGATTTGGGCAAAGCCTCGTCCAATACCAGTCGACCCCTGCAGGAACCTCCTGCAAGGAGCAAACTGGCAGCAACAACTGACTGGAGTTTCAAGGGAGCATGTACAGGTCGGCGCTAGCTACAATGGCATGAATCAAGCTGTTAGCCCACATGGACAGCTACTTAGAAATGGAGGGCTGTATAATTCTGATGGAAGTCTGGCTGAGAAAAGTCAGATGATCAATCACTTTGCGGACTCCTACAATGCAGGCTCATTCACACAGTTGCTCCGTGGTGACAGCTCGTGCTGGAACAACTATCCAATGACGCAACTGCTGCACAATAAGGCAGCTTACATTCCCTCTGCAAACATGAATCTGAGCAGAAGTGTTGACATAGCAGCGAACACACCGCTGATTCCTATGTTGCATCCTCAGTTGGGAAACCAAGAAAACAACACGAGAAGTTACTTGCTGACCAACCAAAATTGCAGGTCTTTGGTTATGGATTTTCCTTCCCAAGTTGATGACAGTCGGCGAGATTCCAACTCACTCCATTGGTTATTTGGCAACCAAAATCATCGCTCAAGTCCAAGCTCAAACCTGTTCAGTAATGATGACAGTTCATCCCAGATAAGTCAACGTATGTACTTTAACGCGGTTCTGATATTTATTCTGCTCTAATTTGATTTCATTGATAGAAAGTTTAGAAATGAATGCTCAATTTTGAACGAATGATCGATATGCACTATTTTTTTATGATGTCCGTCTTCTAATCTAGTCTAAAATAGGCAAAAATGCGGACTATAAGAAGAAACTAAAATCTTTGAACAAGAAAAACGAAGAAATTAATACTGAAAAATAATAAACTTGACCGAGAAACTGCTTTTCTTCACAGATGGTTTCCAACCAAGCGATGATCTAAACTCCTTGCCAAGTACAGAAGTCGACACTGCCTCAGGTGTTATCGGCCAACTCCAATTCACAACAGATGAGGCCAAGAATTTGGAGAACAACCAGCTTTCTGCAATGCTGAAATCCTTGACGGATAAATGTGATAGGAAGGAAAAAGGAAAGCAGGTCATTTTTATAGAAGATGAAGCAAATCAAACAAATGGTGACGAACTCCTGCAGAACATTGTGAAGTCATCATCTGCAGCCATTTCTAAACCTTACAACAAAAACAAAGAGTCTGACAGTGGTGGTGACAGAGGGATTGATCTGAATAAGACACCCCAGCAGAAACCACCAAAGCGAAGAAAACACAGGCCAAAGGTAATCATTGAAGGCAAGCCCAAGAGGACGCCAAAGCCTGCAACTCCAAAGAATACGAAGTCTAAGGAGACCAGACCTGCAAAGAGGAAGTTTGAAAGAATGAACGTCCAAAAGGAATCGCCAAGTCAACTGGCAGACATAACACTGGAGACAGCAGACGCTAATGCTGGAAAAGGTGCAAAATCATGCAGAAGAGTGCTGCATTTTGATTTGGAAAAGACCATGGATGAAAACCTATGCAGAGCAATCGGTCAGCAAGAGGAGACACAACAAGTGAACAAGAGGACTTTTGATTTGAATTTTGACTCTCAAGGGACACATATGGGAACTGAAACGAACCAGGTGAATGCAAAGCCAGCTGAGCGAAGTGGACTGCTGAACGAATTGTTGGTAGATAAGCAGATACCAGGTACTCTGAGTAACCCTATCCATTCCATGAGTCTTATGCCAAATAACTTTACATTTCTGCCAGAAAGGCAAGTATATGCAGCCCTACTTGCTACAACAAAAGACATGCATCTGAAAAATTCGCATGTCATGAGGAGACTTGTAGAGAATGCAGATTGTGATTTATGCCAGAAAAGATGCAGAGATGAATCCACTCCAATGCAGCAACATAGCCATGCTGGAGAAATATGCCAAGATGTCATTCGAGCAAACATTAACCATGAAAACCTTCAGAAAACTAAAGAACTTGTCAACCAGGGTGATTCTTTACTAAAACTTCTCTCCCTTCCAAGTGAAGGAAGGGAATCCAAGAAGGAATTTTTTCGAACTGCTGAGCACACTCGTCTATCTACCAACAATCCACCAAGTTCACCGTCCTTCCAAGAGATACTTCAGTTGGATGAAATTCAGAAAAACAGTGGTATTCTCAGCAATGATTTTTCAGGAAGCCGTAAGAAAAAGAAAATTGAGAATAGACACTTGAGCATTAATAATATACCTAATAAAGAGTTTGAAGACTATACTGGAGTGGGGGCAGAAGTACTTTGGGGGAGAGTAAAATATTGGGCATCTTTTTGGGCTTCGGTTACTAAAGAGTTTGATAATTGCTCTCTATCTCAAATACTGTGGGATTTGTTAGCAGCAGTTAAGTGAGCTAGGTCTAGAATTGGCTACTGTAGCCAAATCCTATTGGGATTTTCCTTTCTAATTTGTTGGTGGACTTCTTATCCACTTCTATGTTTTTCACTATTCTTTAATAAAATTGTTTCTTCTCAAAAAAAATAATATGCCTAATAAAGTTACAGCGGTTGAGGAGTGTCTAAGAAAAGTTGAAAGACGAGAGGAAAATAATGTCAATTCAAATGGATTTGCATCAAAGAACCATAAAATACTGAGTTCTTACATTGAAAATAACAAAATTATGGACAGGGAGAACAAAGAGATCAGCAAGTTTACAGGTGACAGGTACACTCACTCAATCACTTCTGGGAATGGTTTTGTACATCTGCATATCTCATCCAAATCAAATTCATGCCAAGGTTCCACAAAAGTTCTTAGCTTTTCCACCCATTCAACAAGTGAAACATGTAACCAGCAAGCCTATCACTTCCCAGAAAATCCCGTCAGATAGCAAACAAGCAGGTATCTCATGATAATACGTCAGCAAAGAAGCAGTCTGAAGGAATGACTCTATCGAAAGTTTCATCAGGTACAGATAAAGTCTGTCAAGAGAAGGATTCAGCGTATGATCACAAGCAACCTTCTGCAAAAGCAATTGGTGCAAAAGCAATTGGTACTTTCCACCTTAAGAAACATCTCAATAATGTATCATCACAATAACTGCTTTCAACTCACTCAAATGATGACATACTCTTGATTTTGATGCAGGTTATCCAATAAGAACAAGATGTACTATACCAATAGATGACATCATACATCAATTTAATGGTCTGAACCTCAATGGAAGCTTCAGCGAAATTCTAGAGCAGGAGAAAACTGCACTTGTTCCTTACAAAGGAGATGGTGTAATTGTCCCCTTTCAAGGTATTATAAAGAAACATAAGCCGCGACCAAAAGTAGAGCTTGACCCAGAAACATATAGGATATGGAATCTGTTGATGGGCAAGGAGGGAAGCGAAGGTAATGAAGGAACTGATAAAAATGAGAAGTATTGGGAAGAGGAAAGAAATGTTTTCCAAGGACGAGTTGACTCATTCATTGCGCGCATGCACCTTGTTCAAGGTAAAATACACTTTATAGCAATCTACAGCACAACATGCATTTCCAGTTCAGGCACAAAAATGCAAATTATTCAACTTGAAGTCAATACAAAAGACGTAAACTCAACCATGAAAACTCAGACTTGACGATATATAAAACATGTAAAAACAGGACAGTACTATTTTTCTTTGTGAAAGACTGCATATTAGTAGCTTTCTCAATTAGACAACATGGGTAAGAATTACTTTTTGCTTCTCATGTCTTCGCCTAAGCCGATCAAAGACAGAATATATGGAGTGCAAGTTCAGTGCAAATGGAGGCCAAAACGAGTTAGGGGTGAGGATCGGAGATCAAGAAATACCAAAGAGCGACCGTTTTCGTTACCTAGGATCTATCTTGCAAAAGAACGGAGAATTAGATGGAGATCTCAACCATAGAATACAAGCTGGATGGATGAAGTGGAAGAGTGCATCCGGCGTGTTGTGTGACCGCCGTATGCCACTGAAGCTCAAGGGAAAATTTTATAGGACGGCAATAAGGCCGGCGATGCTGTATGGCACAGAATGTTGGGCGGTGAAACATCAACACGTACACAAAATGGGTGTAGCGGAGATGAGGATGCTTCGTTGGATGTGTGGGCACACGAGAAAGGATAAGATTAGGAATGAGGATATCCGGGGTAAAGTAGGAGTAGCCGAAATTGAAGGAAAGATGAGAGAAAATCGGTTACGGTGGTTTGGACATGTGCAAAGAAGGCCTACTGACGTTCCGATTAGAAGATGCGACTATGGGACAGAGGTTCAGGGCCGAAGGGGTAGAGGAAGACCTAGGAAAACTTTGGAAGAGACTCTAAGAAAAGACTTAGAGTACTTGGATCTAACGAAGGACATGACACAGGATCGAGCACAATGGCGTTCTAAGATTCATATAGCCGATCCCACTCAGTGACTTGGATTTTCCAAGTCTCCAACCGAGAAGTTTTCCTCATTCGGGAAATTAAGAGAACACTACCCCAACCTACATGCTCCACTCAGAAAGCTTCAACATACAAGCTTTAACAAAAGAAAATTCAAAGAACTTAGCGAAGAAGGCTTTGGTGTATTTAACACAATACGTTGAAATGAAGGAAAGCTTATTTATTGATATCCCCGATAAGCTACAAATATGTAAATATACATGAGTCAAAATAAGCACACAAGAGGGAGCCTTCACAAAGGTTGCTTAGGAGAAGTCTCAGCAGTCGGTAGAGCCCCAGAAAGAGAAGGCACCGGAGGGGGATCATTTGGAGCCTCAGTACTGGACAGAACCCTAGAAGGAGGAGGCATCAGAGGTTGATCATTTGGAGCTTCATTACGCGGTACAGCCCCAGAAGACGAAGGCAATAAATGCCTTTGGAACAAACCCACAAATCTCTGATGATCAAGTAAAACCTGACCATCAGTTTCCTTCATCTGGTCAAGCTTCCTCTTCATGTTTGTAGCATAGTCATGTGCGAGCCGGTGCAACTGTTTATTCTCATGCTTGAGCCCTCTAATCTCCTGTTTGAGACTCATCACTTCAGCCGCCAATGATTCAACTTGGCGGGTTCGAGCAAATAGGCGTTGGGCCATATTAGACACAGAACCTGCACACTGAACACTGAGAGCCAGCGAATCCTTAACAGCTAACTCATCAGACCGTTTGGAAAGTAGTCTGTTATCTTTGGGAGTGAGAAGGTTCCTGGCCACCACCGCAGCGGTCATATCATTCTTCATCACGGAATCCCCAACGGTAAGAGGACCAGTAGGGGAGACGAAGGATGGGCGCCATATGTTGTCTGGAGAAGGCGGGGCTGCCTCTTCAACAAGGTTCAAGTCAAAACGACGGTCGGAGGGGCCAGACATTTTCAAAGGTGTTGAAGAGAGAAGAGGTCGGACAAATCAAGATCTTAGAAGTGCAAGAATGAAGCTTCTACTGTTGGAGATTCAAGTGTGCTTTGGAACTTAATGCCAGCCCCTATAAAAATCTGCACTCGACGAAGCTTCAGAAATCGAAGAGGCGCCTGCTCAGAAATCGAAGAGGCGGCTGCTCAGAAATCGAAGAGGCGTTTGCTTTCTCAAAAGCTGGGCTGCTTAGAGATCACGAGGGTTGATCTCAGAAATCGAAGAGGCGTTTGCTTTCTCAAAAGTTGGGCTGCTCAAAGACCACGAAGGCCGATCTCAAAAATCGAAGAGGCGCTCGCTTTCTCAAAAGCTGGGCTCCCCAGAGACCACGAGGGCCGATATCAGAAATCGAAGAGGCACCTACTTTTCCAGCCTTTTCCAGCCTTGTCAGCACCTGTCACACGCACACTCAGTTTTGCGGAAATTATGGGCATTCTGTCAAAGACTTCTGGGGAAGTAGAAAACACATGAATCTTACTGTTCAATCACCCACTTCCCACACGCAACAATAGCTCATGGGTACCACAGATAACTTTGCCAAAGTTCTCTGCCAAAGTTGAGCACGTGAAGCTTGCAGCTCCCACTACATCGCTCTGACCAAGAAGGGTAAAAGAATAGCAAAGAAACAGCACTAACAAAGTTTAGACCCATAAATTTTGAAGGTCTAGCTACCATATTATTACCCACAAGGGTAAAGGAACAGTACCACTGCTGGATAATTGGAAAGTCCCTGTGTGTCAACCTCTGTGCTTCGTGGCAAGGTAGACTAGCAAACATGCCCAACCTTTACTCACATTCGAGAAAACACTCCCAATAAGATTGCTTGCTCCAAAATCGAAGAGGCACCGTCCTCCGAATCTCGAGAGCCAGACTCCCAACATGACTACTTTCTTAAAAATCGAAGAGAGGGTAAAGGAACAGTACCATTGCTGGATAATTGGAAAGTCCCTGTGTGTCAACCTCTGTGCTTCGTGGCAAGGTAGACTAGCAAACATGCCCAACCTTTACTCACATTCGAGAAAACACTCCCAACAAGATTGCTTGCTCCAAAATCGAAGAGGCACCGCCCTCCGAATCTCGAGAGCCAGACTCCCAACATGATTACTTTCTCAAAAATCGAAGAGACACTGCTCCCCGAATCTTGAGAGCCAGACCCCCAGCATGATTGCTTTCTCAAAAATCGATGAGGCATCGTTCTCCGAATCAATCGAAGAGGCGCTCGCTTTCTCAAAAGCTGGGCTGCTCAGAGACCACGAGGGCCGATCTCAGAAATCGAAGAGGCACCTACTTTTCTAGCCTTGTCAACACCTGTCACATGCACACTCAGCTTTGCAGAAATTATGGGCATTCTGTCGAAGACTTCTAGTGAAGTAGAAAGCACATGAATCTTACTGTTCAATCACCCACTTCCCACATGCAACAATAGCTCATGGGTACCACAAATAACTTTGCCAAAGTTCTCTGCCAAAGTTGAGCACGTGAAGCTTGCAGCTCCCACTACAACGCTCTGACCAAGAAAGGTAAAAGAATAGCAAAGAAACAGCACTAACAAAAGTTTAGACACATAAATTTTGAAGGTCTAGCTACCATATTATTACCCACAACTGTAAAGGAACAGTACCACTGCTGGATAATTGGAAAGTCCCTGTGTGTCAACCTCTGTGCTTCGTGGCAAGGTAGACTAGCAAACATGCCCAACCTTTACTCACATTCGAGAAAACACTCCCAATAAGATTGCTTGCTCCAAAATCGAAGAGGCACCGTCCTCCGAATCTCGAGAGCCAGACTCCCAACATGACTACTTTCTCAAAATCGAAGAGAGGGTAAAGGAACAGTACCATTGCTGGATAATTGGAAAGTCCCTGTGTGTCAACATTTGTGCTTCGTGGCAAGGTAGACTAGCAAACATGCCCAACCTTTACTCACATTCGAGACAACACTCCCAACAAGATTGCTTGCTCCAAAATCGAAGAGGCACCACCCTCCGAATCTCGAGAGTCATACCCCCAGCATGATTGCTTTCTCAAAAATCGAAGAGGCATCGTTCTCCGAATCTCGAGAGCCAGATACCACAGACCACTTTTTCAAAGTGCTCTGACAGAGTTAAAACATGTGAAACTGGCAGCTCCCACTACCGTGCTATGACCAAGCAGGGTAAAGGAATAGCATTACTACTTGTTGTTAGGGAGACTCCTATATATGTCGACCTCCATCCCCAACGGACAGGCAGACCTGCAAAAATGCTCAACCCTTCATCATATCTGAGAGGGCACTCCCAACGAAGCCTTTCGAAATATTCAGCTTTCTTTCCCCCCGATAATACCTCTGCAAACAAGCTATACTAGAGCAAGAATATCTCATATCATCAGGGTTAAAAGCAAGAGTATCCCATATCATGCTTTTTCCCTGTCTTTTCTTTTGGCCTTGTTTTTACCTGCAAGACAAGGAGAAAGAGAACAATCAGTCAGCACTTGGAATCAAGCTTCCAGCCAGGAACTGACTGCCTGGAACCCCTTACCTGATTACTTACCTGGCATTGCTCTCGAGTACTCATCTTCAACATCTTATGTTTCCAGGGAAGATTCCGCATCTGCTTGAGGAACAGATAGGGCAAGTGCGAAGGATACAAGGAAGCATGTGGAGACAAGCGTAACAGCACACGTGCCGATACATTCATTACTCTGTCAAAAGCAAAAGTATCCCATATCAGCAGGGTGGAACGTACTCTAGATTTGATGGACTTGTTTTGACCCTCAAATTCTTCAGTCGGCCTTATACTCTGGAGGAAACCAGAAAACCCTCCAGCTCAGTTCAAGAATAAGCCTGTGGAAAGTTACTTCTTCAAAAGCAAAAGTATCTCATATCATCTCTTCTCATTTTTCTTCTCTTTATCCTTCATGCTGCTGCAAGATGGGGAGAAGGTGAACAATCAGTCGGAGCTCTGATTGCTTACCTTGTCTGTCACCTCTTTCAGCAGACCCCCTAGCTCGGCGACTTGGGGGACTCCTACTACATGGTTTGTATCGCGCTTGACCAAGCCTGAAACTACAAGTAAGCTTCAAGTGAAATTGATACATTACCTTGTGCATCTCCACCAGTTAAAGATACCACCCCTGGATGGAGGAAGAGTACTTCCAGAGAAGATGCCACATCTACCTATGAGACAGATAAGGCAAGTCAAGACGACACCACACTCCGATACTTAGAAGTTTCGTGATTACGAGATCATTCTCCCACAATATTTCCTAATGTCATTTGTACTAAATCATTCACTTGTACTCACTAAATGAGAGCTTGAACCTATGTACTTGTGTAAACCCTTCACAATTAATGAGAACTCTTCTATTCCGTGGACGTAGCCAATCTGGGTGAACCACGTACATCTTGTGTTTGCTTTCCTATCTCTATCCATTTATATACTTATCCACACTAATGACCGGAGCAATCTAGCGAAGATCACAAAAAGCGATCGTTTTCGCTACCTAGGATCTATCTTGCAAGAGAACGGAGAATTAGATGGAGATCTCAACCATAGAATACGAGCTGGATGGAAAGAGTGCATCCGGCGTGTTGTGTGACCGTCGTAGGCCACTGAAGCTCAAGGGAAAATTTTATAGGACGGCAATAAGGCTAGCGATGTTGTATGGCACAGAATGTTGGGTGGTGAAGCATCAACACGTACACAAAATGGGTGTAGCGGAGATGAGGATGCTTCGTGGGATGTGTGGGCACACGAGAAAGGATAAGATTGGGAATGAGGATATCCGAGGTAAAGTAGGAGTAGCCGAAATTGTAGGAAAGATGAGAGAAAATCGGCTCCGGTGATTTTGAACATGTGCAAAGAAGGCCGACTGACGCTCCGGTTCGAAGATGTGACTACGGGACAGAGGTTCAGGGCCGAAGGGGTAGAGGAAGACCTAGGACAACTTTGGAAGAGACTCTAAGAAAAGACTTAGAGTACTTGGATCTAACGGAGGACATGACACAAAACCGAGCGCAATGGCGTTCTAGGATTCATATAGCCGACCCCACTTAGTGGGAAAAGGCTTTGTTGTTGTTGTTGTTGTAGTGGATACGTAGTTATTAGATATCATGCACATCAAGCATTGATAAAAAATTATAATGAACAGGAGACAGACGTTTTTCAAAATGGAAAGGATCAGTTGTTGACTCGGTGATCGGAGTTTTCCTTACCCAGAATGTCTCAGACCATCTATCAAGGTATGTTAAGAATTTTGGCATGAAGAATCAACCAGATAGCCCACAATTAATGTCTTACAGTGAACAAATTTTATTTTGTTCTTTGTCTCTTGTAGCTCTGCCTTCATGTCATTGGCAGCACGGTTTCCGCTTCAGTCAAGCAATCACCAAGCTCCACACAAGGTTCGGATAAACATCTTGGTTAACGAACCAGAAGTTTTCATGACAAGTCCAGATGATGCCGCCAAATGGCATAAAGATACGTCAAGTCAACCAATCTACCGCCAGACTTCTATGACACTCCATGAATTGGCAGAAAATCAGAGGGACATTGAGAACTCATGGACAGAAAGGAACTTAGATGAGGAACATGGTCAATGTTTTGAGGAAGAATTTGTATCGTCTCAAGATTCTATTGAATCCTCAGTCACTCAAGGAGCTGTAGGAGTCAGATCGTACCCAATGTCCAACTCAAAAACAGAAGAGCCCATCACTGGATGCCGACCCAACAAGGTTCCTATTTCCATTTCAACGTATCAACAGATGTTTCAGGACTTTTACCGTCAAGTAAATGGAATCTCACTATTAGATGATGGATCCAAGAATGGGCACATGGAGTATTCACAGATAAAGACACTATCAGACAAAATCAATCATCTCACTGGCACTTCTTTCACAAATCCAATCAATCTTGACAATGAAAATATGCAAGTACCAGTTTTTCCTTCCAACAACAATCAACTGCACATGTACCCCAATTCTGGAGAACGAGAGCCATGGAGATTTGCAACTTTCAATGAGGAGAGCATATCCTCTTGGCCGTCGACTGCTTCCAGATTCGATATTGAGCAAGACAAGTGCAAGAACTTGAGAAATGAACAACTGTTAGGAAGTGTTGTTAATTCCTCTATGCAACAGAGTAGTCTGTGGAGTTCTCAAGAAATGCCATCAGTGGACCCGTATGCATTGTTCAGACAGCACTCAACAGACCTGAAAAATAGTTCTGAAAAAAGGCCAAGCACTGGACATAATTGTTCCAACTATAGTAATCAGCGTGAGGGGAACCTAACCTTCCCATTAGAAAACACGTCTGTCAGAGAGCCTGGAAAACATACTGAACCACTTATGGGAAATAAGAGTGGTAGCATGCAGCATGTCAATAATGTCAGTGAGCTCAGCAAAAAATCTATCAACGACGCTGATGGTAAGCATATACTCATGGAAAATCAATCAGTTGATTCAAATTTACAGGAGCAACTATTTTCTCATGGTCAGTCACATAATGAGACAAGTACACATACTTCAAAAAGAAGAAAAGGAAAGGCGGACAACGAGAAAAAGAATGCAGTTGACTGGGACATCTTGAGAAAGCAGGTGCAGGCCAATGGTAGGAAAAAGGAAAGAAATAAAGACACAATGGACTCACTGGATTATGAAGCACTCAAAAATGCTAATGTCAAAGAAATTTCTGAGGCAATCAAGGAACGAGGGATGAACATCATGTTAGCGGAACGGATCCAGGTACTCTACTATTAGTATTCAGTCCAAGACTTCATGCTTGTTCATTGCATCGTTAATTTTCTCCAGATAACATCACTTGATAGGTTAAGACTATCCCTCGTGATAACACTGGTTGCACAATGTTTGTAGGAATTCCTAAACCGACTGGTTAAAGAACATGGAAGCATCGATCTGGAATGGTTAAGAGATGTTCCCCCTGATAAAGCAAAGTAAGTCATTCCACAATTCATTATCTTGTAGAACGTTGCAGCTACCCTCTTTATGCCATTAACAAGGCTATTATTCATCAGGTTTTGTATACAGTTATCACTAATATTTTCCTGCAGGGATTATCTACTAAGCATACGAGGCTTGGGCTTGAAAAGTGTGGAGTGTGTCCGGCTTTTAACACTTCACCACCTTGCTTTCCCGGTAACAATTATGCGACTACTAAATACTAATTTTGTTACAAGAGCCTGGGAACATCTTATAATCAATGAAATTATATCTGTTCTTTGCTCCACATAGGTTGACACTAATGTTGGAAGGATAGCAGTAAGACTGGGATGGGTCCCCCTCCAACCATTACCTGAATCACTTCAGTTACACCTCCTAGAAATGTAAGAAATGATAGTTTGGTAAATGAATGCTTACTTTTCCAGTACTGGAAAATGCTAACCGTATTCCCCTCAAGGTACCCAATGCTGGAATCAATTCAAAAGTATCTATGGTCAAGATTATGCAAAATTGATCAACGAACCCTGTAAGCATACCTCCATAAACTTTTCATATAAATTTGAGAGCACTACTTTCAAGTGCAAAAGTTCATGTAATTTTATTTACATTTGTCGACTTATGCTTTTACTGATTAATTGACTATTGAACCATAGTTATGAGCTGCACTACCAGATGATTACATTTGGAAAGGTATGCATGCTGTTTCACCAGTTAGAAATATTATCTGTGATTAAACAAAAATAAATTAAGTACCTCATAATTTGATCGTTATGCAGGTTTTCTGCACAAAGAGTAAACCGAATTGCAATGCATGTCCAATGAGAGGAGAATGCAGACACTTTGAAAGTGCTTTTGCAAGGTTTGAACAATAATCTCTGACAATTTACATATACGTTGCTGCCACTGTGCAGGAAAAAAAAAATACATTGTAGCAAGTCATCAGAATCTCCAGATATCTCGATACACGGGATTCAGGATCAATTACATAATAATAAAATTTTTATAAGGAACTAAGAATCGTAGATAGTTTCATGGTGAATCTATAGTTGTATAACTCTACGTTTCACTAATCACGTTGAACAATTAAGAGATTGTATTGAGCAAATTGATACCAACCATGTTTGGTGCAGTGCAAGGATTGCCCTGCCAGGTCCAGAAGAAAAGAGCATTGTGAATTTAAGTGTTCCAATTGCAGCCGGGATAAACCCTACAATAGCTGTCACTCCCATGTCACTGCCTCCACCTGAAATCAACTGACTCCAGATAGCAGGTGTTGAGATTAACATGTGTGAACCAATCATTGAAGAAACAGCATCCCCAGAACAAGAGTTCATTGAGCTATCGCAAAGTGACATCGAGGACTTGTTGTACGGGGATCCAGATGAGATTCCTACCATCAAACTCAACATGGAACAGTTTACATCGACATTACAAAACTATATGCAAGAGAAGATGGAGCTTCAAGAAGGTGACATGTCCAAGGCTTTAGTTTCCTTGACTTCGGAAGCTGCTTCTATCCCTACACCCATGCTAAAGAATGTCAGTCTGACTACGAACAGAGCACCAAGTGTAATTACATTTCATCCCATAGTCACAAGCCCACATATTCCTTGCAAAACACTGAACACAAACTGAAATATAGTAGGGCCAAAGTCCACAGCATGTTCAATCTAGGAAAACAAACTTGGCGTGTAAATTTTGAATTCACAACCGTCAGAATTCTTGAACGGAATTTTAACAACTCTCTGCCTGGAGCCACATGTTCTGAGTTTTGGCACACGTATGTATACAAGCATAGCATATGTATACAGGCATAACTGTAAATCCTCTGACACCCTTACACATTCTGTGCTGGTATAATGCAGGTATGAACTACCAGATTCACATCCACTCTTAAAAGGGGTAGGTTAAAATTATATATATTATATCTACAATACATGAAGCGTTCTTATTCTCAATTAATCACTATTCAACTTTACAGATGGACAAACGGGAACCAGACGATCCAAGCCCTTACCTTCTTGCTATATGGACACCAGGTAAGCTCCAGACATAAAAGAACTGAGATACATTGTTGAGGATCTTGAGATCTATTCAAATTTAATGCATTTGATTCAGTAGACCAAGTTAGAACTTGGGATACAGATGCATGGATGGCCTAGCGCTAGCTAAATTTGACATCAGATGAATGAAGTTGAAATATTGTAATCTTACTAAGTGATACATTTATTTTATTTATATCAGGTGAGACTGCAAATTCAATTCAACCACCAGAAAGCAGGTGTGGCTCCCAAGACCAACACAAATTGTGCAATGAGAAGACATGTTTTTCATGTAATAGTATAAGAGAAGAAAATTCACAAACAGTCAGAGGGACGATTTGGTGAGAAAAATTGATTGTTGTAATATGTCAAAGACAATAAACTACATGCATTTGTTTACCGAAATTTAATTCAATTTGGTGCAGATACCTTGTAGAACAGCAATGAGAGGGAGCTTTCCACTCAACGGCACATATTTTCAAGTTAATGAGGTAAGTCTTATTGAAACTAATCTCCTTGAAGTTTATCTACAGAGCACAGTCTGGACAAAATTAATAGTGGTCCAGAATCCTTTACTCCACTTCTGTAAGCCAGAATGTTAGAGCCATTAACTTCCAGATTTATAAACAAAGTTCTATCACGATGCAGATGTTCGCAGATCATGAGTCTAGTCACAACCCAATAGATGTTCCAAGGGGATGGATATGGAATTTGCCAAGACGGACTGTATACTTTGGAACTTCTGTATCGACAATATGCAGAGGTAAGTGATATTAAGATACCAGCGTTGCGACATTCACATCCCATTTAGAGAGGTATACTTACAATGAAAATAATTATGTCCACCAGGTCTATCAACAGAGGGAATTCAATACTGCTTTTGGAGAGGTATGTGATACTAACTTCAGTTTGTCATAATAGTTTGCGATAACTATATAGAAACATAGTACAGAAGTAAAAACAAAACATAAGATCATGAGTAAACTTTTCAGGACTAGTTATATAACAAAGGTATACTTACCAATGGTTTAAGAAAAAGAAAATGTAAATGATAAACTTTGAACTAATTTGTAATTTTTGATGCAAAAGACAAATCATTGATAGTGCAATTATATGTAATTAGCCAATGAATAATTAAGATATTTGACTGATGATTTCTCGAGTGCTGAGTGTCTTCAAAAGAAGGGGAAATAAGAGGGAAATAAATCTGACGAAATTTTGGTGTAACTGTTGAAAACATTGTATTAAAGAACTGGTGTATGCAATTTAGCAGTACAAAGTGACAAACAAGTTTACTTATTGACTGATTGATTTATATGCAGGATATGTGTGTGTGGGAGGATTTGAAAGAAAAACAAGAGCACCACGACCCTTAATGCCCAGATTGCATTTTCCTGCAAGTAAGTTGACCAGGACAAAAAATGAAGGGAAGAAACAACATTGATCATGGTGCAAAGAAGATTTTCATCGGACGTATACAAGACAACTGACTGTGAGAAGAACAATGACTAACAAATTCTATTGCATTCAATTATTTTTCCTCTAGATGAGCATTGATTATATGACAGGCGGGCAGCTGATAGCAAAGTATCATGCACAATATGTGAGATCTCATGATCAGTTGATCGTAGCCTGCAAGTACATTAGTATTTTTCAATAAATGCCCAAAAAGGAGCAATCCTTCCGAAAAATGTCACATTGTCACTATCCAAAAGAAGAAGATTTCTTCGGCAGTCAATAAACAAAAAGAAAAATTACATGTATGGATGCGTGAATACAGAATATACATTAGATGAAGTGATACACAGCGGAAAAGGCAAAAGACTGAGGTAAACGAACCATCACAAGTACGGCCGGCCTATATTTAAACGAGAATGCCGTGTCGTCCAGCGGAGCCTAGAAGAAGGTGACTCGCGCAGACAGCTGACTCCTTTTCAATAGAAAGGAATAGCCAAACCAACCCAGCTGGCTGGTCAATCTCAGAAATCTTATCGGCCAGCAAACCTGAGACGCAATGCACAATTCAGAAACATATCCTAATCCCTAATACCAGTCATTTCCACATTGCAGAAGAAAAAATTTAGACAGCATTTCTCAAATTATGTCGGGGGGAAAAGTCTATCTAAGGATCATTAGTTTTTCATACGAGGCAATAACAGATGCAAGCGTACTCTCAGTCGAAATATTCGACATGCTAACAATCTTTTGCTTGTATTTTAAATCCTAGATATCTGAGGTCGTCAAGGGTATGAACAAAGTTACAGGTCATATTCAAATCATACCGAATCTCGACTGTTAAAAAGGTCTGCAAACATTTAGAACAATTTCTACACAAAGAAATATGATTAATTAAAGAATTTAATCAAATATTATACTGCTCAAGAAGGCTTCGATTCATTTAACAACCAACGTTTTGAATGAAGTTAGCTGCAACTATACTAATATTTCGAAGATAGGCAGCTACAACATTGTAAATGACATTTACCTGCAATTGTAGAATGATGATGATGAAGAAATCCTCTCAAACTTCTATTACTACATTATTTTAAAGCTGATACCACTCACAGTACTTCCGTTGAGCTAATATACCTCAAATAAAAACCTGCCTCTAAGACATTAACTTAAAATGGCATCGAGAATAATAATTGTAATATAAATGTAGTCCACAACATACACTTTATACAATACTACCATGGACTGAAACTACATAAATCGACCCCACAAAATAGAATATCGCACTTACACACATATCACAGGTTCAATTTCTACATTGCGTGAATTTAAAGGATAATTGTCAAAACACATTCAACAAAAGATATCCAAATAGTGTGATAAGTCAATTAAAATCCCATCAACAAACTTTCTATGATAAAGATCTAACTTTGAAAAAGCAATATGCAATCTGATGCGAAGCAGAGAAATCAATGAAAGACTTGCTATAAATAAAGGCACTACGTAAGGGGAATAACAACATCCTCAATACACAATTTCCTTACGATTCTACAAACACATCTCTCATCTCTCTCTCCCCTTGCCGCCGGCCCTCTCCTTCTTGTCAGATAAAATAGGCTATAACACGTTATCAACACGCTCCTACCGCTGCGCTTAGGAATCTAACATTGAAGCTTTTTCTGATTCAAACCAGTTCATCCATATCATCACGCAATCAGGTTCTTCCAAAACAACGGTTTTTATCTCGATATTTTAGCAGCCTTGACAGCATGAACATTCACCATAATGCATGACCCCAACTTTACGTTATTCAAATTTTAGATTCTACATAAATTGTGTATGCATTATATTCATAATTGTTGAATTATGTGAATTTGATATTTGCCATGAATTGTATCAAATATATGTACATGCATCAAAATTATTGAATTTCATATGCTATGAATTGAATTGAAAAAGAAAAAAAAAATCAGAAAAGGGCAACATGGGTTCTTCGAACCTGTGACCTCCATCATCCATCCATGTCCACGCCCCCCCCCCCCCCCCCCGCGAGCCAAGAACACAAACCATGGCTCCAAGCCCAAAACCTAGACCCAACACCCAGATGACCTGAAGATCATGGTGCATGGCCTGCAGCCACGCCTAGCCGTCTTGGCTACCTCCCCGACGACCTGAAGATTGTCCACCATGTAACTTGGTTGAGATTCCTTTGAATCTCATCGGATTTCTTGAAATTCCGATTCTAATTTCTAGGGTTTTGGTTGAATCGTTGAGTCTTCCAATCTCCGATCCGTAATCATGGTCGAAAACACTAAAAAAGGGTACACCCGAGTCTCCCTGTCCAAGATTTAGCCACCAGCAGTAGCGGTGCCGGTCACCTTCTCCGGCGACACCTCCTAGCTCTGCTAGGATCTAACCCGACCCCAGTTTGGGCCTGGTATGATCTTAGGCCAAAGAAATTTTTTCTTCTTTTGGGCCTATTTTTCTAGCCCAACCTGACCATTAAACCGAAAAAAAAAAAAACAAAATTTTTTTTGGGTCCACCTGCAGCGGCTTGCTTACTTGGCTCTCCCCAACTCCCGACATCAGCCCATGTAACATTGGTGTCCCCATGTTCCCACTGCCCAACCTAGCACAACCCAACCCAGAAAAGCCTGCAACTTTTCCTACATGGCTCGGCCCACCCTATTCCAGCCTATTCTTAGGCCTGGGCATTACAGTCCGGATCTACTCAACTCACCCGTGGGCTTAAGCCTTCTTTTGGGCCGCGAGTTTTCCATGCCTAATTATTTTAGGCCTAATGGGTTTTATATTTTAGCCCACACTTTAAATTTGGCCTGAAGTCCAAATAATTAATTCAATTATAATTTTAGACCTGAAGTTCTACTTGCATATTTTCTTGGTGCATATTTCTATGTATATACTTGAGTATATTTACCTTTGCTTACAGGAACATATGAACTTGAAGTTCATAATTATTTTGAAACCTGAAGTTTCTATAAAAATGTCTTGTTTGAAAACTTGAAGATTTTCATTAAAAACATCACCCATGAAAACCCAAAGCTTTTTCATGTGAATTTTAACCAATACATGTCTATTAGAACCTGAATGTTCTACTCCTATGTGAATGGATTGATTTTTCTTTCTCCATTGCACTAATCACATCTTGTACTTTATTTTGTGATAGGAAAATGTCGAATTTGAACAAACTTGACTTCACCGCTTTGGAGGTCTCTAGAAGGAACTACCTCAAATGGGTCCAAGATGTGAAACTTCACCTCACTGCAAAGAATTTGCGTCCCGCCATTGAAGATGAGATGGACAACCCTGTTGGCGAAGTTGAGAAAGTCACCGCTATGATCTTCATCCGAAGACATATCCATGACGCCCAACAAACTGAATATTTTGCTGAGGATGATCCACGAGCACTATGGGTCACTTTGGTTGATCGCTTTGATCAACAAAAGAACATCTTTTTGCCTAAAGCAAGACATGACTGACAACATTTGCGCTTCCAAGACTTTAAGTCTGTGAATGAATATAATTCTGAAGTTTGTTGAATCTGATCACTTCTCAAGTTTTGTGATGAAACTTTGACCGAAGAAGATCTTCTGGAGAAAACCTATTCGACATTCTCTGCTACTAATATTGTCATGCAACAACAATATAGAGCTCAAAAGTTCACAAAGTTCTCGGATTTGATCTCTGTTTTTCTTCTCGTTGAAAAGCAGAACTAGCTGTTGATGAAGAATCATCAAGCTCGACCTATTAGGGCGATTGTTGTGCTTGAAGCACACTATATCACAAACCAACGCCCAAAAAGCCAAAAGAGGCGTGGTAGGGGCCGCCAAAAGCCACCTCGCCAAGGTCAACAGAGTCAAGGCCCATCTAAAGGAGGAAACAAAGCCCATAAATGCCCTAACCTCGCTCCCAAGGCCCCAAACCTCAAGAATAAGGGCAAAGCACCTGAAACCATGGATGCGGATATGTGCTATCGATGTGGTTCAAAGGACCATTGGTCCTGTATTTTTTCGAGCTCCCTAAAAAGTTGTAGTTAAATATCATTCTAGTCGTAAGAAGTTGAATCAAACTTTATGCAAGTGGACGAACCGGAAACTTCGAAGATGGAAGTCTTTGACTTTCAAGAGGCTATCACACCTATGGAAGATTAGAATCTTAGATATAAACTTATTTTTTAGTTGAAATAAGACCATGGGGCCGAATTCCACAGTAGTGGCCGAACCCCCTTGTTTTTTGGTTAAATTTTGAACAATTTTCCTTTATGTTTGGATTATTTGTTGGTGATTTGTTTTTGGATATTAAAGTTTTTAAATTAATTTCCGTCCTTGAATACTTAAAATTATTTTGAATGGATATTTGTGTTTAGAACTTTTATGCATGTGACCAATTCAAATTAATTTTTCATTCTAGGTATGACTAGTGGGGAAGTTAGTTGTCTGGCAGATAGTGCAACCACGCACACCGTTTTGCATAAACGCATCTATTTCACTAACTTCATACCTAAGAATGCACATTTGACAACCCTCTCAGGCCCATCCAACCTGATCGAAGGATACAGTAAGGCACATATAATGATGTCCAATGGTACAACCATTGATGAGGCTCTTTATTCTCCACGTTTCGGAAGAATGTTGCTGAGCTTTAAGGACATTAGAGATAACAATTACCACCCTGAAACCCACGTAGAAAACGGAGTTAAATTTATGTGCATAACTTCCTACGAATATGGCCAGAAGCGTATTCTAAAGAAGATGAAGCGTATCCCGAGTGGTGTGTATACTATGACCATACGCCCCATATAATGCCACTATATGGCTAGCCCTACCTCTGGGACCACGCACGAAATTACACTTTGGCATGACCAGGGACATCCTGGATGAATAGCAATACGCCATATCCTCAAATCATCACACGGGCATCCACTAACCCGAAGTTTAGGTTCGATTCAAGGACTCGCATGTCAAACATGTTGTATGGGAAAGCTTATTACTAAGCCTTCTTATGACAAGATTCGTTCGAATCCTTCCATTTTTCTACAACAGATTCAGGGGGACATTTGTGGACCAATTCACACTTCATGCGAACCATTTAGATATTTTATGGTTTTGGTTTACGCTTTTACACGTTGGTCATATATGTGCTTGTTGTCCACAAGGAACGCCGCATTCTCCAAACTGTTGGCTCAGGTTATCAAGCTTAGGCTCACTACCTTGATTATCCGATCAAATATATTCAATTGGATAATGCTGGAGAATTCACATCTAAAACTTTTGATGACTATTGCATGTCGGTTGAGGTTGAAGTTGAACATCCAGTATCCCATGTTCACACCCAGAACGGCTAGGCAGAGGCATTCATTAAGCGCTTACAAATGATTGCTCGATTGTTGGTCATACGTACTAAGCTCCCGATCGTTGCTTGGGGCCATGCAATATTGCACACAGCCATGTTGGTCCTCTGAGGCCTGTTGCAACCCAACCATATAATGCCTTTCAGTTGGTTACCGGATACGAACCCGACATATCGCATCTGCGCGTTTTTTGTTGTGTTGTCTATATGCTGATTTCGCTGCCCTTGTGTACAAAAATGGGGCCTCAGCGAAGGATGGGAATCTATGTCGGATATGATTCTCCCTCGATTATTCTTTACTTAGAACCTTTGAAAGGCAATCTGTTTACCACTTGTTTCGTGGATTATCACTTCCATGAGACAGTCTTCCCGTTGTTAGGGGGAGATAAGAACATCAATGTTCCTGAAGAACGACGCGAATTATCATGGATGACTCCCACTTTGTCTCATTTAGATCCTCGAACCGCTCAGTCTGAAACTGAAGTGCAATGCATATTAGATCTCCAGAGCATAGCTTAGAGCATGCCAGTTACTGAGATCATGTTGAGCAATCACTGTGTTTCGTTGATGAATGTCGACGTAGAACTTATTGGTTAAACTAGAAACAAGCAATCCAAGTCTAACTCGATTCGCTTGCGAAAGTAAGGTGTTTAGACCTGTAGCTCATACTCCTCTATATGTGAAGCTCGTTGGCTACAAGTAGGTTTTCGTTTGGAAGCGTAATGAGAAGAATGAAATTATGCGTTACAAAGCTCGTCTTGTTGCACAAGGCTTTTCACAACGCCCCGGGATTGACTATGACGAAACTTATTCACCCGTTATGTATGTGATTACTTTTCGCTACCTTATCAGTTTGGTAGTTTTTGAAAAACTGAGTATGCAGCTGATGGATGTAGTAACTGCATATCTCTATGGGGATCTTGATATGGAAATTTATATGAAAGTTCCTGAAGGACTTACACTGCATATCTCTATGGGGATCTTGATATGGAAATTTATATGAAAGTTCCCGAAGGACTTACACTGATTGGATTAAATATTTCCAAAGCCCGGAACACGCTATCAATTCGGCTGAGGCGTTCACTTTACGATTCGAAGCAAACTAGAAGAATGTGGCATAACTGTCTGAGTGAGTATTTGACTAGTCAGGGATATGTGAACAACGAACTATGCCCTTGTGTGTTTATTAAAAAGTCATATTTCAGATTTGCGATAGCTGCAGTATATGTCGATGGCATGAACCTTCTCGAAACTCTAAAGAGCTCGCGAAAACTGCCTCGCACCTGAAGTCAGAATTTTAGATGAAAAATCTAGGTAAGACTATTGGAAATGTGCCCTAAAACTAATCATATGATGATACTTTACGTACATTTCACATGTTAAACTAATCTCATTTAATATAAAGGGCAAAGATTATTGTTTAAATCCGTCTCATATAAATGTTATATGCTTAAACGATAAGTCCAAGAAATATGTAATTGGGAGAATGTGATCTAAAGAAGTTAGATTCATGAGACCATTCTCTTTCGTATACATATCCTAAACGTTCCTGATCATAGGATTGCCAATTGGGCATTGACAGTCCGTTAAGATCAGTACGTGCTATGTCTTTTCTTAGGGAGAGTGACTGGTCTCGAGTCATTAGTGTGACTGACACCAAGACAAGTACGTAGGTGCTCAATAGAGAATGAGTCCACTGAACGCGATCAACAATGAGTTCTTATACTCATGTCACATGAGAACTCATGGTTGAGATAATGCAAAGTAGTCATTTGACCTGAGGCATCATAGTTGTCTTACGGTTAGGTCCTTGATCTTTGACTATGTCAAAGTCACTTCATAAGAGGGTGTCCACGGCAGAGTTAGGGTTAAGCCACTTAGTCATGGAGGTAGGTGAATGCACAACAAGGGATCTCTAACCTTCAAATCGTTTGAGGGAGAATACTCTATGATATGATTAAGAATCTCTGGCTAGAGTATGAATGAGATTTAGGAAGTTGTTCCAAATCACATTCAAGGTGATCATATAAGTAAGAGAATCACATTGAATAGTAGGCATGAATAAACTATCAAACTAAACAATGTGGTCAAGAGTATTATATTAGAGAAAAACCGTATTGCATTGTAATCCCAAACTGAATAGGTTCTCCAACCCCTTCTGATTAGGTTGGATAGCCATGACATACTGCTAGGTGTCACTCATGGTTTGTGGAAGCCCTAAAGGTGTATAATCACTAAAGGGAGAATTGAAAGGAAGTTTCAATTCACAATCGATTTGAAGAGTTATAATCGCCCACTGCCTCGCTAAAATGAACTTAATGGATTGCACACCGTGTAAGGTAATGTTTGAAGGATTTGACGGAGATGAGTAAGTACAATTAAATGGTTTAATTGTTTATGGCAATGATTAATTCATATGTTAATTAATCAAACGAATAAGTTCGTTTTAAAACTTGAGTTAGTGTTGGGCCTTAAAGCCCAATGGGCTTCGAATCGTCAAGCCCGTTAGCTTAAGTTGTATGACAACTTAACAACCAAAATTCAAGAAGCCCAAAACAGCCCAAAGGCTTGGGAAAACCTGCAATAGAGAGAGGAAGGGCCTTTTAGTCCAATATGCACACAAAAGTTGAAAGCATAAAAGGGGTATCTTTGCTCCATCCTCATTAGGGTTTTTTCAAGGATGAAAAGTGAGAACAACTCTCTCTCTCTCTTTTCTCTCTAGAATGGCCGGCAACCATGGGAGAGTTTACTAACATCTAACTCTTCCATGGTCACTCATCTTCTTCCTCAACCATCCTTGGTGTTGGAACTTAGAAGTCTCTAACTTTGGGGACTTTTGGAGAAACCAATTCTTCTATCCATATCCAAGAAGGCATGGAGCGAAGAAGCAAAGTTCCTCCATCCACATCTATGGAGCCAAGGAGCAAGGTGATAAAGGAAAGAAGGCCCTCACATGGGTTATTAACCTTTGCTAAGCAAAGAGGTGCTTCAAAGGTATAAAGAAATCTCAACTCTTTCTCTAAGATCTTGAGTTGAGTCTTGGTTCACCATAACTACTAGGCTTTGAATTTCATGGGTGCATGTTGTAGATGTTGCTCAAATGAACATGTTTTCACAAATATTTCCTTCAAGTGGTATCAAGAGCCTAGGTTTAGTAGTTGGTGAATCCTTTTGGGTTTTGTAGTTCATAGTCTTTGATTTGAATGTTGTAAAGGTTACAAGCTTTATTCTTGCTTCTTTGAATGTAAATTTTGTTTGAAAATTTGTCATATCAAATGTTGTAGATGTAGTTCATATGAGCATGAATTTTGGAGCTAAAATTTGGTGCCATGTTTATGGGGAAATTCGGCCAAATCTAAAGGGTGGATTTTGGCTTCATGTTTGTCTTGTTAAAAGTGTTTTAAAGTAACATTAGGTACCCCCTAAGTACCCTAGTATGGTAATATGTTATTTCCCTTAAGTTTGAGAGTTTTTGGGGTGTTTTTGGGTGAAAAATGTTCACGGAGCTCTTATGGGTTTTCATGGATGTTCTTCATTGTTCTTGTTATGTTCTTAGCAAGAACAAAAATGTTGAGAATTTTTATTCAAAAAGGTGTTTGGTTGTTTATTTGTTTTTGTTAGTGATGGATGGTATGATTTTTCAAACAACACCCATACTTCTTTTACTATTCACACCATACCAATCACTTACAACTTTCAATCACCTTTCAAACCTAAAAATCAACTCACGCACATCACTCACACTCTCACCCAAACCGGCCACCCTACATGTAGGGTACTATTGGGCCTTTTATGCAATTACATAAAGTTTTGATACTTTTGTGTATTTGCACTTTGACCCGAAAGTTTACGTTTTTACGTAAAGGCCCAAAATCACTAAAGGACAAATTGTTTTGCTCCTTTAATGAAGTTTTTGTGTTTGTTGAAATTTTTGGGTTCTAGTTGTAATTACATGAAGTAGTGGACTTTTGTGATTTTACAAAGTGACCCCAAAAGTTTGTGTTTTGCAATATAATTATTGTAATTTTGGCCCAAATTAGTTGAGAACAAAATAGTTTTGTATCTTTAAATGAGAATTAGATTTTCATTTCATTTAGCTCCATCTAAATAAATTCTATGGATACAAAACCAAATGACAATGTTGCATTCAAGTTTAATTAGTTAAAGCGTTAATTAATTAAAGAAAGGGTGATTATGAACCTAAGCCTACGATAATTGGGCTATGTGAAATGCCGTCTCTTAAATTTGTTTGAACCATGGGAATGTGTAGATTAGATTTTGGTTGTAATTTAATATGATCAAATGTTGTAAAAGAGCATAAGCTCTTCTTTACTTTGAAGTACTCCTTTTCTTGTTTTATTTGATATGCATGAAATTGGAGTAGTAGGGTCCAACGCCCAATAAGAAAACATGCCTTAATGTGATTATACGCGTAACTAAAATCAATCACCATCCCTAGACCGGGATCCAACACTAAGCTCGTCTTGGATCGAATCAAAGGTTCATAGTCATCCTAAGGCCTAAGGCAACTATATAGTCCATCAATGAATGCAAAACCTATGTTGGTAGTACTATATACTCTTGCTTTAAAAACCGTTTTACAAGCATAGTGGGAGTATCATATACTACTAAATCAATCACATGGACCAATAGTTGTAATAGGATCAAATTGTTTTAATAAGATTAAAATGCGTGCGTATATGTGATGAGACCTAAAAACCCTCAACCAAACCGTTATTAAGCGTGAGAGTGCTTTGAACACTCTTTCGTGGCCTTCCACCGTGGTAGGCTTCAATCGTTTGTGACTCATACACCGACTTCACCCTATCATGGGGGAGTACAAAGCATGTGCTTACACTTAGAAGGAGTCTTATATGCATACATGATGTTGTGAAGGTAGGCAATGAGAATGATCAACATCATATCATTGTGAGGTTGTTCTTGAACCCCTACCTGAACTTGCATGGTGGAAATGACTTAACTAATTGCAATAGAGCCAACATCATATCATTGTGAGACATCATTCTCTAGAGGCCAAATAAGATGGGTACTTGCATGAGTTGCAAATGAGTAAGCGTACTCTCTCATTATTACTGATGCTGGTCAACATCATATCATTGTGAGGTGGGCTTGGTAATAGTGAGCCTCCAATACCCTACTAAGAGTTTCCTCCAAAACTCTCGAATTCTGATAAAGGATATGGAATTTGCCAAAAATAGTGGGTGGTGTTATTTGATTTAAAGATCCAGATCAAATAGCTTAAAATCAATCAATTTATATTCGTTATGTATTTATTTACCGATATATTGTGAACGTTATCCAAAACTTGACAAAGAAAAGCCGAAGGCTTTTTAGTTTCCGAACTTGGTACAACAATCCCATAGATTGTCTTGAATGGATTGTATATGTACCTAAGTAGTCTCATCCTCACAATTTTCCTATTGATAATGTATCATTGGAAGAACATGTTAGATAAGTCTATCATAAAGAGGACAACACTTTAAGTCATTGATTCTTCCATTACAAATTGTTGTATGAAGAAATAAGAGTTGCTTTGAACAACCCTTAGTTAACACAAACACTAGTGCTTGTTTCTTTGTTAAATGAACAAGGAACTTAAGAAGAAAGCACAAGGGCATCGACACTTTATGTGCCATGATTCTTCACTTAAAATTTTTTGTATGAAGAAATGAGAGTTGCCTTGAACAACTCTTGAAAGTTTGTAATCATGTTTAGAACATAATGGTTGATTGACAAAAATAGTCCATCAACATGGACTTATGATGATTTTGAATCATTGAGTGTTGAAGTGTTAAACCACTTTAGGAGATGGAAACTAGGCAAGGACTTCACCTTTGTGTCCCTATCCAAATGGTTCACTAAGTTTATTGTAAACTATATAGTGAACAATAACCACACGCTCTCCAAATCATTTAATGTGTATAACACAATTGAAATAAGTTTCAAGAGAGATAGTGGGAGTTTAAGGACTATGACTATTGTAGTCAAGGGAGAAGTCAAATGAAGAAGGTGAAATAACTCCAAGGGAACAAACTTTCTTTATGAAAGGATGGACATTGGAAGGGGTATTTGCAAGAAATGTCTTGTAAGTGTGAAGAACGCACCTTTCGAAGGTGTTGTAAATTGTTCTTGAATAGTTCAAAACAGTTGGTTCTTCTATTTGAATGCCTGATTCTGTATTAGTAACTATGTTTTACAATTGTTGTAAAAGTGTGGCTAATAAGAAGTAGAAGATTAATGAGATAAGAGAAAGTACTTCACATTCGGAACGTGAATAAAATATAGATCTCTGCGAAAGCAGATAATACTTCCTCATATGAACTACCAAAGAAATTGGAAAAACAAAGATTGTCTTTACATTCTGATGAGTATATTTTATATTATATATTTTACCCTAATCTTAGTATATTTTGGTTAATATATTAGAAGAATTTTGATACTTTGAATTGTATTTTCAATATAGGACTTTCGACTTCCTCTGGAGCAAAACAGGACCAAATTGACGAATTTTGGAGTAATTCCAGTTGGAGGACATTTGTGAGTCACTGAGCTTGATCGTATCAAAAATTGGGATTTTTCCACCAAGCGGTTATTTTCTGACGATGAAATAAAGAAGCAGTGCGCAGTGCAGGAAAGTGACGTTTTTGGGCTTAAATTGCGTTTTTGGAGCCCAAAATGACCTCGGATGGGTTCGTGGCCTTCTGGAAAAGTGTTCAGAATATTCCAAACATTAAATCTAGCTATATTGGGCCAGTTTTGGAGCAGCTTATGGGTCAAAACGTGGCTGCTCAGATTTTAGACGAATTTTATCATTTAATTTAGGGTTATGTTTCCTAGGGTTTTGGTGGTGGCTTGGCAAATATATTGCTTAGCTGTCTACAGTTTTATGGTACGCTTTCTTTTATGCAACTTTGGAGACAGAGGGAAGTGTTAGGGTTTTGAAGATTTTCTACTTGAAGGTGTTTTCAATCCTTTTCTTGAATATATTTTCTATGATTTCAATTATGAATATGCAGAACTAATTTGTTTTGCTAGGGTGAAGCCTTGAGCCTTAGCATGAATATGTGATTTTTATTTAATTTCTTATGATTGATTGCATGCATACTTTGAATTGTTAATCACCGAGATAAAAACTATCTAATTGTTTTAATGTCTGATCATCATTAGGATTTTTAGAAAGGTAATTTGATGCAATTTTGGTCGGAAGGTTCCCTGAAATTGACGCTGGCTTCTTGTGATTAATAATTGTAATTTCACTTAGGATGAATATCACGTCTTAAGGATTGCATGGTTTTTCAAAGGATTTTCATAAAGCATAATGAGTCTTTCATGTTCAGATTTGATCCGAACGTCCGGACGGGTTGCATGTTAGATATACGTTCTATGTTGGAGGTTCCAAGTAGAATATGAATTAGGAAAATCTAACCTTCAAAGTAGCATGTATATAAGTAAGGGGTAAAAATTCATAGGATTGCTAGGTGATGGTGGAACCCTAGTGCTTTCTTAATTTGATTTTCTCAGAACTGTTTTCTTCTCTCTAGTCCTAATATTGCAGGTTGTTTATTTTAATTCATTCATTTCGATTTTATTTTATTTAGGTTATAAAATCAATCACTTCAATTTCTACTTTACAATAATTAAATAGAATCTGATTAGTTCAAATTATTTAATTATCCATGTGGAGACGACCTTGCGAAATCCGTTTATACTACAATAACCTTGTGATTCTTGCAAGTAAAATAGGAGATTTAAGCCCGTTCACATTAGTAAAAATACTATCAAGAAAATGGCGCCGTTGCCGGGGATTATTTAACATAATTCCTACGAATCAGATATTCAATTAGTTATTGTTGTTCATACATATATATAAAAAAAAAACTTTAATTAACGTTTTTATTTTATTTTTACAGATTACAACAGTACAACAGTGCAAATTTCAGAAATTTGTGCATGATCAGCACCCGTTCAACAGTGCAGAAATTGATTCCATTTGATCCAGAACTTGAGCATAATTTAAGGAGGAAACGCAGGGAGCAAACTTTGCAGAAGGTTCGTCCTCTACAGGAGACATTTCTGCAATCAGACTTTTCTGGGGACCTGCACAACAAAGAAAAAATGGCATTTGTAATTCCAGAGGCGGGTCTGCCTCTAGGTGATTCACTGACAGCCCATGCCACAAATATACCAAGTTGAATTACATATCCGGCAGTGGAGGAAGGGACTGCATTTGAAATAAAACAGCACATGTTAAATATATTCTACCTACGGGTTATCATCTGATGATCCTAACCGGCACATTGCAGAATTTTTAATGGGGTGCAAAAACATTTTGGTAAGAGGATTTTCAACCGAATCTAGTAAGCTGCGGTTATTTCCATACACACTAAAAGATCAAGCAAGGAGATGACTCCTCACACTCCCATCTGGAAGCATTAGCACTTGGACCCAACTTAGCGAAATTTTTTTAAATAAGTATTATCCGGCTTCTAAGACCCTTGACATGAGAACTCAGATTTTATCTTTTGCCCAAAAACCGAATGAGGAGTTTCTTGAGGCGTGGGAGCGGTTCAAATAGTTGATTAGAAAATGTCGGCATTCGGGTATTAACACTACTGATCAAATACATATATTTTTCAGAGGGTTGAATATGACTACAAACACTCTTGTGAACGCTTCATGCAGATGTTCGTACAAAGACAAAAATGCACAAGAGGCTTGTTTGTTATTTGAAAAAATGGCAGCGGATACACAACAGTGGGCAGTTAAGTAGCCACAATCTAGGTCTGTTTTTGAGATGTCTAACAGCTCTCCATATGTTACAGCACAAATTGAAAAAATGGAGAAAAGGCTTGACGCAAAATTTGACATGTTATTACACAGAATGCCAGATTTTCAGGTTGCTATACAGCAGCCATTACAAGCTGCCTGCAGCATTTGCAACATGATAACTCACGATTTTATGAGCTGCCCACATAGAGATGTTTCTCCAGATTTTACAGCAGAGCAGGTTAATACATTTAACAATTTCCAGTGTCCCCGATTGGAGTGATCATCCTAATCTAAGGTGGGACAAAGAACAACACACTAGGCCTCAATTTCAACAGCAGTTACAGCAACCTGCTGCACCAAAGGCTGCTTGGGAGGTTGCAATTGAAAAATTAGCAAATACTACCATTCAAGCAATCCAAAATCTGCATGCATCAATGAAAAATATGGAAAAACAAATTGGGCAGATTGCTTTACAGGTTTCAGAAAGGGCACCGGGTACATTTCCTAGTCAAACAGTACCTAATCCAGGAGGACGAGAAGAATGCAATGCTATACGGACTATACGGTCTGGCAAAAGTTACAACAGCAGACATGAAAATTCTGTTGGAAATTCGCAGGCAGCAGAACTGCCTCAAACTAAATTTGCAAATTTTGCAGATTCTGAAATTTCTGCAGATTCTGGGCAGTCCCAAGACAAATCCAAAAATACTGCAGAAACTACCACAAAAACTGCAGAACGTGTTTATGAGCCTCCTATGCCTTATCCAGAAAGGTTGATGCCTAAAGCTAAAGATCAACAGTTGAAAGATTTTATGAAAACTTTGGCTGAAGTTCAAATTAATCTTCCATTAATTGATGCAATCAAGAACAATCCATCTTATTCCAAGTTTTTCAAGGACGTTTGTACAAAGAAAAAGAAGCTTGTGGATTCCGAAAAAGTGATTCTAACAGAACAATGCAGTGCGGTCTTATTGCATAAATTGCCTCCAAAGAAAAAAGATCCAAGGAGTTTTACTATCTCTTGCACCATTGGAAATTGTGATTTTAGTAGTGCTTTAATTGATTTAGGTGCTAGTGTAAACTTAATGCCTTATTCTGTTTTCAAACGTTTAGGTGAAGGTGAGCTGAAACCAACCTCCAGTATTATTCAATTGGCTGACTGTTAATTTACCTACCCTAGAGGAGTCATTGAAGATGTTATTGTGAAAGTTGACAATTTATATTTACCGGCTGATTTTATGGTGTTGGACATGGATGAGGATTTGACAACGCCCATTATTTTGGGCCGCCCATTTCTAGCAACAGCCCGGACTCTTATTGACGTTGAAGCTAGAACACTCACATTTCGGGTTGAAGATCAAACTATGGTTTTCAAGTTGTTTGAAGCAAGCATACATTCAGGTGACAAGCAAGAATGCATGCGTGTTGATGTATTAAATGGTTTACCACATGCCAATTTTGTGACCACATCATCTACTAGCAAGCTGCCTATAAAGACTCAAAATATGATTTGCCACCAGGTTGACCAAAAACACTTGAATGTCAAGGGCAATAAAAAATTACGAAGCAGTCCAATTTGTGCAAGAATACAGCCTAGTAAAAAAGTGTGGTTGTTAAGTTCTTATTTCAAATCATCTCCAGGGAAACAAAAGTCTCGATGGAAAGGTCCTTTTCTAGTTACTAAAGTTTTTCAGAATGGTAATGTGGACATCAAGGCTGAGGGCACAGATTTGTCATTCAAGGTTACCAAACATCAACTAAAACCATGCATAGAGAAATTTGGTGTAGGCGAGTCATCAACTCTGAAGTCACCAGTGATCTAGCCACTGGACTTCCGCAACGTCTAGCTACAGACTTAAAATAAAGCGCTTATTGGGAGGCAACCCAATTTTTCTAAACTCTTTCCTAATTTTAATTTTCGTTTGATTTTCTCTTTAATATATATATATATATATATAAAAGCATACATAAAAAATATATATATATATATAAAAGGAAAAAAAAAACGAAAAATTCAAAAATGGAAGATTGCAAGTTGATTTTATTTACCCAGTTTATTTGATTTTATTTTAATTTATTTTTTTTAAAACGCATATTGGTTAATTGCAGGTTGAGAACGTGGAAAATAAAGCGCGTCCTATGCTGGAATCCTGCACCCAGCAGCAAGTCTAACGTTCACATCAACCACATCTACACTATGCTGGAAATTTAAAGCAGTCAACATAAAAAGTCATTCACGGATGCAAGTTTGGGGGAGATTGTTGCAGATCCAGCACAGAGACATAATTTTCAGCAGTTAATTTTCTGCAGCTCAGTTTTGCGATGCATGGAGGAGAACCACAGTTAAATCACAGATCCATACACCACAAAACTGAGTACATCTTTTATTACCAGATCTACAACAATTCAACTTGCAAGGATATGAAATTTTACCTCCCAGATGCACCGATCTGGGCTCTTGGAAGCTTGTGCCGTTAGTTTATTGAAGCTGATGTTTGTCCATCCATATTTCTTCCCATGGGCTCGATCATGAATCCGCATTCCCTGCAGCACAGAGCAACACAATGAAACCATGCTGGGACATAAATATCATGTTTACATATCAAGACACATCCCAACCCCGGACTAGTTTTACCTTCGTCTGGGAGGCGGATCTGTGATGTCCGAGCTGTCCTGTTTTCTTCCTTTGTTCCGGGATCAGATTGTCGTCTTGCACAGTTCACAACAGAAAGACTAATGACACTTTGATTTTCATGATCCAGGTTCTATATCACTTAACACACACAAAATTGTGAAAATCATTCTAGGTCTGCAGGAAGTATCCTTTTTGTTTAGTTGTTCCTCAAATCTGGAGTCCTCCCCCTTTTATGTTTTTCCTTTTTCTTGGTCATATGAATTGTTTTTATTTCTCATTCCTTTAAGTTCACCTTCGTAATATTAATTTTTGTTCGTATGTTATTAGTCTAATCCATGGTAAAACAAGAATATACATGATAGGGTTTTTGCTAACATTTTTTGAACAATGTTTGATGAATTTAATACTGACATTTAAACAAGAGCAGGGATGAGTTTATACCTTCATAATCGATAGATCAAGACTTTCATGATGAGCCATGCTTTATGTCCAGTGGATTTTCAGTTTGAGAGTTCTTTCTCGGGTCTGTCACGGATCTGAGTGTTGTGCACAAATACCACACCATTATAATTATATGCAGAGGTGATGAAGCTATTTTTTTACATCATGGGGTTCATTAACCTACGGATGACAAGATTTTTACCTTTTGCAGGAACCAGTTCTGCATTGTAGCTGGTTTGCATTTTTCTTGGCATGGTTAAGCTTACAGATCGAGGACCTGTGCCCACAAACGAAATACACATAAGTATACACATGCAGTACGGAGTATCTGAGACATGAAAACAACCGTATTGAGCTGCTTGAGTAAAGTTAAATAGATGCACAGATCCTACCTTCCCATTTCCATGGCAGCGGCTGAAGGGTTTTGGGTTTCAGCAGAGACCAGCGAGGGGTGTCGATCGGCTCGGATTTGCAATCATTAGGGGTCCTCACACCGATAAAACCACATGCATGTGTTAGTTTTTGTTCCAGTTCTCTAAAACACATAAATCTGAACAGGAAATCCACAAGATTTGAGCAGGGATTTACCTTCCTGCCTATCAGTTTTTCCACTCCTGTCACCATGGTTGTGTTCGAGAAACACGAAGGTGTGTAGATAGCTGGGCTGTTAGTTGCAACACGGATGCCACGTTTAGCAGGGATGAAGAAGCAGTTGTGGAAAGGAGGAAAAAAATGTGGGGGAAAGAGGTATTTTTCGTTTTACAGAGACATGGATCTGAAAGAAATGAGAAAAACAATAAATGGGAGGAAGAAGGAGTTGCTGTGAAATGGAGACAGTAAAAGCATTTTCAGACTTTCTAGAGAGAGCTAGATGGACAAATGGGTTTATCTAAACCTTTTATTTGGAATCCTAAGGCGTGGTGAAACGAATGCGCGACACGTGTGCCTATCTTCAGCTTCAGGTGCTACCCGAGAAGGATGGTTTTGCATTGGTAGAGAGCCGTTGGCTCTGTGGTATAAAATAAAAACAAAATTAAAAAAAAAAAAAACCGAGGACTGATAGGGACTTTTCTTTTTCTAACATGAGACATTGCACAAGTCATATTCAAATTTGAATGCCAGATGCATTCCATTTAACTATCTCATAGTTTCTTTTATATAATCCTATAGACGCCAAGCTGCCCGGGTTCCCGTGATTTGTCAGACAGGTGGGGTTTTGAAAATGAAAAGACAGAGAGCCGTTTGGGCTCTGTGTTTGATGATTGACAGAGACATCAACCTGACGCCAGCTGCACGCCACTTTGACACGGCATGCCAATTGCATGCCTTTCCAAGAAGAGTTATCTCATAGTTTCTTTAATCTTATAGACGCCAGCTGCACGTCACCTTCCACTTGCATGCCAATTGCATGCCTTTCCAAGAAAGGAATCCAATGTTCCTTTGCGAGTGGGCTGACATACATGCAGATGTTCTTCTTTCTTTGATTTTTGTTTTGTTTGTTATTTTATTTTATTTTATTTTATTTTATTTTTTATTATTTTTTTATTTTATCTTATAGTGTTGTCATTTTTTTTTAAAGTGTCCACTAGAGTTTTTGTGTTTTATTCTTTAGTTCATTTAGTTTCTTTTATTTTAGTTTCCACACCTTGAGGACAAAATGTGAAATAAGTTTGGGGGTGGGAAAGTAAATTTTAGTTTTTATTATTGTGTCAGTTTAAAAATTTTCATTCTTGCTAAGTTAATATCCATAGATTATTTTAAACGTTAGAACAAATGGACATGGTGAAGGTTAATCCCACATTAGAGTCTTTGCTATTTATCGTTGCTTAGACACTAATTCATGAATTATACTTTGAACTTTGCACATCACACCAACATGGTTTGTGGGGAGTGAGATTGAAACATTTACTTTTAGTCTAAGTTTATTTTTAATTTTTGTTTTAAGTAAAGTCAGTTATTATTGTGAAAAAAGTAATAATTGTCTCACCCGAGGTTTTGCCTAGTAACCGGGCCAGTCTTGCCTAATCAGCAGTGATTCTCGCGTCAAACGGTAGAGTTTTGGCATGAGGCAAGGTGGTTAGTTGGTTTCGTAGCCTTTTCAGCTCGGGTTAATAAGTCCTTATGGGTGTTCTACACCTAGTGCCCTAAAGCCCTAGTGATTTGGAAGTCATTGACCTAAAGCTCGCTACATGGGTTGGATCGAAAGCTTAAGTAAACCGACATTGCACGACCACTACTGTTACTGAAAAGAAAAAAAAATGTTATACATGAGAAAAAAAAGAAGAAAAAGAAAAAAAATTGAAAAAAAAATGAAAGAAAAATAGTTATATTTAAAGTTAGTACGTGTGAAATAAAGAAGGACGAGAGGTAAGGGTTTTAGTCGAGTCTCTTTAACTATGTTGATTCACTTTACACCAAAGGAAGTTTGTGAATTCTTTTCTAATTGATTCTAAATGGTTTAGACTCTATGGTGGGATTGGTTGGAACTTTTGAAAAGATATTCTAGTTTTTAAAATTTGCTATGGATTGCAACTTTGAAGGTGAAAATTTTTGTCAGTTAATTTTAGCTAGTTAGTTTGTTAAGTTTTTATTTTTGTTTGAGTCTTGTTTTGCTTGAGGACAAGCAAAAAGCTAAGTTTGGGGGTATTTGATGAGTATATTTTATATTATATATTTTACTCTAATCTTAGTATATTTTGGTTAATATATTGGAAGAATTTTGATACTTTGAATTGTATTTTCAATATAGGACTTTCGACTTCCTCTAGAGAAAAACAGGACCAAATGGACGAATTTTGGAGTAATTCCAGTTGGAGGACGTTTGTGAGTCACTGAGCTTGATCATATAAAAAATTGGGATTTTTCCACCAAGCGGTTATTTTCTGACGATGAAATAAAGAAGCAGTGCGCAGTACTGGAAAGTGACGTTTTTTGGCTTAAATTGCGTTTTTGGAGCCCAAAATGACATCGGATGGGCTCGTGGCCTTCTGGAAAAGTGTTCAGAATATTCCAAACATTAAATCCAGCTATATTGGGCCAGTTTTGGAGCAGCTTATGGATCAAAACGTGGCTGTTCAGATTTTAGACGAATTTTATCATTTAATTTAGGGTTATGTTTTCTAGGGTTTTGGTGGTGGCTTGGCAAATATATTGCTTAGCCGTCTACAGTTTTATGGTACGCTTTCTTTTATGCAACTTTGGAGACAGAGAGAAGTGCTAGGGTTTTGAAGATTTTCTACTTGAAGGTGTTTTCAATCCTTTTCTTGAATATATTTTCTATGATTTCAATTATGAATATGCGGAACTAATTTGTTTGGCTAGGGTGAAGCCTTGAGCCTTAGCTGAATATGTGATTTTTATTTAATTTCTTATGATTGATTGCATGCATACTTTGAATTGTTAATCACCGGGATAAAAACTATCTAATTGTTTTAATGCCTGATCACCATTAGGATTTTTAGAAAAGTAATTTGATGCAATTTTGGTCGGAAGGTTCCCTGAAATTGACGTTGGCTTCTTGTGATTAATAATTGTAATTTCACTTAGGATGAATATCACGTCTTAAGGATTGCATGGTTTTTCAAAGGATTTTCATAAAGCATAATGAGTCTTTCATGTTCAGATTTGATCCGAACGTCCGAACGGGTTGCATGTTAGATATACGTTATATGTTGGAGGTTCCAAGTAGAATATGAATTAGGAAAATCTAACCTTCAAAGTAGCATGTATAGATTATAAGGGGTAAAAATTCATAGGATTGCTAGGTGATGGTGGAACCCTAGTGCTTTCTTAATTTGATTTTCTCAGAACTGTTTTCTTCTCTCTAGTCCTAATATTGCAGGTTGTTTATTTTAATTCATTAATTTCGTTTTTATTTTATTTAGGTTATAAAATCAATCACTTCAATTTCTACTTTACAATAATTAAATGGAATCTGATTAGTTCGAATTATTTAATAATCCCTGTGGAGACGACCTTGCGAAATCCGTTTATACTACAATAACCTTGTGATTCTTGCAAGTAAAATAGGAGATTTAAACCCGTTCACATGAGTAGTAAAAATCCTATCACGTTCCAATTAGAATAAGGAACTTAATTCCGTCACTATAAGAGATGGATGAATGTTTTGTTTGACAAAACATTGTTTTTATTAATGAATGATTGAATTATTGTAATATGATTAATTGTCTTTATAGTAGAGATGATATGGTAGTGTTAACTGTTTAGAATATAACGATGCTTAAAACTCAAAAGTTTACAAGGTAGTGACTAACCCTACTGAGTTGTGACACCTTTAAAACATAAATTATAAGTTGGTCATAGATGGATGCTTTGGATCGTTAGATCTGGATCCAATGCCTTTTTGTTAAACTTGTATAGAGGCGAAATGTTCGAATCTTTATTCTTTTGGAAAGAAGAAAGAGTCACAAAGTTGTTGAGGTTAATTCACTTAGATGTTAGTGGCACTTATCCACAACATAATACTACTCATGTTGTATGACACTCACCAAAGATTGTTCTCGGTTGGACTATCATTTATTTTGAATAAACACAAGTCCGAATACTTTGTAAAAGGTTTCAAAGAATTCAAGAATGTAAGTTGATGAGTAAGACGTCTAAAGTATTTACCTCCTTAGATTTGATCCAAGGAAAATTAACGCTTTAGAAGAGTTTCCTTGAAAGATATCAAGGAAAGTAGCATCAAATACCCATATATAGGATATATTCTTCTAAGACAATATGATTGTCAATTAGAAAATCTTCCAAAATTTTCATGACTCCATAGGATGTAGTTGGAAAGAAAGACAAGTCTTAAGCATGTTAAGATTTGGGGTTGTGTGCTAATGAGCAATATTTGTTTGAGAACAATCTTGTGGGATATCCTTAAATTAACCTTTGGATATCACTTCTATAAACCAACTAACAAATGTTATTTGTTGGGTAGTTCATTATGATCCTACAATAGGATTTGCCTAAGATGGAGCAAATGAATGAGAGATAGAACTCAAAGAATGGATTATTTGAGAGACAAGATGATAATCAACAAATATAACAACCTAGTTCCTACAGCACCAGCTCCAAAGTAGTCGAGAAGGATTCATAAACCATCTCAGTTGAATGGTTTGAATTTTATGACTATGTCATAGAGTTACACCTCTTAATTTGAAAGAAATAAGAATCAAAATCCTTATGACTACATTGAGTGTATTTACGACATATATTCAAGGAAATGGTATAGTACCATTTGACACGAAATAATAAAACCTTCATAGCTAATTGGTAGCTTAAGGTGACTACAATCAACGAGATTGGTTCACTTGGAAGAAACCATCTTTGATGTAGTCTAGGTTTCTGTTAATTCGAAGATTGCCAGCTACAACTAAACGGTTATTCAACGTTTGGACATAATATGGGTTTCCGAAACCAATATCAAGATAGTCTTGATAATATATGTCTAAAATCACAAGACATGTAAGTTGTAGAGATCCATCCATCATGAATCTTAGCAAGCTAGTGGGAGCTATAAGTGTTTTATGAGAGAAAGATCAAATAGTTTGATTTCTCATTAAGATGTAAATGAATCTTTTGTTTACTAGGTTTACAAAAGATTAGTGGGAGTTAATCATATTCCTAAATTTGAACATATATATGATATATTAATTTTGGAAATGAAAGGAATTCTTCTTCGTTAAAGTTATGACTTTAAACATTCTATAACGATAGAATGTATATGGGAGACATAGTCTATATGCATTGAATGGAAATCTATAATGATAGATTTCAGGATATAATTGGATTATATCTATCCTTAATGATAGACAAATGATGCTAGGAAGTTTCTCATATGATGATAAACTTTAATCAGAAGACAATTCTAGTGAGACTAGGAAGTTGCTATTCTCAAAGGGAACGTACCCTTTGACTCCCAAAGAAATAACGCGTAAATAGAATCCTCTATGCATACGCAGAAAGGTGATTTATGTATTTCATATAGTATGAAAAATGTTGATATGAGTTGTACCAAGATCAGTACAAGATGATATCAATGCAAGCCCATGATTAGAACCATGGCAACTATCAAGTGAGTCCTTAAGTATTTAAGAAATACTAAAGGATAGATTCCTCAAGAATGAGGAAGAATTAAAGTAATGCAATGGAAGCGTAAATGTATTAGATTATGAATCTAATATTGTATCCATCATTGGATGTCTCTTCATTATGAATGAAGAGATAATTAGATATCTCTTTATTATGACTAAAGAGATATTTGGGTGGAAACGTTAAAAGTAATGACTTTAATGTGTTTCATCGTGCATGCAAAATATATCGCCATATAGAAGCTTACAACATTGATGTTTAGATGGGAAAGTTCATTTATGAACTTTCGATTCGGTTCCAACTAGAAAGTATCTCTAGTGTGCCAACACTACGACACTAATGGGGCGATAGCTCAAGCCAAGGAATCAAGGTCCCATTAAGATCCGAACTCAAATGAGAGACTGAACCACATGATTGAGAATCATGTATAATGGTGACATCGTTATTCTCAAGGTTACTTCTATGGATAACATATAGATATCCATTGTCTAAGCCTACTACTCAGCCATTTTTGAAATGAATTCAGAAAAGGTGTCATCACTGATGACCAAGTTGATTGGCTCTAGTGCAAGTGGGAGATTGTTGGAAATGTGACCTAAAACCAATCATATGATGATACTTTACGTACATTTCACATGTTAAACTAATCTAGTTTAATATAAAGGGCAAAGATTATTGTTTAAAGTCGTCTCATATAAATGTTATATGCTTAAATGATAAGTCCAAGGAATATGTAATTAGGAGAATGTGATCTAAAGAAGTTAGATTCGTGAGACCATTCTCTTTCATATACATATCCTAAACGTTCATGATCATAGGATTGCCAATTGGGCATTGACAGTCCATTAAGATCAGTACATGCTATGTCTTCTCTTATGGAGAGTGACTGGTCTCGAGTCATTGGTGTGACTGACACCAAGACAAGTATGTAGGTGTTCAATATAGAATGAGTCCACTGAACGCAATCAACAAGGAGTTCTTATACTCATGTCACATAAGAACTCATGGTTGGGGTAATGCAAAGTAGTCTTTTAACCTGAGGCATCATAGTTGTCTTATGGTTAGGTCCTTGATATTTGACTATATCAAAGTCACTCCGTAAGAGGGTGTCCACAACATAGTAGGGGTTAAGCCACTTAGTTATGGAGGCAGGTGAATGCACAACAAGGGATCTCTAACCTTCAAATCATTTAAGGGAGAATACTCTATGATATGATTAAGAATCTTTGGCCAGAGTATGAATGAGATTTAGGAATTCATTTCAAATCACATTCAAGGTAATCATACAAGTAAGAGAATCACATTGGATAATAGACATGAATAAACTATCAAACCAAACAATGTGGTCAAGAGTATTGTATTAGAGAAATACCGTATTGCATTGTAATCCCAAACTGAATAGGTTCTCCAACCTCTTCTGATTAGGTTGGATAACCATGACATACTGCTAGGTGTCACTCATGGTTTGTGGAAGCCCTGAAGGTGTATAATCACTAAAGGGAGAATTGAAAGGAAGTTTCAATTCACAATCGATTTGAAGAGTTCTAATCACCCACTACCTCGCTAAAAGGAACCTAATGGATTGCACACCATGTAAGGTAATGTTTGAAGGATTTGACGGAGATTAGTAAGTACAATTAAATGGTTTAATTGTTTATGACAAAGATTAATTAATATGTTAATTTACCAAACGAATAAGTTCATTTTAAACCTTGAGTTAGTGTTGGGCCTTAAAGCCCAATGGGCTTTGAATCGTCAAGCCTATTAGCTTAAGTTGCATGACAACTTAACAACCAAAATTCAAGAAGCCCAAAGGCTTGGGAAAACCGGCCATAGAGAGAGGAAGGGCCTTTTGGTCCAATATGCACACAAAAGTTGAAATCATAGAAGGGGTATCTTTGCTCTATCCTCATTAGGGTTTTTTCAAGGATGAAAAGTGAGAACAACTCTCTCTCTCTTTTCTCTAGAACAGTCACCATGGGAGAGTTTACTAGCATCTAACTCTTCCATGGTCACTCATCTTCTTCCTCAACTATCTTTGGTGTCGGAACTTAGAGGTCTCCAACTTTGGGGACTTTTGGAGAAACCAATTCTTCCATCCATATCCAAGAAGGCATGGAGCCAAGAAGCAAAGTTCCTCCATCCACATCCATGGAGCCAATGAGCAAGGTGATAAAGGAAAGAAGGCCCTTACATGGGTGATTAACCTTTGCTAAGCAAAGAGGTGCTTCAAAGGTATAAAGAAATCTTAACTCTTTCTCTAAGATCTTTGGTTGAGTCTTGGTTCACCATAACTACTAGGCTTTGAATTTCATGGGTAAAGTTTTGTTTTGAGTGTATACAAGCATGATTCCGCCTTTAATTGTTAATTGCATGTTGTAGATGTTGCTCAAATGAACTTGTTTTCACAAATATTTCCTTCAAAGACTTGATACTGTCCCAGTCTCGAGATAGAGCACCATTAGGATGGAATCCTAGTACATCAAACGAACTACACCCAAAGGTGTTGTGCCACTTTAACGAGGATAAAGCGAAACCTTCGAGTGCTCCTATGGTCGTTCGATCACTAGATGCAAAACGAAATACCTTCTATCCGAAGGAGGATAATGAAGAGATTTTGGAGCCTAAAGCTCCTTATCTAAGTGCGATAGGCGCTTTATTTTACTTAGCTCAATGCACTAGACCCGACATTTCTTTCGCCGTTAATCTTTTGGTCAGATACAGTAATGCACCAACACACAGACACTGGACTGGCATGAAAGACATCTTCTGTTACCTTAAGTATACTCTGGATTTGGGCTTGTTCTATTCTTATAGATCCTCAAGTGATGCCGCACCATTTGCTTCTCGAGTTGATTCTCACCTTGTTGGTTATGCGAACACATGATACTTATCTGATCCGCACAAGGTGCGTTCTCAAACGGGTTATGTATTTACCGTTGGAGGCACCGCAATCTCTTGGAGGTCAACTAAACAGACCTTAGTTGCCACTTCATTTAACCATGCTGAAATTCTCGCCTTACATGAAGCAACTAGGGAATGCTTTTGGTTGAGAGCAGTTGTGGGCCATATTCGAAGCGCATGCGATCTCTACCCCGTCATAGACGCCCCGACAATGATTTTTAAAGACAACGCAGCATGCATCGAACAGCTTAAGAAGGGTTACATCAAAGGAGACAACACCAAGCACATTACGCTAAAGTTCTTCTTCTCACATCAATAACAAAAGCATCAGAATATTGAAGTCATGCAAATCCGTTCACAAGACAATCTGGCCGATCTCTTCACCAAATCACTGCCGAAGGCGAAATTTCAGAAGCTTGTTCAAGGAATTGGTATGCGTAAACTTTTTGAGTTGTAACATTGCTATTCTATTTGGAATTGTGTCAAACTCAAGGGGAGTATCCTAAAGTATACTTGCTTGATCTTAATGTACTCTTTTTCCCTACGATTAGGAGCATTTTTCCCACTGGGTTTTTGCTACCTAACTATGTTTTAACGAGGCACCCACCTTGGGTTGATCGTATCCCTGATGACGCCCCGTAAACGTTTCTTTTGACTTTTGCATTTCTCACTCATTTTTCCTTAGACTATGGATTTTGTCCCTACTCGGATTTTTGCCATAGCCTTAGAATTTTTTTTAGTGAGACTTACTTCTTTATGCAAGTTCCTACCTTATTGAAAATAAGCATTGTTCCCAGTTTGAGTAAGGTTACAACACCATGCACATTAAGAATAGTGGTTTTCGCATTTGACAGTTTGAGTAAGGTTTTTTTATTTTCAATGACTTTATGGTACTTATATTCCCAAAACCAAAAATTGGAATCTATGTCTGTGGGGTCGTCCCGCTCAAATTCTTCAGGTTCTTCATGTGTTTCTCAATATCCACGAAGTTAGAGTGGCTTTCAGCTTGAGTGGTCGCTTGGTTCTTCTGCGATTTTTCAATAGAGGCGTTGATTTTCATCAAGGTTTCCTAAATTTGATTCGTAAAAGGCATGTGTCTGTTGACCAGATCATAGGTGCGGCTGTCATTTCCTATGGTTCATTACTCGCTCCGGGAGTAGAGGCATTAAGCAACGGATTATCCGCTCTTCGAATAATGGATGCATCAGAAGGTGGTTTGTCTCCACCAACAGGGTTAACGTTAGCGTTAACCGAGCTTTCTTCGGCATACATGCTTGTAGTAGAGTGATCTGGTTGAGCGAAATAAGAGTTTACTCTCAATGAAAGAATCAATTGTTGGAATCAAATTGGCAATTATAAACTTCTTTGCCATAAAACATCACTCATCTTCTATCATGCCCTAATCCTGACATACATCTAAGATCGACACGTGACGTCACCACATTCATGTTTATCTATCATGTCTCACCTCCGAGACAAGACCAAAACACAATTAATGATTTAACCACGTAGTCATTTTCTTTTATTTCATGGTTGCATCTAACCTTGCGTTAGACTGCCTACGTACCCTAAGAAGGGATCAAGCCATTTGTAGTTCACCTTTCATTGCACTCCGACGTTTATCACAGTACGTTCTAACAAAAAGGCATAGCATTCCTCCATCAACTATTGGAACTTGACACGCATGAATTACTAGATTCAAGACTACATAACAACCCACATGACATTCAAGATTTCCATTTCATCAATCATATAAATCACTATGTTTTCAACATGATACCTCAAACCATAGCATGTAACATATCAAAGAATCAACGAAGCACAATATTATTCTCAAGGGACATTGATCAACTAATCTAATCATAATAATAACAATCATATCCAACGTCATTCCACAATCACGTCAATTAATCAATTCCACGAATCAAAGATGCACGACATTAACATTTAACTACGTTAATCAATCAATGAGATAACATCACTTCACGAATTTAATTAAAGAACTCTACATAATTCCCTACTTGTAGTATGAGTAATAACATGGTAAATCTAATTTATATTCACAAGGTCTATTGTGGGTATATCTATCATTCACTCGAATCTAGGATTCTAGACTAACCTTATGAAAATGAACAAGAGCAAGGATTCAAGACCACTTAATGGAATCCAACTAAAATATGGCACCTACAGAAATGTACCAAGTACAACTAATCCTCATAACCCCTAGAATGCGTATGGTCCCCCATTGCAGATATACCAAGCAGAACCATAGGCATAATCTACACATCCATGTAGTGATCACCCATCACAAATATACCAAGCATGATCACCCCTAAAATACGTATGGTCATCCATAGCGGATATACCAAGCAGGACCATATCCTAACTCTAGGCAGTGATCACCCATCGCGGATATACCAAGCATGATCACTCCTAGAATGCATATGATCCCCCATTGCGGATAAACCAAGCAAAACCATAGGCATAGTCTAATAACGTAGGCAATGATCACCCCTAACATATGTACAGTCCCCCATCACGGATATACCAAACAGAACTGTATCTTATAGCTCTAGGTAGTGTCACTTATCGCGGATATATCAAGCATGATCACTCCTAGAATGCGTATGGTCCCCCATTGTGGATATACCAAGCAGAACCATAATCATAGTCTAATCGTGCAGGCGATAATCACCCATCGTGGATATACCAAGCATGATCACCCCAGTAATACATATGGTCCCCCATCGCAGATATACCAAGCAGGACCATCCATGTACCATTGCTACATGGTGCAGTAAGTTCAACACACAACCTACCCCTACTTCAACCCCTATAACTATAATGTAGGCACCTGCATTATCAAATTCTCATGGCCACGAACTTACATGTCACATAAGCATATAAGTTCTACAAAATACTTCTAATAGGATTCTAGGCTCACATTACCATAATAGTTATCATACATATCATTCTACAAAATACTTCTAATAGGATTCTAGGCTCATATTGCCATAACAGTTATCATACATATCATTCATATTATCAAGAAGATAAATACATACATAGATATATATATATATATATATCTCACAATAAGGCGTCCCATACACGTAAACCAAGGTATATATATTATCTGAAATAACTCACTAACTAGTATAGGCCCACTAAGCCCTACCTAGTATCTAATAATCCTAATTTTAGTATTTAAGAACATTTTGATCAAAATCAACCCTAGAAAATCAATTAGGAAGATCCACTCATCGGATTTCCAATCCGTAAGTTACCAAGGTCCTCAAATAATACGTACAAATCCATTCTAAAATTTGGTGACGATCTAACGGTCGGTTCATCGTTTACTACAAAGGTCCAGGGGTGGCAATCTACGAAACTAGGCTCAAACGATGAAATCACATCAAACAACTGCCAACATTGAATTCAGAATATTGAATTTAGCCTAGAAAGACAAAGTTGGCCCACTTGCCACGTGCCACCGCATGCGGCGGTTTCCGATGAACGGAAACCCAGTTTTCCGACCGACTTCAAAAATCATCAAATTTCACAGGATTGCATAAAATAACAAGAGGAAGAATTTTCATACCTACGACAAAGTTCAATTCCATCAGAAATTGCCTGAAATACGTGATAGGCCGCCAGAAACCCTAGGATTAGTGCCCTTCAAATCGTTGTCCATTTTAACTTCGACGCCTCACCCGATGCTTATGACTTGTTCCTGGGTCCAAGGGGAGTTGAACGATGGTGGTGGCCATCGGTGGTGATTGCAGAAACGGTGAATCGTAGCCGAGAGACTAACAGAACCCACATGTTCGTTCTCCGCGAAACTGGGCTTAAACCCAGTTGGAAGTTGGGTGGAAAGTGGATAGGAAGTGACGATTTGATGACTGGTGGTGGTAAATCGACTTAATTCGTCGAAAAATTGACGAAATTTCGTCGAAATTGTGCAGGAAAAATCAGGTTTGTGGTCTGGTCAGGAACCGGGTCGTGTGAGGATCCGGGTTGGCTGCTTTATCTCCTCTCTCCTTTCTCTCATTTCCCCCTTTCTGATTCACTAGTTTCTCCCTTCCTTTCTCTTCTTTTCTTCCCATCTTAGTAGTACACGTGGCACCCAGATTGCTGTTATAGCAAATCTGGAGCCTCCAGATTAGTGGTTAATTATAATTTTACCCTTGCATTTAACCGCTAATTTCTCCTTTGTTAAAACTCCGTTTCACGAACGGTTTTTGCCTACGCACTTGTGAGGTTGAGCTTTATCCAAATATGTAAATAATAGTGACAAAACATATAGGAATTAAATACGTCCTCGAAAAGTTCGTTTAGTTCATTAAGGGCGTTTTCGTCCTTTTACTTATAAAAAAAAAACTATCCTCCGTCTAAAATTCGGGGACGGAATTTCACATCTTCATCTTGGTCCAGTCAGCATCAGACATACTTGCTGGCTTACTCTTAACACCTTCAGTAAAGCATGTCCTCCATTCTTCATTTCAATGTAACCCAATTAAAGCGGGCCGCACCCTCCATTCTAAATGGATATCAACCAAATCAAGCTTTGATACCACTTGTTGTGAATATCGCATTTATGAATGGGAAAAAAACTCTAGAAATAAAAAACAAAATAAACTAAGATAAATCACACCAAGATTTAACATGATTCACTTATATGTACCTACGTCCACGGGGCAACAATAACAATCTTTCACTATATCAATAATGAGTACAACAAATAATCTTGCCAAACTTCTAGGACTAAGACTTGACGAAAAACATGAAAGAATAAGAAAAAGAAATACACTTTTTATCTCTTTTATTTTCTCTCTCACACATTTTTCCCTTCTCTCACTCTAACTCCTAGAGTGGTATACAACTTATTGTTTTGATCCAATTCAAAACTAGTACAATAGCCCCTTTATATTGACATAATAAGGGTCTTCTTCAATAAATCCTAATTGGAATCTATTTATGAATCATTCTCCAATTGAGAAATTAACTCCAATTGGGTAAGCAATATTTTTTATTTTTTTATTTTTTGACATCAAGCATTAAATTTAGGGGAGGGGGATTACATGCATTACCCAACATTGGGGGGACTCGAACTCGGGTGAGGGGGAAATTCCTTTGGCCCTAGTGCCACTGCAGCTAGGCCTTGTCCACAATTGGGTAAGCAATTTAAATTGAGTAAACAAACTTCAATTAGGTAAACAATTCCAATTGGGAAATAAACTTCAATTGGGTAACCGACTCTAATTGAGAAAACCACTCCAATTGAGAAATAACTTCAATTGAAAAAAACAATTTAATCCTCTAAGACTCTATACCCAATAGCCTTAGGACAACTCATCATGGGCTAGAAAAACCCAACATACTTGAATGAAGAGGAGCTAATGGAATACTTAGCGTAAAAATGAGCACAATGACATTCTAGAATTCATACAGCTCAACTCACTTACTAAAATAAGGCTTTGTTATTGTATATACCCAGAACCATGAATTTTGTACTATAGCTTTACATAAATATGATTAATTGATCCACCAACCATATTTATTTTGAATACAAAAATCAAGAAATTGTTGGAACTTGTGAGGGACAATTGTCCCACATCGCCCATACATCATCACATAATCATCTTTATAAGTGAGTCCACTCACAGTCAATTTTAAAAGAATTGGAACAGCCGCAGACCTTGGGCCTAGGAGTTGGGTTGGATTTGGGCGTATGGGCTCAGACAGACAAATCACTCAAGTATGATTTTTACGTTCAAGTTTTTTCCGAATGGATAGGACTGTTTACGGGAAACAGTTACAACCCTTTTGAAGGGAAGCCATTATAAATAAGGAAAATTAATGAAAAAAGCTTGAAAACTTTGAGTTTTAACGATAAGGATAAAATAAAAGGTAAAGTGAATAGTACTATGTTTGATTTATAAATATGGTTGTAGGATTTCCGAATGGATAGGACTGTTTACTGGAAACAGTTACAACCCTTTTGAAGGGAAGCCATTATAAATATGGTTGTAGGATTAGAAACGAATAATTCAATTCCAACGTTCTTTTATTTTTCACAAAGAAACACAAATCAATTCGCAAAGAATTCAAGTTCGAGTGTAAGAACTTGGGTTAGATAGTTGTATCTTGCAAGATAGATGTCCAAGAACTACTGCACAGGTGTGAGGGCGTATTTCTGTCTTAAGAGATTACTTCTGTAAGCTTCTGTCTCTCTGGAAAACAAGTCAATGATATTTGTTGTGATTTTATTTACAACTATATTTATTATTCATATTGTAATTTAAATATATAGTGATTTCTGTATACACTGTGTAATTATTTATATTTTATATAATCCGTATATAATTGGTTCTAACTGAAATGTGTGGGAGCAGTAAAGGTAGTGTTAGGGGCATATGTACATTCTTACAGTTTTCATTCCTAACTGATATTCTATGAGTGTTGAGTATCCCAGATTCATCATGTTTTTTTATTCCAACCAAGCACCCAAGTCCAGCTACATCCCAAATTATTGCGTCTTGTTTATGATTTGTTTCATTTGACTAATTTCGAAGTAAAGTTTGGCCGAATAATTAGTTTTGCTTACGAATTAATTGGCTTTGTTAGGCAAGTGTTGGTATTCCATACTAAATGCTAAGAGAAAAACTTGGGTGGGATGACATGCATGGTATCCAGCAAATAATTGATACGTGTATATAGTTTCTGGGTGAAAAATAGTGTGTTCAGAATTGAACCTCACAACGCATTTTATAGTTAAATAGATAAAACCACTTGACCTTTTCAACAATGGTAGTGCTCTAGTCATTAGATTCTAGAATTTAAATGCTTAAACAAGGATTGGAAATGAGTTAGATGTTAATATTACATACATTTTACTCCAAGCCAAAAAGAACTAAAACTTCCGAGCTCCCTCGACCTAAACCCCCTCTCTCTTACTCCACAACTTCAACGTCGTTCTTCAAACTAACGTGACACATCAATCAACATACTCTTAAATAGTGAGTTGATTTTTTGCACAATTGTTGAGATTTGATTTATTCAACTTTTACACCCCTATCACAATCCTCATCCTCCGGGTGCTAAACAAGATTCCAAAGTGAAAATTTCATTATTCTAGTTGCCAACCATCAACTCTCGTTTCCCCCAAAAGAAATAAAAAATCAACTATATTAATTTTTTTTTTCTATTTTAAGTCTCACGTCAATCAATACCCTATCATTTAGAAAATGAGAATTCTTGCTTCTTCTAAACCATTCATTTTTTTTTTGGCTTTTAATAAATGTCTTATTCCATGATTTCAACGTATTATTTCGATTCACGTGACACATCAATTAACATACTCTTAAATAGTTAGTTAATTTTTTCCAAAATTGTTGAGATTTAATTAGTTCAACTTTTACACCCCATAACAATCCTCATCCTCCAGACGCCAAAGAGCATTTCAAAGGGAAAATTTTATTATTACACATGTGAACCATCAACTTGTGTTTCTATGTCGTTCTTGAAATTAAAGTGATACATTAATCAACCTACTCTTTTAAATAGTTAGTTGACTTTTCCAAAATTATTGAGATTTGATTAGTTCAACTTTTAAATCCCATCACAATCCTCATCCTCTAGACGCCAAACAAGATTCTAAGAAAGACGATTCCTAAAGAATGTATAGACATCATTACTCTCATCCTCCTTGCTCGTGGGTCTAATATGAAACTCAATCAGTGAAAAGCTGACCGTGCCCTATGAGCTCAGGCATGGGGCTCTATTATTTGCCTTGTACTAGTCAGCAAGAAATTGAGTTATTTATTTGGAAAATGAAGGAAGGAATTGACTGATTTATTTTTTATTGACATGCATACTTTATGGGGTGAATGGTGATGGTTGCACCACGACCAGGTCAATGGTACATACATTCCACTTCACTTGGACATCTCTGTTTTGAAAGTAGGGCCTTCAATCATTCAGTAATAAAGACGGGAGCGAAACCTCATGGGAAGCTGGAGAGGAACTACTATCTAGACTCTGAAGAAAATTCAGTAGTTTCCTTCCTTGTTTTTTTCTCTTTTGATTATAAATGATGTTTCTAGTCTACATTAAAAAAGAGAAAAATGCAGTGGGTTAAAAAAAAAAAAAAAAAAAAAACTTATCTACTAGAAGAATTCAACAGTTGCCAATAATTCATTTCTAGTAGTTTATTTATTTCCTCGCATAGATCTCTGTGTAACCAACATTTTCTTGTTTGATTTTGGTGTAGGTATGGATTAAACTTGAGACGTATTTCAACACTTTAAAAGAGATGTTAATAACTCAATTAGTACCCTACCATTTGGAAAATGAGAATTCTTGCTTTTTCTAAACCATTACATTTTTCTTTTGCTTTTAATGAATGTCACTCTCCATGATTTCAACGTCGTTCTTCAAATTAACTTGAAACATTGTTAATTTTTCTAAAATTGTTGAGATTTGATTAGTTCAACTTAAATAGTTAGTTGTTTTTTCCAAATTGTTGAAATTTCATGAGTTCAATCCACCTAATCAATGAATCTGAGTCCTTAAAATTTGATCCAACGGAAAAAACCAAGGGGTCCCTTTAAAAGTTATAATAACTTTAGCCATTTGATCAAATTTCAAGGGTCCGAATTCATTGATTTGGTGAATTTGGTGAAAGGGATCCGAAGAGGAGCCCTTTCCCAACTTTTATACCCCAATCAACATCCTCATCCTTCAAGACGCCAAATAGAATTTCAAAGTTGAAATTTCAAAGTTTCCAAAAAAACCAAAAAAAAAAAAAAAAGTTGAAATTTCATTACTCTAACAGCGAACCTACCACTCTTTTCCCCCCAAAAGACTTAAAAGTTAATTAAAATATTTTTTCTTCTATTTTAAGTCTTGCGTCAATGAGTACCCTACTATTTCCAAAATGAAAATTTTGACATTGATTTTGAAGAAGTGCAGAAAATTATGAAATTGATCTTGCAGAAGTGCAAGAAATTTTGAAACTAATTTTGCAGAAGTGCATAAATGATGAAAATGATCATGTAGAATTGCATGAAATTATGAAACTGAACTTGCAAAAGAGCATAAATTTTAAAGCTGATCTTGCATAAGTGTAGACAAATTTGAAATTGATTTTGCAATAGTGTATGAATTGTGAAATTGATTTTGCGGAAGTGCAGAAAACTTGAAACTAGTATTCCAGAAGCTCATGAATTGTGAAACTGATCTTGTAAAAGTGTAAAAAAAATTAGTTTTTATATATTTTGAAGTTTTTATAGATGGTGTCAGTTTGTATTTTGGCTATCGTGGGCATGGCAGGAATTTTAAACTTTTGGTTCGTTTGTTTTTGGACTGAGTTCGTTGGAGTTTAAACTTTTGTCTCTGTTTGAAATGATTCAAAACTAACGGAGTTATGTGAAATGTATTTTGTATTGAGCTTTTGCTGCTGCATTGCAGAGGTATTGCCCATAGATTTCATTTACGCAATAGTTGGTAAATGTAAATAGATGGTTTGTAATAAGTTCAGCTTCACGGAAGGTGCCTTTACAAAAAGGAACAACCAAAGACTAAATTATTTGCACAAGAACTGCTCGGAAAGGAAGCTGAAGTGCAGCTTCATCCAAGGTGCTCTTACAAAAACTATGAAAAACATATATAATACCTACAAGGCTGAATTTTCCAATTGGTCTTAATTTTCTAGCTATAATTCTGGAGTTTTTAGGTAGCTATGAATCTGTACGTTGTCGACTAGGTCAATTCTCTCTTATCTTTATGTCTTTCTCAATGACAATACACGTGACAAACAATGACTTGGACTTGCCTATGTTATTATCCTTTTGGTCATTGCCTAATTCCACCACCGAAAATAATTTTCTTTACAGGCAAACTGCGGAAAAAAAACGTCATTCTTTCAGTTCTATAGTCATTCTCCTTACCTGTCACTTGCTATTTTTCACTAGTGTAAAAACTTTTCTCTTGTGTTTTTTTTATGAGTCACTTACATATAAATTGTTCGTAGTTACCTAAGCATATCTATACATTTTTTTTTACTTCTCATATATTGTTTTAATTTTCGACCGTCTGATCGAATAAATTGAAAAAAAATTAAATGACAGAAAATAACAAAGGATGTGTGAGAAGTAAAAAGAGATGTGTAGATAACATACCTTTTTTTTTTTCATTTACTAATTTTTGTGTACGTGATCACAGGACCACAATAAGATTGTCAAACACGCTGAAGAAAAATGGGCCAAATTGCAATTGACTACTGACTAGAGCGACTTCACGTACACTTCAGTCATCCATTGGGTGCACCAGAGATGAGTGATGCCACTTAAAAAGAAAATAAAATTATAGAAAAGATAGTTATAGAGCATCTCCAAGAAAATTTGTAAAATGTCTCAAATTGGCATGTTACAACTTCAAATTCAATTTGAATTTGGCATGCCACCTACTTAGGCACTCAACGTGGTAAATTTTTATGCACTTGTCATATGTTGGTTTAAGTAGTGTTTACTTGATTAATATTATAACACTCTTTTATGCCAGTAATCTAAGAGATATTTTTTTGTTTTTACAACACTCATTTACGTGACTATTAGAAATTGAGTTTGTACTAATCAGCAAATTCGAGTCTATTAGAAATTGAGTTACTTATTTGAAAGAAAAAAAAAGGAATTGACTGATTTATTTTTTATTGGCATGCATACTTTATGGGGTCAATAATATGGTTGTGCCCCTTGCAGGTCAATGGTTAGAGCCCACTTCACTTGGACACCTTTGTTTTGAGTGGAAGACCTTGAATCGTTCAACTAATACAGACTTTGGAGCGAAACCTCACGGAAAGTTAGAGAAGAACTACGATCTAGACTTTGAAGACAATTCAATGGTTCCCTTTTCTTTTTCTTCTTTTAATTATAAGAGATATTTTATGCTAATCTACACTAAAAAAAAATTTACACTTGAAGTGCAGTGAGTTGAAGAAGAAAACTTAAATTATCAGAACAATCCAACACTTGCCAATTGTTTCCTTTCTCGTAGTTTGTTCATTTCCTCATATTGATCAATGTGTAATCACCATTATCTAGTTTAATTTAGGTTGAGGTATGCATTAAACTTTGAGAAGTATTTCAACATTCTTGAAGAGATGTGACTAGACCAATCTCTCTAGTTGGTAATGTAACTCATCCTAAAGTGATTATTGTTCAAGAAAAAGTGAATTCTCACTAATAATTTATCATTACAATTTCACCACGTCGCGCAATTATTGCTCTTAATATGCAAAAGTACTGGAAAAAAGAAGAAGAATGTTACAAAACATATCCATTTGAATGGGAAACTGAGAATCTAGAAACTTTGAAAGATCATAAATAAGCAAGCATGGCAAGAATATATCAAAAATTTATAAATTGACACACACTAATTTCTTTGTTTGGATTCATAAAAATAGAAATTTAGAATTCCGCGCGAAAAAAGAAGTTGGAATTTGAGACCTCCAATCTCTAAGTTTAAATTTCATATAAATAGATGTCATTTCGAAACTTCTATGAGTGAGAGTTTAAAAATAAAAATAAAATCTGTATTCAAATTTCTTTGTTCTTTTAAGTTAATCAAACAAGAAAATTCAACAAATTCTAGAAAATAAAATTTTATTTTAAAATTTTCTTTATAATATTATATTTCTTCGCACAAATAAAATGTAACATTACCTTTACCTATAATCCGTTTTTCATATTACCCCTAAAACAATTTTTTCATATTTCAAATTTACCCTAAAATTTTAATTTAATATCACAATTACCACCGGTTTTATTTTTTATTTTTTTTGACAATGTCCTACGTGTGTCCCTAAAGTGTCTTTCAGTCAATGTCAACGACACGCCATGCGGAATGTTGGACAAGTGTCCAAGAGTGTCTGAGAAGTTTCGTGTTTGTTTTTGTGTTGATAGTCACACACGCTAGTGTATTGAATTGTCGTGTGCAACTTAGCACATAACTAAGGAAAATGATCTTTGCAGGATTTTTTCCTAGGGATTCTGGGAATCTCGTGATCGTGACGAGTCATCGTACATTATGCGGTCAATTTTAGTTAAATACTATTTATATTTAATTTTAAAATTTAAATTTTAAAATAATTTTTAACCGTACGGTATACGATAAACGATCACAATCACAAAATCCTTAGAATCTCTTGAAAAAAGATCTAGTGAGAATCTTTTTCCCATAACTAAAGCAGTATGGTGCTTTCTTTGAAGCTGCTTTGCCCGTCTCTCATCTGTCGTTGCAGGAATTATTATCAATTAGGCTTAAGCTGTGTCACGCGTGGTTCCATTCGTTCGGAAATTCTTCAATTAACCCCAAAGACCAAGGCAGTCATGGAAGCCTAATATACCGGCACTGCAGGCGGACTTCTATTCGTTCGTGCAAGACTTGTAAGGGACGTTTGTTGCATCGGACTGTCTCAGACTGAACTAGCTGCAGGGACTAAGCTGGACTGACTTAGACTAGACTAATCTGGACTAGCTTAGTGAAGCGTTTGGTGTAGTATCGGACTAAGTCACAGACTATATTTTTTTGGCCATTTTTAATTCACTTTTGGCTAAAAGTTAATAATTAAAGGGCAGTGAAGTCTGAAAATGAATGGACCCAAGCGAATTTTCTTTCCCCTCCTTCCTTTACCCTTCCTCGTTTCTCTTCTCCATCATTTTCTCTCTATCAAATTATGCATCAATCTCTTACTTTTCTTGTTTAATTAAGAGAATTTGTTGGTTAACCATTCGCCAAGCCTTCAGAGATTCCAAAAAGAAAGGCAAGCCTTCTACTAACCAATTAAACCTGCAAATCCCATAAGAAAAAAAAACCCCAAAAACCCAGAAAAAAAAACCCAGAACAAAAATTGATTTACTGAGATTGCGAAGCAGTCATGGCAGAGATGACCCAGTTGATGAGGAGGCAAGCCGAAGGCAAAGCCAAAATCAGTAGCTTCAAAGCCACAACCATGGTAATAGCAAAGTAGCGAAGGAGAAGAAGATGGTGGAGATGACCCAGTCGACGAGTTCGTCATCGGAGATGAAGCTGGGCCTGAAGCTTGTGCTGTCGAAATCGAGGTCAGGAAGGTGATTCGAGCAGGCCGAAGAAGTTCTTAGCTAATCCGATGGTTTTCGGGGGGACATGCAAAGAATTGCTAGTGAGGTTGTTAGTGAACGCAAGTCCTGGCTAATCCCATTAAAACTAGTCCGGCCAGGAAACAAACACGGGACTTGACTAATCTTTAGTCTAGTCCAGTCCAGTGAACTTTAGTGAGGGGAAACAAACGTCCCCGTAAAGGCACAAGAATTGGGAGGCATGGTTAAGTTCTCTCATTCCAACATCTGAACCTCCACTTTAATGGATGGACAATCTAGATCCACTGGGTTCCATCGGATGCACCAGAGTTGAGTGATGCCACTCAAGAAGAATGTAAAATTATAAAAAAGATAGTTATAGGAGCATCTCCTAAATATGTAATATGTAAAATGCTACCCACTTAGTCATTCAACGTGGTAATTTTCTATTCACTTGTCTTATGTTGGTTTAAGTAGTCTTTGCTTTGATTTTTTTTTTTTTTTTGACAAATAATAATGTTAGTGAGTTATCTTGTTAAGTTGTTAGGAGGAGAAAATTGATGAAGATCAAATCCATATTAGAGTGTATATCCATCATTACTTTCCTCCACTTATTTTAAAAAGTAGAACACATTGGATCTTTATGCTAATTATAATTTAATGAAATCTTAATAGGTCAAATATAAAGATAGTACTTTGAATCTTCACTTGGTCACTTTGATGTGATAAATATAATTCATCGAATCTTTGATAATATAATACATGTTTACTGTCATGCAAAAAAAAAAAAAAAATCTTCGTAAATTACTAAATTTATTGATAAATGATATCTTGCTATATTAATAGAATTTAGGTGGTCCCAAGGTTGTTAAAGTACATTTTAGTCAAGCACAACACCGCAGAGAAAACTCAAAGTCCTCAGTTCTCTAGGCATAAAATAGTACTTAACCAAATCAGCATCCTATTTTGTACTCAAAGTTTGGTTGAGAAGTCAAATCTCGCACAAACATACAAAATTACTATATAAACACTGTCTGTTAGCAGCCTTTAACAATGACACTGGCACTAAGAAAGAAACATTCAGGAGGAGGGGGAGGGGGGGGATCATGTGATGATAGAGTTGAACTATGTCTGATTTTAGCACCAATAATCTGAGAGATATTCTTTTGTTTATCATCCATTTACGTGACTAATGTTGTAACGCTCTTTAAATTTTAGGAGTTATGTAACTAGACGGAAACAATAAATTTGCTTATGGAGTTCAATAATGTGGTAGACAAAACATGATATAGCTATGAAACGACAAATTTGCTCGTGAGTCTAGAACTCATATTAGTGAAAACTGAAAAGCTGACTGTGCCACATGCGATTAGGCAAGTGGCTCTATTATTTGCCTTGTACTAGTCAGCAAATACGAATCTATTATAATGATGTTGTGCGGGTTGCAGGTCAATGGTAAGAGCCCACTTCACTTGGACATCTTTGTTTTGAGTGGAAGACCAACTTGTAGACTTTGGAGCTAAACCTCATGGTAAGCTAGAGCAGAACTACGATCTAGACTTTGAACAAAATTCAACGGTTTCCTTTTCTTTTTTCTTTTTTATTCTTCTTTTAATTGTAAGTGATATTCTATGATAATCTACAATAAAAAATGAGAAAATTTTACACTGGGCGCAATGAGTTAAAAAAGAAGACCTTAATTACCAAAATAATCCAACACTAGCCAATAGTTTCCTTTCTAGTAGTTTATTTATTTCCTCATATATATTAATGTGTAATCAACAATATCTTAAAGTGATTATTGTCCAAGAAAAGGTGAATTCTCACTAATAATTCATCATTCCAATCTCACCAAGTCGCAGAATTATCGCTCTCAGTATGTAAAAGTACTGATAAAAAAAATTACAAAACATATCGATTTGAATGGGAAACTGAGAACCTAGAAACTTTGAAGGATCATAACTAAGCAAGCATGGCAACAATATGTCTATCGAAGCTAGTTAAGAACTGTGGTGTAAGAACTTGAGGAAAGATTTTTGCATAAAAGTTTTATGGAAAAGTAATGCATATGGTCAGGCCAGACATTGGTTTCAAGTGAAAAACCAAGCAATCCAACAAACCTCGAATGTAATTACGTAGTCAGACAAACACCTCGAGCTATCGAGCACATATGGTACTTAGGTACAATGGTTACACTTCTCAGGAGTCCTTATTAACATACATAAGTGTGTGCGCACATAACTATATCTATATATCTAAGTAGATATGTTACTCTAATTCAGCAATAGCTTCTAACTGACTGTTTTGATTTCTTGCAGGTGTAGTTGCATTTGTTCGTGCAGGACTTGTAGATGCAAAAGGATTGGGAGGCATGGTTAAGTTTTCTCCTCCTTCCAGCATTTGAACAACTTCTTTCATGGAAGGACGACCCGCTGGGTGCCACTGGATGCACCAGAGCCCTACAATTGCGAGTTTCTTTGGAGTTTTACCATCTCCTTCCTCCCCAAGATGGATTCGTAGGTCGTCTCCTTCTTCTAGGAGATTATAGATCCATTCTGGATAGTAAATTTCAGTTGGGATTGCTGAGGTTGAATCAATATTCTTCCTTCCCCCTACCATCTCAAGCAGCAACATTCCAAAACTATAGACGTCCGACTTATAGGACACATTTCCAAAGTTCCTGGAGAACACTTCAGGTGCAATGTAGCCCATAGTCCCTCTAGTTGTAGTCATGGACACTATGCTTTGATCCTTAGAACACAACTTGGCCAAACCAAAATCAGAAATTTTTGGAGTGAAATTGTCGTCTAATAAAACATTATGAGGCTTGATGTCGAAATGGAGGATTCGTTGCTCACATTCCTGATGAAGATAATAAATTCCCTTGGCTACAGCAAGAGCAATATCTTGCAACTTGTCCCAACCAAGGAAACGATTGTTATTGTCTGCCGATGAAATGAAATCGTGCAGTGAACCATTGGCGAAGAACTCATAAACGAGAGCTCTGTTAAACCCATCAGCACAGAAACCAACCAAACGAACCACGTTGACATGGTGGATACTTCCCATCATTCCAACTTCCTTTATGAAATCTTCCCCATTTCCGTTGGAACTATTGAGAACTTTAACAGCAACAAAGCATTCAGAAGAAAGTTTTCCTTTGAAAACAGTTCCATAGGCTCCTTGGCCTAACTTGTCCCGGAATTGGTTTGTGATCCTCTGAATATCTGCGTAGGAGTACCTGCTTGGTTTGTGAGCGTTGTAGTCTTCTAAAAACGTTTCAATCCTCAATTGAATCTCCTTTTCTTTTCGATTAGAGCTATAGACACGATAGGCTGCAACGACCAGTAGTAATACAACAAATGATCCCAGGGTTGTACCTGCAAATCAAACAAATCCTTGAGTAAATAATAGTATTCCCGACGGTCCAGCTAGACATGAAATAAAATAAAAAACAGTCAGACTACTCACCTACGGCTGCAAATTTCCTTGTTACACCTGAAAAAAGCATTGACAAATTTAGTAATAGTGATGATCTACTGCTCGGACAAATTTAGTAATAGAAGAAAACAAATTACTCTTTGCCTGGTCATTTGAAATTCATATCAAATGCGTTGCATCTAGTTATTTGAAATATGTTCAGTCGGATACTAACTAGATAAGTAAGCAGCAAGTGCAATAATATAGCAGAATATATTTAAAATAAAACCAAGATTGAAAATATAGGCAGACTTAGACCATCTCCAACCCTGGGCTAAAAGCCAAATTACCCCCCCCAAACACTCTCCAATCCATGCTAAAATTTTAGGCTAAATGCCAAATGCTATTTCTGGGCCAAATACCCCCCAGCTTCCCCCCCGGGCTAAATGCGAAATGTTTATCGGAATTTAAATTTTTTTAGATTAAAATGTTCATAAAATTAATTTACAATAATCTACATATTTATTTTTTTTTTAAAAATTGATTTAAGAAAAAAATTTAGGCTAATTCCATTCTTTAATAATTCCGGGCTAAAATTTTAGGGTAGAAGGGTTGGAGTAGAAAAGATGTTTCTGAGCTAAAAGCTAAATTTTCCGGGCTAAAAAATTTGGCTTTTAGCCCAAGGGTTGGAGATGGTCTTACTAGGTTTGCTCAAGCGAACACATTGAATTTCAGTGTTGGTGTGATTGTACTTGATTCGACAGTTGTTGCCCTCTGCCTCACACTCTGTACAATTTGGTCTCTTCCATTTCAAATAAGTACCGTTATAACCATAAGCGGTATCTGGAATCGACAAAACATCGTACATCTTTGTACACGACTCTAGGAACGGACACTCCATAGTTTCGTAGGAAGATTCAATGGCATAAACTCTGTAGCCAGGGCCACTAATGCAGGGGACTTTAGTACTGTAGAACTCTCTTTCAGCAGGGCAGTGGAATAAGGTAGCGTTGGAAGGCATGGATTCTTGGAAGTAGAACTGAGAGGCTGGCAGTGAGATGTTGATGTTATCAACTTCTAAAGGCTTTAACAGCAGGCAATTACGCGGTTGATAGACTTGGACTTCCTGATGCTTGTAATCTATGCGTTTCACCAAGAATTTCACCACTACCACTCGGTGCTCCTGTCCGTAGTCACCCTCATTCGCATGGCAATCAGATGTCGGACTACAGGGATGTCCACGGCGAAACAGAATATGGATGGCCTCGCCATGATCCCCGCATTTGGATTTTTCACAAGCATAGGCATTCTGGGTTGTTCCGAGCAATGTTAACAAAGTAATTGAGAATATGCGAACCCAAGAGATATTGAGCTGTTGCTGCTGCATTTCTGAGGTATTTTTTTTTCCAAGGAGAAGAACAAATATATGTTAATAGTTTAACACAAAGACTTTGTAGAGTTCCTGACCATAAAAATGCAATTGATCTACGGGTTAACCCCAAAGACCACGTCACGGAAGCCTAGAAAGTATTTACTTAATGTTTTGGTCAATACTTAATTCCGCAGGGGAAGGAGAGAGCCATTCCTCTTTACCTGCCACTTTTAATCTATACATATGTAAAATCTTTTCTTGTGCTTATATAAATTATTTGTATTGTAACGCGCTTTCTGTGTCAAACCTCGCCGATATTTTTCTCCATGGGAATGAGTGGAAGGTCCTCCTCCTCCTCCTCCTCCTCCTTGTCGATGCGGTTTTTAATTGCAGCTTTTATTGTTTTTAGCTTATCCCCTCAAACCATTTGTAACGCCACCCGGCTAAAGTGTACCTCTTCCTGCGGCCATATCCGCAATATACGCTACCCTTTTTGCCGCGACTTAGGATTCACTCTGTCTTGTGAGAACAACAAAACCATACTAAACACACCTTATGGCGATTACTACGTACAGGCAATCAACTACCATAACCAAACAATCCGACTTGTCGATCCGGGCCTTGACAAGAGCAATTGCTCCTCCCTTCCTCTTCATTCTCTGTCTCTTCTTTCTTGGTATTATTTCCAAATTCCAAAGACACCTGGGAATTGTACAGCATCATCAACAGATTCATCAGCGATATGTACGGAAATTGGCACAACAAATTTAACATTTTTGAAGTGTCCGCGTCCAATGAATTCATCTCTTTACGTGGACGCTGCTCCATGTTTTCCTCTTGAATCTGCTTCTACTTCATCTTCGTCGATGTCGTCATCCCAACCAAAATCGTATGGCTATGTCAAGATTGGACATTTAGAGGTAGGGCAGATGAAGGACGGTTGCAGCATAGAGCGAACGACTTATGCCCACTTGTTCGACGGGTACAACTCTTCTTATAAATCCATACACAATTCTCTGGTTAATGGATTTGAGCTTCAATATGCCCGTGATGGTCCCTCTTACTGCGGAGGCCAACAGAGGTGGGATGACAAGTGTTATCCGAACAGCGGTCCAGGTGAGTGGGGAATAAATCTCAATTTTCTTTTTGACTTCATTATCATCTTTTGTAGGAAATTCATTTCTATAAAATAAATAAAGGGATGTGCTATTCACATACCCTTATTTTATTTCTCACACACCCTTAATAATTTCTGTCCGTTGATCTTCTTCAATTCATCTAATCCAACGACCGAAAATTAAAAAGATATGTGAGAAGTAAAATTAAAATTGCAGGGTCATGGTCATCCTTTGTCTCTCTTTTGGTCATCTTCAGTTAAAAGAGCTAAATACATAGCTCAGTAAAAAATTATTTTTAAATAAAAATGTCATGCCAAATTCATATATAATTTCTAATTGAAGAAATTAAATATAGTTCCTTAATAATTTATTAGTTTTAAGCTTATACTTTAAATTTATTGGTTAATTTAAGTAAACTACTTTTGGATGTTTTAAAAACTAATCATTGAATTTGAATCAATTATTGCAACTAAAGAGTTAGGCACCAAAAAATGCTAAGAAGGTGGCTACATTTGGCCAGTCTGTCATTTTTTAGCTTGTGGACCATTGGAGATGGCGAAATATGTTAGACAAAGAAATAACAAATTTGAGCAAGTGACCATTTACCATAGTGGTGGAAATGTATTGTGTTCTTGCATGATGCTATTATGGGTTTGAATTTTATCAGCGGTTAAGTTAACATTTAACTTACTAACGCAAAAAAAAAAAAAAAAAAATCAAGTTTGAAATTTTAATTTAAAATCAACGGGTGTGGGCCCAAGTATTTTACACTTTCCCTCTTTGCCACTGCAGGTTTTTTTCGATATCTATTGGTGTATACATGGTGGATGATTAAATGTAAGAGATCTATATATGGGAGCTTATATGACATTTAATTTATCCTCTATTTCGAGAGTTTTTATATTCCTTTTGAATTGGTTTGACCCTTGGCTTACACCCCTTCATCAAGAGGTGCTACTTCCTAGAGAACGTGTTTTTTCAATTTGAATTGATATCCAAATATTCAAAACATGTTGTGTAGTCTAAAAGCATCTCTAAAGAGAGGTCAAATCCAAAATATCAAAGTATATTAAAAAAATGTTTTCATGTTTGATGAACTTTTATATAAAACTGTTGTGGTTATGTTAAATGATTAAAAATAATATAATATTAAGGACAAATGTTTTTTTGTGGTCTTGTGGTGACAAACCACTTTCAATGTGACCATTGTGATGAAAAAGCTATTAACTAAACTCTTGTGGTGAACCCTGTTAGCAATTGAGATCCAAATCCAAATTTCTGTTAATCTTCCGTTAAATAAAATTATGTGACTATCATATGTGGATTGGTCAAAATTAAGTTTATTTATTTTGGAAAATAAAAAGACAAAAATATGATTGAATTAAAATAAAATTACAAATAAAAAAACTTGTAAAAATAAAAAAACCCAGCAGTTAAACCCTAAATTATACTAATTCCAGTAAACCCTAAATTATACTAGATGTCCATTAAATAAGATGTAATTTGGATTGAAATGACGAATTTGATCCTTCATATGATAGTTACGTGAGATTATTTAACAAAAGACTAACAGAAATTTGGATTGGGATTTGGACTTCAATTGCTAACAAGGCTCACCACAAGAATTTAATTAAAAACTTTTTCATCAGTGAGGGTCATATCGAAAATGGTGTGTCATCACATGATCATGAAAAAAATTTGGTCTAATATTAAATTATTTATTTTATTTTTATTTGTTATTTTTTATTTATAATCTCTCCTACTTCCATTCTATTTCCTCTCCCTCATTTTCTCCGCCGCTATTCCTCCCTCATCTCAACTTCACTGGATCTTCGAGAGCAACACCGTCGTCAGTGGTCGCATGGCTACCGTCAACATCTCCACCCACACCTTCCGAGGCCGGCGCCTCCATTCTCCACCCCAGGAACTTGCACGCTTTGAACTACACCAAGCTCCTCAACCTCGCCGTCAAAAGCCCCTCCTCCTCTTCTGCGCTTCAAATCAAAGCTTCCTTTTGCTGATAAGATTGTTTTGCTTTCCAATTCACTGCTCATGCTCTTCAGATACGGCTTCTCCCTTGTCAGGATGGACAAACTTATTGAGGTATAAAAGTAAATAAATAAAACATTTGTTTATTGGGTTTTAACTTAGGGTTTTGTTGTTGAATTTGGTAAATTTCTTTGTGTGGTGCAGATAAGATTGTTTGGCATCTTATTAATATATTGGGTGTTAATTTGGTGAAGTCCTTGCCTATGAGAATCATCAATCCTGCTACTGAAGAAATCATGGTCCTTTTCTCACCCTAAGCATTTCTGTCAATTAAATTAATTTCTGGGTTGTTTTCTAAATTTAATTACTGTTTAATCATCGCATTTGATCGTGTGTAGGATCTAGAAGGAGGAGAGGGATAGTCGTTGGTGCAGTGGTGGTGGTCGGTGTTGAGCGGGAGTGGGAGGGACGGCGGCGGTCCTAGGGACAAGGACTCATTTTGAAAAACTAACGAGGGTGTAGGAAAGTTTCATTAAACATGCACTGTTGCTCTGCATGTTTTGGAAAAGGGCTAGATTTTCAAAGCTATGTTTTGCTGCTTGAGCTTTTAGTCTTTTTTTTCACCCTCAATTTAAAAAAGCTGGTTTTAGAGTGTTTACCAAACACTAAAAAGACCCCAACTTATCTTCATACCTGCATTTTTTTTTTAATTTCAGCTGTACCAAACTGGTACTAAGAGCCACAGACTTTCTTTAATTACACTATATTTTTGTTACACCTTACAAGAGTGGTATTTAATCAATCACATAAACATGTACCTAACAAATAATATAGGGCATCCTCTATGGATATGAAAAACTGCAACAAATTTCAATGTTAATCCAGGTGTGCGTAGGAGCGATATGTTTGTAACTACCTCCAGGGTATATGTATGATGGCTCATCAGAAATTTTTGAATGATGGCTAATCAGAAATTGGAAACCAAAATAGCTCCCATAATTGATTAGGGGCTATATCTATGATGGCTTAACAGAAATTTTTATCTATAATAATGCTTTGCACTTCGAAAACTAGCTAGTTATTTCTCATTGATTTTGTTAATATATCTTGTTGTATTTCTTGGGTATTTAATGTTCTTCACAATATTCACTTTACAAAGTTCAAGCTCTAGTCAAGTTTGATTTACTCTTCGTTCTGTTCTAAATGCAGATCTTCTACAGCCCTGGCTCATACTCAGATATTTCGGTAAGAGCTTTGCTGATATATATGATATCCAATATTGAGCATTTACATTTTTTTTTTTGGTAAATATTGAGCATATACTTTGATTCAAGGCAACAAGTCAATTTCTTTTCTCATGATGTTTTTTGTGATTTACTCCAATGTTCAGTACTAATTGTCGGGGCAAAATTTCTACTTGGGGCACCATTCGTGACTGCGTTTTTGATCTATACATGGAAAAGAAGACATTTGTCAATGTACAACTCCATAGAAGAATTTTTGCATGGTGAAAAGAATTTAGTGCCAATAAGGTACTCGTACTCGAACATCAAGAAGATGTCTAACAAATTTAAAGAAAAACTTGGTGAAGGAGGGTATGGATCAGTATTCAAAGCAAGGTTACGGAGTGGACGTTTTGGGGCAATTAAGATGTTGGATAAGCCCAAAGGTAATGGACAAGATTTCATCAGCGAGGTAAATACTATTGGGAGGATTCACCATGTTAATGTGGTTCAGCTTGTTGGTTATTGTGTTGAAGGATCGAAGCATGCTTTGGTATATGATTTCATGCTCAACGGATCTCTTGATAAATACATTTATTGCAAAGAAGGAAGTATCCCATTAAGTTGCAAGACAACGTACAAGATTGCACTTGGAGTGGCCCGAGGGATCAAATATCTACATGAAGATTGTGACATGCAAATATTACATTTTGACATCAAGCCTCACAACATTCTTCTTGACGAGAATTTCATACCGAAGATTTCTGACTTTGGGCTTGCAAAATTGTACCCGGTGGATAATAGTATTGTATCTCTAACAGCAGCAAGGGGTACAATGGGATACATGGCTCCTGAGCTATTCTACAAGAATATTGGCGGTGTTTCGTTTAAAGCCGATGTTTATAGTTTTGGAAAGTTGTTGATGGAAATGGCAAGCCGAAGGAAGAATTTGAATGCATTGGCAGAGCATTCAAGCCAACTTTACTTCCCGTCATGGGTTTACAATCAATATAATGAAGGAAAGGACTTCGAGGTGGGAGAAGTTGTAGAGGAGGAAAAACCATTAATAAGAAAAATGATTATAACCGCCTTGTGGTGTATACAATTGAAGCCAAGCGATCGACCTTCAATGAAGGAAGTCCTACAGATGCTCGAGGGAGATGTTGAATTACTTCGAATGCCTCCAGAGCCTCTTCTATATCCACAAGAGAGGCCCGTAGGTGCTCCTAATGATAATCTGAATCCAACATATTCCAAGGTGGAGTTAACATCTTCTTTGACGGGTAGGTGAAGACACGCATCTAGCATGGACTCTGTCAGTTTGAATCTCAATGCAATGTTTCTGGTTTTGTAGTAGTACTGTGTGCATGTACATTGAATGTTAAAACTCCCTTTCAGTGATGTTAAATATGTTGTTTAGTACAACATATTTTCATGATTCCAGGGATAAATAACATATTTCATGAAGGACATGTATGATTCATGAAGACGATATTTTCTAATTTTTGTTCCAAGAAATTATTAGTTGTGATGATTGTTCGCTCGTGCTGGTAATTCTGGTTCTCATGGGCTCATGCCGGCTGCTCTTACATAGCTCCGGTTGTTATTTGTCCGTGTAGGGAGGGACCTCCCTATTCAATATCAAAAACTTTTTTTTGTTCTTGTGAGTACAACGATATATTTACACTAAGGGAGTGGGGTTCGTCATATTTACACTAAGGGAGTGGGGTTCGTCTAAGCCACATAATGGACAACCTAATTTGGTATCTAATTTTCCATCTACAAGATTCGGACCTAAGACCTCTCACTTACAAGTGAAGAGGAATATCACCACCTGTAGTACTGAGTGGCAATATTCGAAACCTTTTAGTTTGCCAAGTCATTTCTTGGTCAGAAGCTTTTGAAGAAAGTTGAGATTCCATCCCAAAACCAATTGGCAATATGAGAATAGTCTAATTACTTATAAGCACATGTAAGGTCCTTTTTTTCTCCGTGGAATTCATTTTCAAAAAAATTTATGTCTGAGAATACCTCCTTTTCTATTTTAAATGCTGCCTGCTCTGTACTGTGCAACCAGTTTGTAGCTTTGTTGATCACATCCTTGGTGAAGATATTCAATTCCTTTGGCAAATGGCTAGATCTTGCAGCTTATCCCAACCAAGAAATTTGTTGTTATTGTCTGCTGATGAAATGAAATCATGCAGTGAATCTAATGAACAACAGCTCGTCTAAATCCATCAACGCAGAAGCCAACCAAGGGAATCGCATGGTTGATATGACCCATTGTTCCCCCTTTATTTATGAACTCTTCCTGATCTCCCCTTCCAATTGTATAATATCATATGGTTTACCGTCTCATATTCATATTTTGGGCACACTGAAATATCTCTCATTCCTTAGAACTATTAAGAAGCAACAGAAGATAGCTTTCCTTTAAAAACAATTCCATATTTAGGCTCCTAGGCCTAACTTGTCTATGAACTGAATTGTAATCGTCTTACCATCTGCATACGAATACCTGCTCAGTTTGAGAGCCTTGTAATCCTCCAAAAATCTTTCAATTTTTAATCAATTCACTCTTTTTCTTTTATATCGGAGCAACATACTTGATATGCTGCAACAAGTAGTAATACAACTAATGATTCCAGGGATGCACCTGCAAATTAAACCTGGAGTAAATATTTCCAGGGACGCCCGAATCAGAAATTTATTTTCCTGGTTTTTGAGTTTTTAGGATAAATCACTTTTATTTTCACGTACAAATCTTTCCGTTGCACAAAAACATTCGCTGGACCAAGGATCTAGAGTTGGGCCTTTATCCCCACACTTGAATTCTTTGCAGGTATTTTGGGTTTCTCCATGCACTTTGGAGGTGAAGAGTAAGATTAAGTCAAAGGAGGAAATGAGAGTTTTCTGCACTTTTGAGGTCATACTAATGCTCATGGATTTGTTTTTGAGATGAACAAACTATCAGTATCTGGATGGATATGCATATGCCCAATCCAATATCAATATGTCGGAGAAAGTTAGGTAAGTTGGTCAAGGCACCGGCACCGTAAAGTTTTGGTTCAATAAAACTGATGTGTAAATTTTAAACACATGACGTTATTTTATAGGTCAGGGTATCGTCACCTTCTCAGTGCACCCATTCAACAATACAGGTTGCTTCCTGCTCCAATATGCCTACAAGTGATCATACAAGTGGCGTCATTAGCTGGAGTCTCAAACGACGGAATTTTGTCAATCGGAGGTTAAATATGGAATCAGAGCATCCAAATTATCCAAGGTTGGGCAAGTGGGGGTCTCGGCCCACGCGTCGCCGCACGCGGCAGCCAGCCGCCTCAACCCACCGGAAAATTTCACCTAACTTAAAAAATTACTAAATTTTACAGGCATGTAGATCTCAATGAGAAGAGCAATTTTCATACCTGGGCCGAAGTCCACTTCGGCCGGGAAATGCCTGAAATCGCCCTTGGCCTGCCGAAAACCCGAGAAATGGGTGCTTTGATTCGACCTTCATACGCGCTCCTACGCCTCCACCACTGATTGGGATTTGTTCCTAAGGTTGAGAGGAGCCTATTGGTGATGGTGGTTGATGGAAATTATTGTCGAAATCACCGGGAAAAGGAGAAAACAGCCGAAAAACCGTGGACTTTGTGGCTACGGTTTGTAAAATTGGGTTAGAAATTAAGAAATATAATACCACAAGGATGTTGGGCTAGTTGAGATCCTTCCAAAGACACCAAAATCACCTCGAACGGACGTCAGACGGAAGAAAAAAAACCGAGTCGGGTTGTGGTGTACAAGTCGAGGGGAAACAAAGGTCTGGTTGTGTGCTTCCTCACTTCTCTCATTTCTCTCCCTACTCTCCTTTCTGATTGGGCAAGCCTCATCCTTCATTTCTCTTCCCTTCTCCCCAATCTCAGCCATACACGTGGCGCCATCATATTGGTTCAGTATTTCTAGAGTTTATAAAAATGTGCCTGACTTTAATCGTTAATAACTCATTTGTAGTAACTCTTAATTACATTCCATTTGCACACACATGCTCGGATGGACGAATTCTATCCAAATATGTAAAGAAATCTTAAAAATCACAAAAGGATCAAATACGTTGTCCATTAAGGGCATTTTCGTCATTTTACTTATAGAAAAAAATTATACACCGCATATACAAACGCGTCAAAACTACGAATAAGAATACAAAATACAAAATACGTAATTTTAAACAATAAAATTCGAGGATGGGATTTCACAAACTAAACCTAATTAGATACTAAGACATCGATTTATAGTTTTTTATCATCTCTATCTTACATGGAAAGTCTCATCCTCTTTTGAAATGTCTCCGTCATAAAAGCAACTCAATCCCTTGGCAAAAGACCAAATAAGAAAACAAATAATTTTTTATCATCATAAAAACCCAAAAAATGAAGATCACTCCTTACCAAGAAGATAACACTTGGTTTGGATGAGGAAATTTAAGATTTGAATCCATTTATACCTCCAATATTCTGAGCTCTGTGTCCCTTGACTTGGTTCATATTTGAATCCATTTATTGGTCCTTCACAGACTTTGCCGAGTACAACTTGCAAATAGAAACAATACCCATTATACCTTTTTTAGATGGATTTTAGAAAGAGATGAGAGATAGATTAGGATTTAAGCGCAATAATAAAAACTAATTTTATGCTAGGAGAGTTAAATATTAGAGTGCGCAACGGACATGATTAACAAAATAATAAGAATATTATTAAACAAACTAGAATGTCGAAACGGCTACAAAACCCTAAGAGGTTACATTGTGAATGACTTGTTCTCTAATGAATAACAAAGCACCCTATTTATAATAAACTAATCTTAATCTCTAACAAAACCTAATTCTAACGGGCTAAGCCCAGAAAACCAAACATTAAAGAAAACCTAAATACTAATATTTTCCAACAGAGAGGACCCGGTGAAGCAATTGTGGTAGGCGTCTCTCAGATTTGCACAGGGAGAAGCGAAAGAAGAAGAATAAGGTAGAGAAGGGATGGTCGATAGCTTACCCAGCGTTTGAGAGTGACAGAAAGTAAGTTGAGACCAATAGAAGCAGACATTTTCGAATGAGAGAACTGGAAATGGATGGAAAAATTGAGAAGCTGCAGTCGAAGTAGAGGTTTTGACGATGATGGACGCGTGGCCAACGTGGACAAATGCGTAATTTCACTGTGCTAAGATGGAAAAACAAGGAAAGTTGATTGTGGGCAATTTCGCTATTTTACTGCTGGTAAACAGTACTTTGCCACCGGGTTTTAGGCCCTGTTTGGCACACCGTATAAGGCACCGGATAGTACTAATAATACCGTGTACGGTGTTTGGTGCCGTTTGGATTAAATAGGCTCCGCATTAAATAATCCAGGCCCACATTTTTTACCCGATGTTTACCTGCTTTGTTATACCGTCCAAATTCACCGTATAACTTAGTCGGCCTCGTCTCTTCCTCTCCGCTCGTTCTCGCTCTCGCTTTCCGCTCGCGAACTCGAGCCATTCTTTCTCGCCTTTCCTTGGCGTCATCGTCCTCCCTGTCACCTCCTCTCGCCATCGCCGTCCCCGTTAACTTCTGCTATCGCCGTCATCCTCCCCGTCACCTTCTCTCGCCATCGCCGTCCCCGTCGCCTTCTACCATCGCCTGCAATTGCCGTCACTTTCCTTTTGCCATCGCTTGCAATTGTCGTCGCCTTCTGCCATCGTCTTCCCTGTCACCTACAACTGCCTTCGGGGAAGAAGAAAAAGAGAGAGAGGGAGGGAGTTTGGGGGTGCGGTGGAGAGATCTGGGTTTCATTATTTGGGATTCTTCGTAGTCGGGGAAGAAGAAGGGAGAGATAGGGAGGGAGTTTGGGGGGCGCGGAGAGATCTGGGAACCAGATTTTCAGTTGTTTTTTTTTTTTTTTTAAGTTTAATTTTATTTTAAGTTTTCCTCCTATCCGATATAATATCAAACACTATATAAATAATACGATCATTAATCCGATACTGCACCAAAAGCCCGACTAATTTAGTCAGTACTGTCCGGTGACTATTTATCCTATCCGACAGAAATAGTCAGTACAATCCGAGCTGCCAAACGAGGCCTTAGTATATAGACAATATGCCATCTACATTCAGTTTCCCTTCACAGTAATGTTAAGTTTGATAATCTAACATACACAAACCAACTTGTCAGGTCAAAATATTGTTCAATTCATGCCGATTGCAGATGTTGGAGGCCTCATCATAACAGACCCATCGTTTTTAATTTTTCACATACCTTTTTTTAAAGCCATTAATTAAATTAATTAGACGAAAACAACTCTTAGAATGAAAAATGATAGGTTTTTTGTTGGCTGTTTTCAATTTCATTTTACTTGTACGATATTGACCTTAGGAAATTCACATGATCTTTATGGAAAAATTTGAGGATTTGACCACAATATTTACATATATCTAATGCAAATTATCATCTTGATTATCATATACTGACTGTATTAAATACACATATTCAAATGAATTACGTTAAGATAATAATTGTATTAAATACATATTTAATGTTATTAAGAGTACTCGTGTCGAGTCCGAAAGGTAAATGGAGAGAGTAGAAAAGATCAGGTGCTATTTGTGTAAATTTCCGTTTGTTGTTAACCATATAGCTGCACCGTACAAGTTGCTCCATTACTATCAGCCGTAGCAACAAACTGACAAACTAGAAAGCAAAGCGACGGCGGCAATGAGATTTGGTCAGAGCCTGGCAGTGCTAACTCGAGCGTTGATCACTCGCTCTATGGAGTCCTCTCGGGGACCCACTCGCTACTTAAGCGGAGGCAAAGGCAAAGGCAAAGTCCCCAGCAAGGAGGAGCGCGCCGCCGAGAATGTCTACATCCAGGTACGCAACCGCAGCTCTCTTTTTTTTTTCTTTTTTTTTATTTAAATTTTTTATTAATACTAATTTAAATCAATCAGATTGAATCAATACTTATGTTATTATCTTTTGTTCGGATCAAAATTGATATTTTGATTTAAAGATTTTCTGCAATCGAATCAAATTCTGGTTTGTTAATTTTTCTTTTTATTTGTCAAGAAGAAGTAGAGGGAGAAATTGGAGAAGCAGAGGGCTGAAAAGGAAAACGCGGAGAAAGAGAAAGAAATTGCTGATAAGGTACGGATTAATTCTTATTAAGGATGTATATGTGCATTTTGCACTGCCCAAAATGAGATTGGCAAAGATTTACAGATGTTGTGATTTTGCGCGATATTTGCATAAGGATAATGCTAGGAGACCAAAACCAAATGATGGGTCACCAATAAGAAACAAGTACGTAAATTCACACTTAATTAATAATCTAATCATCTACAACCACATCATTTGGTTTGCAAATTTAGTTTAAAAAATTTGGTCTCCTAGCATTATTCTTTGCGTAATATTGAAATAATTTGATAAATTATTGTTGTTGTAGTGAAATGTGTATTTTAGTAAGCAAGCACACACAAGTTTTAGCGACATATGGATAGTGTTGATTTGCAGAAAGTCAGGTGTAGCTTTGCGATGTTTGATCACTCGAGTTAGTGTTGTAGTTTCATGTGAATAGGAATTACCGGGGAACGGACACAATATTGAGTAAAGGCTTAATAAGAGAGAATCGCGTCTGAGTGTTCAAAATGATGAGGTTGAGATTGGACGTCTGGTTTTTATTTATGCTGAAGTGGCAGAAGTTTATACTTATCATTGAGGTTTCTTGCAATCAGATCTTAAAAAGTCGTTATTGAGGTATATGTCGTCCTTTAGGGAATGCTACATTTTTCTCTGCATATGGTTGCTTATCTATGAAAAAAGAATAATAAAAAGAAAGACAGATTGCAGCTCCTTCGGCAACTGCTTTTGATAACTTTAAATACGTTGCTTATGCTAGATGAATGAGAGAGAACTGATGGCTCTTGGGCTCTAAGTTGGTCTTACAAATGGGCGCAAGGGTAAAGACAGAACATAGGTTTATAGTGAAACGTCTGTACATTTCTTTTTAACACCAAAATCATGCCTCTTCTTTCAAAGTGTAGAGTATCCGTGGGCGACTGCCCCTTTTCATATCCCTTTGGGTTATGTCTTTATGAATCTAGAGCATTCTAAGCTGGAAAGGTGGTGTATGGCAGGCTTGCATAATAATCTTCCTTGATGATGTGTTATTCTCACGTTCTTGTTTTCGGGAAAGTTTCTGTTTCAATTCTTGCACTGAATGTGCATTGATGAAGTCTTATATTGGAATGGGTCTGATTATGTATTCTGGTCCTTGACTCCCTTCACAAGTCATGAAGATGATAGTGTATTTGTTGGATGATTATGTATCACCTAATGTTGAAGTCTGCAATGCAACTTAAGTCTCTACTTCCCCATTTCAACTGAAGAATATCTACTAATTCTTATAGTTACTTCAACCAGATTAGGTAATTTTGTGCCACTGATGAGTTTTGACTGGTTTATTCTAATTTTAATCGGTTATTGCTTCTGAGACATTTTTCTTATAATACGACTGGCTTTCATTCAATATTGCAGTTCTTGAAAACTTTTCCTTTGGAAGTAATCTTGAATAATAATATTGTACCAAACTTTAGTGAGAATCGCTCTGCACTGAGAATTGATGTTCTTCATGGCATCTTTTCTTAAACACTAATGGGAAAACTTGGAATTTTTATGATCTTTCTTATCTGTTATGGGATTGTTTTTACATCTTACTCAATTTCATTGATTCTGTTGAGAGAGGTCATTCTTCGCTCATATCATGTTTATGCTGGTTCATAAAGTACCACATTTAAGCTGAAGCTTATGTATGTTAAGCTGTGGGTAACGGAAATAGGATCTCAAAATCCAGCTTGTAGATCCAGACTTGTACCCAATGTTGTTGCATAGTGATATGTTTGTGTGGTTTTGGTTGATTTGCTTATTTTCTTCTGCACACCTGGTTTATTTATGTTCATTGATTATCTTTTGATTTATAGGTATAATTGTTTTCCGTCATTGTGGTAAAGTGTCATCTGCAATACTTTGAAATTAATTATGGGATCTCTTCCTAATTAATTGTTTCCTAATTGATTCGGCATATACGGTTACTCCAGGATAGGAGAAAGACATTCATGAGTGCACTGCCACTCTAGCGTCCCGTGCCAATTATACAACGCTTTTTCTCTACATAACGGTTGTGCGATTGACAAGAAAAATCATGAAAATAGTATATTCGTTTCAGAAAAGTTGTTCTCCCAGCATAATAACGCTTAATTGCACTCCAAGGATTAAAAAAAAACTGTTTACTGAAGCAGAATTTTCACCCAGTCAAAAGTAACAGTGCTCTCAATTATTGCATTCATCATTGCAATGAAATAGGAACAACTAGTCAAACCATTCATGCTACCCATTCACATCTTATCCCCATGAACATTCATCACTTACAATTCAATACATGGAATGAAAGTTGCTCTCACCAAAAACTGACATTTTGATCTCTGTTCATGGCAATTAGCGAAATCTCTTTTACCTTGTTTCTTGTTATTAGCTTATTATCTTCTGAAACTTGTAACGCCAAGGATCGCCACAATGTGCATAACACAAGTGCTCTCGGCGTGTACTCTGTAAATCCTCTACGTGAAGATAACTACAAGTGTGCTCCTTCTTCCTGCGGCAACATCCACAACATAAGCTACCCTTTCCGACTAAACAGCAGTCCAAAGCGTTGCGCCCAATCTAGTTTTACTTTGTTCTGTGAAAATAACGTTACGGTACTGCACATATCTTCTGGAAAATACTTGGTGCAGTCCATCAACTACCGTAACAAAACAATCCGAGTTGTCGATCCTGGCTTTCACAAGAACAATTGCTCCTCCATTCCGAGATATCCTTTATCTGAATCTAACTTCAGATATTCGGATAGTCCGTATTTTTCATCAAGTACAATGGTAATGTTTTTCAAGTGTACAAATCCAGTAAATTCAAGTGTTTATGTTCCCACTGCTCCATGCATTAATACAAGTGGTGGTTATGCCAGGGTCGGAAATACAACGGCAGCGGATTTGGAGGATGGATGCGGTATAATTTGGATGACTATGATGAGTACTTTGTTTAACTACGAAAATTACGCAAATATTTCTTATCAATACATACACAACGCCCTGGTTTATGGCTTTGAGCTTCAGTATACGTTATCACATGTTATCTATGTTAATTGTGGCAGAGACCAATGGAGTGCCGTTGGTGTTATCAAATGTTATCCGCACAGCATCCCTGGTACGTCTTTATTCTCAGCAAAAAGGAAAAAATATTGTAGGTTTTGGTCTCGCTAAGTTATCAGAAGTGCTTGTTTTACGAGTTGATAAACGTTTTTATTTTTTATTTTTGTTACTTCAGGTTTTTTTCGACTTCTATTGGAGCTGATTCAAGGTAAGAAATTCAAATGTTAATTTGGTTCTTTTTTCTCTTTTTCGTTACGATACTCCAAAACCTTTCATCAAGGAATAAGAAAATTAGATAAAATTAGAAGCAGGTTTATCCAATCTTTCATCTTCTTCAATTCATCCGATCCAACATCCGATCCAGTGGTTTTGATCTCTGTTGAATTGGCTTCCACCTTGTATTTAACACCCACAATTTTTGCAACGACTGGATTTCTCTGAGGAATTTGACCGCCACAAAACGTCTTCTTCTTCTCGTATGCCTTAGCATGTTTGTAGGATTGGCCCTGATATGGGCTGTACTGCTGGAATGTCCAATTCAGCAACAAAAATTGTATCAGTAGTCATCTGCCGTATGTCCAAATTCTTGAGTGTGTCCAAAAGCTGATCATTTAATTTTCCAGATTCTGAATTTGTGTGAACATCCTTTTCCGACACAGATATTCCCATGCTTTCCTGCAGTCTTTGTGGGAAAAATTCTGACGACACATGAACCTAAGGTGCCACAGATTTTGGTGGGATTATAGGATCAGGATGTGTTGCTTTCTCCCCTGGACGTGAATGGCTGGAAGATTGCTCCTCAGCTTTTGAGACAATCTCTTCTTGATGATCATAGCCACACCCACAGTTTAATGCTTGAATTTGAAATCCTTGATGGATGTTTTCAATGTTCAATTCAGATGATTCAAACAATATATAGATTTTGTCTTTCACCGGAAGTTCTTAGGGCACATCAGGTTGCTCAAAATATTGTAGATTAATAGCCCAATTAAAACAAAGATACTTTTTCAAGCCTGGAGCGTATTACTCTGAATAAGGATTGTTTCAACACCTTTTTGAGTTGTTTCTCATATTGATATGCTTTTGGACAAACTTAGGAAAGTATTCTCTTTTGGAGCACTCCAAAATATCATGGGCCTTCAAACAGCAAAGGGCACAAACTGTAGGTTTAAATCCATAAAAACCTTTTTCTACTAAAGAAAATCATAACGGCAATCTTCATGTTGGTGGTTTCATCATGGAATTGCTCTCAAGATCAACAAACTATAACTTGCAAAACAAATAAAAATAATAATAAAATCAACATATAAAAAGATCTATACAAAAATAATTAACTAAGAATATGATAAACACAAATTATTTGAAACAATCCCCTGCGACATCGCTAATTTCTTGACAGGATTTTTACCGCCTGTAAAATGACGGATAAAAACACTTAAAAATACTTGCAAGAGAACAAGATAGTTGTAGTATAAACGGCTCAAGCAAGGTTGTTTTCCACAGGGATTGAATGAATAATTTATGTTTAAAACCAAGTTCTTTTTTTTTTTTTTTTTGAAAGACTGGATAAGATCATAACTAGGGCAAAAGCCAACGGAACAAAGAAAGCCCACAAGAGGGGCAAGCACAGCAAAACAGACAAAGGGGTTATGTGAGGGAGAACAACAGAACAAAGACGCTACCACAAAGGCTAGACGTCATCCCAACACACACCCACACCAAAAACCACTTACGGAGGGCAAGGAAGCCCATCTTTGTTGATAATGTGAACCAAAGAAGATGGGGGTCGTCTGACCCAAGTTTTATCGCACATCTCCAAGTTAGTCCTCGACGCCAAACGGTCCGCCGACTGATTAGCCAGTCTTGGAACCCAAGACCAGCGACAGCCTTGAAAAGAAGTCCCCAACCTCAAAATATTTTCTAGGATTAGGAACACTTCCCAGCTGCCATGAGAAATATCACCCTTCAAGGAAAAGACCACCTCAAGCGAATCCGACTCCACAACAATCCACCGGAAGCCCAGCTCCGCCGTTAACTCACAGCCCTTGAGCAACGCCATCGCTTTAGTAAACACCACCGACCAAGCTCCAATAGACAACTTGTGGGCCGCTACAAAATGCCCATTATGATCCTGCAGCACTGCAGCCAAAGTAGCCCTTCTATCCATCAGAAACCAGCTTGCATCTACATTAATTTTGATGAAGGGAGCAATTGGGGGGACCAACGAGGATCCAGTTTGGAGGAAGCCTGGGAACGGGACAATGGGACATGCATCTCCAAAAAGGAACCCAAGGAGAAAGAAATAGTATGCAGCACCTGGGAGGGAACAATGGTTAAAACCTTAAAAGCATAGTTACATCTGGCTTTCCATATGTGCCAACAAGAAAAAGCAATGACAGAAAGAAGCCTCGATCTATCCTGCAGATTAAGAGTTAGATTGATCATATCACTGAGTCATTAATGAAATGAAGAAACTCCTTCGCCAACCATCCGAAGACCAAGCTGACCACCAAACCAGATTGGCTCAACCCAGGGACACCGCAGCAGCATATGAAGCACAGATTCCTCCTGATTCTTACAAATAGGACACAAGGGAGATGATGCAGACCTGCGTGTGTATAATCCCCCCATTGTTGCCAAAGCCTCACTCACAGCCAGCCATAAGAAGTTTCAGATTTTTGGTGGGGCTTTAATTTTCCAAATAGCCTTCCAAGTCGAATCCTCCAAATTACTTGGAACCAAAGAGAGCGGAGCCCCCGCCATCCCCCGCGAGGAATGAATCCAGTGGTAACCCGACCTAACCGAATATTGACAATTTTTATTCGACGTCCAGATCAAACGGTCCCAGCGAGAACAATTCCCCAAAGGAGTATTACAAATAGCATTGACATCCTCCTCAGAAATGAACGGACGTAAAAAATCAATGTCCCAAGTTCTAGTACTCGAGCAGATAAGGGATGAGACCTTTGTATTCAGTGTGACATTAGTGGGATAACTGGGAGTAGGATGACCAAGAGGAAGTGAGGGTAACCATCTATCAACCCAAAGCTGAGTGTCTCTGCCATCCAGAATTTGCCAGTGGGCTCCAGCTTTAAGAATATCTCTGCCCACAAGAAGGCTAGCCCAAGCCCACGAGGCACGACTTCTTAACTTCGCATCCAAGAAAGAAGAATGAGGGAAATAACGCGCCTTAAAAGTCCGAGCCCACATGGAATTAGGGTTAAGAATCAGACGCCAACATTGTTTAACAAAGTTTGGTAAAGGTTGATTTTGAGATTTAAAATAATAAAAACTAATTTAAATTAAAAACAATTAAATAAATCAACTAAAAACCAATTTAAAGAAACACTAAGATTCCGCTGTCACCTTAACAATCCTACGTAATTCTTCCAATTACTTATGAATTACCCATGCATATTTTGAAGGTTAGGTTTTCCTAATATATATCCTACTTGGAACCTCCAAAATACCCAAAACGTCCAGAAACGTCAATCTAGAAAAACTGCGCGCTAGACCTTTATTTCATCGTCACGGTCAAAAGGCTAAGTAGAAAAATCTAAAACTTTGATGCAATCATCTTGAAAGACTCACGAACATCCTCCAATTGGAATAACTCCAAAATTCATCCATTTGATTACTTTATGCTCCAGAGAAAGTCGAATGTCCCATATTAGAAATACAATTCAAAGTATCAAAATTCTTCCAAAATATTAACCAAAATATACAAAGAATAGGGTTAAATATATAATACAAAATCTACTCATCAACCATCATTTCCATATTGCAGAAGAAAAATTCTAGACAGCATTCTCAAATTGGCCGGGGGAAAAGTCTATCTAAGGATCATTAGTTTTTCATCCGAGGCAATAACACATGCAAGCTTACTCACAATCGAAATATTCAAAATGCTAACAATCTTTTGCTTGTATTTTAAAAAATAGATGTCTGAGGTCGTCAAGGGTGTGAACAAAGTTACAGGTCATATTCAAATCATACAGAAACTCGACTGTTAAAAAGGTCTGAAAACATTTAGAACAATTTCTACAAGAAAGAAATATGATTAAAGAATTTAATCAAATATTACACTGCTCAAGAAGGCTTCGATTCATTTAACAACCAACGTTTTAAATGAAGTTAGCTGCAACTATACTAATATTTCGTAGATAGGCAACTACAACATTGTAAATGACATTTACCTGCAATTGTAGAATGATAATGATGAAGAAATCCTCTCAAGCTTCTATTACTACATTATTTTAAGAGAACTTTAATGAAAAACTCAAGGTACTGTTCATTTTAACGAAAAATCACATTTTTACACTAAAAAATCAATCTTGGTACTATTCACTTTACCCTTTATTTTATCCTTATCGTTAAAACTCAAAGTTTTCAAGCCATTTTCATTAGTTTTTCTTTATTTTAAAGTTGATACCACAGTACTTCCGTTGAGCTAATATACCTCAAATAAAAACCTGCCTCTAAGACATTATTAACTTAAAATGGCATCAAGAATAATAAATTCAATCTATACTAAAACTGAAAACAGGCTGAAACATTGTTTATAATCACAGTGTTGTTCCGTTTTTACCCCCACTTGGTCTCTTCTATTTCATTTATCCCACTGATCCCTTTTGACATCTGGGATCGCCGTGGCTCTCTTCGTTTCTGCTTTTGCTGCAATAAAATTTGCTCTCATCCCTAGAATCCAAAACTCCCTCATACGTCGCTCCTCTCCATGCCCGCCGCTTCCTTTTCATCCTGGCCTCTACTGCAATCACGCCGCTTTCCCTGCTTCCGACATCGTCCTTTTTAATGGGTAAGCTCTGAAACCTTTGTAGAACTCATGCATGTTGTGTTGATTTCAAATTTTCACTATCAATCACTCTCAATATTCCACAAAACAACATTTTCTGTTTGCATATATGAGTAATTAATTTGATTAGGTTTCTGGTCAGAGTTATATTTATATTCTGCATTTTCTTGAAGAATTTAGTGTCTAATTTGAAAAATTCAGGAAGAATATTTGATTTTGTGCAGAACCCATCAACTAAAATGTCTAGATTTTTAATGGACTTAATTTGGTTTATCCATCCCTCCAAATTTTGATATTATGTATTGTATTGAGATTTTTAGTGTCCAATCTAAAAAACCCAGCAAAAATCTTTGCTTTTTAGTATAATTTGGTTGTTCGCTGGAAAAGAATCAAGGGTGCTGGAAAAATAATTGGTGGTGAGGTTATAAGAATATACATATTGTTAAACGTGTAAAAAAAAAATTCATATTATGTTTGGAATTTTGAGCAATTGGTTGTGTTCAATTACTACATGAAATTCAGAAATGCAATTCAGAATTTCAATTGTGGTCGGGATCTGATTGTAGAATTTGGGTCATGTTTGGTTGTGCAGAATCGGGTTTGATGGAGAATTTCTGATCGTGATCAGAATCATGGGTTTTGTTTAAAAATGAAATTGGATTCAATTATATAATACTTTTAGAGAATGAGAACTTTATATAATGTTTTTAGAGAATGAAAACGAGAAGGTGGTGATGGACACAAAATAGTTGCCGATCAATTATGCTTCAACCTTGGAATGTGGGGTACAAACATTATGAAATTGTCATAAGAGAAGCACTTAAAACCAAACTCAACTTCCGATGACTTCAAAGACAAGAAAGGCTCGAGCTTTGGGAGACATATTATGTTTCTCTGGTAGTTGTTGAGATAGGTGTGAGACTTAAGCACCCCGTTCTATGAATGCACCACAGTTCATGCCTTTTGGTGCAGCTTTTCTTCCTAAGCACAATGCCACCTGCAATGGCAGATTAGCCTTCAAGTCTCTAATTAGTGTGCAATTATAGAGTTTTGTTTAAAAGATGCATATATTTTTCACCCATATTTTCCAGGACAAAGGGGAAAAGAATCAAAGAAATGGGTTTATGTGAGTGTTTGATTATCCCATTTAATGTAACATCACGTGGAGAGTGTGACATTGATTGTGGTTTGTGAACACTACTGTCAAAAGAAGAGATAAGGTTAAAAGATGTGTTTTTGCTCACCAAATTGTTGGTTTTTGTAGAGACAGCTTATGTTATTATTTAGTAGACGTTTGCTTATTCTCAAGTGATTTTTGCTTATTCTTTTGATAATTAGTGAGTCGGCTATGTTAGAGGGATATAATCCTCACTCATGGTATAATGTTGTTTTTGGTAATTAATTATGCAATAGTCTATAATGACAATCATAGTTGAATTGCATGTATGAAAATTTGGCCTTTTGTATGGAATTTGAGTTGTGTGATTGAAAATTTATAGTATTTTTTCCAATTTCCAGCTTTGAATTCACAGAAAGAGGTAGTTGTCATCGTTCAAATTCAATTTCAAATAGTATTTCTGAGCCTATTGTTTCGTTGTGATCAGGTAAGGCTCACGAAAATAGTAATATCAGTTTTTAAATAAACCCTTTTGTTGAATTTGAATATCTGCATGTTTGATTTTGGCATTGTTGAAATAGGATTTTTAATTTTAGTCTTGAGTAGGACTTTGATTGATTGTGCATTATGGGAGGAAATGTAGATTGAAAGTGTCTACTTACCGTATAAAAACCACGTTAACTTTTTAACATTTGAAGTACAATACTTTAGGAAAACACCATATTTATGAGAATGGCAATAAATTAAAACATGCAAGTCTATCAGTACCAACAGATTTTATTGATCATATGGTTAGGGAGTACTTACTGGAACTACAACAAAGCTGGCAGCTTTGCTTTCTTTATCAATCACTAGAAGAATAGTGGAAGCGGATGAATTTATGAGGGCTGGCTTATAGATGGATGGCTTCCTAATCTGTATGACTACCATCATGGCCGGTCCTGAGAATTTGGGGGCCCTAGGTGAGCTTTCGAAGTGGGGCCGTAAAGTTCTCTGACCCGACCCTTTGTACATTGTCATGTGTAAAAAAAATTCACTAAATACATGAAAAATCTATTTCTAATCAAACATCATTAAAAATTAATATAAAACAAAAGAAAGATATACAAACATTACTCAAATATTACTCGTTTTGCGCTTTTTGATGCAAATGCACTTATTAAATTTACATAATCTAATTTTTCAATCAATTCAAACCGAAAAAGAAGTCCTTACCCAGTACGCCAAATTCCAATCATTTTTCTATTGTTAAAATGTTACTTATTACATTCAATAAATGAATGAATGGTTGGATTACATAGACAATATCTTACAGCTAGGGAAAATACTAGAGTGAGGAGGATAGTGATTTTTGTATACGTGCCTAGGCGGACGGGGCGGATTTGAATAATTTATTATATATTATATAAACTAATTAATTTGAACATTAAATAGTGTCAATTTTTCAAAAAGGTGAGAGTTTTAGCCTTTTAGATACATAATAAAGATGTATATGGTGTGATCTTAAAATAGGATAATAAAACCCCATAAAAATAAACATACAGGTGATATTTAAGAGAGAAGCAAAAATGTAAAAATAAGATGGTGGGGACTATTTGAAAGGGAGAAGACGTGCAGCTATAAAAAATGGTGGGACCATCTTAAGTAAAATTGTGCAATTAAAATGATGTTGGGAATAAGATTGTCTTCTTCGTCGCGCGAGGCTGACCTTGCAACAAAAGATTTTCAGATTCCGACGTTTACATATAAGCCTGCATATCTCTCCCCCATCCCTGTCCAGACCTACCTAGCTTCGCCTAAGAATTGGGGGCCCTTCCGAAGTGGGGGCCCTAGGCGGGCGCCAGCCTTCACTACCATGTTCACCGTTACTATTCAGGTTCGTGCAAAACATGCTCGAAGAGCTGACTGTCAGTGATAAATCGACCCCACAAAATAGAATATCGCACTTACACACAAATCAACAATATGTAACCCACATAAACAACGTCACCAGATTGAGAGTGTATTTGTATTAGAGGTTCAATTTCCACATTGCGTGAATTTAAAGGATAATTGTGATGAAATTGAGGTTTCATCATAAAACCAATTGGCAATATGGAGAGTAGCCCAAGATCATATAGCAAACGGCCACACGCGCTCCACATCACCCAGTAGTTGTCTACGTGTAGGCTTGAAAATCCGCCACACAAGCGGGGGCGTGTTGAGAGTTGTCCCACATCGGTGAGGGACAAGGTTTGCTATGTGCTTATATGATCTTGGGTTACTCCTCATATTGCCAATTAGTTTTACGGTGGAGCCTCAATTTCATCAATTTGTCGAAACACATTCAACAAAAGATATCCAAATAGTGTGATAAGTCAATTAAAATCCTATCAACAAACTTCTATGATAAAGATCTGCTTTGAAAATGCAGTATGCAATCTGATGCGAAGCAGAGAAATCAATGAAAGAGAAGATAGGTGAGCCAACCTTCTCCAAGCAAACACAGTTCTGTATTTCACTTCTTATTTTTTTTTTCTTTTTTTTTTTGGTATTTTACTTTTTTTTGGTATTTTTTTTTTTTGGTGTGTGTTAATATCACGCATAACCAAAAATAGATTAGATGCTACCATCCACATTAAGAATAGTGGTTTTTAATTTTATTTTCAATGACTTTATGGTACTTATATTCCCAAAACCAAAAATTGGAATATGTCTGTGGGGTCGTCCCACTCAAATTCTTTAGGTTCTTCATGCGTTTCTCAATATCCACGAAGTTGGAGTGGCTTTCAGCTTGAGCGACCGCTTCTGCGATTTGTCGACAGAGGCGTTGATTGTTATCATGGTTTCCTAAATTTGATCCATGAAAGGCATGTCTGTTGATCGGATCTTTACTGGTCTCGGATGCGGTTGTCATTTCCTTTGGTTCATCACTCGCTCCGAGAGTGGAGTCGTTAAGCAACGGATTATCCGCTCTTGGAATAACGGATGCATCGGAAGGTGGTTTGTCTCCACCAACGGGGTTAATGTTAGCATTACCCGAGCTTTCTTCGACATACATGCTTGTAGTAGAATGATCTGGTCGAGCGGACTAAGAGTTTACTCTCAATGAAGGAATCAATTGTTGGAATCAAATTGGTAATTATAGACTTCTTTGCCATAAAACATCGCTCATCTTTATCTTGGTCCAGTCAGCATTACACATACTTGTTGGCTTACTCTTAACACCGTCAACAAAGCATGTCCTCGATTCTTTATTTCCACGTAACCCAATTAAAGCGAGTCACACCCTCCATTCTAAACGGATATCAGCCAAATCAAGCTTTGATACCACTTGTTGTGAATATTGCATTTAAGAATGGGAAAAAAAAACTCTAGAAATTGAAAACAAAATAAATTAAGATAAATCACACCAAGAATTAACGTGATTCACTTATACGTACCTATGTTCATGGGGTAGCAATAATAATCTTTCACCATATCAATAATGAGTGCAACAAATAATCTTGCCAAGCTTCTAGGACTAAGACTTGATGAAAAACCACAAAGAATAAGAAAAAGAAATACACTCTTTATCTTTTTTATTTTCTCTCTCACACATTTTGCCTTTTTCTCACTCTAACTCCTAGAGTGGTATACAACTTATTGTTTTGATCCAATTCTAAACTAGTACAATAGCCCCTTTAATAAATGTCTTCTTCAATAAATCCTAATTGGAATCCAGTTATGAATCATTCTCCAACTGAGAAATTAACTCCAATTGGGTAAACAAACTTCAATTGGGTAAACAATTCCAATTGGAAAAGCAACTCCAATTGGGTAACAGACTCTAATTGAGAAAACCACTCCAATTGAGAAATAACTTCAATTGAAAAAAAAAACAACTTAATCTTCTAAGACTCTATTCCCAATAGCCTTAGGACAACTCATTATGGGTTGGAAAAAACCCAACACACTTGAATGAAGAGGAGCTAAAGGAATACTTGGCGTAATATGGCGTTCTAAGGTTCATACAACTCAGCTCACTTATTGAAATAAAGCTTTGTTATTGTATATACTAGAACAATGAACTTTATGCTATAGCTTTACATGAATATGATTAATTGATTCACCAACCATACAAAAATCAAGAAATTGTTGGAACTTGTGAGGGACAATTGTCCCACATCAGCCATACATCTTCACAACATCATCTTTATAAGTGAGTCTACTCACTTGCCAACTTAAAAGAATTGGAACAAAGTCGTAGACCTTGAGCCTAGGAGTTGGGTTGGATTTGGGTGTATGGGCTCAGACGGACAAATCACTTAAGTATGGTTTTTACGATTATGTTCTTAAATTTCAGGTTTTTCCAAAAGGATAAAACTGTTTATTGGAAACAGTTACAACCCTTTTGAAGGAAAGCCATTATAAATAAGAAAAACTAATGAAAATAGCTTGAAAACTTTAAGTATGATTTTTACGATTATGTTCTTAAATTTCAGGTTTTTCCAAAAGGATAAAACTGTTTATTGGAAACAGTTACAACCCTTTTGAAGGAAAGCCATTATAAATATGGTTGTAGGATTAGAAACTAAAAATTCAATTCTAACGTTCTTTTATTTTTCACAGAGAAACACAAATCAATTCGCAAAGAATTCAGGGTTTTCCGAAAGGATAAAACTGTTTACTGGAAATAGTTACAACCCTTTTGAAGGGAAGCCATTATACATATGGTTGTAGGATTAGAAACTAATAATTCAATTCCAACGTTCTTTTATGTTTCACAGAGAAACATAAATTAATTCGCAAAGAATTCAAGTTCGAGTGTAAGAATTTGGGTTAGATAGTTGTATCCTGCAAAACCAGGTTTTTCCGAAAGGAAAAGACGGTTTACTAGAAACAGCTACAACCCTTTTGAAGGGAAGCCATTATAAATATGGTTGTAGGATTAGAAACTAATAATTCAATTACAACGTTCTTTTATTTTTCACAGAGAAACACAAATCAATTCGCAAAGAATTCAAGTTCGAATGTAAGAATTTGGGTTAGATAGTTGTATCTTGCAAGATAGATGTTCAAAAACTACTGCACAGGTGTGATGGAGTATTTCTGTCTTAGGAGATTACTTCTGCAAGCCTCTGTCTCTCTGGAAAACAAGTCAATGATATTTGTTGTGATTTTATTTACAACTACATTTATTATTCATATTGTGAACAGCTACAACCCTTTTGAAGGGAAGCCATTATAAATATGGTTGTAGGATTAGAAACTACTAATTCAATTCCAACGTTCTTTTATTTTTCACAGAGAAACACAAATTAATTTGCAAAGAATTCAAGTTCGATGTAAGAATTTGGGTTAGATAGTTGTATCCTGCAAGATAGACGTCCAAAAACTACTGCACAGGTGTGAGGGCGTATTTCTATCTTAGGAGTTGCTTCTGCAAGCCTCTGTCTCTCTGGAAAACAAGTCAATGATATTTGTTGTGATTTTATTTACAACTACATTTATTATTCATATTGTGATTTAAATATATAGTGATTTCTGTATACACTCTGTAATTATTTATATTTTATATAATTCGTATCTGATTGGTTCTAACATAAATATGTGGGAGCAGTAAGGGTACTGTTAGGGGCATATGTACATTCTTACAGGACCTGTAGAGGCAAAGGATTGGTAGCCATGGTTAAGTTATCCTCCTTCCAAACTTTTTTATAGCAACTGATACGACAATTTTCATTCATAACTGATATTCTATTAGTGTTGAGTATCTCAGATCCATGATGTTTATTGATTCCAAGTACCCAAGTCCAGCTGCATCCCAAATTATTGTGTTTTGTTTATGATTTGTTTCATCTGACTAAGGTATGGTTTGGGGTTAAGGTGATTTAAAAAAAAAATGGTATAAAAAAAAGTTGGGGGCATTTTTGTGTTTGGTAAACTTCCAACTTCAGCATTTTTTCACATTTTTGGGTGAAAAAAAGCCAAAAATTAGAAGCAGCAAATGTAGCTTTGAAAAACTGGCTTTTCAGCTTCTGCGCAAACCTCTAAAACACGGGTGAACAGTGACACTTTAATGAAAGTTTCTGGCAATCCTACCTTCTCTTCATCTCTATCATCCCCTTTCTGCTCCTCCCAGCTTCATCTCTACCAAAGATCTTTGAAGATTTGTGTTGCCTCCACTGTGAATCTACCTCTTCTCTCCCTGTGAAGATTCGAATCATCACCACCAGAGACCCACAAGGGTCCCCAGGAGGAGAACCCAAGACTGCTTTCATCACAAATTAACCAAAGTTGTTATACTCAAATGTCCTTGAAACTAAATCAGAATTAGTAGAGGAAGATTACGTGTTCTGAGAAACCATGAATTCGCATAGGAAGATTGCAGCTGGGAGGTCTTTCCTACAACCTTGCGGCGAGTGAGGGAGAAGTGGAATCGGGTTTCTGGGTTGCGGGGAGCAGAGTGAGGGAGGAGTGGAATCAGGTTTCTGGGTTTTCTTCTTCCTGATCTTCTTTGGGGTCCCATGGATAAGCTTGGTTTTGGGGAACGAAGAAAAGAAATATGGTAGAGAAGCAGCAGAGGAAACGAATAGGGAAAGGAAGACACGGGGATAAGGGAAAGTGCAGAGAGAGAGAGAGAGCTAAGTGTGAGATTGTCTCGGTGGAGGAGAAAGTGCAGAGAGAGAGAGCTGAGAGTTTTCGAGATAGTTCTGCAGTATATAGGGAAAGGAAGGCACGGGGATAAGGGAAATGGGGTGTAGGCCCCACGACCACACAAAATCCTCACATAAAAATAGTAATGTTAAATAAAATATCATAATAATACCCTTTTTGATCATTTCACACAGTCACAGCTGTTTTACATAAAAGTTTACCAAACATTATCATTGTGACATCCCGCATCGCCCAGGGGAGTGGATCCTATAAGCCATATATATATATATATATATATATATATTCCCATATCTACCTAGCACGAGGCCTTTTAGGAGCTCACTGGCTTCGGGTTCCATCGGAACTCCGAAGTTAAGCGAGTTTGGGCGAGAGCATTCCCAGGATAGGTGACCCACTGGGAAGTTCTCGTTTGAGTTCTTAGAAACAAAACCTTGAGGGCGTGGTCGAGACCTAAAGCGGACAATATCGTGCTACGGTGGAGTCGAGCCCGGGATGTGGTGGGGGCCCGGGCCAGGATGTGAGAATTTGGTATCAAAGCCAATCCTTGGCCGGATGTGTGTCGACGAGAACGTTGGGCCCCTAAAGGGAGTGGATTGTGATATCCCACATCGCCCAAGGGAGTGGATCCTGTAAGCCTTATATGTATATTTCTATCTCTACCTAGCACGAGGCATTTTGGGAGCTCATTGGCTTCGGGTTCCATCGAAACTCTGAAGTTAAACAAGTTCGCGCGAGAGCATTCCCAAGATGGGTGACCCACTGTCACGCCCCGATCCCGACATATGTCCAGGATCGACACGTGATGTTACAAAATACCTGTATCACTCACATACCCCGCCTCCAGGATATGGACAATGCACAACTCAAGATTCGAATTTCGTGATAATTTTTCTTATACTTTATGGCTGCATCTAACATCCTCGTTAGACTACCTACGTACCCTCAAAAGGGATCAAGCCATTCGTAGTTCACCAATTGTCAACTCTAATCTTTCCGTAAAATACTTCTAACAGAAAATCATAATGCACCATATTACACATCAATCTTACGTCAAACAACAATTATCATCTTCCCTACACGCATGTAACCCATTCTCACATAGATACTTTCCAATTCATCCATCATATAAATCACTCTGTTTCACAGAATACCGCAAATTATAGTATGTAACATATCAAGAACCAACGAAGCACAATGTTATTCTCAAGTCACATTAATCAATTACTCTAATCATAATAATCTTAATCATACTCAACGTCATTCCACAATCACATCAATTAATTAATCATGAATCAAAGATACGTGATCTTAGCATTTAATTATTTAATCAACGAATGCAGTAACATATCATTTCACAAATTTTAACCAAGGAACTCTAACAACTCCAAAGGAGTTACCCAGACATCCAATGGTTCATCTGAAACAAATCATAACAGCTCATAATCATAATCTCATACAACACCATGAAAAGTAAGGCTAGAGCGACACAGTTCGGCCGAAGCCTACATCTCTGAAGTTGAAAACAAATCCGAGGGACCAAGACACCAAAGGGATTCCGGACCACTCAACGGAATCTCGGAGTACCATGCATATAGAACCGAACCATTCGATGAAATACAAGCTAGATACGATTCCGGACCATCACTCAACGGAATCGCAGAATAGAAGGGATTCCGAACCATCACTTAACGGAATCCAAACAAGCATACGATTCCCCCATCAAATGTACCAAGTACAACTAATCCTCCTCACTTCTAGAATGCATATGGTCCCCCAACGCGGATTAACCAAGCAGGGTCAAGATAACCAAGTAGGTAGTGACTCCCCAATGCGGATTAACCAAGCAGAGTCATACCTACAGAACCGTTAGGCAGTGATCACCCAATGCGGATTAACCAAGCATGATTACCCTAAGTATAAATGGTCATAAGGATCGCCCAACGCGGATCAACCAAGCGCGATCCATAAATAGTATGGTCCCCCAATGCGGATAAACCAAGCAGGACTAGCCATGCACCATGTCTACATGGTGCAGTCTCATCATCACACCTTATACATAATTATACGCATACATGTTATCGATTCCGCATATCAACCAACATCTAGTCATATGGAGCACAACACAAGGAATTCCCTTAATTACTAATTCTACTAAAAATCTAATAAAGTACCTAACTCATCTCCTGACTTTCATATCCATCTCATGCTAGATAATAGTGCCAAGTTCAAATAAGTATTCAGTTGGCAATCATATCCAAATAATTATCAAACAATATTTAGATCCCATCATTGTCAAAACATTCTTCATAATTATCATTCACATTATTAAAAGTTAATTAAACACATATATATCACAAACATCTTCAATACACAAGCCAAATCATATTTAATTAGCATAGGTCTATGGCTAAATATATAAAATTCAATCATATTTAATTAGCATAGGTCTATGGCTAAATATATAAAATTCACATTTCAATAGAAATCATATTTATAAGACCAATTCATATTCATAAATGATACTAATATAAGAAATTAAGATAATAATCATATTTCATATATTTAAGTCGCTATCTAACCAATGTAGGCCCACTAGACTTCACTTAGTCCCCTGTAGTACTAATTTTAGTAATTAGGACGTTTCGAGACATGGTGATCAAAAGTCAACTTTCAGTCAAAGGAAGGGTCCACAATTCTACACAATTCAATCCGGAAAATCCAAATTTTTCATTTCGGATCCGTAACTTTTCAAAGTCCACATTATGCTCAAATAACAAGGTACTAAAATCTCAACACGATCTAACGGTCGGATCTCTGCCAATTTCAAAATTCAAGTGGCGGGCGACATTTAATTTTACAAACTTAGAAATCCAATTAGGGAAGATCCGTACATCGGATTCTCGATCCGTAAGTTTCTATGACCACAAATATTATGTTCTATCACGCATTAAGGTTTGGTGATGATCCAACGGTCGGATCATTGATTCATATTTTTGACCTAACCACGTATCGTAATGAAATTAGGTTCAAACAATCAAACCATATCATAAGAATATCAATTATGAAATCAGATCATCTAATTGAACTTAAAAGGACATCGTCGGCCCACTGGCCAGGCCAACGCCGCATGCGCCGCCGCGAGTGGCGGTCGGCCGCTCCGACTTGCCGGAAAATAAAACTATTTTTAAAAATTACCAAAAATTACAGAAATCAAGATCTCAAAGAGTAAAACAAACTTTATACCTGTGGCCAAGTCCAATTTGGCCAGGAAACACTTCAATTTCACTCAAACCTGCTGAAACCCTAGAAAAGGCTGCGCTTTGATTCGGCTTCCAATCGAACTCCGACGCCTCCAACACTGCTTGGGCTTTGTTCCTGGGGTTGAGGGAAGTATTTTGGTGGTGGTAATGGATGGTGAAACTTGCCGGAGCCACCGGGAAAAAGGATAAAGCTGCCGGAACACCCGTGGGTTTGTGGCTTCGAAATGGGAAAATGGAAAAGAAATTTGGAAATCTAACACCACCAGGATGTAGGGCTCGTCAAGGGATTTCCATGGACATCAAGATCACCCAAAACGGAGTTCGGATGGGGGAGATACGGTTGGGTCAAATATGAGGGTTCACGGGTCGAAAACGACCCAACTCGGTCTCTCCTTTTCCCTCATTGCTTTTTTTTTCTGATTGGTCTCCTCCTGCCCTTTTCTCTCCCGTACTCTCTCCCACTCTCTCCCCTCTCCATTGCTGCCACATGGCAGCTTCTAAGCATTTATTTATTTATTTATTTCCCAATCACTAAAACGTTTCTAATTTCTTCGTTATAACGCCATTTCATGAACGGTTTTCGCCTATGCGTTCGTGAGATCGATCTCTTTCGAAAATGGAAGTTCTCGTGTGAGTTCCCAGAAACAAAACCGTGAGGGTGTGGTCGGGGCCCAAAGCAGACAATATCATGCTACGATGGAGTCAAGCCCGGATGTGGTGAGGGCCCGGGCCAGGATGTGACAATTTTTTAATGTGAAATCTCGTTCCTGGATTCCACTGTTATAATCTACATATTGGTATTATTGAGATTTTATATTATGTCTCGAGAATTTATTTTAATTTGTTTGCATTTAAATTTTAATTAAATTAGTTACGAAGTTTGAAAATTGAAAATTAATTATTTAAAATCCATGGACCTTTCGAAGTCACAATTTATATTGTTGAATAAATTCCGAGATCACGATCGTATAGGCGAAAGCCGTTTGCGAGTCCGGATTATAACGGTATAGTTATGGACATTTGAAATCATTTACTAAACTATAGTTTTTAATTAAATAAATTCCCACGTTGTGGGGAAGAGGCCCAATCATGTAAGATTTAGGATGGACCGATCAGACAAAAGGGAATGAGACTAGATGGCAGCAGGGGGAGGAAGGAAAAGAGAGGGGCGGAAGAGAAAAAAAAAAGGGGGAGAACGTTCTTTCACGTTCTTCCTGGCTTTGCGAGGGAAGAAAAAGAAACGGGGAGGAGGTGGCTCTTCCATAGCTTTTGGAAGAAAATCCTTCTTTCTTCAGATAAAAATCGAAGAGAGAGGAGTTAGAGAACGTGATTGTGAAGGAAGGATTCAGAGATTTGAAGGGTAAATTTCTTGTTCCTTCATTATCTTGATTTTTGAATTTAATTTTCTTAAGTTGAATTGAAACTGCCATGATATATTTGGAGTTCTTAGTTTTATTTAGGGTTTTCTATCATTCAATGAACCAGTCTGAACATGAATTAGAGTTAGGTAATTCGAATTCGGTGCGTAGATCAAATTTCTTGATCAAGGGTTTGGTTCAAAAGGTCAATTTCTTGTTAATTTTGAGTCATGTTAGTTTTGGATGTTGTATACATGACTTCTGGACTACCTGAAATTATTTTGGGATTTGTTATATGAATTGGAGATGGACTGTTACGTAAGTTGCAGAAAATTGATTTCTTTGCAAAGAAAACTCAACGTTTCGAGTAGTCTTCTTTGGCTCTTAATTTCTAGGTCTTTATGTGCTCCTTTGAAGAAATTTTTTGGTGTGTTGAAAGTACATATGTTCATGATCGTAACCCAATTGTTTTCACTCAGTTCCTTTGAGTTTTGGTTGATCAAAACCTTATGTAAACTTGGGTCGCGAGCTACCAAACAGCAGCAGAAAACTGGGTTTCCAGTTTCAAGACTTCATTTTTCTTTTTGGCATAACTTCCAATTTAGAGCTCCGTTTTCTACAAACTTTGTATTCTTTTAAAGTATAGAACACAAGCTTCAAAACCCATATAATATTACGCGTTTTGGTTTAGTTTTGAATGTTCCAAAGGGAGTCTAAACTTGGTCCAATAGTGATGTTTTCTGCAAATTTGTGGAGAAGCAAAGTACTGTTTTTGCCACACCTATTTTCTTTTCCAGATTCCTTTCTAATCTTCTTTACTACTATTTGAGTGATATTATAATTATTATTTGAGTGGTAGATTCCAGAATCAGTGTACTTTCTTTAGATAATATTAATTTTGTGTTTAAACACTTAGTTTGGTTATTAAGGTGTTACTTGTATTTATACTTTTGATTGTAATTTTATGTTCCAATTAGGTTCTTCAAAGGAACAAAATTAATCGAATTCAAGGTAAGGGGTTCTGGGTAACCTTATATATATATTAATCTAATTACTGCTTACTTTTGGTCAATATGCTACGAATTGATCTAAAATATTAAATTCAGTATTACTAGAGACTATGTAGGGCTTAGTGGGCCTATATTGGTTAGTGAGTTATCTCATATAATATATACTTCAATTTACGTGTATGGAACGTCATATTGTGATATATATGTGCTTATTTATCCTTTTAATAATGTGAATGATTAGTATGATAAATGTTGTGACAATGTGATCCTAGAATCTTATTGGTTGTATTCTGTAGAACTTATATGCTTGTGTGACATATTAGTTGGTGGCCATGAGAAGTTGATGGTGTAGGTGACTACGTTGAAACTCATAGGGGTTAAGTTGTGGGTAGGTTGTGTGTTGAATTTATTGCACCATGTAGCAGTGGTACATGGATGGTCCTGCTTGGTATATCCACGATGGGGGACTATACGTACTTCAGGGGTGATCATGCTTAGTATATATGCGATGGGTGATCACCGCCTGCACGATTCGACTATGCTTATGGTCCTGCTTGGTATATTCATGATAGGGGACCATACGCATTCTAGGAGTGATCATGCTTGGTATATCCGTGATGGGTGATCACTAACTATGTTATTAGATTATGCATATGGTTCTGCTTGGTATATTTGTGATGGGGGACCATATGTATTCAGGGGTGATCATGCTTGGTATATCCGCGATGGGTGATCATTACCTGCACGAAGAGATTATGCCTATGGTTCTGCTTGGTATATCCGCGACGGGGGACCATACGCATTTTAGAGATGATGATGATTAGTTGTACTTGGTACATTTCGATGGGCGATTATAATTTGGTTTGGATTCTGTTGAGTGGTCTGAAATCCCTACTCTTGCTCATTCCCATAAGTTAGACTAAAACCTTGGATTCGAGTGAATGGGAATTACCCACAATAGGCCTTGTGAATATAAATTAGAATTATCAAGTTATTACTTGGAATCCAAGCAGGGAATTATGTAGGATTCCTTTATTAAATTTTGTGCACTGATGTGTGATTTGATTGACTGATTAACATAATTAAATGTTAATATCATGCCTCCTTGATTAATGGAATGGATTACTTGAGGTGATTGTGGAATGATGTTGAATATGATTGTTATTAATACGATTAGATCAGTGATCAATGCGACTAGAGGATACTATTGTGCTTTGTTGATTCTTTGATACATTACATGATATAAATTGCGATTTTATGTTGAAACATAATGATTTATATGATGGATGAAATAGAAACCTTGATTGTCATGTGGGTTGTTATGTAGCTTGAATAGAATAATTCATGCTTGTCAAGTCCAAATGTTTGATTGAGGAATGTTATGCCTTTCGACTTGAACGGACTGTGATATATGTTGAGTTGTAGCGAAAGTGAACTACGAATGGCTTGATCCCTATTGAGGGTATGTAGGCAGTCTAACGAGGAGGTTAGATGCAGTCATAAAGTATACGAAAAATTATTATGCGATTCGATTCTTGAGTTATGCTTCGTACATATCCCGGAGGCAGGATCTGTTGAGTATATGGTTACTTGGTGACGTCACGTGTCGATCCTAGACGTAGGTTGGGATCGGGGCATGACAATCATAATGCTTTTTTTTTTTTTCCAAAATCACTTTTACAAAAAAAGTTTACCAAACACTCTGCTACTTTATTTCACAGCTGCTTATTCTCACAGCACAGCAGAAGCAATTTTTTTTCAAAGCACAGCAATACCAAACCAAGCCTAAATTCGAAGTAAAGTTTGGCCGAATAATTAGTTTTGCCTACGAATGAATTGGCTTCGTTAGGCAAGTGTTGGTATTCCATACTAAATGCTAAGAGAAAAACTTGGGTGGGATGACATGCATGGTATCCAGCAAATAATTGATACGTGCATTTAGTTTCTGGGTGAAAATAGTGTGTTCAGAATTGAACCTCACAACGCATGTAATAGTTAAATAGATAAAACCACTAGACCTTTTCAACAATGGTAGTGCTCTAGTCGTTAGATCCTAGAATTTAAAATGCTTAAACAAGGATTGGAAATGAGTTAGAATTAGGCTATGTCTAGTACTCGATTCCCTTCTAAAGGTAATATAAAATAAATAATAATAAACAAGAATTGGAACCTAAAATTTAAATGCTTAAACAAGGACTGGAAACAAATTCCTTTAGTTTATGGTTCAATAATTACACGGTTGATGTTAATATTACATACATTTTACTCCAAGCCAAAAAGAACTAAAACTTCCGAGCTCCCTCGACCTAAAGTCCCTCTCTCTTACTCCACAACTCCAATGTCGTTCTTCAAACTAACGTGACACATCAATCAACATACTCTTAAATAGTGAGTTGATTTTTTCCACAATTGTTGAGATTTTTTTTTATTAGTTCAACTTTTACACCCCATCACAATCCTCATCCTCCAGGTGCTAAACAGGATTCCAAAGTGGAAATTTCATTATTCTAGTTGCAAACCATCAACTCTCGTTTCCCCCAAAAAACTTTAAAAATCAAATATATGATTTTTCTTCTATTTTAAGTTCCACGTCAATCAGTACCCTACCAATTAGAAAATGAGAATTCTTGTTTCTTCTAAATCATTTCATTTTTTTGGCTTTTAATGAAGGGAACTTTAACGAAGAGCACCCAGTACTGTTTATTTTAACGAAAAACCACATTTTTACACTAAAAAGTCAATCCTGTTACTATTCACTTTACCTTTTATTTTGTTCTTATCATTAAAACTCAAAGTTTTCAAGCCATTTTCATTAGTTTTCCTTTTAATGAATGTCTCACTCCATGGTTTCAATGTTGTTCTTCCGTGACACGTCAATTAACATACTCTTAAATAGTTAGTTGATTTTTCCAAAATTGTTGAGATTTAATTAGTTCAACTTTTACAACCCATCACAATCCTCATCCTCCGGACGCCAAAGAGGATTTCAAAGTGGAAATTTTATTATTAAAGTTGTGAACTATCAACTCGTGTTTCAATGTCGTTCTTGAAATTAAAGTTACACATTAATCAACCTACTCTTTTAAATAGTTAGTTGATTTTTCCAAAATTATTGAGATTTGATTAGTTCAATTTTTAAACCCCATCACAATCCTCATCCTCTAGACGCCAAACAGAATCTCAAGGAACTCAATCAGTGAATGCATAGACATCATTACTCTCATGTCTCATCCTCCTTGCTTGAGTCGTGGGTCCAATATGGAACTTAATCAGTGAAAAATTGACTGTGCCATATGCGCTTAGGCAAGTGGCTCTATTATTTGACAAAGGGGTGTGCTATCCACCCACCTTATTTTACTTCTTACACACCCCTTGTTAATTTATATATGTTGATTTTTTTTCAATCCATTTGATCCGACAGTAAAAAATTAGAGGGGTATATGAAAAGTAAAATGGGATGTATGAATATCACATCCCTTTACCTTGTATTAGTCAGCAAGAAATTGATTTATTTATTTGGAAAATGAAGGAAGGAATTGACTGATTTATTTTTTTTTATTATTGACATGCATACTTTATGAGGTGAATGGTGATGGTGATGGCAATGGTACATAATACATTCCACTTCACTTGGACATCTCTGTTTTGAAGGGAAGGCCTTCAACCATTCGGTAACAAAGACGGGAGCGAAACCCATGGGAAGCTGGAGAGGAACTACGATCTAGACTCTGAAGAAATTTCAGTAGTTTCCTTCCTTTTTTTTTTCTTAACAAAGACGGGAGCGAAACCCATGGGAAGCTGGAGAGGAACTACGATCTAGACTCTGAAGAAATTTCAGTAGTTTCCTTCTTTTTTTTTTTCTTATGATTATAAACGATGTTCCTAATCTACATTAAAAAAGGGGGGGAAATACAATGGGTTAAAGAAAAAAACTCCCACTACTAGAAGAATTCAACAGTTGCCAATATTTCTAGTAGTTTATTTATTTCCTCATATAGATCACTGTGTAGCCAACATTTTCTTATTTGATTTTGGTGGAGGTATGGATTAAACTTGAGACGTATTTCAACACTCTGAAAGAGATGTTAATAACTCAATTAGTACCCTACCATCTAGAAAATGAAAATTCTTGCTTTTTCTAAACCATTACATTTTTCTTTTGCTTTTAATGAATGTCACTCTCCATGATTTTAACGTCGTTCTTCAAATTAACTTGACACACTAGTTGATTTTTCTAAAATTGTCGAGATTTGATTAGTTCAACCTAAATAGTTAGTTGATTTTTTTTCAAATTGTTGAAATTTCATGAGTTCAACTTTTATACCCCAATCAACATCCTCATCCTTCAAGACGCCAAGTAGAATTTCAAAGTTGAAAATTTATTATTCTAACTACAAACCTACCACTCTTTTCCCCCAAAAGATTTAAAAGATAATTAAAAGATTTTTCTTCTATTTTAAGTCTTGGGTGAATGAGTACCCTACTATTTCAAAAATGAGAATTCTTGATCTTCTAAATCATTACATTTTTTTTTTTTTTTGCATTTAATGAATGTCTCACTCCATGATTTTAGTGTCCTTCAAATTAATGTGACACATCAATCAACATGCTCCTAAATAGTTAGTTGATTTTTTTAAATTGTTGAAATTTCGTTGGTTCAACTTTTATATCTCATCAAAATCCTCATCCTCTAGACGCAAAACAAAATTCCATAGTGGAAAATTCATTATTCCTGTTGCGAACCTACAATCTCATTTCCCCAAAAGACTTAAAAGTCGATGAATACTCTACAATTTAGAAAATGAGAATTCTGTTGTAAACATTCCTAGTTTAAGTATGATTGTGTAAATCCTAGATAAGATTTGATTCTAGTTATCCTTTCCTATTGCAACTTGTATTACTTGGAGGAGAAGGAATATCTTCTCTCCCTTTACTACTATAAATAAAGGCACAATGTAGGAGGGATAACAACACACACATTCCCCTACAATTCTACAAACACACATCTCTCTCCTCTCTCTCTCTGCCGCCGGCCCTAGTCCCTCTGTCAGATAAAATAGACCACAACACGTTATCAGCACGCTCCTACCGCTGCGCTTAGGAATCTGACGTTGGAGATTTTTTTCTGCATCAAACCAGTTCATCCATATCATCACGCAATCAGGTTCTTTCCAAACAACGGCTTTTAACTCGATATTTTGCAAGCCCTGATAGCATGAACATTCACCATGATGCATGACCCAACTTTACGTTTTACGTATTTTAGATTCTACATAAATTGTGTATGCTTCATCATCAAAATTGCTACAATTATGTGAATTTGATATTTGTCATGAATTGAATCCTACATATGTACATGCATTGAAACTATTATTTGCATATGCATCAAAGTAAATATGTGATTCATTGAATTATATATGCATCTAATCAAAAAAAAAAAAAAAAAAAAAGTTTTCTGGGCTCGCCTGGAGCGGCCCGCATACAAAAAAAAAAAAAAAAAAAAAAGAAGTTTCTGGGCTCGCCTGGAGCGGCCCGCATAAAAAAAAAAAATGTTTCTGGGCTCGCCTAGAACGGCCCGCATAAAAAAAAATAAATAAAAAAATTTAGGGCTGCACACAGCAGCCAATTCCCCTCTTCTCACCCCGTGGGCCTGCCCGAGGGTTCTTGGCTTATACTTTTAGGCCCCGAGATTTTATTATTTAATATTTTTTTTTAAATATGGGTTTTTATATTTTCACCCACACTTTAATTTGGCCCCGAAGACCAAAAATAAATTAATTCATTTATCATTATACAATATTTCTGCATATATTCTTTGCATATTTGTTTGCATATATATTTGTGTTTGCCTGCAGGAATATATGAACCTAAAGTTCATAATTACTTTGAAACCCGAAGTTTCTTATACACATGCCTTGTTTGAAAACCCGAAGTTTTCACTTAAACATATCACCCATGAAAACCCGAAGTTTTTCATGCAAAATTAAACCAATACATGTCTATTAGAACCTGTATGTTCTACTCCTATGTGAATGGATTGATTTTTCTCCATTACACTAACCACATCTTGTCCATCTATTTTGTGATAGGAACATGTTGAACTTGAACAAACTCGACTTCACCGCTTTGGAGGTTTCTGGAAGGAACTACCTCAAGTAGGTTCAAGATGTGAAGCTCCACCTCACTGCAAAGAACTTGCGTCCTGCTATTGAAGAAGCAACAGATAAACCTGTTGGCGAGGCTGAAAAAGCCACTGCTATGATCTTCATCCGAAGACATATCCATGACGCTCTACAAACTGAGTACCTTGCTGAGGAGGATCCACGTGCATTATGGGTCGCTTTGGCTGATCGTTTCGATCACCAAAAGGACATATTCTTGCCTGAAGCAAGACACGACTGGCAGCACTTGCGCTTCCAAGACTTTAAGTCTGTGAATGAATATAATTCTGAAGTTTGTCGAATCCGATCACTTCTCAAGTTTTGCAATGAAACTTTGACTGAAGAGGATCTCCTGGAGAAGACCTACTCGACCTTCTCTGCTTCTAATATTGTCCTGCAGCAACAATATAGAGCTCAGAAGTTCACTAAGTTCTCGGATTTGATCTCTGTTTTACTTCTTGCTGAAAAGCAGAACTAGCTGTTGATGAAGAATCATCAAGCTCGACCTACTGGGGCTACTGCTGTGCCTGAAGCACATTATAGCACTAATCAGCACCCAAAACGCCAAAAGAGGCGTGGTAAGGGCGACCAGAAGCCATCCCACCAAGGTCAACAGAGCCAAGGCCCATCCAAGGGAGGAAACAAAGCCCAGAAGCGCCCAAACCTCGCTCCCAAGGCCCCGAACTTCAAGAATAAGGGCAAAGCACCTGCCACAATGAATGACGATATGTGCTATCGTTGTGGTTCCAAGGACCATTGGTCCCGTATTTGCCGTGCTCCCAAGAAGGTTGTGGATGCATATCATTCTCATCGTACGAAGTTTGAATCAAACTTCCTGCAAGTGGACGAACCGGAGACTACAAAGATGGAGGTTTCTGATTTTCAGGAGGATACCACTCCTATGGAAGATTAGAATCTTAGACATAGACTTATTTTTCATTTAAAATAAGACAATTGGGGCCGAATTCCACCTTGTGGCCGAACCCCACCTTGTTTTTTGGTTGATTTTGAACAATTTTCCTGTATGTTTTGGATTATTAGTTGGCGATTTATTTTGGATATTAAGTTTTTTCCTTGAATAAATGAAATTATTTTGAATTGATACTTGTTTTTATAAACTTTTATGCATGTGACCGATTCAAATTAATTTTTCATTCTAGGTATGACTAGTGGGAAAGTTAGTTGTCTGGCAGATAGTGCAACCACGCATACTGTTTTGCGTGAACGCATCTATTTCACTAACTTCGTACCTAAGAATGCACCTCTGACAACCCTCTCAGGCCCATCCAACCTGATCGAAGGATACGGTAAGGCACGTATAATGTTGTCCAATGGTACAATCTTGACCATTGCTGAGGCACTCTATTCTCCACGTTCCGGAAGAACGTTACTAAGTTTCAAGGACATTAGAGATAACAATTACCACGCTGAAACCCACGTAGAAAACGGAGTTGAATTTCTGTGCGTAACTTCCTACGAATATGGCCAGAAGCGTATTCTAGAGAAGATGGAGCGTAACCCGAGTGGTCTGTATACTACGACCATACGCCCCATAGAATGCCACTATGTGGCCGGCCCTACGACAGGGACCGCGCACGAAATTACACTTTGGCATGATCGTTTGGGACATCCTGGACGAATAGCGATGCGCCGTATCCTCAAAACTTCACACGGGCATCCACTAACCCGAAGCTTAGGTTCGATCCATGAAATTGCATGTCAAACATGTTCTATGGGAAAGCTTATTACTAAGCCTTCTTATGACAAGATTCGTTCGAATCCTCCCATTTTTCTACAACGGATTCAGGGGGACATTTGTGGACCGATTCAACCTCCCTGCGGACCATTTAGATATTTTATGGTTTTGGTTGACGCTTCTACACGTTGGTCACACGTGTGCTTGTTGTCCACAAGGAACGCTGCATTCTCCAAACAGTTGGCTCAGGTTATCAAGCTCAGGGCTTACCACCCTGATTATCCGATCAAATCTATTCGATTGGATAATGCTGGAGAATTCACATCTAAAACTTTTGATGACTATTGCATGTCGGTTGGGGTTGAAGTTGAACATCCTGTACCCCATGTTCACACCCAGAACGGCCTGGCAGAGGCTTTCATTAAGCGTTTACAAATGATTGCTCGATCGTTGGTCATACGTACCAAGCTCCCGATCGCTGCTTGGGGCCATGCAATATTGCACGCAGCAAAGTTGGTCCGCATGAGGCCTGTTGCGACACAACCATTTAGTGCCCTTCAGTTGGTCACCGGATGCGAACCCGACATATCGCATCTGCGCGTTTTTGGTTGTGCGGTCTATGTGCCGATCTCGCCGCCCTTACGTACAAAAATGGGGCCTCAACGAAGGATGGGAATCTATGTCGGATATGATTCTCCTTCGATTATTCGTTACTTAGAACCTTTGACAGGCGATCTGTTTACCGCTCGTTTCGCGAATTGTCACTTCTATGAGACAGTCTTCCCGTCGTTAGGGGGAGATAAGAACGTCAACGTTCCTAATGAACGACGCGAATTATCGTGGACGACTCCCACTTTGTCTCATTTAGATCCCCGCACCGCTCAGTCTGAAGCTGAAGTGCAGCGCATATTAGATCTCCAGAGCATAGCTCAGAGCATGCCAGATGCTTTCACCGATCTAGCGCGCGTGACAAGATCACATATTCCAGCTGCGAATACGCCTGCAAAGATGGATGTACCAAATGTACGACGGACTACCCTCCTGGAAGCCCGGGACGCCAATTCTGGTGATCCACGTACATTAGCGGCTAGCCAATCATCTGCCCTTACACAAAAGCGTGGCAGACCCCTTGGTTCAAAGGATTCACACCCCCGGAAGAGGAAAACCACGGCACAAGGTCCTGAAGAGCCTACCGTGAATCCGACTATCGCTTACTCATTTTACCCAACTCATGAGGAAATTCTAGATTATGGAAGCGTCCTTGAAGAGACGAATCCTCCTCCCGAGAATCGTGAGATTTCGGTCTATTATGCTAGCTTAGATGATGTGTGGCGTAGAAATGAGATAATTGTCGACGATGCATTAGCATTTGCAGTAGCTACTGAGATCATGTTGAGCGATGACATTGAACCGCGTTCTGTTGATGAATGTCGACGTAGAGCTGATTGGTCAAACTGGAAACAAGCAATCCAAGTCGAACTTGATTCACTTGCGAAACGTAAGGTGTTTGGACCTGTAGTTCCTACTCCTCCACATATGAAGCCCGTTGGCTACAAGTGGGTTTTCGTTCGGAAGTGTAATGAGAAGAACGAAATTGTGCGTTACAAAGCTCGTCTTGTAGCACAAGGTTTCTCACAACGCCTCGGGATTGACTATGACGAAACTTACTCACCCGTTATGGATGTGATTACTTTTCGATACCTTATCAGTTTGGTAGTTTCTGAAAAACTGGATATGCAGCTGATGGACGTAGTAACCGCGTATCTCTATGGGGATCTTGATACGGAAATTTATATGAAAGTTCCCGAAGGACTTACATTGACTGGTTCAAATATTTCCAAACCCCGGAACACGCTCTCAATTCGGCTGAGGCGTTCACTATACGGTTTGAAACAATCCGGAAGAATGTGGTATAACCGTTTAAGTGAGTATTTGACTAGTCAGGGATATGTGAATAACGAACTATGCCCTTGTGTGTTCATTAAGAAGTCACATTCCGGATTTGCGATTGTTGCAGTATATGTCGATGACATGAATCTCATCGGAACTCCTGAAGAGCTCGCGAGAACTGCTTCGCACCTGAAGTCGGAATTTGAGATGAAAGATCTAGGTAAGACTCGATACTGTCTCGGTCTCGAGATAGAGCATTGTTCGGATGGAATCCTAGTACATCAATCGAACTACACCCAGAAGGTGTTGCGCCGTTTTAATGAGGATAAAGCGAAGTCTTCGAGTACTCCTATGGTCGTTCGTACGCTAGATGCAAAGCGAGATCCCTTCCGTCCGAAGGAGGATGATGAAGAGATTTTGGAGCCTGAAGTTCCTTATCTAAGTGCGATAGGCGCTTTATTGTACTTAGCTCAATGCACTAGACTCGACATCTCTTTCGCTGTTAATCTTTTGGCAAGATACAGCAATGCACCAACACGCAGACATTGGACTGGCGTGAAAGACATCTTCCGTTACCTTAAGGGTACTACGGATTTGGGCTTATTCTATCCCTACGAATCCTCGAGTGATGCCGCACCCTATGCTCATCGGGTTGATTCTCGCCTTGTTGGTTATGCCGACGCTGGATACTTATCTGATCCGCACAAGGCGCGTTCTCAAACGGGTTATGTCTTTACCGTTGGAGGCACCGCAATATCTTGGAGGTCAACTAAACAGACCTTAGTTGCCACTTCGTCTAACCATGCTGAAATTCTCGCCTTACATGAAGCAACTCGGGAATGCTTTTGGTTGAGAGCAGTAGTGGGCCATATTCGAAGCTCCTGTGATCTTCATCCCGCCGTTAATGCCCCGACGACGATTTTTGAAGACAACGCAGCTTGCATCGAACAGCTCAAGAAGGGTTACATCAAAGGAGACAACACCAAGCATATTGCGCCGAAGTTCTTCTTTACACATAAACAACAAGAGCATCAGAAGATTGAAGTCACGCAAATCCGATCACAAGACAAATCTGGCCGACCTCTTCACCAAATCACTACCGAATGCGACGTTTCAGAAGCTTGTTCATGGAATTGGTATGCGTAAACTTTCTGAGTTGTAACTTTGCTATTTCTCTTTGGAATTATGTCAAACTCAGGGGGAGTATCTTCTAGATACTTGCTTGATCTTAATGTACTCTTTTTCCCTACGATTAGGAGCATTTTTCCCACTGGGTTTTTGCTACCTAACTAGGTTTTAACGAGGCACCCACCTTGGGCTGGTCATATCCCTGATGACGTCCTGTAGATGTTTCTTTTGACTTTGCATTTCTCACGCATTTTTCCTTAGACTATGGATTTTGTCCCTACTTGGGTTTTTGCCATAGCCTTAGGGTTTTTCAGTGAGACTTACTACTTATGCAAGTTCCTACCTTATTGAGAATAAGCGTTGTTCCTTGGAATCAATGCCGATGAGTCGACTTCCTCAACTTCTGCATGATGCTGAATCTACCTTGAGTATTTACCCACTCAAGGGGGAGTGTTGTAAACATTCCTAGTTTAAGTATGATTGTGTAAATCCTAGATAAGATTTGATTCTAGTTATCCTTTCCTATTGCAACTTGTATTACTTGGAGGAGAAGGAATATCTTCTCTCCCTTTACTACTATAAATAAAGGCACAATGTAGGAGGGATAACAACACACACATTCCCCTACAATTCTACAAACACACATCTCTCTCCTCTCTCTCTCTGCCGTCGGCCCTAGTCCCTCTGTCAGATAAAATAGACCACAACAAATTCTTGTTTTCTTTAAATTATTACATTTTTTTCTTTTAATGGATGTCACACTCTATGATTTTAACATCGTTCTTCAAGTGAATGTGACACATCAATCAACATACTATTAAATAGTGAGTTGATTTTTCTAAAATTATTGCAATTTGATTCGTTCAACTTTTACACCCATCAACATCCTCATTCTCCGGAAACCAAACAAAATTCCAAAGTAGAAGTTATATTATTCTAGCTGCAAAAATCTACAACTATCATTTTTCCCAAAAGACTTAAGAATCAACTATATGTTGCAGTCCTAATAGTTTAGGAATGTGATTGTGTAAATCCTATTAAATCTTGGGATATCCTTGTGGGATTCTACCATATCTTATCTTTAGGTATTATCCTATTGGAGTTGTAATCATATTGGAGTATGAAATTTACCTTCCTTACTACTATAAATAGAGACACACCTAAAAGACTTAAAAGCACTGTTCTAAAAATCCCCGCCTAGCGACGCCTAGGCCCCGGCTAGGCGCTAGGCCCCAGCCCACCGCCCCGATTAATGCCTAGGCCCCAGCCCACAGCCTAGACCACCTAGGCACCCGCCTAGCCCGCCTAGGCACCCGCCTAGACCCGTCTAGGTTGCAACTCACTTAGACAGAAAATACACAACTTTCATTTTGCATTTTGTTTTTTTCCAATAAATTGTAAGAGACTTGTTGCATACTTGAATGAACAAACATTATATCCTTATTTCACATGTTTTTATTATGTTCCAATACTTCATGATATATATGCATTCTATTTTGTAGTTTATGATGAAATTATATATATTTCAAGTAGAAGCAGACACTTATTTTATTATTTCATTATTTTATAATAAACCAATTTGTATACTCAAGCCCTGCACCTGAAACTTGACATATGCAAGGTTCATTATTTTATATTCAAGGAAAACTTCAGCCCTTGAATATCTTCACAACTCAAACACAAATTAACTTGTTTTCTTACTTTACAAGAATGCTTATGTGTATTCCATGTAACAAGGATATCAATAATCACATGCTCTATAACATCTACAACACTAATCAAATTGTTAGTAGCCAAAATCATATTATCTTATCAATAATATATAGTATGGATAACACATAACAATCTAATTGAGAAATATTACTTTACCATTTTATTCCATCTCTCTCTACGTGATATTGATGCATAAACCCATTTGATTACCATAGAGCAATTTTGATGGGTAAACTCTCATGCATTTTCTGGGATTTGTCTCTCTTATTTTACAACATTCTCAAGGGAAGTAAATGGAGATTTTCAATGGTTTAGTGGAGTGCTTCTCATGGCAATGATCTCAAAATGTAAATGCATAAACAACACGAGATTTAAGTGGTTCGCCAAATCGACTACATCCACTGGGGTTTGCTTTCATTGTATTTCGCTATATATGTGAAACTTACAAATACAATGAAAGATGGCTTAAAGCCTTAATAGTATATAAAAGAAAGATAAAGAGGTACTATGAAAGGGAGGATGACTTTTTGTTAGAGTTGTTCTTTTTCTTTTTCTTCTTCTTCCTCTCTTTTCTCCATGTTCCTTCCGTTGGTTCTTGCTCCTTCCTTTATAAGGATTGAATAACATCTTCCTTCCCATCTAGTTTGAGAAGAAAGCTTCCAAGTATGCCAATCTAAAGAAACCAAGTATTGTGCTAATCATTACCATGAGATGTGTTCCAATAACAAGGCAGCAAGTGTTGTCCTAATCATTAAGAAAGAAATGTGTTCCAATGGAAAACAACAAGTGTTAAGTTAATCATGAACTAATGAATATCATGCAAGATGTTCCTTGCATCAAAGGCCACGCAAAATGTTCTAACCACAATAATTTGTCATCTTCCTCTATTTAGGGTGGTGAATATCATCATAATGATTAAGATTCTTATAGATTGATGAGCAAGCACTTTTAATACCTCAAAGTGTTGCCACCTAAATGCACATAGACTAACATACACAAGCTATAGACTCCACATCTTCACCCTAATTATTAGCTTTTGTTAATTACAAACTTCCACATCATTCTTTGGAGAAAAATCAAGCTAACTGTAGTAGAAAATTCCCACCTCTCAGAGCTTAACTCCCCAACCCTTTTACATTCACTAATTAAGGATCAAAAGGGTTAGCAAGGGTAACTTAGTTGCTATTGGCACGAAAAGGATAAGTAGAAACCGTAACAAATCAAACTAATGCATATATACATATAAGATACACAGTTATTGGACAAAGTTACAAAATTATGACGAGGATGCCAAAAAAAAATAGAAGCCTCTCTAGTAGGAGACATTTGAGTATAAAAGTACTAGTTAGGCACAAAAATATATTTTTGTAGTGAAAGAATCCCTACTAACTTACATGTCAAAAATACAAGTTCTTGTACTTATAATATGTAAAAAGGAAATTCAAAAAAGTCATTACATTTGAAATAGATATAAGTACTTACACACATTTATATAACCATTTTTTTTTTAAATACGAGGTATTACACCTTTGTTGTTAATCTATTGCTAAAGATGTAGCATTGGGCCTTCACGCAACCACTGAATTGGTATTAAAGACATTTTTTTTGTTACCCTGAAGGTACTACGGATTTGGGATAATCCTATCGCATCTCGAGCAGATTCACCCCCTCCCCCCCCTCGAATCCTTGAAATGATGTTTTCCTTGTTTATTATGCTGACACCAGTCACTGGTCAAACTCGCACAAGGCACATTCCCAAATGGTTATGTCTTTATAGTTCCAAGACTCACCCTCACTATGCCACACACGAGACATGATTAAGAGCACTTGTTGAGTATATTTGAAGTACCTGTTATTTTCATCCATCATTGAGTCCCAACGACGATCTATGAAGATTATGTCGCACGTATTGACCAGTCCATGTCATGATACATCAATGAAGGCTACAACAAGACATATTGCGCTCTACATCACCTCAGACAACCTTGTTGACCTCTTCATAATGTCACTGCTGAAGTCTACCTTCCAAGCTTGCCCAAGGAATTAGGATGCGTAACTATCTCTTATGCAATGCTTGTAGTCTCATTTGGAAGTTTTGTCAAACTCATGGGGAGTATTTATATGTATACTTACTTGATCTTAATGTACTTTTTTTCCTACGATTAGGAGCATTTTTCCCACTGAGTTTTTGCTACCTAACTAGGTTTTAACGAGACACCCATTCTAGATTGATCATACCCTTGTGAGCTTACTATTTGTGTTCAGAAAATGTGTAGTTTTGACTTTATGCAACTTCTCATTTTATCTCTTTAGTCTATGAGTTTTTATCCTACCTTGAGTTTTACCATAGCAAGGTTTTGTATTTTACTTTTTTATGCATTCTTTCGTTGATTGGAGACTCGCATTTGCTTATTGTGCCGACGACTTCCTCAACTGAACTTACTTCATTGCTGAAGCTCTAATGCGTCGTTTACTTGAGTATATAGACACTCAAGGAGGAGTGTTGCCATTCTAATGATTTAAGAAAGTAATCGTGTAAATCCTATTAAATCTTGGAATATTCTTATGAGATTTTACCATATTTTTTTTATAAATATTATTCTATTAGAATTATAATCATATTCAAATAAGAAATTTACCTTTCATACTATTATAAATAAAGGTACAATAAAATGGGGAAAACACACATCAAATTCATCTAATTTTATCCATGCTTGCCGCGCGCTCTCTCTGTTTAACCATTAAATAGGCCCTACAACACTATATGATTTTTGTTCTATTTTAAGTCTTATGTCAGTTCTGTCTTATCTTTATGTCTCTCTCTCTACGATCGCACAAGTGCAAAACGACTTATTGACTTACCTATTATTTATTGTTTTGGTCAACACCTAATTCCACAGCGGAAAATTCCTTTGTCTGCAGGTTGTGTTTTTTTTTTGACAAACGTCTGAAGGTTTGTTTTTCTTGCAGGCGGACTTGTATTGTTCGTGCAGGATCTGTAGGGGCAAAAGGATTGGGAGGCATGGTTAAGTTCTCACCTCCTTCCAACATTTGAGCCACCACTTTAAAGGATGGACGATCCAGATCCGCTGGGATACATTGGATGCACCAGAGATTGGGTGATGCCACTTAAGAAGATGGTAAAAATAGTTAGAATTTATAAATTGATACACACCAATTTCTTTGTTTAGATTTATAAAAAGAGAAATTTAAAATTTTGTTAGGAAAAATAAGTTGAAATTTAAGAGCTCTAATTCATAAGTTTAAATTTCATGTAAATATGTGTCATTTCTAAATTTATATGAGTGAGAGCTTAAAACTAAAAAAAGTTCTGTATTCAAATTTCTTTGTTCTTTTAGGTTAATCAAACAAGAAAATTCAACAAATTCTAAAAAATAAAATTTCATTTTGAAATTCCTTTATAATATTATATTTCTTCGCACAGACAAAATGTAACGTTACCTTTACCTATAACTCCGTTTTTCATATTACCCCTAAAACAATTTTTTCATATTTCAATTTTACCCTAAAATTTTAATTTAATTTCACAATTACCACTGGTTTGTCTTTTTGACAATGTCCTACGAGTGTCCCTAAAGCGTCTGTCAGTCAAAGTCAACAACACGCGATGTGGAGTGTTGGACAAGTGTCCAAGAGTGTCTGAGAAGTCTCGTGTTTGTTTTTGTGTCTAATACGTAACACAAACTAGTGTATTGAAGTGTCGTGTGCAACTAAGAACATAACTAAAGCAGTATGGTGCTTTCTTTGAAGTTGCATTGCTCGTCTCTCATCTGTCGTTGTAGGAATCATTATCAATTAGGCTTAAGCTGTGTCATGTGTGGTTCCATTCGAGTGTCCCTAAAGCGTCTGTCAGTCAAAGTCAACAACACGTGATGTGGAGTGTTGGACAAGTGTCCAAGAGTGTCTGAGAAGTCTCGTGTTTGTTTTTGTGTCTAATACGTAACACAAGCTAGTGTATTGAAGTGTCGTGTGCAACTAAGAACATAACTAAAGCAGTATGGTGCTTTCTTTGAAGTTGCATTGCTCGTCTCTCATCTGTCGTTGTAGGAATCATTATCAATTAGGCTTAAGCTGTGTCATGTGTGGTTCCATTCGAGTGTCCCTAAAGCATCTGTCAGTCAAAGTCAACAACACGCGATGTGGAGTGTTGGACAAGTGTCCAAGAGTGTTTGAGAAGTCTCGTGTTTGTTTTTGTGTCTAATACGTAACACAAGCTAGTGTATTGAAGTGTCGTGTGCAACAAAGAACATAACTAAAGCAGTGTCATGTGTGATTCCATTCGAGTGTCCCTAAAGCGTCTATCAGTCAAAGTCAACAACACGCGATGTGGAGTGTTGGACAAGTGTCCAAGAGTGGCTGAGAAGTCTCGTGTTTGTTTTTATGTCTAATACATAACACAAGCTAGTGTATTGAAGTGTCGTGTGCAACTAAGAACATAACTAAAGCAATATGGTGCTTTCTTTGAAGTTGCATTGCTCGTCTCTCATCTGTCGTTGTAGGAATCATTATCAATTAGGCTTAAGCTGTGTCATGTGTGGTTCCATTCGCTCAGAAATTCTTCAATTAACCCTAAAGACCATGGCAGTCATGGAAGCCTAATATACCAGCACTGCAGGCGAACTTGTATTCGTTCGTGCAAGACCTGTAGAGGCACAAGAATTGGGAGGCATGGTTAAGTTCTCTCCTTCCAACATCTGAACGTCCACCTTAATGGATGGGCTATCTAGATCCACTGGGTTCCATCTGATGCACTGGAGATGAGTGATGCCACTCAAGATGAATTAAAATTCTAAAAAAGATAGTTATAAGAGCATCTCCTAAGTATGTAATATGTAAAATGCTACCCACTTGGGCATTCAACGTGGTAATTTTTTATTCATTTGTCTTATGTTGCTTTTAGTTGTCTTTGCTTTGCTTTGATTTTTTTTTTTTTTGACAAACAATAGTGTTAGTGAGTTATCTTGTTAAGTTGTTAGGAGGAGAAAATCGATGAAGATCAAATCCATATTAGAGTGCATATCCATCATTACTTTCCTCCACTTATTTTAATAAGTAGAACACATTGGATCTTTCTGCTAATTATAATTCAATGAAATCTTAATAGGTCAAATATAAAGTTTGTACTTTGAATCTTAACTTGGTCACTTGATGTGATAAATATAATTCATCAAATCTTGATAATATAATACATGTTTACTGTCATGCAAAAGAAAAAAAAAATCTTTGTCAATTACTAATTTTTTTGATAAATTGATGTCTTGCTATATTAATATAATTTAGGTGGTCCCAAGGTTGTTAATGTACGTTTTAGGCAAGCACAACGCAGAGAAAATTCAAAGTTCTCAATTCTCTAGGCATAAAAAAACACCTAACTAAACCGGCATCCTATTCGGTGTTCAAAGTTTGGTTGAGAAGTCAAATCTCGCACAAACATACAAAATTGCTACATAAATACTATCTCTTAGCAGCCTCTAACAATGACTCACGTGTAATCATCATTTCTCTTGGCACTGAGAAGGAAACATTCGAGGGGAATCATGTGATGATATAGTTGAACTATGTCTAATTTTAGCACCAATAATTTGAATGATATTTTTTTTGTTTCTACATCACCCATTTACGTGACTAATGTTGTAACACTCTTTTAAGTGACTAATGTGTAAAGATATATAATTAGACGAAACAATAAATTTACTTATAGAGGTCAATAATGTCGTAGACAAAACAAGATATAGCTTTTAGATGAAACGAAAAATTTGCTCCTGGGTCCAATGTAGAACTCATATTAGTGAAAGGCTGACTGTGCCACGTGTGCTTTGGCAAGTGGCTGAATTATTTGCCTTGTACTAGTCATCAAATTCGAGTCCATTAGAAATTGAGTTATTTATTTGATAAAAAGAAGAAATTGACAGATTTTTTTTTTATTGACATGCATACTTTATGGGGTCAATAATGATGGTCGTGCAGGTCAATGGTAAGAGCCCACTTCACTTGGACTACTTTGTTTTGAGTGAAAGACCAACTTTTAGACATTGGAGCTAAACCTCATGGCAAAGCTAGAGAAGAACTACGATCTAGACTGAGAACAAAATTCAATGGTTTCCTTTTTTTTTTTATTATTTATTATTATTCTTTTAATTATAAGCGATATTCTATGGTAATCTACAATAAAAAAAGAGAAAAGTTTACACTCGAGGTGCAGTGGGTTAAAAAAAAAAAATCTTAATTACCAGAACAATCCAACACTTGTCAGTAGTTTCATTTTCAGTAGTTTATTTATTTCCTCATATATATCGATGTGTAATTAACAATATCTTATTTGATTTTGGTTGAGGTACTGATTAAACTTGAAATGTATTTCAACATTTTGGAAGAGATGTGACTTGACCAATCTCTCTAGTTGGTAATGTAACTCATCCTAAAGTGATTATTGTTCAAGAAAAAGTGAATTCTCATTAATAATTTATCATTCTAATCTCACAAAGTCGTAGAATTATTGCTCTCAGTATCTAAAAGTACTGATAAAAAAAAAGTTACAAAACATATCGATTTGAATGGGAAACTAAGAACCTAGAAACTTTGAAGAATCATAACTAAGCAAGCATGACAACAATCTCTATTGACGCTAGTTAAGAACCGTGGTGTAAAAACTTGAGAAAAGATTTTTGCATAAAAGATTTGTGGAAAAGTGATGCATATATGGTACTTAGGTACAATATACATAAGTGTACGCACATATCTATCTATACAAGTAGATATGTTACTCTAATTCAGCAATAGCTTCTAACTGAATGTTTAGATTTCTTGCAGGTGTAGTTGCATTTGTTCGTGCAGGACCTGTAGATGCAAAAGGATTGGGAGGCATGGTTAAGTTTTCTCCTCCTTCCAGCATTTGAACAACTTCTTTCATGGAAGGACGACCCGCTGGGTGCCACTGGATGCACCAGAGCCCTACAATTGCGAGTTTCTTTGGAGTTTTACCATCTCCTTCCTCCCCAAGATGGACCCGTATGTCGTCTCCTTCTTCTAGAAGATTATAGATCCATTCTGGATAGTAAATTTCAGTTGGGATTGCTGAGGTTGAATCAATATTCTTCCTTCCCCCTACCTTCTCAAGCAGCAGCATTCCAAAACTATAGACGTCCGACTTATAGGACACATTTCCAAAGTTCCTGGAGAACACTTCAGGTGCAATGTAGCCCATAGTCCCTCTAGCTGTAGTCATGGACACTATGCTTTGATCCTTAGAACACAACTTGGCCAAACCAAAATCAGAAATTTTTGGAGTGAAATTGTCGTCTAATAAAACATTATGAGGCTTGATGTCGAAATGGAGGATTCGTTGCTCACATTCCTGATGAAGATAATAAATTCCCTTGGCTACAGCAAGAGCAATATCTTGCAACTTGTCCCAACCAAGGAAACGATTGTTATTGTCTGCCGATGAAATGAAATCGTGCAGTGAACCATTGGCGAAGAACTCATAAACGAGAGCTCTGTTACCCATCAACACAGAAACCAACCAAACGAACCACGTTGACATGGTGGATACTTCCCATCATTCCAACTTCCTTTATGAAATCTTCCCCATTTCCGTTGGAACTATTGAGAACTTTTACAGCAACGAAGCATTCAGAAGAAAGTTTTCCTTTGAAAACCGTTCCATAGGCTCCTTGGCCTAACTTGTCCTGGAATTGGTTTGTGATCCTCTTAATATCTGCATAGGAATACCTGCTTGGTTTGTGAGCTTTGTAATCTTCTAAAAACGTTTCAATCTTCAATTGACTCTCCTTTTCTTTTCGATTAGACCTATAGACACGATAGGCTGCAACGACCAGTAGTAATACAACAAATGATCCCAGGGTTGTACCTGCAAATCAAACAAATCCTTGAGTAAATAATAGTATTCCCGACGGTCCAGCTAGACATGAAATAAAATAAAAAACAGTCAGACTACTCACCTACGGCTGCAAATTTCCTTGTTACACCTGAAAAAAGCATTGACAAATTTAGTAATAGTGATGATCTACTGCTCGGACAAATTTAGTAATAGAAGAAAACAAATTACTCTTTGCCTGGTCATTTGAAATTCATATCAAATGCGTTGCATCTAGTTATTTGAAATATGTTCAATCGGATGCTTACTAGATAAGTAAGCAGCAAGTGCAATAATATAGCAGAACACATTGAATTTCAGTGTTGGTGTGGTTGTACTTGATTCTGCACTTGTTGCCCTCTGCCTCACACTCTGTACAATTTGGTTTCTTCCATTTCAAATTAGGACCCTCACTACCATAAAAGTAGGCATCTGGAATCGACAAAACATCGTACATCTTTGTACACGACTCTAGGTCCGGATAGTCCATAGTTTCGCTGGAAGATTCAATGGCATAAACTGAGTAGCCAGGGCCACTAATGCAGGGGACTTTAGCACCGTTTAACTCTCTTTCAGCAGGGCAGTGGAATAAGGTAGCGTTGGAAGGCATGGATTCTTGGAGGTAGAATTGAGAGGCTGGCAATGAGATGTTGATGTTATCAACTTCTAAAGGCTTTAACAGCAGGCAATTACGCGGTTGATAGACTTGGACTTCCTGATGCTTGTAATCTATGCGTTTCACCAAGAATTTCACCACTACCACTCGGTGCTCCTGTCCGTAGTCACCCTCATTCGCATGGCAATCAGATGTCGGACTACAGGGATGTCCACGGCGATACAGAATATGGATGGCCTCGCCATGATCCCCGCATTGGGATTTTTCACAAGCATAGGCATTCTGGGTCGACAGCCGGCACTCCATGATCACGTCGAATCCTTATGAAAATGAATCCAGAACAAAATCGCGCTAAAGCTAGGGCGTCACCCGTAAGTGGCGCGCTGTGTGGCCTGAGCACAGTGATAAGTGAGCAAGGGTCGCTGTATCTCCATCGGCACCCGGATGCAGTGTTAAATGAGCAAGGGGGCCATAGATACTTCTTTTCGAACGACTCCACTCAAAGTTGTTTGGGAGCATATGCTCCTATCAACTTTACCCGGGACACACAAAAGAAGTACTTTGATCCTATTAGACGGGGGAGGGTGAAGAAGCTAGGACAGAAGGGTAGAGTTCAAGAGAGCAAAATGCGTTTAGGAACGTGGAATATAGGAACCTTAACGGGAAAATCTATGGAAGTAGTGGAAGTTATGGTGAGGAGAAGGATAAATATTATGTGCCTACAAGAAACTAAGTGGGTTGGTAGTAAGGCAAAGGATCTAGAAAACTCAGGGTTTAAACTTTGGTATTCGGGCACAAATAGAACGAGAAACGGTGTTGGCATCATCGTGGACAAGACCTTGGTACAAGATGTTGTAGATGTCAAGAGGGTAGGAGATAGAATCATGGCAATCAAGATTGTAATAGGACAAGAACTTATCAATGTGATTAGTGCGTACGCACCTCAAGTAGGGTTGGATACGAGTTCGAAGGAGAAATTTTGGGAAGATCTTGGAGACTTGGTGCAAGGAATTGCTCAGACGGAGAAGTTATTTATAGGAGGAGATTTAAATGGACACGTGGGCAGGGAGACATGCAACTATGGAGGTTTTCATGGTGGCCATGGTTTTGGGGAGAGAAACGAGGATGGGGAAGCTATCTTGGATTTTGCAATGGCATATGATCTCTTCTTAGCCAACACCTTCTTTAAGAAGAGAGAAGAACATGTGATCACCTACAAGAGTGGGTCGTCAAAAACACAAATAGATTTTCTTCTAATGAGGAAAGGGGATCGTATAACTTGTAAGGATTGCAAAGTTATACCAGGAGAGAGCGTGGCTAATCAACATCGCTTGTTGGTGATGGATGTACATATCAAAAGAGTAAGACAAAAGAACAAGACTTGGAAGTGCCCAAGGACTAGATGGTGGAATCTAAAAGAAGAAAAACAAGTCATTTTCAAAGAGAAGGTAATCACCCAATGTGTGTGGGATAGAGAGGGGGAAGCTAGCCAAATGTGGGATTCCATGGCTAGTTGTATCCGAAAAGTAGCAAAAGAGGTATTAGGAGAGTCCAAGGGCTTTGCCCCACACCAAAAGGAATCTTGGTGGTGGAATGAGGAGGTACAAACAAAGGTGAAGGCTAAGAAGGAATGTTGTAAAGCCTTATACAAGGAGAGGACCGATGAAAATGGTGAAAAGTATAGAAAAGCGAAGCAAGAGGCGAAAAAAGCTGTCAGAGAAGCTAAGTTAGCGGCTTACGACGATATGTATAAACGACTAGATACCAAAGAAGGAGAGTTGGATATCTATAAACTATCTAGAGCAAGGGAAAAGAAGACAAGGGACCTAAACCAAGTGAGGTGCATCAAGGATGAGGATGGAAAGGTTCTTGCTACAGAGAACGCGGTTAAAGACAGATGGAGAGGTTATTTTCATAACCTTTTCAATGAAGGACATGAAATGAGTGATTCTTTAGGGGAGTTGAGTAACTCAGAAGAGGGTAGAAACTACTCTTTTTATCGTCGAATCCGGAAGGAAGAAGTGGTTGTAGCTTTGAAGAAGATGAAGCATAAAAAAGCAATAGGCCCAGACAATATACCAATCGAAGTGTGGAAACTTTTGGGAGAGACAGGTATAACATGGCTCACTGACCTTTTCAATAGGATTTTGAAAACGAAGAAGATGCCAAATGAGTGGCGAACGAGCACTTTGGTGCCTATCTACAAGAACAAGGGCGACGTACAAAATTGCATGAACTATAGGGGTATTAAGCTAATGAGTCATACAATGAAGCTCTGGGAGAGAGTCATTGAGCATAGATTGAGGCAAGAGACACGGGTTTCGGACAACCAATTCGGGTTCATGCCAGGGCGCTCAACCATGGAGGCAATCTATCTCTTACGAAGATTGATGGAAAGATATAGAGATGGGAAAAAGGATTTACACATGGTCTTTATAGATTTGGAAAAAGCGTATGATAGGGTCCCAAGAGACATTCTTTGGAGGATTTTAGAGAAGAAAGGAGTACGAGTAGCATATATCCAAGCTATAAAGGATATGTATGAAGGAGCAAAGACTGCCGTAAGAACTCATGAAGGACAAACCGAAAGCTTTCCCATAACTGTAGGATTACATCAAGGCTCATCCTTAAGTCCTTACCTTTTTGCGTTGGTAATGGATGAGTTAACAGGACATATTCAAGATGATATTCCTTGGTGTATGCTTTTCGCAGACGATATAGTGTTGATAGATGAAACTCAGGAAGGGGTAAATGCAAAGCTTAACCTTTGGAGAGAAGTGTTGGAATCTAAAGGTCTTCGCCTAAGCCGATCAAAGACAGAATATATGGAGTGCAAGTTCAGTGCAAATGGAGGCCAAAACGAGTTAGGGGTGAGGATCGGAGATCAAGAAATACCAAAAAGCGACCGTTTTCGTTACCTAGGATCTATCTTGCAAAAGAACGGAGAATTAGATGGAGATCTCAACCATAGAATACAAGCTGGATGGATGAAGTGGAAGAGTGCATCCGGCGTGTTGTGTGACCGCCGTATGCCATTGAAGCTCAAGGGAAAATTTTATAGGACGGCAATAAGGCCGGCGATGCTGTATGGCACAGAATGTTGGGCGGTGAAACATCAACACGTACACAAAATGGGTGTAGCGGAGATGAGGATGCTTCGTTGGATGTGTGGGCACACGAGAAAGGATAAGATTAGGAATGAGGATATCCGGGGTAAAGTAGGAGTAGCCGAAATTGAAGGAAAGATGAGAGAAAATCGGTTACGGTGGTTTGGACATGTGCAAAGAAGGCCTACTGACGCTCCGATTAGAAGATGCGACTATGGGACAGAGGTTCAGGGCCGAAGGGGTAGAGGAAGACCTAGGAAAACTTTGGAAGAGACTCTAAGAAAAGACTTAGAGTACTTGGATCTAACGAAGGACATGACACAGGATCGAGCACAATGGCGTTCTAAGATTCATATAGCCGATCCCACTCAGTGACTTGGATTTTCCAAGTCTCCAACCGAGAAGTTTTCCTCACTCGGGAAATTAAGGGAACACTACCCCAACCTACATGCTCCACTCAGAAAGCTTCAACATACAAGCTTCAACAAAAGAAAATTCAAAGAACTTAGCGAAGAAGGCTTTGGTGTATTTAACACAATACGTTGAAATGAAGGAAAGCTTATTTATTGATATCCCCGATCAGCTACAAATATGTACATATACATGAGTCAAAATAAACACACAAGACGGAGCCTTCACAAAGGTTGCTTAGGAGAAGTCTCAGCAGTCGGTAGAGCCCCAGAAAGAGAAGGCACCGGAGGGGGATCATTTGGAGCCTCAGTACTGGACAAAACCCTAGAAGGAGGAGGCATCAGAGGTTGATCATTCGGAGCTTCATTACGCGGTACAGCCCCAGAAGACGAAGGCAATAAATGCCTTTGGAACAAACCCACAAATCTCTGATGATCAAGTAAAACCTGACCATCAGTTTCCTTCATCTGGTCAAGCTTCCTCTTCATGTTTGTAGCATAGTCATGTGCGAGCCGGTGCAACTGTTTATTCTCATGCTTGAGCCCTCTAATCTCCTGTTTGAGACTCATCACTTCAGCCGCCAGGGATTCAACTTGGCGGGTTCGAGCAAATAGGCGTTGGGCCATATTAGACACAGAACCTGCACACTGAACACTGAGAGCCAGCGAATCCTTAACAGCTAACTCATCAGACCGTTTGGAAAGTAGTCTGTTATCTTTGGGAGTGAGAAGGTTCCTGGCCACCACCGCAGCGGTCATATCATTCTTCATCACGGAATCCCCAACGGTAAGAGGACCAGTAGGGGAGACGAAGGATGGGCGCCATATGTTGTCTGGAGAAGGCGGGGCTGCCTCTTCAACAAGGTTCAAGTCAAAACGACGGTCGGAGGGGCCAGACATTTTCAAAGGTGTTGAAGAGAGAAGAGGTCGGACAAATCAAGATCTTAGAAGTGCAAGAATGAAGCTTCTACTGGTGGAGATTCAAGTATGCTTTGGAACTTAATGTCAGCCTCTATAAAAATTTGCACTCGACGGAGCTTCAGACATCGAAGAGGCGCCTGCTCAGAAATCGAAGAGGCGTTTGCTTTCTCAAAAGCTGGGCTGCTTAGAGATCACGAGGGTTGATCTCAGAAATCGAAGAGGCATTTGCTTTCTCAAAAGTTGGGCTGCTCAAAGACCACGAAGGCCGATCTCAGAAATCGAAGAGGCGCTCGCTTTCTCAAAAGCTGGGCTCCCTAGAGACCACGAGGGCCGATCTCAGAAATCGAAGAGGCACCTACTTTTCCAGCCTTGTCAGCACCCGTCACACGCACACTCAGCTTTGCAGAAATTATGGGCATTCTGTCGAAGACTTCTGGGGAAGTAGAAAACACATGAATCTTACTGTTCAATCACCCACTTCCCACACGCAACAATAGCTCATGGGTACCACAGATAACTTTGCCAAAGTTCTCTGCCAAAGTTGAGCACGTGAAGCTTGCAGCTCCCACTACATCGCTCTGACCAAGAAGGGTAAAAGAATAGCAAAGAAACAGCACTAACAAAGTTTAGACCCATAAATTTTGAAGGTCTAGCTACCATATTATTACCCACAAGGGTAAAGGAACAGTACCACTGCTGGATAATTGGAAAGTCCCTTTGTGTCAACCTCTGTGCTTCGTGGCAAGGTAGACTAGCAAACATGCCCAACCTTTACTCACATTCGAGAAAACACTCCCAATAAGATTGCTTGCTCCAAAATCGAAGAGGCACCGTCCTCCGAATCTCGAGAGCCAGACTCCCAACATGACTACTTTCTTAAAAATCGAAGAGAGGGTAAAGGAACAGTACCATTGCTGGATAATTGGAAAGTCTCTGTGTGTCAACCTTTGTGCTTCGTGGCAAGGTAGACTAGCAAACATGCCCAACCTTTACTCACATTCGAGAAAACACTCCCAACAAGATTGCTTGCTCCAAAATCGAAGAGGCACCGCCCTTCGAATCTCGAGAGCCAGACTCCCAACGTGATTACTTTCTCAAAAATCGAAGAGACACTGCTCCCCGAATCTTCGAGAGCCAGACCCCCAGCATGATTGCTTTCTCAAAAATCGATGAGGCATCGTTCTCCGAATCAATCGAAGAGGCGCTCGCTTTCTCAAAAGCTGGGCTGCTCAGAGACCACGAGGGCCGATCTCAGAAATCGAAGAGGCACCTACTTTTCTAGCCTTGTCAGCACCTGTCACACGCACACTCAGCTTTGCAGAAATTATGGGCATTCTGTCGAAGACTTCTGGTGAAGTAGAAAGCACATGAATCTTACTGTTCAATCACCCACTTCCCACACGCAACAATAGCTCATGGGTACCACAGATAACTTTGCCAAAGTTCTCTGCCAAAGTTGAGCACGTGAAGCTTGCAGCTCCCACTACATCGCTCTGACCAAGAAAGGTAAAAGAATAGCAAAGAAACAGCACTAACAAAGTTTAGACACATAAATGTTGAAGGTCTAGCTACCATATTATTACCCACAAGGGTAAAGGAACAGTACCACTGCTGGATAATTGGAAAGTCCTTGTGTGTCAACCTCTGTGCTTCGTGGCAAGGTAGACTAGCAAACATGCCCAACCTTTACTCACTTTCGAGAAAACACTCCCAACAAGATTGCTTGCTCCAAAATCGAAGAGGCACCGTCCTCCGAATCTCGAGAGCCAGACTCCCAACATGACTACTTTCTCAAAAGCGAAGAGAGGGTAAAGGAACAGTACCATTGCAACTGGCAGCTCCCACTACCGTGCTATGACCAAGCAGGGTAAAGGAATAGCATTACTACTTGTTGTTAGGGAGACTCCTATATATGTCGACCTCCATCCCCAACGGACAGGCAGACCTGCAAAAATGCTCAACCCTTCATCATATCTGAGAGGGCACTCCCAACGAAGCCTTTCGAAATATTCAGCTTTCTTTCCCCCCGATAATACCTCTGCAAACAAGCTATACTAGAGCAAGAATATCTCATATCATCAGGGTTAAAAGCAAGAGTATCTCATATCATGCTTTTTCCCTGTCTTTTCCTTTGGCCTTGTTTTTACCTGCAAGACAAGGAGAAAGAGAGCAATCAGTCAGCACTTGGAATCAAGCTTCCAGCCAGGAACTGACTGCCTGGAACCCCTTACCTGATTACTTACCTGGCATTGCTCTCGAGTACTCATCTTCAACATCTTATGTTTCCAGGGAAGATTCTGCATCTGCTTGAGGAACAGATAGGGCAAGTGCGAAGGATACAAGGAAGCATGTGGAGACAAGCGTAACAGCACACGTGCCGATACACCATTACTCTATCAAAAGCAAAAGTATCCCATATCAGTAGGGTGGAACGTACTCTAGATTTGATGGACTTGTTTTGACCCTCAAATTCTTCAGTCGGCCTTATACTCTGGAGGAAACCAGAAAACCCTCCAGCTCAGTTCAAGAATAAGCCTGTGGAAAGTTACTTCTTCAAAAGCAAAAGTATCTCATATCATCTCTTCTCATTTTTCTTCTCTTTATCCTTCATGCTGCTGCAAGATGGGGAGAAGGTGAACAATCAGTCGGAGCTCTGATTGCTTACCTTGTCTGTCACCTCTTTCAGCAGACCCCCTAGCTCGGCGACTTGGGGGACTCCTACTACATGGTTTGTATCGCGCTTGACCAAGCCTGAGACTACAAGTAAGCTTCAAGTGAAATTGATACATTACCTTGTGCATCTCCACCAGTTAAAGATACCACCCCTGGATGGAGGAAGAGTACTTTCAGAGAAGATGCCACATCTACCTATGAGACAGATAAGGCAAGTCAAGACGACACCACACTCCGATACTTAGAAGTTTCGTGATTACGAGATCATTCTCCCACAATATTTCCTAATGTCATTTGTACAAAATCATTCACTTGTACTCACTAAAGGAGAGCTTGAACCTATGTACTTGTGTAAACCCTTCACAATTAATGAGAACTCTTCTATTCTGTGGACGTAGCCAATCTGGGTGAACCACGTACATCTTGTGTTTGCTTTCCTATCTCTATCCATTTATATACTTATCCACACTAATGACCGGAGCAATCTAGCGAAGATCACAAAAAGCGACCGTTTTCGCTACCTAGGATCTATCTTGCAAGAGAACGGAGAATTAGATGGAGATCTCAACCATAGAATACGAGCTGGATGGATGAAGTGTAAGAGTGCATCCGGCGTGTTGTGTGACCGTCGTAGGCCACTGAAGCTCAAGGGAAAATTTTATAGGACGGCAATAAGGCCAGCGATGTTGTATGGCACAGAATGTTGGGCGGTGAAGCATCAACACGTACACAAAATGGGTGTAGCGGAGATGAGGATGCTTCGTGGGATGTGTGGGCACACGAGAAAGGATAAGATTGGGAATGAGGATATCCGAGGTAAAGTAGGAGTAGCCGAAATTGTAGGAAAGATGAGAGAAAATCGGCTCCGATGATTTGGACATGTGCAAAGAAGGCCGACTGACGCTCCGGTTCGAAGATGTGACTACGGGACAGAGGTTCAGGGCCAAAGGGGTAGAGGAAGACCTAGGAAAACTTTGGAAGAGACTCTAAGAAAAGACTTAGAGTACTTGGATCTAACGGAGGACATGACACAAAACCGAGCGCAATGGCGTTCTAGGATTCATATAGCCGACCCCACTTAGTGGGAAAAGGCTTTGTTGTTGTTGTTGTATAGGCATTCTGGGTTGCTCCGAGCAACGTTAACAAAGTCATTGAGAACATGCGCACCCAAGAGAGATTGAGCTGTAGCCGCTGCATTTCTGAGGTTATTTTTTTCCAAGCAGAAGAACAAATATATGTTAATAACTTTGTAGAGAACTTGACCATAAAAATGCAATTGATCTACGGGTTTACCCCAAAGACCACGTCACGGAAGCTTAGAAAGTATTTACTGTTTTGGTCAATACTTAATTCCACAGCGGAAAGAGAGAGTCATTCGTCTTTACCTGCCACTTTCAATCTCATACATGTGTAAAATCTTTTCTTGTGCTTATATAAATTATTTGTATGGTTACGCACTTTTTGTGTCAAACCTCGCTGATATTTTTCTCCATGGGAATGAGTGGAAGGCCCTCCTCCTCCTCCTCCTCCTCCTCCTTGTCTATGCGGTTTTTAATTGCAGCTTTTATTGTTTTTAGCTTATCCCCTCAAACCATTTGTAACGCCGCCGGGCAAAAGTGTACCCCTTCTTCCTGCGGTCATATCCGCAATATAAGCTACCCGTTTCGACTAAAGGGTGATCCGCGCCACTGCGGCAACTCAGGATACACTCTGTCTTGTGAGAACAACAAAACCATACTAAACATACCTTTATCTGGCGATTACTACGTACAGGCAATCAACTACCATAACCAAACAATCCGAGTTGTCGATCCGGGCCTTGACAAGAGCAATTGCTCCTCCCTTCCTCTTCATTCTTCCGCTCTTTCTTCTAGGTATTACCAAATTCCAGCTAATGTTTATTACCAAATTCCGACGACACGTGTGAATGGTACAATACATTTAACATTTTTGAAGTGTCCGCGTCCAATGAATTCATCTCTTTACGTGGACGCTGCTCCATGTTTTCCTGTTGAATCTGCTTCTAATTCATCTTCGTCGATGTCGTCATCCCAACCAAAAGCGTATGGCTATGTCAAGATTGGATATTTAGAGGTAGGGCAGATGAAGGACGGTTGCAGCATAGAGCGAACGACTTATGCCTACTTGTTCGACGGCTACAACGCTTCTTATAAATCCATACACAATTCTCTGGTGTATGGATTTGAGCTTGAATATAATACCCCTGATCCCATTTTCTGCGAAGGCCAATGGAACATGAATAACGAGTGTTATCGGCACAGCGTTCCAGGTGAGGAGGAATAAATCTCAATTGTCTTTTTTACTTCATCATCATCTCTTGTAGGAAATTCATTTCTATAAAATAAATAAAATTAAAATAAAAAATGCACGGCTATGGTTATCCTTTGTCTCTCTTTGGCTATCTCCAATATAAGAGCTAAATGGATAGGTTTGCAAAAAATTACTTTTAAATGAAAATATTAATATATCCATACAGCGTTCCAGGTGAGTAGGGAATAAATCTCAATTTTCTTTTTTACTTCATTATCATCTTTTGTAGGAAATTCATTTCTATAAAATAAATAAAATTAAAATTAAAATTGCAGGGCCATGGTCATCCTTTGTAAAAAATTATTTTTAAATAAAAATGTCAGACCAAATTCATATATCATCTTCAATTGAAGAGGCTCCTTAATAATTTATTATTTTTGAACTTATACTTTAAATTTATTGATTAATTTAAGTAAACGACTTGTTTTTTAAATTTAGTAATTGAATTTGAATCAATTATTACAACTAAAGAGTTGGGCACCAAAAAAGCTAAGAAGAGGGCTACATTTGGCCAGTTTGTCATTTTTTAGCTTGTGGACCATTGGAGATGGCCAAATATATTAGACAAAGAAATAACAAGCTTGAGCAAGTGACTATTTACCACAGTAATGTAAATATGTTGTGCTCTTACATGATGACATAGGGTTCGAATCATGTCAATGACATATATAACCCTTAACTTACTAATGTAAAAAAAATAAAAAAATAAAGTTTGAAATTTTAATTTAAAATCAACTGGTGTGGGCCAAGTATTTTACATTTTTCCCTCTTTGCCATCGCAGGTTTTTTTCAATTTCTATGGACGCTGATTCAAAGTAAGAGATCTATCCATGGGAGCTTATATGACATTTAATTTATCCTCTATTTCGAGAGTTCTTATATTCCTTTTGAATTGATTTGACCCTTTGGCTTACACCCCTTCATCAAGAGGTGCTACTTCCTAGAGAACGTGTCTTTTCAATTTGAATAGATATCCAAATATTCAGAACATGTTGTGTAGTCTAAAAGCATCTCTGAAGAGAGGTCAAATCCAAAATATCAAACTATTTAAAAAAAATATTTAAATATTTGATGAATTTTTATATAAAATTGTTGTGGTTATGTTAAATGATTAAAAATGATATAATATTAATGTCAAATTATTTTTGTGGTACATGTGGTGATATGTCATTTTTTATGTGACCCTTGCGGTGAAAAAGCTATTAATTAAGGACAAGGATTGTCTGCCCTCCTAGTTGTGATGCCCTTCTATGCCCTCCTATTTTGTGCGGTCACGGTTAAGCGACGTCAATATTTTATATTTTAATTATTTTTTGTCTTATTATCTCATTAAAAAATTAATATAAAATATTGACGTGGCTTAACCGTGACCGCACAAAATAGGAGGGCATGGAAGGGCACCACAACTAGAAGGGCAGACAATCCAAGTCCATTAATTAAACTCCCGTGATGAGCCCTATTAACAATTGAGGTCCAAATCTAAAGTTCTGTTAGTCTTCTATTAGATAAAAGCATGTGACTATCATATGTTGATCGGTCAAAATTAAGTTTATTTATTTTGAAAAATAAAAAAACAAAACATGATTGAATTAAAATAAAATTACAAATAAAAAAAATGTAAAGATAAAAAAATCCAGTAGTTAAACACTAAATTATACTAATTTCAGTAAACCCTAAATTATACTAAATGTTCATAGAATAAGATGTAATTTTGATTGAAATAATGAATTTGATGCTTCATATGATAGTACGTGGGTTTATTTAACAGAAGACAAACGAAAATTTGGATTTGGATCTCAATTGCTAATAAAGCCTACCACAAGGCTTTAGTTAAAAACTTTTTCAACACGAGAGTCACATTGAAAGTGGTGTGTCACAACAGGATCACAAAAAAATTTGGACTAATATTAAATTATTTATTTATTTATTTTATTTATTTATAATCTCTCCCGCTTTCACTCTCTTTCCTCTTCCTCATTTTCTCCGCCGCTATTCCTCCCTCATCTCAACTTCACTGGATCTTCGAGAGCAACACCGTCGTCAGTGGTGGCATGGCCACCGTCAACATCTCCACCCACACCTTCGAGGCCGGCGCCTCCATTCTCCACCCCAGGAACTTGCACGCTTTTGAACTACACCAAGCTCCTCAACTTCGCCGTCAAAAGCCCCTCCTCCTCCTCTTCTGCGCTTCAAATCAAAGCTTCCCTTTGCTGATAAGATTGTTTTGCTTTCCAATTCACTCTTCATGCTCTTCAGATACGGCTTCTCCCTTGTCAGGATGGACAAGGTTGTTGAGGTATAAAACTAAATCAATAAAAGGTTTGTTTATTGGGTTTTAACTTAGGGTTTTGTTGTTGAATTTGGTAAATTTCTTTGTGGTGCAGATAAGATTGTTTGGCATCTTATTAATTTCTTGGGTGTTAATTTGGTGAAGTCCTTGCCTATGAGAATCATCAATCCTGCTCATGAAGAAATCATGGTCCTTTTCTCACCCTAAGCATTTCTGTCAATTAAATTAATTTCTGGGTTGTTTTCTAAATTTAATTACTGTTTAATCATCGCATTTGATCGTGTGTAGGATCTAGAAGGAGGAGAGGGATAATCGGTGGTGCAGTGGTGGTGGTCGGTGTTGAGCGGGAGTGGGAGTGGGAGGGACGGCGGCGGTCCTAGGGGTCTGATGCGGGGAGTAGGAAAGAGATCCTTCCAGTTTGTTACAGGGACAATGACTCATTTTGTAAAACTAACGAGGGTGTAGGAAAGTTTCATTATACATGCACTGTTGCTCTGCATGTTTTGGAAAAGGGCTAGATTTTCAAAGCTATGTTTTGCTGCTTGAGCTTTTAGTCTTTTTTTCTCCCTCAATTTAAAAAAGCAGGTTTTAGAGTGTTTACCAAACACTAAAAAGACCCCAACTTTTATACCTGCATTTTTTTTTTAAATTTCAGCTGTACCAAACTGGTACTAAGAGCCACAGACTTTCTTTAATTACACTATATTTTTGTTACACCTTACAAGAGTGGTATTTAATCAATCACATAAACATGTACCTAACAAATAATATAGGGCATCCTCTATGGATATGAAAAACTGCAACAAATTTCAATGTTAATCCAGGTGTGCGTAGGAGCGATATGTTTGTAACTACCTCCAGGGTATATGTATGATGGCTCATCAGAAATTTTTGAATGATGGCTTATCAGAAATTGGAAACCAAAATAGCTCCCATAATTGATTAGGGGCTATGTCTATGATGGCTTAACAGAAATTTTTATCTATACTAATGCTTTGCACTTCGAAAACTAGCTAGTTATTTTTCTTTGATTTTGTTAATATATCTTGTTGTATTTCTTGGGTATTTAATGTTCTTCACAATATTCACTTTACAAAGTCCAAGCTTTAGTCAAGTTTGATTTACTCTTCGTTCTGTTCTAAACGCAGATCTTCTATGGCTCGTACTCTCTTGTTTCGGTAAGAGCTTTGCTGATATATATGATATCCAATATTGAGCATAATATTGAGCATATACTTTGATGCAAGGCAACAAGTCAATTTCTTTTCTCATGATGTTTTTTGTGATTTACTCCAATGTTCAGGACTATTTGTCGGGGCAAAATTTCTATTTGGGGCACCATTCGTGACTGCATTTTTGATCTATACATGGAAAAGAAGACATTTGTCAATGTACAACTCCATAGAAGAATTTTTGCATGGTGAAAAGAATTTAGTGCCAATAAGGTATTCATACTCGAACATCAAGAAGATGTCTAACAAATTTAAAGAAAAACTTGGTGAAGGAGGGTATGGATCAGTATTCAAAGCAAGGTTACGGAGTGGACGTTTTGGGGCAATTAAGATGTTGGATAAGCCCAAAGGCGATGGACAAGATTTCATCAGCGAGGTAAATACTATTGGGAGGATTCACCATGTTAATGTGGTTCAGCTTGTTGGTTATTGTGTTGAGGGATCGAAGCATGCTTTGGTATATGATTTCATGCTCAACGGATCTCTTGATAAATACATTTATTGCAAAGATGGAAGTATCCCATTAAGTTGCAAGACAACGTACGAGATTTCTCTTGGAGTGGCTTGAGGGATCAAATATCTACATGAAGATTGTCACATGCAAATATTACATTTTGACATCAAGCCTCACAACATTCTTCTTGATGAGAATTTCATACCGAAGATTTCTGACTTTGGGCTTGCAAAATTGTACGCGGTGGATAATAGTATTGTGTCTCTAACAGCAGCAAGGGGTACAATGGGATACATGGCTCCTGAGCTATTCTACAAGAATATTGGCGGTGTTTCATTTAAAGCGGATGTTTATAGTTTTGGAATGTTGTTGATGGAAATGGCAAGCCGAAGGAAGAATTTGAATGCATTGGCAGAGCATTCAAGCCAACTTTACTTCCCTTCATGGGTTTACAATCAATATAATGAAGGAAAGGACTTCGAGGTGGGAGAAGTTGTAGAGGAGGAGAAACTATTAACAAAAAAAATGATTATAACCGCCTTGTGGTGTATTCAATTGAAGCCAAGCGATCGACCTTCAATGAAGGAAGTCCTACAGATGCTCGAAGGAGATGTTGAATTACTTCGAATGCCTCCGGAGCCTCTTCTGTATCCACAAGAGATGCCCGTAAGTGCTCCTAATGATAATCCGATTCCAACATATTCCAAGGTGGAGTTAACATCTTCTTTGACGGGTAGGTGAAGACACGCAACTAGCATGGACTCTGTCAGTTTGAATCTCAATGCAATGTTTCTGGTTTTGTAGTAGTACTGTTCGCATGTACATTGAACGTTAATACCCCCATTGAGTGATGTTAAATATGATGTTTAGTACAACATATTTTCATGATTCCAGGGATAAATAACATATTTCATGAAGACAATATTTTCTAATTTTTGTTCCCAGAAATTACATAGCTCCTAGGCCTAACTTGTCTATGAGCTGATTTGTGTTTGAGAGCCTTGTAATCATCCAAAAATCTTTCAATTTTTAATCAATTCACTCTCTTTTTCTTTTATATCGGAGCAATATACTTGATATGCTGCAACAAGTAGTAATACAACTAATGATTCCAGGGATGAACCTGCATATTAAACCTGGAGTAAATATTTCCAGGGTCTTAAACATTGATTAAGACACCCGAATCAGGAATTTATTTTCCTGGTCTTTGAGTTTTTAGGATAAATCACTTTTATTTTCACGTACAAATCTTTCCGTTGCACAAAAACATTCACTAGAGAACAAGGATCTAGAGTTGGGCCTTAATCCCCACACTCGAATTCTTTGCAGGTATTTTGGGTTTCTCCATGCACTTTGGAAATGACGAGTAAGATTAAGTCAAAGGAAGAAATGAGAGTTTTCTGCACTTTTGAGGTCATACTAATGCTCATGGATTTGGTTTTGAGATGAACAAACTATCAGTATCTGGATGGATATGCATATGCCCAATCCAATATCAATATGTACGAGAAAATTAGGCAAGTTGGTCAAGGCACCGGCACCCTAAGGTTTTGGTTCAATAAAACTGAGGTGTAAATTTTAAACACATGACATTATTTTATAGGTCAGGGCATCGTCACCTTGTCACTGCACCCATTCAATATAAGTTGCTTGCTGCTCCACTATGTCTACCCACAAGTGATCATACAAGTGGCGTCATTAGCTGGAGAGACTATGAAACCGGTGTTTAGTCCATATGGCGTCACTGTCAAATAATATCTCACCATGTGTTCAGAAAGTACTCTAACCATCCAATGGGTGACTGACATGTGGTGAATGTTGTGTGAGAAAATCTCTCCATTAGCCGAGAGGTTTATGGAAAAGAGAAAATTGCATAAATAGTACTTAGACATTTTCACCTTTGTGCATCTAGCGTCCAAACTAATAAAATTACTTTTGACTACCCATACATTTCGACAATACTAGAAATTACTAACCCGCTCGTTGTTGCGGGATAAAGAATTGTAAGAAAGATATAAAAGATTGCTCACTGTGATAGAAGGTTAATAATATTTACATTGAAATCTGTTTGTACCATACTTGACCAATCCCGAAACTACCGAGCACCGGTCAACGTTATACCGTCAAGGACCCAAAAGAGTTTCCCTCCAACCAGGAGGCCAATAATAACACGACACTGCAGACATTAGAAGCCAATCATAGCGCAACACGTGTCAACATCAGAAGCCAATCACAACATGACACGTGTCAATGTCAAAACAAAGATATAAACTCTCTTCTATAAAAAGAGATCATTCTCCCACAATATTTTCTAATGTCATTTGTACTAAATCATTCACTAATACTCACTAAAGGAGAGCTTGAACCTATGTACTTGTGTAAACCCTTCACAATTAATGAGAACTCCTCTACTCTGTAGACATAGCCAATCTGAGTGAACCACCTACATCTTGTGTTTACTTTCATGTCTCTATCCATTTACATACTTATCCACACTAATAACAGGAACAATCTAGCGAAGGTCACAGACTTAATATTTTATGTTGTACCAAAACCCTCACTGATTTTGTGCATCAACAAAAACATTAGAAAGATGTTCATGTACCAAAAGATTAAATCGATAAAGCCAACGTACAAAAAATCGTAGCTCAATGGAATACAACCTTTCAGCAAAGAATTGACTAAACCAAAAACCAAACACATGAAAATCAAACTTTGAGACCCAATTCTCTTCCCAAGCTTCAAAATCGAATTCAATCAACTGAACTACACTGACGAATCAATAATATCAAAATCAGCTAGGATCAACTCAAACAACCCAACACCCCCACATCAACACACACAACTAATACAGAACCTATTTGACCTCATAAAAATCAAATATGCACAGGAATAGAACGTAGAACATTTTCCAAAGTATAAAATCCAAACGAAATTTCTGAACTCTCCTTGAGCATTTTCAAACACTTCCTTGCAAATTGAATTGGCAACACACTGTTGATGCTGTTAATGTTGATATGTAGCTGTTTATCCAAGGAACACATAAAATCAAAACAAATCGAAACACAGTTATTTAAACGTCAAGTTTAAAGAAATATCCAAAAATAAAGAGGCAAAAGAGGCAAAATCGAAATATACAACTAACCAAAAATAAAGTTTAAAGAAATATCTCCCAAAATATGTGGAGTTACCTGATTAAGTGGGTTCTTTGGCGTTCCATACTCAGCAACTAGAAAACCAAAAACATGTTATGCATTGCAGAGAAGGTTAATGGGATAAACGTCAAGTTCATCAATATATTTGCATGATAGAAGCTGCTGGAATAAATTCAATCATATTCATTACCCAATATGGAAAATTTAAAATGTAAACATACAAAAGATATACATACATATTATATTTCTGTCTTTGGTAAGTGCTTTGCAGACAATCACACATTTTTTTCTCTTATTTCGGAAGTACTGTCTGCAATTTTGTTAAAATAAATAAAATAATATAATATTAGAACATTGCCCTTAAACCATGAACATTTAATGTGGAGAAATTGGAAGTTGAAATAAGTGGAATACGACATAGGACAGGAGAAAATTCAAAGAATATTGTGATCAAAATCGGAACTCAATGAGAGTTCAACAGAAAGTTCAGTGGAAAATGCACTCACTCACCAACTTGAAAGAAAACATTGTGTCATGAATAGAAAAATGCAAACTTTATATGGAAAGTGAAGATTTACTTGCAGACTGGCAGCAACAAAAGAAAACGGAATACAACGGGAGTTACTGCAATAGTGAGAGGGAGGAAGAGAGATTAAAGCTATAATTTTTTAAGTATGTTATGCAATATGAATCATTTAGCTATCACAATAACATGCTTGAAATAAACAATATGCATAATCGTGGTGTGATAAAAAAAAAAAAAAAAACAGAGATGCAATATCACCAACATTTATGATCATTATCCATGCAAATGAGAAAGCTGAATATCAGATTTGAAAACTTTTTGTCTCCACATTTTGCTAACACAAAATCTAAATTTTTTGCTAGCTTCAAATGGACCCAGACTTTGGATTGGAAATATACTCATTTCGATATGAAATTGAAAATTTATATTTTGTTAGTACAACAATGTATAAATGCATTCATGTAGCATGTCTCCAAAATAACAATATTACCCATTCGAAAAGGCAAAAAAAAAAACTAAAGTGCAATATTAAAACTTGAAAAAAGAGATTTTGATTTGGTAAAAGAGTTTAGTTGCTTCCAAAAGTGAAAGCGATCAATTTGTTTTCTATGAGGCAGTTAAAAAAGTAGCATAACAAATAAGGACACGATGGATGATTTGTTTTCTATGGATATAGCTGATGTTGATCATAGTTTTGCTCAACATAAACATAAAATATGGTAGCCTTCAACTACATTGCTACACAAACAGAAAATTTGTTTTCTATGGGTGCCCCACCGAAGCTTGTATAGAAACGTATCACTCATGTTTCATGACCAACTTTTGATTTTACAAAAACAACCAAATAATCCTAAACGTTGAAAGTGTCAGCAGTTGCTGCAATTAGTAAAAACAACATTATGCACATGTGTGGTTAAGGCTACACTCTTTCGCATTATACCTAGCTATTAGGCTATTCAATGTAATCATGAGTTTAGAAATTAATTGACCTCAACGTTGAAGCACATCTGCATACATTCACAGCACACTGCAAATTGTTGCTCTGGGTCACCACCAATCAACCTCGGAATAGCTGCTCCCAAAATAGGCAAACAATTTACCCTAAGCATGCAGAGAAAGTAGTCCTGACGTACCAAGACATCCATTTATAGTTTTGTATCATCTCTATCTTACATGGAAAGTCTCATCCTCTTCTGAAATGTCTCCGTCATAAAGGCAACTCAATCCCCTGGCAAAAGACCAAATAAGAAAACAAATAATTTTTTATCATCTTAAAAACCAAAAGAATGAAGACTCCTTACCAAGAAGATAAGTTCAATTTCATCACCGGAACTCCTAACTTTCTTTGGAACGCTCATTTTTATCCTTGAAAGTAACTCTTCAGAAAGGCAAAACCCTATTGAAAAATCTTCATTAGCAGCAGCAGGGACCGTTTCAAAAATCAAAGTTAAGTCAAATAAAAAAGAACCCTTAAATAAAAAAAGTGGAACGAAGAAATAAACAAATAACAAACCTCATAGCCAGCAGGGAATTGTCTTACTCTGTAATACATCGTGCTTCAAATTTGAAGTGCAGAAGATTAAAATCTCTAATCTGGAAAAAAATAATAATAATAAGTAACCAATTCCAATATAAATCAATAGAAAGATAAAAGGAAAAAGAAGACAACCTGAATTCAAAAGGAAAAAAATGATAATAATAAGTAACCAATTCCAATATAATAAGTAACCAATTCCAATTCCAATATGCTATGTTCAAATTGATTACCTCAGATAGTCGATTTCACATTCTTACACACATGACAAACCCAAAAACATTCGAAACATATAGATAATCTAAAAAAGCCCAAAAAATTGTTTAATACATTTACTCAAATAGGTGGTAAGCACTGATAACAGGAAATAAAACCAAACCCCACATCAGTCCAAAACCCAAATTTTATTTCATTTTCTTCGCATCAGATCCCCAAATCAAAATGGATCTGACCCCAGAAGAGCTCCAATTTCTCAACATCCCAGATCAATTTAAAAAAAATAAATAGATTTAAATTCGGATATATGAAACAATGAATGAAAGAAATCATATTCATGAATGGATGCACAAATACACAGACACTCTGAGCTCTGTGTCCCTTGACTTGGTTCATCTTTGAATCCATTTATTCGTCCTTCACAGACTTTGCCGAGTACAACTTGCAAACAGAAACAATACCCATTATACCTTTTTTAGATGGATTTTAGAGAGAGAGAGGAGAGAGAGATTAGGGTTTAAGAGCACTAATAAAAACTAATTTTATGCTTAAAAACTTAAAAATAGCGCGTTTATATTCTTCTTAACATATATATATATATATATAACATGATAATGAAAAATGATAGGTTTTTGGTTGGTTGTTTTCAATTTCATTTTACTTGTGCGATATTGACTTTAAGAAATTTACATGATCTGTATTGAAAATTTTATGGATTTGACCACAATATTTACATATATCCAATGCAAATTATCATCTTGATTATCATATATTGACTGTATTAAATACACATATTCAAATAAATTACGTAGAGATGCTAATTGCATTAGATACATATTAGTGTTATTAAGTGTAATCGTGTCGAGTCCGAAAGGTAAATGGAGAAAGTAGAAAAGATCAGGTGCTATTTGTCTAAATTTCCGTTTGTTGTTAACCATATAGCTGCACCGTAGAAGTTGCTCTATTACTATCAGCCGTAGCAACAAACTGACAAACTAGAAAGCAAAAGCGATGGCGGCAATGAGATTTGGTCAGAGCCTGGCAGTGCTAACTCGAGCGTTGATCACTCGCTCTATGGAGTCCTCTCGGGGACCCACTCGCTACTTAAGCGGAGGCAAAGGCAAAGGCAAAGTCCCCAGCAGGGAGGAGCGCGCCGCCGAGAATGTCTACATCTAGGTACGCAACCGCAACCGTAGCTCTCTCTTTTTTTCTTCTTTTTTTTTTAATATAAATTTTTTATTAATACTAATTTAAATCAATCAGATTGAATCAATACTTATGTTATTATCTTTTGTTCGGAGCAAAATTGATATTTTGATTTAATGATTTTCTGCAATCGAATCAAATTCTGGTTTGTTAATTATTATTTTTTATTTGTGAAGAAAAAGTAGAGGGAGAAATTGGAGAAGCAGAGGGCTGAAAAGGAAAACGCGGAGAAAGAGAACGAAAATGCTGATAAGGTACGGATTAATTCTTATTGCGGATGTATATGTGCATTTTGCACTGCCCAAAATGAGATTGGCAAAGATTTACAGATGTATGTGATTTTGCGCGATATTTGCATAAAGATAATGTTAGGAGACCAAAACCAAATGATGGGTCACCAATAAGAAACAAGTACGTTAATCCACACTTAATTAATAATCTAATTATCTACAACCACATCATTTGGTTTGCAAATTTAGTTTAAAAAAATTTGGTCTCCTAGCATTACCCTTTGCGTAATATCGAAATAATTTGATAAATTATTGTTGTTGTAGTGAAATGTGTATTTTAGTAAGCAAGCACACACAAGTATCAGTGACACATGGATAGTGTTCATTTGCAGAAAGTCAGGTGTAGCTTTGCAATGTTTGATCACTCGAGTTAGTGTTGTAGTTTCATGTAAATAGGAATTACCGGGGAACGGACACAATATTGAGTAAAGGCCTAATAAAAGAGAATCGCGTCTGAGTGTTCACAATGATGAGGTCGAGGTTTCTTGCAATCTGATCTTAAAAAGTCGTTATTGAGGTACATGTCGTCCTTTAGGGAATGCTACATTTTTCTCTGGTTGCTTATCTATGAAAAAGAATAATAAAAAGGAAGACAAATTGCAGCTCCTTCAGCAACTGCTTTCGGTAACTTTAAATACGTTGCTTATCCTAGATGAATGAGAGAGAACTGATGGCTCTTGGGCTTTAAGTTGGTCTTACAAATGGGCGCAAGGGTACAAACAGAACATAGGTTTATAGTGAAACGTCTGTACATGTGTTTTTAAAACCAAAATCATGCGTCTTCTTTCAAAGTGTAGAGTATCCGTGGGCGACTGCCCTTTTCATATCCCTTTGGGTTATGTGGCTGGTTTGAGGGCCTAGCGATTCTGCATGAGTACTAACAAATTACACCACATGTCCTTTATTGCACTTGATGCAGTAGAATATTTTATCATTGCTTCTATGATCTATCACAAAATTTTAACCACATAACACCTCTGTGGAAGGAATTTGTTTTTATAGAGATGTATGCATATAATACCATTTACGCTTATTGTTATGTATAAGCGCATATGTTAGATTTCTACTCATGCATATTCTTTAATGTTTTTATGAATCTAGAGCATTCTAAGCTGGAAAGGTGGTGTATGGCAGGCTTGCATAATAATCTTCCTTGATGATGTGTTATTCTCACATTCTTGTTTTCGGGGAAGTTTCTGTTTCAATTCTTGCACTGAATGTGCATTGATGAAGTCTTATATTGGAATGTGTCTGATTATGTATTCTGTGATAGAAAATTTATGATTGTATTTCTTAGTCAATAAGATTACAACAGATGGTTATATATACAACTAATAAACCTATGAAAATGACAGCTCATCTAACTGATTTACAGCTCATGAAAACTAACTATATCAGAAAAATATCTTCTAAGTTTTATCTTTTACAATATTAGCCTTAATATCCCCCTTCAAACTAAACGGAGGTTGTCGCAGAGCAAGTTTGTGACGGAGAAGATGAAACCGAGCTTTAGACAAAGGCTTTGTGCAAATATCAGCAAGCTGATCTTGGGTGCAGATGAAGTGAACCGAAAGAGCTTTAGACAAAACCTTCTCTCGGATATAGTGGTAATCAAGTTCAACATTGCAGATCCAGGTGAGTTCAGCAGCAGAGTTGGCTAGAGAACGATACTCAGCTTCAGTGGAAGAGCGGGCCACAGTAGGCTGTTTCTTAGCACTCCAGCTAAGTAAAGATGTACCAAGGAAGATACAGAAACCACCAGTGGAACGACGATCCAGGGAGCAGCCGGCCCAATCAGCATCAGAGAAGGCAGTGATGCTAAGAGGTGTGGGAGTTTTAGAAAACCACAATCCAAGTTCAAGAGTACCCTTGAGGTACCGAAGAATCCGCTTGACAGTTTGAAGATGGGATTCCCGTGGTTGATGCATGAATTGACACACCAAGTTGACTGCAAAGGACAGGTCAGGCCGAGACCAAGTCAGGTATTGCAATCCACCAACGAGGGACCGATATTCTGTGGGATCAGATAAGAAGGGAGAATCATGATCCAGAGGAGATGAACTGAGGGGAGTTGCACAAGGTTTGGCACCATCCATTTTGGATTTCTGAAGTAGATCCAAAATGTATTTTGTCTGAGAAAGAAAAATACCAGAGGACGACCGGTGTATTTCTAGGCCAAGAAAATAGTGCAGTGGGCCCAAATCCTTGATAGGAAACAAAGCACTGAGCTGAGAGATTGTAGCTTGACAAGCTCGAGCATCAGGACCGGTAACAAGGATATCATCAACATAAACAAGAATGAATACCAATGTAGGATCCTTTTTAACGAAGAGGGAATGATCATTCTGTGAACCATGGAAACCAAGAGAAGAAAGAGCAGAATAAAGTTTCTCATACCATGCCCGAGGGGCTTGCTTGAGCCCATACAAGGACTTGTGCAGTCTACAGACATGAGTTGGCTTTGTAGGATCTTCAAAGCCTGATGGCTGAACCATAAACACAGATTCAGAGAGGTCCCCATGCAGAAAAGCATTGCTAACATCCAATTGATTTAGAAACCAATCGAATTGAGCTGCCAAAGTAAGAAGTAACCGAATAGTGACAGGTTTTGCAACAGGACTGAAGGTCTCCGTATAATCCAGACCATGTTGCTGATGGAACCCTTTCGCAACAAGCCGGGCTTTGTACCGAGCAATAGTGCCATCGGGGTTCCTCTTAATGCGGAAAACCCATTTGCAACCGACCAAGTTTTGAGAAGGTTGAGATGGAACAAGAGACCAAGTGCCAGTACTGAGCAAGGCATTGAACTCTTCCTGCATAGCCTGCCGCCAATGAGGGTGTTTGGAGGCTTGTAAGTAGGTATTAGGAATATAGTCTAGAGATAGAGAAGAGGGAAGGGGATGCTTAGTTGCTGTGTAGGCTTTAGGCTTGTAGATCCCAGACTTAGAGCGAGTTTGCATAGGGTGATTATTAACCGGAGATGAAGGAGGAGGAGGGACTTGAGGTGGCAAAGAAGGAGAGGAGGGAAGGGAAGTAGAAGGTCCAGGATTAGGAGTTGAAGAAGAAGAAGAAGTGGACGGAGACAAAGATGTGATAATAGGAGTGGTAAATGTTAAAGATGTGGGAATGGGATTGGGACAGGTACTAAGAAGTGGAGACAGAGAGGAAGAGGAAGGAATGTGATGAAAAGGAAAATGAAGTTCATCAAAGAGCACATGACGGGAGATATAAATCCGTTTTGTCACAACATCGAGACACTTGTATCCTTTATGTTGCAAACTATACCCCAAAAATACACAAGGCTGACTTTTGGGATCAAGTTTCGAGTGAACATAAGGTTTTAACCAGGGAAAGCACTGGCAGCCAAATATTTTGAGTGTATGATAATCTGGAGACTTGTGAAATAGAGATTCCCAAGGAGAACACTGAGAGGCAGTAGGAAGCCGATTAATCAGATATATAGATGTAGCAAAAACATCAATCCAAAATTCATGGGGAACTTTAGAGGCAGCAAGAAGGGTGCGTGCAGTCTCAACAATGTGCCTGTGCTTCCTTTCAGCACAACCATTCTGTTCGGGGGTGTGAGGACAGGTAAGTTGATGTATGATGCCATGTGTTTTCAAGAAACAGGAGAATTGAGTACTAGTAAATTCCCCACCAGAATCGGATCGCAAAGTCACAATCTTAGTACACAACAGATTCTCAACCATAGACTTGAATTGAGTAAACACAGTGAAAGCTTCAGATTTGTATTTAAGTGGAAAGAACCAGCAATATTTGGAGAAATCATCAACAAAAATGATATAGTAGCGGAAACCGTGAACAGAACTAACTGGTGAGGGACCCCATATATCAGTATGTAAAAGCTCCAAAGGCTTGCTTGATGAACAAGAAACAGAAGAAAATGGTAGTTTTGAACATTTTCCCATCGCACAACTAGAACACATAGACTGAAGGGAACTACCAGTAAAGGAAATACAAGAAGTTGAAGCAATCTTATTCATTATTCGAGACGAAGGATGGCCTAATCTTTGATGCCATATATCCTGAGAGGCCTTGGATGTTGCTGCAAAAGCATGTTGAGCACCAACAGAAGAATTTGTAGTAGAAAAGGGATAGAATCCGTCGCGTACAGGTCCTTTAAAAAGCACCTTCTCCGAAGAAAGGTCCTTCACAAGAAAGTGGAAAGGATACAGGTGAACTGAGCATTGATTATCAAGAATGAATTTGTTGGCAGAAAGCAAATCTTGCTTTAAGGCAGGAACATGTAAAACATTCTTAAGATCAAAGCAGTGAGTATTAGTAGAGACACGAGAAGAGCCAAGATGGAGAATAGGCAAACCTTTGCCATCGCCAATGTAGACTTGTTCAGGACCAGAGTAGGATTCAGGATTTTGCAGTTTTGCATAGGAGTTTGTCATGTGAGAAGAAGCTCCAGAATCAAGCAACCAGGTGTGGGGAGAGGAAGATGTAGTAGCACAAAAGGCAGATTGGGACGGAGCACCAAAATTAGGATTGAGGCGTTGGGAACACTCCATAGCTTCATGGTCAAATTGCTTGCAAATTTGACAAGTCAGTCGTTTGCCAGAGTTAAAGGAATTTGAGTTGTTGTTGAATCTGAAGCCACGATTCTGAAAATACCGCTGATTATTAGGCCTGGTGTAGTGATTGCGCTGAATATTACCCCTGAAATTTCCACGATTTTGCGAACTTCGGAGATGCGAGCCACGGCCTTGATTTGAAGAAGAAGTGGAGAAACTCTGAGCGATGTAAGCCTGAGAGGGAGGAGGTTCAGTAGGTGTAGGCAAAATACCAGTAGAAGTATTAAAGGCTTGGATCGGTGCAGAGGAAAATTTCTTCCGATTTTCGATCTGAATCTCTTTACTCAACAAAAGACCGTGGAGTTCATCAAGAGTTGTAGAACCGACTCGGAATTGAACAGCATCCACAAATGAGTCAAATTCAGGAGGTAAACCATGAAGTGTAACAGAGATTAACTCAGAATCATCAACCGGAGCACCAGCGCTGGCCAAAGCATCAGCAATTTCTTCAATCCGTTGAAGAAATAAGGCGGCGGAGGATTCACCTTTGGTAATGGTGCGAAGCCGAGATCGGAGCTCATGAATGTGAGAGTGCGACGCCGTTGCAAGTCTTGATTCAAGTTTAGACCAGAGCTCGCGAGAAGAATTGACACCAACAGTATAAGGGATCAAAGAATCAGAAAGAGTTGAATTTATCCAGATTAGGATGTTCTGATCATTTTCATACCAAGAAACAAACTCAGGATTCAAGATTGACGTGCGATTTCCAGAAGAATCACAGAGATACTTCGGCGGAGCCACCTGAGATCCATCGACAATGCCAGTAAGATTATAGCGCCGGAAGATCGGAGCAAATAGTGCACTCCAGGTGAGATAGTTGGTGGTAGTGAGCTTAATCGGGACCATTGAACCAATATTCTGGATGGTAATGGAAGAAGGTGACGGAGAAACACCATGAGAAGACGAGTCATGACCAGAGGAAGGAGACGCCGCCATGGAAGACGATTAGAGTTGCGATTGAGAAGAAAGAGAAGGCGATTAGGGTGACGATTGGGAAGAAAGAAGCGGTGCGAAAGCAGTGTTTAGGGAAAGGATCGAGAGAGAGTCGTAAGACAGATGGCGAGAGATACCATGATAGAAAATTTATGATTGTATTTCTTAGTCAATAAGATTACAACAGATGGTTATATATACAACTAATAAACCTATGAAAATGACAGCTCATCTAACTGATTTACAGCTCATGAAAACTAACTATATCAGAAAAATATCTTCTAAGTTTTATCTTTTACAATATTAGCCTTAATATTCTGGTCCTTGACTCCCTTCACAATTCATGAAGATGATAGTGTATTTGTTGGATGATTGTGTATCACCTAATGTTGAAGTCTGCAATGCAACTTAAGTCTCTACTTCCCCATTTCAACTGAAGAATATCTACTAATTCTTATAGTTACTTCAACCAGATTAGGTAATTTTGTGCCACTGATGAGTTTTGACTGGATTATTCTAATTTTAATCGGTTATTGCTTCTGAGACATTTTTCTTATAATACGACTGGCTTTCATTCAATATTGCAGTTCTTGAAAACTTTTCCTTTGGAAGTAATCATGAATAATAATATTGTACAAAACTTTAGTGAGAATCGCTCTGCACTGAGTATTGATGTTCTTCATGGCATCTTTTATTAAACACTAATGGGAAAACTTGGAATTTTTATGATCTTTCTTATCTGTTATGAGATTTTTTTTACATTTTACTTAATTTCATTGAGTCTGTTGAGAGAGGTCATTCTTCGCTCATATCATGTTTATGCTGCCTGCTTTGGTTCATAAATAGGATCTCAAAATCCAGCTTGTAGATCCAGACTTGCACCCAATGTTGTTGCATAGTGATATGTTTGTGTGGTTTTGGTTGATTTGCTTATTTTCTTATGGACTCCCGGTTTATTTATGTTCATTGATTATCTTTTGATTTACAGGTATGATTGTTTTCCATCAATGTGGTAAAGTGTCATATGAAATACTTTGGAAATAATTATGGGATCTCTTCCTAATTGATTCCGCATATACGGTTACACCAGGATAGGAGAGAGACATTCATGACATGAGTGCACCGCCACTATGGCGTCCCGTGCCAATTATACAACGCGACATGCAAGTTTTTCTCTACATAACGGTTGTGCGATTGACAAGAAAAATCATGAAAATAGTATATTCGTATCAGAAAAGTTGTTCTCCCAGCATAATAACTCTTCATTGCACTCCAACGATCAACAAAAACTGTTTACTAAAGCAGAATTTCACCAAATCAAAAGTGACAATGCTCTCAATTATTACATTCATCATTGCATTGAGAGAGGGACAACTAGTCAAACCGTTCATGTTATCCGTTCACATCTTATCCTCATGAACATTCATTACTTACAATTCAATACAAGGAATGAAAGTTGCTATCACCAAAAACCCAAAAACTGACATTTTGATCTCTCTTCATGGCAATTAGTGAAATCTCATTTACCTTGTTTCTTGTTATTAGCTTATTATCTTCTGTAACTTGTAACGCCAAGGATCGTCACGGTGTACATAACACAAGCGCTCTCGGCGTGTACTCTGTAAATCCTCTATGTGAAGATAACGACAAGTGTGCTCATTCTTCCTGCGGCAACATCCACAACATCAGCTACCCTTTCTGACTAAACAGCGGTCCAAAGCATTGCGGCCACTCTAGTTTTACTTTGTTCTGTGAAAATTAATAACGTTACGATACTGCACATATCTTCTGGAAAATACTTGGTGCAGTCCATCAACTACCGTAACAAAACAATCCGATATTTTTCATCAAGTACACTGGTAATGTTTTCAAGTGTACAAATCCAGTGAATTCAATCTCTATGTTCCCACTGCTCCATGTTAAAGGAAAGTATATTTGGTTAAACATGATTGTAGGGATTGTAAATAGTCAATGATCTGGTTAGAGCTATCATAGGACCAGATTGCAATCAACTTGTAATTAGAGATTGGTTACCTAGAATAGGCTGCATCTGACTGTATAAAGCTTGTATCCTTGTATGAATGAATATACTGGAAAATAAACCATTCAGCGAACACTTTATTTCACATGGCATCAGAGCACCGATCCTGGTGACTCTAGGCGTCCATTCCGCTTCCGCTACAAACACCGCCCAAAATTTTTCCCAACACACACAACCAACATGGGTGATGAAAAACCAGCAAAGATGATGCCACATGCATCCGACCCTCTCATCCTACACCACTCAGATTCACCCAGTCTCGTCTTGGTTTCACAACTCCTCGACGGACACAACTACGGACAGTGGAGCCGCTCTATGCGCATCGCTCTCAGTGCCAAGAACAAACTTGGGTTCATTGATATATCAATCAAGTGCCCTGCAATTACCGACGCCAAATTTTCAATTTGGCAGAGATGCAACGACATGGTCTTGTCATGGATTTGGCAGTCTGTGCAAGGCAACATCGCACGCAGCATACTCTACTGCAAATCTGCATCTGCAGCATGGAAGGATCTTGAGGATCGATTCTCGCAAGGAAACGATTCCAGGATCTACCAACTTCGATAAGAAATCGTCGAACACCGACAAGGACAACTATCTGTTTTAGACTATTACACCCAGTTAAGGGCTCTTTGGGATGAATTGGCTTCGTATTATGAACCAATTGCTTGCGATTGTGAGGGATCCAAGACTCGTGTAGCAAGAGAGGAAACAGAGAAAGTCATGCAATTTTTAATGGGCTTGAACGAGACTTACTCAACCATACGAGGCTCCATCTTAATGATGAATCCGCTCCCTGATACGCGACGTGTCCACGGGTTGGTTCTGCAACACGAGCGCCAAATGGATGTGGCAAATCATCGTGAACCTGCTGCCCACGCGATGCATACACATCGGTCCACCACGCCAAATGGAGGATCTGCACCTGGTAGTTCCAGTTCACGCAAAGCATCCAACTGCAGCTACTGTGATGGCTCACATTCCGTGGAGCGCTGCTACTTTCTTATTGGGTTCCCTGAAGGACATAAGTGGCATGGGAAACATGTGCTGCCCAGAAACAAACGCCCAAATCAGACAACCCACAATGTTGAAACACCTCAATCACAAGCCACCCATACAGACGCAACCAAGGCCACATCTTCCAACGGCCCAACGTTCACAACCGACGAGTACCATCAACTTCTTGCCTTGCTTCGCCCTGGAAACGGTAAAATTACACCACTTGCGAATGCAACAGGTATTGTCACACCCACATGTAATATGATGGAACATGACTTGCATTCAACCCTTTACTGGATTATAGACAACAAGGCATCTGATCACATATCACATTCACCATTAACACATACTCAGATTGATGTTGAAAATGATTTTGTGGGATTACCTAATGGGGGAACAGCAGACATTAAGAGCATTGGATCCATAAAACTATCACATGAGTTATCACTTAATGGAGTTCTACATGTTCCAAAATTCCGTGTCAATCTATTGTCTGTGAGTAAACTCACACGGGCTCTACAATGTATCGTAACATTCTTTCCGGATTTTTGTGTTATACAAGACATGGATACGAAGAGGACGATTGGCCTGGGCAAGCAATTTAATGGGCTCTATTACCTTACGCCAAGTCAAAATCCCCATCTTACCAACCATGTTAGCCGCACCACCAGTCTCTGGCATCAACGCTTGGGCCACCCCTCTACACACCCTTTACATTTTTTGTCAAAAACAATTCCCGAAATAATGTTCGATTCCAAACATGTTTGTGAAGTTTGCCCTTTGGCAAAACAAACTCGCTTGTCTTTTACTTCTAGTTCAATTCAATCCACTGCACCTTTTGACTTAATTTTTATTGTGACATTTAGGGGCCTCACAAAGTTCCCACACATTCCGGGACACGTTATTTTCTCACCATTGTGGATGATTTTACTCGTTTTACATGGGTGCATCTTATGCGTTTTAAATCCGATACCCAAACACTATTGACATCATTCTTCTCTTGGGTCAAAACTCAATTTCACACAAACATCAAAATCCTACGCGCTGACAATGGTGGAGAGTTCCTCTCCATGCGCACTTTTTTAGACACCCATGGCACCATTTTTCAGCATTCATGCGTTCACACCCCTCAACAAAACGGGGTTGTTGAACGTAAACATCGACATCTTTTGAATATTGGGCGTGCACTTCGTTTCCAAGCCAATTTACCATTAAAATTTTGGGGAGATAGTGTTCAAACCGCATGCTATCTCATCAACCGCATTCCCACACCTTTATTATCCAATAAATCTCCCTACGAATTTTTACATGGTCACTTGCCCAATTACTCTCACCTTCGCGTGTTCGGATGTCTTTGTTATGCCACCAACCTTCACCCAAAACACAAGTTTGACACTCGTGCTCGCCGTTGTCTTTTCCTTGGATATCCCTTTGGTCAGAAAGGTTATCGTGTTTATGACCTCGACACATATACCATCTCCACTTCCCGTGATGTCCACTTCCATGAAACAATTTTTCCCTTTGTCCACTCACCACCTGAACACGAGGATAACTCCCTCGTTCTTCCCCTTATTTCTCCCGACTCATTACTCACTCTGCCCAGTACACCATCTCCTGGCCCACACCATCCTAGCCCAAACCCAGATGCCTTGAACCACAACCCTACCCAACCTCCCACTTTCCCATCCCCAATTCCCGACATCACTCCCCAATCCCCAACCCCAACACCCGAGACCGCTCCGATCTCACCCACTACTGCCACCCATCATCTCGCCTTACCTAACCTCCCACCTGCACCATCTTCACAACCTCTCATTCGACACTCTTCTCGCTTGACCCGACCCCCTGCCTATCTCAAAGATTATGTGGCCCATCATGCTGCTTTGCTTGCGCCTGGCGTCGCCTCTTCCTTCGTGTCAAGCACCCGTCATCCACTCCACCGGTATGTCTCTTATGCCTCCTTATCTCCTACTTATCAGACTTTCATCCATAATGTTTCTCATCAGATGGAACCCACATCCTATGACCAAGCCCGCCATGACCCTAACTGGGTCGCTGCTATGAACACTGAACTCCAAGCTCTCGAAGACAATCAGACATGGAGCATGGTCTCTTTGCCTGCTGGTCATCGTGCCATTAGATGCAAGTGGGTTTTCAAAATCAAATACACTTCGGATGGTACAATTGAGCGGTACAAAGCAAGACTCGTTGCCAAGGGTTTTACTCAACGCGAGGGGATCGATTACAAAGAAACTTTTGCCTCTGTTGCTAAGTTGATCACTGTGCGATGCTTATTGACTGTTGCTGCTGTTCGTCATTGGTCCTTACATCAGATGGATGTGCAGAACGCATTCCTTCACGGTGACCTTCACGAAGAAGTGTATATGTTGCCTCCTCCTGGTTGCCGTCGACAGGGGGAACATGTTGTATGTCAACTCCAAAAGTCTTTGTACGGACTTAAGCAAGCATCCCGCAGTTGGTTTCAAAAAATTTCCTCTGCCATCCATGACATTGGATTCACACAATCTCGGGCTGATTATTCATTGTTTACCAAGGTCTCTGGCAGCTCCATTACCATTGTTTTATTATATGTTGATGACATGGTTATTACAGGAAATAATGATAGAGCAATCAATGATCTCAAGCAATTCCTTAGCTGCTGCTTCCGAATTAAAGACCTTGGACCCCTAAAGTACTTTCTTGGAAGTCGCACGGTCCAAAGCTGGCATTACCATCAATCAGCGCAAGTACACACTTGACATACTGGAAGAGGCGGGTTTACTTGGTGCGAAGCCATCAAAGGTCCCAATGGAACCTGACTTAGTGCTACTACCCACTGGTAGTGATCCTCTCAAAGATCCTACGCAATACCGACGAATGATTGGGAAATTAATATACTTGACAATCACAAGATCGGAGATCACATATGCAGTCAACACCCTGAGTCAATTTATGCAGGAACCTAGGCGGCATCATCTTGACGCAGCACATAGACTTCTTCGATACCTTAAAAATGCTCCTGGACAAGGTTTGCTGTTTTCTTCTCAAAGCAAGCTAAACTTGATTGGCTATTGTGATGCGGATTGGGCACGTTGTCTGATTACTCGCCGTTCAGTTACAGGTTATTGCATTTTTCTGGGTAACTCACTCATATCTTGGAAGAGCAAGAAACAGGTCACGATAGCACGATCATCTGCCGAAGCAGAGTACCGTTTCATGGCTGCAGCAACTTGTGAACTCACGTGGTTGAGATACTTATTGAAGGATTTGCAAATAACCCATCCTAGTTCGGCAAAGCTGTTTTGTGATAATCAAGCTGCATTACACATTGCAGTGAATCCTGTGTTCCACGAGCACACCAAACACATTGAGCTTGATTGCCACACCATTCGTGAGAGGATTCAAAGAGGAGAAATCAAGACAGCCTATGTACACACTGGGGAACAAGTGGCTGACATGTTTACTAAGCCACTACGAACACCTGCTTTCCATTTGCATCTCCGCAAGTTAGGCGTTCTTGACATCCACGCTCCAACTTGAGGGGGAGTGTTAAAGGAAAGTATATTTGGTTAAACATGATTGTAGGGATTGTAAATAGTCAATGATCTGGTTAGAGCTATCATAGGACCAGATTGCAATCAACTTGTAATTAGAGATTGGTTACCTAGAATAGGCTGCATCTGACTGTATAAAGCTTGTATCCTTGTATGAATGAATATACTGGAAAATAAACCATTCAGCGAACACTTTATTTTTCACACCATGCATTAATACAAGTGGTGGTTATGCCATGGTCGGAAATACAACGGCAGCGGATTTGGAGGACGGATGCGGTATAATTTGGATGATTATGATGAGGACTTCGTTTAACCACGAAAATTACGCAAATATTTCTTATCAATACATACACAACGCCCTGGTTTATGGCTTTGAGCTTCAGTATACGATATCACCTGTTATCTAAGTTAATTGTGGCAGAGACCAATGGAGGGCCGTTGGTGTTATCAATTGTTATCTGCACAGCATCCCTGGTACGTCTTTATTCTCAGCAAAAAGGAAAAATATGAAAGGTTTTTGTCTCGCTAAGTTACCAGAAGTACTTGTTTTACGAGTTGATAAACGTTTTTTTTTAATTTTATTTATTTTTTTAGGTTTTTTTTCTACTTCCATAGGAGCTGATTCAAGGTAAAAAATCCAAATGTTTGGTTCTTTTTTTTCTCTTTTTCTTTACGATACTCAAAAACCTTTCATCAAGGAATAAGAAAATTAGATAAAATTAGAAGCAGGTTTATCCAATCTTTCCTAGAAGAGGAGCAACTCGTGATCTTCAGTGATTGATCTCAAATTTTTCGATGTATTTAGTTTGAAGTGCAGCAATGTCTGTTTCAGGAAATTACAGGAAAATACAGAAAAAAAAACCGATAAATTTTGCTGAAGTAAATATTTTCACCTACGCCCTGTCTAGTAACATTTATATTTTTAGCTTTTGGCATTCATATGTACTAGAAATGAGAAGAACAAGAAGCGAGATCAAAGAACATTAGTATTTCAGCTATTGATTGTGTTCAATTGTCCGTCTTTTTTGCAGATTATGTATTGAGACCACTATATCGTTTCGGTAAATGCTTGTAGTTCCCTTGGTATAATTAAGTCTATATGTTCTCTTTTCAGATTCTTGGTTTAAGTCTGACATTTAGTTCCGATTTCTTTGTTATATTTGTTTCAGATTTTGGATGGCTACTGGAATTTTTCATCGGTAAGAAAAGAACCTTGTATATATACCTTTAGTGTAGATTTCCACTAAATTACCTAGAGATAAAACAATCTATTAATTTGAAAAAAAATAGAAGGAAGCAACCGGTTGTAGCAATATGATAGCCAGTAAGACACGTGAGATTGGTTATAAGGATTCAAAGAGCCATAACAAATAAGTTTCTTTCATAATTTTTGGGTAATTTTCTTTTGCAGTAATACCCTTTATGGTGAGGTTTATATTTGGAGCTCCATTTGTGATAGCACTTTTGATTTATAAATGGCGAAGAAGGCATTTGTCAATGTATAGCACCATTGAAGAATTTCTGCGAAGTGAAAAGAACTTCATGCCAATAAGGTACTCTTACTTAGACGTTAAGAAGATGACTAGTAAATTTACCGAAAAGTTAGGAGAAGGAGGTTACGGCTCTGTTTTTAAAGGAAAGTTATGCAGTGGACGTTTTGTCGCAATTAAAATGTTGGGTAATAAATCCAAAGCTAATGGGGTAGATTTCATCAGTGAAGTTGCAACAATTGGAAGGATTCACCATGTCAATGTGGTGCAGCTTGTCGGTTATTGTGTTGTAGGATCAAAGCACGGTCTAGTGTATGATTTCAAGTATAATAGGTCGCTTGATAAATACATTTATTCGAAAGATGAAAGTGTTCTTTTAAGTTGTGAGAAAATGTATTAGATTGCTCTTGGAGTGGCTCAAGGGATTGAATATTGGCATCAAGGTTGTGACATGCAGATTCTGCATTTTGATATCTGATAGGATTTTTATCATCTGCAAAAGTAAGAATAAAAACATTTAAAAATACTTGCAAGAGAACAAGGTAGTTGTAGTATAAACAGCTCAAGCAATGTCGTTTTCCACAGGAATTGAATGAATAATTTGTATTTAAAACCTACTCTTAATTAATTATTTAAAACAAAGTTTGGAAAATGTTGATTTTAAGATTTAAAATAATAAAAACGAATTTAAATTAAAAACAATTAAATAAATCAACTAGAAACCAAATTAAAGAAACACTAGGGTTCCACCGTCACCTTAACAATCCTACGTAGTTCTTTCAATTACTTATGAACTACCCATGCATATTTTAAAGGTTAGGTTTTCCTAATACATATCCTACTTGGAACCTCCAACATAGAACATATATCTAACATGCAACCCGTCCGGACGTTCGGATCAAATATGAACATGAAAGACTCATCAAGTTTTATGAAAACCCTATGAAAAACCATACAACCCTTAAGACGTGGTGTTCATCTTAAGTGAAATTACAATTATTAATCACAGGAAGCCAGCGTCAATTTCAGAGAACCTTCCGACCAAAATTGCATCAAATTACTTTTCTAAATATCCTAATGATCGCAAATCACTAAGACAATTGGATAGTTTAGAACGGTGATTAATAATTCAAAACATGCATGCATAATAGCATAAGTAAATTGAAAAGAAACTACATATTCTTGCTAAGACTCAAGGCTTCGCCTAGCAAAAGAAACTAATTACGAACAATCATAAAACAAAATATTATTAAGAACAAGGATAGAAAACATCTAGAAGATAAACTTGAATCACCAATCCAAAATAGTGTGTGCGTTCTCCTTCTTTTTCTCCCTTCATTCATCAAATATCCCCAAACTTAGCTTTTTGCTTGTCCTCAAGCAAAACAAAACTCAAAAACAAAAGAAAAACTAACAAACTACGAACTTAAACAAAACTTAACTAAGACAATTTTCACCTTCAAGTTCCAATCCATAGAAAATTTTAAAATTTAGAACATCTTTTCAAAGTTCCAACGAATCCCACCATAGAGTCTAAGCCATTTAGAATCAATTAGAAAATAATTCACAAACTTCCTTCGGTGTAAAGTGAACCAACAAAGTTAAGGAGACTCGATTAAAACTCTTACCCCTCGTATTCTTTATTCATACTTCACATACTAACTTCACATTTTTTTTTTCTTTTTTTTTTTTCTAGTAATAGTGGTAGTCGTGCAATGTTAGTTCCCTTAAGCTTTCTATTCAACCCATGTAGCGAGTTTTAGGTCAATAACTCCCAAACCACTAAGGCTTAAGGGCATTAGGTGTAGAACACCCTTTTGGACTTACTAACTCGAGCTAAAAATACTACGAAACCAACTAATCACCCTGCCCTTTGCCAAAACTCTACCGTTTGACTCGAGAATCACGGTTGATCAGGCAGAACTGATCCGGTTACTAAGCAAAGTCTTGGGTGGAACAATTATTACTTTATAACACATACTAAACTTTACTTTATATAGAACAAAAGTTAAAATACACTTAGACGAAAAGCAAGTGCTTCAATCTCACTCCCCACAAACCATGTTGGCGTGAACGTGCAAATTTTTAAAGTATAACTCATGGATTAGTGTTTAAGCAATGATAAATAGAAAAGACTCTAGTGTGAGATTAACCTTCAACATGTCGATTTGTTCTAACGTTTAAAATAATTTATAAATATTAACTTAAAAAGAAGGAAAACTTGTTTTTAAACTGACACAAAAATTAAAATCCTAAAAGTTTACTTTCCCACCCCCGAACTTATTTCACACTTTGTCCTCAAGGTGTGGAAAATAAAATAAACATGACAAAAATAGAATAAAAATATATAACGAACTAAAATAGCGAAAACGACCTGAGTAAACTAAAAAAAAGTAAAATAAACAAACAAAAGGGAAAACAAGCAAATAACAAAATTTAAACAGAAAAATAAAGAAAGAAAACAGAACTGAGGCACCTGGATTCGAACTGGTAACCTCGTGCAATGGTAGAGGACCTGAGAAAAATAAACAAATGGTGCTGTGCGCTGGAGTTGAACCCGAGACCTGCAAGCAGCATGAGGCTCTCCCTGCACGGACACACACAAAGTACCCTAGCACTTCGGTATATAAGCTCCATTTAGCATTTCAAATGTTCATCTAACAAAACCTATCCGCGCAGTGAAGGCCCCCTTCCTCCCAGTCTTGCATCTCTCTCTAAAACCCTCAGCTCACAAACCTTTAGCTGCTCACCTCAACCCTCCATATCATCCTTCATCTCTCTAATCTTCTCTGCCTGCAACCCAAAACTTCACCCCCTAACTTTAATGTCACAGCAGAGCCATCATTTCTCGAGTCTTCGAGAGATCTCGTCAACAAATCCGAGCCCAAATCCTTGTGTTTGCTTACTTTAGCAATCTCCATGTTCACTACATGTTCTTACTACTTAATTAATCTGGGAAAAACTCTGAAAGTCTCATGCATGTGGTTTGGATTTGGTGCAGATCCCATAAGAAAAGGCGCAGATACAGAAATGGCACTGGTGCACAAATCCAAAGGGAAGCCAAGTAGAAGATGTCTCAAAACCCTTACTGTCAGAATTAAAGGTATAATTCCGAAATCAACATGGATATGTGGAATGTAGTCCTTAGATTTGTGAAATTCTGTACTGCATGCTCATGAATCTGCAATTGTGTTTGCTTGCATGTCTCCTGATGATGAATGCCAAGGAAAATTCGTGCAAAAAAAAAAATCTGGATCTGAATTTAGCTTGAGTACTGATCTCCTCTGTGCTACTTGATCCACCCCCAAACTTGTATAGTAGTATATATTTTTTTTATTGAAATGTGAGAGCGAATGAGTGGAGTGGGTCCAAGTAGGTACAGAGTCTTCTTTGCAAACCCACTGTAACGTTTCTGAAACTCAAAACTCCAGTTGGATTTCCTTTTAAATTTCTGCACTTCAATGTTGGTATTGAATGCAAAGTTGCAATGAATGGATGGTTGAATGCCTATATACTGAGATGAATGGATGAATGTATGAGTCCACGAGTAGTTGAGATTAGACCGAATCAGTTCTGAATGCAGCCTCCAAGCACAAATCAAAAACCTAATTAGATAAGTACAGAAAAATAACAAGAATTAAAAATTGCAATTTTTTTTCTCTCAATTTTCTGATTTTTGTAATTAGAAATAAAAGCAGGAAAATAAAATAAACAAATTGATCATGTCACTTGTTCTTTTAAAGTCAACCACTCATTAGCAGCATTGTAGGTCAGCAGTAGTTACGGCACGAATTGATGTTCTGTGCATTTAAAACCAGTGGGTGAATTTTTCTCGGGCACCCTTCTAGGGTAATGAGTCTTTGTAAACAAATAAGGTCCCTCGACTCCCTTCCAGTGGTTTTGGTCTCTGTTGAATTGGCTTCCACCTTGTATTTAACACCCACAATTTTTGCAACGGCTGGATTTCTCTGAGGAATTTGGCTGCCACAAAACGTCTTCTTCTTCTCGTATGCCTTAGCATGTTTGTAGGATTGGCCCAGATATTCTTCAAATTTGATGGGCTGTACTGCTGGAATGTCCAATTCAGCAACAAAAATTGTATCAGTAGTCATCTGCCGTATGTCCAAATTCTTGAGTGTGTCCAAAAGCTGATCATTTAATTTTCCAGATTCTGAATTTGTGTGAACATCCTTTTCCAACACAGATATTCCCATGCTTTCCTGCAGTCTTTGTGGGAAAAATTCTGACGGCACATGAACCTGAGGTGCCACAGATTCTGGTGGGATTATAGGATCAGGATGTGTTGCTTTCTCCCCTGGACGTGAATGGCTGGAAGATTGCTCCTCAGCTTTTGAGACAATCTCTTCTTGATGATCATAGCCATACCCACAGTTTAATGCTTGAATTTGAAATCCTTGATGGATGCTTTCAATGTTCAATTCAGATGATTCAAACAATATATAGATTTTGTATTTCACCGGAAGTTCTTGGGGCACATCAGGTTGCTCAAAATATTGTAGATTACTTGCCCAAATAAAACAAAGATACTTTTTCAAGCCTGGTGCGTAGTACTCTGAATAGGGATTGTTTCAACACCTTTTTGAGTTGTTTCTCATGTTGATATGCTTTTGGACAAACTTAGGAAAATATTCTCTTTTGGAGCACTCCAAAATATCATGGGCAAACAAACAGCAAATGGCACAAACTGTAGGTTTCAATCCATAAAAACCCTTTTCTGCTAAAGAAACCCATAACGGCAATCTTCTTGTTGGTGGTTTCATCATGGAATTGCTCTCAAGATCAACAAACTATAACTTGCAAAACAAATAAAAAATAAATAAAATCAACATATAAAAAGATATATACAAAAATAATTAACTAAGAATATGATAAACACAAATTATTTGAAACAATCCCCCGCGACGTCGCTAATTTCTTGATAGGATTTTTACCACCTGCAAAATGACAGATAAAAACACTTAAAAATACTTGCACGAGAACAAAGTAGTTGTAGTATAAACGGCTCAAGCAAGGTTATTTTCCACAAGGATTGAATGAATAATTTGTGTTTAAAACCAAGTCTTAATTATTTATTTAAAACAAAGTTTGGAAAAGGTTGATTTTGAGATTTAAAATAATAAAAAACAATTTAAATTAAAAACAATTAAATAAATCAACTAAAAACCAATTTAAAGAAACACTAAGATTCTGCTGTCATCTTAACAATCCTATGTAATTCTTCTAATTACTTATGAATTACCCATGCATATTTTGAAAGTTAGGTTTTCCTAATATATATCCTACTTGGAACCTCCAAAATACCCAAAACGTCCAGAAACGTCAATCTAGAAAAGTTGTGCGCTAGACCTTTATTTCATGGTCACGGTTAAACGGCTAAGTAGAAAAATCTGAAACTTTGATGCAATCATCTTGAAAGACTCGCGAACATCCTCCAATTGAAATCACTCCAAAATTCATCCATTTGATTACTTTATGCTCCAGAGGAAGTCGAATGTCCTATATTATAAATACAATTCAAAGTATCAAAATTCTTCCAAAATATTAACCAAAATATACTGAGAATAGGGTTAAATATATAATATAAAATCTACTCATCAACCATCATTTCCATATTGCAGAAGAAAAATTCTAGACAGCATTCTCAAATTGGCCGGGGGAAAAGTCTATCTAAGGATCATTAGGTTTTTCATCCGAGGCAATAACACATGCAAGCTTACTCTCAATTGAAATATTCAAAATGCTAACAATCTTTTGCTTGACTAGATGTCTGAGGTCGTCAAGGGTGTGAACAAAGTTACAGGTCATATTCAAATCATACAGAAACACGACTGTTAAAAAGGTCTGAAAACATTTAGAACAATTTCTACAAAAAAGAAATATGATTAAAGAATTTAATCAAATATTACACTGCTCAAGAAGGCTTCGATTCATTTAACAACCAACGTTTTAAATGAAGTTAGCTGCAACCAAGGATTTAAATATCCATAATATCGGCGATATTTCGCCGATATTATCGGTTTTTTGCTTCACCGATATCTTAATAGGTATCCAAGAAGTTTTCGTTAAAATATCGCGATATTATCGATAATATCGCGATATTACCGATAATATCGCGAAATACTTCAAAAATACTAAAAATATTAAACTAACAAGAACAGATACCACATCTGATCTTAGCCAAAAGACCGAGAAAAGAATGCCTCCCTCAGCTTTGGAATGTGGGTTTTATAGACCTATTTGCTTGCTCACTTCTATTGCACAGCCGATGTGGGATGCAAACTAGATTTTATAGACCTGTTTGCTTGCTCAGTTCTATTGCACGGCCGATGTGGGAAGGGTTATTATCATGCCAGGTTTATGTTGTAACCATTACTTCCTGCAAATGCTAGCTCAAATTGGGAAGGGTTATTATGATGCTGCTTACGATTCAGGTCAGTTCCTTCCCTCTTTCTTTTTACTGTAATTTCATCATTGATCACCAAGATAATAAGTTGTCAATACAAAATACGATAAATATTTGTTTTGTTAGTAATGATGCTCAGCTTGTGTTGGTAATGGTTCTAATCTTGTATGATGTTATAAAACTAAGGAATTTTTACTAGAAGCAACGTTCTTTTTTCCTCATCTTACTGCATGGATGTAAGAAAAGTTCCAAATCGGAGAGTTAATTAAGAAATTCCTCACAAAGTTTATTAGGAGTTGTGTCATAACTCTTATTGCCAATTAATTTTGGGGTTGAAACCTTAGTTTTCTTCATGGATCTAGAGTATATATGTTTGCATATTAAAGGAAGTTGAGTTTCCACTATAAAAAGTTATTACAAATAGTTACCACACCCAATACTACATGTATGTTTGGGTGAGAGACTCCCAAACTACAAGGCATGCATTTTAGGCAAATGAAGAAGAAATCTGTCGCACAAAGTGAAATAGGAGGAATTAGAAATGTATCACATGAACATTACAAAGATATGTAAAAGAAATTTGTTAATGACTCATTTTAAGCAGTCATTTGCAAATCCCTCACGTGTTGCATTTCTAATCTCGCATATCTATCTTTTTGTGATTCATTTCTTCATGACTATGTCTAAATTCTCCTAAAATTCCTCTCTTAGATCTTATGTGCCCCTCTTTTTTTTGTTTCTCACTCACTCATGTCTAAATCTTGTCTAGTTGCATATATTTAGTTGTACAAATGAGCATTAAATTGTTAATATCATGCAATGTATAAAATGTAAAATATTATACTAATTCATTATATATAAATGATTATGGTGTGTTTAAACTTCTTTCATTAATTACTACATATTTTCTACACTCACAATGTTTGCCAGCTCGCTATATAATCAACTTGATAATGTTAAATCCATCATGCAATGCATTTCCTTCCAATTTTTTGTGATAAACTAATAGATAATTGACTAAATAAACATCCTGCAAAGTTTCAATAAAAATTTCCAAGTTTTTCTTATAATTTCCGTGGTTTCCATGTAATTTTTATCGATATCGATATTATCCCGATATTTCCATCGATATTTCCGTGTTTTCGGACTACCGATATTTCCGATATTACCGATATTTTCTTCCTTGGCTGCAACTATACTAATATTTCGAAGATAGGCAACTACAACATTGTAAATGACATTTACCTGCAATTGTAGAATGATGATGATGAAGAAATCCTCTCAAGCTTCTATTACCACATTATTTTGAAGCTGATACCACTCACTGTACTTCCGTTGAGCAAATATACCTCAAATAAAAACCTGCCCATCAAGAATAATAAATTCAATCTAGCTAAAACTGAAAACACGTTGAAACATTGTTCATACTAGTAAATTTTACCCGCACGTTGTTGTGGGAGCGAAAATATAACTATAGACTATATTTTTAACATATAAATAACCAAAGACTAAGATAAACATGTAGAAAATGGAGCAAATATTTTTACAAAGCTGTCTAAGTTTATATAACTTACAGAAAAGACATTGTCAAATGCCTTGTCATTGATATACAAAAATGGCTAGTCTAGTATTCCTCATTGACAGTCATCCCAGTGCTTCATTTGTATAATTACTTGAACATGGAATATCCCAAAAGAGCACATTTTCCTTGAAGCGTTCACTGCAAATAAAACAATTTGGATCATCCGGAAAAAAAAAAAAAGTTACAACTGAAACAAAATGTTAATACAGTTGTAATTAATTAGCAGTAATACTTTTACATGAATGAATTGGACAGACGATGGCAAACTACAATATCAATAAATGAAAAAAAAATTCAACAACCATCATTTATATATAGGAATAATAAAAATCCATTTGCATTAGCTCTGGATCAAGTTCAACTCAAGGCTACAAAAATTTTAAACCCAATATTCAAATAGCATTATTCAACCCCAAAAACCAAATAGTACATTTAACTGACTTAACACGATTGAAGGCATAAATCAAATCTAGGAAATCATACTCAACCTGCATTGCAGAAACGAACAATGTAGCTTATATACATTCTCAATGTCCTCAACAAGTCCTCTCTCCAATGGCTCTGCAATCTACAAAAGGTTTTTAGAAGATTATAATTTAAAAACTGAATCACATAAAATTTCTGAAATTAGGTTGCTTCTTACCATAGTTATTTTATTCTTCTTATTGGATGTTTCAGCAAAGCATTTGATTGACAAAGGCTACACTGTTTCACAAAATGAAACAACATGATCAACCTACAAACAAAAGCATATCCATCAAGAAAAGAAGAAAATAAAATTTTACTTTAAAAAGAAAAAACGTGAAGATCACGAAGATTGTTGGAGACCGATTCCAAAAACAAATACAAACCCAGTAAAATTCAGCTCAAATTCGTGCACTATAATATAAGCCAAACAACCCCAATTTTCTCAGGAAACCAAGAAAACCCAAGAAAAAAAAAACGAAAATGTGAATTCCAAGATCTAATAAAAAAAACTCAAGATTTAAAAAAAAAAAAAAAAAAAAACAAAGATTGTGGATCCGAACCTTTCATGGCCGGTGGTGTCCCAAATTTGGGCCTTGACGACCTTATCGTCGAGCCGAATGCTTCTGGCGGCGAAGGAACCCAAAAACTAACCATCGCCATCTCTGACTTTTTAAACATTCAGAGAAAAATCAAAGCACAACCATCAAAAGGCCCAAATAAAAAAATTAGCCCAAAAAAAGCACAGTGCAAAGATAAATTATATACCTGGCCCAGAAAGGGTTTGCAAACTCCCACAACAAAACCCTAAAGTTGGAAGATAAACGTTTCCTGCAACCAAAAAGAAAATCAGACAAAAGATCCACACGCAAAATAGGAAAAAAATAAAGAAAACACTTAGCAGGAATCGAATTTTACAACAATCAATTAAAAAAATTTCTTACCAACCAAGCACAAAATAACTGCACACAGCAACCAACGCGCCCAAACCGTTGCGATTCCTCCGCGGAAAACCGCAGGAAAAAACAGACCAACCACCCTTCTAAACGATCGGATCGCGATGAAAACAGCGAGTTGCACACAGAGAAACGCAAAGAGAGACGGAAAAACAGAGAGAAGAAAAGAAAAGGAAATGAAAAAGTGGAAGATGCTGGAAGTGGAAGTAAAAGGTAGAATGCTCTACAAAACGCAATGTGGCCAAAGCTCAACCAAAAACACCAAAAAGCACCTTTCAAACGGGAGCAACAGCTGCAAACAAAAATGAAAGAGAGGCAAAATAGACAATTTACTGCACAATCCCATCAAAACCCAAAAACCATGAATAAAATGAGGGGTAAAACCGGATGGGCACTGTTAATGAACGGTACCCATCCGCTGAGCTTCAGTATATATAGGATTTTCGCCCACCATGTTCAATCCTGACCTAAAACCTAAAAATATTTAGCCCAGAAAATTTAGGTTTTAGCTCAAAAACAGCTTTTCTACTCCAACCCTTTTGGCCTAAAATTTTAGCCCCAGATTATCAAAAAATGAATTAAGGCTTTTTTTTTTTAAATTAACTTTTAAAAAAAAAATTTGTAGACTATCCTAAATTAATTTTATGAACATTTTAACCTAAAAAAATTATTCTAGCCGTTGGAAAAAAAAAATTAATTCCAATAAATTTTAAGATTATTCTAGCCATTGGATTTAAATTTTGATCGTTAGATCTTTTTTTTTTTACCGTTAGATTTGATTATATTCGATTTAAGCTGTTAGATTCAATAAATATATAAATATAAAACAAAAAAAATTGAATGTGGACCGTTGGATTAACCAACGGTCCAATTACCACCACCACCCGATGAAGAAAAGTAGCTGTTGGCTACAGGACAAGGCCCACTTTTCACTCTCATCCGTGGGTTCCAGCAGCTTTTGTGGGCTAAATTTGTGACCTATATTTGCCTTCATTTTAAGTTTTAGGTTTGGTTTAGGTTTTGGGTTGAAGTGGATTTGGGGGAAAAAAAGGGGAAATTTTAGGTTATAAGCCACCATTGGAGATTGTCTTACTGTTAATGAACAATAATTTTGTTGTTGATTTTTAGTATATGTATAATGTCAGTGTTGTTCCGTTTTTACCCCCACTTGGTCTCTTCTATTTCATTTATGCCACTGATCCCTTTGGACATCTGGGATCGCACTCAGGGACTCACTGTGGCTCTCTTCGTTAATGCTCTGCTGCAATTAAAATTGCTCTCATCCGTAGAATCCAAAACTCCCTCATACGTCGCTCCTCTCCATGCCCGCCGCTTCCTTTTCATCCTAGCCTCTACTGCAATCACGCCGCTTTCCCTGCTTCCGACATCGTCCTTTTTATTGGGTAAGCTCTGAAACCTTTGTAGAATTTATGCATGTTGTGTTGATTTCAAATTTTCACTATCAATCACTCTCAATATTCCACAAAACAACATTTTCTGTTCACATATATGAGTAATTAATTTGATTAGGTTTCTGGTCAGAGTTGCATTTATATTCTGCATTTTCTTGAAGAATTTAGTGTCTAATTTGAAAAATTCAGGAAGAATATTTGATTTTGTGCACAACCAACAACAACAACAACAACAACAAAGCCTTTTCCCACTAAGTGGGGTCGGCTATATGAATCCTAGAACGCCATTGCGCTCGGTTTTGTGTCATGTCCTCCGTTAGATCCAAGTACTCTAAGTCTTTTCTTAGAGTCTCTTCCAAAGTTTTCCTAGGTCTTCCTCTACCCCTTCGGCCCTGAACCTCTGTCCAGTAGTGACATCTTCGAACCGGAGCGTCAGTGGCCTTCTTTGCACATGTCCAAATCACCGGAACCGATTTTCTCTCATCTTTCCTTCAATTTCGGCTACTCCTACTTTACCTCGGATATCCTCATTCCCAATCTTATCCTTTCTCGTGTGCCCACACATCCCACGAAGCATCCTCATCTCCGCCACACCCATTTTTTGTATGTGTTGATGCTTCACCGCCCAACATTCTGTGTCATACAACATCGCTGGCCTTATTGCCGTCCTATAAAATTTTCCCTTGAGCTTCAGTGACCTATGACGGTCACACAACACGCCGGATGCACTCTTACACTTCATCCATCCAGCTTGTATTCTATGGTTGAGATCTCCATCTAATTCTCCGTTCTCTTGCACGATAGATCTTAGGTAGCGAAAACGGTCGCTTTTTGTGATCTTCGCTAGATTGCTCCGGTCCTTAGTATGGATAAGTATATAAATGGATAGAGATAGGAAAGCGAACACAAGATGTACGTGGTTCACCCACATTGGCTACGTCCACGGAATAGAGGAGTTCTCATTAATTGTGAAGGGTTTACACAAGTGCATAGGTTTAAGCTCTCATTTAGTGAGTACAAGTGAATGATTTAGTACAAAAGACATTAGGAAATATTGTGGGAGAATGATCTCGTAATCACGAAACTTCTAAGTATCGGAGTGTGGTATCGTCTTGACGTGCCTTATCTGTCTCATAGGTAGATGGGGCATCTTCTCTGGAAGTACTCTTCCTCCATCCCGGGGTGGTATCTTTAACTGGTGGAGATGCACAAGGTAATGTATCAATTTCACTTGAAGCTTACTTGTAGTTTCAGGCTTGGTCAAGCGCGATACAAACCATGTAGTAGGAGTCCCCCAAGTCGCCGAGCTAGGGGATCTGCTGAAAGAGGTGACAGACAAGGTAAGCAATCATAGCTCCGGCTGATTGTTCACAGTCTCCCTATCTTGCAGGCAGCATGAAGGATAAAGAGAAGAAAATGAGAAGAGATGATATAGGATACTTTTGCTTTTGAAGAAGTAACTTTCCACAGGCTTATTCTTGAACTGAGCTGGAGGGTTTTCTGGTTTCCTCCAGAGTATAAGGCCGACTGAAGAATTTGAGGGTCAAAACAAGTCCATCAAATCTAGAGTACGTTCGACCCTGCTGATATGGGATACTTTTGCTTTGACAGAGTAATGGATGTATCGGCACGTGTGCTGTTACGCTTGTCTCCACATGCTTCCTTGTATCCTTCTCCCTTGCCCTATCTGTTCCTCAGGCAGATGCGGTATCTTCCCTGGAAGCATAAGATGTTGAAGATGAGTACTCGAGAGGAATGTCAGGTAAGTAATCAGGTAAGGGGTTCCAGGCAGTCAGTTCCTGGCTGGAAGCTTGATTCCAAGTAGTACTGACTGATTGCTCTCTTTCTCCTTGTCTTGCAGGTAAGAACAAGGTCCAAGGAAAAGACAGGGAAAAAGCATGATATGGGATACTCTTGCTTTTAACCCTGATGATATGAGATATTCTTGCTCTAGTATAGCTTGTTTGCAGAGGGATTATCGGGGGGAAAGAAAGCTGAATATTTCGAAAGGCTTCGTTGGGAGTGCCCTCTCAGATATGAGGAAGGGTTGAGCATTTTTGCAGGTCTGCCTGTCCGTTAGGGATGGAGGTCGACATATATAGGAGTCTCCTTAACAACAAGTAGTAATGTTATTCCTTTACCCTACTTGGTCATAGCACGGTAGTGGGAGCTGTCAGCTTCACATGTTTTAACGCTGTCAGAGCACTTTGAAAAAGTGGTTTGTGGTATCTGGAAAGCTGATGTTGCGTGTGAAGATTACAGACAGCTTTATCCAAGGAGATCCGGCTCTTGAAGTTGGGAAAGTGTTGCCTCTTCGGTTTTCGAACAAGCAATCCTATCGGGGATCTGGCTCTCAAGATTCGAAGAACGATGCCTCTTCGATTTTTGAGAAAGCAATCATGCTGGGGGTCTGGCTCTCGAGATTCGGAGAGCGGTGTCTCTTCGATTTTTGAGAAAGTAATCATGTTGGGAGTCTGGCTCTCGAGATTCGGAGGGCGGTGCCTCTTCGGTTTTGGAGCAAGCAATCTTGTTGGGAGTGTTTTCTCGAATGTGAGTAAAGGTTGGGCATGTTTGCTAGTCTACCTTGCCACGAAGTACAGAGGTTGACACACATGGACTTTCCAATTATCCAGCAATGGTACTGTTCCTTTACCCTCTTCGATTTTTGAGAAAGTAGTCATGTTGGGAGTCTGGCTCTCGAGATTCGGAGGACGGTGCCTCTTCGATTTTGGAGCAAACAATCTTGTTGGGAGTGTTTTCTCGAATGTGATTAAAGGTTGGGCATGTTTGCTAGTCTACCTTGCCATGAAGCACAGAGGTTGACACACAGGGACTTTCCAATTATCCAGCAGTGGTACTATTCATTTACCCTTGTGGGTAATAATATGGTAGCTAGACCTTCAAAATTTATGTGTCTAAACTTTGTTAGTGTTGTTTCTTTGCTATTCTTTTACCCTTCTTGGTCAGAGCGATGTAGTGGGAGCTGCAAGCTTCACGTGTTCAACTTTGGCAAAGTTATCTGTGGTACCCATGAGCTACTGTTGCGTGTGGGATGATTGAACAGTAAAACTCATGTGCTTTCTACTTCACCAGAAGTCTTCGACCGAATGCCCATAATTTCCGCAAAGCTGAGTGTGCGTGTGACAGGTGCTGACAAGGCTGGAAAAGTAGGTGCCTCTTCGATTTCTGAGATCGGCCCTCGTGGTCTCTGAGCAGCCCAGCTTTTGAGAAAGCAAGTGCCTCTTCGATTTCTGAGATCGGCCTTCGTGGTCTTTGCGCGGCCCAGCTTTTGAGAAAGCAAACGCCTCTTCGATTTCTGAGATCGACCCTCGTGGTATCTGAGCAGCCTTGCTTTTGAGAAAGCAAACACCTCTTCGATTTCTGAGCAGGCGCCTCTTCGATTTCTAAAGCTCCGTCGAGTGCAGATTTTTATAAGGGCTGGCATTAAGTTCCAAAGCACACTTGAATCTCCACCAGTAGAAGATCCATTCTTGCACTTCTAAGATCTTGATTTGTCCGACCTCTTCTCTCTTCAACACCTTTGAAAATGTCTGGCCCCTCCGACCGTCGTTTTGACTTGAACCTTGTTGAAGAGGCAGCCCCGCCTTCTCCTGACAACATATGGCGTCCATCCTTCGTCTCCCCTACTGGTCCTCTTACCGTTGGGGATTCCGTGATGAAGAATGATATGACCGCTGCGGTGGTGGCCAGGAACCTTCTCACTCCCAAAGATAACATACTACTTTCTAAACGGTCTGATGAGTTAGCTGTTAAGGATTCTCTGGCTCTCAGTGTTCAGTGTGCAGGTTCTGTGTCTAATATGGCCCAACGCCTATTTGCTCGAACCCGCCAAGTTGAATCATTGGCGGCTGAAGTGATGAGTCTCAAACAGGAGATTAGAGGGCTCAAGCATGAGAATAAACAGTTGCACCGGCTCGCACATGACTATGCTACAAACATGAAGAGGAAGCTTGACCAGATGAAGGAATCTGATGGTCAGGTTTTACTTGATCATCAGAGATTTGTGGGTTTATTCCAAAGGCATTTATTGCCTTCGTCTTCTGGGGCTGTACCGCGTAATGAAGCTCCAAATGATCAACCTCTGATGCCTCCTCCTTCTAGGGTTCTGTCCAGTACTGAGGCTCCGAATGATCCCCCTCCGGTGCCTTCTCTTTCTGGGGCTCTACCGACTGCTGAGACTTCTCCTAAGCAACCTTTGTGAAGGCTCATTCTTGTTTGTTTATTTTGACTTATGTATATGTACATATTTGTAGCTTATCGGGGATATCAATAAATAAGCTTTCCTTCATTTCAACGTATTGTGTTAAATACACCAAAGCCTTCTTCGCTAAGTTCTTTGAATTTTCTTTTGTTGAAGCTTTGTGAGTGGAGCATGTAGGTTGAGGTAGTGTTCCCTTAATTTCCTGAGTGAGGAAAACTTCTCGGTTGGAGACTTGGAAAATCCAAGTCACTGAGTGGGATCGGCTATATGGATCTTAGAACGCCATTGTGCTCGGTCCTGTGTCATGTCCTTCGTTAGATTCAAGTACTCTAAGTCTTTTCTTAGAGTCTCTTCCAAAGTTTTCCTAGGTCTTCCTCTACCCCTTCGGCCCTGAACCTCTGTCCCATAGTCGCATCTTCTAATCGGAGCGTCAGTAGGCCTTCTTTGCACATGTCCAAACCACCGTAACCGATTTTCTCTCATCTTTCCTTCAATTTCGGCTACTCCTACTTTACCCCGGATATCCTCATTCCTAATCTTATCCTTTCTCGTGTGCCCACACATCCAACGAAGCATCCTCATCTCCGCTACACCCATTTTGTGTACGTGTTGATGCTTCACCGCCCAACATTCTGTGCCATACAGCATCACCGGCCTTATTGCCGTCCTATAAAATTTTCCCTTGAGCTTCAGTGGCATACGGCGGTCACACAACACGCCGGATGCACTCTTCCACTTCATCCATCCAGCTTGTATTCTATGGTTGAGATCTCCATCTAATTCTCCGTTCTTTTGCAAGATAGATCCTAAGTAACGAAAACGGTCGCTCTTTGGTATTTCTTGATCTCCGATCCTCACCCCTAACTCGTTTTGACCTCCATTTGCACTGAACTTGCACTCCATATATTCTGTCTTTGATCGGCTTAGGCGAAGACCTTTAGATTCCAACTCCTCTCTCCAAAGGTTAAGCTTTGCATTTACCCCTTCCTGAGTTTCATCTATCAACACTATATCGTCTGCGAAAAGCATACACCAAGGATATCATCTTGAATATGTCCTGTTAACTCATCCATTACCAACGCAAAAAGATAAGGACTTAAGGATGAGCCTTGATGTAATCCTACAGTTATGGGAAAGCTTTCAGTTTGTCCTTCATGAGTTCTTACGGCAGTCTTTGCTCCTTCATACATATCCTTTATAGCTTGGATATATGCTACTCGTACTCCTTTCTTCTCTAGAATTCTCCAAAGAATGTCTCTTGGGACCCTATCATACGCTTTCTCCAAATCTATAAAGATCATGTGTAAATCCTTTTTCCCATCTCTATATCTTTCCATCAATCTTCGTAAGAGATAGATTGCCTCCATGGTTGAGCGACCTGGCATGAACCCGAATTGGTTGTCCGAAACCCGTGTCTCTTGCCTCAATCTATGCTCAATGACTCTCTCCCAGAGCTTCATTGTATGACTCATTAGCTTAATACCCCTATAGTTCATGCAATTTTGTACGTCGCCCTTATTCTTGTAGATAGGCACCAAAGTGCTCGTTCGCCACTCATTTGGCATCTTCTTCGTTTTCAAAATCCTATTGAAAAGGTCAGTGAGCCATGTTATACCTGTCTCTCCCAAAACTTTCCACACTTCGATTGGTATATCGTCTGGGCCTATTGCTTTTCTATGCTTCATCTTCTTCAAAGCTACAACCACTTCTTCCTTCCGGATTCGACGATAAAAAGAGTAGTTTCTACACTCTTCTGAGTTACTCAACTCCCCTAAAGAAGCACTCCTTTCATGTCCTTCATTGAAAAGATTATGAAAATAACCTCTCCATCTGTCTTTAACCGCGTTCTCTGTAGCAAGAACCTTGGTAATTTGGTTTATCCATCCCTCCAAATTTTGATACTATGTATTGGATTGAGAGTTTTAGTGTCCAATCTAAAAAACCCAGCGAAAATCTTTGCTTTTTAGTAAAATTTGGTGGTTCGCTGGAAAAGAATCAAGGGTGCTAGAAAAAAAATTGGTGGTGAGCTATGAAGCAGGGATACGGATACGGATACGGATACGGTGATACGATACGATACGATACGGCGATACGAAAAATCTCTAAAAATTAAGATACGATACGCTATGGATACGGCAAATAAAAATGTATATAGCAACAAAAATATGCATTTTAAAACATAATCCATCATTAAAATTCAAGTACATTTGAGTTGTTAGAGAAGGAAAGTTCAAAATTTAATCCTCTTTATACAGTAGAAGAAGTGTGAGAGTCGTATTCATGGTTTTAATTAGAGGGAAGCTCTTTGTACTTAGCAACTTTCAATTATAGATGTCTCCTATTAATTTTCTCCTCCTCATTACCTTTTTTTTTAAAGTGTAAATGTATTTTAAAAGCAGGATACGTGTATCCTAAATGTAGGATATGCATATCCATTATGTCAAATTCGTGTCCATCAACCAGGATACGTGTCGGATGAGTATCCGAGAGTATCGGGCAAGTATCGTATCCGATCAAGTATCGGATACGGGATACGAGACCAAACAGAAGTATCCGTGCATCATAGGTGGTGAGGTTATAAGAATATACATATTGTTAAACGTGTAAAAAAAAAATCATATTATGTTTGGAATTTTGAGCAATTGGTTGTGTTCAATTACTACATGAAATTTAGAAATGCAATTCGGAATTTCAATTGAGGTCGGGATCTGATTGTAGAATTTCGGTCATGTTTGGTTGTGCTTTTGATGGAGAATTTCTGATCGTGATCAGAATCATGGGTTTTGTTTAAAAATGAAATTGGATTCAATTATATAATACTTTTAGAGAATGAAAACTTTATATAATGTTTTTAGAGAATGAAAACGAGAAAGTGGTGATGGACACAAAATAGTTGCCGATCAATTATGCTTCAACCTTGGAATATGGGGTACAAACATTATGAAAGTGTCATAAGAGATGCACCTAAAACCAAACTCAACTTCCGGTGACTTCAAAGACAAGAAAGGATCGAGCTTTAGGAGACATATTACGTTTCTCTGATAGTTGTTGAGATGAGTGTGAGACTTAAGCATCCTGTTCTATGAGGGTGCGTTTGGTACGTGGGACGGGACGGGACGGAACGGGACGAGGCGTTCCGTCCTGCGTTTGGTGCGCCAAAAATGGGTGGAATGGGCTGTTCCACGGGACAGATTTTGGGTGTTTTTGCGTCCCACCTCCCCCTCTGGAACGGGTTTGTTCCACGTCTGTGGAACACAATGTTTTACCATTTTAAGACAAATATACCCCATGTCTTTTTCAAAAATTATGCCTTCGTTCCATCCCGTCCCGTCCCGTTCCGTCCCGTCTGCGTACCAAACGCACCCTGAGTGCACCACAGTTCATGCCTTTTGGTGCAGCTTTTCTCCTTAAACACAATTCCACCTGCAATGGCAGATTAGCCTTCAAGTCTCTAATTAGTGTGCAATTATAGAGTTTTGTTTAAAAAGATGCATATATTTTTCACCCATATTTTCCAAAACAAAGGGGAAAAGAATCAAAGAAATGGGTTTATGTGAGTGTTTGATTATCCCATTTAATGTAACATCACGTGGAGAGTGTGACACTGATTGTGGTTTGTGAACACTACTGTCAAAACAAGAGATAAGGTTAAAAGAGTGTTTTTGCTCACCAAATTGTTGGTTTTTGTAGAGACAGCTTTTGTTATTATTCAGTAGATCTTTGCTTATTCTCAAAGTGATTTTTGCTTATTCTTTTGACAATTAGTGAGTCGGCTATGTTAGAGGGATATAATCCTCACTCATAGTATAATGTTGTTTTTGGTAATTAATTCTGCAATAGTCTATAATGACAATCGTAGTTGAATTGTACGTATGAAAATTTGGCCTTTTGTATGGAATTTGAATTGTGTGATTGAAAATTTATAGTATTGTTTCCAATTTCCAACTTTGAATTCACAGAAAGAGGTAGTTGTCATCGTTCAAATTCAATTTCAAATAGTATTTATGAACCCATTGTTTCGTCGTGATCAGGTAAGGCTCAAGAAAATAGTAATATCAGTTTTTAAATAAACCCTTTTGTTGAATTTGAATATCTGCATGTTTGATTTTGGTATTGTATAAATAGGATTTTTAATTTTAGCCTTGAGTAGGACTTTGATTGATTGTGCATTATGGGAGGAAATGTAGATTGGAAGTGTCTGCTTACCGTGTAAAAACCACGTTAACTTTTCAACATTTGAAGTACAATACTTTAGGAAAACACCATATTTATGAGAATGGCAATAAATTAAAACATGCAAGTCTATCAATACCAACAGGCTTGCGGATATATTTTATGGTTTTCTTTTATGTTGAGAAAATTGGGATTCCTTTTAAAAGACTTTATTGATCATATGGTTAGGGAGTACTTATTGGAACTACAGCAAAGCTGTCAACTTTGCTTTCTTTATCAGTCACTAGAAGAATAGTGGAAGCAGATGAATTTACAAGGGCTAGCTTATAGATGGATGGCTTCCTAATCTGTATGACTACCATGTTCACCGTTACTATTCAGGTTCATCCAAAAATTGCTCAAAGAGCAGACTGTTAGTGATTTGAGCTAGTTGTAAATAGTATCATCTGTTTGTAAATAACACTTTAAAATCATCCCTCTTAGTGTAAACATGCTATATGTAAAATAATATCATCCTAAATGGTCTTAAAACCAGCAGTATCGCGTGGGGCTCAATTGTTAGTGTAATCTAAATGTAGTCCACAACATATACTTCATATAATACTACTATGGACTGAAACTACATAAATCAACCCCACAAAATAGAATATCGCACTTACACACAGATCAACAATATGTAACCCACATAAACAACGACGCCAGATTGAGTGTATTTGTATTAGAGGTTCAATTTCCACATTGCGTGAATTTAAAGGATAATTGTCGAAACACATTCAACAAAAGATATCCAAATAGTGTGATAAGTCAATTAAAATCCCATCAACAAACTTTCTATGATAATTAAAGATCTAACTTTGAAAAAGCAAATATGCAATGTGATGGGAAGCAGAGAAATCAATGGAAGGGAAGATAGGTGAGCCAACCTTCTCCAACACATGCAAACACAGATTTGTATTTTACTTTTTTTTTTTTTTTTTTTTGTTAATATCACGCATAACCAAAAATAGATTAGATGCTACCATCAACATAAAAATAGTGGTTTTCGCATTTGACAGTTTGAGTAAGGCTTTTTTATTTTCAATGACTTTATGGTACTTATATTCCCAAAACCAAAAATTGGAATCTACTAGAAATTATGCCCGCACGTTGTTGCGGGAACCAGCTGTTTCAGTCATAATCGGATGAATAAAACACATTTAAATTGAATAAATTCAACACAATTATGAACAAACAAAGGGATACATGAGTGAATGACGTCGATAAGATAAGCAGTTTTGCTTTTATATACATTTAAGTAAGCTGGCATATAAACACATTGTACAATGAGTGGGAAAAAACTGAAAGTCTTTGATTAGAAAAAAGTTATGTTTCCTTAAGAAAGACATGTAGTTCACACATATAATGTGTCCAAAAACTACACTATTCAACTTTAAAATGCAGGAAAATGAATATCTTGATAGAAATTTCAAAGAGGATAATTAAATTACAAAAAATATAAGTACAATGCATGGATCCGCACCTGGCAATCAAGAAGGGAGAAAGAAGCCATTGCAAAGCAGGTAACTGACTTAGTAAATCTATGCTATCAAGTTCCTTGGTTTTCTGTAGACAACAAATCAAATATATTAGATCTTTTATTCTTAACAGCATTACAAAATTCGTTTCTTAACAGCATCACAGAACTATTCATTTATATCATCTGAAAATAGTAAAGAAACAAAACATACAGTTAAAAACCATTTGAGAAACATAAGTAAGCCTTTGGTATGTTCAAGAACTGACCAACTGCATACCGCATAATAAATTGAGAGTATGTTCAAGAACTGACCAACTGCATACCGCATAATAAATTGAGAATATGTTCAAGAACTGACCAACTGCTCACCGCATAATAAAACCTAAAACTAAAGCCAACACAGTTCAGCAAATGAACATACTATTAGCTAAAGGGATACAAATTTTCTGATTGAATCAGAAATCACATATCTACACGCAAATTGCAATCATATGAGAAATTGGTATCTCTATAACAATGTAATATTTGAACTCCAATTATCGAAATCCAACTAACAAATACACTAATATCTGTACACAAATAAAATAATCCAATAATTTAGCAAGAATGAAAAGGAAATAATATGAACAAAAAGAGATGTATAAAACCCAACCCCTGGCATGAAACTAAATCCCACGCCTACTCAAAAGACACAAAGCAGAAAATTACTCAGTTTCAAAATCCAAATTAGAAAATAAAACCTCACAGTTTCTCTCGCTCACCTCGTCATCCCACATATCTTCTCTTCATATTCTGATAAAAGACCTCTCTTCAAGTTTGGTCTCAAATAGTTGGTCCATCTCAGCCTGCAACTTTTCCACATCTTAATAATCCTGCAATTCAGACCAACCCACCACATCTATAATCAGTGAATTGTTTACATTAAAACATATGAAATTACAACCCATTTGATAGAAAGATTTTGTTGTTTTAACAGAAACACCGAAAAATGAACATTTCACAGCGAGTAACTAATTGCTCATTATTTAAAAATTAGTTTCTCATTATTTAAAAATTAGTCATCAAATTTCATAAATAAATAAACCCAAAAGAATGCAAAAAGTTGGAATCTTTGGGCTTGGAGAGCGAGCAAGACGGCTAGCAAGCAGGGTGGATTGAACCCAGCAGAGAACACAGAGCAGAGCAGCAACAGACCCAGCTTTCTTATCCAAGCACAGATACAGCCCAGCATACATCGCAGTGAAAGCAAACCCTAAATTCAAACAGAACCCATTTGGGAAACTGTAGAGAGAAGGTCCACAATATTAATCAAAAATGCAACAAAAGCAAAATCAACAACCCATATCAAAATAATATGAAAAGATCCCAACAAACCAACCAAACAATTAACATATCGGTTCGCAATCTAGAAATAGGCTAATACGCTTAATCAAATCAAATCTAGCCGTTCGCATGTGTCAACAACCTTGTTCTTTGAAAGTTTTACCCCCATGTTCCTTGTTATATGCAAAAAAACAATTAAAGATGAACTCTCTCTCTCTCCCCCGATCCCCTCTTTTCGTCCCTCCAAACCCTGTTTTTCTCTCTCTAATATCCCGCCTGGGGATATTTTGGATGTTCACCTTGACATGAAGCTCAAATAAAAGAATGTAACCAGGAGGCTAGGAAGTAAAGGGATCTCATAAATTCTACATGCTTCTGCATATCAAGCAGATTCTGTAGTTTCAATACCAAGGAAAAAGAAAATTGAAGAATTATTAACCTGCTTCCCAAGAGTCAGGATGACATTAGGATCGCTTGTCATCATATCTCGAATGGCTAAATTTGTGCCTCTAATCACCTTAACCTTCAATAAACCAATAAATTCTACCATGCCTTCCTGCTGCATATTTCAAGTATGGAACAAAGTTATATTCCACTCTCACAACGTATATGAACGTTTACTTTAATACTCAAACTACATAATTGAAAGGCAGACAAAAGGTGTGACAATATTTACCGATTTCTGTGAAGAATTTGAACGGAAACTATCGATAATCTTTCGAGAAAAACTATTTTATTGGAGAGTGCTCTGGAGAGAGTTCTTTCTAGAAGGACCTGAGTTAATCCGCAAGCTAGGTTTCAGAAACTCTTGAAGCTCATACTTTGACCTACATGAATATGTGACTACTTTAAACATCTGAAAAATAACCCACAAATGAATCTGCTCCATGCTAGATTCTAATTCTATATCATAACTAACCGGATGAATTTTGAATGTTCCTCATGACCGGCATCTGGTCCAGGCTTTGAAAGTCCCTCAGGAATAAAAGCCTCATAAATTGAATTAGCAGAAGAGTTTCCTCTAACTTCTATCATTGCATCAATTTCATCATCAGACCATTCATCCGGGGTCACTGACAAAACCTATACATTTCAAATTCATGTTGTTTAAGACAAATATATAATTGTAATAATGCATACGATTGGAGACTTCACATCAGCATATAGAAATCATAAAATAATAATGAATATTGATCAATTAAGCAACATTTGACAGATCACCGAGCAAGCCTGAAATAGTTCTACCAGTCGAATAGAACCAAAAGCAAGCATGGTTTGGCTATAAAAAGATTATGTTTCAAAGGGATAAAAGATTGTTACAGAAAGTTAATGTTATTTGGACCGAAAGATGTTTAAGCTTTTTGAAAGAATTTTTACATGAAGAGGAGAAATTGGGTGAATCAAGCTCTTGGAACTCTTCAAACCACTTTCTGAATAGCATGACCTGCAGGGATTGTGTAAGAAAAGTTAGTAAAAGATAGTGTAAGAGTATTATAATTTATATACAAAATTATATTATTGGAACCACTTTATAGAAAGTTGGTAGTCTTCTGATATATTCACTTGTAGTTTCAAAACCAATAAAGGAATGCAAAACAGAATATATATACACAGAAAACTAAAAAAACTGAAATATGTGAAGATACTAAAAACCAATAAAGGTTTGAATTCCTATGTTTCAAAATGAAGGAAATCTAACTGGCTTCTTTGGTTGTTACAACTAAAAGATTTTAGTATTATTAAACAATACTTATTGAGGAAGATGAAAAGAAGGAAAAAAAAATCTGTTACGTAAATTGGTTTGTGAAACATAGACAGATTTCTATAGTTGGAGGATTTAAAAGACCAGGTTGAACGACAAAAAAAAATATGTAGGGGTAGACAGGCAATGAGTTCATATGTATCTCATCGTTATATAAACTGAAGCAATTTTATGCAAAGAGTTCAGCCTCTCACTTTCATCAGCATAATCAAGGCTCAATCTGGTGCAATTTTAGTAAATGCAAACACCAGTACCAACGAAAGAAAATAAAATAAATAAAGAACAAAGAAATTTAAGTTAAAATTATACAATAATTTATAGATAAATAGAGAATGCAGGAATTAAAATTAGCAAAAATCTATGGACAAACATCAGTTAAACTACTGTAACAACATACTAACACGGTGAATATGGAAATTCATGCACCATCTGACAAAACCAATTTGAACTGGTCAGTTTAGTAAGAAAAAAAGGGATTTTTGAAAATCAAAATCGGTATAGATTGGTAACTTACTCCTGAATTTGTCCAGAGTGATACCTTCAGACTTGGAACAGCTCACAAATTTATAGGTTCTCAACATCTCACACAACCATCTCTCAGGGAAAATCCCTACAACAATTCAAAAAATGGTCAGAGTGAATACCTATGACTTTTCTTATAACAACCTGATAGGTCCAAAACCCAAACTGTCTCATTTTCCTTAAGGATATTCCAATTTCTCAAAATCTTGAATCTAACTACATTTCTCCACGCCAAATGGGCACATATGAGAAACCGAAAAAGAGCCTAAGGGGGAAGAAGAAAGAAAAAAGAAACAAAAGAAGGGTACTGTTCGACTCCTACAGTAATGATTTACCTTTTGTTTTGGCAAAAGTTTCCCATTTTGTTGGAGGTTTAGGCACTGGCAGCTGTAGAAAACAAAAGGATATGTAGCAGTCAGACTTTTATGCTAAGAATACATTAGCAACTCTTAAATCGGTTACAGAGAAAAAAATAAATAAATAAATAACCGAGCAGCATCAACAGCCTTTTTGCATACATTAACATTTTTGTCAACCAATTTACATGATAGGAACCGTAAAATGGTAGCATGACAAAAGGGGATCACCAAAAATCTCGACAATTACCTGAAACTACCATTCCATTTCTTTTCAATTGTGAAGCATACATGTATTCACTATCAAATGCTTATATACATGATCGAACCTATCAAAAAAAATGTCGTTGGAAAATCGTAAACTAAGAGGAATGACTTACATGCTTCTATCTCTGTACTACATGCAATGAATGTATAGCTTGGATACCAGACTTGCTCCTAGCTCGAGCTGTTTCCAAAGAAGGAAAATTTAACATTATTTTGCAATAAATTGCAGAGAGTGCCTTGCACAGCTCTCCATGCTGCAGAAGAAAATAGAAACAGTGAACCAATGATGCTCAATGATAAAATCGTTGGACAAAATCAAAAGGTAATATCCAGAGAACCCGTGGTGACACTATTGATCTATAGTGTGCAGACTGAATTGCCCTTCAATTCTTATCAATCACAAACAAAAATCTTTTAAACGACAACCATACAAGAAATGCAGCTGGTACATCACAGACAACTACACATGCATGAATATTCAATCAGTATCCGCATCCAAAACTTTACATGCATGAATATTTTTCCATTCCAGCTAGTACATCACAGACAACCATACAGGAAATACAGAGATGAAAAAAGAAAGCTGATTCCAGTAGATCATGCATTGATTTGTGCATAAGACAACTTCGAAACACTAACCGCAATGAAGCAAAACAAAAAAGTACTACTGCACACCACAGATTGGCCAAAAAAACACATAAGATCAGGAGAATTTGCATCTACAAAGAACATTGACATCCTGATAAAACAAAACATACAAATAGAATTAATATGACCAGCCGAATCAAGATTACAAACCACATACATTAGCAATATCATTTATGACCAAAATGAAGTTGGTTTTTAGTGTACAAAAGTTACACCAGGAGAACATAAGCATGATATAGAAAGACAGAAATCCACTTGCCATTTGGTTTTTTCCAAACCAACGAAAAGGCCAAATAAAAGATAATGGAACCAATTTAAAACACTAAATCGCTCTCCCAATAAAGGAGAGCATAAGCATGACATGGAAAGATCCAAAGGCACATTTAATTTGGTTTCTTCAAAACCAGCAAAAAGGACCCCTAAATCAGAATGAATTCAACAAAATCCTAACACAATGAAGCTCCGTTTAAAAACCCATCACTAATAAAAATTATCTTTAGGTAAACTGGGTATGAATGAAGCTACTGACCTTCGTCAGACATGTCGTGTTCAAAAGTGGAAGAATTTGAGATGCGATTAGGGTGGAAAATGGGCAGTGCTGCAGAGATAGAAAGCAAAACCAAATTAATGGAAAAATGATCTTCCAATTTTGAGTACTACTAAAGTTCACTGTTTTATTAAACATTCTTGCTTTTACTATGTTTGTTAATATTAATATTAAAAGATGATTCAAGTTAAAACCTGCAACATAACTATTTGTTTAATTAGAACATGAATCAACGCTAACTGTTGCGATTCATGTTTGGATACTTCACCTTGGTGAAGGTCCCTTCGCCGATCGTCCTCCCAACCTCATACTTTCCCACTTTCCTCACCACCATCTCCCAACCTTGTACTCATCATTCATGTTATGTGAAAAGCTCATTCTATTTTCTGCAATAAGTAACAAAAAAAAATAATATTAGACAAAAAAGTTGGTGAGAATAAAAAAGAACCAATTGGAGAGATGAATAACCATTCTAACCAATCAGGAAAAGATACTTTTAAATCCAAGAAATAAAAAACTTGAGAGAAGTTTGAAAAAAAAAAAGAAGAGAACATTATTTCAATCATTTTCCAGTCTTTCAATTGAGAAAATATTACTAAAAATCGCAACTTTCTCAGAAAACTACAACTATTTTACAAATTTCATCACCTAGCACAGCAAAGACACCACAATTTTCTTTATTTAAAAAATTCCCACATATTCAACTTTCACACTATAGAAAACACAACTTTCACAGTATTAAAAAAATATTCTTACAGAAAAGGCTCAAATGAAAAAATCGAAATTTTTTAACTTTAGCGTGCTTCTGGGTTATGGAGAAGTTCGGGAAGTACTTCCAAGTGTTTCTCAGGTTGTTTTTAATAAAAATATAAACTTGTTCATAATAAAAGCACTTCTAGCAAAAGTGTTTCCTAGAGAAACAGTTTTCCAAACGGGCTCCAAACAACAATATGAGAGAGAGAGAGAGAGAGAGAGAGAGAATCATACACAGAAGCAAATTCAGGAGGAGTTTTGAAAGAAGGCTCAGGGTACTTTTCCTCAATGATCCCAACAATGACATTAGAATCCGCCACCCATGATCTACAAAGAACAAAAACACATTTGTTAACTATGAAACGAAAACAAAAGAATGAGAATCAAATTGTGAACTCTTGGGCGCTTGCTTACCAAAGCAAGAAGCACAAATTTCTCAACAAAGAAGATAGATACTGAGTACTAACCTTAAAAAGCCTGAATTCAAACCGAGGACTGATCTCCTTCAGCTCAATGGATCTAGGACCTCCAGGCTTCTCATAAGTATGGTGCCTGTAGGTTCTCAAATAGTTAATGGAAATGGAAACACACACGAAAACAGTTATTCATATCTAATGACCAAATAAAACAGTTGCATAATATATGTTCTGACCAACTAAAAGTAGGCCGACTTGGTACCATTCAAGAAAGCCATATCCACATTCACCACGTCTGCATATAGTAGCATTTATGGGAAGTGTGAAAATCATTGTTAATACATCATATATCAAAAACGATCCTTATAGAGATGTGACAACAAACCAACCTAAACGAAATGTAGTCAGATTGATTGCCAAAAGTGATTATCCATTTCGTATCCAGCTTTAGCACTGGAAAGAGATGCTTTAAAATACTTGATGCCCTCTCACCCAACTACGAACAATCAAGAAAAGAAAATCATATTCAATAGAACAGTAACTACACACGCCAACTCAAAAAGATGTACTGATGCAGTGATATGAGTGTACATAAGATTAAGACGTAGCAGGAGCGGATGGATCAGAATTAGTAAGAATAGTAATCGGGGAGGGAGGGAGAGAGAGAGAGATAGAGAATTATATCACGATCAAGGTAGGTTATCAATATCTCAATATATGCTCATAGATAGAACAATTATATTGAAATTCCTAGCATGGTTTTCATAGTCAATGGGCATGTCATATACTGGAGAAAAATCTTGGGAGAATAACTATATAATCAATCATCCTCATCCCTGAACCGTTATAAACTATCTCTAATTGGATCGATGGGGTCTGATCAATCTTGGCATAATGTACAGAGTAAAGTAAGCAATCAAGATGCTGGAATATTTAATTGAGATATAATACCTTGGTTGTGAAACTGTCAAGTATCAGATGTAGATAAACCTGTATTCACGTGGCTTCCCTTTCTCCAGCCAAAACCACAGAGCATCATGCTCATCCTCTGCAATTAAAATACAACAAAAAAAAAAATCAATATGATAGCAATTCAAAATTTAGAAGAACCATTTTTTTAAATGAATCAGTGAGCAAGCATAGATTTGCACATACAAAGAGGAGAGAAACAATGAAGATAGGAATACCCGCTGCTGATGAGGAGGTCGAAAGATCTAAAGCTACAAACAAAACCCCCTAAACCACAATAATAAAATTTGAACAAAAAACAAATTTATAAATCCAAATTTACACTAAGTAGAAAAACAATAGGATTTTTATCAAGGTTTCCTAAATTTCATCCATGACAGGTATGTGTCTATTGACCGGATCTTTACTGTTCTCAGGTGCGGCTATCATTTCCTGTGGTTCATTACTCGCTCCGGGAGTTGAGGCGTTAGGCAACGGATTATCTGCTCTTGGAATAACGGATGCATCGGAAGGTGATTTGTCTCCACCAACGGGGTTAACGTTAGTGTTAACTGAGCTTTCTTCGGCATACATGCTTTGTAGTAGAGTGATATGGTCGAGCAAAATAAGAGTTTAATCTCAATAAGAATCAATTGTTGGAATCAAATTGACAATTATGGACTTTTTTTGTCATAAAACATCACTCATCTTCATCTTGGTCCAGTCAGCATCTGACATACTTGCTGGCTTACTCTTAACACCTTCAATAAAGCATGTCCTCCATTCTTTATTTCCATGTAACCCAATTAAAGCAGGCCGCACCCTCCATTCTAAATGGATATTAGCCAAATCAAGCTTTGATACCACTTGTTGTGAATATCCCATTTAAGAATAGAAAAAAAACTCTAGAAATCGAAAACAAAATAAACTAAGATAATCACACCAAGACTTAACGTGATTCACTTATATGTACCTATGTTCACGGGGCAGCAATAACAATCTTTCACTATATTAATAATGAGTACAATAAATAATCTTGTCAAGCTTCTAGGACTAAGACCGGATGAAAAACCACAAAGAAAAAGAAAAAGAAATACACTCTTTATCTCTTTTATTTTCTCTCTCACACATTTTGCCTTTCTCTCACCCTAACTCCTAGAGTGGTATACAACTTATTGTTTTGATCCAATTCAAAACTAGTAAATAGCCCCTTTATATAGACATAATAAAGGTCTTCTTCAATAAATCCTAATTGGAATCTAGTTATGAATCATTCTCCAATTGAGAAATTAACTCCAATTGGGTAAACAAACTTCAATTGGGTAAACAATTCCAATTGGGAAAGCAACTCCAATTGGGTAACTGACTCTAATTGAGAAATAACTTCAATTGAAAAAAAACAATTTAATCTCCGAAGACTCTATTCCCAATAGCCTTAGGACAACTCATAATGAGCTGGAAAAACCAACATATTTGAAAGAAGAGGAGCTAATGGAATACTCGGCGTAAAAATGAGCATAATGATGTTCTGAGATTTATACAGTTCAACTCACTTATTGAAATAAAACTTTGTTTTTGTATATACTCAAATGATGAATTTTATAATATAACTTTACATGAGTATGATTAATTGATCCACCAACCATATTTATTTTGAATACAAATATCAAGAAATTGTTGGAACTTGTGAGGGACAATTGTCCCACATCGGCCATACATCTTCATAGCATCATCTTTATAAGTGAATGCACTCACCTCTCGTTTTAAAAGAATTGGAACAAAGCCGTAGACCTTGGGCCTAGGAGTTGGGTTGGATTTTGGTGTATGGGCTCAGACGGACAAAACACTCGGGCCTAGTTTGGTACGCCGTATATAGCATCGGATATGACTATTAATACGGAGCCGAGTGTTTGGCATCCTTTCGTATTAAATTGGATCGGACTAATTTAATCCGATCCACTTATTTTATACGGCATATACCCATTTATTAAACCAGTCCAAAAGGGGCGTATAGATTAGTCGGGTCCCTTTCTTCTCTATCGCGCGAAATGAGCGCTCTCTCTCTCGCCTTCCCTCTGTTCTCTCCGTCTCCTTCTCTCACCGGCTATGTTCTCCCCATCTCCTCTGGCAAGCTTTGTTCTCCCCGTCTCCTCTCGCCGGCTCTATCCTCCCTCACCTTCGTTGTCTGATAATTGGAGACGTGAGAGACCACTGGCACCACCACGGCACAAATTCGAAAAGATTCATCTGGGTTTTAGAACCTTGACTGGGAATCGATGATAGGATTTGAAAATTCGGAAAGATTACATCTGGTTTTATTTGATTCGGAAAGATTTCTTCTGGTTTTAAGATTTCATCTGGGTTTATAATTTCTTTAATTTCTGGGTTTTTAATTTCTTTAATTACTGGGTTTTAAAGATTTCATCTGCTTGAGGGTGTATTTCAAACCTCTTTGGGCCAAGAACAGGTAAGGAGAAGGAAGTGAGGTTGTTTGTGGGGCGCAGTGCGGCAGAAAGATCTGGGGAAGAGATAGATTTCATTTTTTTTTTGTTTAGTAATTTGATTTGAACAGGGGAACAGATAGATTTCATTAAACAGACAAAGATTTGTCATTTTTTTTTCCTTGTCCTATCCGGTTCAGTACCAAACACAGTATAAATAATACGATCATTAGTCTGATACTGTACCAAACGCCCGACTAATTTAGTCAATACTATCCGGTGGCTATTTATCCTATCCAACAGAAATAGTCAGTACAGTCCGAGCTGCCAAACGAGGCCTCAAGGTATGGCTTTTAAGTTTATATTTTTACGTTTCAGGTTTTTCCAAAAAGATAAGACCTGGCTTTTCCAAAGGGATAAGATTGTTTATTGGAAACAGTTATAACCCTTTTGAAGGGAAGCCATTTTAAATAGGAAACTTTAACGAAAAGTACTCAGTACTGTTGTTTAACGAAAAAGCATATTTTTACACTAAAAAGTCAATCCTGGTACTATTCACTTTACCCTTTATTTTGTCTTTATCATTAAAACTCAAAGTTTTCAAGCCATTTTCATTAGTTTTCATTTATAAATATGGTTGTAGGATTAGAAACGAATAATTCAATTCCAACGTTCTTTTATTTTTCACAGAGAAGCACAAATCAATTCGTAAAGAATTCAAGTTCGAGTGTAAGAATTTGGTTAGATAGTTGTATCCTGCAAGATAGACGTTCAAAAACTACTGCACATGTGTGAGGGCATGTTTCTGTCTTAGGAGATTGCTTTTGCAAACCTCTCTCTCTGGAAAATAAGTCAATGATATTTGTTGTGATTTTACTTACAACAACATTTATTATTCATATTGTGATTTAAATATTTAGTGACTTCTGTATACACTCAGTAATTATTTATATTTTATATAATTCGTATTTGATTGGTTATAACAGAAATGTGTGGGAGCAGTAAGGGTAGTGTTAGAGGCATGTGTACGTTCTTACATGACCTATAGAGGCAAAGGATTGGTAGCCACGGTTAAGTTATCCTCCTTCCAAAGTTTATTATAGCAACTGATACAACAGTTTTTATTCCTAATTGATAAGTATCCCAGATCCTTGATGTTTCTTGATTCCAACCAAGCACCCAAGTCCAGCTACATCCCAAATTAATGTGTTTTGTTTATGATTTGTTTCATCTGACTAAATTCGAAGTAAAGTTTGGCCGAATAATTAGTTTTGCTTACGAATTAATTTTCTTTGTTAGGCAAGTGTTGAGATTTGATTAATTCAACTTTTACACCTCATCACAATCCTCATCCTCCGGGTACTAAACAGGATTCCAAAGTGAAATTTTCATTATTCAAGTCGCAAACCATCAACTCTCGTTTCCCCCAAAAGACTCAAAACATCAACTATATATATATATTTTTTCTACTTTAAGTCTCACGTCAATTTATGCCCTACCATTTTGAAAATGAGAATTCTTGCTTCTTCTAAACCATTTTTTTTTTTTTTTTTTTTTTTGGCTTTTAACAAATGTCTCACTCCATGATTTCAACGCCATTCTTCCGATTCACGTGACACATCAATTAACATACTATTTTGAATTTTTACAAAATTAATGAGATTTAATTAGTTCAACTTTTACACTCCATAACAATCCTCATCCTCCGGACGCCAAAGAGCATTTCAAAGTGGAAATTTTATTATTACAATTATGAACCATCAACTCGTGTTTCTATGTCGTTCTTGAAACTAAAATGACACATTAATCAACCTACTCTTTTAAATAGTTAGTTGATTTTTTGCAAAATTATTGAGGTTTGATTAGTTCAACTTTTAAACCCCATCACAATCCTCATCCTTTAGACGCCAAACAAGATTCTAAGAAAGACGATATGGAACTCAATCAGTGAAAAGCTGACAGTAATATATGCGCTCAGGCGAGTGCCTCCATTATTTGCCTTGTACTAGTCAGCAAGAAATTGAGTTATTTATTTGGAAAATGAAGGAAGGAATTGACTGATTTATATTTTATTGACGTGCATACTTTATGGGGTGAATGGTGATGGTTGCACCACGTGCAAGTCAATGGTACGGTTTAAGATTTTCTCACTTCCTCTTTTCATCTCCTTTCATCTTCTCCTCCTCTCACATTTTCTTTTTTATCTTTCATTTTAATAAATAATTAATATAAAATATTAACGTGACTTAATCGTAACCGTTTAAATAAGAAAAGAGAAAAAAAAAAAAAAAAAAAAAAGAGAATCATAATCTCAATGGTACATTCCACTTCACTTGGACATCTCTGTTTTGAAAGCAAGGCCTTCAATCATTCAGTAATAAAGACGGGAGCGAAACCTCATGGGAAGCTGGAGAGGAACTACTATCGAGACTCTGAAGAAAATTGAGTAGTTTCCTTCCTTTTTTTCTCTTTTGATTATAAATGATGTCCTAGTCTACATTAAAAAGGGGAAAAATCCAGTGGGTTAAAAAAAAAAAAAAAAAATTAGTATCCGGTCCCTACTTTTTACTATTCATTGACTAAGACCTTATTAGTTTTCAAAATTCAAGTCCCTAGCATTAATGTGATAATGAATTTACATGTTTATTATATAATTTTTTAATATAAAAATTAGTAATTAATTTAGGGTTTAATACTCGCACCTCTATTAAACTTATAATTAATTTTCAATTCAAACATTTCCAAAATAATAAAAAATTAAATTAAATTAAGTTTGTACCTATTAGTTTTTTTTATATATAAAAAGATTCTCAATTTTTTAATCTTAAATGTACCCATTCATATAATTTTTCATTTTTTTAAATCTTAAATGTACCCATTCTCAAATATATCAATTTGTTATATGTAAAATGTACCCTTTTTTAAATATAAAATCCATTCAAAATTTTTAATCCATGTTTAAACTTATATGGGTACATTCTTTTTCGTTGATTTGAGAATGTATCCATGTTTTGTTACAATAACTTTTTTTGTTAATTTTGGTTAATGTACCCATACATATATGTATACACACACACACACACACACACACAATATAATAGAGAGTATAATTTATATTTTATTATTTTTAATCCCATAAATTATTGGTTTTATTTAAAATCTCATTAATATAAACAATTACAAATTTAAAATTTTAATTTAAAAAATATAGTAACTTACATTATTACATTAATGTCAGGGACCTCAATCAAAAACTAAAAACTAACAAGGTTTCAATCAAAGAATATTGATAGCTAAGGACCGTATCCAAAGTGTCCCAAAAAAAATTATCTACTAGAAGAATTCAACAGTTGCCAATAATTTCATTTCTAGTAGTTTATTTATTTTGAGTTTTAACAAAATACTCCTAATACTGTTTACTTTTAACGAAAAACCACATTTATACATTTCGTTGATACTATTCACTATACATTTTCTCGTATAGATCTCTGTGTAACCAACATTTTCTTTGATTTTGGTGTAGGTATAGATTAAACTTGAGACGTATTTCAACACTATGAAAGAGATGTTAATAACTCAATTAGTACCCTACCATTTAGAAAATGAGAATTCTTGCTTTTTCTAAACCATTATATTTTTCTTTTGCTTTTAATGAATGCCACTCTCCATGATTTCAACATTGTTCTTCAAATTAAGTTGACACATTGTTGATGAGATTTGATTAGTCCACTGAAGGTCAAGGGAAAATTTTATAGGACGGCAATAAGGCCGGCGATGCTGTATGGCACAGAATGTTGGGCGGTGAAACATCAACACGTACACAAAATGGGTGTAGCGGAGATGAGGATGCTTCGTTGGATGTGTGGGCACACGAGAAAGGATAAGATTAGGAATGAGGATATCCGGGGTAAAGTAGGAGTAGCCGAAATTGAAGGAAAGATGAGAGAAAATCGGTTACGGTGGTTTGGACATGTGCAAAGAAGGCCTACTGACGTTCCGATTAGAAGATGCGACTATGGGACAGAGGTTCAGGGCCGAAGGGGTAGAGGAAGACCTAGGAAAACTTTGGAAGAGACTCTAAGAAAAGACTTAGAGTACTTGGATCTAACGAAGGACATGACACAGGATCGAGCACAATGGCGTTCTAAGATTCATATAGCCGATCCCACTCAGTGACTTGGATTTTCCAAGTCTCCAACCGAGAAGTTTTCCTCATTCGGGAAATTAAGAGAACACTACCAACCCCAACCTACATGCTCCACTCAGAAAGCTTCAACATACAAGCTTTAACAAAAGAAAATTCAAAGAACTTAGCGAAGAAGGCTTTGGTGTATTTAACACAATACGTTGAAATGAAGGAAAGCTTATTTATTGATATCCCCGATAAGCTACAAATATGTACATATACATGAGTCAAAATAAGCACACAAGAGGGAGCCTTCACAAAGGTTGCTTAGGAGAAGTCTCAGCAGTCGGTAGAGCCCCAGAAAGAGAAGGCACCGGAGGGGGATCATTTGGAGCCTCAGTACTGGACAGAACCCTAGAAGGAGGAGGCATCAGAGGTTGATCATTTGGAGCTTCATTACGCGGTACAGCCCCAGAAGACGAAGGCAATAAATGCCTTTGGAACAAACCCACAAATCTCTGATGATCAAGTAAAACCTGACCATCAGTTTCCTTCATCTGGTCAAGCTTCCTCTTCATGTTTGTAGCATAGTCATGTGCGAGCCGGTGCAACTGTTTATTCTCATGCTTGAGCCCTCTAATCTCCTGTTTGAGACTCATCACTTCAGCCGCCAATGATTCAACTTGGCGGGTTCGAGCAAATAGGCGTTGGGCCATATTAGACACAGAACCTGCACACTGAACACTGAGAGCTAGCGAATCCTTAACAGCTAACTCATCAGACCGTTTGGAAAGTAGTCTGTTATCTTTGGGAGTGAGAAGGTTCCTGGCCACCACCGCAGCGGTCATATCATTCTTCATCACGGAATCCCCAACGGTAAGAGGACCAGTAGGGGAGACGAAGGATGGGCGCCATATGTTGTCTGGAGAAGGCGGGGCTGCCTCTTCAACAAGGTTCAAGTCAAAACGACGGTCGGAGGGGCCAGACATTTTCAAAGGTGTTGAAGAGAGAAGAGGTCGGACAAATCAGGATCTTAGAAGTGCAAGAATGAAGCTTCTACTGGTGGAGATTCAAGTGTGCTTTGGAACTTAATGCCAGCCCCTATAAAAATCTGCATTCGACGAAGCTTCAGAAATCGAAGAGGCGCCTGCTCAGAGATCGAAGAGGCGTTTGCTTTCTCAAAAGCTGGGCTGCTTAGAGATCACGAGGGTTGATCTCAGAAATCGAAGAGGCGTTTGCTTTCTCAAAAGTTGGGCTGCTCAAAGACCACGAAGGCCGATCTAAAAAATCGAAGAGGCGCTCGCTTTCTCAAAAGCTGGGCTCCCCAGAGACCACGAGGGCCGATATCAGAAATCGAAGAGGCACCTACTTTTCCAGCCTTTTCCAGCCTTGTCAGCACCTGTCACACGCACACTCAGTTTTGCGGAAATTATGGGCATTCTGTCAAAGACTTCTGGGGAAGTAGAAAACACATGAATCTTACTGTTCAATCACCCACTTCCCACACGCAACAATAGCTCATGGGTACCACAGATAACTTTGCCAAAGTTCTCTGCCAAAGTTGAGCACGTGAAGCTTGCAGCTCCCACTACATCGCTCTGACCAAGAAGGGTAAAAGAATAGCAAAGAAACAGCACTAACAAAGTTTAGACCCATAAATTTTGAAGGTCTAGCTACCATATTATTACCCACAAGGGTAAAGGAACAGTACCACTGCTGGATAATTGGAAAGTCCCTGTGTGTCAACCTCTGTGCTTCGTGGCAAGGTAGACTAGCAAACATGCCCAACCTTTACTCACATTCGAGAAAACACTCCCAATAAGATTGCTTGCTCCAAAATCGAAGAGGCACCGTCCTCCGAATCTCGAGAGCCAGACTCCCAACATGACTACTTTCTTAAAAATCGAAGAGAGGGTAAAGGAACAGTACCATTGCTGGATAATTGGAAAGTCCCTGTGTGTCAACCTCTGTGCTTCGTGGCAAGGTAGACTAGCAAACATGCCCAACCTTTACTCACATTCGAGAAAACACTCCCAACAAGATTGCTTGCTCCAAAATCGAAGAGGCACCGCCCTCCGAATCTCGAGAGCCAGACTCCCAACATGATTACTTTCTCAAAAATCGAAGAGACACTGCTCCCCGAATCTCGAGAGCCAGACCCCCAGCATGATTGCTTTCTCAAAAATCGATGAGGCATCGTTCTCCGAATCAATCGAAGAGGCGCTCGCTTTCTCAAAAGCTGGGCTGCTCAGAGACCACGAGGGCCGATCTCAGAAATCGAAGAGGCACCTACTTTTCTAGCCTTGTCAACACCTGTCGCACGCACACTCAGCTTTGCAGAAATTATGGGCATTCTGTCGAAGACTTCTGGTGAAGTAGAAAGCACATGAATCTTACTGTTCAATCACCCACTTCCCACACGCAACAATAGCTCATGGGTACCACAAATAACTTTGCCAAAGTTCTCTGCCAAAGTGGAGCACGTGAAGCTTGCAGCTCCCACTACATCGCTCTGACCAAGAAAGGTAAAAGAATAGCAAAGAAACAGCACTAACAAAAGTTTAGACACATAAATTTTGAAGGTCTAGCTACCATATTATTACCCACAACTGTAAAGAAACAGTACCACTGCTGGATAATTGGAAAGTCCCTGTGTGTCAACCTCTGTGCTTCGTGGCAAGGTAGACTAGAAAACATGCCCAACCTTTACTCACATTCGAGAAACACTCCCAATAAGATTGCTTGCTCCAAAATCGAAGAGGCACCGTCCTCCGAATCTCGAGAGCCAGACTCCCAACATGACTACTTTCTCAAAATCGAAGAGAGGGTAAAGGAACAGTACCATTGCTGGATAATTGGAAAGTCCCTGTGTGTCAACCTTTGTGCTTCGTGGCAAGGTAGACTAGCAAACATGCCCAACCTTTACTCACATTCGAGACAACACTCCCAACAAGATTGCTTGCTCCAAAATCGAAGAGGCACCACCCTCCGAATCTCGAGAGCCAGACTCCCAACATGATTACTTCCTCAAAAATCGAAGAGACACTGCTCTCCGAATCTCGAGAGTCATACCCCCAGCATGATTGCTTTCTCAAAAATCGAAGAGGCATCGTTCTCCAAATCTCGAGAGCCAGATACCACAGACCACTTTTTCAAAGTGCTCTGACAGAGTTAAAACATGTGAAACTGGCAGCTCCCACTACCGTGCTATGACCTAGCAGGGTAAAGGAATAGCATTACTACTTGTTGTTAGGGAGACTCCTATATATGTCGACCTCCATCCCCAACGGACAGGCAGACCTGCAAAAATGCTCAACCCTTCATCATATCTGAGAGGGCACTCCCAACGAAGCCTTTCGAAATATTCAGCTTTCTTTCCCCCCGATAATACCTCTGCAAACAAGCTATACTAGAGCAAGAATATCTCATATCATCAGGGTTAAAAGCAAGAGTATCCCATATCATGCTTTTTCCCTGTCTTTTCTTTTGGCCTTGTTTTTACCTGCAAGACAAGGAGAAAGAGAGCAATCAGTCAGCACTTGGAATCAAGCTTCTAGCCAGGAACTGACTGCCTGGAACCCCTTACCTGATTACTTACCTAGCATTGCTCTCGAGTACTCATCTTCAACATCTTATGTTTCCAGGGAAGATTCCGCATCTGCTTGAGGAACAGATAGGGCAAGTGCGAAGGATACAAGGAAGCATGTGGAGACAAGCGTAACAGCACACGTGCCGATACATTCATTACTCTGTCAAAAGCAAAAGTATCCCATATCAGCAGGGTGGAACGTACTCTAGATTTGATGGACTTGTTTTGACCCTCAAATTCTTCAGTCGGCCTTATACTCTGGAGGAAACCAGAAAACCCTCCAGCTCAGTTCAAGAATAAGCCTGTGGAAAGTTACTTCTTCAAAAGCAAAAGTATCTCATATCATCTCTTCTCATTTTTCTTCTCTTTATCCTTCATGCTGCTGCAAGATGGGGAGAAGGTGAACAATCAGTCGGAGCTCTGATTGCTTACCTTGTCTGTCACCTCTTTCAGCAGACCCCCTAGCTCGGCGACTTGGGGGACTCCTACTACATGGTTTGTATCGCGCTTGACCAAGCCTGAAACTACAAGTAAGCTTCAAGTGAAATTGATACATTACCTTGTGCATCTCCACCAGTTAAAGATACCACCCCTGGATGGAGGAAGAGTACTTCCAGAGAAGATGCCACATCTACCTATGAGACAGATAAGGCAAGTCAAGACGACACCACACTCCGATACTTAGAAGTTTCGTGATTACGAGATCATTCTCCCACAATATTTCCTAATGTCATTTGTACTAAATCATTCACTTGTACTCACTAAATGAGAGCTTGAACCTATGTACTTGTGTAAACCCTTCACAATTAATGAGAACTCTTCTATTCCGTGGACGTAACCAATCTGGGTGAACCACGTACATCTTGTGTTTACTTTCCTATCTCTATCCATTTATATACTTATCCACACTAATGACCGGAGCAATCTAGCGAAGATCACAAAAAGCGATCGTTTTCGCTACCTAGGATCTATCTTGCAAGAGAACGGAGAATTAGATGGAGATCTCAACCATAGAATACGAGCTGGATGGAAAGAGTGCATCCGGCGTGTTGTGTGACCGTCGTAGGCCACTGAAGCTCAAGGGAAAATTTTATAGGACGGCAATAAGGCTAGCAATGTTGTATGGCACAGAATGTTGGGTGGTGAAGCATCAACACGTACACAAAATGGGTGTAGCGGAGATGAGGATGCTTCGTGGGATGTGTGGGCACACGAGAAAGGATAAGATTGGGAATGAGGATATCCGAGGTAAAGTAGGAGTAGCCGAAATTGTAGGAAAGATGAGAGAAAATCGGCTCCGGTGATTTTGAACATGTGCAAAGAAGGCCGACTGACGCTCCGGTTCGAAGATGTGACTACGGGACAGAGGTTCAGGGCCGAAGGGGTAGAGGAAGACCTAGGACAACTTTGGAAGAGACTCTAAGAAAAGACTTAGAGTACTTGGATCTAACGGAGGACATGACACAAAACCGAGCGCAATGGCGTTCTAGGATTCATATAGCCGACCCCACTTAGTGGGAAAAGGCTTTGTTGTTGTTGTTGTTGTTGTTGAAATTTCATGAGTTCAACTTTTAGGAAATAGATCATCTCGGGATCTCTTCCACTAAATCCACCCAATCAATGAATCCGGATCCTTGAAATTTGATCCAACGGCTAAAAAAAGGTGGCCTCTTTAAAAGTTATAATAACTTTAGCCGTTGGATCAAATTTCAAGGATCCGGATCCATTGATTAGGTGAATTTGGTGAAAGAGATCCGGAGATGATCCATTTCCCAACCTTTATACCCCAATCAACATCCTCATCCTTCAAGATGCCAAACAGAATATCAAAGTCGAAATTTCATTATTCTAGCTGCAAACCTACCACTCTTTTTCCCCCAAAAGACTTTAAAAGTTAATTAAAAGATTTTTCTTCTATTTTAAGTCTTGAGTCAATGAGTACCCTACTATTTCGAAAATGAAAATTTTGACACTGATTTTGCAGAAGTGCAGAAAATTATGAAATTGATCATGTAGAAGTGCAAGAAATTTTGAAACTGATCTTGCAGAAATGCATAAATGATGAAAATGATCATGTAGAATTGCATGAAATTATGAAACTGAACTTGCAGAAAAGCATAAATTTTAAAGCTGATCTTGCATAAGTGCAGACAATTTTGAAATTGATTTTGCAATAGTGTATGAATTGTGAAATTGATTTTGTGAAACTGCAGAAAACTTGAAACTCGTATTCCAGAAGTGCATGAATTGTGAAACTGATCTTGTAAAAGTGTAAAAAATTAGTTTTTATATACTTTGAAGTTTTTATAGATGATGTCAGTTTAATTTAGCTATAGTGGCCATGGCAGGAATTTTAAACTTTTGGTTCATTTGTTTTTGGACTGAGTTCGTTGGAGTTCAGACTTTGGTCTCTGTTTGAAATGATTCAAAACTAACGGAGTTATGTGAAATGTATTTTGTATTGAGCTGTTGCTGCTGCATTGCAGAGGTATTGCCCATAGATTTCATTTACGCAATAGTAGGCAAATGTAAATAGATAGTTTTTAATAAGTTCAGCTTCACGGAAGGTGCCTTTACAAAAAGGAACAACCAAAGACCAAATTATTTGCACAAGAACTGCTCGGAAAGGAAGCTTAAGTGCAGCTTCATCGAAGGTGCTCTTACAAAAACTATGAAAAACGTATATAATACCTACGAGGCTGAATTTTCCAATTGGTCTTAATTTTCTAGCTACAATTCTGGAGTTTCTAGGTAGCTATGAATCTGTAATAAAGTTGTCGACAAGGTCAATTCTCTCTTATCTTTATGTCTTTCTCAGTGGCAATACAAGTGACAAACAATGACTTGGACTTGCCTATGTTATTATTCTTTTGGTCATTGCCTAATTCCACCACCGAAAATAATTTTCTTTACAGGCAAACCGCGGGAAAAAACGTCATTCTCTCAGTTCTATAGTTATTTCTTCTTACCTGTCACTTGATATCTCTCACTAGTGTAAAAACTTTTCTCGTGTTTTTTTATCCCTTACATATAAATGGTTTGTAGTTACTAAGCATATTCACACATCTCTTTTTACTTTTCATATATTTTTCTAATTTTCGACTGTCTGATCGGATAAATTTAAGAAGATCAAATGATAGAAAATGACAAAGGGTCTGTGAGAAGTAAAAAGAGGTGTGTGGATAACACACATTTATTATTATTATTTTTTCACTAATTTTTGTGTACGTGATCACAGGACCACAGTAAGATTGTCAAACAGGCTGAAGAAAAATAGGCCAAATTGCAATTGACTACTTACTGGATCGGCTTCACGTACAATTCAGTCATCAATAATATTCATGTCATCATGTCAAGAGAGAAATTTGCGTTCTCTAACAGTACCTCTAAATCTATTTTTCATAGTATACCTAAAACAATTTTTTTCATTTTTCAAATTTACCCTAAAATTTTAATTCAATTTCAGAATTGGGAGGCACGGTTAAGTTCTCTCCTTTCAACATATGAACCACCACTTTAATGGTTGGACGATCTAGATCCACTGGATTCCTTTGGATGCACCAGAGATGAGTGATGCCACTTAAGAAGAAAATAAAATTATAGAAAAGAAAGTTATAAGAGCGTCTCCAAGAAAATTTGTAAAATGTCTTCAACTTGGCATGTTACAACTTCAAATTCAATTTGAAATTAGCATGCCACCTACTTAGGCACTCAATGTGGTAAATTTTTATGCACTTGTCGTATGTTGGTTGAAGTAGTGTTACATGACTAATATTATAACACTTTTTTATATCAATAATCTAAGAGATATTTTTTTGTTTTTACAACTCATTTAGGTGACTAATGTTATGACACTCTTTTAAATGACTTATGTGTAAGACAAAACACGACATAACTTGGTGAAACCATGAAACGACAAATTTGTTCGTGGATCCGAACTCATATTAGTGAAAACTGAAAAGCTGACTGTGCCAAGTGGCTCTATTATTTGCCTCGTACTAATCAGCAAAGACGGAACTGACTGATTTACTTTTCATTGGCATGCATACTTTATGGGGTCAATAATTATAGTTGTGCGCCTTGCAAGTCAATGGTAAGAGCCCACTTCACTTGGACATCTTTGTTTTGATGGGAAGACCTTGAATCGTTCAACTAATACAGACTTTGGAGCGAAACCTCATGCAAAGTTAGAGAAGAACTACTATCTAGACTTTGAAGAAAATTCAATGGTTCCCTTTTTTGTTTCTTCTTTTAATTACATACGATATTCTATGTTAATCTCAAGGTTCTAAAAAACGCTAGGTGCTAGTCGGGCGGCGGGCTAGCGGCTAGGCGGCCTAGGCGGATTTAGGTAAATTTTTTGTATATCTTGTAAATAAGTGCATATTGACACCTAAAAAAAAACTATACTTGTATGGATAATAAAATAATGATAAAATGCAAATTAGGTACACTATTTCCATAAGTATTGGATGAACTTGTAGTAAATCCATCATTTGCAAATTAGATACACCATTTCCATAAGTATACCACCATGAAACCAAAAAAGAAAAAAACACGCAATTAATAAAAAATAAAAAATAAAAAAAACCTCCTAGGACCGCCTAGGACTGCCTAGGGCCGCCTAGGACCGCCTAACCCGCCTAACCCGCCTAGCCGCCCAGCCCGCCTAGACTGCCTAGGCGCCGCCTAGGCCCAACTAGATTTTTCCTCCCGATTTGCCCAAAAACAACTCGGTTGCTAGGCGCCCAGCGCCTAGGCGGCCGCCTAGGCCCTTTTTTCGAACACTGGTTAATCTATATTAAAAAAAAAAAATTACACTCGAAATGCAGTGGGTTGAAGAAGAAAACTTTAATTATCAAAACAATCCAACACTTACCAATAGTTTCCTTTCTCGTAGTTTGTTCATTTCCTCATATTGATTAATGTGTAATCACCATTTTCTTGTTTAATTTTGGTTGAGGTATGCATTAAACTTTGAAACGTATTTCAACATTCTGGAAGAGATGTGACTAGACCAATCTCTCTAGTTGGTAATGTAACTCATCTTAAAGTGATTATTGTTCAAGGAAAAGTGAATTCTCACTAATAATTCATCATTACAATCTCACTACGTCGCGCAATTATCATTCTCAATATGCATAAGTAATGGAAAAAAAAAGAAAGAAAAATAATGTTACAAAACATATCAATTTGAATGGGAAATTGTGAACCTGGAAACTTTGAAGGATCATAAATAAGCAAGCATGTCAACAATATATCAGAATTTATAAATTGACACGTACCAATTTCTTTGTTTGAATTCATAAAAATAGAAATTTAGAATTCAGCACGGAAAAAGAAGTTGGAATTTGAGATCTCCAATCCCCCCAAGTTTAAGTTTCAAGTAAATATGTGTTATTTGTAAATTTCTATGAGTGAGAGTTTAAATTTTTTTTAAAAAAAAATTGTATTCAAATTCCCTTTTTCTTTTGGGTTAACCAAATGAAAAATTCACAAATTCTAAAAAATAAAATTTCATTTTAAAATTTCTTAATAATATTATATTTCCTCGTATAAACAAAATGTAACATTACCTTTACCTATAACTCCGTTTTTCATATTACCCCTAAAAAATATTTCATATTTCAATTTTGCCCTAAAATTTTAATTTAATTTCACAACTACCACCGGTTTGTTTTTTTTTTTTTTTTTTTTTTTGACAATGTCCTACGTGTGTCCCTAAAGTGTCAGTCAGTCAAAGTCAACGACACGCCATGTGGAGTGTTGGACAAGTGTCCAATAGTGTCTGAGAAGTTTCGTGTTTGTTTTTGTGTCTGATACGTCATACACGCTAGTGTATTGAAGTGTCGTGTGCAACTCACACATAACTAAAGCAGTATAGTACTTTCTTTGAAGTTGTTTTGCGCGTCTCTCATCTGTCGTTGTAGGAATCATTATCAATTAGGCTTTAGCTGTGTCATGCGTGGTTCAATTCACTTAGAAATTCTTCAGTTAACCCCAAAGACCACGACAGTCATGGAAGCCTAATATACCGGCACTACAGGCGGACTTCTATTCATTTGTGCAAGACCTGTAGAGGCACAAGAATTGGGAGGCATGGTTAAGTTCTCTCCTTGCAACATCTGAACCTCCACTTTAATGGATGAACGATCTAGATTCACTGGGTTCCATAGGATGCACCGGAGATGAGTGAGGCCACTCAAGAAGAATGTAAAATTATAAATAAAAAAATAGAGCATCTCCAAAATATGTAATATGTAAAATGCTACCCACTTAGGCATTCAACGTGGTAAATTTTTATCCACTTGTCTTATGTTGGTTTAAGTAGTCTTTGCTTTGATTTTTTTTTTTTGACAAGTGTTAATGAGTTATCTTGTTAAGTTGTTAGGACTTAGGAGGAGAGAATCGATGGAAATCAAACCTGTATTAGAGTGCATATACATCATTATTCTCCTCTAGTTATTTTAATAAGTAGAACACATTGGATCTTTATGCTAATTATAATTCAATGAAATCTTAATAGGTCAAATATAAAGATAGTAATTTGAATCTTAACTTGGTCACTTGATCTGATAAATATAATTCATCGAATCTTGATAATATAATACATGTTTACTATCATGCATAAAAAAAAAAAATCTTTGTAAATTACTAATTTTATTGATAAATTGATATCTTGCTATATTAATAGAATTTAGGTGTCCCAAGGTTCTTAATGTACGTTTTAGGCAATCACAACACAGAGAAAACTCAAAATTCTCAATTCTCGAGGCATAAAAAAGCACTTAACTGAACCAGCATCTTATTCGGTGTTCAAAGTTTGGTTGAGAAGTCAAATCTTGCACAAACATACAAAATCGCTACATAAATACGATCTCTTAGCAACCTCTAACAATGACACGAGTGTAATCATCATTTCTCTAGGCACTGAGAAAGAAATATTCGAAGGGGAATCATGTGATGATATAGTTGAACTATGTCTGATTTTAGCACCAATAATCTGAATGATATTCTTTTGTTTCTACATCACCCATTTACGCGACTAATGTTGTAACACTCTTTTAAGTGACTAATGTGTAAAGATATATAACTAGACGAAACAATAAATTTGCTTATGGAGTTCAATAATATCGTAGACAAAACAAGATATAGCTTAGATGAAACGACAAATTTGCTCGTGAGTCCAATGTAGAACTCATTTTAGTGAAAGGCTGACTGTGCCACATGCGCTTTGGCAAGTGGCTGAACTATTTGCCCTGTACTAGTCAGCAAATTCGAGTCTATTAGAAATTGAGTTATTTATTTGAAAAAAAAAAGAAATTGACTGAATTTTTTTTTATTGACATGCATATTTTATGGGTTCAATAATGATGGTTGTGCGCCTTGCAGGTCAATGGTAAGAGCCCACTTCACTTGGACATCTTTGTTTTGAGTGGAAGACCAACTTATAGACTTTGGAGCTAAACCTCTTTGCAAGCTAGAGAAGAACTACAATCTAGACTTTGAACAAAATTCAATGGTTTCCCCTTTTTTATTTTATTTTTTATTTATTTTTATTCTCTTTTAATGGTCAGCGATATTGTATGGTAATCTACTTTAGAAAAAGAGAAAAGTTTATACTCGAGGTGCATTGAGTTGAAAAAAAAAATCTTAATTACCAGAACAATCTAACACTTGTCAATAGTTTCCTTTCTACTAGTTTATTTATTTCCTCATATATATCAATGTGTAATCAACAATATCTTATTTGATTTGGTTGAGGTACTGATTAAACTTGAAACATATTTCAACATTTTGGAAGAGATGTGACTTGACCAATCTCTCTAGTTGGTAATGTAACTCATCCTAAAGTGATTATTGTTCAAGAAAAAGTGAATTCTCACTAATAATTTATCATTCCAATCTCACCAAGTCGTGGAATTATCGCTCTTAGTATCTAAAAGTACTGATAAAAAAAAAAGTTACAAAACATATCGATTTGAATGGGAAACTGAGAACCTAGAAACTTTGAAGGATCATAACTAAGCATGCATGACAACAATATGTCTATGGAAGCTAGTTAAGAATTGTGGTGTATAAATTTGAGGAAAGATTTTTGCATATAAGTTTTGTGGAAAAGTGATGCATATTGGCCAGCCATTGGTTTCAAGTGAAAAACCAAGCAATCCAACAAACCTCGAATGTACATACGTAGTCAGACAAACCCCTCGAGCTATCGAGCACACATGGTACTTAGGTACAATGGTTACACTTCTCATGAGTCCTAGTAACATACATAAGTGTGTGCGCACGTATCTATCTATATATCTATGTAGATATGTTACTCTAATTCAGCAATAGCTTCTAACTGAATGTTTAGATTTCTTGCAGGTGTAGTTGCATTTGTTCGTGCAGGACCTGTAGACGCAAAAGGATTGGGAGGCATGGCTAAGTTTTCTCCTCCTTCCAGCATCTGAACAACTTCTTTCATGGAAGGACGACCTGCTGGGTGCCACTGGATGCACCAGAGGCCTACAATTGCTAGTTTCTTTGGAGTTTCACCATCTCCTTCCTCCCCAAGATGGATTCGTAGGTCGTCTCCTTCTTCTAGAAGATTATAGATCCATTCTGGATAGTAAATTTCAGTTGGGATTGCTGAAGTTGAATCAATATTCTTCCTTCCCCCTACCATCTCAAGCAGCAGCATTCCAAAACTATAGACGTCCGACTTATAGGACACATTTCCAAAGTTCCTGGAGAACACTTCAGGTGCAATGTAGCCCATAGTCCCTCTAGCTGTAGTCATGGACACTATGCTTTGATCCTTAGAACACAACTTGGCCAAACCAAAATCAGAAATTTTTGGAGTGAAATTGTCGTCTAATAAAATATTATGAGGCTTGATGTCGAAATGGAGGATTCGTTGCTCACATTCCTGATGAAGATAATAAATTCCCTTGGCTACAGCAAGAGCAATATCTTGCAACTTGTCCCAACCAAGGAAACGATTGTTATTGTCTGCCGATGAAATGAAATCGTGCAGTGAACCATTGGCGAAGAACTCATAAACGAGAGCTCTGTTAAACCCATCAGCACAGAAACCAACCAAACGAACCACGTTGACATGGTGGATACTTCCCATCAGTCCAACTTCCTTTATGAAATCTTCCCCATTTCCGTTGGAACTATTGAGAACTTTTACAGCAACGAAGCATTCAGAAGAAAGTTTTCCTTTGAAAACCGTTCCATAGGCTCCTTGGCCTAACTTGTCCTGGAATTGGTTTGTGATCCTCTTAATATCTGCATAGGAATACCTGCTTGGTTTGTGAGCTTTGTAATCTTCTAAAAACGTTTCAATCTTCAATTGACTCTCCTTTTCTTTTCGATTAGACCTATAGACACGATAGGCTGCAACGACCAGTAGTAACACAACAAATGATCCCAGGGTTGTACCTACGGCTGCAAATTTCCTTGTTACACCTGAAAAAAGCATTGACAAATTTAGTAATAGTGATGACCTACTGCTCGGACAAATTTAGTAATAGAAGAAAACAAATTACTCTTTGCCTAGCCATTTGAAATTCATATCAAATGCGTTGCATCTAGTTGTTTGAAATATGTTCAGTGGGATGCTTACTAGATAAGTAAGCAGCAAGTGCAATAATATAGCAGAATATATGTAAAATAAAACCAAGATTGAAAATATAGGCAGACTTACTAGGTTTGCTCAAGCGAACACATTGAATTTCAGTGTTGGTGTGGTTGTACTTGATTCTGCACTTGTTGCCCTCTGCCTCACACTCTGTACAATTTGGTTTCTTCCATTTCAAATTAGGACCCTCACTACCATAAAAGTAGGCATCTGGAATCGACAAAACATCGTACATCTTTGTACACGACTCTAGGTCCGGATAGTCCATAGTTTCGCTGGAAGATTCAATGGCATAAACTGAGTAGCCAGGGCCACTAATGCAGGGGACTTTAGCACCGTTTAACTCTCTTTCAGCAGGGCAGTGGAATAAGGTAGCGTTGGAAGGCATGGATTCTTGGAGGTAGAATTGAGAGGCTGGCAATGAGATGTTGATGTTATCAACTTCTAAAGGCTTTAACAGCAGGCAATTACGCGGTTGATAGACTTGGACTTCCTGATGCTTGTAATCTATGCGTTTCACCAAGAATTTCACCACTACCACTCGGTGCTCCTGTCCGTAGTCACCCTCATTCGCATGGCAATCAGATGTCGGACTACAGGGATGTCCACGGCGATACAGAATATGGATGGCCTCGCCATGATCCCCGCATTGGGATTTTTCACAAGCATAGGCATTCTGGGTTGCTCCGAGCAACGTTAACAAAGTCATTGAGAACATGCGCACCCAAGAGAGATTGAGCTGTAGCCGCTGCATTTCTGAGGTTATTTTTTTCCAAGCAGAAGAACAAATATATGTTAATAACTTTGTAGAGAACTTGACCATAAAAATGCAATTGATCTACGGGTTTACCCCAAAGACCACGTCACGGAAGCTTAGAAAGTATTTACTGTTTTGGTCAATACTTAATTCCACAGCGGAAAGAGAGAGTCATTCGTCTTTACCTGCCACTTTCAATCTCATACATGTGTAAAATCTTTTCTTGTGCTTATATAAATTATTTGTATGGTTACGCACTTTTTGTGTCAAACCTCGCTGATATTTTTCTCCATGGGAATGAGTGGAAGGCCCTCCTCCTCCTCCTCCTCCTCCTCCTTGTCTATGCGGTTTTTAATTGCAGCTTTTATTGTTTTTAGCTTATCCCCTCAAACCATTTGTAACGCCGCCGGGCAAAAGTGTACCCCTTCTTCCTGCGGTCATATCCGCAATATAAGCTACCCGTTTCGACTAAAGGGTGATCCGCGCCACTGCGGCAACTCAGGATACACTCTGTCTTGTGAGAACAACAAAACCATACTAAACATACCTTTATCTGGCGATTACTACGTACAGGCAATCAACTACCATAACCAAACAATCCGAGTTGTCGATCCGGGCCTTGACAAGAGCAATTGCTCCTCCCTTCCTCTTCATTCTTCCGCTCTTTCTTCTAGGTATTACCAAATTCCAGCTAATGTTTATTACCAAATTCCGACGACACGTGTGAATGGTACAATACATTTAACATTTTTGAAGTGTCCGCGTCCAATGAATTCATCTCTTTACGTGGACGCTGCTCCATGTTTTCCTGTTGAATCTGCTTCTAATTCATCTTCGTCGATGTCGTCATCCCAACCAAAAGCGTATGGCTATGTCAAGATTGGATATTTAGAGGTAGGGCAGATGAAGGACGGTTGCAGCATAGAGCGAACGACTTATGCCTACTTGTTCGACGGCTACAACGCTTCTTATAAATCCATACACAATTCTCTGGTGTATGGATTTGAGCTTGAATATAATACCCCTGATCCCATTTTCTGCGAAGGCCAATGGAACATGAATAACGAGTGTTATCGGCACAGCGTTCCAGGTGAGGAGGAATAAATCTCAATTGTCTTTTTTACTTCATCATCATCTCTTGTAGGAAATTCATTTCTATAAAATAAATAAAATTAAAATAAAAAATGCACGGCTATGGTTATCCTTTGTCTCTCTTTGGCTATCTCCAATATAAGAGCTAAATGGATAGGTTTGCAAAAAATTACTTTTAAATGAAAATATTAATATATCCATACAGCGTTCCAGGTGAGTAGGGAATAAATCTCAATTTTCTTTTTTACTTCATTATCATCTTTTGTAGGAAATTCATTTCTATAAAATAAATAAAATTAAAATTAAAATTGCAGGGCCATGGTCATCCTTTGTAAAAAATTATTTTTAAATAAAAATGTCAGACCAAATTCATATATCATCTTCAATTGAAGAGGCTCCTTAATAATTTATTATTTTTGAACTTATACTTTAAATTTATTGATTAATTTAAGTAAACGACTTGTTTTTTAAATTTAGTAATTGAATTTGAATCAATTATTACAACTAAAGAGTTGGGCACCAAAAAAGCTAAGAAGAGGGCTACATTTGGCCAGTTTGTCATTTTTTAGCTTGTGGACCATTGGAGATGGCCAAATATATTAGACAAAGAAATAACAAGCTTGAGCAAGTGACTATTTACCACAGTAATGTAAATATGTTGTGCTCTTACATGATGACATAGGGTTCGAATCATGTCAATGACATATATAACCCTTAACTTACTAATGTAAAAAAAATAAAAAAATAAAGTTTGAAATTTTAATTTAAAATCAACTGGTGTGGGCCAAGTATTTTACATTTTTCCCTCTTTGCCATCGCAGGTTTTTTTCAATTTCTATGGACGCTGATTCAAAGTAAGAGATCTATCCATGGGAGCTTATATGACATTTAATTTATCCTCTATTTCGAGAGTTCTTATATTCCTTTTGAATTGATTTGACCCTTTGGCTTACACCCCTTCATCAAGAGGTGCTACTTCCTAGAGAACGTGTCTTTTCAATTTGAATAGATATCCAAATATTCAGAACATGTTGTGTAGTCTAAAAGCATCTCTGAAGAGAGGTCAAATCCAAAATATCAAACTATTTAAAAAAAATATTTAAATATTTGATGAATTTTTATATAAAATTGTTGTGGTTATGTTAAATGATTAAAAATGATATAATATTAATGTCAAATTATTTTTGTGGTACATGTGGTGATATGTCATTTTTTATGTGACCCTTGCGGTGAAAAAGCTATTAATTAAGGACAAGGATTGTCTGCCCTCCTAGTTGTGATGCCCTTCTATGCCCTCCTATTTTGTGCGGTCACGGTTAAGCGACGTCAATATTTTATATTTTAATTATTTTTTGTCTTATTATCTCATTAAAAAATTAATATAAAATATTGACGTGGCTTAACCGTGACCGCACAAAATAGGAGGGCATGGAAGGGCACCACAACTAGAAGGGCAGACAATCCAAGTCCATTAATTAAACTCCCGTGATGAGCCCTATTAACAATTGAGGTCCAAATCTAAAGTTCTGTTAGTCTTCTATTAGATAAAAGCATGTGACTATCATATGTTGATCGGTCAAAATTAAGTTTATTTATTTTGAAAAATAAAAAAACAAAACATGATTGAATTAAAATAAAATTACAAATAAAAAAAATGTAAAGATAAAAAAATCCAGTAGTTAAACACTAAATTATACTAATTTCAGTAAACCCTAAATTATACTAAATGTTCATAGAATAAGATGTAATTTTGATTGAAATAATGAATTTGATGCTTCATATGATAGTACGTGGGTTTATTTAACAGAAGACAAACGAAAATTTGGATTTGGATCTCAATTGCTAATAAAGCCTACCACAAGGCTTTAGTTAAAAACTTTTTCAACACGAGAGTCACATTGAAAGTGGTGTGTCACAACAGGATCACAAAAAAATTTGGACTAATATTAAATTATTTATTTATTTATTTTATTTATTTATAATCTCTCCCGCTTTCACTCTCTTTCCTCTTCCTCATTTTCTCCGCCGCTATTCCTCCCTCATCTCAACTTCACTGGATCTTCGAGAGCAACACCGTCGTCAGTGGTGGCATGGCCACCGTCAACATCTCCACCCACACCTTCGAGGCCGGCGCCTCCATTCTCCACCCCAGGAACTTGCACGCTTTTGAACTACACCAAGCTCCTCAACTTCGCCGTCAAAAGCCCCTCCTCCTCCTCTTCTGCGCTTCAAATCAAAGCTTCCCTTTGCTGATAAGATTGTTTTGCTTTCCAATTCACTCTTCATGCTCTTCAGATACGGCTTCTCCCTTGTCAGGATGGACAAGGTTGTTGAGGTATAAAACTAAATCAATAAAAGGTTTGTTTATTGGGTTTTAACTTAGGGTTTTGTTGTTGAATTTGGTAAATTTCTTTGTGGTGCAGATAAGATTGTTTGGCATCTTATTAATTTCTTGGGTGTTAATTTGGTGAAGTCCTTGCCTATGAGAATCATCAATCCTGCTCATGAAGAAATCATGGTCCTTTTCTCACCCTAAGCATTTCTGTCAATTAAATTAATTTCTGGGTTGTTTTCTAAATTTAATTACTGTTTAATCATCGCATTTGATCGTGTGTAGGATCTAGAAGGAGGAGAGGGATAATCGGTGGTGCAGTGGTGGTGGTCGGTGTTGAGCGGGAGTGGGAGTGGGAGGGACGGCGGCGGTCCTAGGGGTCTGATGCGGGGAGTAGGAAAGAGATCCTTCCAGTTTGTTACAGGGACAATGACTCATTTTGTAAAACTAACGAGGGTGTAGGAAAGTTTCATTATACATGCACTGTTGCTCTGCATGTTTTGGAAAAGGGCTAGATTTTCAAAGCTATGTTTTGCTGCTTGAGCTTTTAGTCTTTTTTTCTCCCTCAATTTAAAAAAGCAGGTTTTAGAGTGTTTACCAAACACTAAAAAGACCCCAACTTTTATACCTGCATTTTTTTTTTAAATTTCAGCTGTACCAAACTGGTACTAAGAGCCACAGACTTTCTTTAATTACACTATATTTTTGTTACACCTTACAAGAGTGGTATTTAATCAATCACATAAACATGTACCTAACAAATAATATAGGGCATCCTCTATGGATATGAAAAACTGCAACAAATTTCAATGTTAATCCAGGTGTGCGTAGGAGCGATATGTTTGTAACTACCTCCAGGGTATATGTATGATGGCTCATCAGAAATTTTTGAATGATGGCTTATCAGAAATTGGAAACCAAAATAGCTCCCATAATTGATTAGGGGCTATGTCTATGATGGCTTAACAGAAATTTTTATCTATACTAATGCTTTGCACTTCGAAAACTAGCTAGTTATTTTTCTTTGATTTTGTTAATATATCTTGTTGTATTTCTTGGGTATTTAATGTTCTTCACAATATTCACTTTACAAAGTCCAAGCTTTAGTCAAGTTTGATTTACTCTTCGTTCTGTTCTAAACGCAGATCTTCTATGGCTCGTACTCTCTTGTTTCGGTAAGAGCTTTGCTGATATATATGATATCCAATATTGAGCATAATATTGAGCATATACTTTGATGCAAGGCAACAAGTCAATTTCTTTTCTCATGATGTTTTTTGTGATTTACTCCAATGTTCAGGACTATTTGTCGGGGCAAAATTTCTATTTGGGGCACCATTCGTGACTGCATTTTTGATCTATACATGGAAAAGAAGACATTTGTCAATGTACAACTCCATAGAAGAATTTTTGCATGGTGAAAAGAATTTAGTGCCAATAAGGTATTCATACTCGAACATCAAGAAGATGTCTAACAAATTTAAAGAAAAACTTGGTGAAGGAGGGTATGGATCAGTATTCAAAGCAAGGTTACGGAGTGGACGTTTTGGGGCAATTAAGATGTTGGATAAGCCCAAAGGCGATGGACAAGATTTCATCAGCGAGGTAAATACTATTGGGAGGATTCACCATGTTAATGTGGTTCAGCTTGTTGGTTATTGTGTTGAGGGATCGAAGCATGCTTTGGTATATGATTTCATGCTCAACGGATCTCTTGATAAATACATTTATTGCAAAGATGGAAGTATCCCATTAAGTTGCAAGACAACGTACGAGATTTCTCTTGGAGTGGCTTGAGGGATCAAATATCTACATGAAGATTGTCACATGCAAATATTACATTTTGACATCAAGCCTCACAACATTCTTCTTGATGAGAATTTCATACCGAAGATTTCTGACTTTGGGCTTGCAAAATTGTACGCGGTGGATAATAGTATTGTGTCTCTAACAGCAGCAAGGGGTACAATGGGATACATGGCTCCTGAGCTATTCTACAAGAATATTGGCGGTGTTTCATTTAAAGCGGATGTTTATAGTTTTGGAATGTTGTTGATGGAAATGGCAAGCCGAAGGAAGAATTTGAATGCATTGGCAGAGCATTCAAGCCAACTTTACTTCCCTTCATGGGTTTACAATCAATATAATGAAGGAAAGGACTTCGAGGTGGGAGAAGTTGTAGAGGAGGAGAAACTATTAACAAAAAAAATGATTATAACCGCCTTGTGGTGTATTCAATTGAAGCCAAGCGATCGACCTTCAATGAAGGAAGTCCTACAGATGCTCGAAGGAGATGTTGAATTACTTCGAATGCCTCCGGAGCCTCTTCTGTATCCACAAGAGATTCCCGTAAGTGCTCCTAATGATAATCCGATTCCAACATATTCCAAGGTGGAGTTAACATCTTCTTTGACGGGTAGGTGAAGACACGCAACTAGCATGGACTCTGTCAGTTTGAATCTCAATGCAATGTTTCTGGTTTTGTAGTAGTACTGTTCGCATGTACATTGAACGTTAATACCCCCATTGAGTGATGTTAAATATGATGTTTAGTACAACATATTTTCATGATTCCAGGGATAAATAACATATTTCATGAAGACAATATTTTCTAATTTTTGTTCCCAGAAATTACATAGCTCCTAGGCCTAACTTGTCTATGAGCTGATTTGTGTTTGAGAGCCTTGTAATCATCCAAAAATCTTTCAATTTTTAATCAATTCACTCTCTTTTTCTTTTATATCGGAGCAATATACTTGATATGCTGCAACAAGTAGTAATACAACTAATGATTCCAGGGATGAACCTGCATATTAAACCTGGAGTAAATATTTCCAGGGTCTTAAACATTGATTAAGACACCCGAATCAGGAATTTATTTTCCTGGTCTTTGAGTTTTTAGGATAAATCACTTTTATTTTCACGTACAAATCTTTCCGTTGCACAAAAACATTCACTAGAGAACAAGGATCTAGAGTTGGGCCTTAATCCCCACACTCGAATTCTTTGCAGGTATTTTGGGTTTCTCCATGCACTTTGGAAATGACGAGTAAGATTAAGTCAAAGGAAGAAATGAGAGTTTTCTGCACTTTTGAGGTCATACTAATGCTCATGGATTTGGTTTTGAGATGAACAAACTATCAGTATCTGGATGGATATGCATATGCCCAATCCAATATCAATATGTACGAGAAAATTAGGCAAGTTGGTCAAGGCACCGGCACCCTAAGGTTTTGGTTCAATAAAACTGAGGTGTAAATTTTAAACACATGACATTATTTTATAGGTCAGGGCATCGTCACCTTGTCACTGCACCCATTCAATATAAGTTGCTTGCTGCTCCACTATGTCTACCCACAAGTGATCATACAAGTGGCGTCATTAGCTGGAGAGACTATGAAACCGGTGTTTAGTCCATATGGCGTCACTGTCAAATAATATCTCACCATGTGTTCAGAAAGTACTCTAACCATCCAATGGGTGACTGACATGTGGTGAATGTTGTGTGAGAAAATCTCTCCATTAGCCGAGAGGTTTATGGAAAAGAGAAAATTGCATAAATAGTACTTAGACATTTTCACCTTTGTGCATCTAGCGTCCAAACTAATAAAATTACTTTTGACTACCCATACATTTCGACAATACTAGAAATTACTAACCCGCTCGTTGTTGCGGGATAAAGAATTGTAAGAAAGATATAAAAGATTGCTCACTGTGATAGAAGGTTAATAATATTTACATTGAAATCTGTTTGTACCATACTTGACCAATCCCGAAACTACCGAGCACCGGTCAACGTTATACCGTCAAGGACCCAAAAGAGTTTCCCTCCAACCAGGAGGCCAATAATAACACGACACTGCAGACATTAGAAGCCAATCATAGCGCAACACGTGTCAACATCAGAAGCCAATCACAACATGACACGTGTCAATGTCAAAACAAAGATATAAACTCTCTTCTATAAAAAGAGATCATTCTCCCACAATATTTTCTAATGTCATTTGTACTAAATCATTCACTAATACTCACTAAAGGAGAGCTTGAACCTATGTACTTGTGTAAACCCTTCACAATTAATGAGAACTCCTCTACTCTGTAGACATAGCCAATCTGAGTGAACCACCTACATCTTGTGTTTACTTTCATGTCTCTATCCATTTACATACTTATCCACACTAATAACAGGAACAATCTAGCGAAGGTCACAGACTTAATATTTTATGTTGTACCAAAACCCTCACTGATTTTGTGCATCAACAAAAACATTAGAAAGATGTTCATGTACCAAAAGATTAAATCGATAAAGCCAACGTACAAAAAATCGTAGCTCAATGGAATACAACCTTTCAGCAAAGAATTGACTAAACCAAAAACCAAACACATGAAAATCAAACTTTGAGACCCAATTCTCTTCCCAAGCTTCAAAATCGAATTCAATCAACTGAACTACACTGACGAATCAATAATATCAAAATCAGCTAGGATCAACTCAAACAACCCAACACCCCCACATCAACACACACAACTAATACAGAACCTATTTGACCTCATAAAAATCAAATATGCACAGGAATAGAACGTAGAACATTTTCCAAAGTATAAAATCCAAACGAAATTTCTGAACTCTCCTTGAGCATTTTCAAACACTTCCTTGCAAATTGAATTGGCAACACACTGTTGATGCTGTTAATGTTGATATGTAGCTGTTTATCCAAGGAACACATAAAATCAAAACAAATCGAAACACGGTTATTTAGCAAGAGTCGATAATCTCATTTTTGCCTCAAGAGAGGCAAAATTGAAATATACAACTAACCAAAAATAAATTTTAAAGAAATATCTCCCAAAATATGTGGAGTTACCTGATTAAGTGGGTTCTTTGGTGTTCCATACTCAGTAGCTAGAAAACCAAAAACATGTTATGCATTGCAGAGAAGGTTAATGGGATAAACGTCAAGTTCATCAATATATTTGCATGATAGAAGCTGCTGGAATAAATTCAATCATATTCATTACCCAATCTGGAAAATTTAAAATGTAAACATACAAAAGATATACATACATATTATATTTCTGTCTTTGGTAAGTGCTTTGCAGACAATCACACATTTTTTCTCTTATTTCGGAAGTACTGTCTGCAATTTTGTTAAAATAAATAAAATAATATAATATTAGAACAATGCCCTTAAACCATGAACATTTAATGTGGAGAAATTGGAAGTTGAAATAAGTGGAATACGACATAGGACAGTGATAGAACCCTAACTCTGCATCTTGACTTCTATGTATCAGTACAAGTAGTTTTCTATTACAATTAACAACAATTACAACAACAACCCTTCCGTTTACAATCCTTCCTAATATAGTAGCTAGTTAGCTTCCTCCGTAAGCTTACTACTAACAACCTTATCCTTGTTAACCACACATATCTGTCCTAGTCAGCACTAATACAATGCTTACTTATCAACCAATTCAGTTATCCCACAGGATCCTATCAATACCCCCCCTCAAAACAAGGCTTGTATACAAGACTTTTTAAAAAAAAAAAAAAACAGAAAAATCGCCAAAGACAATGTATTAAAGCTGAACAACTCCTGGAAAACGCAGCTTTAAGTCTGAATAAGTCTCCCATGTAGCTTCCTCTGGAGTATGATTCTGCCAATGTACCAACACTTCCGTAACTGCAGTGTTACCCTTCTTCACCATCCTTCTGTCCAAGATAGCCACAGGAACATCTTGTAAAATACCATCATCAGTTAACACAGGTAGTTGAAGCGTAGGTTGAATAGCAGCCCCCATATGTTTCTTAAGACAAGAAACATGGAACACTGGATGAAGCTTAGAGTTGGCGGGAAGTTTCAACCGATAAGCAACAGAACCCACGCATGCTAACACTTCAAAAGGACCATAAAACCGAGGCTGCAACTTGTGAAATGGGTGAGAAGCCAAGGACAGATGCTGATAAGGTACCAACCTCAGATAGACTAAGTCACCGACCTCAAAAACCCGTTCAGTTCGATGCTTATTAGCCTGTACTGTCATTCGAGTTTGTGCAGCTGCTAAATTGGTCTTCAAGAGAGATAAAATGCGGTTTCTTTCCAACAAACCTCGATCCACCATTTCCAACTTAGTAGTACCAGCTTCATACACTGGAATCTCAGGCGGAGGCTGACCATACACCACTTTATAAGGGCAGAGTTTAGTAGCAGAGTGATAGGCTGTATTAAAGCTCCACTCTGCCCACGGTAGCCAAAAGGTCCATTTTTTGGGCTGAAGACTACAAAAACACCGCAAGTAAGTTTCCAAACACCGGTTGACCACCTCCGTTTGGCCATCAGTTTGAGGGTGATAACCGGAGCTGAAACACAGGGAGGATCCTTGCAATGAAAAAAATGCTTTCCAAAACTTGCTCATAAAAACCGGATCTCTATCACAGATAATAGACGCAGGCATGCCGTGAAGCTTAAAAATATGCTCCACAAATAAAGAGGCCACCGAAGGTGCAGTATAAGGATGAGATAGAGGTAAAAAATGGGCATACTTGGATAAGCGATCCACAACTACCCAAATGACAGTTTTTCCTCGACATGGAGGTAGATCAATGATAAAATCCATGGATATGTCAGTCCAGACCCGTGAAGGAACAGGTAAGGGTTGCAGTAAACCTGCAGGAGCTAATGTTTCGTACTTGTTTTGTTGGCATATCTGACAGTTGGCAACCCTGTCTTTAATGTCTTTTTTCATGCCAACCCAATAAAAAGACCGAGAAAGCCTCTTATATGTCTTCAAAAAACCAGCATGACCACCAACAGGACTGCTGTGATGTTCGTCGAAGACTTGCTGGCGCCAGGAACTCGTAGGGCTCAAAACAATTCACCCTTTGTATCATAGAAACCCGTTCTCAACAGAAAACTTCAAGGAATGCAGTGGTGCAGAGTCTGAAGGATGTAGGATTTCCTGCATCTTGTCCAGTATCCAAGCATCTTGTTCAGTGTGTCGTCTCAAATCATCTAACCAACTGAGATACGGATATGAAATCGCAGCCAATTCCATACTAGAATGTGAAGAAACATCATCAATAGAAATTCTAGAAAGTGCATCTGCTTCCTGATTATCACAGCCTTTCTTATATTGAATCTCGTAATCAAAACCAAGCAATTTAGACGCCCATTTTTGCTGAAATGGAGTATTGGCCCTATTCTGCAGGAAGTATTTCAAACTATGATGATCCGTTTTGATGATGAAGTGTCTCCCGACCAAGTATGACTGCCATTTTTTAATGGCATGTATGATAGCCATCATTTCCCGTTCATAAGCAGACAAGTGTTGGTTCCGTACACTGAGTGCCTTACTAGTAAAGGCAATAGGTTTGCCACCTTGCTGGAGGACAACTCCAATTCCAAAGCCGGATGCATCACTTTCGATAACGAAAGGTTGGGAAAAATCAGGGAGGGCTAAAACTTGTGGAGACAACATAGCCTGCTTCAATTCATTGAATGCTGCCGTGGCGGAATCCGACCACTTGAAATTGTCTTTCTTGGTGAGTACTGTGAGAGGACTAATAATCTTGCCGAACCCAGGAATAAATTTCCTGTAGTAGCCCGTCAATCCAAGAAATCCTCTCAATGCTTTAACAGAGGTGGGAAGAGGCCACTGAGCAATAGCCTCCAACTTAGAAGGATCAGCTGCAACCCCGTCCTGAAACACTATATGGCCGAGATATTCCACTTGGGTTTGACCAAAGGCACACTTCGTTTTCTTGACAAACAAGGTATGGCTGTGCAAAAGTTGAAAGACCACTCGCAGATGCTCCAAATGAGACTCCCAAGACTTGCTATACACCAATATGTCATCAAAAAATACGAGTATGAATTTCCGCAAATAAGGTCTGAAAATTTCATTCATAAGACACTGGAATGTGGCCGGAGCATTGGTTAATCCAAAGGGCATAACCAAAAACTCATAATGCCCATCATGAGTTCGGAATGCAGTCTTCTCAATATCACCTGGATGCATTCGAATTTGATGGTAGCCAGAGCGCAAGTCTAGCTTAGAGAAAAACTGGGCTCCATACAACTCATCCAGCAACTCATCAATTAACGGAATGGGAAATTTGTCCTTAATAGTGATGAGATTAAGGCCTCTATAATCCATACACATTCTCCAAGTGTCATCCTTTTTCCTTACTAAAATAACTGGAGAAGAATAAGGACTATTACTGACCCTGATAAAACCAGCATCTAATAATTCGCGGACACACTTTTCAATCTCTGTTTTCTGTAAAGGACCATATCTGTAAGGTCTCATACTAGGTGGTTTACTACCTTCTATCAAAGGAATTCTGTGGTCATGTGATCTGTGAGGAGGCAAACAAGTAGGAGCACGGAAAACTACCTCATGAGCTTGCAGAAGTTGGTCCAACTGATGAGATTGAACAGCGGACAGTACAGTCTTGCGTTCCACCCTGTCCTCTTGTTGAATTTGAAAGAGAATTGCACCCACCGTAGATTCTTGGTGGAGCAACTTTTCCATGTGAAGGATAGACACATCCTGAATATGTTCACTCGGCGCCTCTGGACTTGAAAGACAGAAAGTGGTATTGCCCTTCCTGAACTTCATGTACAGTTTATCAAAATCACAAAGGACTGGACCCAATGTCTTAAGCCATTGAACTCCTAATACCACATCACAACCTCCCAAGGCCATGGCATACAAATTAGTAGTACACTGATAGTCTTGAATCTTGAGTGAAACAGCCCCTAAAGAACCTGTAGTCTTGACTTGGCCCCCATCCGCAATCTTGACACTAAAAGAATGAGCTGTATTCAATTGTCCATTGATTTTCTTGACCAACACAGAATCCACGAAGTTATGGGAACTACCAGAATCGATAAGTATTACCACCGGACAATTCCTAATACTACCAAGAACCTTCATGGTTTTAATTGACTTAGGAGCTGGGGTACCAAAAAGGGCACATGCTGTAATCTCAGGTTCCAAATTTTCAATGTCAGAAGCTTCATTATCACTACCATACTGAACATCAATCAATAAAAGTTGTTTCTTCTCACAAGTGTGGCCGCGAACAAATTTTTCCTTACAATGGAAGCAAAGACCATGTTTCCGACAGTATTCGACCTCGTCGGGTGTCAATCGCCTCACATTTTCATGTTTGAATTTGTTATTTCCCACAACAGGATCAGCAACATTCTGTAAAGGAGGACGAAACGAAGAATTAACAGATGAACGAGGAAAAGACTTGACCTTTAATTCAGACAACTTGGCATCGAGCTGTTGAGCATAAGCAGTGGCCTCCAGAACGTCTCTGGGCTTCAGGATTTTGACATCATGACGCAGCTCCGATTTAAGACCCCCAATGAAACAAGATCGCAAGAGAGATGGGGTAACTTCCCTTGTACGATTCGCCAATCTTCGAAACTCCAAGATGTAATCACGCAGAGATCCCGTTTGGCGAAGTTTAACCAAGCTTTCTGCTGAATCGTCGAACTCCGACGGACCAAATTCTTGACAAAGAGCTTGTGTGAAATCTTCCCACCGAGGGTATGTCCGGATACAATTAGCCCATTGGAACCATTGTAGAGGTTCGCCATCCAAATGGAATGATGCCATCTTTACTTTCTTGAAATCCTCAACACCGAAGAAATCAAAATAGTGCTCTGCTTTGTAGATCCACCCCAAGGGGTCATCACCGTCACCAAATCTGGGAAAATCGATCTTGATAAATGGTTGTCGATGCGACGGAATCGATTCCTGACGGACAAACTGAGGATTCACTCCCGGCGGTAAATTGTGATCAGAATGTGTCCCTTCCGACGATTCGCCCATCAACCCACTACCTCTCGTCGATAACACCTGCAATTGCTGCAAAATCAGCTCATGGGCAGTTCGAAATTCTGTGCTTGATTCTTGAAATTCCTGCCTGGAATCTTTGAACTCCTTCTGGAAATCAGCAAATAGGGACTCAAGCTGAGATACTCTCGTTTCCATGGTGCGTCTGGAACCGAGCCGAGTCATACACGAAGAAGGATCAAGCCGGATCGAATGCACTGGCGGTGATACCAATGATAGAACCCTAACTCTGCATCTTGACTTCTATGTAGCAGTACAAGTAGTTTTCTATTACAATTAACAACAATTACAACAACAACCCTTCCGTTTACAATCCTTCCTAATATAGTAGCTAGTTAGCTTCCTTCGTAAGCTTACTACTAACAACCTTATCCTTTTTAACCACACATATCTGTCCTAGTCAGCACTAATACAATGCTTACTTATCAACCAATTCAGTTATCCCACAGGATCCTATCAGACAGGAGAAAATTCAAAGAATATTGTGATCAAAATCGGAACTCAGTGAGAGTTCAACAGAAAGTTCAGTGGAAAATGCACTCCCTCACCAACTTGAAAGAAAACATTGTGTCGTGAATAGAAAAATGCAAACTTTATATGGAAAGTGAAGATTTACTTGCAGACCGGCAGCAACAAAAGAAATCGGAATACAACGGGAGTTACTGCAATAGTGAGAGGGAGGAAGAGAGATTAAAGCTATAATTTTTTAAGTATGTTATGCAATATGAATCATTTAGCTATCACAATAACATGCTTGAAATAAACAATATGCATAATCGTGGTGTGATAAAAAAAAAAAAAAAACAGAGATGCAATATCATCAACATTTATGATCATTATGCAGTGCAAATGAGAAAGCTGAATATCAGATTTGAAAAGTTTTTGTCTCCGCATTTTGCTAACACAAAATCTAAATTTTTTGCTAGCTTCAAATGGACCCAGACTTTGGATTGGAAATATACTCATTTCGATATGAAATTGAAAATTTATATTTTGTTAGTACAACAATGTATAAATGCATTCATGTAGCATGTCTCCAAAATAACAATACTACCCATTCAAAAAGGCAAAAAAAAAAAAAAACTAAAGTGAAATATTAAAACTTGAAAAAAGAGATTTTGATTTGGTAAAAGAGTTTAGTTGCTTCCAAAAGTGAAAGCGATCAATTTGTTTTCTATGAGGTGGTAAAAAAAGTAGCATAACAAATAAGGACACGATGGATGATTTGTTTTCTATGGATATAGCTGATGTTGATCATAGTTTTGCTCAACATAAACAGAAAATATGGTAGCCTTCAACTACATTGCTACACAAACAGAAAATTTGTTTTCTAGGGGTGCCCCACCGAAACTTGTATAGAAACGTATCACTCATGTTTCATGACCAACTTTTGATTGTACAAAAACAACCAAATAATCCTAAACGTTGAAAGTGTCAGCAGTTGCTGCAATTAGTAAAAACAACATTATGCACATGTGTGGTTAAGGCTACACTCTTTCGCATTATACCTAGATATTAGGCTAGTCAATGTAATCATGAGTTTAGAAATTAATTGACCTCAACGTTGAAGCACATCTGCATACATTCACAGCACACTGCAAATTGTTGCTCTGGGTCACCACCAATCAAAGACCCTGCACACATAAATATGTGATCATGAATGAATCTTTGATACAAAAATAAAATTATTCTCTTAGTTCCGTGAAAATAAAGTAACAGAACTTTTGCCATACTAACCAAGTCCCTTTAATGTCGACAGATTCAATATTCACCCTATCAATCAACCTTGGAATAGCTGCTCCCAAAATAGGCAAACAATTTACCCTAAGCATGCAGAGAAAGTACTCCTAACCTACCAATACAATTATATGTATTAAATACAAACTGAACCTAATTAGATAATAAGACATCCATTTATAGTTTTGTATCATCTCTATCTTACATGGAAAGTCTCATCATCTTCTGAAATGTCTCCGTCATAAAAGCAACTCAATCCCCTGGCAAAAGACCAAATAAGAAAACAAATAATTTTTTATAAGGAGACAGGCAACTATGGAGGTTTTCATGGTGGCCATGGTTTTGGGGAGAGAAACGATGATGGGGAAGCTATCTTGGATTTTGCAATGGCATTTGATCTCTTCTTAGCCAACACCTTCTTTAAGAAGAGAGAAGAACATGTGATCACCTACAAGAGTGGGTCGTCAAAAACACAAATAGATTTTCTTCTAATGAGGAAAGGGGATCGTATAACTTGTAAGGATTGCAAAGTTATACCAGGAGAGAGTGTGGCTAATCAACATCGCTTGTTGGTGATGGATGTACATATCAAAAGAGTGAGACAAAAGAACAAGACTTGGAAGTGCCCAAGGACTAGATGGTGGAATCTAAAAGAAGAAAAACAAGCCATTTTCAAAGAGAAAGTAATCACCCAGTGTGTGGGATAGAGAGGGGGAAGCTAGCCAAATGTGGGATTCCATGGCTAGTTGTATCCGAAAAGTAGCAAAAGAGGTATTAGGAGAGTCCAAGGGCTTTGCCCCACACCAAAAGGAATCTTGGTGGTGGAATGAGGAGGTACAAACAAAGGTGAAGGCTAAGAAGGAATGTTGTAAAGCCTTATACAAGGATAGGACTGATGAAAATGGTGAAAGGTATAGAAAAGCGAAGCAAGAGGCGAAGAAAGCTGTGAGAGAAGCTAAGTTAGCGGCTTACGACGATATGTATAAACGACTAGATACCAAAGAAGGAGAGTTGGATATCTATAAACTAGCTAGAGCAAGGGAAAAGAAGACAAGGGACCTAAACCAAGTGAGGTGCATCAAGGATGAGGATGGAAAAGTTCTTGCTACAGAGAATGCGGTTAAAGACAGATGGAGAGGTTATTTTCATAATCTTTTCAATGAAGGACATGAAATGAGTGCTTCTTTAGGGGAGTTGAGTAACTCAGAAGAGTGTAGAAACTACTCTTTTTATCGTCGAATCCGGAAGGAAGAAGTGGTTGTAGCTTTGAAGAAGATGAAGCAAAGAAAAGCAATAGGCCCAGACGAGATACCAATCGAAGTGTGGAAAGTTTTGGGAGAGACAGGTATAACATGGCTCACTGACCTTTTCAATAGGATTTTGAAAACGAAGAAGATGCCAAATGAGTGGCGAACGAGCACTTTAGTGCCTATCTACAAGAATAAGGGCGACGTACAAAATTGCATGAACTATAGGGGTATTAAGCTAATGAGTCATACAATGAAGCTCTGGGAGAGAGTCATTGAGCATAGATTGAGGCAAGAGACACGGGTTTCGGACAACCAATTCGGGTTCATGCCAGGGCGCTCAACCATGGAGGCAATCTATCTCTTACGAAGATTGATGGAAAGATATAGAGATGGGAAAAAGGATTTACACATGGTCTTTATAGATTTGGAGAAAGCGTACGATAGGGTCCCAAGAGACATTCTTTGGAGGATTTTAGAGAAGAAAGGAGTACGAGTAGCATATATCCAAGCTATAAAGGATATGTATGAAGGAGCAAAGACTGCCGTAAGAACTCATGAAGGACAAACTGAAAGCTTTCCCATAACTGTAGGATTACATCAAGGCTCATCCTTAAGTCCTTACCTTTTTGCGTTGGTAATGGATGAGTTAACAGGACATATTCAAGATGATATTCCTTGGTGTATGCTTTTCGCAGACGATATAGTGTTGATAGATGAAACTCAGGAAGGGGTAAATGCAAAGCTTAACCTTTGGAAAGAAGTGTTGGAATCTAAAGGTCTTCGCCTAAGCCGATCAAAGACAGAATATATGGAGTGCAAGTTCAGTGCAAATGGAGGCCAAAACGAGTTAGGGGTGAGGATCGGTGATCAAGAAATACCAAAGAGCGATCGTTTTCGTTACCTAGGATCTATCTTGCAAAAGAACGGAGAATTAGATGGAGATCTCAACCATAGAATACAAGCTGGATGGATGAAGTGGAAGAGTGCATCCGGCGTGTTGTGTGACCGCCGTATGCCACTGAAGCTCAAGGGAAAATTTTATAGGACCGCAATAAGGCCGGCGATGCTGTATGGCACAGAATGTTGGGCGGTGAAGCATCAACACGTACACAAAATGGGTGTAGCGGAGATGAGGATGCTTCGTTGGATGTGTGGGCACACGAGAAAGGATAAGATTAGGAATGAGGATATCCGGGGTAAAGTAGGAGTAGCCGAAATTGAAGGAAAGATGAGAGAAAATCGGTTACGGTGGTTTGGACATGTGCAAAGAAGGCCTACTGACGCTCCGATTAGGAGATGCGACTATGGGACAGAGGTTCAGGGCCGAAGGGGTAGAGGAAGACCTAGGAAAACTTTGGAAGAGACTCTAAGAAAAGACTTAGAGTACTTGGATCTAACGAAGGACATGACACAGAACCGAGCACAATGGCGTTCTAAGATTCATGTAGCCGATCCCACTCAGTGACTTGGATTTTCCAAGTCTCCAACCGAGAAGTTTTCCTCACTTAGGAAATTAAGGGAACACTACCTCAACCTACATGCTCCACTCACAAAGCTCCAACAAAAGAAAATTCAAAGAACTTAGCGAAGAAGGCTTTGGTGTATTTAACACAATACGTTGAAATGAAGGAAAACTTATTTATTGATATCCCCGATAAGCTACAAATATGTACATATACATGAGTCAAAATAAACAAACAAGAGAGAGCCTTCACAAAGGTTGCTTAGGAGAAGTCGCAGCAGTCGGTAGAGCCCTAGAAAGAGAAGGCACCGGAGGGGGATCATTCGGAGCCTCAGTACTGGACAGAACCCTAGAAGGAGGAGGCATCAGAGGTTGATCATTTGGAGCTTCATTACGCGGTACAGCCCCAGAAGACGAAGGCAATAAATGCCTTTGGAACAAACCCACAAATCTCTGATGATCAAGTAAAACCTGACCATCAGATTCCTTCATCTGGTCCAGCTTCCTCTTCATGTTTGTAGCATAGTCATGTGCGAGACGGTGCAACTGTTTATTCTCATGCTTGAGCCCTCTAATCTCCTGTTTGAGACTCATCACTTCAGCCGCCAATGATTCAACTTGGCGGGTTCGAGCAAATAGGCGTTGGGCCATATTAGACACAGAACCTGCACACTGAACACTGAGAGCCAGAGAATCCTTAACAGCTAACTCATCAGATCGTTTGGAAAGTAGTCTGTTATCTTTGGGAGTGAGAAGGTTCCTGGCCACCACCGCAGCGGTCATATCATTCTTCATAACGGAATCCCCAACGGTAAGAGGACCAGTAGGGGAGACGAAGGATGGGCGCCATATGTTGTCTGGAGAAGGCGGGGCTGCCTCTTCAACAAGGTTCAAGTCAAAACGACGGTCGGAGGGGCCAGACATTTTCAAAGGTGTTGAAGAGAGAAGAGGTCGAACAAATCAAGATCTTAGAAGTGTAAGAATGGAGCTTCTACTGGTGGAGATTCAAGTGTGCTTTGGAACTTAATGCCAGCCCCTATAAAAATCTGCACTCGACGGAGCTTCAGAAATCGAAGAGGCGTTTGCTTTCTCAAAAGCTGGGCTGCTCAGAGACCACGAGGGTCGATCTCAGAAATCGAAGAGGCGTCTGCTTTCTCAAAAGTTGGGCTGCTCAAAGACCACGAAGGCCGATCTCAGAAATCGAAGAGGCGCTTGCTTTCTCAAAAGTTGGGCTGCTCAGAGACCACGAGGGCCGATCTCAGAAATCGAAGAGGCACCTACTTTTCCAGCCTTGGCAGCACCTGTCACACGCACACTCAGCTTTGTGGAAATTATGGGCATTCTGTCGAAGACTTCTGGTGAAGTAGAAAGCACATGAGTCTTACTGTTCAATCACCCACTTCCCACACGCAATAGTAGTTCATGTGTATCACAGATAACTTTGCCAAAGTTCTCTGCCAAAGTTGAGCACGTGAAGCTTGCAGCTTCCACTACATCGCTCTGACCAAGACGGGTAAAAGAATAGCAAAGAAACAGCACTAACAAAGTTTAGACACATAAATTTTGAAGGTCTAGCTACCCCATATTATTACCCACAAGGGTAAAGGAACAGTATCACTGCTGGATAATTGGAAAGTCTTTGTGTGTCAACCTCTGTGCTTCGTGGCAAGGTAGACTAGCAAACATGCCCAACCTTTACTCACATTCGAGAAAACACTCCCAACAAGATTGCTTGCTCCAAAATCGAAGAGGCACCGTCCTCCAATCTCGAGAGCCAGACTCCCAACATGACTACTTTCTCAAAAATCGAAGAGAGGGTAAAGAAACAGTACCATTGCTGGATAATTGGAAAGTCCCTGTGTGTCAACCTCTGTGCTTCGTGGCAAGGTAGACTAGCAAACATGCCCAACCTTTACTCACATTCGAGAAAACACTCCCAACAAGATTGCTTGCTCCAAAATCGAAGAGGCACCGCCCTCCGAATCTCGAGAGCCAGACTCCCAACATGATTACTTTCTCAAAAATCGAAGAGACATCGTTCTCCGAATCTCGAGAGCCAGATCCCTGATAGGATTGCTTGTTTGAAAACCGAAGAGGCAACACTTTCCCAACTACAAGAGCCGGATCTCCTTGGATAAAGCTGTCTGTAATCTTCACACGCAACATCAGCTTTCCACATACCACAGACCACTTTTTCAAAGTGCTCTGACAGGGTAAAGGAATAGCATTACTACTTGTTGTTAAGGAGACTCCTATATATGTCAACCTCCATCCCCAACGGACAGACAGACCTGCAAAAATGCTCAACCCTTCCTCATATATGAGAGGGCACTCTCAACGAAGCCTTTCGAAATATTCAGCTTTCTTTCCCCCCGATAATACCTCTGCAAACAAGTTATACTAGAGCAAGAATATCTCATATCATCAGGGTTAAAAGCAAGAGTATCCCATATCATGCTTTTTCCCTGTCTTTTCCTTTGGCCTTGTTCTTACCTGCAAGACAAGGAGAAAGAGAGCAATCAGTCAGCACTTGGAATCAAGCTTCCAGCCAGGAACTGACTGCCTGGAACTTACTTACCTGGCATTGCTCTCGAGTACTCATCTTCAACATCTTATGCTTCCAGGGAAGATACCGCATCTGCCTGAGGAACAGATAGGGCAAGTGAGAAGGATACAAGGAAGCATGTGGAGACAAGCGTAACAGCACACGTGCCGATACATCCATTACTCTGTCAAAGCAAAAGTATCCCATATCAGTAGGGTCGAACGTACTCTAGATTTGATGGACTTGTTTTGACCCTCAAATTCTTCAGTCGGCCTTATACTCTGGAGGAAACCAGAAAACCCTCCAGCTCAGTTCAAGAATAAGTCTGTGGAAAGTTACTTCTTCAAAAGCAAAAGTATCCCATATCATCTCTTCTCATTTTTCTTCTCTTTATCCTTCATGCTGCCTGCAAGATAGGGAGAATGTGAACAATCAGCCGGAGCTCTGATTGCTTACCTTGTCTGTCACCTCTTTCAGCAAATCCCCTAGCTCGGCAACTTGAGGGACTCCTACTACATGGTTTGTATCGCGCTTGACCAAGCCTGAAACTACAAGTAAGCTTCAAGTGAAATTGATACATTACCTTGTGCATCTCCACCAGTTAAAGATACCACCCCTGGATGGAGGAAGAGTACTTCCAGAGAAGATGCCACATCTACCTATGAGACAGATAAGGCAAGTCAAGACGATACCACATTCCGATACTTAGAAGTTTCGTGATTACGAGATCATTCTCCCACAATATTTCCTAATGTCATTTGTACTAAATCATTCACCTGTACTCACTAAAGGAAAGCTTGAACCTATGTACTTGTGTAAACCCTTCACAATTAATGAGAACTCCTCTATTCCGTGGACGTAGCCAATCTGGGTGAACCACGTACATCTTGTGTTTGCTTTCCTATCTATATCCATTTATATACTTATCCACACTAATGATCGAAGCAATCTAGCGAAGATCACAAAAAGCGACCGTTTTCGCTACCTAGGATATATCGTGCAAGAGAACGGAGAATTAGAGAGAGATCTCAACCATAGAATAGAAGTTGGATAGATGAAGTGTAAGAGTGCATCCGGCGGGTTGTGTGACCGTCGTAGGCCACTGAAGCTCAAGGGAAAATTTATAGGACGGCAATAAGGCCAGCGATGTTGTATGGCACAGAATGTTGGGCGGTGAAGCATCAACACGTACACAAAATGGGTGTGGCGGAGACGAGGATGCTTCGTGGGATGTGTGAGCACACAAGAAATGATAAGATTGGAAATGAGGATATTCGAGGTAAAGTAGGAGTGGCCGAAATTGAAGGAAAGATGAGAGAAAATCGGTTCCGGTGATTTGGACATGTGCAAAGAAGGCCTACTGACGCTCCGGTTCGAAGATGTGACTACGGGACAGAGGTTCAGGGCCAAAGGGGTAGAGGAAGACCTAGGAAAACTTTGGAAGAGACTCTAAGAAAAGACTTAGAGTACTTGGTTCTAACGGAGGACATGACACAAAACCGAGCGCAATGGCGTTCTAGGATTCATATAGCCGACCCCACTTAGTGGGAAAAGGCTTTGTTGTTGTTGTTGTTGTTGTTAAAAACCAAAAGAATGAAGACTCCTTCCCAAGAAGATAAGTTCAATTTCATCACCGGAACTCCTAACTTTCTTTGGAACACTCATTTTTATCCTTGAAAGTAACTCTTCAGAAAGGCAACACCCTATTGAAAAATCTTCATTAGCAGCAGCAGGGACCGTTTCAAAAATCAAAGTTAAGTCAAATAAAAAAGAACCCTTAAATAAAAAAGTGGAACAAAGAAATAAACAAATAACAAACCTCATAGCCAGCAGGGAATTGTCTACTCTGTAATACATCGTGCTTCAAATTTGAAGTGCAGAAGATTAAAATCTCTAATCTGGAAAAAAAATAAAATAATAAGTAACCAATTCCAATATAAATAAATAGAAAGATAAAAGGAAAAAGAAGACAACCTGAATTCAAAAGGTCCTATATGCTATGTTCAAATTGATTACCTCAGATAGTCTATTTCACATTCTTACACACATGACAAACCCAAAAACATTCGAAACATATAGATAATCTAAAAAAGCCCAAAAAAATGTTTAATACATTTTCTCAAATAGGTGGTAAGCACTGATAACAGGAAATAAAACCAAACCCCACATCAGTCCAAAACCCAAATTTTATTTCATTTTCTTCGCATCAGATCCCCAAATCAAAATGGATCTGACCCCAGAAGAGCTCCAATTTCTCAACATCCCAGATCAATTTAAAAAAATAAATAGATTTAAATTCGGATATAGGAAACAATGAATGAAAGAAATCATATTCATGAATGGATGCACAAATACACAGACACTCTGAGCTCTGTGTCCCTTGACTTGGTTCATCTTTGAATCCATTTATTGGTCCTTCACAGACTTTGCCGAGTACAACTTGCAAACAGAAACAATACCCATTACACCTTTTTTAGATGGATTTTAGAGAGAGAGGAGAGAGAGATTAGGATTTAAGAGCAATAATAAAAACTAATTTTATGCTGAGAGGACCCGGTGAAGCAATTGTGGTAGGCGTCTCTCAGATTTGCACAGGGAGAAGCGAAATAAGAAGAAGAAGGTAGAGAAGGGGTGGTCGATAGCTTACCCGGCGTTTGAGAGTGACAGAAGGCAAGTTCAGAGCAACGGAAGCAGACATTTTCGAAAGAGAGAACTGGAAACGGATGGAAAAATCGAGAAGCTTCAGTCGAAGTAGAGGTTCAGACGATGATGGACGCGTGGCCAACGTGGACAAATGCGTAATTTCACTGTGCCAAGACGGAAAAACAACTGGGCAAGGAAAGCTGACTGAGGGCAATTCCGCTATTTTACTGCTAGTAAACAGTACTTTGCCACCGGGCTTTAGTATGGAGGCAGATTTTTTGCCCTCTCATTTTTCATGCCCTCCTATTTGTGTGGTCACGATTAACGTGACTTTAGCGTGACCACACAAAACAGAAGGACCCAGTAGGGTATGAAAAGTGAGAGGACAAAGAACCTACCTCTCTTTAGTATATAGATAATATTCCATCTACGTTCAGTTTCTCTTCACAATAATGTTAAGTTTGATCAGGTCTAAATATTGTTCAATTCATGCCGATTACAGATGTTGGAGGCCTCATCATAACAGACCCATCGTTTTTAATTTTTCACATACATTTTTTTAAGGGAGTTTTAACGAAAAGCCTACGATACTATTCACTTTAACGAAAAACAACATTTTTACACTAAAAAGTCAAACATGATACTATTCACTTTACCTTTTATTTTGTCATTATCATTAAAACTCAAAATTTTCAAGCTCTTTTCATTAGTTTTCCTTTTTTTTAAAGTCATCAATTAAATTAATTAGATGAAAACAACTCTTAGAATTAAACAAAAGAGCTTAAAAACTTAAAAATAGCGCGTTTACATTCTTCTTAACATATATATATATATATATATATATATATAACATGATAATGAAAAATGATAGGTTTTTGGTTGGTTGTTTTCAATTTCATTTTACTTGTGCGATATTGACCTTAAGAAATTTACATGATCTGTATTGAAAAATTTAAGGATTTGACCACAATGTTTACATATATCCAATGCAAATTATCATCTTGATTATCATATATTGACTGTATTAAATATATATATTCATATGAATTACGTCGAAATAGTAATTATATTAAATGCATATTTAATGTTATCAAGTGTAATCGTGTCGAGTCCAAAAGGTAAATGGAAAAAGTAGAAAAGATCGGGTGCTATTTGTGTAAATTTCCGTTTGTTGTTAACCATATAGCTCATATAGCTGCACCGTACAAGTTGCTCTATTACTATTAGCCGTAGCAACAAACTGACAAACTAGAAAGCAAAAGCGATGGCGGCAATGAGATTTGGTCAGAGCCTGGCAGTGCTAACTCGAGCGTTGATCACTCGCTCTATGGAGTCCTCTCGGGGAGCCACTCGCTACTTAAGCGGAGGCAAAGGCAAAGGCAAAGTCCCCAGCAGGGAGGAGCGCGCCGCCGAGAATGTCTACATCCAGGTACGCAACCGCAACCGTAGCTCTCTCTTTTTTTCTTCTTTTTTTTTTTTAATTTAAATTTTTTATTAATACTAATTTAAATCAATCAGATTGAATCAATACTTATGTTGTTATCTTTTGTTCGGATCAAAATTGATATTTTGATTTAATGATTTTCTGCAATCGAATCAAATTCTGGTTTGTTAATTTTTCTTTTTATTTGTCAAGAAAAAGTAGAGGGAGAAATTGGAGAAGCAGAGGGCTGAAAGGAAAACGCAGAGAAAGAGAAAGAAAATGCTGATAAGGTACGGATTAATTCTTATTGCGGATGTATATGTGCATTTTGCACTGCCCAAAATGAGATTGGCAAATATTTACAGATGTATGTGATTTTGCGCGATATTTGCATAAGGATAATGCTAGGAGACCAAAACCAAATGATGGGTCACCAATAAGAAACAAGTACGTTAATCTACACTTAATTAATAATCCAATCATCTACATACGCATCATTTGGTTTGCAAATTTAGTTTAAAAAAATTTGGTCTCCTAGCATTACCCTTTGCGTAATATCGAAATAATTTGATAAATTATTGTTGTTGTAGTGAAATGTGTATTTTAGTAAGCAAGCACACACAAGTATCAGTGACACATGGATAGTGTTCATTTGCAGAAAGTCAGGTGTAGCTTTGCGATGTTTGATCACTCGAGTTAGTGTTGTAGTTTCATGTGAATAGGAATTACCGGGGAACGGACACAATTAATAAGAGAGAATCGCGTCTGAGTTTTCAAAATGATGAGGTTGAGATTGGACGACTGGTTTTTATTTATGCTGAAGTGACAGAAGTTTATACTTATCATCGAGGTTTCTTGCAATCAGATCTTAAAAAGTCGTTATTGAGGTATATGTCGTCCTTTAGGGAATGCTACATTTTTCTCTGCATATGGTTGCTTATCTATGAAAAAAGAATAATAAAAAGAAAGACAGATTGCAGCTCCTTCAGCAACTGCTTTTGATAACTTTAAATACGTTGCTTATCCTAGATGAATGAGAGAGAACTGATGGCTCTTGGGCTCTAAGTTGGTCTTACAAATGGGCGCAAGGGTAAAGACAGAACATAGGTTTATAGTGAAACGTCTGTACATTTGTTTTTAACACCAAAATCATGCCTCTTCTTTCAAAGTGTAGAGTATCCGTGGGCGACTGCCCCTTTTCATATCCCTTTGGGTTATGTGGCTGGTTTGAGGGCCTAGCGATTCTGCATGAGTACTAACAAATTACACCACATGTCCTTTATTTCACTTGATGCAGTAGAATATTTTATCATTGCTTCTATCACAAAATTTTAACCACATAACACCTCTGTGGAAGGAATTTATTTTTAAAATAGAGATGTATGCATATAATACCATTTACGCTTATTGTTATGTATAAGCGCATATGTTAGATTTCTACTCATGCATATTCTTTAATGTTTTTATGAATCTAGAGCATTCTAAGCTGGAAAGGTGGTGTATGACAGGCTTGCATAATAATCTTCCTTGATGATGTGTTATTCTCACGTTCTTGCTTTCGGGGAAGTTTCTGTTTCAATTCTTGCACTGAATGTGCATTGATGAAGTCTTATATTGGAATGGGTCTGATTATGTATTCTGGTCCTGGACTCCCTTCACAATTCATAAAGATGATAGCGTATTTGTTGGATGATTGTGTATCACCTAATGTTGAAGTCTGCAATGCAACTTAAGTCTCTACTTCCCCATTTCAACTGAAGAATATCTACTAATTCTTATAGTTACTTCAACCAGATTAGGTAATTTTGTGCCACTGATGAGTTTTGACTGGATTATTCTAATTTTAATCGGTTATTGCTTCTGCGACATTTTTCTTATAATACGACTGGCTTTCATTCAATATTGCAGTTCTTGAAAACTTTTCCTTTGGAAGTAATCACGAATAATAATATTGTACAAAACTTTAGTGAGAATCTTTCTTATCTTTTATGGGATTGTTTTTACATCTTACTCAATTTCATTGAGTCTGTTGAGAGAGGTCATTCTTCGCTCATATCATGTTTATGCTGCCTACTTTGGTTCATAAAGTACCACATTTATGCTGAAGCTTATGTATGTTAAGCTGTGGGTAACGGAAATAGGATCTCAAAATCCAGCTTGTAGATCCAGACTTGCACCCAATGTTGTTGCATAGTGATATGTTTGTGTGGTTTTGGTTGATTTGCTTATTTTCTTATGGACTTCCGGGTTATTTATGTTCATTGATTATCTTTTGATTTATAGGTATGATTGTTTTCCGCCACTGTGGTAAAGTGTCATCTGCAATACTTTGGAAATAATTATGGGATCTCTTCCTATCCTAATTGATTCCGCATATACGGTTACCCCAGGATAGGAGAGAGACATTCATGACATGAGTGCACCGCCACTGTGGCGTCCCGTGCCAATTATACAACGTGACATGCAAGTTTTTCTCTACATAACGGTTGTGCGATTGACAAGAAAAATCATGAAAATAGTATATTCGTATCAGAAAAGTTGTTCTCCCAGCATAATAACTCTTCATTGCACTCCAACGATCAACAAAAACTGTTTACTGAAGCAGAATTTCACCAAGTCAAAAGTAACAATGCTCTCAATTATTACATTCATCATTGCAATGAGAGAGGGACAACTAGTCAAACCATTCATGCTATCCATTCACATCTTATCCTCATGAACATTCATCACTTACAATTCAATACATGGAATGAAAGTTGCTCTCACCAAAAACCCAAAAACTGACATTTTGATCTCTCTTCATGGCAATTAGTGAAATCTCATTTACCTTGTTTCTTGTTATTAGCTTATTATCTTCTGTAACTTGTAACGCCAAGGATCGTCACGGTGTACATAACACAAGCGCTCTCGGCATGTACTCTGTAAATCCTCTACGTGAAGATAACTACAAGTGTGCTCCTTCTTCCTGCGGCAACATCCACAACATAAGCTACCCTTTCCGACTAAACAGCGGTCCAAAGCATTGCGGCCACTCTAGTTTTACTTTGTTCTGTGAAAATTAATAACGTTACGGTACTGCACATATCTTCTGGAAAATACTTGGTGCAGTCCATCAACTACCGTAACAAAACAATCCGAGTTGTCGATCCTGGCCTTCACAAGAACAATTGCTCCTCCATTCCGAGTTATCCTTTATCTGAATCTAACTTCAGATATTCGGATAGTTCGTATTTTTCATCAAGCACACTGGTAATGTTTTTCAAGTGTACAAATCCAGTGAACTCAAGTCTGTATGTTCCCACTGCTCCATGCATTAATACAAGTGGTGGTTATGCCATGGTCGGAAATACAACGGCAGCGGATTTGGAGGACGGATGCGGTATAATTTGGATGACTATGATGAGTACTTCGTTTAACTACGAAAATTACGCAAATATTTCATATCAATACATACACAACGCCCTGGTTTTTGTCTTTGAGCTTCAGTATACGTTATCACCTGTTATCTATGTTAATTGTGGCAGAGACCAATGGAGGGCCGTTGGTGGTATCAAATGTTATCCGCACATCATCCCTGGTACGTCTTTATTCTCAGCAAAAAGGAAAAAAATATGGTAGGTTTTTGTCTCGCTAAGTTATCAGAAGTACTTGTTTTACGAGTGGATAAACCTCTTTTTTTACTTTAAGTTTTTTTCTACTTCTATTGGAGCTGATTCAAGGTAAGAAATTCAAATGTTTGGTTCTTTTTTATCTTTTTCGTTTCGAAACTCCAAAACCTTTTTCATCAAGGAATAAGAAAATTGATAAAATTAGAAGCAGGTTTATCCAATCTTTCCTAGAATAGGAGCAACTCGTGATCTTCAGTGATTGATCTCAAATTTTTCGATGTATTTAGTTTGAAGCACAGCAATGTCTGTTTCAGGAAATTATAGGAAAATACAGAAGAAAAAACTGTTAAATTTTGCTGAAGTTATTATTTTCACCTACGCCCTATCTAGTAACATTCATATTTTGAGATTTTGGCATTCATAGATACTAGAAATGAGAAGAACAAGAAGAGAGATCAAAGAACATCAGTATTTCAGCTATTGATTCTGTTCACTTGTCCGTCTTTTTTTGCAGATTATGTGTTGAGACCACTATGTCGTTTCGGTAAATGCTTGTAGTTCCTTTAGTATAATTAAGTCTGTATGTTCTCTTTTCAGATTCTTGGTTTAAGTCTGACATTTAGTTCTGATTTCTTTGTTATATTTGTTGCAGAATTTGGATGGCTACTGGAAATTTTCATCGGTAAGAAAAGAACCTTGTATATAGAAGGAAGCCACTGATTGTAGCAATATGATAGCCAGTAAGACAAGTGAGATTGGTTATAAGGGTTCAAAGAGCCACAACAAATAAGTTTCTTCTTTCATAATTTTTGGGTAATTTTCTTTTGCGGTAATACCCTTTATGGTGAGGTTTATATTTGGAGCTCCATTTGTGATTGCACTTTTGATTTATAAATGGCAAAGAAGGCATTTGTCAATGTATAGCACCATTGAAGAATTTCTGCGAAGTGAAAAGAACTTCATGCCAATAAGGTACTCTTACTCAGACGTTAAGAAGATGACTAGTAAATTTACCGAAAAGTTAGGAGAAGGAGGTTACGGCTCTGTTTTTAAGGGAAAGTTATGCAGTGGACGTTTGTCGCAATTAAAATGTTGGGTAATAAATCCAAAGCTAATGGGCAAGATTTCATTAGTGAAGTAGCAACAATTGGAAGGATTCACCATGTCAATGTGGTGCAGCTTGTCGGTTATTGTGTTGAAGGATCAAAGCACGGTCTAGTATATGATTTCATGCATAATGGGTCGCTTGATAAATACATTTATTCGAAAGATGGAAGTGTTCCTTTAAGTTGTGAGAAAATGTATGAGATTGCTCTTGGAGTGGCTCGAGGGATTGAATATTTGCATCAAGGTTGTGACATGCAGATTCTGCATTTTGATATCTGATAGGATTTTTACCACCTGCAAAAGTAAGGATAAAAATACTTACAAGAGAATAAGGTAGTTGTAGTATAAACGGCTCAAACAATGTCGTTTTCCACAGGGATTGAATGAAAATTTGTATTTAAAACCTACTCTTAATTAATTATTTAAAATAAAGTTTGGAAAATGTTGATTTTAATATTTAAAATAATAAAAACAAACTTAAATTAAAAACAATTAAATAAATCAACTAGAAACCAATTTAAAGAAACACTAGGGTTCCGCTGTCACCTTAACAATCCTACGTAGTTCTTTCAATTACTTATAAATTACCCATGCATATTTTGAAGGTTAGGTTTTCCTAATACATATCCTACTTGAAACCTCCAACATATAACGTATATTTAACATGCAACCCGTCCAGACGTTCGGATCAAATATGAACATGAAAGACTTATTAAGTTTTATGAAAACCTTTTGAAAAACCATGCAACCCTTAAGACGTGATGTTCATCTTGGGTGAAATTACAATTATTAATCACAAGAAACCAGTGTCAATTTCACGGAACCTTCAGACCAAAATTACATCAAATTACTTTTCTAAGTATCCTAGTGGTCGCAAATCACCAGGACAATTAGATAGTTTAGAACGGTGATTAATAATTCAAAACATGCATGCATAATATCATAAGTAAATTGAAAAGAAACTACATATTCTTGCTAAGGCTCAAAGCTTTGCCCTAGCAAAAGAAACTAATTACGAACAATCATAAAACAAAATATTATTAAGAATAAGGATAGAAAACATCTAGAAAATAAACTTAAATCACCAATCCAAAATAGTGTGTGCGTTCTCCTTCTTTTTCTCCCTTTTTTCATCAAATACCCCCAAAACTTAGCTTTTTGTTTGTCCTCAAGCAAAACAAAACTCAAAAACAAAAGAAAAACTAACAATCTACGAACTTAAACAAAACTTAACTAAGACAATTTTCACCTTCAAGTTGCAATCCATAGAAAATTATAAAATTTAGAACATCTTTTCAAAGTTCCAACGAATCCCACCATAGAGTCTAAGCCATTTAGAATCAATTAGAGAAGAATTCACAAACTTCCTTCGGTGTAAAGTGAACCAACAAAGTTAAGAAGACTCGACTAAAACTCTTACCTCTCGTCTTCTTTATTCATACTTCACATATTTTTTTTCTTTTTCAAATTTTCTCCTTTTTTTCTTTTTTTTTCCCAGTAATAGCGGTAGTCGTACAATGTTAGTTCCCTTAAGTTTTATATTCAACCCATGTAGCGAGCTTTAGGTCAATGACTCCCAAACCACTAAGGCTTTAGAGCACTAGGTTTAGAACACCCCTTTGTACTTACTAACTCGAGCTGAAAAGACTACGAAACCAACTAACCAGTCTGCCCCATGCCAAGACTCTACCGTTTGACATGAGAATCACTGTTGATCAGGCAAGACTGGCCCGGTTACTAAGCAAAGTCTCGGGTGGAACAATTGTTACTTTATAACACATACTAAACTTTACTTTGTATAGAACAAAAATTAAAATACACTTAGATGAAAAGCAAGTGCATCAATCTCACTCCCCACAAACTATGTTGGTGTGAACGTGCAAATTTTCAAAGTATAACTCATGAATTAGTGTCTAAGCAATGATAAATAGAAAGACTCTAGTGTGAGATTAACCTTCACCATGTCCATTTGTTCTAACGTTTAAAATAATCTATGGATATTAACTTAAAAAAAAAGAAAAATTTGTTTTTAAACTGACACAAAAACTAAAATCCTAAAATTTTACTTTCCCATCCCAAACTTATTTCACACTTTGTCCTCAAGGTGTGAAAAATAAAATAAACATGATAAAAATAAAATAAAAATACAAAAAGAACTAAAATGGCGAAAACGACCTAAGTAAAATAATAAAAAGTAAAATAAACAAACAAAAGGGAAAACAAGCAAATAACAAAATTTAAACAGAAATCTAAAGAAAAAAACAGAACGGAGGCAACTGGATTCCAACTGGTGGCCTCGTGCAATGGAAGAGGCGCTGAAAAAAAATAAACAAATGGTGCTGTGCGCTGGAGTTGAACCCAAGACCTGCAAGCAGCATGAGGCTCTCCTTGCACGCACACACGAAGCCACACGTGCAGCCTTCACGTATCAAGTACCCTAGCACTTTGCTGTATAAGCTCCGTCTGGCATTTCAGATGTTCATCTAACAAAACCCTATCCATGCCTTTTAGTTCTCTTCAATTTCCACGGAGCTCGAGCCCAGCGCCATGAAGGCCGTCTTCCTCCCCAGTCTTGCATCTCTATCTAAAACCCTCAGCTCACAAACCTTTAGCTGCTCACCTCAACCCTCCATATCATCCTTCATCTCTCTAATCTTCTCTGCCTGCAACCCAAAACTTCACCCCCTAACTTTAATGTCACAGCAGAGCCATCATTTCTCGAGTCTTCGAGAGATTTCGTCAGCAAATCCGACCCCAAATCCTTGCACTCACAGTTCGTCGACAACCAAAATGTAAATTTCAGCAATCTCCATGTTCACTACATGTTCTTACTGCTTAATTAATCTGGGAAAACTCTGAAAGTCTCATGCATGTGGTTTGGATTTGGTGCAGATCCCATAAGAAAAGGCGCAGATACAGAAATGGCACTGGTGCACAAATCCAAAGGGAAGCCAAGTAGCAGATGTCTCAAAACCCTTACTGTCAGAATTAAAGGTATAATTCCGAAATCAACATGGATCTGTGGAATGTAGTCCTTAGATTTGTGAAATTCTGTACTGCGTCTTTGTGATTTATCTCTATGAATATGACTTCTGCATGCTCATGAATCTCCAATTGTGTTTGCTTGCATGTCTCCTGATGATGAACGCCAAGGAAAATTCGTGCAAAAAAAAATCTGGATCTGAATTTAGCTTGAGTACTGGTCTCCTCTGTGCTACATGGTCCACCCCCGAACTTGTATTGTAGTATATATTTTTTTATTGAAATGTGAGAGTGAATGAGTGGAGTGGGTCCAAGTAGGTACAGAGTCTTCTTTGCAAACCCACTGTAACGTTTCTGAAACTCAAAACTCCAGTTGGATTTCCTTTTAAATTTCTGCATTTTAATGTTGGTATTGAATGCAAAGTTGTGATGAATGGATGGTTGAATGCCTATATACTGAGACGAATGCATGAATCCACGAGTAGTTGAGATTAGACCGAATCAATTCCGAATGCAGCCTGCAACACTACTACAAAAGGGACTTATAGTGTCAGTGGGTGGTGTCGGTTTAATATAATGTAGTGGCGCATAAGAGAGTTGCGACACTAATTGAACATGACGTCGGATTTAGTGTCGCTTATAAGCGTCATAAAATGTCTACGTCGCTTTTAAACCGACGTAAACATTTAATGTTGCTTATAACCGACATATATTTTAATAATTTTAAATACTGGCGTCGCTTTAAACAAAAGAGTGTTGCTTTTAAGCGACATAAAGTATTGGTGTCGCTTCTAGGCGACACTAATTAATTTAATAATTTTATAACCCTAAAAAAAATACTATAATAATTATATATATTAATTTAACAATTTTATACCCCTGTTTGGGCCCAAAATAGCAGTTTGGGCCGAGGGAGGTATCACTTTCGGCCCGGGAAGACTACGGCGAGAAAGTCATGGGGGCTTCAGCTCATGGGCTTCTAGGCCTAGATCGGTTAAATCAGAGTGCAAGTCGAGTCCTAATGCAATAGGGACCCTCGACGAGATCAGTAAAACTAGAAGGCGAATCCGGCTCAGTTAAGGATTAGATTCGTAGTCCTAGCAGAGGTAGGACTGATTGAGGTAACGTTAATCCGGAGAAGGAAACCTAGTTCGAATAGGATTAGAACTCGGGCTCGGTGTTCTGCTACTATAAATACAAGACATTCAGCAATGGAAAAGCCCCACAAAAATCAATACAAAATTGCCCTGCGCAAACTCTCACAACTTGAGATCTTTTTCTTTTCCTTTTTCGCTGACACATCTTCCGTTGGCATCAACAGCACTGTGGAAGCAACCGGTGATATCTTAAGTCGGCATAGATAGCTCCGTCACCGTAGAGTCGGTCGGTCTCGCAGTATCTTCCGTTGGCATCAACAGCACTGCGGCGAGAACGGTCGACTGCCTATCCAAGTCTCGGTCGAGAAGGGTTTTCGAATCCTTGTTGGTCGAGGTCATCTCATTAGCCTTCTCGGCGAGGTGAGGTGTTACAGTTATTACATTCGGCACATTGTAAGCCGAATTCGATTCGTGAACTTCGCAAATTAGCAGCCTTGTCTTCAGGCTCGAGAGCCCAAGAGGCCGAGAATTGTTCCTTCCTCGGCCGCAATCGCAAGACACAGAAGTCAGCAGCGCGCTCAACGCAACATCAACAAATTTACTCCTCGGCCGAGCCTCGGCCGACGAGTTGGCACGCCCCGCAATCACCGAAGGACGTAGTTAGCTTAGAATATATTCGGCCTGCGCGCCACGTAGGCTTTGTAATTTCTAGGGTCAACATTTTGGCACGCCCAGTGGGACCCAGTGCTAAACTACGAAGTTCATGCCAATTGAAACACGATCGGTAAAAAAAAAAACAGCTATGGGAAAGTCGACAGCCGATTTACCGAGTCAGAGCATAGGACAGAGTGTGCCACAGGCGCAGAATCCCCTTAGCGTTGGTACACCTGAGTCCACGAGCGCGACTCGCTGAGAGAGAGAACTTAATCTCGGCGGTCAACTCCGTGGTTTAGAGATCCCAAACAGAAACACATGCGTTCTCAATGAAGGGATAATAGAGGAATGTGATGAGGATGGTGGTGAAGGAACAGACCCACCAACGAGGTCGTTCCTCCGAAAGCGACTGGACGAGCAGTCTCGGTCAGTCGAGCAGACGTTCAGTCGAGGCATTGACAAGCTGCAGGACGCGATACTCAGTGCCAATGATCGGCAAACCAAACTGCTCGAAATGCTGGTTAGCCAAGTTGGTGGCAGCAGGCCTTTCGATCTTCGCCAAACTTGCTTACCAGAAAACAACCCGGCACCGATTGTACCGGCCGGGCCTATTCTTGCCCCGCTCAAAACAATTAACTTGGAGAAGGGAGGAGGGTCGAACAGTAGGTCAGACGGGACCGACCAAAGGGTCGAGGCAGCATCTGTTGATATGACCGAAGTTCAGCGGATGATCGACTCGGCTATGAAGAAAGGGCCGAAGTTTCCCAAGTTTATTCATCCATACCCAGCTTATGTGGAGACGTTTGGATACCCGAAGGGCTTCAAGATCCCAGATTTTAGTCTTTTTGCTGGTGAATCGTCCCTGTCTTCGTTGGAGCACGTGGCTCGTTTCACCGCGCAATGTGGAGATGTGAATAGTGATTTCCACAAGTTACGGCTGTTCAATTTTTCATTGACCGGCTCGGCATTTGCCTGGTACATCAATCTCCCGCCTAATTCCGTCCAAAACTGGGAGGAGTTGGTCGAGAAGTTCCACGAGCAATTTTATCGGCCGGGGATGGAGATGTCAGTTTCTTCATTAGCACGGATGGCTCAAGCGTCTGATGAGTCACCAATGGATTATCTTACTAGGTTTAAATCGGCTAGGAATTGGTGCCGAGTGCCCTTACCCGAAGTCGAATTTGTCAGGCTTGCTTTGAATGGTCTTGACGTCGAATACAAAAAGAAATTCTTGGGGGCAAATTTTCGGGATATGTACGAATTGGCCCAGCATGTCGAGCAGTACGATTATTTTCTCCGCGAGGAAAAGACTTCGAAGACTCCAACTCGGGGAATGATTTACAAGAACCCTACTGTCAATTATGCATCAACCGAGGATGAATGTGTTAGTGTGGATGCGGCTGAGATAGTAATAGATAAACCATACATTTGCAAGGCATTAACTCAGGTTGATTCTAGAGAAGCCAAAAGTCGCTCGGCCACTGAAGGAACATCGAAACCGTCAAAGGTTTATACTTTTGATATTACCAAGGCTGACGCAATTTTTGACCAACTGTTATCAGCAAGAATCATTAAGCTTCGGCCTGGTCATAACATTCCTAAGGCCGAGGAGCTTAAAGGAAAGGTGTATTGCAAATACCACAATTCGAGCAAACACACGACAAACAATTGCGTCGTATTTCGTGATAACGTCCAAAGCTGGATTGATAATGGCAAACTGAAGTTCCCCGAGAAGAGGATGAGTGTTGATACTGATCTGTTCCCCACGGCAACAGTAAATATGGTCGACGCGTACCTACCCAAGGACAAAGGGAAAGGCAAGGCTGAAGTGGTTGAGACACAACGCCCGCGGAATCAGAAGGTTCGGCCACGGTTCATGGCCGATTCGCGTTCAAATAAACCATCTGCGGCCTTAACGGGGCCCGCTATTGTCAAATCTTTGACGGAGTATAGCGCCGATGAAGATAGTGGGACAGCGGTTCTGTGCAGGAAATGTAAAGCGAAGGTCGACAGTGAACCAGAAGAGAAACCTTCTTCGCAACCCGTGGCCGTAACTCGGCAAAAGATAGCCAATGAAGACCAACATCATGGGGTTTTTGGGAGGCTCGGTCCTAAAGTACGGATGGAAGAGACACCCCCGGTCAGGCGGCGCCTCGATTTTGATGCTTCATTTTATGACGATGATTACTATAAGCGTAATTCTAGCAGTTCAGGATCATCACGGAATCAAAAGACCTTCAAGCCTCCTGAGCCTAGAGATCAACGTTGGTATACGTACCATTCTTCGAAGGGCGTCTATACCGCGTTGTCCAAATCCCAGAAACGCCGGCATCAACGGATGGATTGCATGGCTCGCCGACAAGCAGCCCAAGAAACTTCGGCCCCTAAGTGGCGACCGAAGGATACAGTTGCCACTAATGAAAAGCGACCACCTCCACCAATTATGACAGAGTTGGCTCAGGGGAAACGGCTGGTCGATCAAGACATCGAGACCATGTTTGAAGAAGCTGATAAGCGGATCAAACTTCTCATTCAACCAGGGGAAATGAAGGCACGTGTTGAACATTTCAGGCAAAAGGCCGAAAGCAAACTATCCCCGATAGCTATACAAGAGCCTTTGGTCAAAATTCGACGGAATTTGCACCCCCCGTTCCTTGGGGAGTCTTTGGAATATATGCGAGAATTTCATAAGGAACATTCGGCCAACGATTTGTATGGTTTGCCGAAGGCATGTCAGGACACCATTGATCTTGTCTTGGCTTGTCCGGATGCTGAGCGGATCATCCAGAAGACCTCAGATCCAGGATTGAAAGCAAGGTTCCAGCACATACGAGAAGCTCGTGTCTTTGGATTTGAAGTTGACCCGTATACCGATATCGATGTCGCTGACCTTCCTTTCTCGCTAGAGGACCTTCAGTATTTACGGTATCACTTTGAAGTATTTTCGGCAGTTTCTCTCTTCGGCCTTACGACCGATGAAATCGCCCGTATTGCCCGTCTTGATGCTTATCTCGACACTAGGGATGCTCGGCTACACTACCAGGAGCAGGTTCAGGACTTGACCCCAAGCTCATTGTCAATCTCGACCTTACCTGAGGCGGTCACGCGGAGCCAACAAGTGGCCGAAGCAGCTCCGCCGGGTGACATTGTTGAAGGGACGGAAGAATCTCGTTGTCCGACTCTGACGACAACCAAGTCCGTAGTCGCTAACCAACCGAACGAGGAGGGTCTCGACCAGATGGGCCCGTCCGTCCTGGATAACATGGAAATTAGTATGGTTCATGTATTACCTGCCGATTTTCAATCAAGCACGGCTCAACCAAATTTCCTCGATGGAGATGTGGTTGTCGATGAACCTGGCCATGTTGATTTTATATCGATTGCTGAAGGCGAGTCAACAGCAAGAGATGATAGCCTAAAGGCCGCTTTGGCCGAATTGTTCCCTCGTTTATCATCGGCCAAGCTTCACCATTTAAAGCCATTGTATGTAACGGCACACATCGAGGGATATCCGGTTTCTAAGGTTTTTGTCGATTGTGGAGCTACTGTCAATATCATGCCCCTGAACATCATGAAGGCCTTACGCCGTTCCAATGACGAACTTATTCCGTCAGGGATCACAATGAGCAGTTTTGTCGGCGACAAGTCCCACACCAAAGGTGTGCTTCCGTTAACTGTGAATATTACCGGTCGCACCCATATGACCGCCTTTTTTGTGGTTGATTCCAAAACCGAGTATAATGCATTGCTCGGCCGAGATTGGATTCATCAAACCAGCTGTATTCCTTCCTCATTGTACCAAGTGCTTGTCTTTTGGGACGGCAAATCGGTCACTGTTCATCCGGCCGATAGCCAGCCCTTCGAAGCCAACATGATTCAAGCACGGTATTATGACGATCACGTCGGCTATATTACGTTGCAAGGCTTCAATGAAGAAGGACGGCCGACTCGGATTTCCGTTCAGAAAGCTATCGAGGTTGGCGCCGAGACTGTCCAGCAGGATTCGGCGAGACTCGGATTAGCTAACTTTCTCCCCGAAACCGATGTTTGACGCCGATCGGGAAGCACGTAGGGCCGCGGTTTCATCTACTATGGAACGACTGCTGGCCCATTGGTATACGATATCCAAACAACCAAATTCGGGTGTCAACCTCGTCGAGTTCCTTGCTGAGGGAGATAATGGGCCTGTATTATCTTTTGATAAAATTCGAGCCGCCCCGACCAAGCTCGAAGATCATCGGCCCCTTGTCAAGGACCCTTTGGAAGAGATTAATGTTGGGACGGTCGATGACCCACGACTTTTGTTTATTAGTGCGTTACTTCCTCAACAAATGAAGGACGAGTTGCGGGCTTTGCTTACGGAATTCAAAGATTGTTTTGCTTGGAGTTATCATGAAATGCCCGGCTTAGATCGTGCTTTGGTCGAGCATGAATTACGTATTAAGCCCGGATTCAAGCCTTTCCGTCAGCCACCTCGTCGATTCTCGACCGAAGTACAACTCAGTGTTAAGGACGAATTAGTTCGGCTTTTGAAAGCCGGGTTCATTCGGACAGCTCGATATGTCGAATGGTTGGCGAATATTGTTCCTGTATTAAAGAAAAGTGGTGCACTGCGCATCTGTACCGATTTTCGCAATCTGAATCTGGCAACGCCCAAAGATGAGTATACAATGCCGATTTCAGATCTGTTAATCGATGCCGCGGCGAATCATGCGATCTTATCTTTTCTGGATGGACATGCCGGATATAACCAAATATTTATTGCCGAAGCCGATGTGCACAAAACTGCTTTCCGGTGCCCGGGGGCACTCGGCACTTACGAATGGGTTGTCATGCCATTCGGCCTCAAGAATGCCGGCGCCACGTACCAACGGGCGATGAACACCATCTTCCATGATTTAATTGGCACCATCGTCGAAGTTTATATCGACGATGTTGTCGTCAAATCTAAACGCCGACAGACACATCTGGACGATCTCCGACAGGCTTTTCTCCGTATGCGTCAGCACAACCTCAAGATGAATCCTGCCAAGTGTGCCTTCGGTGTATCGGCCGGGAATTTTCTTGGTTTCCTCGTACATCATCGTGGGATTGAAGTCGATGAGAACAAGGCACGCGCAATCATCACCGCCCCACCCCCAACAACGAAGAAACAATTACAGTCCTTACTCGGCCAGATCAATTTTTTACGCCGATTTATTGCTAATTCGACAGGTAAAATGAAAGCCTTTTCCACACTTTTGAAGCTCAAGGACTCCGATAAGTTCATGTGGAATGAGGAGCACCAGGCGGCGTTCACACAGATCAAGGTTTCCCTTACAAACCCACATGTCCTGGTCCCTCCTCAGCGCGGTAAGCCTCTCAAGCTGTACATTTCGGCGGCCGCCGAGTCCATCGGTTGCCTCCTCGCGCAAGACAATGATGCCGGCCGGGAACAGGCTATCTTCTACCTCAGCCGTAATCTGAGTCCTCCGGAGATCAATTATTCCGCCGTTGAGAAGCTCTGTCTCGCCGTGTTCTTCGCTGCATCCAAGCTTAGGCATTACATGCTCCCGTCGGTCACCCAAGTCATTGCCCAGACCGACGTTATCCGGTACATGCTTACCCGGCCAATTGTGAAGGGCCGAATTGGGAAATGGACGATGGCGTTGTCCGAGTTTAGTTTGCAATACGTGCCGCAAAAAGCTGTGAAGGGACAGGCGTTGGCCGATTTCCTTGCCCAGCACCCTTCGCCTTATGATTTCGGGGGTGCTGATGTTGAGATTGGCATGGTGGTGACCCGCGACAACTATTGGACGATGTATTTCGATGGTTCCAGTACTTCGTCCTCGGCCGGTGCAGGCATCGTCATTCAGTCTCCTCACAACGATCGTTGGTATTTTTCGCTCAAATTGGATTTTGACTGTACCAATAATCAGGCCGAGTACGAGGCTCTGGTCATTGGTCTAGGCCTCCTTCTTGACCTACATGCCACTCGTGTCCTCGTCCTCAGGGATTCTGAACTAGTAATTAACCAAATTAATGGGTCTTTTCGCTGCATGAGTTGTACTCTGGCGCCTTACCACATGATCGCCAGCTATTTGGCCGAGTCCTTTGACGGCATTACATTCGAGCATATTTCTCGGGTTCATAATACCGACGCAGACGAGTTGGCTCAAATCGCCTCCGGTGCACAACTCCTGGGGGGCAAGCTAGGCCGGGAGATACCAATATTACAACAATTATACCCGGCCTTGGTTGATCAGCAAATCCTCCGTCGAGACAATGTGATACGCACCAGGGTCATGTCCTTGCCTTCGTTGTTGGATCGGCAGGACCAGGACTCTATAGAAATTTGCGCGGCCGAGGCAGTACCAGATGATTGGAGAAAGCCCATTATGCAGTACCTTGACAATCCTAACGGAAAACACAGTCGCAGGACACGGGCTCACGCCACGAACTATGTCACGTACCAGAGCGAGTTGTACCGAAAGGGCGAAGATGATTTGTTATTGCTATGCCTCGGCCCTCAAGAGAGTGCTCGAGCGATCGCAGAGGTTCATGAAGGGGTATGCGGAGCTCACCAGTCTGGACGAAAAATGCGATGGCTACTCCGACGACACGGTTATTTTTGGCCGAGAATACTGAAAGATTGTATCGAGTTTGCACGAGGATGCGTGCAGTGCCAAATCCATGGGCCTATACAAAGGGTCCCGGCCGAATCGCTACATTCGGTCATTAAGCCGTGGCCGTTTAGAGGATGGGCCATGGACGTAATCGGCAAAATCACGCCGACTTCTGGAGCTGCTAAGCATGCATGGATAATAGTCGCAACTGATTACTTTACTAAGTGGGTCGAAGCAAAATCATATGCCGAATTAACGTCTAAAGAAGTTTGCGATTTCGTGGAGGAACACATTGTGACCCGGTTCGGTGTGCCAGAAACGATCATAACCGACAATGGAACAATCTTCACAGCCGAAAGGTTTAAGGAATACACGGCCAATTTGAAAATTCGGCTGGAACAGTCCACACCGTATTATCCACAGGCGAATGGGCAGGCCGAGGCAAGTAATAAAGTGTTGATTGGCATCCTCGAAAAAATAATAAAAGAGAGGCCTGGCATGTGGCATTTGAAGTTGAACGAGGCATTATGGGCATACCGAACGTCGTCCCGATCGGCGACTGCAACAACCCCGTACGCATTGACTTACGGACACGATGCGGTGCTACCAGTCGAGTTGAGCATAAATTCGTTGCGATTAATTGAACAAAGTAGTTTGTTTAGCACCGAATATAACCAGTCCATGAGACAGGAACTAGAAGATTTGGAAGAAGCGCGACTTGACGCTTATAACTTACTGGTGGCACAGAAACAGATTGCCGAGCGAGCCTATAACCAAAAGGTACGACAGAAAACGTTCGGCGAGGGTGAATTGGTGTGGCAAACGGTGTTGCCCGTAGGAATAAAAGATCCTAGGTTCGGCAAGTGGTCGCCGAATTGGGAAGGGCCGTTCATTGTGCATAAGGTATACGGTAAAGGGGCGTATCATCTTAAAGACCGGACTGGAGTAGTTCACAAATTACCAATTAATGGGAAGTTCTTGAAGAAGTACTATCCGGTCACATGGGAAATGCGTGAATAAAAAGTTTGTTGTAGGAAAAGTCATTCCATTAAAATTGACAGGTATTACAAAAATGAGTAGGTCTAATACATTCAAGGAGACGAGGGAAGAAGAGTGCTGAGCAGAGCTTTCAATTCCAACCACCGCACGTCGGCCATGATGACTTCGGCTTGCCGATTCTTTTTGTCTAGCCTCAGGCGCTCGACCCGTTTTTTGGCCGCCGCATACTCAGTTAGGCGATCCTTCCCGCCTGACTCGAAGTCCCTCGCAAGTTCAGAAGCAATGACCGACCGGCGTTTTGTTAGTTCGGCCATCTGACGGTCGAGCTCGGCTAACGCTTCTCCTTTTGCCCGTAGATCGTCAATCTTCGGACGGAGGGTGTCTTGAACGGCCGTGGCGGCTTGCAGGTCCTGTTCGGCCTTCAGAGCAGTCTGGAAGATGCCAAATGTCTCCCGAACGCGCTCCAAAGCAGACGATGCCCGAACAATGGCATCTCCGCTTAGGCGACCGTCGGCCCCAAGGTCGTTCAGACACACGCCGAGCAGATCAAGACCGTTGCGCTCAAGTACTTGCGATGAAGAGAGCGACAGGACTTCTCGCAACTGGGTTAGGGCGCTTGGATCGGCAGCCTTAGTTGGAGCGGCCGAAGGGCCGGACTCTGCAGTCGTACTGGAGAGGAGAGCTTTGAATTCAACCTCCCATGAAGCCTGCACGAATAAACAAGGTTAAGCTTAAAGGAAGTCATGACAAGAATAGCAAGAAAGTGTCGTTTTTTAACCTGCTGAGAGGAGACCTCGGCCATGTCCCCAGGGTCGTTGCTCGAACCTAAAGAACTCAATGGCCGAGCCCAGTGTCTCAGATTGCTTCTCACTTCACGAGGCCGATGGAGGTTATCTACGTTTGATGGCCACTGAGGCGGCCAGGAAATATAGATAACGCCCTTCGGCGCATAGAATTGGCGGTGAAAAGAATGTACAGGCACCTGACATTTAGTTTTTCCTTGTTTAGAATTCTAAAGCAGAAAAGCAATCAGGAGGAAAATTGAAGGTACTTACAAAAGCCGAGGTAACCTCTTGTGGAGGGATGTGGAAGCCTTGGTCTTGAGGATGGATCGGCGATTCCGCCGTGGCCTCGGGTTCCTCGAGCAGGCGTTTGCCACGGTCGGCTGCCGATGGGCCGATTGGCGCAGCTGCTTCAGTGGAGGCAGGGACGTCCTGGTCTTGAGAAGGAACGAGAGGTTCGGCCGCCGGGGTCGGTTCCTCGACCGTGCGCTTGCCACGATTAGCCGAGGAGGGGCCGGGTTGAACCGCCATCTCGGATACTGGAGGAGTTCGTTGACGAGTAGGAGGACGACGCGCCAGCGGGACCTCGTCGCTCCCCTCACTCTCTTCCAGTACGAAGACCGTGGGCTTTGGATTCTTGGGAGAGGTTTCCTCAGTCGTAGGAACCGCCTGGTGTGAGACAGGTGCCTTCTCGACAGAGGGAGGTACGACTGATTCGCCGGCCACAGAAGCAGGCCGCGCTGGGATCGTCTCTATGGCCGAAGCCGGCTGTTTCTTGACCCCAGAATGGCCGGCGGCGGGAGAAGGGGAAGCACTGGGAGTCGTCGTGTGGCTGGAAATAACGTGGATCTCCCGTGCACCTTTCTTCGCCAGTTGCTTGACCCGCTTGGCAGGCGGGGAAGGCTCGATAGCCGGCCCGGCCTCTTGGCGAGGCCGTTTGGTCAGCCCGGCCCTACCAGCAGGTTTGTCCTTTTTGGCCACGACCGATTTTTTCCCGGCCATAGCAGCGGCAACTACCTCTGTCTTTCTCAAAGGCCGACTACCTAAAAGGATAAAGACAATTCAGTAAGGCGTACAATAGGCAAGGTTGAAGAAAAAGGGGGAATTGAACAACTACCTTGAGAATGGGGGGCCGGGGCTTTCTTAGGTCGGTTACCGAAGAGCCTGCTTAGTACATCCTCGACCGGCGCACCGAAGAACTCTTGAGTGTAATTTTCCCACCACTCACCGAAGGTGTCAGTGCAATGGGTTTCTGGGGTGGCCGGTCGTAGGCGAAATCTTTGGCAGTACTCTTGAAACTCCTTCGCGGCAGTCCTGCACTCGTTCTCTGAAGAGCGAGGCTCGCGTCCGCGGCTCAATACTGTGCGGGAAGAGAGAAGGGGGACGGGACAGCCCTGAAGATAGCCGAGCTGACGGGCAAGGAAGTTCGGATGGTACACTTCCCACCCCGACCGTTTCCCGTCGCAGCCGAGAGGAAGGTCGCGAGCAAGCACGAACGACCCCCAGGTTCGGCGAAGAGCGGCGTCCTCCTCTGCCGCCCACGTAGAGGTAGGCAGTTTGATGGAGGGGGGGTAATCACGACGACGACAAATCAGGAATTCGTCGCTTGTGAGATCGTCAAGGGCAAAGAGGTACCTAAACACCTCTTCGGCCTGATGAGGAGGCGTTGGTCGGGAGGCTAGCTGAGGACCAAGAGCCTCTGTTGCTAAGAAATCAGCTATAGCCGGCCGAAGGGAGGCGAAGTACACCTGCAACCAGAGCTGGAAGACCCAGAGAGGGCCATTCTGGTGGGGGTCCACCGTGTGGAGAGTCGCCTCGGCCAGGCAACGGAAGAGGTGGGCAAGAATATTAGAACTCAGCGCCAGGACGCGACCACTGGCCAGGGCTTCGGCCACTGGCATATTCTCGACCAAACATTTGTTTGATTTGGTACAACAAATGTATTTATTGTACCAGTAGAAGAGGAAGGCTTCATGCTCTCCTTCTCGCAGGTCATCTTCCCCTCGACCGGCGAAGTGAAGGTAGAGGGTGTTGTAGTTGAGAAAGTTCTTGTGGAGCTTCTGTATTTCATCCCTCGATGGGATGTGACCGTCACTATTCAGGGTCTCGAAGGCTCGACGGTCGAAGAGCGTCTTCAGATCGATATTCGACGGGTGCCCGGAGAGGGTCGCGTCGATAGGGATCCCGGTGGCCGAGGTCCCCAAAATGGCGGTGATGTCCAGGATGGTGGGACCAATGGGACCAAGGGGAAGGACCATTGTGTTGGTGGCTGAGCACCAGAAGCATAGAGCGGCTAGGAGCAGCTCCTTGTCAGGGACAATGTCCATCGACGAAAGGAGGATGGCGTCGTAGATGCCCAGGATTTTCCATTTTTCGCCGAAGAGCCGTTCCATTCGGACAACCCAGGTCGCCCAGGTGGTGGTCGTCGAGGGCCAGGAGCCTTGGGGCTTTGCCGCCTCCCATCTCGACCATTCAAACCCTTGGAGCAAGGGTGTAAGGCAGTGTTCCTGGAGAAGACCAGTGATGGTCGGCGGGATTGTTGCCTTGAAGAGAGGACCCAGGATTTGGTGGACGGTGCTCATGTCGTTCTCGAACCGTATATTCTTGATCGAGCTCCGATCAAGGATCTTCTGATGCTGGTCGCATTCCCGGGAAAGCTTGGAGATGAAGGAGGCCATTGTAAAAGCACAGCGTAAGGAGGTTTTCTGGGTTGGGGATTTGAGGACGAAAGCTTGGAATGGAGGAATGCACTTGAGAGCAAGAGTAGGGGATTTCAGGAAGTTTGAGAACGTAAAGTACAAATGAGGAAATTTCGGTATTTATAGAGTAATGGGAGGAAGAGCAATCGTTCGAAATTCAAAACAAAGGGCAAAATCGACCGGAGGAATCGTTGATCATGATGAGCATTTGGGGAATGCGGTTGAGAAGACCGACGGTTTTAGGTTTTGGGGGCGCACGATCGCGTGTGACGGAGAAGTTAATGACGAAAGACGGTTCGACACCTGCACGATGACAGGAGGGCTCACGGACTGATGAAATGGCTCGCGGATTGAGATAGTGGTCATAATGGCGAGACGGTTCGGGCAGGCGCACGCTTCAGACGTCATTATCGGGGATTGGCCATGTTAGGGGACGCCACGTGGCGAGTGGTTTAGCAGGATCAAGATCGTGCGATCATGTTCAATAAATGCGCCTTGGAACTCGGGTATTGGGATCCTGAGTGGTAGATTCGCTTCTTCAAGGCCGAAACTCGGCCGAAGGTTTCAGGCCGAGGACCTCAAAAGCGAGGGGGCAATGTTTAGGCCCAAAATAGCAGTTTGGGCCGAGGGAGGTATCACTTTCGGCCCGGGAAGACTACGGCGAGAAAGTCATGGGGGCTTCAGCTCATGGGCTTCTAGGCCTAGATCGGTTAAATCAGAGTGCAAGTCGAGTCCTAATGCAATAGGGACCCTCGACGAGATCAGTAAAACTAGAAGGCGAATCCGGCTCAGTTAAGGACTAGATTCGTAGTCCTAGCAGAGGTAGGACTGATTGAGGTAACGTTAATCCGGAGAAGGAAACCTAGTTCGAATAGGATTAGAACTCGGGCTCGGTGTTCTGCTACTATAAATACAAGACATTCAGCAATGGAAAAGCCCCACAAAAATCAATACAAAATTGCCCTGCGCAAACTCTCACAACTTGAGATCTTTTTCTTTTCCTTTTTCGCTGACACATCTTCCGTTGGCATCAACAGCACTGTGGAAGCAACCGGTGATATCTTAAGTCGGCATAGATAGCTCCGTCACCGTAGAGTCGGTCGGTCTCGCAGTATCTTCCGTTGGCATCAACAGCACTGCGGCGAGAACGGTCGACTGCCTATCCAAGTCTCGGTCGAGAAGGGTTTTCGAATCCTTGTTGGTCGAGGTCATCTCATTAGCCTTCTCGGCGAGGTGAGGTGTTACAGTTATTACATTCGGCACATTGTAAGCCGAATTCGGTTCGTGAACTTCGCAAATTAGCAGCCTTGTCTTCAGGCTCGAGAGCCCAAGAGGCCGAGAATTGTTCCTTCCTCGGCCGCAATCGCAAGACACAGAAGTCAGCAGTGCGCTCAACGCAACATCAACAAATTTACTCCTCGGCCGAGCCTCGGCCGACGAGTTGGCACGCCCCGCAATCACCGAAGGACGTAGTTAGCTTAGAATATATTCGGCCTGCGCGCCACGTAGGCTTTGTAATTTCTAGGGTCAACAACCCCTAAAAATAATAATAATTATATATATATATTAAATTAAATACTAAAAATTGGTGACCATTGGATCGGCTTAAATATACATATCATTCAATTTCTTAAGTGTTATACGTACAAAATAAATAAATTTAAATGTACTTAATAAATATAATATATATATATATATACACACACCATTGAACTTGATGGGATACGAATTTTGAAACTAATTTTAACGATAAAACCGTCAAACTTGTTTGTATATGCTTCAAGATCGCATCAGCAAAAAATCGCAAAAAACAAACATTCAAAGATCAAGTAACGAGACAAAATTTTTTGACGGTTATGAACGAAAAATCACGATTTAACAGTTATTTTAACTCTGATTTTGATGGGATATGCATTCTACGAAACTAATTTCAACGATTTAACCGTCAAACTTATTTTAATTTGTTTTTGTTGTTATTTTGATAACTTTGATAGCTTTTTGTATATTTATTCAAATTAATTAATTTTGTCGCTTGAATTGGTATGAGAAAATGGAAATAAATAATATTTATAAGCCTTTATGTTAAATTAACAATATTAAATATAACATAAACTTATAATATTTAGTAATATAAGAATATATTATGTTAAATTAATTTGTTTTGCACTCTAGATATTCAAAATAAACTAGGCGGGAACTTTCCCTCTTGTCAGTAGTGGTGTCGGTTTAAACCGACACCAAGTGAAACTAAACTGACGCAAAGCCACCTCATTAAAGCTTGTCAGACCATGGTGTCGGTTTTAACCGACACCAAGGAAACCGACACCAAGGTTTATTAAAGCGACGCTTATTAATTTCAAAAAACTATGTCAGAAGAGTTGATTGATGTAATGCGAGTCAGTGGTGGTGTCGGTTTAAACCGACACCAGTTTATGTTTAATAAATTTTGTCAGAAAGTGGTTGATAAAGAATGTCAGAAGTTAGTGTCGATTTAAACCGACACCAACTCTCACTTATTACGACGCCACATTGTTTTAATGCGACGTGAGGGTCCTTAATGTCGGTTTTAACCGACACCAACTCTGCATCCGTACTTAAACCTCTTATTCCCCCATTTCGCTGTGCATTCATTTGAGTTTCAGTTTCAACCTCCATTTCTTCTCCCTTCTCAGTTTTTAGTGCAGAACATGCGTGCCTAGTCCCTTTTCTGTCTTTCAAGAATCGGATTTCCAATCTTTACTGATAAAATATTTGTTGCTTGTTTTTCCAGTCTAGCAGTGATGAAGAAGGTGGAGAGAAGAAAAAGAAGGGACTTAAGGGTAAAATCAAGGAGAAGATATCAAGTAACAAGGAAGAGGGAGATGCTTGCCACGCATTTGTTCCAGCGAAGAATGGACACGCTGATGAGAAGGGATTTGTAGAGAAAATCAAAGACAAGCTTCCGGGACAGCACAAGGAGGCCGAACATGTTGCTGAGGAGAAGGGATTCGTCGAGAAAATCAAGGAAAAGCTTCCGGGAGAGAACAAGGTGGCTGAACATCATGCTCCTGCAGAGTATCATGCTCCGGATGGGCATTCCCACGACAGCGAGGCAAAGAAAGGGATCTTGGAGAAGATTAAGGACAAGCTCCCTGGGAGTCACAAGACTGAAGAGTAGAAGCACAAGGAGAATTAGCATTAATCAGTTAAACTTCTGCCTGCAAATCTTCTCTTTCCTATATATTACCTTCTCTCTCGTATTTCCTTAATAATTCTTTATTTAAGCTCTTAAGCAAGGACATTCTATTTTCGGGATGTAATCCAAAACCATTCATGACACACCCTAACCTGAAGATTAGGACGTGCTGGCCGTCACGTGAGCGTGACGTAACCATAAGTGCAGGCGGAAACGATAATATAACAAAATACGAACCAACAAAAATCCACTAATTGCAGTTATTAACAACCTAGCGTTCTAAGTGCATAAGAGTGTACTAAACACACATAAACAGAGTATAAGCGTCTAGGTGCAGTGAAGTAGGACCATAACTAATTTACAACACCCTCGGGTGAATCCTACATTTATTTAGTCTGTCAGAATGCCGAAGAAGTCCTCGTAGGCCACCAACGTCTCAACTAGAACCTGGAGGGGCGCAAAACAGAAAACGTGAGTGGGCGAAAATAAAGCTTTTCCAAATCATTTCATAAATCCACATTTATAACCCCTCTTTGAAAACCTGTATACTTTCCCAGAAAAATAGTATATAAGCATATATATCTCAACCATCTCAATCATCAATCTCATAACAGATTCAATAGAAAATGTGCCATGTCAAATTCAACAGTTTAGTATGAATGCATTAACATAAATCAGGTGGAAGAAAATAATCAACCGGAGACCCTACAATGGTCCTCTGGAAACGTCTCACCTATATGTGAAACAACTATTTTAACATTATTTTAGGCACATAACCAAAACTATGTAATAACTTCTCATACGTTGCTCAATTAAGGTGTTTGAACATACCATCGTGACCTACTCAACCCTACAAACGTCCCCATATGTTTAGAATAATTTTTCAACGTCCCACGCGCCCTCACGCGCCGGTCAAGGCACGGCCATACACGCGGCCACGCGTAGGCACGTGTCTAGCACGTTGGACGGAATCCCTAACGGCGTTAGGGAATATTCCGTTAAATAATAGCATATACCGTTATCTTTACCTGACGCCGTTAGCATATTCTGTCAAAATTGACGGAATATTCTCCTTCTCCATCCTTGATTCGCCGGAGTTCGGCGCCAGTCACCACTGCATTCGCTGGAAACTGGAAAACTGAAAAACTTCAATATCTCTTCCATTTCAACACCAAAATTCATGAAATTTGTACCAAAATGAAGTTCTCAACTAGGAGAACATTATCTTACCACTTTGGAGTCCTAGAACCAACGAAATTTGGCCGGAAAATTTTCGTGAAAATCGGCTAAGCTTGCAACTCGATGAACTCGAGTGAACCGACGTCCAAAACCTTCCAAAATTCCTCTAACAACTTCGTAAAGTTGTTTTAAGACTCTCTTGTAGCTTAAAAACCCCGCGAAACACTCGCAATCAAGCTCGACCAATAGGACACCTTGTCGGAGCTCATAGGTTCTCGAGTTCCCGAAGTCCACACGTCAAACTAATGGTGTGGTTAGACTCCCGAGCTTGCAAGGAACTCGAAGGTAACTTCCACTAGCTCGATCTGCAACGGTTTAAAGGGATTTAGGCTGGTTTCAGGTGTACGGAAATAGAGAGAGGGTTCGATAACGAGGGAGAGAAAACGGGAAAGGTTGCACGTGAGAGTGTATGTGTGTGTGTGGTGGTTCGGATTGGGCACACACCTAAAATCACTAAGTTCTAATTGGGCTATCCCAACTTGGTCCTAACAACCCTACAATTTCAATTGGATCCCAAAACTTAGGAAATAAGATAATTTGTCCATTTTTCTTAGCTCATTTATACATTCGCCACCCAACGCTCAAGGGTAAAATCGTCATTTCCACGCTTTCGGGGATATGATACATATAAGTTCAAGACGGGTCGTCACAAGATCCATGATAAATGATAAGAGGAAAAATTGGGTGGGATGACATGCATGGTATACAGCAATAATTGATACGTGTATATAGTTTCTGGGTGAAAAATAGTGTGTTCAGAATTGAACCTCACAGTTTTAGTTAAATAGATAAAACCACCAGACCTTTTCAACAATGGTAGTGCTTTAGTCATTAGATCCTAGAATTTAAATGCTTAAACAAGTATTGAAAATGAGTTAGAATTAGCCTATGTCTAGTACTCGATTCCCTTCTAAGGTAATATAAATAAATAATGATAAACAAGAATTGGAACCTAGAATTTAAATCCTTAAACAAGGACTGGAAACAAATTCCTTTAGTTTATGGTTCAATGATTACACGTTTGATGTTAATATTACATACATTTTAGTCCAAGCCAAAAAGAACTAAAACTTCCGAGCTCCCTCGGCCTAAACCCCCGCTCTCTTACTCCACAACTTCAATGTCGTTCTTCAAACTAACGTGACACATTAATTAACATACTTTTAAATAGTGAGTTGATTTTTTCCACAATTGTTGAGATTTGATTAATTCAACTTTTACACCCCATCAAAATCCTCATCCTCCGAGTGCTAAACAGGATTCCAAAGTGAAATTTTCATTATTCTAGTTGCGAACCATCAACTATCGTTTCCCCCAAAATACTTAAAATGATCATGAAGAATTGCATGAAATTATGAAACTGAACTTTCAGAAGAGCATAAATTTTAAAGCTGATCTTGCATAAGTGTAGACAATTTTGAAATTGATTTTGCAATAGTGTATGAATTGTGAAATTGATTTTGCGGAAGTGCAGAAAACTTGAAACTAGTATTCCATAAGCGTTGTGAAACTGATCTTGTAAAAGTGTAAAAAATTAGTTTTTATATACTTTGAAGTTTTTATAGATGGTGTCAGTTTGTATTTTGGCTATCGTGGGCATGGCAGGAATTTTAAACTTTTGGTTCGTTTATTTTTGGACTGAGTTCGTTGGAGTTCGGATTTTTGTCTCTGTTTGAAATGATTCAAAACTAACGAAGTTATGTAAAATGTATTTTGTACTAAGCTGTTGCCGCTGCATTGCAGAGGTATTGCCCATAGATTTCATTTACGCAATAGTAGGTAAATGTAAATAGATAGTTTTTAATAAGTTCAGCTTCACGGAAGGTGCCTTTACAAAAAGGAACAACCAAAGACTAAATTATTTGCACAAGAACTGCTCGGAAAGGAAGCTTAAGTGCAGCTTCATCGAAGGTGCTCTTACAAAAACTATGAAAAACATATATAATACCTACAAGGCTGAATTTTCCAATTGGTCTTAATTTTCTAGCTATAATTCTGGAGTTTCTAGGTAGCTATGAATCTGTAATAAAGTTGTCGACAAGGTCAATTCTTTCTTATCTTTATGTCTTTGTAAATGACAATACAAGTGACAAACAATGACTTGGACTTGCCTAGTTATTATCCTTTTGGTCACTGCCTAATTCCACCACCGAAAATAATTTTCTTTACAGGCAAACCGCGGAAAAAAACGTCATTCTTTCAGTTCTATAGTCATTTTTCCTTACCTGTCACTTGCTATCTCTCACTATTGTAAAAACTTTTCCCCTGGGTTTTTTTATGAGTCCCTTGCATGTAAATTGTTCGTAGTTACCTACGGATATTCACACAATTTTTTTTTTATTTTTCCTACACATTTTTAATTTTCGATCGTCTAATTAAATGAATTGAAGAAGATCAGATGATAGAAATTAACAAAAGATGTATAAGAAGTAAAAATAAGTTTTTGAATAACACACCCCCTTTTTTTTTTCATTTACTAATTTTTATGTACGTGATCACAGGACCACAATATGGGTGTCAAACAGTGTCCGCCAATCAAAGTCAACGACACGCACGTGTCCAAGAGTGGCGACGAAGTGTTGTATTTGTTTTTGTATCTGATACGTGATACACTAGAGTATTGAAGTGTTTGCGCGTGCAACTTAGCACATAACTAAAGTAGTAGTAATAATGCTTTCTTTGAAGCTGCTTTGCGCGTCTCTCATCTGTCGCTGTAGGAATCATTATCGATTAGGATTAGCAGTGTCATGTGTGTCGTTCCATTCGCTTGGAAATTCTTTAGTTAACTCCATACACCACGGCAGTCATGGAAGCCTAATGTACCGAGACTGCAGGCGGACTTTTATTCGTTCGTGCAAGACCTGTAGAGGCACAGGAATTGGGAGGCATGGTTAAGTTCTCTTCTTTCAACATCTGAACCACCACTTTAATGGATGGACGATCTAGATCCACTGGGTTCCATTGGATGCACCAGAGATGAGCGATGCCACTTAAGAAGAAGATAAAATTATAGAAAAGCAAGTTATAAGAGCATCTCCAAGAAAATTTGTAAAATGTCTTCAACTTGGCATGTTACAACTTCAAATTCAATTTGAAATTGGCATGCCACCTACTTAGGCACTCAACGTGGTAAATTTTTATGCACTTATCGTATGTTGGTTTAAGTAGTGTTACGTGACTAATATTATAACACTCTTTTATGTCAATAATCTAAGAGATATTTTTTTTTGTTTTTACAACACTCATTTACGTGATTAATGTTATAACACGCTTTTAAATGACTTATGTGGAAAAATATATAACTAGACGAAAAATTAAATTTGCTTGTGGGGTTTAATAAAGTCATAGACAAAACACGATATAGCTTAAGGTGAAAGCTCGTGGACCCAATGTAGAACTCATATAAGTGAAAGCTGAAAAGCTGACTGTGCCACATGCGCTTAGGCAAGTGGCTGAATTATTTGCCTTGTACTAGACAGGAAATTCGAGTCTATTAGAAATTGAGTTATTTACTTGAAAAAAGAAGGAATTGACTGATTTATTTTTTTATTGACTTGCATACTTTAGGGGGTCAATAATGATGGAAGAGCATCCTCTCCTGAGCATTGTATGGGGATCCTCATGACCAGGCCATCTGGGCCGTTAAAATTTAATCTAACGGTTGCAATTATTATAATTTTTAGAGAGTCTCTGTTTGGAGCCGTTGGATTAAATTTGAACGGTCCGGATGACCTGATCATGAGGATCCCCATACAATGCTCAGGAGAGGATCCTCTTCCAATAATGATGGCTGTGCGCCTTGCAGGTCAATGGTAAGAGCCCACTTCACTTGGACATCTTTGTTTTGAGTGGAAGACCAACTTGTAGACTTTGGAGCTAAACCTCATGGAAAGCTAAAGAAGAACTACGATCTAGACTTTGAACAAAATTCAATGGTTCCCTCTTTTTTTTTTTTTTTTATTGTAGGCGATATTTTATTTTATTTTATTTTAATTGTAAGCGATATTTTATAGTAATTCTACAATAAAAAAAAGAAAAATTTACACCTGAGTTGAAAAAGAAGACCTTAATTACGAGAATAATCCAACGCTTGTCAATAGTTTCCTTTCTAGTAGTTTATTTTTTTCTCATATATATCAATGTGTAATCAACAATATCTTATTTGATTTTGGTAGAGTTACGAATTAAACTCGTATTTCAACATTTTGGAAGAGATGTGACTTGACCAATCTCTCTAGTTGGTAATGTAACTCATCCTAAATTGATTATTGTTCAAGAAAAAGGGAATTATCACTAATAATTCATCATTCCAATCTCACAAAGTTGCGGAATTATTGCTCTCAGTATGTAAAAGTACTGATAAAAAATAAAAAAGTTACAAAACATATTGATTTGAATGGGAAACTGAGAACCTAGAAACTTTGAAGGATCATAACTAAGCAAGTATGATGACAATATGTCTATCGAAGCTAGTTAAGAACTGTGGAGCAAAAACTTGAGGAAAGATTTTTGCATAAAAGTTTTGTGGAAAAGTGATGCATATTGGCCAGCCATTGGTTTCAAGTGAAAACCAAGCAATCAAACAAACCTCGAATGTACTTACGTAGTCAGACAAACACCTCGAGCTATCGAGCGCATATGGTACTTAGGTACTATGGTTACACTTCTCAGGAGTCCTTAGTAACATACATAAGTGTGTGCACACATATCTATCTATAAGTAGATATGTTACTCTAATTCAGCAATAGCTTCTAACTGAATGTTTAGATTTCTTGCAGGTGTAGTTGCATTTGTTCGTGCAGGACCTGTAGATGCAAAAGAATTGGGAGGCATGGTTAAGTTTTCTCCTGCTTCCAGCATTTGAACAACTTCTTTCATGGAAGGACGACCCGCTGGGTGCCACTGGATGCACCAGAGCCCTACAATTGCGAGTTTCTTTGGTGTTTTACCATCTCCTTCCTCCCCAAGATGGATCCGTAGGTCATCTCCTTCTTCTAGAAGATTATAGATCCATTCCGGATAGTAAATTTCAGTTGGGATTGCTGAGGTTGAATCAATATTCTTCCTTCCCCCTACCATCTCAAGCAGCAGCATTCCAAAACTGTAGACGTCCGACTTAGAGGACACATTTCCAAAGTTCCTGGAGAACACTTCAGGTGCAATGTAGCCCATGGTCCCTCTAGCTGTAGTCATGGACACTATGCTTTGATCCTTAGAACACAACTTGGCCAAACCAAAATCAGAAATTTTTGGAGTGAAATTGTCGTCTAATAAACATTATGAGGCTTGATGTCGAAATGGAGGATTCGTTGATCACATTCCTGATGAAGATAATAAATTCCCTTGGCTACAGCAAGAGCAATATCTTGCAACTTGTCCCAACCAAGAAAACGATTGTTATTGTCCGCCGATGAAATGAAATCGTGCAGTGAACCATTGGCGAAGAACTCATAAACGAGGGCTCTGCTAAACCCATCAGCACAGAAACCAACCAAACGAACCACGTTGACATGGTGGATACTTCCCATCAGTCCAACTTCCTTTATGAAATCTTCCCCATTTCCGTTGGAACTATTGAGAACTTTTACAGCAACAAAGCAATCAGAAGAAAGTTTTCCTTTGAAAACAGTTCCATAGGCTCCTTGGCCTAACTTGTCCTGGAATTGGTTTGTGATCCTCTTAATATCTGCATAGGAATACCTGCTTGGTTTGTGAGCTTTGTAATCTTCTAAAAACGTTTCAATCTTCAATTGACTCTCCTTTTCTTTTCGATTAGACCTATAGACACGATAGGCTGCAACGACCAGTAGTAACACAACAAATGATCCCAGGGTTGTACCTGCAAATCAAACAAATCCTTGAGTAAATAATAGAATTCCCGACGGTCCAGCTAGACATGAAATAAAATAAAAAACAGTCAGACTACTCACCTACGGCTGCAAATTTCCTTGTTACACCTGAAAAAAGCATTGACAAATTTAGTAATAGTGATGATCTACTGCTCGGACAAATTTAGTAATAGAAGAAAACAAATTACTCTTTGCCTAGCCATTTGAAATTCATATCAAATGCGTTGCATCTAGTTATTTGAAATATGTTCAGTGGGATGCTTACTAGATAAGTAAGCAGCAAGTGCAATAATATAGCAGAATATATGTAAAATAAAACCAAGATTGAAAATATAGGCAGACTTGGCAGACTTACTAGGTTTGCTCAAGCGAACACATTGAATTTTAGTGTTGGTGTGATTGTACTTGATTCTACACTTTTTGCCCTCGGCCTCACACTCTGTACAATTTGGTTTCTTCCATTTCAAATTAGTATCCTCAAGACCATAATAGTACATCTGTGGAATCGACAAAACATCGTACATCTTTGTAGCCAGGGCCGCTAATGCAGGGGACTTTAAATCTGTAGCCAGGGCCGCTAATGCAGGGGACTTTAAATCTGTGTAACTCTCTTTCAACAGGGCAGTGGAATAAGGTAGCGTTGGAAGACATGGATTCTTCGAAGTAGAATTGAGAGGCTGGCAATGAGATGTTGATGTTATCAACTTCTGAAGGCTTTAACAGCAGGCAATTACGCGGTTGATGGACTTGGACTTCCTGATTCTTGTAATCTATGCGTTTCACCAAGAATTTCACCACTACCACTCGGTGCTCCTTTCCGTAGTCAGCCTCATTCGCATGGCAATCAGATGTCGGACTACAGGGATGTCCACGGCGAAACAGAATATGGATGGCCTCGCCATGATCCCCGCATTGGGATTTTTCACAAGCATAGGCATTCTGGGTTGCTCCGAGCAACGTTAACAAAGTCATTGAGAACATGCGCACCCAAGAGAGATTGAGCTGTAGCCGCTGCATTTCTGAGGTTTTTGTACCCTTTGTATCGTGGCACTGCTAATCTCCAAAATTAGGAGGCTGCAGTAGTACTTGGATCCAAATTGGATTGGGCCTCACTGAATTCAAATTGGGCTGTCTAAGATAATGTAATTGTCCAGTAAGAGTGCTTCTAAGACAAACATCGATTTACAATTTTTTGAAGAATGTTACTTTCTCGTTTTACTTTTTCTACTCTCCTTTTCATCTTACAATGTTACATGATGATTTGCACCATTATTTCCTAACCCCCACTTTAAAGGTCAACTCTTGTAGAAATCAACCAAATCCAAAATCGTTTAGTCATCTAATGATATAGATTTATGTTATTTAGTTGAACACTTCAATTTTAACAATGTTAAACAAATAGTTAATGATTTTTTATTGGTTGATTTTCAGTAAAGTTGATATTAAAGGTTGAACTAGAAAGAAGACGATTCCAATCATTGTGCAACATTGCACGATGAGAAGGAGAACAACGTTAATGCTAAGGAGACTCTTAAAGTGAGACTTTTTATGGACTATCTGTCACTTTACAGTGTAATGGTAATTCTCGTGTCAACATTATAAAACATTATACCAAAAACATGAGATGACATAGGGTTCGAATCATGTCAATGACATATATAACCTTTAACTCACTAATGTAAAAAAAATAAAAAAAATAAAGTTTGAAATTTTAATTTAAAATCAACTGGTGTGGGCCAAGTATTTTACATTTTTCCCTCTTTGCCATCGCAGGTTTTTTTCAATTTCTGTTGGCGCTGATTCAATGTAAGAGATCTATCCATGGGAGCTTATATGACATTTAATTTATCCTCTATTTCGAGAGTTCTTATATTCCTTTTGAATTGATTTGAACCTTTGGCTTACACCCCTTCATCAGGAGGTGCTACTTCCTAGAGAACGTGTCTTTTCAATTTGAATTGATATCCAAATATTCAGAACATGTTGTGTAGTCTAAAAGCATCTCTGAAGAGAGGTCAAATCCAAAATATCAAACTATTTTAAAAAAATATTTAAATATTTGATGAATTTTTATATAAAATTGTTGTGGTTATGTTAAATGATTAAAAATGATATAATATTAATGTCAAATTATTTTTGTGGTACATGTGGTGATATGTCATTTTTTATGTGACCCTTGTGGTGAAAAAGCTATTAATTAAACTCCCGTGATGAGCCCTATTAACAATTGAGGTCCAAATCTAAAGTTCTGTTAGTCTTCTGTTAGATAAAATCATGTGACTATATTGATCGGTCAAAATTAAGTTTATTTATTTTGAAAAATAAAAAGACAAAAACATGATTGAATTAAAATAAAATTACAAATAAAAAAAATGTAAAGATAAAAAAACCCAGTAGTTAAACACTAAATTATACTAATTTCAGTAAACCCTAAATTATACTAAATGTTCATAGAATAAGATGTAATTTTGATTGAAATGATGAATTTGACGCTTCATGTGACAGTCACGTGGGTTTATTTAACAGAAGACAAACGAAAATTTGGATTTGAATCTCAATTGCTAACAAAGCCTACCACAAGGGTTTAATTAAAAACTTTTTCAGCACGGTCACATCGAAAGTGGTGTGTCACAACAGAATCACAAAAAAATTTGGACTAATATTAAATTATTTATTTATTATTTGTTTATTTATTTTATTTATTTATAATCTCTCCCACTTTCACTCTCTTTCCTCTCCCTCATTTTCTCCGCCGCTATTCCTCCCTCATCTCAACTTCACTGGATCTTCGAGAGCAACACCGTCGTCAGTGGTCGCATGGCTACCGTCAACATCTCCACCCACACCTTCCGAGGCCGGCGCCTCCATTCTCCACCCCAGGAACTTGCACGCTTTGAACTACACCAAGCTCCTCAACCTCGCCGTCAAAAGCCCCTCCTCTTCTGCGCTTCAAATCAAAGCTTCCTTTTGCTGATAAGATTGTTTTGCTTTCCAATTCACTGCTCATGCTCTTCAGATACGGCTTCTCCCTTGTCAGGATGGACAAACTTATTGAGGTATAAAAGTAAATAAATAAAACATTTGTTTATTGGGTTTTAACTTAGGGTTTTGTTGTTGAATTTGGTAAATTTCTTTGTGTGGTGCAGATAAAATTGTTTGGCATCTTATTAATATATTGGGTGTTAATTTGGTGAAGTCCTTGCCTATGAGAATCATCAATCCTGCTACTGAAGAAATCATGGTCCTTTTCTCACCCTAAGCATTTCTGTCAATTAAATTAATTTCTGGGTTGTTTTCTAAATTTAATTACTGTTTAATCATCGCATTTGATCGTGTGTAGGATCTAGAAGGAGGAGAGGGATAGTCGTTGGTGCAGTGGTGGTGGTCGGTGTTGAGCGGGAGTGGGAGGGACGGCGGCGGTCCTAGGGACAAGGACTCATTTTGAAAAACTAACGAGGGTGTAGGAAAGTTTCATTAAACATGCACTGTTGCTCTGCATATTTTGGAAAAGGGCTAGATTTTCAAAGCTATGTTTTGCTGCTTGAGCTTTTAGTCTTTTTTTTCATCCTCAATTTAAAAAAGCTGGTTTTAGAGTGTTTACCAAACACTAAAAAGACCCCAACTTATCTTCATACCTGCATTTTTTTTTTTTTAATTTCAGCTGTACCAAACTGGTACTAAGAGCCACAGACTTTCTTTAATTACACTATATTTTTGTTACACCTTACAAGAGTGGTATTTAATCAATCACATAAACATGTACCTAACAAATAATATAGGGCATCCTCTATGGATATGAAAAACTGCAACAAATTTCAATGTTAATCCAGGTGTGCGTAGGAGCGATATGTTTGTAACTACCTCCAGGGTATATGTATGATGGCTCATCAGAAATTTTTGAATGATGGCTTATCAGAAATTGGAAACCAAAATAGCTCCCATAATTGATTAGGGGCTATATCTATGATGGCTTAACAGAAAATTTTATCTATAATAAAGCTTTGCACTTTGAAAACTAGCTAGTTATTTCTCATTGATTTTGTTAATATATCTTCTTGTATTTCTTGGGTATTTAATGTTCTTCACAATATTCACTTTACAAAGTTCAAGCTCTAATCAAGTTTATTTACTCTTCGTTCTGTTCTAAATGCAGATTTTCAATTCTTAATACTCTTTTGTTTCGGTAAGAGCTTTGCTGATATACATGATATCCAATATTGAGCATATACTTTGATCCAAGACAACAAGGCAATTTCTTTTCTCATGATGTTTTTTGTGATTTACTCTAATGTTCAGGACTATTTGTCGGGGCAAAATTTCTATTTGGGGCACCATTCGTGACTGCATTTTTGATCTATACATGGAAAAGAAGACATTTGTCAATGTACAACTCCATAGAAGAATTTTTGCATGGTGAAAAGAATTTAGTGCCAATAAGGTATTCGTACTCGAACATCAAGAAGATGTCTAACAAATTTAAAGAAAAACTTGGTGAAGGAGGGTATGGATCAGTATTCAAAGCAAGGTTACGGAGTGGACGTTTTGGGGCAATTAAGATGTTGGATAAGCCCAAAGGCAATGGACAAGATTTTATCAGCGAGGTAAATACTATTGGGAGGATTCACCATGTTAATGTGGTTCAGCTTGTTGGTTATTGTGTTGAGGGATCGAAGCATGCTTTGGTATATGATTTCATGCTCAACGGATCTCTTGATAAATACATTTATTGCAAAGATGGAAGTATCCCATTAAGTTGCAAGACAACGTACGAGATTTCTCTTGGAGTGGCTCGAGGGATCAAATATCTACATGAAGATTGTGACATGCAAATATTACATTTTGACATCAAGCCTCACAACATTCTTCTTGATGAGAATTTCATACCGAAGATTTCTGACTTTGGGCTTGCAAAATTGTACCCGGTGGATAATAGTATTGTGTCTCTAACAGCAGCAAGGGGTACAATGGGATACATGGCCGGTCCCAAGCCCGGATAAAGGAGGAGGGGGAGGGCGTCAGGTAGTCGACAGCCGGCACTCCATGATCACGTCGAATCCTTATGAAAATGAATCCAGAACAAAATCGCGCTAAAGCTAGGGTGTCACCCGTAAGTGGCGCGCTGTGTGGCCCGAGCACAGTGATAAGTGAGCAAGGGTCGCTGTATCTCCATCGGCACCCGGATGCAGTGTTAAATGAGCAAGGGGGCCATAGAAACTTCTTTTCGAACGACTCCACTCAAAGTTGTTTGGGAGCATATGCTCCTATCAACTTTACCCGGGACACACAAAAGAAGTACTTTGATCCTATTAGACGGGGGAGGGTGAAGAAGCTAGGACAGAAGGGTAGAGTTCAAGAGAGCAAAATGCGTTTAGGAACGTGGAATATAGGAACCTTAACGGGAAAATCTATGGAAGTAGTGGAAGTTATGGTGAGGAGAAGGATAAATATTATGTGCCTACAAGAAACTAAGTGGGTTGGTAGTAAGGCAAAGGATCTAGAAAACTCAGGGTTTAAACTTTGGTATTCGGGCACAAATAGAACGAGAAACGGTGTTGGCATCATCGTGGACAAGACCTTGGTACAAGATGTTGTAGATATCAAGAGGGTAGGAGATAGAATCATGGCAATCAAGATTGTAATAGGACAAGAACTTATCAATGTGATTAGTGCGTACGCACCTCAAGTAGGGTTGGATACGAGTTCGAAGGAGAAATTTTGGGAAGATCTTGGAGACTTGGTGCAAGGAATTGCTCAGACGGAGAAGTTATTTATAGGAGGAGATTTAAATGGACACGTGGGCAGGGAGACAGGCAACTATGGAGGTTTTCATGGTGGCCATGGTTTTGGGGAGAGAAACGAGGATGGGGAAGCTATCTTGGATTTTGCAATGGCATATGATCTCTTCTTAGCCAACACCTTCTTTAAGAAGAGAGAAGAACATGTGATCACCTACAAGAGTGGGTCGTCAAAAACACAAATAGATTTTCTTCTAATGAGGAAAGGGGATCGTATAACTTGTAAGGATTGCAAAGTTATACCAGGAGAGAGCGTGGCTAATCAACATCGCTTGTTGGTGATGGATGTACATATCAAAAGAGTAAGACAAAAGAACAAGACTTGGAAGTGCCCAAGAACTAGATGGTGGAATCTAAAAGAAGAAAAACAAGCCATTTTCAAAGAGAAGGTAATCACCCAATGTGTGTGGGATAGAGAGGGGGAAGCTAGCCAAATGTGGGATTCCATGGCTAGTTGTATCCGAAAAGTAGCAAAAGAGGTATTAGGAGAGTCCAAGGGCTTTGCCCCACACCAAAAGGAATCTTGGTGGTGGAATGAGGAGGTACAAACAAAGGTGAAGGCTAAGAAGGAATGTTGTAAAGCCTTATACAAGGAGAGGACCGATGAAAATGGTGAAAGGTATAGAAAAGCGAAGCAAGAGGCGAAGAAAGCTGTCAGAGAAGCTAAGTTAGCGGCTTACGACGATATGTATAAACGACTAGATACCAAAGAAGGAGAGTTGGATATCTATAAACTAGCTAGAGCAAGGGAAAAGAAGACAAGGGACCTAAACCAAGTGAGGTGCATCAAGGATGAGGATGGAAAGGTTCTTGCTACAGAGAACGCGGTTAAAGACAGATGGAGAGGTTATTTTCATAATCTTTTCAATGAAGGACATGAAAGGAGTGCTTCTTTAGGGGAGTTGAGTAACTCAGAAGAGTGTAGAAACTACTCCTTTTATCGTCGAATCCGGAAGGAAGAAGTGGTTGTAGCTTTGAAGAAGATGAAACATAGAAAAGCAATAGGCCCAGACGATATACCAATCGAAGTGTGGAAAGTTTTGGGAGAGACAGGTATAACATGGCTCACTGACCTTTTCAATAGGATTTTGAAAACGAAGAAGATGCCAAATGAGTGGCGAACGAGCACTTTGGTGCCTATCTACAAGAATAAGGGCGACGTACAAAATTGCATGAACTATAGGGGTATTAAGCTAATGAGTCATACAATGAAGCTCTGGGAGAGAGTCATTGAGCATAGATTGAGGCAAGAGACACGGGTTTCGGACAACCAATTCGGGTTCATGCCAGGGCGCTCAACCATGGAGGCAATCTATCTCTTACGAAGATTGATGGAAAGATATAGAGATGGGAAAAAGGATTTACACATGGTCTTTATAGATTTGGAAAAAGCGTATGATAGGGTCCCAAGAGACATTCTTTGGAGGATTTTAGAGAAGAAAGGAGTACGAGTAGCATATATCCAAGCTATAAAGGATATGTATGAAGGAGTAAAGACTGCCGTAAGAACTCATGAAGGACAAACCGAAAGCTTTCCCATAACTGTAGGATTACATCAAGGCTCATCCTTAAGTCCTTACCTTTTTGCGTTGGTAATGGATGAGTCAACAGGACATATTCAAGATGATATTCCTTGGTGTATGCTTTTCGCAGACGATATAGTGTTGATAGATGAAACTCAGGAATGGGTAAATGCAAAGCTTAACCTTTGGAGAGAAGTGTTGGAATCTAAAGGTCTTCGCCTAAGCCGATCAAAGACAGAATATATGGAGTGCAAGTTCAGTGCAAATGGAGGCCAAAACGAGTTAGGGGTGAGGATCGGAGATCAAGAAATACCAAAGAGCGACCGTTTTCGTTACCTAGGATCTATCTTGCAAAAGAACGGAGAATTAGATGGAGATCTCAACCATAGAATACAAGCTGGATGGATGAAGTGGAAGAGTGCATCCGGCGTGTTGTGTGACCGCCGTATGCCACTGAAGCTCAAGGGAAAATTTTATAGGACGACAATAAGGCCGGCGATGCTGTATGACACAGAATGTTGGGCGGTGAAACATCAACACGTACACAAAATGGGTGTAGCGGAGATGAGGATGCTTCGTTGGATGTGTGGGCACACGAGAAAGGATAAGATTAGGAATGAGGATATCCGGGGTAAAGTAGGAGTAGCCGAAATTGAAGGAAAGATGAGAGAAAATCGGTTACGGTGGTTTGGACATGTGCAAAGAAGGCCTACTGACACTCCGATTAGAAGATGCGACTATGGGACAGAGGTTCAGGGCCGAAGGGGTAGAGGAAGACCTAGGAAAACTTTGGAAGAGACTCTAAGAAAAGACTTAGAGTACTTGGATCTAACGAAGGACATGACACAGGATCGAGCACAATGGCGTTCTAAGATTCATATAGCCGATCCCACTCAGTGACTTGGATTTTCCAAGTCTCCAACCAAGAAGTTTTCCTCACTCGGGAAATTAAGGGAACACTACCCCAACCTACATGCTCCACTCAGAAAGCTTCAACATACAAGCTTCAACAAAAGAAAATTCAAAGAACTTAGCGAAGAAGGCTTTGGTGTATTTAACACAATACGTTGAAATGAAGGAAAGCTTATTTATTGATATCCCCGATAAGCTACAAATATGTACATATACATGAGTCAAAATAAACACACAAGAGGGAGCCTTCACAAAGGTTGCTTAGGAGAAGTCTCAGCAGTCGGTAGAGCCCCAGAAAGAGAAGGCACCGGAGTGGGATCATTTGGAGCCTCAGTACTGGACAGAACCCTAGGAGGAGGAGGCATCAGAGGTTGATCATTTGGAGCTTCATTACGCGGTACAGCCCCAGAAGACGAAGGCAATAAATGCCTTTGGAACAAACCCACAAATCTCTGATGATCAAGTAAAACCTGACCATCAGTTTCCTTCATCTGGTCAAGCTTCCTCTTCATGTTTGTAGCATAGTCATGTGCGAGCCGGTGCAACTGTTTATTCTCATGCTTGAGCCCTCTAATCTCCTGTTTGAGACTCATCACTTCAGCCGCCAATGATTCAACTTGGCGGGTTCGAGCAAATAGGCGTTGGGCCATATTAGACACAGAACCTGCACACTGAACACTGAGAGCCAGCGAATCCTTAACAGCTAACTCATCAGACCGTTTGGAAAGTAGTCTGTTATCTTTGGGAGTGAGAAGGTTCCTGGCCACCACCGCAGCGGTCATATCATTCTTCATCACGGAATCCCCAACGGTAAGAGGACCAGTTGGGGAGACGAAGGATGGGCGCCATATGTTGTCTGGAGAAGGCGGGGCTGCCTCTTCAACAAGGTTCAAGTCAAAACGACGGTCGGAGGGGCCAGACATTTTCAAAGGTGTTGAAGAGAGAAGAGGTCGGACAAATCAAGATCTTAGAAGTGCAAGAATGAAGCTTCTACTGGTGGAGATTCAAGTGTGCTTTGGAACTTAATGCCAGCCTCTATAAAAATCTGCACTCGACGGAGCTTCAGAAATCAAAGAGGCGCCTGCTCAGAAATCGAAGAGGCGTTTGCTTTCTCAAAAGTTGGGCTGCTTAGAGATCACGAGGGTTGATCTCAGAAATCGAAGAGCCGTTTGCTTTCTCAAAAGTTGGGCTGCTCAAAGACCACGAAGGCCGATCTCAGAAATCGAAGAGGCGCTCGCTTTCTCAAAAGTTGGGCTCCCTAGAGACCACGAGGGCCGATCTCAGAAATCGAAGAGGCACCTACTTTTCCAGCCTTGTCAGCACCTGTCACACGCACACTCAGCTTTGCGGAAATTATGGGCATTCTGTCAAAGACTTCTGGGGAAGTAGAAAACACATGAATCTTACTGTTCAATCACCCACTTCCCACACGCAACAATAGCTCATGGGTACCACAGATAACTTTGCCAAAGTTCTCTGCCAAAGTTGAGCACGTGAAGCTTGCAGCTCCCACTACATCGCTCTGACCAAGAAGGGTAAAATAATAGCAAAGAAACAGCACTAACAAAGTTTAGACCCATAAATTTTGAAGGTCTAGCTACCATATTATTACCCACAAGGGTAAAGGAACAGTACCACTGCTGGATAATTGGAAAGTCCATGTATGTCAACCTCTGTGCTTCGTGGCAAGGTAGACTAGCAAACATGCCCAACCTTTACTCACATTCGAGAAAACACTCCCAATAAGATTGCTTGCTCCAAAATCGAAGAGGCACCGTCCTCCGAATCTAAAGAGCCAGACTCCCAACATGACTACTTTCTTAAAAATCGAAGAGAGGGTAAAGGAACAGTACCATTGCTGGATAATTGGAAAGTCCCTGTGTGTCAACCTCTGTGCTTCGTGGCAAGGTAGACTAGCAAACATGCCCAACCTTTACTCACATTCGAGAAAACACTCCCAACAAGATTGCTTGCTCCAAAATCGAAGAGGCACCGCCCTCCGAATCTCGAGAGCCACTCTCCCAACATGATTACTTTCTCAAAAATCGAAGAGACACTGCTCCCCGAATCTCGAGAGCCAGACCCCCAGCATGATTGCTTTCTCAAAAATCGGTGAGGCACCGTTCTCCGAATCAATCGAAGAGGCGCTCGCTTTCTCAAAAGCTGGGCTGCTCAGAGACCACGAGGGCCGATCTCAGAAATCGAAGAGGCACCTACTTTTCTAGCCTTGTCAGCACCTGTCACACGCACACTCAGCTTTGCAGAAATTATGGGCATTTTGTCGAAGACTTCTGGTGAAGTAGAAAGCACATGAATCTTACTGTTCAATCACCCACTTCCCACACGCAACAATAACTCATGGGTACCACAGATCACTTTGCCAAAGTTCTCTGCCAAAGTTGAGCACGTGAAGCTTGCAGCTCCCACTACATCGCTCTGACCAAGAAAGGTAAAAGAATAGCAAAGAAACAGCACTAACAAAGTTTAGACACATAAATTTTGAAGGTCTAGCTACCATATTATTACCCACAAGGGTAAAGGAACAGTACCACTGCTGGATAATTGGAAAGTCCCTGTGTGTCAACCTCTGTGCTTCGTGGCAAGGTAGACTAGCAAACATGCCCAACCTTTACTCACATTCGAGAAAACAGTCCCAACAAGATTGCTTGCTCCAAAATCGAAGAGGCACCGTCCTCCGAATCTCGAGAGCCAGACTCCCAACATGACTACTTTCTCAAAATCGAAGAGAGGGTAAAGGAACAGTACCATTGCTGGATAATTGGAAAGTCCCTGTGTGTCAACCTTTGTGCTTCGTGGCAAGGTAGACTAGCAAACATGTCCAACCTTTACTCACATTCGAGACAACACTCCCAACAAGATTGCTTGCTCCAAAATCGAAGAGGCACCGCCTTCCGAATCTCGAGAGCCAGACTCCCAACATGATTACTTCCTCAAAAATCGAAGAGACACTGCTCTCCGAATCTCGAGAGTCAGACCCCCAGCATGATTGCTTTCTCAAAAATCGAAGAGGCATCGTTCTCCGAATCTCGAGAGGCAGATACCACAGACCACTTTTTCAAAGTGCTCTGACAGAGTTAAAACATGTGAAACTGGCAGCTCCCACTACCGTGCTATGACCAAGCAGGGTAAAGGAATAGCATTACTACTTGTTGTTAGGGAGACTCCTATATATGTCGACCTCCATCCCCAACGGACAGGCAGACCTGCAAAAATACTCAACCCTTCATCATATCTGAGAGGGCACTCCCAACAAAGCCTTTCGAAATATTCAGCTTTCTTTCCCCCCGATAATACCTCTGCAAACAAGCTATACTAGAGCAAGAATATCTCATATCATCAGGGTTAAAAGCAAGAGTATCCCATATCATGCTTTTTCCCTGTTTTTTCTTTTGGCCTTGTTTTTACCTGCAAGACAAGGAGAAAGAGAGCAATCAGTCAGTACTTGGAATCAAGCTTCCAGCCAGGAACTGACTGCCTGGAACCCCTTACCTGATTACTTACCTGGCATTGCTCTCGAGTACTCATCTTCATCATCTTATGTTTCCAGGGAAGATTCCGCATCTGCTTGAGGAACAGATAGGGCAAGTGCGAAGGATACAAGGAAGCATGTGGAGACAAGCGTAACAGCACACGTGCCGATACATCCATTACTCTGTCAAAAGCAAAAGTATCCCATATCAGCAGGGTGGAACGTACTCTAGATTTGATGGACTTGTTTTGACCCTCAAATTCTTCAGTCGGCCTTATACTCTGGAGGAAACCAGAAAACCCTCCAGCTCAGTTCAAGAATAAGCCTGTGGAAAGTTACTTCTTCAAAAGCAAAAGTATCTCATATCATCTCTTCTCATTTTTCTTCTCTTTATCCTTCATGCTGCTGCAAGATGGGGAGAAGGTGAACAATCAGTCGGAGCTCTGATTGCTTACCTTGTCTGTCACCTCTTTCAGCAGACCCCCTAGCTCGGCGACTTGGGGGACTCCTACTACATGGTTTGTATCGCGCTTGACCAAGCCTGAAACTACAAGTAAGCTTCAAGTGAAATTGATACATTACCTTGTGCATCTCCACCAGTTAAAGATACCACCCCTGGATGGAGGAAGAGTACTTCCAGAGAAGATGCCACATCTACCTATGAGACAGATAAGGCAAGTCAAGACGACACCACACTCCGATACTTAGAAGTTTCGTGATTACGAGATCATTATCCCACAATATTTCCTAATGTCATTTGTACTAAATCATTCACTCGTACTCACTAAAGGAGAGCTTGAACCTATGTACTTGTGTAAACCCTTCACAATTAATGAGAACTCTTCTATTCCGTGGGCGTAGCCAATCTGGGTGAACCACGTACATCTTGTGTTTGCTTTCCTATCTCTATCCATTTATATACTTATCCACACTAATGACCGGAGCAATCTAGCGAAGATCACAAAAAACGACCGTTTTCGTTACCTAGGATCTATCTTGCAAGAGAACGGAGAATTAGATGGAGATCTCAACCATAGAATACGAGCTGGATGGAAAGAGTGCATCCGGCGTGTTGTGTGACCGTCGTAGGCCACTGAAGCTCAAGGGAAAATTTTATAGGACGGCAATAAGGCCAGCGATGTTGTATGGCAGAGAATGTTGGGTGGTGAAGCATCAACACGTACACAAAATGGGTGTAGCGGAGATGAGGATGCTTCGTGGGATGTGTGGGCACACGAGAAAGGATAAGATTGGGAATGAGGATATCCGAGGTAAAGTAGGAGTAGCCGAAATTGTAGGAAAGATGAGAGAAAATCGGCTTTGGTGATTTGGACATGTGCAAAGAAGGCCGACTGACGCTCCGGTTCGAAGATGTGACTACGGGACAGAGGTTCAGGGCCGAAGGGGTAGAGGAAGACCTAGGAAAACTTTGGAAGAGACTCTAAGAAAAGACTTAGAGTACTTGGATCTAACGGAGGGCATGACACAAAACCGAGCGCAATGGCGTTCTAGGATTCATATAGCCGACCCCACTTAGTGGGAAAAGGCTTTGTTGTTGTTGTTGTTTATAGTTTTGGAATGTTGTTGATGGAAATGGCAAGCCGAAGGAAGAATTTGAATGCATTGGCAGAGCATTCAAGCCAACTTTACTTCCCTTCATGGGTTTACAATCAATATAATGAAGGAAAGGACTTCGAGGTGGGAGAAGTTGTAGAGGAGGAGAAACTATTAACAAAAAAAATGATTATAACCGCCTTGTGGTGTATACAATTGAAGCCAAGCGATCGACCTTCAATGAAGGAAGTCCTACAGATGCTCGAAGGAGATGTTGAATTACTTCGAATGCCTCCGGAGCCTCTTCTATATCCACAAGAGATGCCCGTAGGTGCTCCTAATGATAATCCGATTCCAACATATTCCAAGGTGGAGTTGACATCTTCTTTGACGGGTAGGTGAAGACACGCAACTAGCATCGACTCTGTCAGTTTGAATCTCAATGCAATGTTTCTGGTTTTGTAGTAGTACTGTTCGCATGTACATTGAACGTTAATACCCCCATTGAGTGATGTTAAATATGATGTTTAGTACAACATATTTTCATGATTCCAGGGATAAATAACATATTTCATGAAGACAATATTTTCTAATTTTTGTTCCCAGAAATTACATAGCTCCTAGGCCTAACTTGTCTATGAGCTGATTTGTGTTTGAGAGCCTTGTAATCCTCCAAAAATCTTTCAATTTTTAATCAATTCACTCTCTTTTTCTTTTATATCGGAGCAATATACTGGATATGCTGCAACAAGTAGTAATACAACTAATGATTCCAGGGATGAACCTGCATATTAAACCTGGAGTAAATATTTCCAGGGTCTTAAACATTGATTAAGACACCCGAATCAGGAATTTATTTTCCTGGTCTTTGAGTTTTTAGGATAAATCACTTTTATTTTCACGTACAAATCTTTCCGTTGCACAAAAACATTCTCTAGAGAACAAGGATCTAGAGTTGGGCCTTAATCCCCACACTTGAATTCTTTGTAGGTATTTTGGGTTTCTCCTTGCACTTTGGAGATGAAGAGTAAGATTAAGTAAAAGTAAGAAATGAGAGTTTTCTGCACTTTTGAGGTCATACTAATGCTCATGGATTTGTTTTTGAGATGAACAAACTATCAGTATCTGGATGGATATGCATATGCCCAATCCAATATCAACATGTAGGAGAAAATTAGGCAAGTTGGTCAAGGCACGGGCACCCTAAGGTTTTGGTTCAATAAAACTGAGGTGTAAATTTTAAACACTTGACAATATTTTATAGGTCAGGGCATCGTCACCTTGTCACTGCACCCATTCAATATAAGTTGCTTGCTGCTCCACTATGTCTACCTACAAGTGATCATACAAGTGGCGTCATTAGCTGGAGAGACTATGAAACCGATGTTTAGTCCATATGGCGTCACTGTCAAATAATATCTCACCTTATGTTCAAAAAGTACTCTAACCATCCAATGAGTGACTGACATATGGGGAATGTTGTGTGAGAAAATCTCTCCATTAGCCGAGAGGTTTATGGAAAAGAGAAAATTGCATAAATAGTACTTCGACATTTTCACCTTTGTGCATCTAGCGTCCAAACTAATAAAATTACTTTTGACTACCCATACATTTCAACAATACTAGAAATTGCTACCTGCGAGTTGTTGCGGGATAAAGAATTGTAAGAAAGATATAAAAGATTGCTCACAATGATAGACGGTTAATAATATTTACATTGAAAACTGTTTGTACCATACTTGACCAATCTCAAAACTACCAAGCACCGGTCAACGTTATACTGTCAAGGACCCAGAAGAGTTTCCCTCCAACCAGAAGGCCAATCATAGCACGACATGTGTCGACATCAGAAGCCAATCATAGCGCAACACGTGTCAACATCAAAAGCCAATCACAACACGACACGTGTCAATATCAAAACAAAGCTAGAAACTCTCTTCTATAAAAGATCATTCTCCCACAATATTTACTAATATCATTTGTACTAAATCATTCACTAGTACTCACTAAAGAAGAGCTTGAACCTATGTACTTGTGTAAACCCTTCACAATTAATGAGAACTCTACTCCGTGAATGTAGCTAATCTGAGTGAATCACGTACATCTTGTGTTTGCTTCACTGTCTCTATCTATTTACATACTTATCCACACTAATGACCGGAGCAATCTAGCGAATGTCACAAACTTAATATTTACTGTTGTACCAAAATCCTGATTTTGTGCATCAACAAAAACATTAGAAAGATGTTCATGTACCAAAGATTAAATCGATAAAGCCAACGTACAAAAAATCGTAGCTCAATGGAATACAACTTTTCAACAAAGAATTGACTAAACCAAAAACCAAACACATGAAAATCAAACTTTGTGACCCAATTCTCTTCCCAAGCTTCAAAATCGAATTCAATCAACTGAACTACACTGACGAATCAATAATATCAAAATCAGCTAGGATCAACTCAAACAACCCAACACCCCCACATCAACACACACAACTAATACAGAACCTATTTGACCTCATAAAAATCAAATATGCACAGGAATAGAACATAGAACATTTTCCAAAGTATAAAAATCCAAACGAAATTTCTGAACTCTCCTTGAGCATTTTCAAACACTTCCTTGCAAATTGAATTGGCAACACACTGTTGATGCTGTTGATGTTGATATGTAGCTGTTTATCCAAGGAACACATAAAATAAAAACAAATCGAAACACAGTTATTTAGCAAGAGTCGATAATCTCATTTTTGCCTCAAGAGAGGCAAAATTGAAATATACAACTAACCAAAAATAAATTTTAAAGAAATATCTCCCAAAATATGTGGAGTTACCTGATTAAGTGGGTTCTTTGGCGTTCCATACTCAGTAGCTAGAAAACCAAAAACATGTTATGCATTGCAGAGAAGGTTAATGGGATAAACGTCAAGTTCATCAATATATTTGCATGATAGAAGCTGCTGGAATAAATTCAATCATATTCATTACCCAATCTGGAAAATTTAAAATGTAAACATACAAAAGATATACATACATATTATATTTCTGTCTTTGGTAAGTGCTTTGCAGACAATCACACATTTTTTCTCTTATTTCGGAAGTACTGTCTGCAATTTTGTTAAAATAAATAAAATAATATAATATTAGAACAATGCCCTTAAACCATGAACATTTAATGTGGAGAAATTGGAAGTTGAAATAAGTGGAATACGACATAGGACAGTGATAGAACCCTAACTCTGCATCTTGACTTCTATGTAGCAGTACAAGTAGTTTTCTATTACAATTAACAACAATTACAACAACAACCCTTCCGTTTACAATCCTTCCTAATATAGTAGCTAGTTAGCTTCCTCCGTAAGCTTACTACTAACAACCTTATCCTTTTTAACCACACATATCTGTCCTAGTCATCACTAATACAATGCTTACTTATCAACCAATTCAGTTATCCCACAGGATCCTATCAATACCCCCCTCAAAACAAGGCTTGTATACAAGACTTAAAAAAAAAAAAAAAAACAGAAAAATCGCCAAAGACAATGTATTAAAGCTGAACAACTCCTGGAAAACGCACCTTTAAGTCTGAATAAGTCTCCCATGTAGCTTCCTCTGGAGTATGATTCTGCCAATGTACCAACACTTCCATAACTGCAGTGTTACCCTTCTTCACCATCCTTCTGTCCAAGATAGCCACAGGAACATCTTGTAAAATACCATCATCAGTTAACACAGGTAGTTGAAGCGTAGGTTGAATAGCAGCCCCCAAATGTTTCTTAAGACAAGAAACATGGAACACTGGATGAAGCTTAGAGTTGGCAGGAAGTTTCAACCGATAAGCAACAGAACCCACGCATGCTAACACTTCAAAAGGACCATAAAACCGAGGCTGCAACTTGTGAAATGGGTGAGAAGCCAAGGACAGACGCTGATAAGGTACCAACCTCAGATAGACTAAGTCACCGACCTCAAAAACCCGTTCAGTTCGATGCTTATTAGCCTGTACTGTCATTCGAGTTTGTGCAGCTGCTAAATTGGTCTTCAAGAGAGATAAAATGCGGTTTCTTTCCAACAAACCTCGATCCACCATTTCCAACTTAGTAGTACCAGCTTCATACACTGGAATCTCAGGCGTAGGCTGACCATACACCACTTTATAAGGGCAGAGTTTAGTAGCAGAGTGATAGGCTGTATTAAAGCTCCACTCTGCCCACGGTAGCCAAAAGGTCCATTTTTTGGGCTGAAGACTACAAAAACACCGCAAGTAAGTTTCCAAACACCGGTTGACCACCTCCGTTTGGCCATCAGTTTGAGGGTGATAACCGGAGCTGAAACACAGGGAGGATCCTTGCAATGAAAAAAATGCTTTCCAAAACTTGCTCATAAAAACCGGATCTCTATCACAGATAATAGACGCAGGCATGCCGTGAAGCTTAAAAATATGCTCCACAAATAAAGAGGCCACCGAAGGTGCAGTATAAGGATGAGATAGAGGTAAAAAATGGGCATACTTGGATAAGCGATCCACAACTACCCAAATGACAGTTTTTCCTCGACATGGAGGTAGACCAATGATAAAATCCATGGATATGTCAGTCCAGACCCGTGAAGGAACAGGTAAGGGTTGCAGTAAACCTGCAGGAGCTAATGTTTCGTACTTGTTTTGTTGGCATATCTGACAGTTGGCAACCCTGTCTTTAATGTCTTTTTTCATGCCAACCCAATAAAAAGACCGAGAAAGCCTCTTATATGTCTTCAAAAAACCAGCATGACCAGCAACAGGACTGCTGTGATGTTCGTCGAAGACTTGCTGGCGCCAGGAACTCGTAGGGCTCAAAACAATTCACCCTTTGTATCGTAGAAACCCGTTCTCAACAGAAAACTTCAAGGAATGCAGTGGTGCAGAGTCTGAAGGATGTAGGATTTCCTGCATCTTGTCCAGTATCCAAGCATCTTGTTCAGTGTGTCGTCTCAAATCATCTAACCAACTGAGATACGGATATGAAATCGCAGCCAATTCCATACTAGAATGTGAAGAAACATCATCAATAGAAATTCTGGAGAGTGCATCTGCTACCTGATTATCACAGCCTTTCTTATATTGAATCTCGTAATCAAAACCAAGCAATTTAGACGCCCATTTTTGCTGAAATGGAGTATTGGCCCTATTCTGCAGGAAGTATTTCAGACTATGATGATCCGTTTTGATGATGAAGTGTCTCCCGACCAAGTATGACTGCCATTTTTTAATGGCATGTATGATAGCCATCATTTCCCGTTCATAAGCAGACAAGTGTTGGTTCCGTACACTGAGTGCCTTACTAGTAAAGGCAATAGGTTTGCCACCTTGCTGGAGGACAGCTCCAATTCCAAAGCCGGATGCATCACTTTCGATAACGAAAGGTTGGGAAAAATCAGGGAGGGCTAAAACTTGTGGAGACAACATAGCCTGCTTCAATTCATTGAATGCTGCCGTGGCGGAATCCGACCACTTGAAATTGTCTTTCTTGGTGAGTACTGTGAGAGGACTAATAATCTTGCCGAACCCAGGAATAAATTTCATGTAGTAGCCCGTCAATCCAAGAAATCCTCTCAATGCTTTAACAGAGGTGGGAAGAGGCCACTGAGCAATAGCCTCCAACTTAGAAGGATCAGCTGCAACCCCGTCCTGAGACACTATATGGCCGAGATATTCCACTTGGGTTTGACCAAAGGCACACTTCGTTTTCTTGACAAACAAGGTATGGCTATGCAAAAGTTGAAAGACCACTCGCAGATGCTCCAAATGAGACTCCCAAGACTTGCTATACACCAATATGTCATCAAAAAATACGAGTATGAATTTCCGCAAATAAGGTCTGAAAATTTCATTCATAAGACACTGGAATGTGGCCGGAGCATTGGTTAATCCGAAGGGCATAACCAAAAACTCATAATGCCCATCATGAGTTCGGAATGCAGTCTTCTCAATATCACCTGGATGCATTCGAATTTGATGGTAGCCAGAGCGCAAGTCTAGCTTAGAGAAAAACTGGGCTCCATACAACTCATCCAGCAACTCATCAATTAACGGAATGGGAAATTTGTCCTTAATAGTGATGAGATTAAGGCCTCTATAATCCATACACATTCTCCAAGTGTCATCCTTTTTCCTTACTAAAATAACTGGAGAAGAATAAGGACTATTACTGACCCTGATAAAACCAGCATCTAATAATTCGCGGACACACTTTTCAATCTCTGTTTTCTGTAAAGGACCATATCTGTAAGGTCTCATACTAGGTGGTTTACTACCTTCTATCAAAGGAATTCTGTGGTCATGTGATCTGTGAGGAGGCAAACAAGTAGGAGCACGGAAAACTACCTCATGAGCTTGCAGAAGTTGGTCCAACTGATGAGATTGAACAGCGGACAGTACAGTCTTGCGTTCCACCCTGTCCTCTTGTTGAATTTGAAAGAGAATTGCACCCACCGTAGATTCTTGGTGGAGCAACTTTTCCATGTGAAGGATAGACACATCCTGAATATGTTCACTCGGCGCCTCTGGACTTGAAAGACAGAAAGTGGTATTGCCCTTCCTGAACTTCATGTACAGTTTATCAAAATCCCAAAGGACTGGACCCAATGTCTTAAGCCATTGAACTCCTAATACCACATCACAACCTCCCAAGGCCATGGCATACAAATCAGTAGTACACTGATAGTCTTGAATCTTGAGTGAAACAGCCCCTAAAGAACCTGTAGTCTTGACTTGGCCCCCATCCGCAATCTTGACACTAAAAGAATGAGCTGTATTCAATTGTCCATTGATTTTCTTGACCAACACAGAATCCACGAAGTTATGGGAACTACCAGAATCGATAAGTATTACCACCGGACAATTCCTAATACTACCAAGAACCTTCATGGTTTTAATTGACTTAGGAGCTGGGGTACCAAAAAGGGCACATGCTGTAATCTCAGGTTCCAAATTTTCAATGTCAGAAGCTTCATTATCACTACCATACTGAACATCAATCAATAAAAGTTGTTTCTTCTCACAAGTGTGGCCGCGAACAAATTTTTCCTTACAATGGAAGCAAAGACCATGTTTCCGACAGTATTCGACCTCGTCGGGTGTCAATCGCCTCACATTTTCATGTTTGAATTTGTTATTTCCCACAACAGGATCAGCAACATTCTGTAAAGGAGGACGAAACGAAGAATTAACAGATGAACGAGGAAAAGACTTGACCTTTAATTCAGACAACTTGGCATCGAGCTGTTGAGCATAAGCAGTAGCCTCCAGAACGTCTCTGGGCTTCAGGATTTTGACATCATGACGCAGCTCCGATTTAAGACCCCCAATGAAACAAGATCGCAAGAGAGATGGGGTAACTTCCCTTGTACGATTCGCCAATCTTCGAAACTCCAAGATGTAATCACGCAGAGATCCCGTTTGGCGAAGTTTAACCAAGCTTTCTGCTGAATCGTCGAACTCCGACGGACCAAATTCTTGACAAAGAGCTTGTGTGAAATCTTCCCACCGAGGGTATGTCCGGATACAATTAGCCCATTGGAACCATTGTAGAGGTTCGCCATCCAAATGGAATGATGCCATCTTTACTTTCTTGAAATCCTCAACACCGAAGAAATCAAAATAGTGCTCTGCTTTGTAGATCCACCCCAAGGGGTCATCACCGTCACCAAATCTGGGAAAATCGATCTTGATAAATGGTTGTCGATGCGACGGAATCGATTCCTGACGGACAAATTGAGGATTCACTCCCGGCGGTAAATTGTGATCAGAATGTGTCCCTTCCGACGATTCGCCCATCAACCCACTACCTCTCGTCGATAACACCTGCAATTGCTGCAAAATCAGCTCATGGGCAGTTCGAAATTCTGTTCTTGATTCTTGAAATTCCTGCCTGGAATCTTTGAACTCCTTCTGGAAATCAGCAAATAGGGACTCAAGCTGAGATACTCTCGTTTCCATGGTGCGTCTGGAACCGAGCCGAGTCATACACGAAGAAGGATCAAGCCGGATCGAATGCACTGGCGGTGATACCAATGATAGAACCCTAACTCTGCATCTTGACTTCTATGTAGCAGTACAAGTAGTTTTCTATTACAATTAACAACAATTACAACAACAACCCTTCCGTTTACAATCCTTCCTAATATAGTAGCTAGTTAGCTTCCTTCGTAAGCTTACTACTAACAACCTTATCCTTTTTAACCATACATATCTGTCCTAGTCAGCACTAATACAATGCTTACTTATCAACCAATTCAGTTATCCCACAGGATCCTATCAGACAGGAGAAAATTCAAAGAATATTGTGATCAAAATCGGAACTCACTGAGAGTTCAACAGAAAGTTCAGTGGAAAATGCACTCCCTCACCAACTTGAAAGAAAACATTGTGTCGTGAATAGAAAAATGCAAACTTTATATGGAAAGTGAAGATTTACTTGCAGACCGGCAGCAACAAAAGAAATCGGAATACAACGGGAGTTACTGCAATAGTGAGAGGGAGGAAGAGAGATTAAAGCTATAATTTTTTAAGTATGTTATGCAATATGAATCATTTAGCTATCACAATAACATGCTTGAAATAAACAATATGCATAATCGTGGTGTGATAAAAAATAAAAAAAAACAGAGATGCAATATCATCAACATTTATGATCATTATGCAGTGCAAATGAGAAAGCTGAATATCAGATTTGAAAAGTTTTTGTCTCCGCATTTTGCTAACACAAAATCTAAATTTTTTGCTAGCTTCAAATGGACCCAGACTTTGGATTGGAAATATACTCATTTCGATATGAAATTGAAAATTTATATTTTGTTAGTACAACAATGTATAAATGCATTCATGTAGCATGTCTCCAAAATAACAATACTACCCATTCAAAAAGGCAAAAAAAAAAAAAAAAAACTAAAGTGAAATATTAAAACTTGAAAAAAGAGATTTTGATTTGGTAAAAGAGTTTAGTTGCTTCCAAAAGTGAAAGCGATCAATTTGTTTTCTATGAGGTGGTAAAAAAAGTAGCATAACAAATAAGGACACGATGGATGATTTGTTTTCTATGGATATAGCTGATGTTGATCATAGTTTTGCTCAACATAAACAGAAAATATGGTAGCCTTCAACTACATTGCTACACAAACAGAAAATTTGTTTTCTAGGGGTGCCCCACCGAAACTTGTATAGAAACGTATCACTCATGTTTCATGACCAACTTTTGATTGTACAAAAACAACCAAATAATCCTAAACGTTGAAAGTGTCAGCAGTTGCTGCAATTAGTAAAAACAACATTATGCACATGTGTGGTTAAGGCTACATTCTTTCGCATTATACCTAGATATTAGGCTAGTCAATGTAATCATGAGTTTAGAAATTAATTGACCTCAACGTTGAAGCACATCTGCATACATTCACAGCACACTGCAAATTGTTGCTCTGGGTCACCACCAATCAAAGACCCTGCACACATAAATATGTGATCATGAATGAATCTTTGATACAAAAATAAAATTATTCTCTTAGTTCCGTGAAAATAAAGTAACAGAACTTTTGCCATACTAACCAAGTCCCTTTAATGTCGACAGATTCAATATTCACCCTATCAATCAACCTTGGAATAGCTGCTCCCAAAATAGGCAAACAATTTACCCTAAGCATGCAGAGAAAGTACTCCTAACCTACCAATACAATTATATGTATTAAATACAAACTGAACCTAATTAGATAATAAGACATCCATTTATAGTTTTGTATCATCTCTATCTTACATGGAAAGTCTCATCATCTTCTGAAATGTCTCCGTCATAAAAGCAACTCAATCCCCTGGCAAAAGACCAAATAAGAAAACAAATAATTTTTTATCATCTTAAAAACCAAAAGAATGAAGACTCCTTCCCAAGAAGATAAGTTCAATTTCATCACCGGAACTCCTAACTTTCTTTGGAACACTCATTTTTATCCTTGAAAGTAACTCTTCAGAAAGGCAACACCCTATTGAAAAATCTTCATTAGCAGCAGCAGGGACCGTTTCAAAAATCAAAGTTAAGTCAAATAAAAAAGAACCCTTAAATAAAAAAGTGGAACAAAGAAATAAACAAATAACAAACCTCATAGGCAGCAGGGAATTGTCTACTCTGTAATACATCGTGCTTCAAATTTGAAGTGCAGAAGATTAAAATCTCTAATCTGGAAAAAAAATAAAATAATAAGTAACCAATTCCAATATAAATAAATAGAAAGATAAAAGGAAAAAGAAGACAACCTGAATTCAAAAGGTCCTATATGCTATGTTCAAATTGATTACCTCAGATAGTCTATTTCACATTCTTACACACATGACAAACCCAAAAACATTCGAAACATATAGATAATCTAAAAAAGCCCAAAAAAATGTTTAATACATTTTCTCAAATAAGTGGTAAGCACTGATAACAGGAAATAAAACCAAACCCCACATCAGTCCAAAACCCAAATTTTATTTCATTTTCTTCGCATCAGATCCCCAAATCAAAATGGATCTGACCCCAGAAGAGCTCCAATTTCTCAACATCCCAGATCAATTTAAAAAAATAAATAGATTTAAATTCGGATATATGAAACAATGAATGAAAGAAATCATATTCATGAATGGATGCACAAATACACAGACACTCTGAGCTCTGTGTCCCTTGACTTGGTTCATCTTTGAATCCATTTATTCGTCCTTCACAGACTTTGCCGAGTACAACTTGCAAACAGAAACAATACCCATTACACCTTTTTTAGATGGATTTTAGAGAGAGAGGAGAGAGAGATTAGGATTTAAGAGCAATAATAAAAACTAATTTTATGCTGAGAGGACCCGGTGAAGCAATTGTGGTAGGCGTCTCTCAGATTTGCACAGGGAGAAGCGAAATAAGAAGAAGAAGGTAGAGAAGGGGTGGTCGATAGCTTACCCGGCGTTTGAGAGTGACAGAAGGCAAGTTCAGAGCAACGGAAGCAGACATTTTCGAAAGAGAGAACTGGAAACGGATGGAAAAATCGAGAAGCTTCAGTCGAAGTAGAGGTTCAGACGATGATGGACGCGTGGCCAACGTGGACAAATGCGTAATTTCACTGTGCCAAGACGGAAAAACAACTGGGCAAGGAAAGCTGATTGAGGGCAATTCCGCTATTTTACTGCTAGTAAACAGTACTTTGCCACCGGGCTTTAGTATGGAGGCAGATTTTCTGCCCTCTCATTTTTCATGCCCTCTTGTGCTCTTCTGTTTGTGTAGTGACGGTTAAGTCACGTCAATATTTTATATTACTATTCATTTTTATTTTATTATCTCTATAAAATAAAATAATATAAAATATTAACGTGGTTTAACTGTAACCACATAAAACAGAAAGACTTGAGAATGTACGAAAAATAGGAGGACAGAGAATCTGCTCCCTTTAGTATATAGATAATATCCCATCTACGTTCAATTTCCCTTCACAATAATGTTAAGTTTGATCAGGTCAAAATATTGTTCAATTCATGCCGATTGCAGATGTTGGAGGCCTCATCAATAACAGACCCATCGTTTTAAATTTTTCACATACCTTTTTTTAAAGCCATCAATTAAATTAATTAGATGAAAACAACTCTTAGAATTAAACAAAAGAGCTTAAAAACTTAAAAATAGCGCGTTTATATTCTTATATATATAACATGATAATGAAAAATGATAGGTTTTTTGTTGGTTGTTTTCAATTTCATTTTACTTGTGCGATATTGACCTTAAGAAATTTACATGATCTGTATTGAAAAATTTATGGATTTGACCACAATATTTACATATATCCAATGCAAATTATCATCTTGATTATCATATATTGACTGTATTAAATATATACATATATATTCATATGAATTACGTCGAAATAGTAATTATATTAAATGCATATTTAATGTTATCAAGTGTAATCGTGTCGAGTCCAAAAGGTAAATGGAAAAAGTAGAAAAGATCAGGTGCTATTTGTGTAAATTTCCGTTTGTTGTTAACAATATAGCTGCACCGTAGAAGTTGCTCTATTACTACAATCAGCTGTAGCAACAAACTGACAAACTAGAAAGCAAAAGCGATGGCGGCAATGACATTTGGTCAAAGCCTGGCAGTGCTAACTCGAGCGTTGATCACTCGCTCTATGGAGTCCTCTCGGGGAGCCACTCGCTACTTAAGCGGAGGCAAAGTCAAAGTCCTCAGCGAGGAGGAGCACGCCGCCGAGAATGTCTACATCCAGGTACGCAACCGCAACTGTAGATCTCTCTCTTTTTTTTTTCTTTTTTTTTTAATTTAATTTTTTTATTAATACTAATTTAAATCAATCAGATTGAATCAATACTTATGTTATTATCTTTTGTTCGGATCAAAGTTGATATTTTGATTTAATGATTTTCTGCAATCGAATCAAATTCTGTTTTGTTATTTTTTTTTTATTTGTGAAGAAAAAGTAGAGGGAGAAATTGGAGAAGCAGAAGGCTGAAAAGGAAAACACGGAGAAAGAGAAAGAAAATGCTGATAAGGTATGGATTAATTCCTATTGCGAATGTATATGTGCATTTTGCACTGCCCAAAATGAGATTGGCAAAGATTTACAGATGTATGTGATTTTGCGCGATATTTGCATAAGAAACTAGTACATTAATCTACACTTAATTAATAATCCAATCATCTACAACCATATCATTTGGTTTGCAAATTTAGTTTAAAAAAATTTGGTCTCCTAGCATTACCCTTTGCGTAATATCGAAATAATTTGATAAATTATTGTTGTTGTAGTGAAATGTGTATTTTAGTAACAAGCACACACAAGTATCAGTGACACATGGATAGTGTTCATTTGCAGAAAGTCAGGTGTAGCTTTGCGATGTTTGATCACTCGAGTTAGTGTTGTAGTTTCATGTGAATAGGAATCACCGGGGAACGGACACGATATTGAGTAAAGGCTTAATAAGAGAGAATCGCGTCTGAGTGTTCAAAATGATGAGGTTGAGATTGGACGTCTGGTTTTTATTTATGCTGAAGTGGCAGAAGTTTATACTCATCATTGAGGTTTCTTGCAATCTGATCTTAAAATGTCGTTATTGAGGTACATGTCGTCCTTTATGGAATGCTACATTTTTCTCTGCATATGGTTGCTTATCTATGAAAAAGGAATAATAAAAAGAAAGACAGATTGCAGCTCCTTCAGCAACTGCTTTTGATAACTTTAAATACGTTGCTTATCCTAGATGAATGAGAGAGAACTGATGGCTCTTGGGCTCTAAGTTGGTCTTACAAATGGGCGCAAGGGTAAAGACAGAACATAGGTTTATAGTGAAACGTCTTTACATTTGTTTTTAACACCAAAATCATGCCTCTTCTTTCAAACTGTAGAGTATCCGTGGGCGACTGCCCCTTTTCATATCCCTTTGGGTTATGTGGCTGGTTTGAGGGCCTAGCGATTCTGCATGAGTACTAACAAATTACACCACATGTCCTTTATTTCACTTAATGCAGTAGAATATTTTATCATTGCTTCTGTCACAAAATTTTAACCACATAACACCTCTGTGGAAGGAATTTATTTTTAAAATAGAGATGTATGCATATAATACCATTTACGCTTATTGTTATGTATAAGCGCATATGTTAGATTTCTACTCATGCATATTCTTTAATGTTTTTATGAATCTAGAGCATTCTAAGCTGGAAAGGTGGTGTATGGCAGGCTTGCATAATAATCTTCCTTGATGATGCGTTATTCTCACGTTCTTGTTTTCGGGGAAGTTTCTGTTTCAATTCTTGCACTGAATGTGCATTGATGAAGTCTTATATTGGAATGGGTCTGATTATGTATTCTGGTCCTTGACTCCCTTCACAAGTCATGAAGATGATAGTGTATTTGTTGGATGATTATGTATCACCTAATGTTGAAGTCTGCAATGCAACTTAAGTCTCTACTTCCCCATTTCAACTGAAGAATATCTACTAATTCTTATAGTTCAACCAGATTAGGTAATTTTGTGCCACTGATGAGTTTTGACTGGTTTATTCTAATTTTAATCGGTTATTGCTTCTGAGTCATTTTTCTTATAATACGACTGGCTTTCATTCAATATTGCAGTTCTTGAAAACTTTTCCTTTGGAAGTAATCATGAATAATAATATTGTACCAAACTTTAGTGAGAATCGCTCTGCACTGAGAATTGATGTTCTTCATGGCATCTTTTCTTAAACACTAATGGGGAAAACTTGGAATTTTTATGATCTTTCTTATCTGTTATGGGATTGTTTTTACATCTTACTCAATTTCATTGAGTCTGTTGAGAGAGGTCATTCTTCGCTCATATCATGTTTATGCTGGTTCATAAAGTACCACATTTAAGCTGAAGCTTATGTATGTTAAGCTGTGGGTAACGGAAATAGGATCTCAAAATCCAGCTTGTAGATCCAGACTTGCACCCAATGTTGTTGCATAGTGATATGTTTGTGTGGTTTTGGTTGATTTGCTTATTTTCTTCTGCACACCTGGTTTATTTATGTTCATTGATTATCTTTTGATTTACAGGTATAATTGTTTTCCGTCACTGTGGTAAAGTGTCATCTGCAATACTTTGGAATTAATTATGGGATCTCTTCCTAATTAATTGTTTCCTAATTGATTCGGCATATACGGTTACTCCAGGATAGGAGAAAGACATTCATGAGTGCACTGCCACTCTAGCGTCCCGTGCCAATTATACAACGCTTTTTCTCTACATAACGGTTGTGTGATTGACAAGAAAAATCATGAAAATAGTATATTCGTTTCAGAAAAGTTGTTCTCCCAGCATAATAACGCTTAATTGCACTCCTAGGATTAAAAAAAACTGTTTACTGAAGCAGAATTTTCACCAAGTCAAAAGTAACAGTGCTCTCAATTATTGCATTCATCATTGCAATGAGATAGGAACAACTAGTCAAACCATTCATGCTGCCCATTCACATCTTATCCCCATTCACTTACAATTCAATACATGGAATGGAAGTTGCTCTCACCAAAAACTGACATTTTGATCATCTGAAACTTGTAACGCCAAGGATCGCCGCAATGTGCATAACACAAGTGCTCTTGGCGTGTACTCTGTAAATCCTCTACGTGAAGATAACCACAACTGTGCTCCTTCTTCCTGCGGCAACATCCACAACATAAGCTACCCTTTCCGACTAAACAGCAGTCCAAAGCGTTGCGGCCACTCTAGTTTTACTTTGTTCTGTGAAAATAACGTTACGGTACTGCACATATCTTCTGGAAAATACTTGGTGCAGTCCATCAACTACCGTAACAAAACAATCCGAGTTGTCGATCCTGGCCTTCACAAGAACAATTGCTCCTCCATTCCGAGATATCCTTTATCTGAATCTAACTTCAGATATTCGGACAGTCCGTATTTTTCATCAAGTACACTGGTAATGTTTTTCAAGTGTACAAATCCAGTAAATTCAAGTGTTTATGTTCCCACTGCTCCATGCATTAATACAAGTGGTGGTTATGCCATGGTCGGAAATACAACGGCAGCGGATTTGGAGGATGGATGCGGTATAATTTGGATGACTATGATGAGTACTTTGTTTAACTACGAAAATTACGCAAATATTTCTTATCAATACATACACAACGCCCTGGTTTATGGCTTTGAGCTTCAGTATACGTTATCACCTGTTATCTATGTTAATTGTGGCAGAGACCAATGGAGTGCCGTTGGTGTTATCAAATGTTATCCGCACAGCATCCCTGGTACGTCTTTATTCTCAGCAAAAAGGAAAAAATATTGTAGGTTTTTGTCTCGCTAAGTTATCAGAAGTACTTGTTTTACGAGTTGATAAACGTTTTTTTTTTTTTTTTTTTTGTTACTTCAGGTTTTTTTCGACTTCTATTGGAGCTGATTCAAGGTAAGAAATTCAAATGTTAATTTGGTTTTTTTTTCTCTTTTTCGTTACGATACTCCAAAACCTTTCATCAAGGAATAAGAAAATTAGATCAAATTAGAAGCAGGTTTATCCAATCTTTCATCTTCTTCAATTCATCCGATCCAACATCCGATCCAGTGGTTTTGATCTCTGTTGAATTGGCTTCCACCTTGTATTTAACAACCACAATTTTTGCAACGACTGGATTTCTCTGAGGAATTTGACTGCCACAAAACGTCTTCTTCTTCTCGTATGCCTTAGCATGTTTGTAGGATTGGCCCTGATATTCTTCAAATTTGATGGGCTGTACTGCTGGAATGTCCAATTCAGCAACAAAAATTGTATCAGTAGTCATCTGCCGTATGTCCAAATTCTTGAGTGTGTCCAAAAGCTGATCATTTAATTTTCCAGATTCTGAATTTGTGTGAACATCCTTTTCCGACACAGATATTCCCATGCTTTCCTGCAGTCTTTGTGGGAAAAATTCTGACGACACATGAACCTAAGGTGCCACAGATTTTGGTGGGATTATAGGATCAGGATGTGTTGCTTTCTCCCCTGGACGTGAATGGCTGGAAGATTGCTCCTCAGCTTTTGAGACAATCTCTTCTTGATGATCATAGCCACACCCACAGTTTAATGCTTGAATTTGAAATCCTTGATGGATGTTTTCAATGTTCAATTCAGATGATTCAAACAATATATAGATTTTGTCTTTCACCGGAAGTTCTTAGGGCACATCAGGTTGCTCAAAATATTGTAGATTACTAGCCCAATTAAAACAAAGATACTTTTTCAAGCCTGGAGCGTAGTACTCTGAATAAGGATTGTTTCAACACCTTTTTGAGTTGTTTCTCATATTGATATGCTTTTGGACAAACTTAGGAAAGTATTCTCTTTTGGAGCACTCCAAAATATCATGGGCATTCAAACAGCAAAGGGCACAAACTGTAGGTTTAAATCCATAAAAACCTTTTTCTACTAAAGAAAATCATAACGGCAATCTTCATGTTGGTGGTTTCATCATGGAATTGCTCTCAAGATCAACAAACTATAACTTGCAAAACAAATAAAAATAATAATAAAATCAACATATAAAAAGATCTATACAAAAATAATTAACTAAGAATATGATAAACACAAATTATTTGAAACAATCCCCTGCGACATCGCTAATTTCTTGACAGGATTTTTACCGCCTGCAAAATGACGGATAAAAACACTTAAAAATACTTGCAAGAGAACAAGATAGTTGTAGTATAAACGGCTCAAGCAAAGTTGTTTTCCACAGGGATTGAATGAATAATTTATGTTTAAAACCAAGTTCTTTTTTTTTTTTTTGAAAGACTGGATAAGATCATAACTAGGGCAAAAGCCAACAAGAGGGGCAAGCACAGCAAAACAGACAAAGGGGTTATGTGAGGGAGAACAACAGAACAAAGACGCTACCACAAAGGCTAGACGTCATCCCAACACACACCCACACCAAAAACCACTTACGGAGGGCAAGGAAGCCCATCTTTGTTGATAATGTGAACCAAAGAAGATGGGGGTCGTCTGACCCAAGTTTTATCGCACATCTCCAAGTTAGTCCTCGACGCCAAACGGTCCGCCGACTGATTAGCCAGTCTTGGAACCCAAGACCAGCGACAGCCTTGAAAAGAAGTCCCCAACCTCAAAATATTTTCTACGATTAGGAACACTTCCCAGCTGCCATGAGAAATATCACCCTTCAAGGAAAAGACCACCTCAAGCGAATCCGACTCCGCAACAATCCATCTGAAGCCCAGCTCCGCCGTTAACTCACAGCCCTTGAGCAACGCCATCGCTTCAGTAAACACCACCGACCGAGCTCCAATAGACAACTTGTGGGCCGCTACAAAATGCCCATTATGATCCTGCAGCACTGCAGCCAAAGTAGCCCTTCTATCCATCGGAAACCAGCTTGCATCTACATTAATTTTGATGAAGGGAGCAATTAGGGGGACCAACGAGGATCCAGTTTGGAGGAAGCCTGGGAACGGGACAATGGGACATGCATCTCCAAAAAGGAACCCAAGGAGAAAGAAATAGTATGCAGCACCTGGGAGGGAACAATGGTTAAAACCTTAAAAACATAGTTACATCTGGCTTTCCATATGTGCCAACAAGAAAAAACAATGACAGAAAGAAGCCTCGATCTATCCTGCAGATTAAGAGTTAGATTGATCATATCACTGAGCCATTGATGAAATGAAGAAACTCCTTCGCCAACCATCCGAAGACCAAGCTGACCACCAAACCAAATTGGCTCAACCCAGGGACATCGCAGCAGCATATGAAGCACAGATTCCTCTTGATTCTTACAAATAGGACACAAGGGAGATGATGCAGACCTGCGTGTGTATAATCCCCCCATTGTTGCCAAAGCCTCACTCACAGCCCGCCATAAGAAGTTTCGGATTTTTGGTGGGGCTTTAATTTTCCAAATAGCCTTCCAAGTCGAATCCTCCGAATTACTTGGAACCAAAGAGAGCGGAGCCCCCGCCATCCCCCGCGAGGAATGAATCCAGTGGTAACCCGACCTAACCGAATATTGACCATTTTTATTCGACGTCCAGATCAAACGATCCCGGCGAGAACAATTCCCCAAAGGAGTATTACAAATAGCATTGACATCCTCCTCAGAAATGAACGGACGTAAAAAATCAATGTCCCAAGTTCTAGTACTCGAGCAGATAAGGGATGAGACCTTTGTATTCAGTGTGACATTAGTGGGATAACTGGGAGTAGGATGACCAAGAGGAAGTGAGGGTAACCATCTATCAACCCAAAGCTGAGTGTCCCTGCCATCCAGAATTTGCCAGTGGGCTCCAGCTTTAAGAATATCTCTGCCCACAAGAAGGCTAGCCCAAGCCCACGAGGCACGACTTCTTAACATCGCATCCAAGAAAGAAGAATGAGGGAAATAACGCGCCTTAAAAGTCCGAGCCCACATGGAATTAGGGTTAAGAATCAGACGCCAACATTGTTTAACAAAGTTTGGTAAAGGTTGATTTTGAGATTTAAAATAATAAAAACTAATTTAAATTAAAAACAATTAAATAAATCAACTAAAAACCAATTTAAAGAAACACTAAGATTCCGCTGTCACCTTAACAATCCTACGTAATTCTTCCAATTACTTATGAATTACCCATGCATATTTTGAAGGTTAGGTTTTCCTAATATATATCCTACTTGGAACCTCCAAAATACCCAAAACGTCCAGAAACGTCAATCTAGAAAAACTGCGCGCTAGACCTTTATTTCATCGTCACGGTCAAAAGGCTAAGTAGAAAAATCTAAAACTTTGATGCAATCATCTTGAAAGACTTACGAACATCCTCCAATTGGAATAACTTCAAAATTCATCCATTTGATTACTTTATGCTCCAGAGGAAGTCGAATGTCCCATATTAGAAATACAATTCAAAGTATCAAAATTCTTCCAAAATATTAACCAAAATATACAAAGAATAGGGTTAAATATATAATACAAAATCTACTCATCAACCATCATTTCCATATTGCAGAAGAAAAATTCTAGACAGCATTCTCAAATTGGCCGGGGGAAAAGTCTATCTAAGGATCATTAGTTTTTCATCCGAGGCAATAACACATGCAAGCTTACTCACAATCGAAATATTCAAAATGCTAACAATCTTTTGCTTGTATTTTAAAAACTAGATGTCTGAGGTCGTCAAGGGTGTGAACAAAGTTACAGGTCATATTCAAATGGGTTTTTTAGATATAGGTCTATACAACCCCTAATTTTTAGGGTAAAACCCACCTATCTTTATTCATCCAATATAAACCCAAAATTCAAATATGTTGCCACATTAGAAATTAAATGACCTAATACATCATATAATTTACAACATATGCCACAACCCTTCTAACATTTTCTCACACACAACCCTCCAATTTTGGCTTCAATCATGCCCACATAATATGGGCATTAAATTCTAATTACTCCTCTTGACGTTTTTTTAGCCACTTATAATTATATGTATTTGAAATAAAGTAATATTTTTATATTTTGTAGGTACACCATTACATATATCTATTCGTCACATTATTATTATACTGTGTAACATAATTTACCTATATTTATATGTAATATATAGGTAAATTAATGTTGTAGGTAAATTAATTTGCATGTATTAGTACATATGTTAGGCTTGGATAAAAAAAAGTACACATGTTAGACACATTTTATTGTTACCATATGTATGTCTGTGTAAAGTAATTTACCTATATCTATATGTAAAATATAGGTAATTAACTTTGAATAAAATAACATTTCTATATGTTGTAGATAAATTATTTTACATGTATTAATATATATAAGACACATTTTATTATTATTATTATTATTATTATTATTATTATTATATGTGCGTGTAAAATAATTTGCCTATATTTATATGTAAAATATTATTATTATATATGTGTGTAAAATAATTTACCTATATAAATATGTAAATTAAATAACTTTGAGGCAAATAACATTTATTTATGTTGTACATAAATTATTCTCCATATGTTAGCACAACTATTAGGCACATTTACAGATTCCCCACATATTTGTTAAATTACATCATATATATTATGAATAGTAATGCTTATTTCTCTTTTCAATAATCATTAATCCAACTTTTAATCCGGATACAATTAATTATATAGGTCAAAAATGTAATTAAGGGTATATTAGGCATAAAAAAATGTACAATGGTGAAGTCAAACATAGTTAATGAATTTGCTTGTGTGGAGCCTAGTCAATGGGTTTTAATCAAGTAAAAAAATTATGTCGGGTTTTATGTAATGAAAATTGAGTTTTAGGGGCTAAAGCCATATTTTCAGTATTCAAATCATACAGAAACTCGACTGTTAAAAAGGTCTGAAAACATTTAGAACAATTTCTACAAGAAAGAAATATGATTAAAGAATTTAATCAAATATTACACTGCTCAAGAAGGCTTTGATTCATTTAACAACCAACGTTTTAAATGAAGTTAGCTGCAACTATACTAATATTTCGTAGATAGGCAACTACAACATTGTAAATGACATTTACCTGCAATTGTAGAATGATAATGATGAAGAAATCCTCTCAAGCTTCTATTACTACATTATTTTAAGAGAACTTTAATGAAAAGCTCAAGGTACTGTTCATTTTAACGAAAAATCACATTTTTACACTAAAAAATCAATCTTGATATTATTCACTTTACCCTTTATTTTGTCCTTATCGTTAAAACTCAAAGTTTTCAAGTCATTTTCATTATTTTTCCTTTATTTTAAAGTTGATACCACAGTACTTCCGTTGAGCTAATATACCTCAAATAAAAACCTGCCTCTAAGACATTATTAACTTAAAATGGCATTAAGAATAATAAATTCAATCTATACTAAAACTGTAAACAGGCTGAAACATTGTTTATAATCACAGTGTTGTTCCGTTTTTACCCCCACTTGGTCTCTTCTATTTCATTTATCCCACTGATCCCTTTTGACATCTGGGATCGCCGTGGCTCTCTTCATTTCTGCTTTGCTGCAATAAAATTTGCTCTCATCCCTAGAATCCAAAACTCCCTCATACGTCGCTCCTCTCCATGCCCGCCGCTTCCTTTTCATCCTGGCCTCTACTGCAATCACGCCGCTTTCCCTGCTTCCGACATCGTCCTTTTTAATGGGTAAGCTCTGAAACCTTTGTAGAACTCATGCATGTTGTGTTGATTTCAAATTTTCACTATCAATCACTCTCAATATTCCACAAAACAACATTTTCTGTTTGCATATATGAGTAATTAATTTGATTAGGTTTCTGGTCAGAGTTGTATTTATATTCTGCATTTTCTTGAAGAATTTAGTGTCTAATTTGAAAAATTCAGGAAGAATATTTGATTTTGTGCAGAACCCATCAACTAAAATGTCTAGATTTTTAATGGACTTAATTTGGTTTATCCATCCCTCCAAATTTTGATATTATGTATTGTATTGAGATTTTTAGTAACTCCGCCATGTAAGTTTATCTTACATTGTCGGTCCCAAGCCCGGATAAAGGAGAAGGGGGAGGGCGTCAGGTAGTCGACAGCCGACACTCCATGATCACGTCGAATCCTTATGAAAATGAATCCAGAACAAAATCGCGCTAAAGCTAGGGCGTCACCCGTAAGTGGCGCGCTGTGTGGCCCGAGCACAGTGATAAGTGAGCAAGGGTCGCTGTATCTCCATCGGCACCCGGATGCAGTGTTAAATGAGCAAGGGGGCCATAGAAACTTCTTTTCGAACGACTCCACTCAAAGTTGTTTGGGAGCATATGCTCCTATCAACTTTACACGGGACACACAAAAGAAGTACTTGGATCCTATTAAACGGGGGAGGGTGAAGAAACTAGGACAGAAAGGTAGAGTTCAAGAGAGTAAAATGCGTTTAGGAACGTGGAATATAGGAACCTTAACGGGAAAATCTATGGAAGTAGTGGAAGTTATGGTAAGGAGAAGGATAAATATTATGTGCCTACAAGAAACTAAGTGGGTTGGTAGTAAGGCAAAGGATCTAGAAAACTCAGGGTTTAAACTTTGGTATTCGGGCACAAATAGAACGAGAAACGGGGTTGACATCATCGTGGACAAGACCTTGACACAAGATGTTGTAAATGTCAAGAGGGTAGGAGATAGAATCATGGCAATCAAGATTGTAATAGGACAAGAACTTATCAATGTGATTAGTGCGTACGCACCTCAAGTAGGGTTGGATACGAGTTCGAAGGAGAAATTTTGGGAAGACCTTGGAGACTTGGTGCAAGGAATTGCTCAGACGGAGAAGTTATTTATAGGAGGAGATTTAAATGGACACGTGGGCAGGGAGACAGGCAACTATGGAGGTTTTCATGGTGGCCATGGTTTTGGGGAGAGAAGCGAGGATGGGGAAGCTATCTTGGATTTTGCAATGGCATATGATATTTTCTTAGCCAACACCTTCTTTAAGAAGAGAGAAGAACATGTGATCACCTACAAGAGTGGGTCGTCAAAAACACAAATAGATTTTCTTCTAATGAAGAAAGGGGATCGTATAACCTGTAAGGATTGCAAAGTTATACCAGGAGAGAGCGTGGCTAATCAACATCGCTTGTTGGTGATGGATGTACATATCAAAAGAGTGAGACAAAAGAACAAGACTTGGAAATGCCCAAGGACTAGATGGTGGAATCTAAAAGAAGAAAAACAAGTCATTTTCAAAGAGAAAGTAATCACCCAGTGTGTGTGGGATAGAGAGGGGGAAGCTAGCCAAATGTGGGATTCCATGGCTAGTTGTATTCGAAAAGTAGCAAAAGAGGTATTAGGAGAGTCCAAGGGCTTTGCCCCACACCAAAAGGAATCTTGGTGGTGGAATGAGGATGTAAAAACAAAGGTGAAGGCTAAGAAGGAATGTTGTAAAGCCTTATACAAGGATAGGACTGATGAAAATGGTGAAAGGTATAGAAAAGGGAAGCAAGAGGCGAAGAAAGCTGTGAGAGAAACTAAGTTAGCGGCTTACGACGATATGTATAAACGACTAGATACCAAAGAAGAAGAGTTGGATATCTATAAACTAGCTAGAGCAAGGGAAAAGAAGACAATGGACCTAAACCAAGTGAGGTGCATCAAGGATGAGGATGGAAAGGTTCTTGCTACAGAGAACGCGGTTAAAGACAGATGGAGAGGTTATTTTCATAATCTTTTCAATGAAGGATATGAAAGGAGTGCTTCTTTAGGGGAGTTGAGTAACTCAGAAGAGTGTAGAAACTACTCCTTTTATAGTCGAATCCGGAAGGAAGAAGTGGTTGTAGCTTTGAAGAAGATGAAACATAGAAAAGCAATAGGCCCAGACGATATACCAATCGAAGTGTGGAAAGTTTTGGGAGAGACAGCTATAACATGGCTCACTGACCTTTTCAATAGGATTTTGAAAACGAAGAAGATGCCAAATGAGTGGCGAACGAGCACTTTGGTGCCTATATACAAGAATAAGGGCGACGTACAAAATTGCATGAACTATAGGGGTATTAAGCTAATGAGTCATACAATGAAGCTCTGGGAGAGAGTCGTTGAGCATAGATTGAGGCAAGAGACACGGGTTTCGGACAACCAATTCGGGTTTATGCCAGGGCGCTCAACCATGGAGGCAATCTATCTCTTACGAAGATTGATGGAAAGATATAGAGATGGGAAAAAGGATTTACACATGGTCTTTATAGATTTGGAGAAAGCGTATGATAGGGTCCCAAGAGACATTCTTTGGAGGATTTTAGAGAAGAAAGGAGTACGAGTAGCATATATCCAAGCTATAAAGGATATGTATGAAGGAGCAAAGACTGCCGTAAGAACTCATGAAGGACAAACTGAAAGCTTTCCCATAACTGTAGGATTACATCAAGGCTCATCCTTAAGTCCTTACCTTTTTGCGTTGGTAATGGATGAGTTAACAGGACATATTCAAGATGATATTCCTTGGTGTATGCTTTTCGCAGACGATATAGTGTTGATAGATGAAACTCAGGAAGGGGTAAATGCAAAGCTTAACCTTTGGAGAGAAGTGTTGGAATCTAAAGGTCTTCGCCTAAGCCGATCAAAGACAGAATATATGGAGTGCAAGTTCAGTGCAAATGGAGGCCAAAACGAGTTAGGGGTGAGGATCGGAGATCAAGAAATACCAAAGAGCGACCGTTTTCGTTACCTAGGATCTATCTTGCAAAAGAACGGAGAATTAGATGGAGATCTCAACCATAGAATACAAGCTGGATGGATGAAGTGGAAGAGTGCATCCGGCATGTTGTGTGACCGCCGTATGCCACTGAAGCTCAAGGGAAAATTTTATAGGACGGCAATAAGGCCGGCGATGCTGTATAGCACAGAATGTTGGGCGGTGAAGCATCAACATGTACACAAAATGGGTGTAGCGGAGATGAGGATGCTTCGTTGGATGTGTGGGCACACGAGAAAGGATAAGATTAGGAATGAGGATATCCGGGGTAAAGTAGGAGTAGCTGAAATTGAAGGAAAGATGAGAGAAAATCGGTTACGATGGTTTGGACATGTGCAAAGAAGGCCTACTGACGCTCCGATTAGAAGATGCGACTATGGGACAGAGGTGCAAGGCCGAAGGGGTAGAGGAAGACCTAGGAAAACTTTGGAAGAGACTCTAAGAAAAGACTTAGAGTACTTGGATCTAACGAAGGACATGACACAGGACCGGGCACAATGGCGCTCTAAGATTCATATAGCCGATCCCACTCAGTGACTTGGATTTTCCAAGTCTCCAACCGAGAAGTTTTCCTCACTCAGGAAATTAAGGGAACACTACCTCAACCTACATGCTCTACTCACAAAGCTTCAACAAAAGAAAATTCAAAGAACTTAGCGAAGAAGGCTTTGATGTAATTAACACAATACGTTGAAATGAAGGAAAGCTTATTTATTGATATCCCCGATAAGCTACAAATATGTACATATACATAAGTCAAAATAAACAAACAAGAGGGAGCCTTCACAAAGGTTGCTTAGGAGAAGTCTCAGCAGTCGGTAGAGCCCCAGAAAGAGAAGGCACCGGAGGGGGATCATTCGGAGCCTCAGTACTGGACAGAACCCTAGAAGGAGGAGGCATCAGAGGTTGATCATTTGGAGCTTCATTACGCGGTACAGCCCCAGAAGACGAAGACAATAAATGCCTTTGGAATAAACCCACAAATCTCTGATGATCAAGTAAAACCTGACCATCAGATTCCTTCATCTGGTCAAGCTTCCTCTTCATGTTTGTAGCATAGTCATGTGCGAGCCGGTGCAACTGTTTATTCTCATGCTTGAGCCCTCTAATCTCCTGTTTGAGATTCATCAATTCAGCCGCCAATGATTCAACTTGGCGGGTTCGAGCAAATAGGTGTTGGGTCATATTAGACACAGAACCTGCACACTGAACACTGAGAGCCAGAGAATCCTTAACAGCTAACTCATCAGACCGTTTGGAAAGTAGTCTGTTATCTTTGGGAGTGAGAAGGTTCCTGGCCACCACCGCAGCGGTCATATCATTCTTCATCACGGAATCCCCAACGGTAAGAGGACCAGTAGGGGAGACGAAGGATGGGCGCCATATGTTGTCTGGAGAAGGCGGAGCTACCTCTTCAACAATGTTCAAGTCAAAACGACGGTCGGAGGGGCCAGACATTTTCAAAGGTGTTGAAGAGAGAAGAGGTCGGACAAATCAAGATCTTAGAAGTGCAAGAATGGAGCTTCTACTGGTGGAGATTCAAGTGTGCTTTGGAACTTAATGCCAGCCCCTATAAAAATCTGCACTCGACAGAGCTTCAGAAATCGAAGAGGCGCCTGCTCAGAAATCGAAGAGGCGTTTGCTTTCTCAAAAGTTGGGCTGCTCAGAGACCACGAGGGTCGATCTCAGAAATAGAAGAGACATTTGCTTTCTCAAAAGCTGGGTTGCTCAAAGACCACGAAGGCCGATCTCAGAAATCGAAGAGGCGCTTGCTTTCTCAAAAGCTGGGCTTCTCAGAGACCACGAGGGCCGATCTCAGAAATCGAAGAGGCACCTACTTTTCCAGCCTTGTCAGTACCTGTCACACGCACACTCAGCTTTGCGGAAATTATGGGCATTCTGTCGAAGACTTCTGGTGAAGTAGAAAGCACATGAGTCTTACTGTTCAATCACCCACTTCCCACACGCAACAGTAGCTCATGGGTACCACAGATAACTTTGCCAAAGTTCTCTGCCAAAGTTGAGCACGTGAAGCTTGCAGCTCCCACTACATCGCTCTGACCAAGAAGGGTAAAAGAATAGCAAAGAAACAGCACTAACAAAGTTTAGACACGTAAATTTTGAAGGTCTAGCTACCATATTATTACCCACAAGGGAAAATGAACAGTACCACTGCTGGATAATTGGAAAGTCTCTGTGTGTCAACCCCTGTGCTTCGTGGCAAGGTAGACTAGCAAATATGCCCAACCTTTACTCACATTCGAGAAAACACTCCCAACAAGATTGCTTGCTCCAAAATCGAAGAGGCACCGTCCTCCGAATCTCGAGAGCCAGACTCCCAACATGACTACTTTCTCAAAAATCGAAGAAAGGGTAAAGGAACAGTACCATTACTGGATAATTGGAAAGTCCCTATGTGTCAACCTCTGTGCTTCGTGGCAAGGTAGACTAGCAAACATGCCCAACCTTTACTCACATTCGAGAAAACACTCCCAACAAGTTTGCTTGCTCCAAAATCGAAGAGGCACCGCCCTCCGAATCTCGAGAGCCAGACTCCCAACATGATTACTTTCTCAAAAATCGAAGAGACACCGCTCTTCGAATCTCGAGAGCCAGACCCCCAGCATGATTGCTTTCTCAAAAATCGAAGAGGCATCGTTCTCCGAATCTCGAGAGCCAGATCCCCGATAGGATTGCTTGTTCGAAAACCGAAGAGGCAACACTTTCCCAACTTCAAGAGCCGGATCTCCTTGGATAAAGCTGTCTGTAATCTTCACACGCAACATCACATTTCCAGATACCACAGACCACTTTTTCAAAGTGCTCTGACAGAGTTAAAACATGTGAAGCTGGCAGCTCCCACTACCGTGCTATGATCAAGTAGGGTAAAGGAATAACATTACTATTTGTTGTTAAGGAGACTCCTATATATGTCGACCTCTATCCCCAACGGACAGGCAGACCTGCAAAAATGCTCAACCCTTCCTCATATCTGAGAGGGCACTCCCAACGAAGCCTTTCGAAATATTCAGCTTTCTTTCCCCCCGATAATATCTCTGCAAACAAGCTATACTAGAGCAAGAATATCTCATATCATCAGGGTTAAAAGCAAGAGTATCCCATATCATGCTTTTTCCCTGTCTTTTCCTTTGGCCTTGTTCTTATCTGCAAGACAAGGAGAAAGAGAGCAATCAGTCAGCACTTGGAATCAAGCTTCCAGCCAGGAACTGACTGCCTGGAACCCTTACCTGATTACTTACCTGTCATTGCTCTCGAGTACTCATCTTCAACATCTTATGCTTCCAGGGAAGATACCGCATCTGCCTGAGGAACAGATAGGGCAAGGGAGAAGGATACAAGGAAGCATGTGGAGACAAGCGAAACAGCACACGTGCCGATACATCCATTACTCTGTCAAAGCAAAAGTATCCCATATCAGCAGGGTCGAACGTACTCTAGATTTGATTGACTTGTTTTGACCCTCAAATTCTTCAGTCGGCCTTATACTCAGTTCAAGAATAAGCCTGTGGAAAGTTACTTCTTCAAAAGCAAAAGTATCCCATATCATCTATTCTCATGTTCTTCTCTTTATCCTTCATGCTGCCTGTAAGATAGGGAGAATGTGAACAATCAGCCGGAGCTCTGATTGCTTACCTTGTTTGTCACCTCTTTCAGCAGATCCTCTAGCTCGGCGACTTGGGGGACTCCTACTACATGGTTTGTATCGCGCTTGACCAAGCCTGAAACTACAAGTAAGCTTCAAGTGAAATTGATACATTACCTTGTGCATCTCCACCAGTTAAAGATACCACCCCTAGATGGAGGAAGAGTATTTCCAAAGAAGATGTCACATCTACCTATGAGACAGATAAGGCAAGTCAAGACGATACCGCACTCCGATACTTAGAAGTTTCGTGATTACGAGATCATTCTCCCACAATATTTCCTAATGTCATTTGTACTAAATCATTCACTTGTACTCACTAAAGGAGAGCTTGAACCTATGTACTTGTGTAAACCCTTCACAATTAATGAGAACTCCTCTATTCCGTGGACGTAGCCAATCTGGGTGAACCATGTACATCTTGTGTTTGCTTTCCTGTCTCTATCCATTTATATACTTATCCACACTAATGACCGGAGCAATCTAGCGAAGATCACAAAAAGCGACCGTTTTCGCTACCTAGGATCTATCGTGCAAGAGAACGGAGAATTAGATGGATATTTCAACCATAGAATACAAGTTGGACGAATGAAGTGTAAGAGTGCATCCGGCGTGTTGTGTGACCGTCGTAGGCCACTGAAGCTCAAGGGAAAATTTTATAGGACGACAATAAGGCCAGCGATGTTGTATGGCACAGAATGTTGGGCGGTGAAGCATCAACACGTACACAAAATGGGTGTGGCGGAGATGAGGATGCTTCGTTGGATGTGTGGGCACACGAGAAAGGATAAGATTGGGAATGAGGATATCCGAGGTAAAGTAGGAGTAGCCAAAATTGAAGGAAAGATGAGAGAAAATCGGTTCTGGTGATTTGGACATGTGCAAAGAAGGCCTACTGACGCTCCGGTTCGAAGATGTGACTACGGGACAGAGGTTTAGGGCCGAAGGGGCAGAGGAAGACCTAGGAAAACTTTGGAAGAGACTCTAAGAAAAGACTTAGAGTACTTGGATCTAACGGAGGACATGACACAAAACCGAGCGCAATGGCGTTCTAGGATTCATATAGCCGACCCCACTTAGTGGGAAAAGGCTTTGTTGTTGTTGTATTGAGATTTTTAGTGTCCAATCTAAAAAACCCAGCAAAAATCTTTGCTTTTTAGTATAATTTGGTTGTTCGCTGGAAAAGAATCAAGGGTGCTGGAAAAAAAAATTTGTGAGGTTATAAGAGTATACATATTGTTAGACGTGTAAAAAAAATTCATATTATGTTTGGAATTTTGAGCAATTGGATGTGTTCAATTACTACATGAAATTCAGAAATGCAATTCATAATTTCAATTGTGGTCGGGATCTGATTGTAGAATTTGGGTCATGTTTGGTTGTGCTGAATCGGGTTTGATGGAGAATATCTGATCGTGATCAGAATCATGGGTTTTGTTTAAAAATGAAATTGGATTCAATTATGTAATACTTTTAGAGAATGAAAACTTTATATAATGTTTTTAGAGAATGAAAACGAGAAAGTGGTGATGGACACAAAATAGTTGCCGATCAATTATGCTTCAACCTTGGAATGCGGGGTACAAACATTATGAAAAAGTCCTAGGAGAAGCACCAAAAACCATACTCAACTTCCGGTGACTTCAAAGACAAGAAAGGCTCGAGCTTTGGGAGACATATTACGTTTCTCAGATAGTTGTTGAGATAGGTGTGATACTTAAGCACCCCGTTCTATGAATGCACCACAGTTCATTTCATGCCTTTTGGTGCAGCTTTTCTCCTTAAACACAATTCCACCTGCAATGGCAGATTAGCCTTCAAGTCTCTAATTAGTGTGTAATTATAGAGTTTTGTTTAAAAAATGCATATATTTTTCACCCATATTTTCCAGGACGAAGGGGAAAAGAATCAAAGAAATGGGTTTATGTGAGTGTTTGATTATCCCATTTAATGTAACATCACGTGGAGAGTGTTGTAAACTGAAATAGAAAAGGAACGAAGTTACCCGAAAAATGTAGAAGCCTTGAGTGATGAATGATTCTTGGGATGAGTCGCAGACTAAGTCGCTCTCTTTAAGACGTTTCGCTGCTCTGCCCAAAGTATGCAAGCAGTTCACAAACACCACGTCGTCCCCATGATAAAACAGCCCAGAACCTTCTTCTGATAAGATTCTTCCTTGCACACCGGAAGAACCTTCGAACTTACACCTTACCAATATGTTACTTTTTATAAATTAATATATATATAACTTTTCTTACTTCGTCTATGTTCTGTCATTCACCTAACAATGTCTATTTCTTTATATATATATATATAAAGAAATAGACATTGGAGGGTTTGAAACTGTAAGAAATCATGGATGTTTATGGGATGCACGTTGGAGGGTGTGAAACCATACGAAATCAAGGATGTTTATGGGGATTTATGGGATGCAAAACTGTCTGCAATCAATGGATGATAACAAATTATGTTTTATATTTAATGTTTGTAATAAACCAAAATATAAATATTTAAAATATTTAAATAAAAATATAACTGCTCCAACAATCCCCCACTTGTTTTTATTTAAAAAATATATATCAAGCAACATCTCATAAAGCTATGCATAAGTAAAGGTGTTTCTCAACTTGAATCTGTACATAGTGTTAGTGATCCAGATTATACTAGAGTAACTTATAGTTTTGAACTCTATCTCTGACAACACCACACACATCACTTTATTAAGGTGAAGTTCAAAAAGCCAGCACATTACGGCCATGTGCTTGTATCCCAGTATAGTGAACGCTCTAGAAATTTGCCCATGATTTCATAGGAAGCGGCCTCACTTCCACATTCACATAGGTAAGACTATCAATGATATTCCTGTAGCTAGATATCCCACTCAACATAGAGTATAGACCTTACTAAGAGAAAAAAAAAATTTCAACCTAAAAACACTTCAGGATGTCATGCTTCTTAGGGATGGACATAGAATAATATTCCAAATTAAAATTAGCATGACTTCACTCATATCACTTGTGACTTGTTTTTACCCTTTGAACCTATTTCTTGGGATCTCCAGTCTATAGGTTGGGTTGCTATCACAAGTGACTCAATTTTCTACGGGCTTTAGTTCCATCCCTTTCGAGGTTTTCCAAACCTTTTCTCATGTTAGTCCTTTCATCAAAGGATTTTTCCAAACTTTTTCTCATGTTAGTCATTTCGTCAAAGGATCAACTAAATTTTCTTCAGACCGTATATGATTGGAATCGTTTTCTCCCATAAAGGGGTATCTGACAGTAGGTTTCTCAACCATCCTGCTTTTTCTCCCATAAAGGGGTATCTGACATTAGGTTTCTCAACCATCCTGTTTCTTCTCCTATAAAGGGGTATCTGACAGTTGGTTCATAAATTTTAGAATAATTAAAACCCCCACTATTTCGAATATTGAAAGAAAATTTATTCTCATAAAATCAGCATCAAGTGACTCAATTATGACATGGTTTTTCAAATCATAAAATCTATATGCTTTGCTATTACATGCATAACCAATAAAAACACATTCATATGCTCTACTAGCCAATTTCGATCTTTTTGGATCAGGTTTACGAACATAAGTTAAACAACCCCAAGTTTTGAAATACAACACATTTGGTTTCTTATTTTTCCAATTTTCATAAGGAGAGATATTCGATTTTGAGTTAGGAATTCTATTTAACACATAACATACAGTCAACACAATTTCATGGCAGATTGATTACGTCTTAAATTGTTGTAAACTGAAATAGAAAAGGAACGAAGTTATCCAAAAAATGTAGAAGCCTTGAGTGATGAATGATTCTTGGGATAAGTCGCGGACTAAGTCGCTCTCTTTAAGACGTTTCGCGGCTCTGCCCAAAGTGTACAAGCAGTTCACAAACACCACGTCGTCCCCAGAATAAAACAGCCCAGAACCTTCTTCTGATAAAATTCTTCCTTGCACACCGGAAGAACCTTCGAACTTACACCTTACCAATATGTTGCTTTTTATAAATCAATATATATAAAACTTTTCTTACTTCGTCTATGTTCTGCTATATATATATATATATATATATATATATATATATATAAAGACATAGACATTGGAGGGTTTGAAACCGTAAGAAATCATGGATGTTTATGGGATGCACGTTGGAGGGTGTGAAACCGTACGAAATCAAGGATGTTTATGGGGATTTATGGGATGCAAAACTGTCTGCAATCAAAGGATGATAACAAATTATGTTTTATATTTAATGTTTGTATTAAACCAAAATATAAATATTTAAAATATTTAAATAAAAACATAACTGCTCCAACAGAGAGTGCGTCACTGATTGTGGTTTGTGAACACTACTGTCAAAAGAAGAGATAAGGTTAAAAGATGTGTTTTTGCTCACCAAATTGTTAGTTTTTGTAGAGACAGCTTCTGTTATTATTCAGTAGATCTTTGCTTATTCTCAAGTGATTTTTGCTTATTCTTTTGATAATTAATGAGTCGGCTATGTTAGAGGGATATAATCCTCACTCTTAGTATAATGTTATTTTTGGTGATTAATTCTGCAATAATCTATAATGACAATCGTAGTTGAATTGTATGTATGAAAATTTGGCCTTTTGTATGGAATTTGAATTGTGTGATTGAAAATTTATAGTATTTTTTCCAATTTCTAGCTTTGAATTCACAGAAAGAGGTAGTTGTCATCGTTCAAATTCAATTTCAAATAGTATTTCTGAGCCCATTGTTTCGTCGTAATCAGGTAAGGCTCAAGAAAATAGTAATATCAGTTTTTAAATAAGGGAACTTTAACGAAAAGTTCCCGGTACTGTTTATTTTAACGAAAAACCACATTTTTACATTAAAAAGTCAATCATGGTACTATTCAATTTACCCTTTATTTTGTCCTTATTGTTAAAACTCAAAGTTTTCAAGCTCTTTTCATTAGTTTTCATTTTGTTGAATTTGAATATCTGCATGTTTGATTTTGGTATTGTAGAAATAGGATTTTTAATTTTAGTCTTGAGTAGGACTTTGATTGATTGTGCATTATGGGAGGAAATGTAGATTGAAAGTGTCTGCTTACCGTATAAAAACCACGTTAACTTTTTAACATTTGAAGTATAATACTTTAGGAAAACACCATATTTATGAGAATGACAATAAATTAAAACATGCAAGTCTATCAGTACCAACAGACTTTATTGATCGTATGGTTAGAGAGTACTTATTGGAACTACAACAAAGCTGGCATCTTTGCTTTCTTTATCAGTCACTAGAAGAATAGTGGAAGCAGATGAATTTATGAGGGCTGGCTTATAGATGGATGACTTCCTAATCTGTATGACTACCATGTTCACTGTTACTATTCAGGTTCGTTCAAAACTTGCTCGAAGAGCTGACTATCAGTGATAAATCGCACAGATCAACAATATGTAACCCACATAAACAACGATGCCAGATTGAGAGTGTATTTGTAATAGGACAAGGATTGTCTGCCCTCCACTTCCGGTGCCCTTCCCTTGCCTTCCTGTTTGTGTGGTCACGGTTAAGCCACGTCAACATTTTATATTACTATTCATTTTTGTCTTATTATATCTATAAAAAAACAATATAAAATGTTGACGTGACTTAACCGTGACCACACAAAACAGGAGGGCACGGAAAGGGCACCGGAAGTGGAGGGCAGACAATCCTTGTCCTTTATATTAGAGGTTCAATTTCCACTTTGCGTGAATTTAAAGGATAATTGTCGAAACACATTCAACAACCCAAATAGTGATAAGTCAATTAAAATCCCATCAACAAACTTTCTATGATAAAGATCTGCTTTGAAAAAGCAGTATGCAGTCTGATGCGAAGCAGAGAAATCAACGAAAGAGAAGATAGTTGGGCCAACCTTCTCCAACACATGCAAACACAGTTTTGTATTTCACTTTTTTTTTTTTTTTTGTTAATATCACGCATAACCAAAAATAGATTAGATGCTACCATCCACATTAAGAATAGTGGTTTTCGCATTTGACAGTTTGAGTAAGGTTTTTTTTTTTTTTTTTTCAATGACTTTATGGTACTTATATTCCCAAAACCAAAAATTGGAATATGTATCTGTGGGGTCGTCCCACTCAAATTCTTCAGGTTCTTCATGCGTTTCTCAATATCCACGAAGTTGGAGTGGCTTTCAGCTTGAGCGATCGCTTGGTTCTTCTGCAATTTGTTGACAGAGGCGTTGATTTTTTTCACGGTTTCCTAAATTTGATCCATGAAAGGCATGTGTCTGTTGACCGGATCTTTACTGTTCTCAGGTGTGGTTGTCATTTCCTGTGGTTCATTACTCTCTCCGAGAGTGGAGTCGTTAGGCAACGGATTATCCGCTCTTGGAATAACGGATGCATTAGAAGGTGGTTTGTCTCCACCGACGGGGTTAATGTTAGCGTTAACCGAGCTTTCTTTGGCATTCATGCTTGTAGTAGAATGATCTGGTCGAGTGGAATAAGAGTTTACTCTCAATGAAAGAATCAATTGTTGGAATCAAATTGGCAATTATAGACTTCTTTGCCATAAAACATCACTCATCTTCATCTTGGCCCAGTCAGCATTAGACATACTTGCTGGCTTACTCTTAACACCGTCGGTAAAGCATGTCCTCGATTCTTTATTTCCATGTAACCCAATTAAAGAGGGTCGCGCCCTCCATTCTAAACGGATATCAACCAAATCAAGCTTTGATACCACTTGCTGTGAATATTGCATTTAAGAATGGGAAAAAAAACTCTAGAAATTGAAAATAAAATAAATTAAGATAAATCACACCAAGAATTAACGTGATTCACTTATACATACCTATGTTCACGGGGCAACAATAATAATTTTTTACTATATCAATAATGAGTGCAACAAATAATCTTGGCAAGCTTCTAGGACTAAGACTTGATGAAAAACCACAAAGAATAAGAAAAAGAAATACACTCTTTATCTCTTTTATTTTCTCTCTCACACATTTTGCCATTTTCTCAACTCCTAGAGTGGTATACAACTTTTTGTTTTGATTCAATTCAAAACTAGTACAATAGCCCCTTTATATAGACATAATAAAGGTCTTCTTCAATAAATCCTAATTGGAATCCAGTTATGAATCATTCTCCAATTGAGAAATTAACTCCAATTGGGTAAGCAATTTAAATTGGGTAAACAAACTTCAATTGGGTAAACAATTCCAATTGGGAAAGCAACTCCAATTGGGTAACCGACTCTAATTGAGAAAACCACTCCAATTGAGAAATAACTTCAATTGAAAAAAACAACTTAATCTTCTAAGACTCTATTCCCAATAGCCTTAGGATAACTCATTATGGGCTGGAAAAAACCCAACATACTTGAATGAAGAGGAGCTAAATGAATACTTAGCGTAATATGACGTTTTAGGATTCATACAACTCAGCTCACTTATTGAAATAAAACTTTGTTATTGTATATACTCGAACGATGAATTTTATACTATAGCTTTACATGAATATGATTAATTGATCCACCAACCGTATTTATTTTGAATACAAAAATCAAGAAATTGTTGGAACTTGTGAGGGACAATTTTCCCACATCGGCCATACATCTTCACAGCATCGTCTTTATAAGTGAGTCCACTGACTCGTCATTTTCCAAGAATTGGAACAAAGTCGTAGACTTTGGGCCTAGGAGTTGGGTTGGATTTGGGTGTATGGGCTCAGACGGACAAATCACTCAAGTATGGCTTTTACACTCATATTTTTACATTTCAAGTTTTTTCCAAAGGATAAGAATGTTTACTGGAAACAGTTACAACCCTTTTGAAGGAAGGCCATTATAAATATGGTTGTAGGATTAGAAACTAATCATTCAATTCCAATGTTCTTTTATTTTTCACAGAGAAACATAAATCAATTCGCAAAGAATTCAAGTTCGAGTGTAAGAATTTAGGTTAGATAGTTGTATCCTGCAAGACCAGGTTTTTCTAAAAGGAAAATATGGTTTACTGGAAACAACTACAACCTTTTTGAAGGAAAGCCATTATAAATATATTAGAAACTAATAATTCAATTCCAACGTTCTTTTATTTTTCACAAAGAAACACAAATTAATTCACAAAGAATTCAAGTTCGAGTGTAAGAATTTGGGTTAGATAGTTGTATCCTGCAAGATAGACGTCCAAAAACTACTGCATAGGTGTGAGGGCGGATTTTTGTCTTAGGAGATTGCTTATGCAAGCCTCTGTCTCTCTGAAATACAAGTCAATGATATTTGTTGTGATTTAAATATATAGTGATTTGTGTATACACTCTGTAATTATTTATATTTTATATAATTCGTATCTGATTGGTTCTAACAGAAATATGTGGGAGCAGTAAGGATAGTGTTAGGGGCATATGTACATTCTTAAAAGACCTGTAGAGGCAAAGGATTGGTAGCCATGGTTAAGTTATCCTCCTTCCAAAGTTTTTTATAGTAACTGATACGACAATTTTCATTCTTAACTGATATTCTATTAGTGTTGAGTATCCCAGATCCATGATGTTTCTTGATTCCAAACACCCAAGTCCAGCTACATCCCAAATTATTGTGTTTTGTTTATGATTTGTTTCATCTGACTAAATTCGAAGTAATGTTTGGCCGAATAATTAGTTTTGCTTACGAATTAATTGGCTTTAAGGCAAGTGTTGGTATTCCATACTAAATGCTAAGAGAAAAACTTGGGTGGGATGACATGCATGGTATACAGCAAATAATTGATACGTGTATATAGTTTCTGGGTGAAAATAGTGTGTTCAGAATTGAACCTCACAACGCATGTTATAGTTAAATAGATAAAACCACTAGACCTTCTCAACAATGGTAGTGCTCTAGTCGTTAGATCCTAGAATTTAAATGCTTAAACAAGGATTTGAAATGAGTTAGAATTAGGCTAGTACTCGATTCCCTTCTAAGGTAATATAAAATAAATAATGATAAACAAGAATTGGAACCTAAAATTTAAATGTTTAAACAAGGACTGGAAACAAATTCCTTTAGTTTATGGTTCAATGATTACACGTTTGATGTTAATATTACATACATTTTACTCCAAGCCAAAAAGAACTAAAACTTCCGAGCTCCCTCGACCTAAACCCCCTCTCTCTTACTCCACAACTTCAACCTTGTTCTTCAAACTAACGTGAAACATTAATTAACATACTCTTAAATAGTGAGTTGATTTTTTCCACAATTGTTGAGATTTGATTAATTCAACTTTTACACCCCATCACAATCCTCATCCTTCGAGTGCTAAACAGGATTCTGAAGTGAAATTTTCATTATTCTAGTTGTGAACCATCAACTCTTGTTTCCCCCAAAAGACTTAAAATGATCATGCAGAATTGCATTAAATTATGAAACTGAACTTGCATAAGAGCATAAATTTTAAAGTTGATCTTGCATAAGTGTAGACAATTTTGAAATTGATTTTGCAATAGTGTATGAATTGTGAAATTGATTTTGCGGAACTGTAGAAAACTTGAAACTAGTATTCCAGAAGCGTATGAATTGTGAAACTGATCTTGTAAAAGTGTAAAAAAATTAGTTTTTATATACTTTGAAGTTTTTATAGATGGTATCAGTTTGTATTTTGGCTATTGTGGGCATGGCAGGAATTTTAAACTTTTGGTTCGTTTGTTTTTGGACTGAGTTCGTTGGAGTTTAGACTTTTGTCTCTATTTGAAATGATTCAAAACTAACGGAGTTATGTGAAATGTATTTTGTATTGAGCTGTTGCTGCTGCATTGCAGAGGTATTGCCCATAGATTTCATTTACGCAATAGTAGGTAAATGTAAATAGATAGTTTTTAATAAGTTCAGATTCACGGAAGGTGTCTTTACAAAAAGGAACAACCAAAGACTAAATTATTTGCACAAGAGCTGCTCGGAAAGGAAGCTGAAGTGCAGCTTCATCGAAGGTCTCTTACAAAAACTATGAAAAACATATATAATACCAACAAGGCTGAATTTTCCAATTGGTCTTAATTTTCTAGCTATAATTCTGAAGTTTCTAGGTAGCTATGAATCTGTAATCAAGTTGTCGACAAGGTCAATTCTCTCTTATCTTTATGTCTTTCTCAATGGCAATACAAGTGACAAACAATGACTTGGACTTGCCTACGTTATTATTCTTTTGGCCATTGCCTAATTCCACCACCGAAAATAATTTTCTTTACAGGCAAACCGCGGGAAAAAAACGTTATTCTTTCAGTTCTGTAGTTATTTCTTCTTACCTGTCACTTGATATCTCTCGCTAGTGTAAGAACTTTGAGGGTGTTTTTTTATGAGTCCCTTACATATAAATTGTTTGTAGTTACGTACGCATATTTACACATCTCTTTTTACTTCTCATAGATTCTTCTAATTTTCAGCCGTCTAATTGGATGAATTGAAGAAGATCCAATGATAGAAAATAACAAAAGGTGTGTGAGAAGTAAAAAGGGATGTGTGAATAACTCACCCCCTTCTTTTTTTTCTTGTACTAATTTTTGTGTATGTGATCACAGGACCACAATAAGATTGTCAGACACGCTGAAGAAAAAGGACTTGGATTGTCTGCCCTTCAATTTCTATGCTCTTCTCGTGCCCTCCTGTTTTTGTGGTCACGGTTAAGTCACGTCAACATTTTATATTACTATTTCTTTTTGTTTTATTATTTTTATAAAAAAATAATATAAAATATTGACGTGGCTTAACCGTGATCACACACAACAGGAGGGCACAGGGAGGGCACCTAAATGGGAGGGCAAACAATCCAAGTCCGAAGAAAAATGGGCCAAATTGCAATTGACTACGTACTAGAGCGGCTTCACGTACAATTCAGTCATCACGTCAAGAGAGAAATTTGCGTTCTCTAACAGTACCTCTAAATTTATTTTTCATATTATCCCTAAAACAATTTTTTTTTTCATTTTTTCAAATTTACCCTAAAATTTTAATTCAATTTCAAAAGTGCCCCAAGGAGTGTTCTCCAATCAAAGTCAACGACACACACGTGTCCAAGAGTGTCTACAAAGTGTTGTATTTGTTTTTGTATAAGGTTCTAAAAAACGTTAAGCGCTAGTAGGGCGGTGGGCTAACGCTTAGCGCCTAGGAGGCTAGGCAGAGTCTAGGCAGGCGCCTAGGCGGATTTAGGTAAATTTCTTGTATATGTTGTAAATATGTGCATATTGACACTTACAAAAAATTATATTTGTATGAAATCTATGGATAAAATGCAAAAAAAGTATCCAACAAGTCCAAAATTTAAAAACGCATTAAGTATATATGCCATATAACTTAAGACATTTTGAATGATTATATCTAATTTTTAAAAAATAAAAGTGAAAATCCCACGTAGTGGGTTGGGTGGTTCATAATAAAGAAAAAATTCTGATGTGAATATGGGAAGTTCATAGTAATTTAAAAAAGGAAAAATATCTTTTAGAGATCATATTAATTTCTGTTTAATTTAAAGCGAAAAAAAGGTTTCAAATATACCCGTTGGTACACGTTCTGAAGAGAGTCATACCAATTAATCTAAAAGCAAATTAAATCCCTAGACGTAATGCCATGACTTAAATGGTGTTCTAAGAAAAAGCATTCAGAGATAGCAAACTTTAAGGGTGAGAGCAAGTCCACCGTTGGTGGTTGCTCGGGGGACAGGTTCCAGGAAAAGGTCCGAGGGCCGGTGGGAGGAAGTCCAGCGTTGGTTGGCGAGGGAGCCCGAGCAAGCCCGAGCGCCTGAGGTGGATCTGACGTCAGACGCTTTTTTTAATATTTTTTTCTGTCAGGTTCTGCAGGTGCGTCCAAGACGGCGGTGAGGCGGGTGAAGGCTTAAGGCGGGTAAGGGCGGTAAGGCGGGTGAGGGCGTAAGGCGGGCTGGATGGGGAGTACAGAGGTGCGTCCAGGACGGCGGGCGGGATGGGGAGTACGGAGGTGGGGATGAGGGAGGAGGCGGGAAGGGTTTGGGGGATGGTGGTGCTGATGGGGTTTGGGGGATGGGGTGAGGGAGGAGGCGGGGAGGGTTCGGGTGAGGGCGTGAATGCGAGGGTGAAGAAGGTGAAGAAGAAGAGGAGCCACGGTGAAGAGAAGAGAAAGAGAGAGAGAGAGAGAAATAAATAAAATAATAATATTTTATAGATTGGGTTAGAAAAAAAATATTAATATTTTATTATCAATTGCAAGGGGGGAGGGTTCCAAGGGTTGAGATACAAATGACAATTACTGTTTATTAAAGGCAGTTACTGTTCATTAGGTGGATTGAATAGTGGATTGCTAGGGGGAGGGCTCCAAGGGTGGAGTTGCTCTAATGGGGATGGATCTTTAGGCTTCAATATCTCTTTGGTTTATGCACCCATGCAAAGTCACATCCAAAGTCTTAAGAATCCTCTAAAATCTTGCTCAGATCCTATTAGACAAAGGACGCGGATCGAACAGTTCTAAGGTTGTTCTACTTGTGTAGAGACTGACACCCCATAATTTTTTACGAAGAAAACTCAATATACTAGGACTCACACCCCATAATTTTTTACAAAAAGCAAGCAACTTGATGCATGCTGTCAAAACTTGATTGGAGGTAAACTAAGAAAAAAAATTAAATAATAAAAGCATGTAGAGTGTACGGTGTGAAAGGAAGAAAGAGAAAGTCATTTCTCATCGTCTTCAACCTTTCGACTTCGCCAAACCATGAACCAGAAACCCAATGCAAGAATGCAGCTGATCTGCATTCTTGAAACAGAACAAACTGAAATTCCTGGACCGCCTAGGCCACTCAGTTGCCCACCTAGGCCGCCCAAGGGCCGCCCAGGCCGTCTCGGCGGCCGCCTAATTCCTGTCCCGATTTTGAATTAATCCCCGCGGCCAGCCACCGCCCAGCGCCTAGGCCGATTTTTAGAACACTCTAGTGTATTGAAGTGTTTGCGCGTGCAACTTAGCACATAACTAACGCAGTAGGAATAATGCTTTCTTTGAAGCTACTTTGCGCGTCTCTCATCTGTCGTTGTAGGAATCATTATTGATTAGGATTAGCAGTGTCATGTGTGGTTCCATTCGCTTGGAAAATCTTTAGTTAACCCTAAACACCACGGCAGTCATGGAAGCCTAATGTACCGGGACTGCAGGCGGACTTTTATTCATTCATGCAAGACCTGTAGAGGAACAAGAATTGGGAGGCATGGTTAAGTTCTCTCCTTTCAACATCTGAACCACCACTTTGATGGATGGACAATCTAGATCCACTGGGTTCCATTGGATGCACCAGAGATGAGTGATGCCACTTAAGAAGAAAATAAAATTATAAAAAATAAAGTTATAAGAGTATCTCCAAGAAAATTTGTAAAATGTCTTCAACTTGGCATGTTACAACTTCAAATTCAATTTGAAATTGGCATGCCACCTACTTAGGCACTCAACGTGGTAAATTTTTATGTACTTGTCATATGTTGGTTTAAGTAGTGTTTCGTGACTAATATTACAACACTCTTTTATACCAATAATCTAAGAGATATTTTTTTGTTTTTACAACACTTATTTACGTGATTAATGTTATAACACTCTTTTAAATGAGCACTCTTTTAAATGACTTAAGTGTAAAAATATATAACTAGATGAAAAAATAAATTTGCTTGTGGAGTTTAATAAAGTCATAGACAAAACACGATATAGCTTAAGGTGAAACCATGAAACGACAAATTTGCTTGTGAATCCAACGTTGAACTCATATTGGTGAAAACTGAAAAGCTGATAGTGCCACATAGGCAAGTGGCTCTATCATTTGCCTCGTACTAATCAACAAAGAAGGAACTGACTGATTTACTTTTCATTGGCATGCATACTTTATGGGGTCAATAATGATGGTTGTACCCCTTGCATGTCAATGGTAAGAGCCCACTTCACTTGGACATCTTTGTTTTGGGTGGAAGACCTTGAATCGTTCAACTAATACAGACTTTGGAGCGAAACCTCATGGAAATTTAGAGAAGAACTACGATCTAGATCTAGACTCTGAAGAAAATTCAATGGTTCCCCCTTTTTTTCTTTCTTTTTTTTAATTATAAGTTATATTCTATATTAATCTACACTAAAAAAAAGTGGGTTGAAGAAGAAAACTTTAATTATCAGAACAATTCAACACTTGCCAATAGTTTCCTTTCTCGTAGTTTGTTCATTTCCTCATATTGATCAATGCGTAATCACCATTATCTTGTTTAATTTTGGTTGAGGTATGCATTAAACTTTGAGATGTATTTCAACATTCTGGAAGAGATGTGTGACACACCCCGTCCCGAAGGAGGGCGTGCTGGCCATCACGTGAGAGTGACGTAACCATGTGCACAGTGCGGAAGCTAAGAAGATAAATAGAAATACGAATTAATAAAAACCGAATCACTAGCAATTCTAGCTAAGAAAGTAAGCTAGTGCGAGTCTAAGTGTATAAATACACAATCAGAGCAATAAGAACGTCTAGTTGCAGTCGAGTAGGACAATTACTAAATTATAACACTCGAAGGTGAATCCTACTTTTGTGAATTCTGTCAGAATACCGTTGGATTCCTCATGGCCACCAAAGCATTGCTACCTAGAACCTGGAGGGGCGAAAAAAAAAAACGCGTGAGTGGGCAAAAACAAATCTTTTCAAAACCTTTTCTCTTTTCAAAGGTTATAACCCATCGCTGTAAAACCTGTATAATTTCCCAGAAAAATAGCATATATACATATATACTCATCTCAAAACATATCTCAAATCATGTTATCAATATGCCACTAAGTATATGCCATGTTCATACCCATAATATGACAGAAAGGTATTAACAGGTGATGCATCTCAAATCAAATCACATAAGCCGGATCCACCTCGGTGGCCTGTACGGCTGAATATAGCTCATTATAGATAATAACATGTCAACCAAGTGATCAGCTCGGCTGAAACTATAGCTCATAATCAATCTCAACATATCTCATCATATCAAATATATATATCCTGCACATGAGTTGGAACCACCTGAAGTGGTCTGTAAGACAAGACTGGGTGTAATATAGTTATGCTCAACACCATCCTCTCATGATAGTTGTGCGATAAATCGCTAGTCACCTACAAGTCGGAACCACCTATAGTGGTCTGTACGACAAGACTGTGCACCTAAATTGGATCCAATGTGAGCATATGGTGCAGGAGGTGACAATATATATATACAAGCCTGAATCATATCTCTGCTAAATCACAATCATCCTGGTGCAGGTTTATGAGCTTTCAATACATCTCACATAATCATCATTTCACATTAACAATCTCTGTCATCGATATATACTCACCTGATACTTACCTGTGCGTCCACAGCACCAATCACCATTATATGCAACTACTAATGCATGAATAAAATAAATATATACTTTGCATGGCATTTCATATCGCACTTCATATCACATTTCATTTAAATTGATTTCCCGGGAAAAATCTCATTTATATAGGTATATACGGAAAACAAAAGCCCACTCACAGATATGACGAAGGGTCGTAACCCCCAAGCCTCGATTGATGGCGCTCGTCCTCAGGATATGCCTCACCTATAGGCGTAATAACCGAATAAACATTATTTAATGCACATAACCAACAATAGGTAATAACTTTTCATACAATGCTCAAATGGGGTGTTTGAATATACCAACGTGATCTACACAACCTCACGAACATCCCCATATTTTTAGAATATTTTTCCGACCACCCACGCGCCGCCACGCGCCGGCGAGTGCACGGCCACACGTGTGGCCACGCGCAGAGAACCCTAACGGAATCAGTAACGGCAGTTAGGGAATATTTTAAATCCTAACAGATTTTGTTAAACTTAACTGACGGCGTCAGAATATTGCGTCAGAATTGACGGAATATTCCGTCATCTTCAACCTCAGACTCTGGCGACCGTCGCAGTCGCCGGAAAACTGGGAATTTTTCAAATCGCTATATCTCACTCATTTTTCATCCATTTCCTACGAAATTTGCACCAATGGAAAGTTTATGAAGAGTAGAACACATTCATACCTCTTTTGGGACCTAAAACTCACCGGATCTAGCAGGAGAATTTCAAAGAAAACCGGTCAAGCTTGAAGCTCACGATCCCGATGTCCAAAACCACCAAACAAACCACTCCGAGCTTCCTTAGAACCTCACTAAGCTTCCTATAAGCTTCAAATTCCCTGAAACAACCATATTTACGTCCACATGAACAGTATTCAAAACTGGGGTTCGGATTTCACGAGTTTTCGAAGCATTCACATCCAAACAAAGGTACCAATGAACTCAGGAGGTTACGATGAGCTAGAATCTTACCTTTAAAACCTTGATCCGTGCCTGAAATGGAGAGTTCAAAGGCTGTCCGTACAAATAAGAAAGAGAGAGAGGGAGAGTCTGCGAGAGAGTACGGGACAGAAGAGAGAGAAGGGTATTATTTGTGTGTGGTTTACACACAACCAACCAATCACCACCATGTAGACTTAAGTTCCCATTGGCCCCGAAATCTTTGGAACTTAACATTTTAGTCCACCACTAAAGCATGTCACACACCACACATCTCAACGTTCAAGGGTATATCCGTCATTTCACACTGTCGATAATAAATTTTTTTAGGGACGGGCTGTCACATGTGACTAGACCAATCTCTCTAGTTGGTAATGTAACTCATCTTAAAGTGATTATTGTTCAAGAAAAAGTGAATTCTCACTAATAATTCATCATTACAATCTCATTACGTTGTGCAATTATCACTCTCAATATGCAGAAGTACTGGAAAAAAGAAAGAAAAATCATGTTACAAAACATATCAATTTGAATGGGAAATTGAGAACCTAGAAACTTTGAATGATCATAAATAAGCAAGCATGGCAACAATATATCAGAATTTATAAATTGACACACACACCAATTTATTTGTTTGGATTCATAAAAATAGAAATTTAGAATTCAGCATGATGCTTTCTTTGAAGCTGTGCAACTCACACATAACTAAAGCAGTATGATGCTTTCTTTGAAGCTGTTTTGCGCGTCTCTCATCTGTCGTTGTAGGAATCATTATCAATTAGGCTTTAGCTGTGTCACGCGTGGTTCAATTCACTCGGATATTCTTCAGTTAACCCCAAAGACCACGACAGTCATGGATGCCTAATATACCGGCACTGCAGGCGGACTTGTATAATTGTATTCGTTCGTGCAAGACCTGTAGAGGCACAAGAATTGGGAGGCATGCTTAAGTTCTCTCGTTCCAACATCTGAACCTCCATTTTAATGGATGGACGGTCTAGATCCACCGGGTTCTATCGGATGCACTGGGGATGACTGATGAGTGATGCCACTCAAGAAGAATATAAAATTATAAAAAAGATAGGTATAAGAGCATCTCTTAAGTATGTAATATGTAATATGTAAAATGCTACCCACTTAGGCATTCAACGTGGTAATTTTTTATTCACTTATTGGTTTAAGTAGCCTTTGCTTTGCTTTGATTTTTTTTTTTTTGACAAACAATAGTGTTAGTGAGTTATCTTGTTAAGTTGTTAGGAGGAGGAAATCGATGAAGATCAAATCCATATTAGAGTGCATATCCATCATTACTTTCCTCCACTTATTTTAATAAGTAGAACACATTGGATCTTTATGCTAATTATAATTCAATGAAATCTTAATAGGTCAAATATAAAGATAGTACTTTGAATCTTAACTTGGTCACTTGATGTGATAAATATAATTCATCAAATCTTGATAATATAATACATGTTTACTGTCATCATTTCTCTTGGCACTAAGAAAGAAACATTCGAGGGGAATCATGTGGTGATATAGTTGAACTATGTTTGATTTTAGCACCAATAATCTGAATGATATTTTTTTTGTTTCTACATCACCTATTTACGTGACTAGTTGTAACACTCTTTTAAGTGACTAATGTATAAAGATATATAATTAGACGAATCAATAAATGTACTTATAGAGGTCAATAATGTCATAGACAAAACAAGATATAGCTTAGATGAAACGACAAATTTGCTTATGGGTCCAATGTAGAACTCATATTAGTGAAAGGCTGACTCTGCCACATGCCCTTTGGCAAGTGGCTGAATTATTTGCCTTGTACTAGTCAGCAAATTCGAGTCTATTAGAAATTGAGTTATTTATTTGAAAAAAGAAGAAATTGACTGATTTATTTTTTTATTGACATGCATACTTTTTTTTTTGTTTGGCAAACTATTGACATGCATACTTTATGGGGTCAATAATGATGGTTGTGCGCCTTGCAGGTCAACGGTAAGAGACTTGGACATCTTTGTTTTGAGTGGAAGACCAACTTGTAGACTTTGGAGCTAAACCTCATGGCAAGCTAGAGAAGAACTACGATCTAGACTTTGAACAAAATTCAATGGTTTTCTGTTTTTTTATATATTTATTTATTATTATTCTTCTTTTAATTGTAAGCGATAGTCTATGGTAATCTACAATAAAAAAAAAGAGAAAATTTTACACTCGAGGTGCAGTGGGTTGAAAAAAAAAACCTTAATTACAAGAACAATCCAACACTTATCAGTAGTTTCCTTTTTAGTAGTTTATTTATTTCCTTGTATATATCGATGTGTAATCAACAATATCTTATTTGATTTTGGTTGAGGTACATATTAAACTTGAAACGTATTTCAACATTTTGGAAGAGATGTGACTTGACCAATTTCTCTAATTGGTAATGTAACTCATCATTAAGTGACTATTGTTCAAGAAAAAGTGAATTCTCACTAATAATTTATCATTCCAATCTCACAAAGCCGCGGAATTATCACTTTCAGCATCTAAAAGTACTGATAAAAAAAATAGTTACAAAACATATCGATTTGAATGGGAAACTGAGAACCACCACTTTCAATCTCATACAGTTGTAAAATCTTTTCTTGTGCTTATATATAAATTATTTGTATTGTTACGCGCTTTCTGTGTCAAACCTCGCTGATATTTTTCTCCATGGGAATGAGTGGAAGGTCCTCCTCCTCCTCCTCCTTGTCTATGCGGTTTTTAATTGCAGCTTTTATTGTTATTAGCTTATCCCCTCAAACCATTTGTAACGCCACCCGGCAAAAGTGTACCCCTTCTTCCTGCGGCCATATCCGCAATATAAGCTACCCTTTTCGACTAAAAGGTGATCCGCGCCACTGCAGCGACTCACGATACACTCTGTCTTGTGAGAACAACAAAACCATACTACTAAACATACCTTTATCTGGCGATTTCTACGTACAGGCAATCAACTACCATAACCAAACAATCCGAGTTGTCGATCCGGGCCTTGACAAGAGCAATTGCTCCTCCCTTCCTCTTCATTCTCTGTCTCTTCCTTCTGGGTATTTCCAAACTCCGACGACACCTGGGAATTGTACAGCATCATCAACAGATTCATCAGCGATATGTACGGAAATTGGCACAACAAATTTAACATTTTTGAAGTGTCCGCGCCCAATGAATTCATCTCTTTACGTGGACGCTGCTCCATGTTTTCCTGTTGAATCTGCTTCTACTTCATCTTCGTCGATGTCGTCATCCCAACCAAAATCGTATGGCTATGTCAAGATTGGATATTTAGAGGTAGGGCAGATGAAGGACGGTTGCAGCATAGAGCGAACGACTTATGCCTACTTGTTCGACGGCTACAACGCTTCTTATAAATCCATACACAATTCTCTGGTGTATGGATTTGAGCTTGAATATACCCTTTATCGTCCATCATGCGAAGGCCAATGGAGCTTCGATAAGTGTTATCCGCACAGCGTTCCAGGTGAGAAGTCAATAAATCTCAATTTGCTTTTTTTTTTAACTTCATTATCATCTCTTGTAGGAAATTCTTTTCTATAAAATATAAATAAAATTAAAATTAAAATTGTTGGGGGCATGGTCATCCTTTGTATCTCTCTGGCCATCTCTAAGTAAAAGAGTTAAATAGATAGCTCTACAAAAAAAAAATATTTTTAAATGAAAATATCGCCAAACTCATATACCATCTCGAAAGGAAGGGGTTAAACATAGCTCTTTAATAATTTATTAGTTTTAAACATATACTTTAAATTTATTGGTTAATTTAAGTAAACTATTGTTTAGGATGTTTTCAAATCAAGATGTTGAATTTAAATTAATTATTGCAACTAAGAAGCTGGGCACCAAAAAAATGCTAAGAAGGGGGCTACATTTTGCCCGCCTGTCATTTTTTAGCTTGTGGACCATTGGAGATAGCCAAGTATGTTAAAAAATAAATAACAAGTTTGAGCAAGTGACCATTTACCACAGTTGTAGAAAGGTGTTGTACTCTTACATGACGGTATAGGTTAGAACCTTGTCGATAACTAATCTAATATCTAACTTACTAACGCTAGACTCAAAAAGAGAAGAAAAAAAAAATTGAAATTTTAATTTAAAATCAACGGGTGTGGGCCCAATGTTGTATTTTACATTTTTTCCTCTTTGCAACTGCAGGTTTTTTTCGATTGCTGATTCAAGGTAAGAGATCTATATATGGGAGCTTATATGACATTTAATTTAGGGACACTTTGGATGCGGTCCTTAGCTATCAATAATCTTTGATTGAAACCTTGTTAGTTTTTAGTTTTTGATTGAGGTCTCCGACATTAATGTAATAATGTAAGTTACTATATTTTTTAATTAAAAATTAAAAATTGAAAATTGAAAATGTTTATATTAATGAGATTTTAAATAAAACCCATAATTTATGGGATTAAAAATAATAAAATATAAATTATACTCTCTATTATATTGTGTGTGTGTGTGTGTATATATATACACATATATGTATGGGTACATTAACCAAAATTAACAAAAAAAGTTATTGTACCAAAACATGGATACATTCTCAAATCAACGAAAAAGAATGTACCCATATAAGTTTAAACATGGATTAAAAAATTTGAATGGATTTTATATTAAAAAAAGGGTACATTTTACATATAACAAATTGATATATTTGAGAATGGGTACATTTAAGATTAAAAAAATTGAAAAATTATATGAATGGGTACATTTAACATTAAAAAATTGAGAATCTTTTTATATATAAAAAAAAAACTAATAGGTACAAACTTAATTTAATTTAATTTTTTATTATTTTGAAAATGTTTGAATTGAAAATTAATTAGAAGTTTAATAGAGGTGTGAGTATTGAACCCTAAATTAATTACTAATTTTTATATTAAAAAAATAATAAACAAGTAAATTCATTATCACATTAATGCTAGGGATTTGAATCAAAATTTGAGAACTAATAAGGTCTTAGTCAATGAACAGTAAAAACTAGGGACCGGATACTAATTTTTCCTTTAATTTATCCCCTATTTCGAGAGTTCTTATATTCCTTTTGAATTGGTTTGACCCTTGGCTTACACCCCTTCATCAAGAGGTGCTACTTCCCAAATAACGTGTCTTTTCAATTTGAATTGATATCCAAATATTCAAACATGTTGTGAAGTCTAACAAAAAAAAAGTAACTTTAATGAAAAGCTACCAATACAATTTACTTTAACGAAAAATCACGTTTTTACTCTAAAAAGTCAATCATGGTACTATGCATTTTACCCTCTATTTTGTCATTTTCGTTAAAACTCAGAGTTTTTAAGTTATTTTCATTAGTTTTCCTTTAAAAAAAAATCAAAGTATTTTAACAAAAAAACAGTATTCAAGTGATTTTTATATAAAAATGTTGTAATTGTGTTAAATGTTTAAAAATTATATAATAATAATTTATTTTTTTATTTTTTTATTTTCATTTAGGGTTTTTAGTCAAAATGATCCATGAGATATACATAACTCCTCACTTTGGTCCCTGAGATTTGAAATCAATAGAAGTGGTCTCTGAGATTACACCATCAATCATATTGGTTATTTCGTGAAAAATTATATTCAATAAGGATCAAAATGATAAAAATACCCTCAGTTTAACAAATAATAGGCCAAAATGAGTTGACAAAAAATTAAAGTTATTTTTGTCATTTAATTCTGATTTAATTGAGGTTTTTCATAGAATGATCAAAATGATTGATACAATCTTAGGGATTATTTCTATTAATTTTAAATCTCAATGACCAAAGTAAGGAGTTATGCAAATCTTAAGGATCATTTTGATTAAAAATCCTTTTATTTATAATCTATCCTACTTTCGCTCTCTCTCATGTCCCTCATTTTCTCCGCCTCTATTCCTCCCTTATTTCAACTTCACTGGATTTTCGAGAGCAACCTCGTCGTCAGTAGTCGCATGGCCACCGTCAACATCTCCACCCACACCTTTGATGTCGGCACCTCAATTCTCCACCCCAGGAACTTGCATGCTTTGAACTACACCAAGCTTCTCAACCTCATCGTTAAAAGCCCCTCCTCCTCTTCTGCACTTTAAATCAAAGCTTCCCTTTGCTGATAAGATTGTTTTGCTTTCCAATTCACTCGTCATGCTCTTCAGATACGGCTTCTCCCTTGTCAGGATGGACAAGGTTGTTGAGGTATAAAAGTAAATAAATAAAAGGTTTGTTTAATGGATTTTTTTCTTCTTTTTTTTGGAAACTATAAATAATAAACCAGGGCACAAAGCCAGAAAGGTACTGTAGACAAGGACAGTTAGGGTTAAGGTTTAGGGTTTTGTATTTTATTGTACTATATAGCTGCTCCCAACTCTCTATATCCTGTAGACCCCTTGGTATTTATAAACCCTTGTAAAGTATAAAGTTAATGAGAATCTGAAACTTCACATGGTATAGAGCCTCTGATCTCTTCCCTTTTTTTTTCCCATGGCTTCCGCTACTTCCTCTCCTGCCTCTCTCATTCCTAATATCTTTACACTTGTTTCTGTCAAACTTTCTGAATCTAATTACTTACCATGGGAAAGTCAAGTTAAACCATTCTTGATTGGCCAAAACTTCTGGCGTTTTGTTGATGGAACCCACCCTTGACCTCCTCCCTGTATCACCACCACCACTCAAGCACCTTCCCCAAATGCCTCTGCTAATTCCGACTCCTTCACAGTGGTGCCTCCTGTCACTACTAGCGTCCCCAACCCCGATTACCTGGTATGGTACCAAACTGATCAGACCTTGTCAGCATGTTGCGTGTTACCCTTACAGAGCCTGTTCTCTTTTTGACCGTCGGCTTGTCTACTTCTCATGAGATCTGGGAGCATCTTCGTCAAAAATTTTCTCAACAATCCGTTGCCAACTCTACCCATACTCGGTTTCAGCTACTGTCTCTTCAAAAAGGTACCAAGACGATCTCCGAATATTTGGGTCTTGCCAAACATTTGGCAGATCAATTGGCTTCTATTGTCCAACCTATTCCGAATGATGATTTGGTGTCTTATGTACTTAATGGCTTGGGGTCTGAATATGAGATTCTTGTCTTGGCACTGACCAACTTTCCTCTTCTACGGTCATTCAACGACTTGCGTGCTTGTCTACTGGTTTATGAGTCAAAGCACGCTATGACTCAAGCTGCTTTAGCTTCCTCCGCTCTTTACTCGACCCGTAGCTCTGGTGGTAATATCTCTCAGGGGCGTGCCAGTCTGCCTTCTCGCTATCATGGCACTTCACGTGGCAATCGGCTTCCCCGTCATTCTGGAGGTGGCCGTTCTATCATGCATGGTGGTGCTGGCCGATATGGTCCACGTACTGCACAACACCGGCCTGGCATCCTTGGACCAGGACCTACTACTCGCAGCCCTCAATGTTGGGCATGCAATCAGTTTGGCCACATAGCTGCGTTGTGCCCTCGAGCAACTCACTCCGATGATGATATCTCTTGAGCTTTCGCTGGCATGCATATTGATTCCCCCTCAGATCTTACATGGTATCCGAACACTGGCGCTACTCACCATATGACAAGTGACCATCACTCTCTCACTTTGACTATAGGGTATGGTTCTAATGACAAGGTTGTTTTGGGTAATGGTGAGACCATACCTATTGCGCACACTGGTAATCTTTCCTTTAAGTCCGGGTCATTCATTTTTCGGTTATCCCAAGTTTTGTATGTTCTAGCCATTCGGAAAAAATTATTGTCGATTGCTAAGTTTACACGTGATAATCTTGTTAGTCTCACGTTCTTTCCCTGGGGTTTTGTCGTCCGTGACTTAAAGACGAGTGTTGTTCTTTTTTAGGGCCTATGTGAGGATGGTCTTTATCCCATCAAGCTTGGTCTTGCTCCTAACACTGGTTTTACTGCGAAACATGCATTTGTTTCCATCATTGCGTCACCCTCTCTCTGGCATCGTCGTCTTGGGCATCCTTCTCGTCAAGTTCTTACTGTATTAGCCTCTAATAATGTATTAGGCTCATCCTTTACTGTCTCCACTAAAGATTTTTGTAATCACTGTGCATTGGCCAAATCCCATCGCCTAGCATTTACATCTTCAGAACACTATGCTATGTCTCATTTTGAATTAATACATTCTGATGTTTGGATGTTTCCTATTATGTCGGTGTTGGGATTTCATTATTATGTCTTGTTTACATATGATTACACACGATACACATGGATTTATCCCATGCGTAAGAAGTCAAAGGTCTTTCTTCACTTTACCAATTTTATAACTCTCATCTCTAATCAGTTTTGGAAAATGGTTAAAATACTTCAAAGTGATGGGGGTAAAGAGTGATAATTTGTCTTTTCGTCAATTGTGTGCGCAAAAGGGGATTCACCATAGATTTTCATGTTTACATACCCCGCAACAAAATGGACTTACAGAACGCAAGCACTGTCATATCTCAGAAATGGGACACACCATGTTACTTATTGCCCATCTTCCACATAAATTTTGGGCTAAGGCACTTTGCACTACTGTTTATATCATTAATTGGTTACCCACTCCTATTCTTAAGTAGATTTCTCCGTTTCAAAATTTGTTTGGCCGAGTTCCTGATTACATGGCTTTGCGCACGTTTGGGTGTGCTTGCTTTCCATACCTTGGTGATTATACAACTAACAAACTCCAACCCAAATCCTTGTCATGTGTTTTTCTTGGCTACAATGCCCAATATAAAGCTATCGTTGTCTTCATCCCTCAACTGGACGTGTATACCTGTCTCGTCATGTTAAATTCAATGAGGATGATTTTCCCTTCCACTCTTCTATGGCATCATCTTCCGTGCCACCATCAGACTTGGTATTTGTTCCCATTCCCCCCGTACCTACCCCACTTCAGCACCAATATGCCTTGTCCCCCCATGTTCCCTCAAAATTAGGATCTCACCCATGCCACCACGTCTGCCACTGTCCCTGCGTCAGTCTCAGCTGCAATCCCGCAGTCACCCTACCCTCCACATGCATCTTCCTTGCTAGCTGGTGGCCTGGCACCTATGTTGCCTGCAACCCCCGTGACTATCCCTCAAAATCTGGAACTCTCTACTGTCAACTTACTTGCACCTGTTCTTGTATCTATCCCTGTTACATCTCAGCCACCCCACTCACATCCACATGCTTTTCAATTGCCAGTTAGTGGCGTGGCTCCTGCTCATTCCTCATGACCTCACACACGGTCCAAATCAGGAATTTTTAAACCCAAAACCAAGGCCTACTTTGTTAGTCGTCATCCTCTTCCCTCTGCGATGACCACCCTCGTTGAATACGAGGTGGAACCCACTTTTTTTACACAGGCCTCTTGATCCCCTCAGTGGTGCCAGGCTATGTTGGATGAGTTCAATGCACTGCTTAAACAAGGCATATGGACCTTAACTCCTTCTGTTCCTTATGCTAACATTGTAGGCTGTAAATGGTTGTTCAAAATCAAGCGCCATTCTGATGGCTCGATAGAGCATTACAAGGCACGTCTTGTCGCCAAAGGTTTCCATCAACAGCCTAGGGTTGATTACACAAAGACCTTCAGTCTCGTTGTGAAGCTTACCATAATTCGAACCTTGCTCAGCCTTGCTGTGTCTATCGGTTGGCCGATATGTCAACTTGACGTGAAGAACGCCTTTCTCCATGGTTCACTTATGGAAGAGGTTTATATGACCCAACCACTTGGCTTTGTTGATCCCAATCGTCCCAACTATGTTTGTAAGCTTCAGAAAGCCATCATGGTCTTAAACAAGCTCCACAAGCTTGGTTTCAACGCCTAAACACCTTTCTCATTCAGGTAGGCTTTATCCAAAGTCGGGCAGATAGCTCAATGTTTACTTATCATCACGGCTCCACTATCCTTGTTTTTCTTCTATATGTGGATGACATCGTTTTGACAGTTAATTCCTCTCCATTGATTCAATCCTTTATCCAAACTTTGAGCAATGAACTAAAGGATCTCGGCAAGCTGTACTATTTCCTTGGCATATAGGTCTCTTACTTATCCAATGGCATTCACTTTTCTCAGAAAAAAAATACTTTGGAGTTATTACAACGTGGTGACTTATTAGGGTGTAAACCTTGTTCCACACCCATAACAGCCAAGACTCAACTTTCTGCACACACTGGTGCTGCCATCACAAATCCATCTCTTTATAGGCAGCTTGTGGGTTCTTTGCAATATCTTACCCTAACTCGGCCCGATATTTCCTTTACTGTACAGAATGTCTCTCAGTTTATGGGTCATCCTACTACTGTTCACATGGAGGCAGTTAAACGTATATTGCGTTATCTTAAAAGCAGCTTGGATATGAGACTTCGCTTAACTTCTTCTTCACAATCGTTTCGCCTCATCACTTATTCAAATGCAGACTGGGCAGGGTGCCCTGACACACGTCGTTCCACCACTGGCTTCTGTATTTTTCTTAGTGACAATCTTATTTCTTGGTGTGCAAAGAAACAACGGACGGTATCTCGATCTAGTGCCGAAGCAGAGTATCGGGCACTTGCTTTTGCATGCGCTGATTCTATTTGGATCATGAGCCTTTTGCGTGACCTCCATGTTTCCGTCTTTGAGCCAACAGTGATGCACTTCACAGGTACAAAGAAAGCCTACAACAAGGCCAACACACAAACGTCAAACACACACAAAGCAGCAAAAGTGGATAAAAGAAAGACACGAGAAGCAAGTTCCAATGTCTCCCTTTCCACTACCGCAGTAAAAAAAAACATCAAGGGGGACAAGGTAATCCATCTCTATTTAGCACATGAACCAACGAAGATGGATGTCTATAGACCCAAGTAAAATTGCACATCTTCGAGTTTCGTCTCGACACCAAAGTATGTGCCTCCATATTGGAAGTCCTGAAAAGACTCTCCAAACCGCTTAACCACCGCTAAGGTAGGAAATTCTTCCCATTTTCCATTGTCTAATGAAGTGGATAAAGAGGAAATCGAATTTTTTGAATCAGATTCAATAATTACCCGTCTATATCCCAAAGCAACCGCTAGTTGACATCCACGTAGGAGAGCCAATGCTTCTGCCAAGTCAACCAAATTAGCCTGCACTGGATACCTTGCCGCTGCCTTAAAACCACCTGTCGAATCCCTGATAACAGTCCCAACAAAGCCATTTCATGAAGAAACCGACCAATTAGCATCAACATTAACTTTAAAAAAAAAAAAGAGGAGAAGAGGGAGACAAATGTGAAACCCAAGCATCCACCGTGGGGATATGAGAATATGAGATAGGTGTAACAGAAATTACATCAAAAAACACTCCAACAACAGTGGAAATTGCAAGAAAAAATTACGTAGGTTTGATGGGAGTTTGATTAAACAAAAACTTACACCTGGCTTTCCAAATATGCCAACAAGTGAAGGCCACGTGGGAAAGCAACACTCCATGATGCTCCGAAGAGCCAACCGGTCGAGTAACAAGGGAATGAAACCAATCTTGCCAACAAGTCTATCACATCTACTAAGATCCCCAATATTAAGCGATAAAATAAGATTTTTTTTTTTCTTCAACAGAAAAGAATGGGTGTAGGAAATTGAGATCCCAACAACGAGAGGTAGGACATATGAGGGACGCAACTCTAGTATACCGAGTGACAATCCATTTCCCCACGAGGCATTGGATGACTCAACATAATGGAAGGAAGCCATCTATCCACCCACAACCGAACATTAGACCCACTCATGATTTGCCAATGCGCCCCTTTTAGTAGTAAATCTCAACCCACCAAAAGACTAGACCAGGCCCAGGACGACCTACTCCCTTGGTAAGCATCAAAGAAAGAACAATTCGAAAAATAGCTAGCTTTAAGAACCAAGGCCCAAAGAGATTGTGGGTTATGAATGAGGCGCCAACGCTGCTTTGCAAGTAAAGCATCATTAAACGCTGTAAAATTGCGAAATCCCAAGCCTCCATCCTTCTTTGAAAGACTCAACATATGCTGAGACACCTAGTGAATGCAGCGTTCCTCGCCAACTGCTCCCCACCAAAAGCCAGAGATCAGATAATCCAACTCATTACACACCATCACTCGAAACTTAAATAAGTTCATAGGGTATGCTGGAATTGCTTGAACAACTGCTTTAATAAGAACTTCTTTACCCGCCTGCGAAATAATGCATTGCTTCAATCTTTGAAGTTTTTGCAAAATCCGACCTTTGATGTATGCAAGCCCTTACCGCTTAGATCTGCCCCACAAAGCAAGAATACTAAGATATTTTCCTGGATCGGAAACAACGGGCATATTAAGAATGTGACCAATTTCGTTGACACAACCTCTGGCGTATTAGCGCCAAAGAAAACACACGACTTTTGGAAGTTAACTGCTTGGCCCGAAGCCTCACAATAATCATGAATAAGTTTAACCAAATTGCTACAATTCGTTTTAGTGGCCTTAAAAAATATAAGAGTGTCATCAACAAAGAAAAGATGGGAAATTATCGGACCATGCAGATTCATCTGTACCCCGTGCAAAGACTAATTGTCCATATCTGACTGCAACATCTTGGAAAGGACATCACTAACCAAGAGGAATAAATAAGGAGATAAAGGGTCCCCTTGTCATAAGCTTCGTGAAGGAACAAATGTATGACTCGGCTGCCCATTCAGAAGTACAGCAAAATGAACTGAGCTCACACAACCCATGATAAGTTTCCGCCACCAAGAAGAAAAGCCCATCTTCTCCATAACCGCATCAGGGAAGTCCCACTCAACTCTATCATATGCTTTTTGCATATCCAGTTTAATGCCAAGCTCGTTTAGCTTTCCTTAGTTTAAGAAAATGGAATAATTCATGCGCAATCCCAATATTATCTTGAATTTGACGACCTCAAACAAAAGCATTCTGCATATAAGAAATAAGCTGAGGAAGCAATGGTTTTAGCCAGTTTGCCAACACCTTAGCCAAGATTTTATAAGAATAATTACATAAACTAATTGGGCGGAACTGTGAAATGGACTCCGGATTTGGATCATTCGGAATTAGCACAATATGGGTAGCGTTGAGTCGGCGAGGAGAAACCTTCCCATATTCCATCAAGGCATTCACCTCCTCCCGCAGACTGTCCCAAAAAGAATGATAAAACACACCCTGAAAGCCATCACGACCTGAAGCCTTTAAGCCACCCATTTGCATCGTTGCCTCTTTGATTTCGATATCTGAGAATGGAACCTGCAGAAGCTCATTCAAGTTATCAGTTACCACCGGACTTACATACTCCAAAACTGATCCCTATTCCCTTCGCCCCACTAAGGAAGAAAGATTGATAAAGTAATCATCAACTAACTTCCTAATGCTATGAGGCCGCTCCTCCCAACTACCATCATCCTTTAATTTTAGCACATGATTGCGCCGTCGACGTTGCACAGTGGAATGATGAAAAAACTTAGTATTTGTATCACCTTCACACAACCATTTAACTCTGGACCGTTGTTGCCAAAAACTCTCGTCTTACGCCGATAACCAATCAATCAAGTGGGACTTTGCTTTGATTTCATCAATATTAGCGCTCCAATCTTGTTAAAGTTCACCCAACTGGGATAGAAGTTCCGCAAGTTCCTGAGTCCTCATTTTAAATTTCCTTGTACTCCATTCAACAAGTTGAGACCGACAATGATTCACTTTTTGTTGCCATCAATCCAAGGCATTACTGACACACCCCGACCCGAAAATCAGGGCGTGCTGGGCGCCATGTGAGCATGACGTAACCATAAGTGCAAGCGGAAACGATAAGGTAAAGGAAATACGAAAGAATAACAGCTAACTACTAGCAGTAATATCCAACTAACATGCTAGAGTGCATTAGAGTGTGAAACACACATAAACAGAGCATAATAATCTAGGTGCAGTCAAGTAGGACAATTACTAAGTTACAACACCCGCAGGTGAGTCCTACATTTATGTAGTCTGTCAGAACGCCGTGGAAATCCTCGTGAGCCACCAACACTTCTATCTAGAACCTGGAGGGGCACAAAACAGAAAACGTGAGTGGGCGAAAATAAAGCTTTTCAAAACATCTCATTTATCAACATTTATAACCCCTCTCTAAAAAAACCTGTATACTTTCCCATAAAATAATATATAACCATATATATCAGCAAATATCTCAAATCACAATCCTTTAAACACTTTTCAGAAAATATGCCATGCCATATGTCAAAAACATAATATGGATGCATCAATATAAATCAGGTGAAATGATAAATCAACCGGAGACCCTGCAGTGGTCCTGTACGGCTAATTCTATAGCTCAATATCCAATCCAGCCGGAGTCACCAACTGTGACCTGTACGACACTACTCTGCACATAATTCGGAACTACCTGTAGTAGTCTGTACGACTAGGATGGTGTAATAATACGCTATAGTGCTTCTCTCATCAATCAACTGTGCACATAATCTAAAGTCACCTATAAGTCGAAACCACCTCTCGTGGTCTGTACGACAAGTCTATGCACCTAACTTGGATCCAAAATGAGCGTGTGGTGCAGGGTGAATAACATAAGCACTAACATCGAGGGTCCAGGTTATGAGCTCTCAACATAAATCACATTAACGATAAATAACTCACCTGATACTCACATGTGCGTCCACATCACCAATTCACATATATGCATCATATATTAATTCAAACATTTCATATAATTTCTATGCATGGCATTTTAAAACAAACTTTCATTTAAATTCGATTTCTGGGAAAAATCAATAGTATTTAGGTATATACAGAAAACAAATGCCTACTCATTGATATGTCGAAGGGTCGTAACCCCCGCATCGCCCTTGGTTGCACTCGTCCACGGGATAGGTCTCACCTATATGTGAAACAACTATAAAAACGTTATTTTAAAGTACATAGACGAAACTAGGTAATAACTTCTCATACAATGCTAAATTTGGGTATATGAATATACGACAGTGACCTACTCGACGTCACAGATGTCGAGATATTTTTAAAATAATTTTTCTAAGGCCCAAGCACCCTCACGTGCCGGGGAGGCCACGGTGCTACGCGCCCCCACGCGCATCATCCCCTACCTCCAGACGCCGGAAAACCTCATCGGCGCCGGAAAACTGGGCAACCTACAACTGCCATTTTCTCGCTTGTTTTTGCACCATTTTCCTTGAAATTTTCACCAAAATATCACAAATCACGAGAGGAATAAGATTATACCTATTTGAAGCCTCAAAACCTTCCAAATCACGTCGGGGAAATTCTACCAAAACCGGCCACCTTCGAACCTCGTGATCCCGGCGTCTAAAACCTTCAAACGAAGCACTCCGAGCTTCGTGGGAACCTTCTTAAGCTCGCTGTGAGCTTGGATTGTCCTAAAATTCAACCATTACAAAGTTTGTGAATAGTGACAATCTCGGTGCTTGTGATTTCGACGTGAAAACAAATGAATCCTTACCTGAAATGGGTACCATCGTGTTCGTGTGGTCTCCAGGAGCACGATGATGGTCTCAAACACGTTGATCCGTGAAGTTTTGATGGTCTTTGGGTGTGGACCGTACAAGTTCGAAGGGAGAGAGAGAGTGAACTAAGAGAAAGGAGAGAGAGAGAAGAATCTGATTGTGATGTGTGGTCCTCCTAAGTCCCTAACCACACAAAAATGCACCTAATTTTAATCCAACTAAATTTTTTTTCCAAGAACTTAGGAATGACAATATTAATCAAATAAACATGTCACACACCTTAGAAAACTTTAGGGGTAATTTCGTAACTTCACGTCCTCGGAAATGAAATTCCGGGACGGGCTGTGACAATTACCAATGCAAAGACAATCCCAAGAATCTTTCACCAACCCGTGACGTTCCTCCTATTGAACCCTGTTTAATGAGTTTTAACTTATTTGAACACATTTAATCTCTTTTTATACCTAACTTACTTTTTAAACTCTTATTATTTTTAATTAAAGAATTAATATCTCTTTAAACCCAAAATTATTACCTAAATTACCCTCCAAATCCAATTCAAAATGCATATTTATCATCACACCCATTTAGAAAATAAAATCCCAAATTAAATAATTTGGTGAAGTTTCTACTTGTTTATGAATCTTCCATATACCTAACACTTCTCAATTTCTTGTTTTCTTGATATTCATGTCCCTGTGATTTTATTTGCATGTAAGAATAATAAATTTTCTTGAGCAGAAGAAGATACTTCAAAGGTTATGTATTCTAACAAACTCGAAATAAAAAATCTTTTGGGTCCTATGTCTCCCTTCCCACCTCGAGCTATTTGAAACATAGCTATTTGGCATTTGTCTCCTCTTAAGCTTTTGGCTAGTGACTAAGCTTTTTGAAAAATTTCTCTGAATTTTTCTATCAATTGCTTCATTGCATCTTATTTGATTTTTTTCGTTAATTTTCCAATTTCCAACTGGAGCTTTTTAACAGCACTATGGCATCTCCTATGTGTGCATCTTATTTGATCTTTTTCGTATAATCTTCGTAGTAAAACAAAGGCCTCGATTTTCATGGGCTATCAACTTATTCATGAAAGATGAGTGATAGCATGGTAACTAATGCATGCTTAATATGTGAGGACAAACTAGCACGGCAACAAATTGTAATGCCAAAGAAACAACTTGTTTCTTTCTAATATGCCAAACAAATTATTGATACTTCTACTTTCCATAGAAAGGGTTTTTTTTTTTGTCAAACCATAGAAAGGGTTTGGTATCCAAGAAATTTGGTGTCTGCAACAAATTATTAATACTTTCACTACAGTTGTTGCATAAAGGATTTCATATCCAGTAAATTTGGTGTGTGCAACATCTTTTGTAACATCCGTACTATTTCTCATAGAAAGTTTAACAAACTATATGCAACTTGGGATTGACGAGAAAAAAAATGAAACCCAAGTACTTACCTTCTAAACTCTAAAAAATTAAAATCAAATGATTTTTTTTTTCACAAATCGATTTATACCTTAGTTGGAGTATTCAAAATTTCAAATCACCATCTTTCGATAAAAAAAACTTGTGTTTCTCTATAAGAGCTATTAGGGTTTTAGTTAGAATAAACAAGGAGCGATAGTAGGTTTAATTATATGGTGTGGGTTTATTGATATTTATTAATAATTTTATATTGCACTTGATAGTAATTATACAATAGAATAAAAAAACAATTAACATTTAAAATTTAAGTTGAGTGTAGAAAGAAGTTATATGGATTCAAATAAAATTTATCTTTAGTACATTTCTTTGTGTGGTGCAGATAAAATTGTTTGGGATCTTATTAACGCTATCACTCGATTAAAAAAAAAAGGTTTGACATTTTAATTTAAAATCAACGGATGTGGGCCCAAGTATTTTACATTTTTCCCTCTTTGCCACTGCAGGTTTTTTTGGATATCTATGGTGGCTGATTCAAGGTAAGAGATCTATGGAAGCTTATATGACATTTATCGAGAGTTCTTATATTCCTTTTGAATTGATTTGATCCTTGGCTTACACCCCTTCACCAAGAGGTGCTACTTCCTAAGAGCAATTTCACCCCTAAAGACTTTGCGCTAGCATTCAGCCCATTTATCCACTCAAATGAACAATAATATACTAAAGCATCTCCACCCCTAACAAAAAATAGTCTAGTCAATTTTATTAAAATATTAATTTTTTATTATAAAATAATAAAAATAATTATTTTATTTTTAATTTCTGACATTAATTTTTTTTTTGGGAAAAAATGTAGACTGTTGATCTGTGATCGGACGGTCCAGTTTAAAAGTGAAATTCAAATTTTTTTTACCGTTGGAAATCCAACGGTCTAGAATAACTAGCCGTTGGAAATCCAATGGTAGAAATTGGGCCACGTCGCCCACCCGGGGGAGATGTTAGTGCACCTGCGCCGCTGGGCCCCACCTCTGATTTTGTTGTTTGCTACTTGCGTCCACGTGCGAGTGTAGGACACGTGCCAGCGCAACAACACAAATGGTCTGATCCTAAGGTTTGTCAAAAATGGGCTGGTCTGGAGACCAGCTTGGGCTGGGTGCTAGGCAAATACACAGGATGGAGTGGATTGGCTGAGTCCCAGCCTGTTTTTTCCACTGGGTACTGGCCTCTTTTTGCTCTGGTGGAACTGCTCTAAAGAACGTGTCTTTTCAATTTGAATTGATATCCAAATATTCAAACATGTTGTGAAGTCTAACAACATCTTTACAGAAGAAGTCAAATCCAAAACATCAAAGTATTTTAACAAAAAATACAGTATTCAAGTGTGTGGTAAATTTTTATATAAAAATGTTATAGTTATGTTAAATGACTGAAAATAGTATAATATTAATTTATATTAGCAGAGAGCACACATTTTGTGTGTGTGAACAACCGCTCACCTCTTCCTACGTTCTTCTCAAGCTCAACCGCTTCAACTCATTCAAACTATTCAAAAAACATCATAATTTCACTTACCTATATAAAAAAAATGACGTTGAGATATTGTGTATCAAAAGTGATGGCAAAATAGAAAAAAAAGGATATGATTGTCTTTTTGTCAAAAGATACAAAATTACAATTTTGCCCTCTCATTTCAATATTGTGTACTCAAAAGTGAGGGGTAAAATTGAAAAAAGTGGACAAAAAGATTGGCGTGTTCTATTAATAATGGTATAGATAGATGATAATAATTTATTTTATTCTTATTTATTATTTTTTATTTATACTCTCTCCTACTTTCACTCTCTCTCCTCTACCTCATTTTCTCCGCCGCTATTCCTCCCTCATCTCAATTCTCAACTTCACTGGATCTTCGAGAGCAACCCCGTCGTCAGTGGTCGCATGGCCACTGTCAACATCTCCACCCACACCTTCGAGGCCGGCGCCTCCATTCTCCACCCCAGGAACTTGCACTCTTTGAACTATACACCAAGCTCCTCAACCTCGCCGTCAAATGCCCCTCCTCCTCTTCTGCGCTTCAAATCAAGGCTTCCCTTTGCTGATAAGATTGTTTTGCTTTCCAATTCACTCGTCATGCTCTTCAGATACGGCTTCTCCCTTGTCAGGATGGACAATGTTGTTGAGGTATAAAAGTAAATAAATAAAAGGTTTGTTAATTGGGTTTTAACTTAGCGTTTTGTTGTAAACCTCTTTGTGTGGTGCAGATAAGATTGTTTGGGATCTTATTGATTTATTGGGTGTTAATTTGGTGAAGTCCTTGCCTATGAGAATCATCAATCCTGCTACTAAAGAAATCATGGTCCTTTTCTCGCCCTAAGCATTTCTGTTAATTAAATTCATTTCTGGGTTGTTTTCTAAATTTAATTACTGTTTAATCATCGCATTTGATCGTGTGTAGGATCTAGAAAGAGGAGAGGGATAATCGTTGGTGCAGTGGTGGTGGTCGGTGTTGACCGGGAGTGGGAGTGGGAGTGGGAGTGGGAGGGACGGCGGCGGTCCTAGGGGACTGATGCGGGGGGAGAACCAGGGAGTAGGAAACAGATACTTCCAGTTTGTTATAGGGACAAGGACTCATTTTGTAAAACTAACGAGGGTGTTTTTGGAATTTTGAAAGTTTCATTAAACATCCATTGTTGCCCGCATGTTTTGAAAAAAGGCTAGATTTTCAAAGTTATGTTTTGCCTTCAGCTTTTTGGTGTTTTTTTTTCACCCTCAATTTAAAAAAGCTGGTTTTGGAGTGTTTACCGAACACTAAAAAGATCCCAATTTTTTTTCATACCTGCATTTTTTTTTTTTAAAATTGCAGCTGTACCAAACTGGTACTAAGAGCCCCAGACTATTGCGGCTCACTCTAAGGCCTATATAAAAGGGCCGAATGCCTCATATAAACGATTAGACCACCACAGTCACGCCCGTTTGTGTACTTGTTTTTGTTAGGATGTACAGAATTTTTTACAAGTAATGTTATTGAGATATTGACTGACGATATCATGTGGATGACGTCTCTAATCTTCTTTTCTTTTTTGTATGTAGCTTTCTTTGGTTCTGGATATCAGCCTCGTTGTAAGGAATCTATCTCTATCCTTTCTTTAATTACACTATATTTTTGTTACACCTTACAAAAGTGGTATTTAATCAATCACAGAAACATGTACTTAACAAATAATATAGGGCATTCTCTATGGATATGAAAAACTGCAACAAATTTCAATGTTAATCCAAGTGTACATAGGAGCGATATGTTCGTAACTACCCTCCAGGGTATATGTATGATGGCTTATCAGAAATTGGAAACCCAAATAGCTTCCTTAATTGATTAGGGGCTATATATATGATGGCTTATCAGAATTTTTTATCTAAACTGATGCTTTGCACTTCGAAAACTAGCTAGTTATTACTCTTTGATTTTGTTAATATATCTTCTTGTATTTCTTGGGTATTTAATGTTCTTCACAATATTCACTTTACAAAGTTCAATCTCTAGTCAAGTTTGATTTACTCATCATTCTGTTCTAAACGCAGATCTTCAATTGTTCGTACTCTTTTGTTTTGGTAAGAGCTTTGCTAATATATATGATATCCAATATTGAGCATATACTTGGATCCAAGGCAACAAGTCAATTTCTTTTCTCATGATGTTTATTGTGATTTACTCCAATGTTCAGGACTACTTTTCGGGCTAAAATTTCTACTTGGGGCACCATTCGTGACTGCGTTTTTGATCTATACATGGAAAAGAAGACATTTGTCAATGTACAATTCCATAGAAGAATTTTTGCATGGTGAAAAGAATTTTGTGCCAATAAGGTATTCGAACTCGAACATCAAGAAGATGTCTAACAAATTTAAAGAAAAAGTTGGTGGAGGGTATGGATCAGTATTCAAAGCAAGGTTACGGAGTGGACGTTTTGCGGCAATTAAGATGTTGGATAAGCCCAAGGGCAATGGACAAGATTTCATCAGCGAGGTAAATACGATTGGGAGGATTCACCATGTTAATGTGGTTCAGCTTGTTGGTTATTGTGTTGAGGGATCGAAGCATGCTGTGGTATATGATTTCATGCTCAAGGGATCTCTTGATAAATACATTTATTGCAAAGAAGGAAGTATCCCATTAAGTTGCAAGACAACGTACGAGATTTCACTTGGAGTGGCCTGAGGGATCAAATATCTACATGAAGGTTGTGACATGCAAATTTTACATTTTGACATCAAGCCTCACAATATTCTTCTTGATGAGAATTTCGTACCAAAGATTTCTGACTTTGGGCTGGCAAAATTATACCCGGTAGATAATAGTATTGTGTCTCTAACAGCAGCAAGGGGTACAATGGGATACATGGCTCCTGAGCTTTTCTACAAGAATATTGGTGGTGTTTCATTTAAAGCCGATGTTTATAGTTTTGGAATGTTGTTGATGGAAATGGCAAGCCGAAGGAAGAATTTGAATGCATTGGCAGAGCATTCAAGCCAACTTTACTTCCCGTCATGGGTTTACAATCAATATAATGAAGGAAAAGACTTCGAGGTGGGAGAAGTTGTGGAGGAGGAAAAACCATTAATAAGAAAAATGATTATAACCGCCTTGTGGTGTATACAATTGAAGCCAAGCGATCGACCTTCAATGAAGGAAGTCCTACAGATGCTCGAAGGAGATGTTGAATTACTTCGAATGCCTCCGGAGCCTCTTCTATATCCACAAGAGATGCCCGTAGGTGCTCCTAATGATAATCCGAATCCAACATATTCGAAGGTGGAGTTAACATCTTCTTTGACGGGTAGGTGAAGACACGCAACTAGCATGGACTCTGTCAGTTTGAATCTCAATGCAATGTTTCTGGTTTTGTAGTAGTACTGTGTGCATGTTAAAACCCCCTTTCAGTGATGTTAAATATGTTTAGTACAACATATTTTCATGATTCCAGGGATAAATAACATATTTCATGAAGGACATGTTGTATTATTCATGAAGACGATATTTTCTAATTTTTGTTCCAAGAAATTATTAGTTGTGATGATTGTTCGCTCGTGCTGATAATTCTGGTTCTAATGGGCTCATGCCGGCTGCTCTTACATATCTCCGGTTGTTATTTGTCCGTGGAGGGAGGGACCTCCCTAGTCAATATCGAAAACTTTTTTTTTCTTGTGAGTACAACGATATGTTTACACTAAGGGGGAGTGGGTTCGCCTAAGCCATACAATGGACAATCTAATTTGATATCCAATTTGTCATCTACAAGATTCAAACTTAAAATTTCTCACTTGCAAGTGAAGAAGAATATCATCATATGTAGTATTGAGTGGCAATATTCGAAACCTTTTAGTTGAGTGGCAATATTCGAAACCTTTTATTCGAAACCTTTTAGTTTGCCAAGTCATTTCTTGGTTAGAAGTTTTTGAAGAAAGTTGAGGTTCCACCCCAAAATCAATTGGCAATATGAGAGTAGTCTAATTACTTATAAGTACATGTAAGGTCACTTCTTTCTCTAACGTGGAATTCACTTTCAAAAAAAATTATGTCTGAGAATCCCTCCTTTTCTATTTGAAATGTTGCCTGCTCTGTACTGTGCAACCAGTTTATAGCTGTGGTGGAGGACTCAGGGCTGGTTTGGTATTGCTGTGCTTTGAAAAAAAACTGTTATGAGAATAAGCGGCTGTGCTATGAGAATAAGTGGCTGTGAAATAAATCAATAGAGTGTTTGGTAAACTTTTTTGTGAAAGTGCTTTTGGAAAAAAAAGCACTCTAATAGTGGGTCTTTTCATTAAAGCACTCTAGCTCCGTGTGCTTTGAAAAAAAAGTCAGTTTTCCAAAGCTGCAAATAGCAGCTTCAGCTTTTCCTTTGATTTCAACTTATTCTTACAGCAGCTTCCAAAATAAGCCTTTTTTTTCAGTTTACCAAACACCTAAAACCCTGACAGCTTTTTTTCATGGTGTTTTTTTTTAAGCACCTCACTCCCAAACTAGGTCTCAGCCTTCTCATTATAATTTCCTATGATTCTTGAACGTAATGTCTATCACTTGCTGGAGCATCATTGTAATTGTAAGCCAAATGGAAGATTTGTTGATCACACCCTTGGTGAAGATATTCAATTCCTTTGCCAAATGGCTAGATCTTGCATCCCAACCAAGAAATTTGTTGTTATTGTCTGCTGATGAAATGAAATCATGCAGTGATCTATTGAACAGCAACTCGTCTAAGGGCTGGTTTGGTATTGCTGTGCTTTGAAAAAAAACTGTTGTGAGAATAAGCGGTTGTGCTGTGAGAATAAGCAGCTGTGAAATAAAGCAGCAGAGTGTTTGGTAAACTTTTTTGTAAAAGTGCTTTTGGGAAAAAAAAAAAGTCTAATAGTGGGTCTTTTCATTAAAGGAGCACTGTAGCTCCATGTGCTTTGAAAAAAAGCCAATTTTCCAAAGCTACAAATAGCAGCTTCAGCTTTTTCCTTTGATTTCAGCTTATTCTCACAGCAGCTTCCAAAATAAGCTTTTTTTTTTAGTTTACCAAACACCTAAAACCCTCACAACTTTTTTTCATGGGTGCATTTTTTTTAAGCACCTCACTCCCAAACCACCCCTAAGGGCTGGTTTGGTATTCCTGTGCTTTGAAAAAAAAAACTGCTGTGAGAATAAGCGGCTGTGCTGTGAGAATAAGCGGTTGTGCTGTGAGAATAAGTGGCTGTGAAATAAATCAGCTGAGTGTTTGGTAAACTTTTTTGTAAAAGTGCTTTTGGAAAAAAAAAAAAGCAGTCTGATAGTGGGTCTTTTCATTAAAGAAGCACTGTAACTCCTTGTGCTTTGAAAAAAAAAGCCAGTTTTCCAAAGCTACAAATAGCAGCTTCAGCTTTTTCCTTTGATTTCAGCTTATTCTCACAGCAACTTCTAAAATAAGCCATTTTTTTCAGTTTACCAAACACCTAAAACCCTCACAACTTTTTTTCATGGGTGCTTTTTTTTTTAAGCACCTCACTCCCAAACTAGGTCTAAATCCATCAACGCAGAAGCCAACCAAGGGAATAGCATGGTTGATATGACCCATTGTTCCCCCTTTATTTATGAACTCTTCTCCATCTCCCCTTCCAATTGTATAATATCATATGGTTTACCGTCTCGTATTTCGGTCACAAGTGAGATAATTAATCTCAATTCGAACTTAGCGATTAATATAATGATATTTTTATTTTTCATGATCAGGATTTTCAGCTTGGAGAGACAGTAAGAAGTTTGCCACACTGCCATAACATATTTAACCTGCCTTGTATAGATAAGTGGCTCCTAGGGCATGCCTCATACCCTCTCTGCATAAGGGATTTGTGAATATGATGATCTTCTTGTAGATTACCAAATGAGTAAAAAGTTCATTTATTGATTATACAAATTTTTTATCCTTTTCATTTGTATTGGTATTCACCAAACTGCTCTAGGGATGCGCAAAAGACTCATGGATTTGGGTAACCATGCTTACCCGTCCATTTAAAGTTCACGGTTACGGTTATGGGTAACCATTTAGACGAACAAATGGTTATGAGTATAACCGTTTATCCGTGAAATTTAAATGGGCTGTTATTGGTATTACCCGCGGTTATAATAGGTATCCATTGGTTATGGGTATTATCCACGATTATACGGGTATCCATTTACCTATTTAATTTAATATATATAAAAATAAAAATAAAATTATCGCAGGGATTTTGAGGGGTTTTAGAAGTAGGCTCCTATCGCAGGGATTTTGAGGGATTTTAGAATTAGGCTCTCTCTCTCTCTCTCTATATCTCTCTCTCTCTCTCTCTCTCTCTCTCTCTCTCATCTAGTCCTGACCCTCTCCTTCCCAGCTTCGCTGCAGGGATTTTAATTATCACAGGGATTTTGGGTATGCTAAAATTCTAAGTACTGGTTCATGGTGTAGGCTCTGGCCATGAACTCTTTCCTGCAAAGTGCAAATGCAATAACAACATATATATATATATATATATATATATATATATATAAATACAAATTACACAATATAATTAATCAATTAAAATACACACAATCATCCAGTTGATCTGGTCACCATGTCTGTATGTGCTATCAATAGAACATCTGTGACTTGCCATCTTGATAGTTGATATGATGATATATCACTTTGTGAATATGATCTCGTAAACTATCATTTCAATTATTGGAATTGTATGAGGACTTGAATGATTAAAATATAGAAATGCATGCTAAAATGTACCTATAACGGTGCTTAATTGTCAGAAAACGAAAATTATGATAAATTTTTCTTTTGTAATTTTCAAGTTGTTAGAAAAAAATATGTAGACGGGTGAAAAAGGGTAAATGGGTAAAAAAAAGGATAAATAGGTTCAAAAACGGGTAATTGGTTATGGTTATGGTTAAGTGGGTAAATGGGTACACGGTTATGGGTATGGATAATCATTTATAAACGGTTATGGTTATGGGTATAACCGTTTATGCAATTATCTAACAGATAAATGGTTATGCGGGTATGAATATTGTAACATCCCACATCGCCCAGGGAAGTGATCCTTAAATGTATATTCCCATCTCTACCTAGCACAAGGCCTTTTGGGAGCTCACTGGCTTCGGGTTTCGTAGGAACTCCGAAGTTAAGCGAGAAGGGGGCCAAAGCACTCCCAGGATGGGTGACCCACTGGGAAGTTGCTCGTGAGGTCCCAGAAACAAAACCGTGAGGGCGTGGTCAGGGCCCAAAGCGGACAATATCGTGCTACGGTGGTGGAGCGGGCCCGGGAAGTGATCCGCCCCGAGCCGGGATGTGACATAATGGTATCAGAGCCTAACCCTGGCCGTGGTGTGTCGACGAAGACATCGGGCCCCTAAGGGGGTGGATTGTAACATCCCACATCGCCTAGGGGAGTGATTCTTAAATGTATATTCCCATCTCTACCTAGCACGAGGCCTTTTGGGAGCTCACTGGCTTCGGGTTTCGTAGGAACTCCGAAGTTAAGTGAGAAGGGGGCCAGAGCACTCCCAGGATGGGTGTGACCCACTGGGAAGTTGCTCGTGAGTTTCCAGAAACAAAACCGTGAGGGCGTGGTTAGGGCCCAAAGCGGACAATATCGTGCTACGATGGTGGAGCGGGCCCGGGAAGTGATCCACCCCGGGCCGGGATGTGACAAATATAAACGGTTACGGGTAAATAACTACGGTTACCTACCCGTCATAATCGTTGCCCATCCCTAGATTGCTCCAATAACTGCAGGTTGGTTCATTGGAATTGATTATTTTGGTTTTGGCACAATCTGAAATTTAATATGGTAGTATGTGATACTAATAACACATTATTTTTTAAACCAAAAACCAAAATAATCATTGGGAACTACAATAAAATAACCCCCACTATTTTTGCAATTGAACCAAAATAATCCACATTATTTCTGCAACATCAAAATAACTCACACTATTTTGGAAACTGAACCTAAATAACCTATACTATTTCTGGAATGCAAGAAAATAAATACTATTTCTAAAACTACAACAAAATAACAAACAATATTGTGAACACGGAAAATTCCTAAAACGAAAGAGACAAGAACAACGTGCACAAACAAATATTTGTATTTGATGATTTTGGGTTACAATCTCTCTCTATTTTTGATCCTCTGATTCGATCTCCGTAAGGTATGTATTTGTTGATGTTGTTTTTGATCCAAGAGCCGTCGAAACTTGATCTTAGATGAATGTTCTTTAAGGGTCGTGGGCTTCATCTTTGAAAGTGGATTTGAGCGGATCTTCAAGGAGCCGTTGGGGCTTGATCTTGAGGATGAGTGTTTCTTCAAGGGCCGTTGAGGCTTGATCTTGAATAACGGTGATGAGCAGATCTTCAAGGGCTTTCGAGCTAGATCTTGAAGAACAGTGATGAACAGATCTTCAAGATCAGTGATGAACGGATCTTCAAGGGGCTTTTGGGCTTAATCTTGAAGAACGGTTGGATGTGTGGATTTGTTGACGTTGTTGATCCAAAGGGCCGTTGGGGCTTGATCTTAGGATGAACGGATGATGAACGAATGAACACTTTCTTCAAGGGTCGTCGGGGCTTGATCTTGGAAGAACGAAGAACACTTTCTTCAAGGGTCATCGGGGCTTGATCTTGAATTGGTGGATGATTGTTGATCCAAAGGGCCGTTGAGACTTGATCTTGGGATAACGATGAACGAAGAACGAAGAACACTTTCTTCAAGGGCCGTCGGGGCTTGATCTTGAATTGGTGGATGATTGTTGATCCAAAGGGCCGTTTGGGCTTGATCTTGGAAGAACGATGAACGAAGAACGAAGAACACTTTCTTCAAGGGCCGTCGGGGCTTGATCTTGAATTGGTGGATGATTGTTGATCCAAAGGGCCGTTGAGGCTTGATCTTGGGATGAACGATGAACGAAGAACGAAGAACACTTTCTTCAAGGGCCGTCGGGGCTTGATCTTGAATTGGTGGATGATTGTTGATCCAAAGGGTCGTTGAGGCTTGATCTTGGGATGAACGATGAACGAAGAACGAAGAGAGCTTTCTTGATTCTTCGGGAACCTGGATGCTTGAGAGCTTCAGAGTTTCAGAGCTTCAGAGCTTTAAGAATTTTGCATAATGATTTTGGTTCTTTCTAAATGAATGAATTAGCCTTCTATTTATAGAAATTTCCAAGGCCTAATTTTGAATATAATATTCCAGATGAAATAAGTCGTTTCTGCCAGGTGTTGACACGTGTCCTGTTTGATGACTTTTCCAACTTATTTCGATTTTTTGTTTAGACACACGTTACGTGTAAATTTTATGTAATACATGAGCGTTGAAACTTTGATTTATCGGTCAACATTTATTTACTGAAATTTCGATGTCTACAGATATTTCTAAAACTAAATTACAATAACCCACACTATTTTTAAAACTATAGTTAAATTACCCACACTATTTACAAAACAAAACCAAACTAATCACAATATTTGTGGAATTACAACAAAATTATCCACAATATTTCTGAAAACTAAACCAAAATAACTACACTATTTCTAGCATGGAACAAAAATAAATATTATTTTTGGAACAACAGCACAATAAACACACTATTTATGAAACAATAGCAAAATAATACACACTATTTATGAAACAACAAAATAATCGACACTATTTCTGAAATAAAACCAAAATAACCCACATTATTTATGCAACATCAAAATAACTTACACTATTTTTGAAACTGAAACTGAATAACCTATACTATTTCTGGAATGCAACAAAATAAACACTATTTCTGAAACTACAGCAAAATAACAAACATTATTTCTAAAACTAAATTACAATAACCCACACTATTTTTAAAACTACAGTAAAATTACCCACACTGTGACAGCTTGTCCCGAAATATAATCTATTTTATCTTCGATAGCGTAGAATGACTATTTTGCCCTTGAGCGTTTGGTTGTGGTGGTGTGTAAATGGGCTAAGGATTTGGACCAATTCATTTTCTTCCTAAGTAATTGGACCCAATTAGAACTTAGGTTTTCTTTATTTTTGGTTGGCTGCCCAAATCTGGACCACACATACACATCCATTAACTCTCTCTCTCCTTCCCTTTCGGATTTTCTTTCCTTTTCCGTACAATCATACAACCAATCTCTCAACGAGCTTCACCAGTCGCGAATCGAGTTAGATTAGGTGGTTTTTGGACTCATTGCAAGCTCAGGAGTCGAAGCATACTCTTGGTTGGACGTAAGGACTTGTAGAACTCAAGTTACCCGAGCTCCAGCGAGGGGGTGAAATTTCCTCCGACGTGATCGCGAAGGTTTTAGCTAGTTTTGAGACTTTAGAAGGTATTGTTCTTGCTCTCCTAACATTTTGGAACAATTTTAGAGTAGTTTTGATGTTGGAATACTCGGGTTTGTTGAGTTGCAGAGGTGGCCGGATTATTGAGATTTTTTCGACGAGATTCCGTTGGTTTTAGGTCCTAAAGGTCGTAAGAATGTGTTCTTCTCATCCTAAGCTTCAAATTGGTATAAATTTTATGAATTTTGGTTGAGAAATGGATGAGATATTAAGGTTTGAAGATTTTCCAGAAACCGACGATAGCAGCAGTGGCCGGTGCCGGACTCCGGCGAACCAAAGAAGAAGGAGAAGAATATTCCATCAAAGTTGACGGAATATACTAACGGCGTTAGGTATATTTAACAGTATATGCTGATTTTTAACAGAATATTTCCTAACACCGTTAGGGTTTCCATCCAGTGTGCCAGGCACGTGCCTGTGCATGTAGCCGTACCTTGGCAAGCGCGTGAGGGCACGTGGGACATCGGAAAAAATTTCTAAAAATATGGGGATGTTCGTGGGGTTGAGTAAGCCACGTTGATATATTGAAACACCCCAATTGAGCAATGTATAAGAAGTTATTACCTAGTTTTGGTTATGTGCTTAAAAATAACGTTAAATTAGTTGTTTTGCATATAGGTGAGACATATCCAGAAGACGAATGCAACCAAGTGAGACTCGGGGGCTACGGCCCTTCCAGATACCAGTGAGTGGGCTTTTGGTTTTCAGTATATATATATATATATATATATGCTTGGTATGTTTCCCAGAAAACTTATTTAAATGACTGTGTTTTGAATTGCCATGCCAAATATTTTTATATTTAGATTATGCATTTAGTAGTTGCATATGTTGTTTTTGTTGGCGCTACGGACGCTCAGGTAAGTTCCAGGTGAGCTATATATTGTGGATGGTGTGAGTTGCATGGTTATGATTATGTTGGATGTATTTAGAGTTCATAAACCTGCACCCCGGTGTTAGTGCTCCCGCCCGTGGTTAGGGCACAGTCCTTCACGTGATGTTCACCTCCCGCACCACATGCTCACCTTGGATCCAAGTTAGGTGCACAGTCCTGTCGTACAGACCACTATAGGTGGTTCTGACTCATAGGTGACCCACGATCATTCGCACAATCTTCATGTGATCGTAGCACTTGAGCGTATTTATTTACACCCAGTCATGTCGTACAGACCACTTTAGGTGGTTCCGACAAGTGTGCAGGCATATTTGTTGAGATATAGATTCAGCCGTACATGCCACTTTAGGTGGATCCTGCTAGTATGTTACTTCTCTTTGATTTAGTTCACCTGATTTACTTTTCCGTTATTGAGATATTTGGCATGGTATACTTGTGGATTTTGCTATTCTGAGCATGGTTTTGATATAGATATGTATTCTATTTTCTGGGAACTATACATGTTTTACAGCGAGGGGTTACTACCTTTGATAATTGAAATGGTTTTGAAAATCTTTATTTTTTCCCACTCACACTTTCTGTTTTGCGCCCCTCCCGGTTTTAAGTAGGAGTGTTTATTGGTGGCTTACAAGGATTTGACGGCGGTTCTGACAGATTATCACTAATGTAGGACCACCTTTGGTATTTTATAATTAGTATTCGTCCCGCTGGACTGCACTTAGGCTACTTATGCTCCGGTTATGTGTATTCATACTTAATCTCGCCACTTGCACTTTATCTTATCTAGTGCTTTTAGGTAGCTTGGTTTTTATTTATTCGTATATCTCTTTATCAATATCATTTTCGCACCGCGCACATGGCTACGTCACCCTCACGTGACGGCCAGCATGCCTCGATCAGGTCGGGGTGTGTCACACACTATTTATGAAACAAAACCAAAATAACCACAATATTTGTGGAATTACAACAAAATTATCCACAATATTTCTGAAAACTGAACCAAAATAACTACACTATTTCTAGAATGGAACAAAAATAACCATTATTTTTTGAATAACATCAAAATAAACACACTATTTATGAAACAATAGCAAAATAATACAAACTATTTATGAAACAATAGCAAAATAATACAAACTATTTATGAAACAACAAAATAACCCACACTATTTTTGAAACAGAACCAAAATAACACACTATTTCTACAATTACAGCAAAATAACACACACTATTTATGAAACTGAACTAAAATAACCAACACTATTTCTGGAATAACAGCAAAATAAACCACACCCTTTTAAAAGAACTTTATTTCAATTTCAACAAAGCGAAGAAACAAAAGATGCTCAGTTGACCCCTTAACCTTGATAGGAAGATGGCTTATTCAATAATTTGGAAAAGGCTGTGCCTAAATTCTTTTCTTTAATTGTAGTACGAAGGGGGAGCAGAATGGGTCATTGTTTCTTGGGATCGCTAACAGATTCTCGTCATCGGAACATGCCCGAGGGGGCTACTACGCTCACCGCGCACTTGCATCACCACACGTATTTCAATTCCTCTTCTTTCAGTCGATCGGTCAATAAGGTCTTCATTCACGTAATTTCTTACCATACTATTTCTGAAACACAATCAAAATAACCTACACTTTTTCTGATACTACAACAAAATTACCCACACTATTTCTCAAACATAACCAAAATAACACATACTATTTATGAAACTATAGCAAAATAACACACTATTTCTGAAAATTGAACAAAATAATTTACATTATTTTTTAAAGAAAGCAAAATTATCCACAGTATTTCAAAAAACTTAAAAATAACTCACACTATTTTAAAATAAAAAATAAACATTATTCCTAGAACTACAATATTATAATCCACTCTCCACTCACATGTATTTCTGCTTCTTCCATCAATTCTCATGATTTCACCATTAAAATAATATAAAATAATATTCATAGATTTTTAAAACAAATAATATTCATGGTTATAATTGGTGATTCTAATGGTTGTAGCGGCAATTTGGTATACGTGGCAGTAAAATTGGGGTCTTGCCGCCATAAGAGCAATTCCACCCCTAAGGACTTTGCGCCAGCACCCAGCGCATTTATCCATTCAAATGAACAGTAACAGACTCCAATGAACAGTAATAGGCCAAGGCATCTCCACCCCTAAAAAAATGCGCTGGCACATACTGAAAAAATGTGCTGGCACAAACGATCTCCATCCCTACCAAATGCGCTGGCACCCAGCCCATTTAAAATATTTTTAAATTTTGTCTAAAAGAATAAAAAAATAAAATAGTTTTAATTTCGGATAGGATTTTTAACCAATCTCGTCATGCCACATGTCATTATTTGAACGTACTATTTTGTGAATAGATTTCCGCTAAGATTTTCAACCAATCCCGACACGCCACGTGTCACTTCCGTTTTACAATAATTTAGCCAAGATTTCGATAAGATTTTCAACCAATCACGTCATGCCACATGTCATTATCTGAACGTACTATTTTGTGGATCGATTTCCGATAATATTTTCGACCAATCCCAACACGCCACGTGTCACTTCCGGTTTATAATAATTTAGCCAAGATTTCGATAAGATTTTCAACCAATCACGTAGTGCCACGTGGCATTGTCCAGAACCCCATCCTTTCTTTTTTTGTCCATATAAACCCTACATCCCTACATCCATCCTCACACCAAGCTCAATCCTTCTTTTTAGCTCAGAATCCTTGTTCATCGTTTTCAAATCTTGATTTTTTATTACAATGTCTTCTTCAAGAATGGTGTATAAACAGTTGCAGGAGCAACAACAAAGGTTGTTGGCACAACAGGCAGAATTGGCCAATCTCGAGGAAGGTGGAAGTGGAGGTGGAGATGAGGCTTTCTTCATGGAAGAGGATGAGGATGATCACCATAGAAGGCAGAAGGCCTCACATTCCTGCCGTGTCATGGAAGCCGTGGGTCAGATAGCCAAACCAAGACGTGTTGCAAACCTCAATAGAAAAAGGGAAAAACGAGGTAAAAATCTATTGGAAGATTATTTTATTCCCAATAGCATATTCCCTGATCATATTTTTAGACGGCGTTTTAGAATGCAACGAAATTTGTTCAACAAAATCATGAGTGATATTTGCAACCATGATTCATACTTTGTGCAAAAAGAGGATGTTTTTCATGTTCTAGGTCTTATTCCCGAGCAAAAAATTACGGCATCCTTGCGAATGCTTGCATATGAAGCATCTGCAGATCAAGTGGATGAGATCGCGAGGATGGGAAAAACAACTGTTTTGGAGTCCCTGATGCGGTTTTGCTCTGCAATTGAAGCCCTCTACACCAATGAGTACCTCCGGACACCCACGCCAAGGGACATGCGAATGCTTCTGAGGAAGGGTGAGATGCGAGGCTTCCCTGGCATGATTGGAAGCATGGACTGCATGCACTGGACTTGGAAAAACTGTCTAAGTGCGTGGCAAGGAGCATATGGCAACATAAAAGGAACCAAAAGCATCATTTTGGAAGCGATGGCTTCATTTGATAAATGGATTTGGCATTCTTTTTTTGGTGTTCCAGGAGCTCAGAATGACTTAAATGTCCTTGCCCAATCCCCAGTGTTCGACGAACTGCTGCAAGGAAACTCGCCGAGATGCACATATACCATTAATGGTACCCAATACGAGGGATCATACTACCTTGCAGATGGCATTTACCCAAGGTGGTCAACATTTGTCAAAACAGTGCCACATCTACAGACTGAAAAGGAAAAACACTTTGCAAAATGTCAAGAAGGGTGTAGGAAAGATGTCGAGCGTTGTTTTGGTATCCTGCAAGCTCGTTGGGCGATTATCAGGGCTGCAGCTAGAATGTTTGATGTCGAGGCTCTTCGATCCATCATGATGACGTGTATTATTCTCCACAACATGATTGTTGAAGGTGAGTATGATTATGATGCCGTCGATGAATATGAGCCGGATCCAATGAACAACTCAAGAACACGTATCTATTGTGCTCATGATGGGACCGAAGATCCAGTGCAACACGAGCCGTTGGAACTCGATGGACGTTACAATGAATTGATCGTTCAACGTTACACTAATGTGCAAGAGCCATACTGGCACGTAACCCGCCAGAATGACTTGATTGAGCACCAGTGGGGATTGCATGAAGGCGAAGATAATTAGAATGAGGCTTGTGGTTGAATAATGTCACGATCTTTTTTTTAAGTTTATGTAATTCTATGTAGTGTGTTTTGTTTTTAAGTTTATTTAGTGAGTTTATGTAATTCTATTTATTTGGTGAGTTTATGTAATTCTATGTAGTGTGTTTTGTTTTTAAGTTTATTTAGTGAGTTTATGTAATTCTATGTATTTGGTGAGTTTATGTAATTCTATTTATTTGGTGAGTTTATGTAATTATATGTAGTGTGTTTTGTTTTTAAATTTATTTGGTGAGTTTGTGTAATCTTATTTCATGTGTTTAAATAAAGTACAAAAGAAATAAAGTTTTAAAAATAAATAAAGAATTACATTAAAATTGCATAATAAATTAAATAAAAATAAATAAAGTTTTAAAAATAAATAAGAAATAACATAAAAATTACATAAGAAATTAAATAAAGATCAAACCTAAAAAAAGAAAAAAACATAAGAAATTAAATAAAGTTCAAACCTAAAAAAAGAAAAAAAACATAAGAAATTACATAAGAAATTAAATAAAGTTCAAAAGAAAAAGGAAGGAAAAAACATAAAAAATACATAAAAATTATACAAAGTCTCTCGAGTTAGGATATGTGGTGCGAGGATCTTGGTTGTCACAAAAGTTGCTAGAACCCCCTTGACTTGTTTCCACATCTCTTGCACGCCTCCTTCGCATGACATCTCTTTTTTCCGATGTCCAAAAATATTTAGAATTCGGAGACAGTCCTACTAGAGACTTGCTCATAGTGTCACGATCTGCTTGAGCCATCCTTTCTTCTCGAAGCAATTCATTTTCTCGATGAAGTGCTTCTCTAACCAGCTCGTTCTCTCGATTAACTACTTCTTTTTGTCTCTCAGCCGCCGCATCACGGGCCTCAGTAGCTGCTAATATTGCTGCCATAGCAGCAACTTTTTCATCATCTCTAACCTTTTCTCGTGCCATGTTCAATTCACCTTGGCGAGTAAGTTCCTCCATATATTTAGTGTAGTCATTCTTGGAAGAACTACCTTTTTTCTTTGACACCTTTTTACCTACGGGCCTGAGGGACTGACGAGTCGGTTGGGTCTCGGGCACTTGTTCAGGCATCCCTTCCGTGTCTTGAAATGTGTCGGCTTCTTGTTCGGCCATGTCTGGTTCTGGAGAACTATGTAGACCCATACCGTGCATGACAACTTCTGGACCAGTTGCCACAATTTTGTATTTAGGGCAATCTTTGACAATTTGCCAACATTCCCATCTAGTGAATGATTTGTTCCCGTTCTTTGAATTGTAGAATGCTTGAGCTTGTAGTGTCTATAAAAATGTGGGATAACATAGTGTTAAAAAATGCGGGTGTAACACAAATAAATAAATTCAAAATAATAATATGGGTGGAATGCATATAAATTACATAAAAATGACATAAGAAATTAAATAAAAATGACATAAGAAATTAAATAAAAATGACATAAGAAATTAAATAAAAATTACATAAAAATTACATAAGAAATAAGATAAAAATTACATACGAAATTAAATAAATCAAAATATTAATATGAGTGGAATGCATATAAATAAATAAAAATATTGTCACCTGATCCGCTAAACTTGTCCCATTACGGAGGTTACCGGAAGCATGAGAGATGGCGTTTTTCCAACAAGTAAAGGATGCGTTGAGTTTTTTCCAACGACCTTGAAGACCTTGACTAGTTCTGGCGTTTTCTCCATGTACATCACAAAACGCTTTCGTAATTTTACTCCACATTTCTCGCTTATCCATCTCATTACCCGTAATCGGATCATGAGTAGTGTGAACCCAACATTCACACAACGTAACATCTTCAATGAGCTTCCACGAAGACATTTTTTTCTCTTAAAGTGTAGAAAATATTGAAATGTAGATAGTATAGAAAGTGTAGAAAATATTGGAATGTGGTGTAAAGGTAGAAGATGAGGGTTAGGTATTTATAGGAAAAAAATTAACATTTTTCAAAATTTTCTGTAATTTTTTTAAAATTTTCTGTATTTTTTAATAATTTTTCTGTATTTTTTAATAATTTTTAATGAATTTTAATATAGTTAATTAATCTGGACCGTTGGATTTGAAAAATATTCAAATCCAAGAGCTAGGGAGTTGCCACGTGGCCAACGATCATATTTCTGACCGTTAGGCCCTTTTTTTTTTATTTACTTTTTGTGAAAAAAACGTGGACCGTTGATCTTTGATCCGACGGTCTATTTTAAAAGTAAAATTTAAAAATTTTTTACCGTTGGAAATCCAACGGTCTAGAAAACTAGCCGTTGGAAATCCAACGGCAGAGAGGGAGCCACGTCGCAAACTCGGGGGGTGGAACTGACAGCGCCTGCACGCGGGCCCGGGCTCTGAAAGCTTGTCGGGCACTCGCGCCAGGCTTCCTCCCCGGCTTCTGTCTCAGTCTCTTTTGGGCTGGGCTCTTGCCCAGCTCGGGATGGGTACCAGTCAATTTGTTGGGGTGGACTTGATTGACAGGGGCCTGGCTTGGTTTTTGGACTGAAGGCTGGGACATTTTGTCCCTGCTGGAATTGCTCTAAGGTGAAGTGCTCAGTGGGAGGGAAGAGGACGGATGACTAGGGATGGGCAAAATACTCATGAGTTTGGATAACCGTGGTTACCCGTCCATTTAATGTTCACAATTACGGTCATGGGTAACCATTTAGACAAAACGGTTATGGGTATAACCGTTTATCCGTGAAATTTAAATTAGCGGTTATGGGTATTACCCGCGGTTGTAACGGGTATCCATTGGTTATGGGGTATTACCCACGGTTGTACAGGTATCCATTTATCTATTTAATTTAAGGGCAAAACACTATTTACTACCCTCATGTTTCGTGATTTTCAACATTTAGTACATCAAGTTTTTTTCGTCCCAGAATCATACCTAAAGTGTAAATTTTGGAACAGTCTCATACATCCGTTAGTCAAACTGTTAAGTCTCCCGTTAACTATGACGTGGCGTCCATGTGGACAATGACTAGGCACCACGTGTCACCCACGTGAAAATTAAAAATAAATTATTAAAAAAATAAATAAATAAATTATATATAAATTAAAAAATAAAAATAAAAACCTTCATCTTCCCTAGATTCGGAGGAAGGATAAGGAAGAAGAAGAAAGAAGGAGAAGAAGGGGAAGGAAGAAGGAGAAGAAGGAGGAAGAAGTTAAAAAAAAAAAAACCGAATCTGCAACCTAGATTCGGAGGAAGAAGAAGAAGGAAGGAAAAAAAAAACCGAAATCTGCAACCCAAATTCGGAAGAAGAAGAAGAAGAAAAAAAAACTGCAGATTCGGAAGAAGAAGAAGAAAAAAAAAACTGCAGATTCGGAAGAAGAAGAATAAGAAGAAGAAGGAGAAGGAAGGAGGAAGAATGAGGAAGAAGAAAAAAAAAACTGCAAATTCGGAGGAAGAAGAAGAAGAAGAAGGAGAAGGAGAAGGAAGAAGGAGGAAGAAGAAAAAGAAAAAAAAACTGCAGATTCGGAGGAAGAAGAAGAAGAAGGAAGAAGGAGGAAGAAGAAAAGGTCGTACCCAGTGCACAAGGCTCCCGCTTTACGCAGGGTCTGGGAGAGGTGAATGTCGGCTAGCCTTACCCCCATTTATGGAGAGGCTGCTCCCAAGTCTCGAACCCGAGACCTACCGCTCATGGGCGAAGGAAAAAAAAAAGGGAACTCAGTTCGTCCCCCCCTTCCCCCCCAAAACCTAGAAGAAGAAGAAAAAAAAAACCAAACCCCAGAAGAAGAAGAAGAAGGGAAAAAAAAAACAAAACGTGGATGACACATGGCGCCCAATCATTGTCCACATGGGCGCCACATCACAATTACACTTTAGGTATGACTCTGGGACGAAAAAAACTTGATGTACTAAATGTTGAAAACCACGAAACATGAAGGTAGTAAACAGTCTTTTGCCCTTAATTTAATATATGTAAAAATTAAAAAAAAATTATCGCAGGGATTTTGAGGGGTTTTAGAAGTAGGCTCTCTCTCTCTCTCTCTCTCCCTCCTTTGGTCAGGACCCTCTCCTTCCCAACTCCGCTGCAGGGATTTTAATTATCGTAGAGATTTTGGGTATGCTAAAATTCTAAGTACAGGTTCATGGAGTAGGCTCCAACCATGAACTCTTTCCTGCAAAGTGCAAATGCAATAACAATATACATATATATATTAATACAAATTACACAATATAATTAATCAATTAAAATACACACAATCGTTCAGTTGATTTGGTCACCATGTCTGTATGTGCTATCAATAGAACATCTGTGACTTGCCATCTTAATAGTTGATATATAGCACTCTGTGAATATGATCTCGTAAACTATCATTTCAATTATTGGAATTGTATGAGGACTTGAATGATTAAAATATAGAAATGCATGCTAAAATGTACCTATAACGGTGCTTAATTGTTAGAAAATGAAAATTATGACAAATTTTTCTTTTGTAATTTTCAAGTTGTTAAAAAAAAACATGTAGACGGGTGAAAAAATGGTAAATGGGTAAAAAAGGATAAACGGGTTCAAAAACGGGTAAATGATTATGGTTATGGTTACAGTGGCGGAGCCACATGGAGACCAAGATGGGCACGGGCCTATCCTGAAATATTGGTTTATATACTTTATTTGTTGGTTTGGTAACTAAAGAATATGCGGCTCGGTGGTTGACGGGGTTTTTGTGTTCCTGCACGTCAGGGGTTCGAAACTTGCTAGTGAATCTCCTTCAAGTTCTTTATCATCAATTTTTTTTTGGTTAGTTGATACAAAACAAGGTTAATTTATGTTGAAGAAAAATCTCATAATAATAGTGTTGAGCCATGATTTTAAATTTTGGTTTGAAATTAATGTTAACCTTGTTGTTGTTGTATTTAAAGGCCCCTCCTAGTCCAAATTCCTGGCTCCGCCACTGTATGGTTAAATGGGTAAATGATTATGGTTAAATGGGTACACAATTATGGGTATGAATAATCATTTATAAACGGTTATGGTTATGGGTATAACCGTTTATGCAATTACCCAACGGATAAACAGTTATGCGGGTATGAATATAAACGGTTATGGGTAAATAACTACGGTTACCCACCCACCATAACCGTTGCCCGTTCCTAGGGATGATGGTCAGAGGTGCAGAGAAAGAAACGACCTTTAAGTTGTCAGAGGTGCAGAGAAAGAAACGACCTTTAAGTTGCCTAATTTCTTTTTATTTTTTTCTGTAAACAAGTCAAACTAGCATCTCCATTCCATTCCTCTCACTATCACATGCATGTACAAACATGCTGACGACACTCAGCCCGCATTCCACCACATCCACATGCAGGCATAGACACAAGACCTCTCAATGAGCTAGCAATAATATGGTTCAAATTCACCTTCGGTGAGAATCGAACCTAAGACCTCTCGATTACAAATGAAGAGGAATACCACTAGACCGTAGTACCAAGTAATAATTTTTTAGCAATATTAAACATACTACAATGTATATATATATGTTTGTACCATACTTGACCAATCCCGAAACTACCGAGCACCGATTAACGTTATACCGTCAAAGACCCAGAAGAGTTTCCCTCTAACCAGAAGGCCATCATAGCGCGACACGTGTCAACATCAGAAGTCAATCATAGCGTGACAAGTGTCAACATCAGAAGCCAATCACAACACGACACGTGTCAATGTCAGAACAAAACTAGAAACTCTCTTCTATAAAAGGAGATCATTCTCCCACAATATTTCCGAATGTCATTGGTACTAAATTATTCACTAGTACTCACTAAAGGAGAGCTTGAACCTATGTACTTGTGTAAACCCTTCACAATTAATGAGAACTCTTCTACTCCGTGGATGTAGCCAATCTGGGTGAACCACGTACATCTTGTGTTTGGTTTCCTGTCTCTATCCATTTACATACTTATCCACACTAGTGACCGAAGCAATCTAGCGAAGGTCGCAAACTTGACACTTTCTGATGTACCAAAGTTCTCGCTAATTTTGTGCATCAACATATATATATATATAATTTTTTTTTAACAAACGATATTATTTATACTAAAGGGAGGGGTTAGACTTAAGCTCATAATAAGCTAGTAATAATGTGGTTTAAATTCCCATTTATCAAGAATTGAACCTAATACCTCTCACTTACAAGTGAAAAAGATTACCACTAGTTATTCGGATATTAAATATACAATGCACTTGTCCTAAATTAATTAATATAAGAGACCTCTTGATATAATTGATAAAAAAAAAAAAAAAAGGTAGCCGATCTGCGACGATTCCTTTATCTTTTTCCCCTATCTGTGAAATCCCAACCCTAGCCCCAATTTTTGAAACCCTCCATCTCTCTCCTCCATGCCCTTTCTATCGGCTTTCTCAGTTACTCATGTTGTGGTTCATAACGTTGTTCAAGTCGATGTGTCTTTGACAGCCGTGAGTGGATCGAAGTTCAGAAATCTCACATCTACTTTCTGAGTGGCTCGCCTACTACTATATTAAGTGGGTCCTACATATATTTTTATTAGAAAATTAGATTTTAATCCCTAAATAAGATGAAGTTTAGAAAAATGTTTTATACAAGATTAAAAATTGATTTTAGTCCCTAGACTATTTAATGCCAACATATGTATTCAATGTCTCTTTTTTTTTCTTTTTTTTCTTTTTATAATTTTATGAATTTAAATTTTATGAAAATATTATAAATTTTAATTCTCATCATGGTAAACATCTTATATAAGACAATATTTTCGTAGAATTTTTTCGGTACACTTATGTTTTTGCATATTTTCTTATCTGCCACTAATTCATTACAATATATTTAGGTACGAACATTTCGATACATTGGGCTAGTATAATATGTTTAGGTATATACATTTTGGTACGCTAGTTTAGTATAATGTATTTAGGTACCGACATTTCGGTACACTAGTTTAGTATCATATAGTTAGGTACAGAATTTTTGGCACACTTATGTTTTTATGTCACATCCCGACCCGGGCCCCCACCACATCCCGAGCTCGACTCTACTGTAGCACGATATTGTCCGCTTTGAGCATCGATCACGCCCTCACGGTTTTGTCTCTGGGAACTCACACGAGAACTTTCCAATGGGTCACCTATCATGGGATTGCTCTCGCGCGAACTCACTTAACTTCGAAGTTCCGATGGAACCCGAAGCCAGTGAGCTCCCAAAAGGCCTCGTGCTAGGTAGAGATGGGAATATGCATATAAGGCATAAATGATCCACCCCCCTTAGGGGCCCGACGTCCTCGTCGGCACACTTCCGGCCAGGGATTGACTCTGATACCAAATTGTCACATCCCCGCCCGGGCTCCCACAACATCCCCGGCTCAACTCCACCGTAGCACGATATTATCATCTTTGGGCCCTGACCACGCCCTCACGGTTTTGTTTTTAGGAGCTCACACGAGAACTTCCTAGTAAGTCACCCATCATGGGATTGCTCTCGAGCGAACTCGCTTAACTTCAGTGTTTCGATGGAACCCGAAGCTAGTAAACTCCCAAAAGGCCTCGTGCTAGGTAGAGATGAGAATTACATATAAGGCATAGAGGATCCACTCCCTTGGACGATGTGGGATCTCACATTTTCTTATGTGTCACTAATTCACTACAATATGTTTAAGTACGGGCATTTCGGTACACTAATTTAGTAAAATGTATTATGATACAGACATTTAGGTACACTAATTAGAGAAGGTTAAATAAAATTAATGAATTAAAATGTGTATAATAATAAATTTAAAAATTCAATGTAATAACATTAAATATAGAAAGTTTGGAGTACCAAATGAGATTTTTAGAGTGCTAATAACAATTCCTAAATAAATTATCTATTATATACAAAAACAAAAATATAATATGAATTTGAATTAGGTACACATTAAGGACTAAAATCAATATTCAATCTAATACCAGGTTTTTATTAAATTTTAATCTTCTTGAAGAATTAAAGTTCAAAAACCCCTATTTTTATTCCCCCAATGTTAGCAAACACTTCAATCATTGGAAGAAGTGCAATTCCAATTTCTTACATTCAATTCCCCTTACGTAAACACATTATTAAGGACTTGGATTGTCTGCCCTCCTCATTCTATGCCCTTCCCTGCCCTCCTATATTATGTGGTCATGGTTAAGTCACGTTAACATTTTATATTGATTTTTTATAGAAATAATAAGACAAAAAATGATGAGAATATAAAACATTGACGTGGTTTAACTATGACCACAGAAATAGGAGGAGATAAGGAGGGTTTGGAATGGGGAGGGCAGACAATCCAAGTCCCGTTATTAATGAGGTCAACATGCAAAGAGGAGGGAGAGTTTGAAAAGAAAAAAAAAGGGACGGAAAAAAGAAGAGGGACAGAAAAAATAGAGAGAAAATGTCTTGATGGAAAGAAGAAAAAAAGAAAAAAAACAAAGAGAAAGAGGAGAGAGAGAGAGAGAGAGAGAGAGAGTCTGATGGAAGGAAGAAAAAGAAGAGAAAAAGAAAAGGGAAAGTGACGGAAAAAACAAAGAGAAAGGAAGAGAGAGACTAATGTAAAGAAGAAAAAGAGAGAAGGAAGAGAGAACAGGATCGAAAAAAAAAAGAGAAAGGGACGGAAAAAAAAAAGCAAAGAAAAAGGAGAGAGAAAAAGAGAGGGAAGAGAGAAGGGGACCAGAAAAAATAGAGAGAAAAGAGGGAAAAAAAAGGAACTTTAACGAAAAGCTTCCGGTACTGTTCACTTTAACGATAAACCATATTTTTACATTAAAAAGTCAATCCTGTTACTATATACTTTACCCTTTATTTTATCCTTATCATTAAAACTCAAAGTTTTCAAATCATTTTCATTAGTTTTCTTAAAAAAAAGCAAAGAAAAAGGAGAGAGAGAGAGTCTGCTGGAAAGAAGAAAAAGAAAAGATAAAAATGAGAAAAAGGGGCGGACAAAAACAAAGAGAAAGGAAGCAAGAGAGAGAGAGAGAATGAAGGAAAGAAGAAAAAAGAAGAAAAAGAAGAGAGAAGGACGAGAGAAAGGGAGGGGAAAAAGAGAGAGTTTGATGGAAAGAAGGAAAAAAAAGATAAGGAAGAGTGAAGGGGACCGAAAAAAACAAAGAGAAAGGAAGAGAGAGTTTGATGGAATAAGAAAAAGAAGAGAGAAGGAAGAGAGAAAGGACGGAAAAAATGGGGAAAGGACGAGAGCATGATGGAAAGAAGAAAAAGAAGAGCTACCGTGCATGGACATGATGATATTATTCCCGTGTTGTATTTTTTGGTCATAAAAATTTTTTTTTTGTTAATTTGACGTATTCTCGTGTCATGTCCTGTTATAATTCTGTGTCCGCGATCATGCATCATAGAAGAACAAGAAGGAAGATAAAGGGATGGAGGAAGGAAGAGTGAGAGAGAGACAGAAAACCGCTGCAGTTGTTCAGAAAGTGGTGGGTTGAGATTTTATTTTTATTTTTGTGAAATGATTAATTAATAAAATCTTTGAGATTTAACAAAGATTTAATATTTATTGTTGGAGATGCTCGATTCATCAGAAATGGACAATACTTAGAGTACCCAAAATATTGACCTAATGACATGCCTAGAAATATTAAAACATCTTTCATTTAAAGCTCTCCCCAAACATTTGTGGTCTTGTTAACCAAACACCTAACTTTCATCTTGAACTCATAACGAAACACCCATCTTCTTCCTTATTTGTTTGAGTAAATTGTAGTTGAGATCCCTAAACTATGACTGAACTGTAACTATGGTCCCTCAACTAAAAATCTATTAGTTTTGGTTCTTTAATTTGACAAAAGAAGCAACATTGGTCATTCCATGCTAACACTGTTAAGTTTTCCGTCAAAATGCTGACATGGTAGGCACATGGGACCCATGATTAATATTACAGTATGAAAATTTTAAAAACATAGAAAATTAAAAAAAAAAATCCTTTATCTCCTTCACTAGTAACAATGAAGCCAACACCAAACCTTGTACTTAATTTTCTCTATCCAACAAACCTCGTACCCAATTTTCTCTTCAAAATCCAATCAGAACTTTAATACCAAAACTCATCGCAAGCATCATACCCACCGCTACATTAGGTGCGGGATTGGTTATAGAATGCGACTGGAATGTTGGGGGTGGGACTACGATGGTGAAGGGTCGGTTGTGGCGTGCGGTTGGGAGAGATAAAAAAGTGAGTGTTGCGAATGGGGGAAGATAGGGCTGGGCACGGGCTAGGCCAGGCTCGATTTTGAAAGGACCGGACTAAACTCGGGTGTAAAGAGACTGGCGGGGTCGGAGATAACATATTTTAATATAGGAACCGGACCTAACTCGGCCCGGTTGAAATGGGCAAGGGCCACATGTCCTTTTTTTTTTTTTTGCAAAACTGCTACCTTCTTCGACTTCTCCGCCTCCATTTTCCAAGGCCACGCCGTCCTCGCAACAAAAATGCAGAGAAAATTAGCAAAACTCGGATTGGGGTTTGGGGCTAAAAGCTAAAAATGCATGATTTGTGGAAAACCCAGCTGGGATTAAGAACTTGAAGAAGAAGAAGCAAAATGTTTGGGGAGAGAAAGAGATCGAGAATCGACAGGAGAGAGGGAGGGAGTCCCGACCCTCTGCGTCACCTGCGACCACAACATCGACTCTGCCAACCCTTTTAGCCGACGCCACGAGCGAGTCTCGATCAAGCCCTTCTACAACTAGATGAACTCAGCCATCGATTTCGTCCCTGGTGTCAACTTCTTCGACGACTGTTACTTCTCCGATGTTGACGGAGAGATTGAGGCAAGGAGGGAGACGTTGAGCAGTCAAGCTCCCCTATTCGAGAGGGAGGAGATTGAGAATCGACAGGAGAGGAATGGGAAAATGTTACAAACGGGCCGGTCCGGGTACCCTTTTTTTTTATACTTCTGGAAACAGCCCGCCCCTAAAATTTCAAAGCCCCACCCTGCCCTGCCCTATTTCTCTTTTTAAAAATTAAGAACCAGCCCGTATCCTCCCCGAACAGTGATTACCCGCTCCGACCCATGATTACTTGCCCCAAGTACCTGTTTGCCCACCCCTAGGGGAAGATGGAAGTAAGGTGTGAGGTATGGTGGGACAACACCCATCTCCTTCCTGGAACATTTCTTTTTATTTTTTATTTTTTATGCCAATAGTTTAAAGTGTTTTGTTTCAATTCTTATAAGTGAATAATGTGGATGCAAGTTTTCGCCGTTTTTTCCTTTGACGAAAATGCACCTACAAAATAATAACACCTAAGATTAAGACCAAAAGCCTCACGCGCCTAGGCAGGGCTGGCTGGTGACAATGCTACTCAAGATGGGGCAGCTGTAGATGAAGTGCGGGAGGTTGATGTTGCTGAGAGAGATGCGGCTGCTGAAGATGTCCAAGTTGTTGAGGAGTAGTCTTTCTAGATAGACTTTAGGATTTACTGTCTTTTCCTTTCCTTTCCTTGAACTCTGTTGGCCTTCGTGCTAGTTTACCAATTTGCTAGAAATTAATAAACTGTTTTTCTTCGCTTTACTTCATTCTTATCTTTTTACCTTGCTTCAAACTTTTACCGTAAAATGAACAATTGAGCAGACTACTTTGAACAAAGCAGTTAAGCACATCTCCATTGCTTTAGGAGCAACGTCCCATTCATTGCTAAATAGTTTGGTTGACAAGTGAGATCTCGCGGAAATATAAAAAATCACTACATAGAGATTGTCTGTTGCAATCCCCAATAGTGTCATACGTGTAATCATGATTGTTCTGAGCACTGAGCGAAAGAAACATTTAGGGAAAATTATGTGATGATGTTGTTGAACTATGTCTGATTTTAGCACCAATAATCTGAGAGATATTCTTTTGTTTCTACTATACTCAATTACTTGACTAATTTTATAACACTTTTTAGGTGACTAATGAGTAAATATATCTGGAGGAAACAACAAATTTGCGAGTTACATAATGTCATAGACAGAACAAGATATGGTTAGCTGAAACGGCAATTTGCTTGCGGATCCAATATAGAACTCATATTAGTGAAAAGCTGGCTGTGCCACGTGCGCTTAGGCAAGTGGCTCTATTGGGATTAGGATCCTACCATGATCCTTTTTGTAGAGATTCAGATGATCAATCAATTGTGTTTATTCATCGTACATCGTACGATAATAAAATATTTTAAATTTTTTATTTAAAATTAAATATAAACAATATTTAATGAAACTGACTGCACAATGTACGATGAATGAGCATGATTAATTGATCATCTAGATTTCCACAAAGAGAATCTGAAGAGGATCCCCATCTCTCTTATTTACCTTGTACTAGTCAGCAAATTCGAGTCAATTAGAAATTGAGTTATTTATTTGAAAAAAGAAGAATGAATTGATTTAATTTTTATTGACATGCATACTTTATGGGGTCAATAGTGATGGATGTACCCCTTGCTGGTCAATGGTAAGAGTCCACTTCACTTGGACATCTTTGCTTTTGAGTGGAAGACCTTGAATCGTTCGATTTATAAAGACTTTGGACCGAAACCTCATGGAAAGTTTGAGAAGAACTACGATCTAGGCCCAAAAAAAAAAAGAGAAAAATTTACACTCGAGGCACAATGGGTTGAAGAAGAAGACCTTATTACTAAAACAATCCAACACTTGCCAATAGTTTCCTTTCTAGTAGTTTATTTATTTTCTCATATAAATCAATGTGTAATCACCATTATCTTATTTGATTTTGATTGAGGTATGTATTAAACTTGAGACGTATTTCGACATTCTAGAAGAGATATGGCTAGACCAATCTCTCTAGTTGGTAACGTCACTCATCCTAAAGTGATTGTTGTTCAAGAAAAAGTGAATTCTCACTAATAATTCATCATTCCAATATCCACATCGCACAATTATCACTCTCAATATGTATAAGTACTAAAAAAAAAAGAAAAAAAAAGAAGAAGAATGCTACAAAACATATCAGTTTGAATGGGAAACTGAGTCTTCCTGGCCCTCGGAAGGGATGGATAATCGTGGCTTGCCACTAGTTGTCTCCTTTTTTTTTTTTTAAAGAATGGGAAACTGAGAACCTAGAAACTTTGAAGGATTATAACTAAGCAAGCATGGCAACAGTATGTCTATGGAAGCTAGTTAAGAACTGTGGTGTAAAAACTTAAGGAAAGATTTTTGCATAAAAGTTTTGAGAAAAGAGATGCATATTGGCCAGCCATTGGTTTCAAGTGAAAAACCAAGCAATCCAACAAACCTTGGTGTACTTACGTAGTCAGGCAAACACCTCGAGCTATTGAGCACATAATGGTACTTAGGTACAATGGTTACACTTCTCATGAGTCCTTAGTAACATACATAAGTGTGTGCGCACATATCTATCTATATATCTAAGTAGATATGTTACTCTAATTCAACAATAGCTTTTAACTGAATGTTTAGATTTCTTGCAGGTGTAGTTGCATTTGTTCGTGCAGGACCTGTAGATGCAAAAGGATTGGGATGCATGGTTAAGTTTTCTCCTCCTTCCAGCATTTGAACAACTTCTTTCATGGAAGGACAACCCGCTGGGTGCCACTGGATGCACCAGAGAACTATAATTGCGAGTTTCTTTGGCGTTTTACCTTCTCCTTCCTCCCCAAGATGGATCCGTAGGTCATGTCCTTTTTCTAGAAGATTATAGATCCATTATGGATAGTAAATTTCAGTTGGGATTGCTGAGGTTGAATCAATATTCTTCCTTCCACCTACCATCTCAAGCAGCAGCATTCCAAAACCTATAGACGTCCGACTTATAGGACACATTTCCAAAGTTCCTAGAGAACACTTCAGGTGCAATGTAGCCCATAGTCCCTCTAGCTGTAGTCATGGACACTATGCTTTGATCCTTAGAACACAACTTGGCCAAACCAAAATCAGACATTTTTGGAGTGAAATTGTCATCTAATAAAATATTATGAGGCTTGATGTTGAAATGGATGATTCGTTGATCACATTCCTGATGAAGATAATAAATTCCCTTGAATACAGCAAGAGCAATATCTTGCAACTTTTCCCAACCAAGAAAACGATTGTTATTGTCTGCCGATGAAATGAAATCGTGCAGTGAACCATTGGCGAAGAACTCATAAATGAGAGCTCTGTGAAATCCATCAGCACAGAAACCAACCAAACAAACCACGTTGACATGGTGGATACTTCCTGTTTGGGTTAAAACTGGTCTTTGGGCCCAAGGATAGAGTCGACCCGAAAGGAGGCCTGGAGGGATGGAAGATCAGGGCCCGGCCGAAAATTAGGAGAACAAGAAGGGGCATTTTCTGACTAGAGGGCCACTTGCTCACCTACTCAAGGACCAAGTGGTGTAGGCTGACCAAACTGCACAGCCCATAAAGTACTTTATGGTGGCATTCATGTAAAAAAGCTTATGAGTCATCACCTCCAAACCGCATTTGGGCAAGGCTGTTGCTACAGGAACCCAAGCCAAAGTTGTCTATAAAAGGAGGAAGATAAGACAGGAATAAGGACACTCAATCAAACAAACAAATGCAAGCCAAAACTCTGCTCAAAGCCAAATTTGCCTTCCAAACGAAGCTGTAGTCAGCACCAAGCCTTCATCCCATTCGGGACAAGCCTTTATCCCCCACGGGATAATCTTTTCTTCCAACCTCTGTAATAGCTCTGCTACCTTGTTCGAACTTGTTGTAGTATCGATTCACCTTTTGTATCCTCTCTCTCCCTCTAAGCTTTCAGACCTTTGACAAAGATAGGGACCTGCAAGACGATCAGCCTTAACTGATAAGGTTTAATCTTGCCCGACCTTCTTTGCTCTGTCTTTGTCTTTTCTTTCTTTAAAGCCTAGTAATATGTTGTATACTTCCAGTTATATGCAAGTTATTTCTAGCAAAATCATGATGAAAAGGCTTTCTCAGTATTTAGATCCAATTTGAATATATCTTCAGTGTTCAAATTAGATCTAAGTCCTAAGCCCTTGGGCATGTAAATCTGATCAGTGCCAAAGTCCTTGGCCTCAAGGCATAAAAAAGAACCTTATGTGGACTTAACCCATCCACGACAATCCTTGATAAACGAGAAGTCCGAAGTTACTTGGGGCGCAAGTAATCTACCTACCTCTTGGTTTTGTTGCTATTATATCATGATTATTATAGAACGCTTAAGTATGGAGTGAATTCTGATAGGAAGCCTCAAGGCCTACACCTAAGGCCCCACAAAAGCACCTATTTGGGTTTACTATATTCTACAGTCTAGATGGTTTGAGTACAAGATCGAACTCTAATGGGAAGCCTCAAGGCCTACACCTAAGGCCCCACAAAGGCACCCATTTGGGTTCGCTCTACTTCTCGGACTCGGGTAATCAGAAGTATAATAGTGATAAAACTCTTGCAATCATAAAGACTAAATATGATATGTTCAAGCACTGGTTTAGTTTGACAGAAAGCCTCAAGGCCTATACCTAAGGCCCCATAAGGGCACCTGTTATATCTAACACGGTTTCTCGGGCATATGCATATTCACAACTAAAACTTAAACATCCATTCGACATCTGCCATACTGAAGATGGCAGTGGCACGCCTGAGCACCTCAAAGTTAATCTTGATTGTGAGCCTCAAGGCCTACACCTAAGGCCCCACAAAAGCACCTTTCAAATTAACTCTGTCCTTCTCTTTCAGCACTGCCCGACGAGCCTTGCCCGACGAGTCTTGCCCGATCAAGATTTGCCCGACGAGACTTGCCCGACTAAGCCCGATAAGAAAGCAGAAGCCCGACAGCAGCCCTCAACCGGCGCCGACCTCCAAGGGAGCTGTGTGCTAGTTGGCCAGGAAATCATCCCCCGACGGAAATTCCTGCAACGAACATAGTTTTGGTACGCCCGGTGGGATCAAACTTTCGGATTTTGCATGTCCAAAAAGAAAAACTATAAACTTGGCAAAAAGAACACCAAGAAAGGTCTCTTCCAAATGGCAGAGCATTCAGAAAATCCTCATTCCCCATCCGGACAGATGGTCTCAGATAGCCCGACTGCATCTGAAAGATCACAAGGAAAGGGAACTAATGAGGAGCTGCAAGCTACAATGATCCAAGTGTTGAAGAGCATGGAAAGAATCTCCCTGGAGACGAATGGAGAAGTGAGCAGACTCTGTATGCTTACAGGGAATTTACAAAGAAGGCTGGATTTGGAGTTCTCTACTCCAAAGAGTGCTCAAGGAAGTGGAATGAGCCAGGTTATCACAAGAAATGAGCCAATCATTCCCTTATTCCTAATACTAGAAGAAGAAAGGGATAGGGGAAAAAAGAAGGCAATCCCTGAAGGAAGTCAACCAGTGATAGAGCCAGTTCCGGAGAAGGAGTTTCCCAGCTTCCCATTATTATCATTTAATAATAGGAGGCAGAGCGAACAAGAAAGAATGAGGTACGGACTGCCAGCTATGATGGGAGAAACTAGTGGGAAGGAGACTACTACTACTGCTACTTCAGATAAACCTCCACCCTATAGGCCACCCCCGATGGTCAATAAAGGTGGAGGATCTAACTGGAGGAAGCCCGAACTGAGGAGAGAAGTAAATGTAGGCAATGACCGGAGCCCGAAGATTGAATCAGCTATCCTCGGTCATAATGATAATTTAGCCACTCAGCAACTAAGGGAGGAATTGGCTGAGTTAAGAAGAACGGTGACTCAAAACGCCCAGCCGCGGGCTCGCCCAATATTCAGGATTACTTAGCAGAAGCCATATCCCGAATATATCGACGAGTTAAATCCATTCCCTCTCAATTTCAAGATGCCCGCATTCCCAACCTTCACAAGTGAAGATAGCAGTGTGTCCTCCAGAGACCATATTTTCAAATTCTCCAATCACTGTGTGGCATATGAGGACAATCTAAACTACAAGTTGAGGTTGTTTGGAAATTCACTGGCAGGATTGGCATCTCAATGGTATTCTCTATTACCCCCTAACTCTATTGCCAACTGGGGGCAAATGGAGATGGCTTTCCATGAGCAGTTCTATATGATAGAGCCGGAACTAACCATTAATGATCTGGTGGAAGTAAAATAATATGATCATGAGTCTATTGAAGATTTCATGATGAGGTTCAGGAGGACAAGGATGAGATGCCAATTCACCCGTCAACCAAGCACAGCTCATATCCATTGCTCAAAGGGCTTTAAAATTATCTTTGAGAAAAAGGTTTTATGATGCGCAGTTTAACGAGCTGCAAGAGTTGGTGATTGCTGCCACGAAGTATGAGAGGCTGTTGCAAGAAGAACAGCAAGTGAAGCATACTTCCAAAGCTCTTCATTTCTACGAAAGCAATGCCACTATTCACCATGTGGAGGTAGGGGAAACCAGACCCGAACGCGATGATGGTCATGAGGAAGAAAATATAGATGTATGTGCTGCTGAAATGACCACTCCCTTCAAACAACTGACGGTCAAAGGGTTAGTCTAACCTATCAAGGATCAGAAGATCATGATGAATGATGATGGTTTCGTCCCCATGAAACCCCCAAAGTATCAGAGTTATTCGTTCGACTTGACCAAGGCACCGGAAATCTACGAAGAACTGGTGCGGGCAAGAGTAATTTTGCCCGACAGTGCCAAAAAGATGCCCAAGCCCGAGGAACTCAGGGGGAAAAAGTATTGCAAGCGGCATTATACCTTCAACCATTCTATAATTAATTATGTCCAGTTTAGAGATTGGGTACAAGATCTTATAGTAAAAGGGAAGCTATTACTTGACTCACCCCAAGCCAGTATGATGGTGGACACTAACCCTTTTCCAGAGGCTCCTATCAATATGATCAACCTCATTTTTAAGGAGTCAGGGTTATCGATTGAATAAAGGTGCCATGAGGGGACCAGAGGACCGGGGGCAAATTCTAAGGTTGCCAATAAGGAAGATGGAGAAGAAAAGCAAATAGACAAAGGGGCAGAGAGTTGTCCAAAGCCAGTTCAAACAGAGTAAAGCAGGAAGCAAATTACATATCCATTCCAATACAAAAAGGAGTTACAAATCATTCTATTCTAAAAACTTTACATCTTCACATAGAGTGATTATTCTAGAATGATATGTTCGCATGATGCAAAAATCCTACTAGGTTCGGCCAATACAGTGTGGCTGTTTACAAGTTGGGACTTGGCTTGCTCTAACTCCGAAGTTGCTTTCTCTACCCCTTCGATTTGGTGTTCAAGGGTGTCTAGAAGAGTTGCTTGTTCAGCCTTAAGGGCAATCAGTTGCTCTTCCAGATTCAGAATTTCAGAAGAAACCACTTTAACCATTTATTTGGTCTGCATACTTTCTTCCATCAACCGGTTAACTTGGGTGGAGGAGCTTGATTCTTTCTCTATGAAGCATTTTGCCCGGTTAGCCTGTCTGTCCGCCCTCTGGTATTGTTCCCTGAGAGCCCTCAAGTTCTCAAAGAAAGAGAGAAAAGAATCATGTTAAGGCTTGGACAAACGACCGGTTTTGAAAAATTCAGTTATGACCTTCTCAAGATCACAAAGAGACTTGAGACTAAATGATGCGGTGAATTCTTTCTTTGCCCATTCCTGAAAGATTCGATGTTGCTCTGAGGACATAGAGGTTGTTGAAGGTTGTGTTGAAGATTTCAACTGCGTCTCAAGTCGCCCGAGCGCTTCAAAGAGTTTAGGCAACTTGGCAGGGTCAGAGGATGGAAAAGGAGAAGGGTCCGGCGTGACAGTTCCCTCCGATAAAACAATGCCTATTGAGGGGGCAATCTCTGCTTGTTTAGTTTGCTCAACTCCAGAGGGGGAAGTACCAATACCTCCAGAAGATGAATGAGGATGAAAGCGTTTTGATTTACGGGCCAATAAAGGAGGGGAAGTTTCTTTTGAAGCTTGCTGCAAAAACCAAAGGATTAGGTCAAGATAAACTTAACACAAGTTGAAGCAAAAAGGGATTCTGGAGAGGAGAAATCTACCTAACTCAGCCCCGGAGTTTCACCAGAGAATGTACTAACCCTTTGTTGAGGGGAAGATTCTTCACCACCAGCAGGAGAAGAAAGAGCCGCGCCTGAACCTGTGCCAGCGTCCTAGAAATATCCAAAGAAAGCAGTAATTGTCAGTAAAAAGGTCACAAGAGAGAAGAAAGAAGAAAATATTCATGTACCTGAGTCTGATCATGAGGAGGGGAATGAGGTTCATCAACTGTCGGGCAAGAAAACGCCTGCAAAATTGTTGCACCTGAAGCTACAGGGATCTCAGGAACTATGGGTTCCTTATCCGAGACCACTAGTGAGGGAGAGGGCTCATATCCTAGAGACGGCTGCAGAAAACATGAATATGAGTTAATTGGGCAGCAATGTGCAGAATTTCAATGAGGAAAAAGTAACTCACCAAGGTATCATCCTCATCTACGAAGTGCAACATAACTCCAGTGGACGGATCAAATTGAGAAAAAGGGGTCGCATCCAGAGCAGTAGAAGAAGTCATAGATCTCAGAGGAGGTCCATGACTAGGCAAGGAGGCAGATGCACCAGCCTAGAAAAACAAAATAAAAGGAAAGAAAAGATTTAGCCATTAGATCCATAAGTTGGAGAGCTATCCAAGAAGTAGAATGAGGGAAATTACCTCAGCAGGATTGATCTGGGAGGGGGAAAGATTTTTCTCTCGGGCAGGTTGTGGAGAGGCCTCGGGCGAGGAGAGCCTTTCTTTCCTTGCAGCCTGAGTCAGAGTAATCAAATTCAAGGTTGTATGAAAGTAAGAAAGTATAAGAATATAAGCCATACCTCGAGTTCTCGGAGGGCGGTGTTTCGCAAATCTTCAGCCTCTTTAAGCATAGCAGCCCTTAGTGGTTCCTCCTTAGAAGCAAGGATTGGCCTTTTAGATGCTTGAGGTCCTGTTGATCAATAAAATGGACAATTAGATAAAGGAGAAAGGTAGCAGTTGGATATAGAAAAATAGAAACTCACTGGAAGATTGTTGCTTCTTTCTGCTTGCCTCAGGAACTGGAACAGGTGGAACTGCTGGTTTAGGGGGCATAGTGATCCTTGCCCACTTACTCTTTCGGGTGAGAATTGGTCGGGTGGTTGCTGGAAGAGGTGCAGGATCAGGGATTGAGGTTTTAGTCATGGTCGCCTTCTTTCGTTTTGATGCTTTAGTGATTGCTTTGGGCGTTTCTTCAGCTCCTGAATCCCCAATGGATTCTGAGACGTCCGTCCCCTCCCCGGCTTCTCGTCTTTCAGCCTCTGCGGCGGCACCATGAAGAACTGCAGCATCAGCGGAGTCATTCTCTGATTCAATGGCTTCAGACTCAATATCCACTAGAGCTGCAGAATCAAGCAAAGGTAAGGAAAGATAGACATCAGAGGAAAAACAAAATCAGATGGAAAGAGAAGTACCTATCAGAAGTGACCGGTTTTTCTCTTGGATCGTCTCCTTCCAATTTGCAAGCTCGACCGAGCTAGGATATGATTTAAGAGAAAGCTGTTTGAAGATGCGATCGTGATTCGCTTTCAAATCTCCTCCATACTTCCTAGTCCATTTGTCCTCCCACCAAGAAGAAAACAGCGAGGTACTTTCAAAATTTAGAACAACGGAATTTCGGACTGCTTGACTCATTACATCCAGACTGCGTCGGGCGGCTCGGAATATCACTTCAGGTGGAGTTTGTAACCGGAATGAGGTGCCACAATGGATAGAGTCGAAGAATGGGACAGGAATGGCTTGCCTAAATCCTAACTGCCTGCTGCAGAAGTTAGGATGGTACACTTCCAAGCCTCGATCATATCTATTGTCCCGAACCCCCCAGGCCAAGTCTCTTGGTTGAATACAGCTAATAAATTTTTCCCTGCAAAAGGGAGTAGCATCCTCACCCGGGGCATCTTGGAAGGCTTGGTCAGAGAACCAAGGATATCGCCTCAAGACTGACGCACCCCATTCCAAGTCTGATCGAGTCCTGCAGACTCTGAAAAAGTAAAAGCAGGCAAAGGTGGAATGGTCTACAGGGGGAGCTTCAGCCAAGATTCGGACAGGAGCCACACCCTCTGGGAACTCCAGATTAGCAGCCCGAAATTCTGGAAAATACCATTGTAGCCAGATTTGTATCATCCAGATAGGTCCATTCAAGTTGGTCTCGAATGGCTCATCTCGAGTCATCTCAAAAAGAAGGTGATAGAGATGGGAAAGAAAGAATGGACCTGTGGCTACATCATCAAAATTATGAAGAACCTTTACCAAGGGGATCCATTCTACCCTCACTCCTTTAGATTTGTTGGGAAAGATGTGCTTATTGAGCCAGTATAAAAGAAAATACATATGCTCTTGATCTTTGTCAGCCCGAGGGGAGCCTGCCCCAAAATTCTCCTTTACAAAAGGAATGAATCCTTTAAAGGAGGTCCCATAACTCTTAAAAGTGGCAGAGTTATAGCTCAGAGGAAGGAAGGAGGTAGATAAACTCGAGCTCCCGGTGGTAGAAGACGGAACCCAGTCTTGAGTAACATCCATTATCCTGCCCAATGGCCTTAACCCGAAGACCTGGGCCATATCAAGAATGGTGGGAGACATGGGACCCATACGGAAATCAAAAGTATTTGTGCCCGTATTCCAAAAGAGGAGGGCAGAAGTAACCAATTCGGGCTTAGAGACAACGGAAGTCTTCGAGAGCATGATTAGTTCATAAATACCGTTGCTCATCCATTTCTGCTTGAAGGAAGGCTCTAATTCGTCAACCCACTGGGCCCAGGTAGGATCATTCATCAAGGGAAAGCCTCGACGATATGATGACCATTTGGAAGAGGAGATGCCCGAACTAGCCGAATAGGGATTTGGGGTAAACCAGTTCTCCCTAGGCATGTTGTTTTCCACTACTGAGGGGACCCGAGAAATCCAAGCGGGGCCCAATGACTGTACTCCATGCGTCTCAAAGAATAGCTCAGAATGAAAACCTGCCCGCGGACGATGCAGCCCGTTGAGTAGACGGCGTAGAGTGACGATTCCGTCGCCGGACTCGTAAGATTGTGGGGTTTGGCTGGATCCTGAAGCCATTTGATTAAAGTCAAGAGAGAAAAACAAGGAAGATAATAAGGATGCAACCTTGTCGGGCAACAGAGAAGATTGGTGGGGAGAAATAGGAAAGTTTTTTTTAATCGCAGAAGGATTTCTTTCTACGGAACACGGGGAATTGAGAAGTTCAATCGCGAGGGTTCCGTGGGTTTAATAAGGAGTTTCTTTCAATTAATATTGGCGCCTGGAATTCCAGGTTTAATATCAATTGAAGGGGGCACTATTTGGGTTAAAACTGGACTTTGGGCCCAAGGATAGAGTCGGCCCGAAAGGAGGCCTCGAGGGATGGAAGATCAGGGCCCGGCCGAAAATTAGGAGAACAGGAAGGGGCCTTTTCTGACTAGAGGGCCACTTGCTCACCTACTCAAGGACCAAGTGGTGTAGGCTGACCAGACTGCACTGCCCATAAAGTACTTTATGGTGGCATTCATGTAAAAAAGTTGATGGGTCATCACCTCCAAACCGCATTCGGGCAAGGCTGTTGCTACAGGAACCCAAGCCAAAGTTGTCTATAAAAGGAGGAAGAGAAGACAGGAATAAGGACACTCAATCAAACAAACAAACAAATGCAAGCCAAAACTCTGCTCAAAGCCAGATTTGCCTTCCAAACGAAGCTATAGTTAGCACCAAGCCTTCATCCCATTCCGGACAAGCTTTTATCCCCCACGGGATAATCTTTTCTTCCAACCTCTGTAATAGCTCTGCTACCTTGTTCGAACTTGTTGTAGTATCGATTCACCTTTTGTATCCTCTCTCTCCCTCTAAGCTTTCAGACCTTTGACAAAGATAGGGACCTGCAAGACGATCAACCTTAACTGATAAGGTTTAATCTTGCCCGACCTTCTTTGCTCTGTCTTTGTCTTTTCTTTCTTTAAAGCCTAGTAATATGTTGTATACTTCCAGTTATATGCAAGTTATTTCTAGCAAAATCATGATGAAAAGGCTTTCTCAATATTTAGATCCGATTTGAATATATCTTCAGTGTTTAAATTAGATCTAAGTCCTAAGCCCTCGGGCATGTAAATCTAATTAGTGTAAAAGTCCTTGGCCTCAAGGCATAAAAAAGAACCTTATGTGGATTTAACCCATCCACGACAATCCTTGATAAACGAGAAGTCCGAAGTTACTTGGGGCGCAAGTAATCTACCTACCTCTTGGTTTTGTTGCTATTATATCATGATTATTATAGAACGCTTAAGTATGAAGTGAATTCTGATAGGAAGCCTCAAGGCCTACACCTAAGGCCCCACAAAGGCCCCACAAAGGCACCTATTTAGGTTTACTCTATTCTGCGGTCTAGATGGTTTGAGTACAAGATCGAACTCTAATGGGAAGCCTCAAGGCCTACACCTAAGGCCCCACAAAGGCACCCATTTGGGTTCGCTCTACTTCTCGGACTCGGGTAATCAGAAGTATAATAGTGATAAAACTCTTGCAACCATAAAGACTAAATATGATATGTTCAAGCACTGGTTTAGTTTGACAGGAAGCCTCAAGGCCTACACCTAAGGCCCCACAAAGGCACCTGTTATATCTAACACGGTTTCTCGGGCATATTCATATTCACAACTAAAACTTAAACATCCATTCGACATCTGCCATACTGAAGATGGCAGTGGCACGCCTGAGCACCTCAAAGTTAATCTTGATTGTGAGCCTCAAGGCCTACACCTAAGGCCCCACAAAGGCACCTTTCAAATTAACTCTGTCATTCTCTTTCAGCACTGCCCGACGAGCCTTGCCCGACGAGTCTTGCCCGATCAAGATTTGCCCGACGAGACTTGCCCGACTAAGCCCGATAAGAAAGCAGAAGCCCGACAGCAGCCCTCAACCGGCGTCGACCTCCAGGGGAGCTGTGTGCTCGTTGGCCAGGAAATCATCCCCCGACGGAAATTCCTGCGACGAACACTTCCCATCATTCCAACTTCCTTTATGAAATCTTCCCCATTTCCATTGGAACTATTGAGAACTTTTATAGCAACAAAGCATTCAGAAGAAAGTTTTCCTTTGAAAACGATTCCATAGGCTCCTTGGCCTAACTTGTCCTGGAATTGGTTTGTGATCCTCTTAATATCTGCATAGGAATACCTGCTTGTTTTTTGAGCTTTGTAATCTTCTAAAAACGTTTCAATCTTCAATTGACTCTCCTTTTCTTTTCGATTAGACCTATTTACACGATAGGCTGCAACGACCAGTAGTAATACAACAAATGATCCCAGGGTTGTACCTGCAAATCAAACAAATCCTTGAGTAAATAATAGTATTCCCGACTGTCTAGCTAGACATTGGAATAAAATATCAAACCGTCAGACTACTCACCTGTGGCCACTAATTTCCTTGTTAGACCTGAAAAAAGCATTGACAAATTTAATTATTAGTAAGATCTACTGCTCGGACAATATTCTTTGCATGAATAATACTGCGATTGAGTTTGTGAGATCTTCCCGATAGAAGAAAACAAATTACTCTTTGCCTAGTCATTTGAAATTCATATCAAATGCGTTGCATCTAGTTATTTGAAATATGTTCAGTCGGATGCTTACTAGATAAGTAAGCAGCAAGTGCAATAATATAGCAGAATATATGTAAAATAAAACCAAGATGGAAAATATAGGCAGACTTACTAGGTTTACTCAAGCGAACACATTGAATTTCAGTGTTGGTGTGATTGTACTTGATTCTACACTTTCTGTCAACACCTAATTCCACAGCGGAAAATTCCTTTGTCTGCAGGTTGTTTTTTTATTTTTGACAAACGTCTGAAGGTTTGTTTTTCTTGCAGGCAGACTTGTATTGTTCGTGCAGGATCTGTAGGGGCAAAAGGATTGGGAGGCATGGTTAAGTTCTCACCTCCTTCCCACATTTGAGCCACCACTTTAAAGGATGGACGATCCAGATCCGCTGGGATACATTGGATGCACCAGAGATTGGGTGATGCCACTTAAGAAGATGGTAAAAATAGTTAGAATTTATAAATTGATACACACCAATTTCTTTGTTTAGATTTATAAAAATAGAAATTTAAAATTCTGTTAGGAAAAATAAGTTGAAATTTAAGAGCTCTAATTCATAAGTTTAAATTTCATGTAAATATGTGTCATTTCTAAATTTATATGAGTGAGAGCTTAAAACTAAAAAAAGTTATGTATTCAAATTTCTTTTTTCTTTTTTTAGGTTAATCAAACAAAAAAAAATCAACAAATTCTAAAAAATAAAATTCCATTTTGAAATTCCTTTATAATATTATATTTCTTCGCACAGACAAAATGTAACGTTACCTTTACCTATAACTCCGTTTTTCATATTACCCCTAAAACAATTTTTTTCATATTTCAATTTTACCCTAAAATTTTAATTTAATTTCACAATTACCACCGGTTTGTCTTTTTGTTGGACAAGTGTCCAAGAGTGTCTGAAAAGTCTCGTGTTTGTTTTTGTGTCTAATACGTAACACAAGCTAGTGTATTGAAGTGTCGTGTGCAACTAAGAACATAACTAAAGCAGTATGGTGCTTTCTTTGAAGTTGCATTGCTCGTCTCTCATCTGTCGTTGTAGGAATCATTATCAATTAGGCTTAAGCTGTGTCATGTGTGGTTCCATTCGAGTGTCCCTAAAGCGTCTGTCAGTCAAAGTCAACAACACGCGATGTGGAGTGTTGGACAAGTGTCCAAGAGTGTCTGAGAAGTCTCGTGTTTGTTTTTGTGTCTAATACGTAACACAAGCTAGTGTATTGAAGTGTCGTGTGCAACTAAGAACATAACTAAAGCAGTATGGTGCTTTCTTTGAAGTTGCATTGCTCGTCTCTCATCTGTCGTTGTAGGAATCATTATCAATTAGGCTTAAGCTGTGTCATGTGTGGTTCCATTCGCTCAGAAGTTCTTCAATTGACCCCAAAGACCATGGCAGTCATGGAAGCCTAATATACCAGCACTGCAGGCGAACTTGTATTCGTTCGTGCAAGACCTGTAGAGGCACAAGAATTGGGAGGCATGGTTAAGTTCTCTCCTTCCAACATCTGAACGTCCACCTTAATGGATGGGCTATCTAGATCCACTGGGTTCCATCAGATGCACCGGAGATGAGTGATGCCACTCAAGATGAATTAAAATTATAAAAAAGATAGTTATAAGAGCATCTCCTAAGTATGTAATATGTAAAATGCTACCCACTTAGGCATTCAACGTGGTAATTTTTTATTCATTTGTCTTATGTTGGTTTTAGTTGTCTTTGCTTTACTTTGATTTTTTTTTTTTTTTGACAAACAATAGTGTTAGTGAGTTATCTTGTTAAGTTGTTAGGAGGAGAAAATCGATGAAGATCAAATCCATATTAGTGTGCATATCCATCATTACTTTCCTCCACTTATTTTAATAAGTAGAACACATTGGATCTTTCTGCTAATTATAATTCAATGAAATCTTAATAGGTCAAATATAAAGTTTGTACTTTGAATCTTAACTTGGTCACTTGATGTGATAAATATAATTCATCAAATCTTGATAATATAATACATGTTTACTGTCATGCAAAAAAAAAAAAAAAAAAAAATCTTTGTCAATTACTAAATTTTTTGATAAATTGATATCTTGCTATATTAATATAATTTAGGTGGTCCCAAGGTTGTTAATGTACGTTTTAGGCAAGCACAACACAGGGAAAATTCAAAGTTCTCAATTCTCTAGGCATAAAAAGCACCTAACTAAACCGGCATCCTATTCGGTATTCAAAATTTGGTTGAGAAGTCAAATCTCGCACAAACATACAAAATTGCTACATTATACATATACTAAAACCCAAACTCGAGTGCACTGTTTTTCACTATTCGTGAACAGTGAAATATCGGAAATGCCCTCCGATTTTTCTTATTTTTGCCGTGCTTTTCCTTATGTGTGCAGTGAATTCCCAGTTCTACCCATTCAGCCCAAAGGTCTTCTGTCGTTTCTTTCTCTCCTTCCGTTCATGTGTTTCACTTTACCTTTCTCCATTTTCTGCTTTAGGGCTTCTGCTTTCCTCGGTCATCGTCGTTGTGTGCCTTCATTTCTCTCGATTTCTTCCTTTTTGTTTCGCAATTTTATCTCCAGCGAGACACGATCTTTGATTTTTTGCAATCATTGTTCGCTGTTCTTCTCTGTTTTTGGCTGCGATCTGTGTGTTGCATCGATTTTGTCTTTTTCGCCGTTTTGTTTCAAGCCTCTCTTTTGAGAGGATCAGTGCATATTAAGGTTGGTGATTTTCAGATTTTTTTAGTTTTGCTTTCCAGTTTTATTTCATTTTTGGTTGTCTGACTATTATTACGATTGGGATTGATTTTGTTGGCAGATTTTCGCTCCAATTTGGGTGATCTCTCTTCTGAGAGAATCGGTGCATGTTGAGGTTGGTGATTTCCAGATTAACTATTACATTTTCTTCATTTAATTTTTTTCCTGCACATCTATACAAATACCAACGCTGACAACCAAATTAACTATTACATGCTATACCGAGATTATTTACCCAAATTTAGCCTTTTCATAGATGCAATTTTATGTTTGATTTTAAATTGGCTAAATATATTCAAACTATTTTTTAACAAGCATTTTTTCAATAATTTTTGAACACACAAATAAGATAGTCTTGAACACCATTGGTTCTTCGCTTTTCTTCATTGATCCAGATATTCCGGAAGTAAATTCATAAAATCAGTGTAAGTTTGTTTACAATTTATTTAAAAAAAAATGTTATATGCTCTTACAATACAAGAAAGGCTACTCTCACAAAATGTATCAACTAATGTGCTATTTTAAACTCTGCAGCTTTTCCAAATGCACAGAGCCTTTTAAAAATACTGCTACCCTCTACAAAACAAGCCAGTAAAGCTCAAATATTGCAGACAGCAAAGAAGGTAACAATTGAAGAGTTGGCTTTTTTAGATCCAAATTTGTACAAGGTATTAAATCTGTTTATCTTTTGTTAAAAATGTTGAATGCATGTTGACACATTTGGTTAAAAATATCTATATTATTAATCCTGCTTGTACAAGTCTTTGTTAAATTGTTTTACAGAACGAAACCTTTCTCTGCAAAGAATCTGTCAAGCAGTTTGACGCACACTACGATTGGTGGTACAATGCTTGCCTAAACTGTGCCAAACAAATGCACAAAGATTGAACAATTGGGCAATTGATTTGTCAAAAACATGCAGACCAGCCACCAACTCCTTGGTAATTTTTAACATGTTATGATTAACTTTTATTACCAATTGCACAAAATATTTCTTGCATTTCTTCTTTTTTGCCAATGCCTCATGTTACAATTTACTGCCTACAATTAGTGGTGTTGTATTGATTTTTAAATCTCAATGTTATGCAATTAGAAATCCATTCCATCTTTTTGGTTAAAATTATTGTTGTCATAATGGTGTCTTTCATAGAAACAGTTTAATTATAGTTATATACAAATGACAAATCTATGGTTTCCACTTAAGTGGTATTGGAAAATTCTAAATTGATATTAGTCAATCAAAGTTTTCATGGATTTAAAAATCTAGATTCTGCATTTGTCTTTCATTGCATATGTTAATTAATCAGGCTGTTCCTGGATCCAGGGGAGAAAACGTTCAATGGAATAATTTCTTAGATGTATTGCCACATCCCCAAGGATTAGGTCCACTTTTTACAGGTCAGTGGAATATTTATGCTCAAAATCCCGATTCAAGTAGTCAATATATAAATGAAAAATATTAAATCAAAATAAATAGATGTAAACAATAGTGCTAAAAAACTAATTTCATTAAAAATATTTGACATTCATTATTTACTCAAATGGTTATCCACTATGTCAAATTATTTGTTCAAATTATTTTCTTCCGTAAGTTTTCATTCTTCTTTTTCACTTACTTCATATCAATTGATCTTCAAAATGTCTTGATCAGAAAGAGTAAACACTAAACAATTTTTCTTAACGTGTTTTCTTTGGCTTTGTTTAAGAAATATATCTTTGATGATCAATCTTATCTAATTTAAACTTTTATAAGCAGGTACAAACTAAACTTGGTCCTTGAGGACGAAACCAGTGAAATGAATGCTTTAATTATTGGCAAATCTGGTGAGAAGCTTTTGGGCACAACCTGCAGACATTTAGTTCGGGTTTACTCACATACTCTGGTGAGTTCTGCGTCTTTCTCAGTGTGCCTGAATTTTTATTTTTATTTTTATTTTATTTTTTTGTGGTTTTCGATTTACATATGAATTTTGTGTTTAAATTTTCCTTTTGTAATTTTGTCTGTGTGTTTGGATGCTGCGTATGGCTGTTTGATTTACTTCTCTTTTGCTTTCAGGGGGCGATTTCTAAAGTATATAGAGGCAAAGCTTTCTCCAGGACCCTCCATATGCAATATTCATTGACATGGGTATTTATTTTTTGTTAGTTACTAATTTTAATTTTACTTACATTTGTGACCATTATTAAATTTTAATGATTTTTTTATAATTTATTTTTTAGTTATTGAATTTGAATGAAAACCGCAAAATCTTCAATTGGGTTTTGATTTTTGAGAGGTATCTGAAATGGGGTTTTCTACTCTGCCTTCTGCTATTTGCTCCACCGCCGCAATAACTTTTGTGTTTTCTTCTATCCCGTAGAATCTGCTCGATTTTAGATTGTCTGAGTCCTGCGATTTTGTGATAATCTTCCATGGTAAATGACTTTTGTTCGTCTCAGTTGGTCTAAATTTCAAATTTTCAGTTAGATTGTTTGTTTTGGTTTCGTTTTCTGCGCATGATATGAGCTTCAAATTGAGATAATTTTAATTTTTACTTAATGTGTTAATACTTCTATGCAGGTATTTCCTTTGTTTTGGGTGAGTCTCAATTGCCCAGTGCATATAGTTTGGTTCAATTTTCAGCTTCTTAAAAGGCTAAAGCATCTTTGTTTTTTACTACCCAATTGCTTATTTTCACCAAATTTATAGTTTCTTCTCTCTCCATATCTCTCCTCAACTGCATGGATGACAAGAGGAAGTACAAAGGGATGCATTTGGCTCCCACTTTTGAGGTTCCTCCCATGAGCAGGCACCCAAAAACTGGCGACTGGTGAGCACAAAAAAAAATTGATTTTTTTCTTTTCTTAATTTGATATAAAGTTTGGATTTTGAAGTGTGGGTTGGACTTAATCGTTCATTTAATTTGATGGGTTTGGTTTAAATGGAAAGACTCTGCTTTCATTAATGATAAAATATTGATTAAATTTGAAATAAGAAATTGGGTTACTCTTCTATACATTTTTTGTGAGGATTCATTGAGAATTTGCTAATTGTTTTAATGCATATGAGATAGGGTTCTGCTTTCTAGGGTTCGTTTCTAATCTTTAGAGACTGCTTGATTTGGTATTGTCAAATAGTATATGGATTTCCATGTTCATTGTATCGGTATGTTGTTGCGGTAGTTTAATGGGATGCAATATAAGGTAAGGTGTTCACATGAAACCAGACACAGGGAGGTGTCCTCGATTTTCGGGATAAAGTCCTATAAATGATGAATCTTTGTACTTTTGAGTTTTGATTTAGGAGATTCGACCAGGGTCACATTCAATTCCTATTGAACGACAAAATCATGTCGGTGATTGTGAAAAAGGGATTGTTTCCGAAAAGCAAAGTAATGGATTAACAAATAAGATATGTTGGCTGATAATAGCTTACTGTTTTTAAATTATACATTACATTTCCTATTGAATCTTTCCTGATGACCTATCTAATCTTTCTTTTCCCAGAAATATTTTCATCATGTGTTGAAGCAACAAAAAGACTACGCAGTTGCATCGTGAAGTACATAGCTCACTTCTCCTATTAAATGTACCCCATTGTTCAGATCCTTGGCAGCAGGAATTCCCAGCCCAAAATTTTCTGAAAGTGTAAGTGTCTCAGAAGTTCAACTCTATTAAACAATAAGCTATTAGTTTAATGATTGCCACCTGCTTTTGGCAGGTGAAAATTTGATGTCATCTTCAACTTTCCTCATCCAAGCCATTACTCTAGCCTACGCGAAAAGGACTTTGAGCTTATTGAGTAAGTCACTAATTATTAATTCAATTAACATTTGTTTTTGCATTCGTCACTTATTTAGCATAATTCATTTTAGTATTTAATTCATGGGGATTAAGGCCAAGTTAGTGATTAAGGCCAAATATTTACTAACTAATACGAAAACATTGTTTGGTTACAATTCAGGAAATTGACCCAAGTTCAAAACCCCTCTCCTCCAATTGCATAACACACAAGTTCCTCTTTCTTACAAAGAATGAAGAATTGATTGTTATGTATGAACCAACCCTTTCTTTTTATTACAAACGATGTTGGGTAAGGGTAATCGAATTTGGGAATATAGAAAGTAAAAATGATTGCTTCTTTGTTCAAGCCTGAATAAAAACAAATAGGGTTATAATTAGGATAGCTTCTCTCACCACTTACATTTACGTTGCCACATTGATATTTTTGTACTCTATTATCTAATTATAAAAAATTTAGTGTATTTGTTTTATGGAGAGAATAAAGTTGCATAATTTTTCATACAGTTTTCCATCCCGCAGCAACGTGCGGGTACAATTTCTAGTAAATACTATATCTCTTAGCAGCCTCTAACAATGATACACGTGTAATCATCATTTCTCTTGGCACTGAGAAAGAAACATTCGAGGGGAATCATGTGATGATATAGTTGAACTATGTCTAATTTTAGCACCAATAATCTGAATGATATTTTTTTTGTTTCTACATCACCCATTTACGTGACTAATGTTGTAACACTCTTTTAAGTGACTAATGTGTAAAGATATATAATTAGACGAAACAATAAATTTACTTATAGAGGTCAATAATGTCGTAGACAAAACAAGATATAGCTTAGATGAAACGAGAAAAATTTGCTCCTGGGTCCAATGTAGAACTCATATTAGTGAAAGGCTGACATGTGCTTTGGCAAGTGGCTGAATTATTTGCCTTGTACTAGTCATCAAATTTGAGTCCATTAGAAATTGAGTTATTTATTTGAAAAAAGAAGAAATTGACAGATTTTTTTTTTATTGACATGCATACTTTATGGGGTCAATAATGATGGTTGTGCGCCTTGCAGATCAATGGTAAGAGCCCACTTCACTTGGACATCTTTGTTTTGAGTGGAAGACAAACTTTTAGACATTGGAGCTAAACCTCATGTAACCCTGTCAAACGGGTCGTGTCTGTCGTGTTCATGTCGTTTTCGTGTAACACCTGTTATCTTAACGGGTCGTGTCTTGTTACACCTGTTATCTTAACAGGTCCTTAACAGGTCGGGTCACTTTATCCAACGGGTAAGGTGACCCGACCCGTTATGACCCGTTAAGAAAAATATATATTTTTTTTAAATTTGCACATACCACACATTGCCACTTAAATATTACTTCAAAACATTAAAACACATTTATCGTTTAAGTACTACATCTACACTTGAAAATAAGATCCTAATAAAAAAACATTCAAATACTAGTCTATTACAAAATATTAAATGTGCAAGGATATGCAAAATGAAAGTTTTTGTTTTCAAGGTTGTGAAGCATTTCATTAAGTATAACATAAGATTTTGTGGTATCCACTAGTGTAAATATTTTAAATTGAAGATCGAGTTCATTCATTGTATTCATATAGGGTCAATGAGTGTAGTTGTAAAAAATCATCTAAATCAGAGTTAAAATAACCGTTAAATCGTGATTTTTTTGTTTATAACCGTCAAAAAGTTGTGTCTCGTTACATGATCTCTGAATGTTTTTTTTTTACGCTTTTTTGCATATGCGATCTCGAAGCATATACAAACAATTTTGACGGTTGGATGGTTGAAATTAGTTTCGTAAGATGCGTATCCCATCAAAATGATAGATTCACTAACACTTAGAGTTTATTTATACTTTCATTAAGCTTAACATAAGTTTTTGTGGTATCCACTTGTGTAAATATTTTAAATTGAAGATCAAATTCAATCATTGTATTCATATAGGGTCAATGAGTGTAGCTGTAAAAAAATCATCAAAATCGGAGTTAAAATAACTGTTAAATCGTGATTTTTCGTTTATAACAGTCGAAAAGTTTTGTTCAGTTACTTGATCTTTGAATGTTTGTTTTTTACGATTTTTGGCGTATGCGATCTCGAAGCATATACAAAAAAGTTTGACGGTTGGATCATTGACATTAGTTTTGTAGAATACGTATCTCATCAAAACGATATATTCACTAACACTTAAGAGTTTATTTATCTCTTTATTAAGTATAACATAAGATTTTGTGGTATCCACTTGTATAAATATTTTAAATTGAAGATCAAATTGATTCATTGTATTCATATAGGGTCAATGAGTGTAACTGTAACAAATCATCAAAATCGGAGTTAAAATAACCATTAAATCATGATTTTTCGTTTATAACTGTCGAAAAGTTTATTCCCGTTACTTGATATCTGAATGTTTGTTTTTTACGATTTTTGGCGTATGCGATCTCGAAGCATATACAAACAATTTTGACGGTTTGATCGTTGAAATTAGTTTCGTATGATGCGTATCCCATCAAAATGATAGATTCACTAACACTTCGAGTTTATTTATACTTTCATTAAGCTTAGCATAAGTTTTTGTAGTATCCACTTGTGTAAATATTTTAAATTGAAGATCAAAGTCAATCATTGTATTCATATAGGGTCAAGGATGGTAGCTGTAAAAAAATCATCAAAATCGGAGTTAAAATAACTGTTAAATCGTGATTTTTCGTTTATAACCGTCGAAAAGTTTTGTCCCGTTATTTGATCTCTGAATGTTTTTTTTTACGATTTTTGGCGTATGTGATCTCGAAGCATATACAAACAAGTTTGATCATTGGATCATTGAAATTAGTTTTGTAGAATACGTATCTCATCGAAATGATATATTCACTAACACTACAGAGTTTATTTATCATTTCATTAAGTATAACATAATTATTGTGGTATCCACTTGTATAAATATTTTAAATTAAAGATCGAATTGATTCATTGTATTCATAAAGGGACAAGGAGTGTAGCTGTAAAAAATCATCAAAATCGGAGTTAAAATAACCGTTAAATTGTGATTTTTCGTTTATAACTGTCGAAAAGTTTTGTCCCGTTACTTGATCTTTGAATGTTTGTTTTTTGCGATTTTTGGGATATGCGATCTCGAAGCATATACAAACAATTTTGATGGTTGGATCGTTGAAATTAGTTTCGTAGGATGCCTATCCCATCAAAATGATAGATTTACTAGCACTTAGAGTTTATTTATACTTTCATTAAGCATAACATAAGTTTTTGTGGTATCCACTTGTATAAATATTTTAAATTGAAGATCAAATTCAATCATTGTATTCATATAGGGTTAAGGAGTGTAGCTGTAAAAAAATCATCAAAATCGGAGTTAAATTAACCGTTAAATCATGATTTTTCGTTTATAACCGTTGAAAAGTTTTGTCCCGTTACTTGATATCTGAATGTTTGTTTTTTACGATTTTTGGCGTATGCAATCTCAAAGCATATAAAAACAAGTTTGACGGTTGGATCATTGAAATTAGTTTTGTAGAATACGTATCTCATCAAAATGATATATTCACTAACACTTAAGAGTTTATTTTTCCTTTTATTAAGTATAACATAAGATTTTGCGGTATCCATTTGTATAAATATTTTAAATTGAAGATCGAATTGATTCATTGTATTCATATAGGGACAAAGAGTGTAGCTGTAAAAAATAATCAAAATTGGAGTTACAATAACCGTTAAATCGTGATTTTTCGTTTATAACCGTTGAAAAATTTTATCCCGTTACTTGATCTCTGAATGTTTGTTTTTTGTGATTTTTGGGATATGCGATCTCGAATCATATACAAGCAAGTTCGGTGGTTGGATTGTTGAAATTAGTTTCGTAGAATTCGTATCACATCAAGTTCAATGGTATATATATATATTTATTTATTTATTTATTTATTTATTAAGTAGATTTGAATTTATTTATTTTGCACGTATAACACTTAAAAAATTAAATGATATGTATATTTAAGTTGATCCAATGGTCACTAAATTTTAAAATTTAGTTTAATTTATATATATAATTATTATAGTTTTTAGGGGTATAAAATTGTTGAATTAATATATATAATTATTATAGTATTTTTTTAGGGTTATAAAATTAGAAAATTAATATTTTGCTTATCGTGTATCGTGTTAACCACGTGTATACCCGAACCAACCCGTTATCTTAACAGGTGCTTATCGGGTTACTCGATAACGACCCGATTCGTTATCATGTCGACCCGAACACCTGTTAATTTCGTGTCGTGTCGTGTCGGGTCGAGTTATCGGGTCGTGTCAGGAATTGCCAGGCCTAGGGTCGGGGTGTGTCAGAATCTGTCAACCAAACTGATCCAATCCACACGTAGAATAAGAGACTAATATTTGGCATAGGCTAAACCCTATCTTCCAGATGGCTGACTTTTCAAACAAAATAAAGCCACACGTCCACACTTGAATCTATCAACCAAATTGATCAAATCCACACGTAGAATGAGAGGTTGATATGTGGCATAGGGTAAAACCTATCTTTCAGATGGTTGACCTTTCAAACAAGATCAAAGCCACACGTCCACACTTGAATATGTTAACCAAACTGATCCAATCCACACGTAGAATAAGAGATTAATGTGGCATAGGCTAAAGCCTATCTTCAAGATGGCTGTCTTTTCAAACAAAATAAAAGCCACACTTCCACACTTGAATCTGTCAACCAAATGGATCAAATCCACACGTAGAATGAGAGGCTGATCCGTGGCATAGGCTAAAGCCTATCTTCCAGATGGCTGACTTTTCAAACAAGATTAAAGCCATACGTCCACACCTCCACACTTTAATCTGTTAACCAAACTGATCAAATCTACACGTAGACGAGAGGCTGATCCGTGGCATAGGCTAAATCCTATCTTCCAGATGGCTGACTTTTCAAACAAGATTAAAGCCATACGTCCACACTTGAATCTGTCAATCAAACTGATCCAATCCACACGTAGAATGAGAGACTAATATGTGGCATAGGCTAAACCCTATATTCCAGATGGCTGACTTTTCAAACAAAATAAAAGCCACACATCCACACTTGAATTTGTCAACCAAATTGATCAAATCCACACGGAGAATGAGAGGCTGATATGTGGCATAGGCTAAAGCCTATCTTCCAAATTGCTGACTTTTCAAACAAGATAAAAGCCACACGTCCATATGTCCACACTTGAATTTGTCAACCAAACTAATTTAATCCACGTGTAGATTGAGAGACTAATATGTGGCATAGGCTAAAGCCTATCTTCCATATGGCTGACTTTTCAAGCAAAATAAAAGCCACACGTCCACACTTGAATCTGTCAACCAAACTAATCAAATCCACACGTAGAATGAGAGGCTGATTCGTGGCATAGGCTAAAGCCTATCTTCCAGATGGCTGGCTTTTCAAACAAGATAAAAGCCACACGTCCACACTTTCGAATCTGTCAACTAAACTAATCCAATCCACACGTCCACACGCCACATGTCACATCCTGGCCCGAGCTCGACTTCGCCTTAGTACGATATTATCCGCTTTGGACCCCGACCACACCCTTACGATTTTGTTTCTAGGAACTCACGCGAGAACTTCCCAGTGGGTCACCCATCTTGGGATTGCTCTTGCACCATTCTCGCTTAACTTCAGAGTTTCTACGGAACCCGAAGCCAATGAGCGATTGGCTCTGATACCAAATTGTCAAATCCCGGCTCAGGCTCCACCACACCCTGGGCTCGACTCCACTGTAGTTCGATATTGTCCGCTTTGGGCCCTGACCACGCCCTGACGGTTTTGTTTCTGGGAACTCACGCGAGAACTTCCCAATGGGTCACCCATCATAGGATTGACCTCGCGCCATTCTCGCTTGACTTCGGATTTCCTACGGAACCCGAAGCCAGTGAGCTCCTAAAATGCCTCTTGTTAAATAGAGATGTGAATATACATATAAGACTTACAAGATCCACACCCCTGGATGATATGGGATCTTACACCACACATCCCAAATCAATTTGAATTGTACTATTTGCTTGGAGATATAATTATGTCCTTTATTTTATCAAACCCATACTTGCATAAGGAGTCAAAATCTCCTACTAATGCATTCCACGTGGCAATAATCAAAAGGCATATTACCATTTGTATTCATGTGATAATCATCCCATCCTACTACATCATATGATGTCGCATCTTAATGCACATACATATTCCATCATATTCTGGGGGTATAATTATTCGAGTACATATAATTATTATAGTTAATTTAATATATATATATATATATATCTATATATATATATATTATAGTTTTTAAGGGTATAAAATTGTTAAATTAATATATATAATTTTTATAGTATTTTTTAGGGTTATAAAATTATAAAATTAATATTCTGCTTATCATGTTTCATGTTACCCACGTGTATACCCGAACCAACCTGTTATCTTAACAGGTGCTTATTGGGTTACCCGATTCATTATCGTGTCGACCCGAACACCTGTTAATTTCGTGTCGTGTCGGGTTATTAGGTCGTGTCAGGAATTACCAGCCCTAACCTCATGGCAAAGCTAGAGAAGAACTACGATCTAGACTGAGAACAAAATTCAATGGTTTCCTTTTTTTTTTAATTATTTTTATTATTCTTCTTTTAATTATAAGCGATATGCTATGGTAATCTACAATAAAAAAAAGAGAAAAGTTTACACTTGAGGTGCAGTGGGTTAAAAAAAAAGAAGATCTTAATTACCAGAACAATCCAACACTTGTTAGTAGTTTCCTTTCCAGTAGTTTATTTATTTCCTCATATATATCGATGTGTAATTAACAATATCTTATTTGATTTTGGTTGAGGTACTGATTAAACTTGAAATGTATTTCAACATTTTGGAAGAGATGTGACTTGACCAATCTCTCTAGTTGGTAATGTAACTTATCCTAAAGTGATTATTGTTCAAGAAAAAGTGAATTCTCACTAATAATTTATCATTCCAATCTCACAAAGTCGTAGAATTATTACTCTCAGTATCTAAAAGTACTGATAAAAAAAAGTTACAAAACATATCGATTTGAATGGGAAACTGAGAACCTAGAAACTTTGAAGAATCATAACGAAGCAAGCATGGCAACAATCTCTATTGACGCTAGTTAATAACCGTGGTGTAAAAACTTGAGAAAAGATTTTTGCATAAAAGTTTTGTGGAAAAGTGATGCATATTGGCCAGCCATTGGTTTCAAGTGAAAAACCAAGAAATCCAACAAACCTCGAATGTACTTACGTAGTCAGACAAACACCTCGAGCTATCGAGCACATATGGTACTTAGGTACAATATACACAAGTGTACGCACATATCTATCAATACAAGTAGATATGTTACTCTAATTCAGCAATAGCTTCTAACTGAATGTTTAGATTTCTTGCAGGTGTAGTTGCATTTGTTCGTGCAGGACCTGTAGATGCAAAAGGATTGGGAGGCATGGTTAAGTTTTCTCCTCCTTCCAGCATTTGAACAACTTCTTTCATGGAAGGACGACCCGCTGGGTGCCACTGGATGCACCAGAGCCCTACAATTGCGAGTTTCTTTGGAGTTTTACCATCTCCTTCCTCCCCAAGATGGACCCGTATGTCGTCTCCTTCTTCTAGAAGATTATAGATCCATTCTGGATAGTAAATTTCAGTTGGGATTGCTGAGGTTGAATCAATATTCTTCCTTCCCCCTACCATCTCAAGCAGCAGCATTCCAAAACTATAGACGTCCGACTTATAGGACACATTTCCAAAGTTCCTGGAGAACACTTCAGGTGCAATGTAGCCTATAGTCCCTCTAGCTGTAGTCATGGACACTATGCTTTGATCCTTAGAACACAACTTGGCCAAACCAAAATCAGAAATTTTTGGAGTGAAATTGTCGTCTAATAAAACATTATGAGGCTTGATGTCGAAATGGAGGATTCGTTGCTCACATTCCTGATGAAGATAATAAATTCCCTTGGCTACAGCAAGAGCAATATCTTGCAACTTGTCCCAACCAAGGAAACGATTGTTATTGTCTGCCGATGAAATGAAATCGTGCAGTGAACCATTGGCGAAGAACTCATAAACGAGAGCTCTGTTAAACCCATCAGCACAGAAACCAACCAAACGAACCACGTTGACATGGTGGATACTTCCCATCATTCCAACTTCCTTTATGAAATCTTCCCCATTTCCGTTGGAACTATTGAGAACTTTAACAGCAACGAAGCATTCAGAAGAAAGTTTTCCTTTGAAAACCGTTCCATAGGCTCCTTGGCCTAACTTGTCCTGGAATTGGTTTGTGATCCTCTTAATATCTGCATAGGAATACCTGCTTGGTTTGTGAGCGTTGTAATCTTCTAAAAACTTTTCAATCTTCAATTGACGCTCCTTTTCTTTTCGATTAGAGCTATAGACACGATAGGCTGCAACGACCAGTAGTAGTACAACAAATGATCCCAGGGTTGTACCTGCAAATCAAACAAATCCTTGAGTAAATAATAGTATTCCCGACGGTCCAGCTAGACATGAAATAAAATAAAAAACAGTCAGACTACTCACCTACGGCTGCAAATTTCCATGTTACACCTGAAAAAAGCATTGACAAATTTAGTAAAGTGATGATCTACTGCTCGGACAAATTTAGTAATAGAAGAAAACAAATTTCTCTTTGCCTAGCCATTTGAAATTCATATCAAATGCGTTGCATCTAGTTATTTGAAATATGTTCAGTGGGATGCTTACTAGATAAGTAAGCAGCAAGTGCAATAATATAGCAGAATATATGTAAAATAAAACCAAGATTGAAAATATAGGCAGACTTACTAGCTTTGCTCAAGGGAACACATTGAATTTCAGTGTTGGTGTGATTGTACTTGATTCTACACTTGTTGCCCTTTGCCTCACACTCTATACAATTTGGTTTCTTCCATTTCAAATTAGTATCCTCAAGACCATAATAGTGCATCTGTGGAATCGACAAAACATCGTACATCTTTGTACACGACTCTAGGTCCGGATAGTCCATAGTTTCGCTGGAAGATTCAATGGCATAAACTCTGTAGCCAGGGCCACTAATGCAGGGGACTTTAGCACCGTATGACTCTCTTTCAGCAGGGCAGTGGAATAAGGTAGCGTTGGAAGGCATGGATTCTTGGAAGTAGAATTGAGAGGCTGGCAATGACATGTTGATGTTATCAACTTCTAAAGGCTTTAACAGCAGGCATGTACGCGGTTGATAGACTTGGACTTCCTGATGCTTGTAATCTATGCGCTTCACCAAGAATTTCACCACTACCACTCGGTGCTCCTGTCCGTAGTCACCCTCATTCACATGGCAATCAGATATCGGACTACAGTGATGTCCACGGAGAAACGGAATATGGATGGCCTCGCCATCGTCCCCGCATTTGGATTTTTCACAAGCATAGGCATTCTGGATTGCTCCGAGCAACGTTAACAAAGTCAATGAGAATATGCGAACCCAAGAGATATTGAGCTGTTGCTGCTGCATTTCTGAGTATTTTTTTCCAAGCAGAAGAACAAATATATGTATAGTTCAACACAAAAGACTTTGTAGAGCACTTGACCATAAAAATGCAGTCGATCTACAGGTTTACCCCACAGACCACGTCACGGAAGCCTAGAAAGTATTTACTGCTTTGGTCAATACTTAATTCCACAGCGGATACTTCTTCCGTTGTAGAGTCATTCCTCTTTACCGGCCACTTTCAATCTCATACACGTGTAAAATATTTTCTTGTGCTTATATAAATTATTTGTATTGTTACGCACTTTTTGTGTCAAACCTCGCTGATATTTTTCTCCATGGGAATGAGTGGAAGGTCCTCCTCCTCCTCCTCCTCCTCCTCCGGGTCTATGCGGTTTTTAATTGCAGCTTTTATTGTTTTTAGCTTATCCCCTCAAACCATTTGTAACGCCGCCATGCCAAAGTGTACCCCTTCTTCCTGCGGTCATATCCGCAATATAAGCTACCCTTTTCGACTAAAGGGTGATCCGTGCCACTGCGGCAACTCAGGATACACTCTGTCTTGTGAGAACAACAAAACCATACTAAACATACCTTCATCTGGCGATTACTACGTACAGGCAATCAACTACCATAACCAAACAATCCGAGTTGTCGATCCGGGCCTTGACAAGAGCAATTGCTCCTCCCTTCCTCTTCATTCTTCCGCTCTTTCTTCTAGGTATTACCAAATTCCGACGACACGTGTGAATGGTACAACAAATTTAACATTTTTGAAGTGTCCGCGTCCAATGAATTCATCTCTTTACGTGGACGCTGCTCCATGTTTTCCTGTTGAATCTGCTTCTAATTCATCTTCGTCGATGTCGTCATCCCAACCAAAAGCGTATGGCTATGTCAAGATTGGAGATTTAGAGGTAGGGCAGATGAAGGACGGTTGCAGCATAGAGCGAACGACTTATGCCTACTTGTTCGACGGCTACAACGCTTCTTATAAATCCATACACAATTCTCTGGTTTATGGATTTGAGCTTCAATGTATCCGAGATGGTTCCTTTTACTGCGGATGGTGGGATTTCAAGTGGAATGTCGAGTGTTATTCGCACAGCGTTCGAGGTGAGTAGGGAATAAATCTCAATTTTCTTTTTTACTTCATTATCATCTTTTGTAGGAAATTCATTTCTATAAAATAAATAAAATTAAAATTAAAATTGCAGGGCCATGGTCATCCTTTGTAAAAAATTATTTTTAAATAAAAATGTCAGAACAAATTCATATATCATCTTCAATTGAAGAGGCTCCTTAATAATTTATTATTTTTGAACTTATACTTTAAATTTATTGATTAATTTAAGTAAACGACTTGTTTTTTAAATTTAGTAATTGAATTTGAATCAATTATTACAACTAAAGAGTTGGGTACCAAAAAAGCTAAGAAGAGGGCTATATTTGGCCAATTTGTCATTTTTAGCTTGTGGACCATTGGAGATGGCCAAATATATTAGACAAAGAAATAACAAGCTTGAGCAAGTGACTATTTACCACAATATGTTGTGCTCTTACATGATGACATAGGGTTCGAATCATGTCAATGACATATATAACCCTTAACTTACTAATGTAAAAAAAATAAAAAAATAAAGTTTGAAATTTTAATTTAAAATCAACTGGTGTGGGCCAAGTATTTTACATTTTTCCCTCTTTGCCATCGCAGGTTTTTTTCAATTTCTATGGACGCTGATTCAAAGTAAGAGATCTATCCATGGGAGCTTATATGACATTTAATTTATCCTCTATTTCGAGAGTTCTTATATTCCTTTTGAATTGATTTGACCCTTTGGCTTACACCCCTTCATCAAGAGGTGCTACTTCCTAGAGAACGTGTCTTTTCAATTTGAATAGATATCCAAATATTCAGAACATGTTGTGTAGTCTAAAAGCATCTCTGAAGAGAGGTCAAATCCAAAATATCAAACTATTTTAAAAAAATATTTAAATATTTGATGAATTTTTATATAAAACTGCTGTGGTTATGTTAAATGATTAAAAATGATATAATATTAATGTCAAATTATTTTTGTGGTACATGTGGTGATATGTCATTTTTTATGTGATCCTTGTGGTGAAAAAGCTATTAATTAAGGACAAGGATTGTCTGCCCTCCTAGTTGTGGTGCCCTTCTATGCCCTCTTATTTTGTGCGGTCATGGTTAAGCGACGTCAATATTTTATATTTTAATTATTTTTTGTCTTATTATCTCATTACAAAATTAATATAAAATATTGACGTGGCTAAACCGTGACCGCACAAAATATGAGGGCATGGAAGGGCACCACAACTAGAAGGGTAGACAATCCAAGTCCATTAATTAAACTCCCGTGATGAGCCCTATTAACAATTGAGGTCCAAATCTAAAGTTCTGTTAGTCTTCTATTAGATAAAATCATGTGACTATCATATGTTGATCGGTCAAAATTAAGTTTATTTATTTTGAAAAATAAAAAAACAAAACATGATTGAATTAAAATAAAATTACAAATAAAAAAATGTAAAGATAAAAAAACCCAGTAGTTAAACACTAAATTATACTAATTTCAGTAAATCCTAAATTATACTAAATGTTCATAGAATAAGATGTAATTTTGATTGAAATAATGAATTTGATGCTTCATATGATAGTACGTGGGTTTATTTAACAGAAGACAAAAGAAGATTTGGATCTCAATTGCTAACAAAGCCTACCACAAGGCTTTAGTTAAAAACTTTTTCAACACGAGGTCACATCGAAAGTGGTGTGTCACACCAGGATCACAAAAAAATTTGGACTAATATTAAATTATTTATTTATTTATTTTATTTATTTATAATCTCTCCCGCTTTCACTGTCTTTCCTCTTCCTCATTTTCTCCGCCGCTATTCCTCCCTCATCTCAACTTCACTGGATCTTCGAGAGCAACACCGTCGTCAGTGGTGGCATGGCCACCGTCAACATCTCCACCCACACCTTCGAGGCCGGCGCCTCCATTCTCCACCCCAGGAACTTGCACGCTTTTGAACTACACCAAGCTCCTCAACTTCGCCGTCAAAAGCCCCTCCTCCTCCTCTTCTGCGCTTCAAATCAAAGCTTCCCTTTGCTGATAAGATTGTTTTGCTTTCCAATTCACTCTTCATGCTCTTCAGATACGGCTTCTCCCTTGTCAGGATGGACAAGGTTGTTGAGGTATAAAACTAAATCAATAAAAGGTTTGTTTATTGGGTTTTAACTTAGGGTTTTGTTGTTGAATTTGGTAAATTTCTTTGTGGTGCAGATAAGATTGTTTGGCATCTTATTAATTTCTTGGGTGTTAATTTGGTGAAGTCCTTGCCTATGAGAATCATCAATCCTGCTCATGAAAAAATCATGGTCCTTTTCTCACCCTAAGCATTTCTGTCAATTAAATTAATTTCTGGGTTGTTTTCTAAATTTAATTACTGTTTAATCATCGCATTTGATCGTGTGTAGGATCGAGAAGGAGGAGAGGGATAATCGGTGGTGCAGTGGTGGTGGTCGGTGTTGAGCGGGAGTGGGAGTGGGAGGGACGGCGGCGGTCCTAGGGGTCTGATGCGGGGAGTAGGAAACAGATCCTTCCAGTTTGTTACAGGGACAATGACTCATTTTGTAAAACTAACGAGGGTGTAGGAAAGTTTCATTAAACATGCACTGTTGCTCTGCATGTTTTGGAAAAGGGCTAGATTTTCAAAGCTATGTTTTGCTGCTTGAGCTTTTAGTCTTTTTTTCTCCCTCAATTTAAAAAAGCAGGTTTTAGAGTGTTTACCAAACACTAAAAAGACCCCAACTTTTATCTTCATACCTGCATTTTTTTTTTTTAATTTCAGCTGTACCAAACTGGTACTAAGAGCCACAGACTTTCTTTAATTACACTATATTTTTGTTACACCTTACAAGAGTGGTATTTAATCAATCACATAAACATGTACCTAACAAATAATATTGGGCATTCTCTATGGATATGAAAAACTGCAACAAATTTCAATGTTAATCCAGGTGTGCGTAGGAGCGATATGTTTGTAACTACCTCCAGGGTATATGTATGATGGCTCATCAGAAATTTTTGAATGATGGCTTATCAGAAATTGGAAACCAAAATAGCTCCCATAATTGATTAGGGGCTATGTCTATGATGGCTTAACAGAAATTTTTATCTATACTAATGCTTTGCACTTCGAAAACTAGCTAGTTATTTTTCTTTGATTTTGTTAATATATCTTGTTGTATTTCTTGGGTATTTAATGTTCTTCACAATATTCACTTTACAAAGTCCAAGCTTTAGTCAAGTTTGATTTACTCTTCGTTCTGTTCTAAACGCAGATCTTCTATGGCTCGTACTCTCTTGTTTCGGTAAGAGCTTTGCTGATATATATGATATCCAATATTGAGCATAATATTGAGCATATACTTTGATGCAAGGCAACAAGTCAATTTCTTTTCTCATGATGTTTTTTGTGATTTACTCCAATGTTCAGTACTAAAATTTCTATTTGGGGCACCATTCGTGACTGCATTTTTGATCTATACATGGAAAAGAAGACATTTGTCAATGTACAACTCCATAGAAGAATTTTTGCATGGTGAAAAGAATTTAGTGCCAATAAGGTATTCATACTCGAACATCAAGAAGATGTCTAACAAATTTAAAGAAAAACTTGGTGAAGGAGGGTATGGATCAGTATTCAAAGCAAGGTTACGGAGTGGACGTTTTGGGGCAATTAAGATGTTGGATAAGCCCAAAGGCAATGGACAAGATTTCATCAGCGAGGTAAATACGATTGGGAGGATTCACCATGTTAATGTGGTTCAGCTTGTTGGTTATTGTGTTGAAGGAACAAAGCATGCTTTGGTATATGACTTCATGCTCAACGGATCTCTTGATAAATACATTTATTGCAAAGAAGGAAGTATCCCATTAAGTTGCAAGACAACGTACGAGATTGCACTTGGAGTGGCCCGAGGGATCAAATATCTACATGAAGGTTGTGACATGCAAATTTTACATTTTGACATCAAGCCTCACAATATTCTTCTTGACGAGAATTTCGTACCAAAGATTTCTGACTTTGGGCTGGCAAAATTATACCCGGTAGATAATAGTATTGTGTCTCTAACAGCAGCAAGGGGTACAATGGGATACATGGCTCCTGAGCTATTCTACAAGAATATTGGCGGTGTTTCGTTTAAAGCGGATGTTTATAGTTTTGGAATGTTGTTGATGGAAATGGCAAGCCGAAGGAAGAATTTGAATGCATTGGCAGAGCATTCAAGCCAACTTTACTTCCCGTCATGGGTTTACAATCAATATAATGAAGGAAAAGACTTCGAGGTGGGAGAAGTTGTGGAGGAGGAAAAACCATTAATAAGAAAAATGATTATAACCGCCTTGTGGTGCATACAATTGAAGCCAAGCGATCGACCGTCAATGAAGGAAGTCCTACAGATGCTCGAGGGAGATGTTGAATTGCTTCGAATGCCTCCGGAGCCTCTTCTATATCCACAAGAGATGCCCGTAGGTGCTCCTAATGATAATCCGAATCCATCATATTCCAAGGTGGAGTTAACATCTTCTTTGACGGGTAGGTGAAGACACGCATCTAGCATGGACTCTGTCAGTTTGAATCTCAATGCAATGTTTCTGGTTTTGTAGTCGTACTGTGTGCATGTACATTGAATGTTAAAACTCCCTTTCAGTGATGTTAAATATGTTGTTTAGTACAACATATGTTGTTTAGTACAACATATTTTCATGATTCCAGGGATAAATAACATATTTCATGAAGGACATGTATGATTCATGAAGACGATATTTTCTAATTTTTGTTCCAAGAAATTATTGGTTGTGATGATTGTTCGCTCGTGCTGGTAATTCTGGTTCTCATGGGCTATGAACTGTGATTTATAGGCTCCTAGGCCTAACTTGTCTATGAGCTGATTTGTGTTTGAGAGCCTTGTAATCCTCCAAAAATCTTTCAATTTTTAATCAATTCACTCTCCTTTTCTTTTATATCGGAGCAATATACTGGATATGCTGCAACAAGTAGTAATACAACTAATGATTCCAGGGATGAACCTGCATATTAAACCTGGAGTAAATATTTCCAGGGTCTTAAACATTTATTAAGACACCCGAATCAGGAATTTATTTTCCTGGTCTTTGAGTTTTTTAGGATAAATCACTTTTATTTTCACGTAAAAATCTTTACGTTGCACATAAACATTTGCTAGAGAACAAGGATCTAGAGTTGGGCCTTAATCCCCACACTTGAATTCTTTGCAGGTATTTTGGGTTTCTCCATGCACTTTGGAGATGAAGAGTAAGATTAAGTAAAAGGAAGAAATGAGAGTTTTCTGCACTTTTGAGGTCATACTAATGCTCATGGATTTGTTTTTGAGATGAACAAACTATCAGTATCTGGATGGATATGCATATGCCCAATCCAATACCAACATGTCGGAGAAAATTAGGTAAGTTGGTCAAGGCACCGGCACCGTAAGGTTTTGGTTCAATAAAACTGATGTGTAAATTTTAAACACATGATATTATTTTAGGAGACTTTAACGAAAAATTTCTGATACTATTCACTTTAACGAAAAACTACATTTTTACACTAAAAAAACAATCATGATACTATTCACTTTACCCTTTATTTAAAACTTAAAGTTTTCAAATCTTTTTCTTTAGTTTTCCTATTATTTTATAGATCAGGCCATCATCACCTTGTCAGTGCTCCCATTCAATATAAGTGGCATCATTAGCTAGAGGGACTCAATGAAACCGATGTTTAGTCCATATGGTGTCACTGTCAAATAATATCTCGCCATGTGTTCAGAAAGTACTCTAACCATCCGATGAGTGACTGACATATGGTGAATGGTGTGTGAGAAAATCTCTCCATTAGTTGATAGGATTATGGAAAAGAGAAAATTGCATAAACAGTACTTGGACATTTTCACCTTTGTGCATCTAGCGTCCAAACTAATAAAATTACTTGACTACCCATACATTTCGACAATACTAGAAATTGCTACCCGCGCGTTGATGCGGGATAAAGAATTGTAAGAAATATTATGTATGAAAGATATAAAAATTTGCTCATTGTGATAGAAGATTAATAATATTTACATTGAAAACATTAGAAAGATGTTCATGTACCAAAGATTAAATCGATAAAGCTGACGTACAAAAAATCATAGCTCAACGGAATACAACTTTTCATCAAAGAATTGACTAAACCAAAAACCAAACACATGAAAATCAAACTTTGAGATCCAATTATCTTCCCAAGCTTCAAAATCGAATTCAATCAATTTAACTACACTGACAAATCAATAATATCAAAATCAGCTAGGACCAACTCAAACAACCCAACACCCCCACATCAACACACACAACTAATACAGAACCTATTTGACCTCATAAAAATGAAAGGAAAACTAATGAAAAATGCTTGAAAACTTTGAGTTTTAATCGAAATGACAAAAAGGTGTTGTATGTGAATAGTGCCATGAATGATTTTTTAAAGTAAAATTGTCATTTTTTAGGGAGTGTTTTGTTAAACTCCCAAAAATGAAATATGCACAGGAATAGAACATTTTCCAAAGTATAAAATCCAAACGAAATTTCTGACCTCTCCTCCTTGAGCATTTTCAAACACATCCTTGCAAATTGAATTGGCAACACACCGTTGATGTTGTTGATGTTGATATGTAGCTGTTTATCCAAGGAAAACAAAACATAAAAACAAATTGAAAGACAGTTATTTAGCGAGAGTCAATAATATCATTTTTGCCTTAAGAGAAGCAACATAGAAATATACAACTAACCAAAAATAAATTTTTACAGAAATATCTCCCAAAATATGTGGAGCTACCTGATTAAGTGGGTTCTTTGGCGTTCCATACTCAGCAGCTAGAAAACCAAAAACATGTCATGCATTGCAGAGAAGGTTAATGGGATAAACGTCAAGTTCATCAATCATATTTGCATGATAGAAGTTGCTGGAATAAATTCAATCATATTCATTACCCAATCTAGAAAATTTAAAATGTAAACATACAAAAGATATACATACATATTATATTTCTGTCTTTGATAAGTGCTTTGCAGACAATCACACTATATTTTCTCTTATTTTGAAAGAAGTATATTGTCTGCAATTTTATTAAAGTAAATAAAATAATATAATATTAGAACAATGCCCTTAAACCATGAACATTTAATGTGGAGAAATTGGAAGTTGAAATAAGTCGAATACGACATAAGACAGAGGAGAAAATTCAAAGAATATTGTGATCAAAATCGGAACTAAGTGAGAGTTCAACAGAAAGATCAATGGAAAATGCACTCACACACCAACTTGAAAGAAAACCTAGTGTCAAATCATTGTGTCAGAAATAGAAAAATGCAAACTTTATATGGAAAATGAAGATTTACTTGCAGACTGGCAGCAACAAAAGCAAACGGAATACAACAGGAGTTACTGCAATAGTGAGAGGGAGGAAGAGAGATTAAAGATGAGTGATCAGTTAAAGCTATAATTTTTCAAGCATGTTCTGCAATATGAATCATTTAGCTATCACAATAACATGCTTGAAATAAACAATATGCTTGGAATAAACAATTTTTCAAGCATGCTTGAAATAAACAATATGCATAATTGTGGTATTAAAAAAAAATGCAATATCACCAACATTCATGATCATTATCCGGAATTGTTAAAGTAAAAAAGAAAATCAAATTAACATCTCTCTAATCCATCTTCCTATTGTATTTTGATAAGGTTTATACCAAACAATGTTTCCACCAAAATTTATTAGCAAAAAGATCACAGTAGAAGTTAACATGAGAGAAAGAGTTGACCTCTACCTCTTATATGTTGATCCTACCAATCCCCGGCATACTTGATCTCTTTTAAGTCCACCTGTAAAAAGAAAAAAAAACACAAAATTTGTAACACAATTTGAACAAAAAGAGAGTTCTCAATTAGAGAAAACTTCAATTTCATGTAATTGTGTTCTAAATTCAAGGCTTAACTATGCAATATTGGGATTTGTGTTTAGCTCAAATAAGTAAGATGAACTGATAAGGAAGTTTCGTCCGGCTGGAAGACGTTAAAGCAAGCACTTCTTGGAAGGCAATCCATGTATTCAAATAAGGAAGGTTTTTGAATTGCTCCACAATCAGTTTTGCGTTTCTATAAACCTTCCCTTTTCTGTAGTTTTATTTTGCCATGATTGTCATTTATATTTATTACTTGTTTAATTGTTTTTTGTGTGGGTTTATTTTTTTTTGAAACACTGACAGTTATGCAAGATATTTTTACATTCATAAAAAAGAAGGGAACATTAAGCAGATAAATACAAGAGGAAGCCTTCACAAAGGCTGCTTAGGAGAAATCTTAGTAGTCGGCAGAGCCTCAGTAGTCGGCGGAGCCCCAGAAGAAGGAGGGATTGGAGGTTGATCATTTGGAGCTTCATTACGCGGTACAGCCTCAGAAGACGAAGGCAAATGTTGTTGGAACAAACCCATAAACCTCTGATGATCAAGTAAAATCTGACCATCAGATTCCTGCATCTGGTCAATCTTCCTCTTCATGTTTGTAGCATAGTTATGTGCGAGCCTGTGCAACTGTTTATTCTCATGCTTAAGCCCTCTAATCTCCTGCTTGAGACTCATCACTTCAGCCGCCAATGATTCAACTTGACGGGTTCGGGCAAATAGGCGTTGGGCCATATTGGACATGGAACCTGCGCACTGCACACTGAAAGCCAGAGAATCCTTAAGAGCCAACTCATCAGACCGTTTGGCAAGTAGTCTGTTATCTTTGGGAGTGACAAGGTTCCTGGCCACCACCGCAGCTGTCATATCATTCTTCATCACTGAATCCCTAACGGTAAGGGGACCAGTAGGGGATATGAAGGATGGGCGCCAAATGTTGTCTGGAGAAGGCGGGACTGCCTCTTCACCAAGGTTCAAGTCAAAACGACGGTCGGAGGGACCAGACATTTTCAGAGGTGTTAAAGAAAGAAGAGGTCGGACAAGTGAAGATCGTAGAAGTGCAAGAAGGGAGTTTTTACATGAAAAAATTCAAGTGTGCTTTGAACGTCCTACGTACCTCTATAAAAATCAGCACTCGATGAGATTTCAGAAATCGAAGAGGCGAGCTCAGAAATCGAAGAGGCCAACTCAAAAATCAAAGAGGCGCTAACTTTCTCAAAAGTCGGGCTTGCTCAGAAACCACGACCAATCTTCTTTTCCATATTTGTCCGCACTTGTCACATGCAACCTTTGCACTCGACGGGATTTCAGAGATCGGAGAGGCATCTGCTTTTCCAGACGTGTCAGCATCTGTCACATGCAGAGTCAGCTTTACGGAAATCACGGGCAGTTTGTCGAAGCGCTTTTCCAGACATGTCAGCATCTATCACATGCAGAGTCAGCTTTGCGGAAATCACGGCAGTTTGTATAAGCATCGATTCCAGATATCGAAGAGGCACTTGTTTTTCCAGACGTGTCAGCGCCTGTCACATGCATACTCAGCCTTACGGAAATTACGGGCAATCTGTCGAAAATCTCTTGTGAAGTAGAAAGCACGTGAAGTTTACTATTAAATCATCCAACGGTTGCTGACAAGAGTGAAAGAATAGTACCGGTTATTAATTCCTATAAATGTCACCCTCACCCTCCATTGAAAGGCAGACATACATAACCTTTATTCTTCTCCGATAATGCCTTTCCAACAAACCATCTCGAGTCACTCAGTGTTCCTTATTCCTTGGGGTACCTCTGCAAACAACTCATCCAAAACAAAAGTATTTCATATCATGAAGGTTGAAAGCAAGAGTATCTCATATCATGCTTTCTCCCTGTCCTTCTCCTTGTCGTTGTTTTGGGACAATGAGAAAGAGAGCAATCAGCCAGCACTTGGTATCAATCTTCCGATCTGGAACCGACTGCCTGGAACCCCTTCCTGATTGCTTACCTAGCCTTGCTCTCGAGTACTCATCTTCATCACTTTATGCTTCCTCTTCGTCTACCACATCTTCCTGGGGAACAGATAAGGGAAGTGAAAATGATACCTCGAAGCATGTGGAGACAATTTGCCAATTCATCCTCAGCTAGGGACAAGGAGAAAGAAAGCAAGAGGTAGGCACTTGGAAAGATTGAAGAAAGAAACAGACCAACACCTCTACCTCGTGTCTGCCTACCGTGCAAAAGAAACAAGCAGAGAAGAATGCAGACTGCACAATCAAATCAACCCAACAGAAGGAATCTGATTTGAAACCAAGGAACTCTGATATTCCTCGCTCAGAATTCCAAACCAGTTCGAGATCAAAGCTGTGGAAAGTCAACAAGATCATCTATCTCCAAAACCAGATTTGCGTTCTTAAACTCTACTTTGTCTGTTTTTTTTTTTTACTTTGCTATATTTGTCATGTTTATTCGTCGTTTGTTTATTTGCTTGTTTTTGTGTGAGTTTATGCTTGAAACATTGAGGACAATGTTTGATTTAAGTGTGGGGGGGGGGGTAACCATTGTTGTGCATGAAATTCTTTGCATGAAATTTGTAGGAGTTTATCACCCATTACTTCTAGTGTTGTTCCTTGCTGTTTTAAATGTTTTTAAGCTGTTTTGGAGTGTTTTAGTGTGTTTTGACATAAAAATCCGAAAATCTCATAAAAATTTGAAAAATTGTTTTGAAAAACCCAAAAAGAGTTGTTTTTGTATGTTTATTTGTGTCTTAGGGTACCTTCCAACACAATGATGAGGATTTGGTTTTTAATTACATGACTGTTAAAGAGAGTTATAAACATGGATGAAAATTTGATTTACTCTTTGGTGTATGCTTGGTTGTGGTTATAATTTATGAATTCACATGCAATCATAAAAGGAAAAATCAGTTTTTTTTGTAACATGCTTGAAAGAAGGAACTCAAACTAAGGTTACATCCTTGAGAGACTTGGGCCTAAACATTTATTTGGAGAGTTATTAATCTATGCAATTTTTTTTGTTTTCTAAAGTCGTTGCATGATCTCATTATTCTTTGCTTGGTTGCTACTTAGAAGGCGTTTCATCATTTAGTTCCAAATGCTAGAACTCATGCCTATTTCATTCAAAGCATGTTATTGATTTGCATAACACATATTCAAGATGAAGTTGTTTAGTGAGCCAAGAGCCAAAAAGCCTATCCCGTTCATTATGTGTTTAAGTTTAACCCTGTTGAGCCTTGTGTTGCCTATGTTCTTTGTTACCCACACTATCCTCACCTAGCCTAGATTATGACCATCCATACCCTTGTTCTTGAAGCATAGTAAAGCATAATTTAGAAGGAATTCATTTTGTTGAACTCTTGCAGAAAAACAAGTGTGGGGGAAGTGATTCTTGTGTGTGTGTGTGTCAAAGTCCTTCATAAGGCACATGTAGAAAAGGAAAAGGAAAAGAAAAAGAAAAATTCGTGAAAAATAGAATGAAAAGAAGAAAAGTTGTGAAAAGAGTTGAAAAATTTATGAGAAAGAGCTCTAAAGTGTTGTTTGTTGAAGAAATGGTCCAAAGCATTGAATTCGACCCTAAGTGTTGTATGAATCTTCCCTTTGTGTTTAAATGTTGATTTTTGCATTCTAAAGTAAATTCCAAGTGTCGATTCCATTACTTTGCTTGTTATCGCTTTAAGAACGTTTGTTATTCCTATCATTTCTTTGTTAGCCATTACCCCCAAGCCTTGTTACAACCCTTGACTTCAATCTTGAGTGTTGTGTGTTTCAGTTTGTGGAGTTTGAAATTGATATGAGCATATGGCGTCACTGGTTCTCGCATCTAAGTAGTAGCATTCCATTCATGAGATCATATATATACATGACTTAATAATTCCAGAAATTGCTTCTTTGTTGAAAAACATATGTGAGTACTAATTTTCATGTTTACATCAATCTTCTCACATATACCTAGTATAGGGAGTGTAGTCAGAAATTCTTGTGTGAAAATAAGAGTGTATCTAGTAAGGAATTGAGGAAATTCTCTAAGGCATGTTACTATATTCAAAATGTTGTTTTAATTAATTAAATGTGAGCTAGTGAATGGTGACTATGATTAAGTATGCTCGAGGGTAAGGAATGCTTAATTCTATGTAAGTGGTGATCTTTGGCATATCATGTTTCATTGAAAATCCCTTAGGCAAATGTTGGAAGGTTAGGTTATGTTTTGTTTGTTTTGTTTCGTTTTGTTTCTTTTGTTTTGCTCGAGGACTAGCAAAAGCTAAGTGTGGGGGAATTTGATAGGAGCATATTTATGCAACTTAGTTAGCTTGTTCTTGTGCATTTGTGTTGTTATTTCTTAGTTAATTATGTATTTTAAGCTATTTTCGTGTGTTTGTAGGTCATAATATCAAAGTTGACAAGAAAGTGCATTTTGGAGCATTTTAGAGCATTTTTGAGCCAAGATTGGATAGTGCAAGCATAGAGACATGAGGATGGACGTTTTTGAAGATTTGAAGGCTAGAAATCAGCATGTGTGTGTGCAAGTGTGTTGACCTACAACTCCAAACATCCACCCACTACACCCATTACATCCACTCATTACCAAACACTCATCCACTACACCCATTACATCCACTCATTACCAAACACTCACCCACTACACCCATTACATCCATTCATTACCAAACACTCATCCATTACACCCATTACATCCACTCATTACAACTCCATACACTCATCTCCCTAGCCTATAAATACATCCACCCTTCACCATAATTTGGAAGAGCCTTCATCCAAACACATCCATTTATCTTCACATCCATTCCTCCATACAAACAAACCTTCAAACACTCACCAACACCTTGTGTCGTAGCAAAGGAAGGGAAGGAAAGTGCTTGGACGTGCTTGCTGTCCAACTTGGATCTTTGGAGCGTTTAGGTGTTTTCTTTCTTTTGTTTTTAATGTTTAAATTCATTTCCTTTCGTTTTGTTGTAAATATGAGTGGCTAAACCCCTTTTGGCTAGGGGTGATTTCAAAGCCATGATTATGTGTGTAATATGATTTGATAAATTCCAGTTATGAACTCTTGAATCGTAAATGCAATTGGCTTAACTATTTGATTGATAACTTATTTGTATTTGTTAATTAAGGGTCGACACTTAATTGGCATGCATAAATCCGTTGCTAGAATATAAGGAAGTTTCACATAATCGTTACAAACTTATATTCACATGTAGTCAAGGTCGCTTATAAATGATCGCGTTAAGTTCAATTCCTAGCATGAGTGACATGATGTCATAATTGCAAGTGCTTTGTCAATGCTTATGATTTTCATTAAACGTAATGATCTTTGATTGTATCTCTATTATGATGTCATGTAGGGAACTTTAGAAGAATGTTTTGGGTTGTCGAATGATGTCATCCAATCCAATAAAAACAAGGAAAATCTGAGAGTTAATTAGTGATGTCACGGTTAATTTGGAGCATTGTCATTCATAATTCAATGAAGTAGTAATTGGAAATCGAGTTATTTGCATACATGTCATGTGTGGAGAAAAATCCTGTAGTTATCCCATCCATTATCTTATTTCTCAACTTTGTTTTACAATCTGTCTAGTTTTTCATACTTGTTTGTTTGTTATAACTTCCTCCAAATCAAAACCCCCACTTTTAGTTTCTTGTTTCAAAGTGTTTCAAATCCGTTTTAGTTTGTGTTTTTAAGTGTTTTGATTCAAGTAAAAGTCAATTTTCGTCCAAAGTCATTCCTAGTGTCTAGTTTAAGTTTATTTGGTTGTTTTAAGCTGTTTTGAGTATTTTAAATTTGCTTTGAGTCTTGTGAGTCTTGTTAAGTATTTTTAAGTTTAGTTTTATGTTTTTAAGTTAATTTAAAGGTTATTAGCAAGCCCTTCTAATCCCCGGTCCAGAACGATCTCTACTTATACTTATACTACAATTGTCAAAAGAGGGTTAAATTTGTGTGCTTATATATTTCGCATCAGTTCTTCATTTTTTAGGGTTTTGGATTTGGGATTTCACGGCCACACAATTGGTGGTGTCGCCGTTGTCGTCCGTGTGTGTATGTCGGAGGAGGAAAAAAAAAGTGAACAATGAAAAGGAGAGGAAGGTGTGAAACTGTCAAAATAGTAATATTAAATAAAATATAATAATAATAATAATAATATAGTATTATACCTTTTTTGGTCATTTCACATAGTCACAGCTGTTTTATATAAAAGTTTACCAAACACTATCATACTGCTTTTTTTTTTCCAAAAGCACTTTTACAAAAAAGTTTACCAAACACTCTGCTGCTTTATTTCATAGTCGCTTATTCTCACAGCAACTTTTTTTCAAAGCACAACAATACCAAACCAGCCCTAGCTGTGTCACGCGTGGTTCCATTCGATCGAAAATTCTCACTCCAGGTACGCATCTTAAATCCCCTTTTGTATTTGGGGTATTCGCTGATTTACCCCATGAACTTGTAAGAAATAGTCAATTTCCCCCCTGAACTTTAATTTTAGCCAATTACCCCCATAAACTTGTGTAAATCACCAATTTACCCCCTGCCGTTATATTTTAGAATTTACCATCCAATTCACTATCCAATTTGATCACGTGCTCGGCACATGCTAATGGTGTGAGGAAAAAATGGTAATCATACACCACAACCAAACCTAATCGTTGTTGGGTATATGGAGAAGCAGGGGAAGGCGAGCCACAAAGAATTGCGCATTCTAGGGTTACAGTCTGAGAATAGATGGTGAAATCAACAATTGCTACCAAATATTGAAGGTATTTTGAGTTTTGAAGTTGAGAACGATGAGTATCGTGGTCAGGGATGGTGGGCATCCTCCAAGATACAGTAGAGTCTTCACTTTTTCTTTTTCAGTTTGTTTAATATGTGAAAGGTTTGCTTTATGTGTTATTTTTCTAGTCGTGTGTGTATATGGGGTCCCTTGATTGTTGATATGATATTAACTACCACTCAAATTAACCCTCTTTTTATCAATTGTAGCAAAATACGTAAGTAGGGATCGTTCTAGGCCGGGGATTAGGAGGGATTGCAAAATCACTTGGAATTGACTCAAAAACGTAAAAACAAGTTTAAAACACTAACTAGACTCAAAGAATGTAAAACTATAACTTAAAACACCAAAACAAACCAAAAGACTCAAAATAACACAAAACACTCAAAACTGCCTTAAAACCACTTTCTGGGCAGTTTTGAACTCTAAACAAGATTTTGACGAAAATAGGTTTTAACTTGACTCAAAACACTTAAAAACACAAACTAACACACTTTCTAACTAATTTGACACTTGAAAACAAAGGGGGATTTGATTTTTACGAAATTGAAAACAAAACATAAACTTGCAAATCAAAACAGATTTTAAAACGAATTTGGCTTAAAACAATGTATGGAAGGCTAGCTAAGGGGTTCATCTCCACACATGTTATACTTGCATTAAAAAAGATTTCCAATTGCTTTTCAATAACCCATGAATTCTCAACGCCTCAAGTTAATTAGGTCCGCTTAAATTAACCTTCAGATTTTCCTAACGTTATTGAATTGGATGATTGCATACGACAACCCAAAGCATTCCTCACAAGTCCCCTACATGATTGCATAATAGAGATACAAGCAAGAATCATTAAGTTCTATGAAAACCATAAGCATTGACGAAGCACTTGTTACTATTATTGCATGAAACTTATGCCAAGAATTTACTTAACGCGATTGAGATCATCAACCTTTACTACTTGTGAATATAAGTCCATAACGATTAGGTGAAATTTCCTTATATCCTAGCATTCAATTTATGCATGATAATTAAGCGTGCACTCTCAACCAACACACACAAATCAATGTAATTCACATAGATAAGTAAATTGAATTCACAACTTATGAAACGCAATTAGAAGTAATCAAATCATATCGCAAGCATAAACATGTATTTCGAATCCCCCCCTAGCCAAGGGGGGTTTAGTTCCTCATACACACAAAACAAAGAGAATTGAATTTAAACATTGAAATCAAAGGACAAGAAACACCTAGAAATTCCAGCGACGCGAACTTGAATTGCATGAACTTCCAAGCTTCCTTCTCCTCCTCCTTGGTGCGGCAAAGGGTCTAGGGACAGGTTTAGGGCCTTAGGTGTATGGATGAATGGTTATGGAGGGATGTAGTAGTGTTTAGGGGAAGGGGATGGTGCGGCAAGAACTTAAAAACTAAGGAGAAGGGTGTTTGGTGGCAGCGGCAAAGGTGTGGAGAGGTTTGGGCGAATTTCTGATTTTGTGGAGTGAATCCATGAATGGATGGGTGTGGCTGCTTTATATAGGTTTCTAACCCTAGGTAAATCAGGTTTAAGGCTTCTAGAAAGCCAAATCCACAAGGAAATAGGTTAAAACAATCAGAAATCCTAAGGGATAAGGGAATAAGGGTGTGGCAAAGGTCAAGGGGTGATAAGGCTTCTAGAAAGCCTTGCAAGGCAAGGGATTAGGGCATCTAGAAGGCTAGGGTGTGGCACCAATGTAGGGATTAGGGATAGGGCTTCTAGAAAGCCCCAAAACTGATAGGAAATGTAGGAAACTCACGGCAAGGAGGGGAACACTCTAGAAACTTCTCATTTGTGTCCTACAACACTTAGGAGTCCTTCAAGCATTAGGAAAACATGTCTCAATCCTCCCTTGACTTGGAATTCTTCTCCTTCTTCATCTTGGAAACCTTTCTTTCTTGGACTTGGAAATCTTTTCCTTGTAGCTGCAACTTGATGCCATTTGGGGTTTACATTTCCTACTCCAAGTAGGAAACCTTGTTCAAGTAGGGAATTCAATCTTCTAGGTTTCCCAATTCAACTAGGAAACCTAATTCAACTAGGAATCATCATCTTCAAGTCTTCAATTTCGTCCATCCTCATGGCTCCAAGCATATGATCTTCATTCCAAGCTCTAATTTGCTCCATAAGGCTCCAAAATGCTTCCCTTTGCATACTTTGCCCTTAAAACCTGAAAAACTTAAAACTAGCTTAAAAGACTACTTTACTAAGGAAAAACACTATAAATGCACAAGAACAAGCTAAACTAAGGCGCATAAATATGCTCCGATCAATTGTTTTATTCAATTCTGCGTCCCACACCCTCCCACCCTAATCCTAGCCCAGCCACACCCACACGACATTCCACCTTTTAAATTTTTCAAGAAGGGGATGGGAGAGAGTATGGCCCTGATGTGGATCTAACTTGTGTTGTTGAGTCGAGGTATCCTCGTATTTAGCAAGAAACACCATTTGCCGAGTCTCTTAATTTACCTTCTCTAAGCTGCATAATCTCGAATTTGTTTACTGTATTATGGTCTTTTGATTTGCTATACAGTATTTTATTTTTTTTGTTTGTTTGTTTATGAACTCTTTTGATTCATGCTTGCTTCCATAGATTGTGCCCGAAATAAATAGGTTTGTTTGAATAACAGGCAAAGCCAATAATTAGTAAATTATTTTCTTTTGCTGGAAGCTTGCATATAGATTGTGGCCCAAAATATTTAGCAAGCTGTTTGCTACTTGTTTGGATAACAAACCAAGCAAATTATTCCCTCTTGCTTCAAGCTTCATAGATGAAAGATCTAACAAACAAGCAATGTTGCAGGTCTTTGCTGGTATAATCTTTTTGGTGTAGCATTGTTGGCACTTCCTGTATACTATCAACTTTGCACATATAATATGTTTAGTTGTTGCTTTTATTGACTTTCTTTAAATAATTAGCAAGTTAGGTTAGTAAATGTTGTATATTGGTGGATATTTGGTTAGTAAGTGTTGTTTGGTGATCCTGATTATATTGCGATGTATTTGTTGTAGGTAATCATGACCTATTCACACTTGAAATACACCATGGTGGTCACTTTAAAGCTGGTCAGTATGTGGGTGGTATTGTACAGTGGGTTGACAATTATACTAAAGGTTATATGTCCATGCTTGATCTGTATGCCAAATTAACGTTTTTTGGTGGATGTTGTTAAGTCTGTTGCATATTTTTTGTGGATGCTAGGTGCAAGGCTGTTAAGTCTATTGCATATTTTTTGTGGATGCTGTTAACTTTATTAAAGCACTCGAAGTAAGAATCGTTAATTTCATTTTGGTAAACTGGGCACTGAGCCAATATTTTTCAGTTGCTAATTAGACTTCTATAGCTAATTTAGACAAAATTGTACGAAGTGAACTAGTGGAAGAGAAGAAGAATAAAGATAGAATGTCTACATTAGGGATAAAATTACTTTTTTACCCTTAAAAATTTGGCATGTGCCATGCATGTGACCGAGTTGGATGGAAAATTGGATGGAAAATTCTCAAATCTAACATCAGGGGTAAATTGGCTAATTACAAAAGTTCATGGGGGTAATTGGCTAAAATTAAAGTTCAAGGGGGAATTTGGCATCTCCTTACAAGTTCAAGGGGGAAAACGACAAATACCTCTTTGTATTTTTATCTTTCCTGATTGATGATTTAATTTGGGTTTTATTAATAGTTTAATTTGGAGTTTAACTGAAGGTTTAATTCAGGTTTATAGCTGGGGTTAATTCAGAATTCAGATGTATTCGCGGTGAGTTTTTACTGATAATTCATCTTCATTCAAATGAATAGTTAAAATTTACAGTGACGGAAGAAATTTATGAGTTTTAACAAATTTGTAAATTATTCTTATACATTTTATTAAGGGGTATGGGGATCTAATCGATTTTTCTCTGTAGTGGGATTGAAAATTGGGACTTTGTCTCTCTCCCTCTCTCCTATGTGTATGAATTGAGTTCTGAAGTGCGTATGCAAATAGGCATGTTCACTAACTAAGCTTTCAAGGAGAGCACATCAATGGTTTGCTTGCTGGGGGGATACGGAGACTACTGGTGTATGATTGGTTATCTTTTATTTTTTATTTAAATTATCCATATATAATGTGGGTATATTTATAATAAAGAATTGTGATAAGCCAGTGTGCCATACGACTTTGAAAGCATTGATTTTGGGGTAAATTACATAATAGCCCCTCAGGTTTGAGGTCTATTTGCAATCTTATACAACATCTTTAAAACATTTCACTTTCATACCTTAAGTACTATTTTATTTCAATTTCATACAATCGTTACATTTTTCATCTATGGATATGTTAAATGCTAACGTGGCTGCCACATATATGCCATGTGGCTCCCAAATGTCTGCCACGTGGCAAATAAAATAATTTTTAATTTTTTTCTAAAAAACCTAAATTGGAAGGAAAAAAAAAGGGACCGAACCCCTGCAACCCAAGAAGAAGAGAAGAAGAAAGAGGAGGAGGAGGAAGAAGAAGAAGAAGACAAAAAAAAAAAGGGACTGAACCCAGAAGAAGAAGGAGGAAGAAGAAGGAGGAAGAAGAAGAAGAGAAGAAGAAAGAGGAGGAGGAGGAAGAAGAAGAAGAAGAAAGAGGAGGAAGAGATGAAGAAAAAAAAAAAAAAGAAGGGACCGAACCAGAAGGAGGAAGAAGAAGAAGAGAAGAAGAAAGAGGAGGAGGAAGAAGAAGGAAAAAAAAATGATCGAACCCCTGCAACCCAGAAGAAGAAGGAGGAAGAAGAAGAAGAGAAGGAGGAGGAAGAAGAGAAAGAAGAAGAAAAAAAAAAAGGGACCGAACCCAGAAGAAGAAGAAGAAGAAGAAAGAGAGAGAAAAAAAAAAGTGGCAGACAGGTTTTTTTTAAAAAAATTAAAAAATTATTTTATTTGCCACGTGGCAGACATTTGGCAGTCACATGGCATGTATGTGGCAGCCACGTCAGCATTTAACAGATCCATGGATGGAAAATGTAACAGTTGTATGAAATTGAAATAAAATAGTATTTGAGGTATGAAAGTGAAATGTTTTAAATATGTTGTATAAGATTGCAATAGACCTCAAACCTGAGGGGTTACTATGTAATTTACCCTTGATTTTGTGTTTAGTTTGGATTTTTGCGTTTGAATTTGTAGCATGATCTTCCACTGCAGCATCCAAATTTTGCATTTGTAAATTGTAAAAGAAAAATGAAGTATGAGGAAATTATAGGACATTGTGTTGGCTTTGGCCATTATGGGTATTAGCAGGTTGTTCCCCCATACAGGTGATTAGTTAGGTTGTGTTGTGGGTTTTCGCCAATTTCTACCGTGTTTATGCATGCATTTTTTGTTATAGATTTGGAAGAAAATAGCATTACAGGGTGTTCAATTCCTTAGGTTACTGTTGGACTAGCCATGTTATAATTTTCAATTGATTTCTTCACTGTTCGGACTCTCTGCATTATAAATTAGGGGTTTTAGATTGTGTTTCCTTTCTGTGTTGTTTTTTTTTTTTTTTTTCTGCCGTTTCTTTTCCTCATTGCCTTTGAAGAAACGAAGTTACAGGTTTGTTTTCAATTTCTTATTTACATGCCTTCATATTCAATGGAAAATTGGTTTCTTTTATTTCAACTTTAACTTCAAAAATGGTTTTTAAATTTACGTATTTTGTCTTCAACTCTATTGCTTCCATGCTAATTAAGGTAGATTAATAAGTTTTGCAACAGAAACAACTAAAAACCAAGTTGGCCTGCAGGGTTATCCGTTTGTGTATTATATGGATAATTCTAGGACTTACCATATCATGTTCCTAACTTGATGCTCTGGGCATCTTCTCCTACTAATAATAGTGGCACCTTAATTTGATCAACCAAATTTGGTGAAGCACCAGACAAACAGAAACCCATGCATACAGAGCCAACTGCACTGAAGCATGAATTGAAAAAAATAATGTACATGATTATTTTTCCACTACTTAATTTGTTCCAAGTCACCACAAATTTCTCTGCATTATGGTTGTTAGGACAATAGATTAGGTTGCAAGATAAATTTCCAAAGTTCTACTAGCTTAGTTACAAATTATTTTTCAGAAATCAAGCGTGCAAAATTGTTGTGCATGTTTTGAAATTGGTTGTAGGAAATGGGCTTCCAAGTTCCAAGTCTTAACAATAATGGACACTATGAAATCAAGGTAACCAAATGAGGATAACTATATACTTCAAAAACGCATATTTTATATATATATATATATATATATATACACACACACACATACATACACACACACACATATACATTCTATCAAGAATCAGATTTGATTGGCACAGCTGAAGATGAAGATGAACAATATGAGGCTAGCTAGGAGCTGAGTAAATTGCATTGATTACCATGTTGTATTGGCCTAGCTACTCTGCAGTTATTCTTCAAGGTTGGATATAATGTATCTACCTATATAATCTCAGCCCGACACACACACACACACACACACAGACATGTCTCGGGCTGAGAAATATGAACAATTAATGGGTTTTCTATTCAAATTTACTTTTTTGTGATTTTAGGGGTTTTGTTTGTAGCCTTGGATCATACGTATATGTGTGTTTAATTGGTTTTGTTTTCAGTTTCAGGAGACCCTGATTTTTTCGTTTTTTGGGCATTTTCTTTGCAGCCTTGGAAGCCCTCTGTGCTCAAGGCAAACAATTTCAACTTTTTACTTCTAAAGCGTAGCTCTTATTTAGCAGTAGGTACTCCGTTGCATACAATAATATGTTTTGTGTTATGCTGTTTTACCCTTTTGTCACTATGTGCACTCAGAAAATAAGCCACCCTAATTCAAGCTTTCTATCTTCAGATCACCAGCAATAATCTCATCAAGGTCCCAGGAGGAATCACGAGGATTCACTGCCGAATTGGTATGTACTTATGCTTTTGCAAAAAGCCCTTTTCTTGCCATTTTTCTATTTTAGAATTGGGACCAAAATGATTGAGTGATTTTGAAAAACACAGAGATAGAAAAAATGGCTATCAAGCAAGCAGGCCGTGAGTATTTAGACATATAATTTTCGGTCAAATGAAATAGTTGGCACCACAAGCTTTTAAGTAGGGAGGGATGTTTGATTATATATTTAAATTAAGCAACGAATCTTGCATAAGAAAATGATCCAAGTTGAAGTAAACCAAATATATGGTGCAACAACTGTTACTTTGGTCAGTCTTCATCACACTAATCAAATGAGCCCGAGGGGTTGATTTTCACAGTAACTACTGACTTTTTAGTATGTTCCGGATTATTTGATAGTGTTAATTACTTTTTACATTTTTGAGGTCCGGAGTGATTTTTAAAATGGGTTATGAATTTTAATTTCCTCATATTACACTCTTTGCTTCAGATTTTCCACGTTTTGACTTGGACTTCTTTTTTACTTTGTTCTGTTTGAAGAACTTAGTACTTTTGATTTCAGTAGCAAAATAATTTGAACAGGGTGAGACAGAGAGAAATAAAGCATCTATTTGATCCCTGTACTTTCTCTTATTCTTATGTGTCATTAAGGTCAAATATCTGAATTTTAACCTATCATCATGTAAGTTTTATAGTGTGTTTTGGAAGCGGGAGTGTGTGAAATGGGTTGATGCTGATGATAGTGTCCAATTTGGGTACACTTCCCAGCTAGCAGAGCAGGTAACATAGAGCTTTTTCCTACTCAAATTTAATGATTCAAGCTGCTTAAGACTTGCATAACTTTTCCAAGTTGTAGTCGATGTGCCTGAGTTCTTGAGTCACTAATGAATGTAACCATTAAGACTTGGAATGTCTTTGGGGGGTAGGAAATAATGTTAATGGTTTGTTGATGCTTAGGAGACTCTGTGGGGCTGCTTAAATTTTATATATTCAGTAGCATAGAGTCGACATGACATGCACAACGATGGTCAGATTGCCACCGTTAGTTGGTGGTATTATCATTACAACACATTCAAATTTAGGATTTAGAAAATTTAATAATAAAACTGAAATATATGTTCCATGCTTTTTGTTTTCATTTTGGGTTAAAAGGTTGGAGCTTTGGATTTGGATTTACCATTATTAACATATAATTTTGTGCTTAGGACACCATCTTGGGGGTCTTAACATGATTGTTCTTTTATTTCATAGATTCAAAATGTGTTTAGTATCTCATTTAATTGGTGTACCTTTGCTCATTTAACTCAAATTTAATACGATTTGGTCCTCCAATTTCTCTAAATTGCTAATGGATTTACTTTCTTTGGAAATTTCTAGAACTCTGGTTGTGGAAGGAAGAAGCCGTTTCCTTGCTATTTTTAGGTATACGATTATGCTCCCTGATTGCATGTTCAAAATCTAATTAGTTATATTAATTTTTTATTTATCTTTGCAAATCAAACACACCTTGAAATTCAAAATACAAATAATAAATAATAAATTTTGAAATGGAATATCACAAATATAGACGAACAATGACACACCCCGATCCTAGAATCAAGGCGTGTTGGCCGTCACATGAGCGTGACGTAACCAAAAGTGCGATGCGGAAGCAAAAGATATGGGAAATACGAAGGAATAAAAACCAACTACTAGCAATAATATCCAACTAACATGCTAGAGTGAGTTTAAGTGTGCAGTACACAATTTCATAGCATAATTACTATGTGCAGTCAAGTAGGACTATAATTAAATTACAACACCCGCGGGTGAGTCCTACAAGCAGGAAGTCTGTCAGAACGCCGAAGAAAAACCTCGTGAGCCACCAACCGCTAACTAAAGCCTGGAGGGGCGCAAAACAAAATTGAGCGGGTCAGTAAAACCAAAGCTTTTCGAAAACATTTCATTTAAAACAATTCTAACCCCTCACTGTAAAACCTGTATACTTTCCCATAAAATAACATAATAGCATAATATTGGTTCATATCTCTCAAAACATCAATCTTATCAAAATCCAGCAAGTATGCCATGCTATAAATGACAATGACAGAATATGGATGCATCAATATAACAGGTGACATAATGAATCAACCGGAGACCCTGCAGTTGGTCCTGTACGGTTAATTCTAGCTCAATATCCAACCAACCGGAGTCACCACGGTGACCTGTACGGCACTACTCTGCACATAAGTCGGAACTACCTGAAGTAGTTTGTACAACAAAAATGGTGTAATAATACGCTCTAGTACTTCTCTCATCCATCATCTGCGCTCATAATCTAAGGTCACCTACTAGTCGGAACCACCTCTAGTGATCTATACGACTAGCATGTCGGAACCCTCTCATGGTCTGTACGACATGCACCTACTTGGATCCAAGGTGTGCGTGCGGTGCGGTGAATAATATAAGCACTAACACCAAGGAGTGTAGGTTATGAGCTCTCAGCACAAATCACATCATCATTAATTCATATAAACCATATAAACTCACTTGATACTCACCTGTGCGTCCACAACACCAATTCACATATATATATGCATCAATTATCAATTCATATATCTCATATCTCATAATATGCATGCATGGGATTTTAAAACATACTTTCATTTAAACTCAATTTCTGGGAAAAATAGTATATAGGTGTAAACATAAATACTGCCCACTCACTCATAAGTCGAAGGGTCGTAGCCCCCGTAACATCCCTGGATGCGCTCATCCTCGGGATAGGTATCACATATATGCGAAACAACTAAAACAACGTTATTTAAAGCACATAACCGACAATTCGTAATAACTTCTCATACGATGCTCAATTTGAGTATATGAATATACCACAGTGACCTACTCGACGTCACGAACGTCGGCATATTTTTAGAAAAAAATTTGGGCTTGTCACGCGCCCCCCCCCCCCCACGCGCGTCTCCTACCTTGGGCTCGCCGGACTGGTTTTTCCGGTGGCCGGAAAACTGGAGATTTTTCAATCTCCTTGTTCTCCGTCATTTCTCAACCATTTTTCACGTATTTTATATCAAAATGAAGCCCTAAGCATGTAGAATCCCATTACACTACTTTAAGGCTCTAAAAATAACGAAATCTCATCGGAAAAATTCCAAGAAAACCGGCCAACTTTGAACTCAATGATCTCGACGTCCAAAACCTTCAAACTAAGCACTCCGAGCTTCCTTAGGACCTCACTAAGCTCACTATAAGCTTAGAATTCCTTGAAATCCAACAACTCACATGTGCATGAATAGTGATCTCAAAATGGGTTTCGGATTTCACGTGATATCGAGGGTTCCAAGTTCTAAAAATTGCACCAATGAACTCACAAGCTTGCAAGGATTCACAAACTTACCTTTTTGACGTCGATCCATGAAGGTTGGAGGGTTTTGGTGCCTCGTCCGTACGAGTCGAGAGGGAGAGAGGAAGAACTGAGAAGGGGAGAGAGATAGAGGGCACGGGGAAAGGGACAGGGTGTCCCCCGTGTGTGTGTGGTCCCTCAAAACAATTCCACTCTTTAATTCCCTAACCACACAAATATACACATATCCTTTAAGCAAATTCCAATTTTTCCAAAACTTAGGGAAGAATATATATATTATTCATAATATGTCACACCCATACCTTAGTAACCGCCAGGGCAGTTTCGTCGTTTCACAACCTCGAGAATAAAATCTCGGGACAGATTGTGACAAACAACTTTTAAATCAAATCAATCTTTTTAGGGAAGACTTGATTAAATTTTTTTTTATTTAAACCCAATAATTTTATCTCTTCACTCATTAGTTTTTGTATAAACTTTATATTCCAGTTATACCTTAAAACAAATGTGGTCCACATTATGTGGGTGTGGAGATAAATTATTCAATTATATAAACTAGTAAATGAGTTGGTGTAGCGTCATCGGAGCCACCATTGGTGACTTGGTCACAGGTTTGATACCCCCCTTTTTTGTCTCTATTTGTCTTTTAGCTAATATTTTGTCACCTGTCTTAGACTCCTATGATTTAGGTGAAAAATAACTTCTTCTTTTTTTTAACCGAAAGTGTGTCTTTTAATGTGAATAAATTCTGTTAACAAGGATTTTGGTCTTTGAATTTTTCGTAGTGTAATTTTTATGGTATAATTTCTGCTATTGTCTTTGTTTTTGTACTTCTCTCATTTGTATGTAAATTCAGTGAATTGGTGATATTTTCGGGTCTGTGAATTTAATGAATTGCCCAGATGGACCCGTAATTAATGCAGTAATAGTTGATTTCATTTTGGAAAAAACTGTTGCTGGCCAAAGAGTGGTCATGATGTCCCATTTTGTATGAACTATATGTCAATGATGAATGATTGTAAGGTAATTGAGGTTTGTGCATAAAATTACTATTAATACGAATGGATGGACCGATGCCGGGTGTACTGTTGATTATGTATAAGACATTCTTTCTGTGATGTTGGAACCCAAAATTGGGATGCATTTAAACTTAAAGTATTATATACACGGGTGATTTTTTTTTTTTTTTCGATTCTTTGATATGCATGATTGGGGAAAAGCAAGAAAGACCTACTCACACAAGATATGTACCGATGCAGGTTCTAAAGTCGATTTCTTTTTCTTTATGTGTGCATATTACAGGGACAAGGAGGATAGGGGTTGAAGTTGGAGAGAAGTGTGAGACAGATTCCGAGCTTATTCAGTAAGTCTCTAATTAAGTCGGAATAAACTGCCTTCATTTCTTTTCTATCCATGCTTTAATTTTACTTGGATAATTTTATTTTATTTAATGATTTCTTCTGGGTTTTTTTCCATTTCGTAATTTAAATACGTTGAAAGTTGAAGATGGAGACAACGATGGAATTTTGGATGCTGAGGAGAAGAAGCCTGGTATTATTACATCTTTATTTTTGAATGAGTATCTCTTTCTTTTCTTCTGATTTTGCTTCTTTCTTTTTGTTGTCGAATATTTCAAAATTTCAACTCACATGTTCATATACATCGTTGAGGAGTGTATTTTGCCATTAACAGGCCATTATTTTGTCTTTTTAGCAAAGTGAGGTTTGTTCTTATTTTTGTCTCTATTTGTCTTTTAGCTAATATTTTGTCAACTGTCTTAGACTCCTATGATTTAGGTGAAAAATAACTTCTTCTTTTTTTTAACCGAAAGTGTGTCTTTTAATGTGAATAAATTCTGTTAACAAGGATTTTGGTCTTTGAATTTTTCGTAGTGTAATTTTTATGGTATAATTTCTGCCATTGTCTTTGTTTTTGTACTTCTCTCATTTGTATGTAAATTCAGTGAATTGGTGATATTTTTGGGTCTGTGAATTTAATGAATTGCCCAGATGGACCCGTAATTAATGCAGTAATAGTTGATTTCATTTTGGAAAAAACTGTTGCTGGCCAAAGAGAGGTCATGATGTCCCATTTTGTATGAACTATATGTCAATGATGAATGATTGTAAGGTAATTGAGGTTTGTGCATAAAATTACTATTAATACGAATGGATGGACCGATGCCGGGTGTACTGTTGATTATGTATAAGACATTCTTTCTGTGATGTTGGAACCCAAAATTGGGATGCATTTAAACTTAAAGTATTATATACACGGGTGATTTTTTTTTTTTTCGTTTCTTTGATATGCATGATTGGGGAAAAGCAAGAAAGACCTACTCACACAAGATATGTACCGATGCAGGTTCTAAAGTCGATTTCTTTTTCTTTATGTGTGCATATTACAGGGACAAGGAGGATAGGGGTTGAAGTTGGAGAGAAGTGTGAGACAGATTCCGAGCTTATTCAGTAAGTCTCTAATTAAGTCGGAATAAACTGCCTTCATTTCTTTTCTATCCATGCTGTAATTTTACTTGGATAATTTTATTTTATTTAATGATTTCTTCTGGGTTTTTTTCCATTTCGTAATTTAAATACGTTGAAAGTTGAAGATGGAGACAACGATGGAATTTTGGATGCTGAGGAGAAGAAGCCTGGTATTATTACATCTTTATGTTTGAATGAGTATCTCTTTCTTTTCTTCTGATTTTGCTTCTTTCTTTTTGTTGTCGAATATTTCAAAATTTCAACTCACATGTTCATATACATCGTTGAGGAGTGTATTTTGCCATTAACAGGCCATTATTTTGTCTTTTTAGCAAAGTGAGGTTTGTTCTTATATGGTACATGAGTGTTTTTATAATTCTTTTGCACAGTTGTTAGTATTTGTAGTTGTGATTGGTGTTGTCCTACATGTTTAAAACCCAATGCAGGCCAGAAGAAAATGAGACACTACTTTTGCAGACGATAAAGACACGACTTTTGCAGACGATAAACCATATTGAGAGTGAAAGGAATCTCCATTTGTTTAATACAAGGTGCATTGGATTTTTCTTCGTGAGGATTTAAAATTATTCACCAGACGTACATAGATAACAAAAATTATTATAATATGGTAGAGCCTCTTTCTTTTCACTGAACTACTTGACAAAACGTAACATCATAATGTCGAGTTCAATGAACTAGAGTTCGAACCCGGATTCTTTCTGGATCTCTATAAATCTGAGCCTAAGAATCTAACGATCCAGACAGATAAAATTTAATTCAATGACTACAAATAAGGAATCTTTTTAAAAAGTATAATAATTATAACCGTTTGATCAAATTTCAACGGTCCGAATCGTTGAATCCTTGAAACCAGATTATTGGGATCCGTGTGTAGAAATGACAGTTGTAGAAACCCCGTTGGTTTGTAAAGGGTTGATAGAAACCAAACCCGGTCCACGGTTTAGTGTCATTGCATATGCAATGTATATTTTAGAATATTTCAAGTCAATGATAGCAAGTAATTAACAAGACATGCACCTCCAGCGGGGGAGGTTGCTCGGGGGCCAGTGGGTCAAACAGTAGCAAATTGCTGGGGGGATGACCTCCAGCGTATGGAAGCCCGAGCGACAGGCGAGGCCCGAGGAGCAGGCCCGTCGAGGATTGCCAGCCCGAGAGCCCGAGGGCTGCGTCAGGCGCGTGCGTTTCACGCGCGCGTGGGCGCGAGTCGTCCGACAAAAAAACAGGGCAGGGGCCCGCGATTTCAGTTTTGAAAAGTTACCGTTGGGGAAGCCACGTGGCTTCCCCATGTCCGTTCGATTGAAACGGTCCTATTTTATGGACCGTTGGATTTCCAACGTTAAAAAACATTTAAAAATCTAATTTAATTTCATCCGTTTGATCTAAGATCAACGGTCCACGTTATTAGGCTTTGTAAATTAAAAAAAAAGAAAAAACAGTTTAAAAATATAAAATGTTACCGTTGTGACACGTGGCACAATCTGGAGTGTTGGAATTTAAATTTTTTTAAATCCAACGGCAGAGATTAATTAGGTGAATAAAAATTTAAAAAAAATGTAAAAAAATTCTTAAAAATCCGAAAAAAAATTATGAAAAATTATAAAAAATTTTGATTTCACTTCACCTATAAATACCTTCTCATTATCTTCTACCCTACACCACAATTTCATATTTTCTCAACTACTTTCAACCACATTCCTATCTTTCTTTCAAAGTTTCAATCCAATTTTTTTCCAACAAAATGACTACTCAACCAGGTACGAATTGGACGCTTCTTGAAGATGTTGCGTTGTGTACTAGTTGGGTTCAAGTTACTCATGATTCGATTACGGGTAATGAGATGCAGTTGCGAGAAATGTGGAGTCTTATTCATACCAATTATCTTGAGAAAATGGGTGGGCAAAGAACTAAAGAATCGATGTCCAGTCGTTGGAAATTACTTAGTCAATCGTTTAGTACGTGGAGAGACGCCTTGGCACAAGCTAGTGGTAATCTTCGAAGTGGGGAAAATTTAACGGATCAGGTAACAATATATTATTTATTTGTTAGCTACTTTCATTATATTTATTTGTTTGTATTATTTATTTGTTATCTTCTTTCATTATAATTATTTGTTAGCTACTTTCATTATATTTATTTGTTTGTATTATTTGTTACCTACTTTCATTATAATTATTTGTTAGCTACTTTCATTATAATTATTTGTTTGTATTATTTATTTGTTACCTACTTTCATTATAATTATTTGGTTGTATTATTTATTTGTTACCTACTTTCATTATAATTATTTGTTAGCTACTTTCATTATATTTATTTGTTTGTATTATTTATTTGTTACCTACTTTCATTATAATTATTTGTTAGCTACTTTCATTTATAATTATTTGTTTGTATTATTTATTTGTTACATACTTTCATTATAATTATTTATTTGTTACCTATTCTCATTATAATTATTTGTTTGTGTAGGAACTTCAAGCACAAGCTTGGTATGGTGCCAAAACCAAAAGTAAAAACAAAACATTCACCCGGTTTGAATGTTGGAATATTGTCAAAGATTGTCCTAAATTTAGAGTTGTGCATGTCGGTCCAGAAGTTTTCATGAACGGCACCCCTCTACACTCTACACCTGAGCATGCCTCGCATGATCATGATGAAGATGATGAAGAAGTGCCTGAAACGCCCCCCGTTGAACAAGCGTCGGGGTCGACCCGTTATCCAATTAGGCCTCAAGGTAAGAAGGCTTCAAAGAGAAAAGGTAATGCTTCCAAGAATGATTATGCAAAGTATATGGAAGATCTTGCCCGCCAAGGTGAATTGAATTTGGCCCGGGAAATGGCTAAATTTGAGGCTGATAAGGCTAGAGAGGATGCAAAAGCTGCAGCTTTTGAGAGAAAATTTGAAGCTGATGAGAGAGAAAGAGAACTACTTCGGCAAGAAAGGGAACATAGAAGAGAAGAAAGAATGGCTGAACGAGATCGTGACATTATGAATGAGCCTTTAGAAGGGAAGTCTCCAGACTCTAAATATTTTTGGAAGTCAGAGAAAGCGGATGTGTTGCGAAGGAGGCGTGCAAGAGAAGCGAGAGCAAGAGGAGATGGTCCTAGCACCACAAGAGAAGATTATCCTAGCATGACAAGAGAAGATCATCCTAGCACCACAAATTGGTTAGGTGATGGTTATCATCCATTCACGAACCCATAATTTTCCAATCAATTCGGGTTGTAATTTCTTATTCGGGTTGTAATTTCTTATTCATTGAATAGAGTACTTTATGTTGTTTCCAATTTATTGAACTTAGTACTTTATTCAAAACACATTTAAACACACCAAATAAAATAACATCAACACACCAAATAAAAACAAACACCAAATAAAATAAAATTACATTTCAACTCACTAAATGAACTAAAAAACACACCTCATAAAATAAAATAAACACACCAAATAAAAACAAACACCAAATAAAATAAAATTACATTTCAACTCACTAAATGAACTAAAAAAACACACCACATAAAATAAAATAAACACACCAAATAAAAACAAACACTAATGAACTTAAGTATCGTCAGCACCCCTCAATTCCCACTGGTGCTCTATCAAGTCAAGTTGGCGGGCATTGTGCATATTTGACCTTTGAAGTGCAGTATATCGTTGGATGATCCTTTCATTGTAACGTCCATCCCTTTCTAATGGCTCATATTGCACGGGCTCATCGGTGGCGTCATGAGCACAATATATACGTGTTCTTGAATTGTTCATCGTGTCTGGCTCATATTCATCAACGGCTTCATAATCGTACTCATCTTCCACAATCATGTTGTGAAGAATGATGCACGTCATCATGATGGATTGAAGCGACTCTACATCAAACAATCTGGCAGCACCCCTGATGATCGCCCAGCGAGCTTGGAGGATACCGAAACAACGCTCCACATCCTTCCTGCACCCTTCTTGACATCTTGCAAAGTGTTTTTCCTTTGCACTGCGCGGACGTGGCACTGTTTTGACAAATGTTGACCACCTTGAGTAAATGCCATCAGCTAGGTAGTATGGCCCGTCGTACATACGTTCATTGACCTCATACGTGACTTTTGGTGCCTTTCCTTGCAGGACATCGTTGAACACTGGGGATTGGGCAAGGACGTTGAGGTCATTTTGAGCTCCCGGAACCCCGAAAAAGGCGTGCCAAATCCATGTATCAAAAGATGCCACCGCCTCCAAAATGATACTTTTTGATCATTTTCTGTCCCCATAAGCGCCTTGCCATGCACTTGGACAGTTTTTCCAAGTCCAGTGCATACAATCAATGCTTCCAATCATCCCTGGAAAACCTCGCATCTCGCCTTTCTTCAGAAGCCTTTGCAAGTCCATATGAGTAGGTCTCCGGAAGTACTCTGCGGTGTAGATAGATTCGATTGCCGAACAAAACCTCATGAGGGACTCAAGAATGGTTTATTGTCCCATCCTCGTTATCTCGTCCACTTGGTCTGCAGCTGCTCCATATGCAAGCATCCGCAAGGCAGCAGTAATTTTTTGCTGAGGCAGGAGACCCATAGCACCAAAAGCATCCGGCTTTTGCACAAAGTAAGAATCATGGTTGCAAACAGCGCCCATGATTTTGTTGAACAAATGTCGTTCCATTCTAAAACGACGTCGGAAGTATGTTTCAGGGAATGCACTGTTACGGACAAAATAATCGTCCAAGAGCTCCTGACCTCGTCGTTGCCTGTTTCTATCAATGTTTACAGCACAGTTGGGCCTGCAGATATGAGCCACAGCTTGGACGGCTCGACGGGATTGTGAGGCTCCTGCCATTCTTGATTCGTCATCTCTCCGTCTACGCTCGTCATCCTCTTCCATCTCATTTTGGGCCCAATCCCCAACATTGAACATTCCTTGTGATTGGTTAAACAATTCTTCCTCTTCTTGCTCGATTTCCCACATCATCTTTGAAGAAGAAGAAGAAGACATTGTAAGAAGGAAGCAGAAACTATGAATAATGATAGGGATTTTGGTGAAGAAGGAAGCAAAAACTATGAATAATGATAGGGATTTTGGCGAAGAAGGAAGCAGAAACTATGAATAATGATAGAGATCTTGAGAAAATTGGTGTGAGATTTATGAGGATGGATGGGGGATTATATGGAGGATTCAGAAGGGATTAGGTTGTAGATAATGCCACGTGGCATGCCATCATTCGTTAAAAATATGGTGGAAATCTATCCTCAAAGATTGTAATCGGATAATGACACGTGGCACGACGTGATTGGTTAAAAATCTTATCAGAAATCCATCACCAATAATTGTCTTTTCAGATAATGACACGTGCCTTGACACAACGATTAAAAATCTTATCGGAAATCCATCACCAATAATTTTCTTTGCGGATAATGACATGTGGCGCAACGAGAACGATTAAAAATCTTATCCGAAATAACAAATATAATTATTTTGAATTATTTTATAAATACAAAAATACAAAAAATTTATTGCTATTGGCTTTTCGGATAATGACACGTGGCGCAACGAGAACGATTAAAAATCTTATCCGAAATTACAAATAAAATTATTATGTATTATTTTATAAATAAAAAAATACTAATATTTTATTGCCAATTGCCAGGGCTATTCAGTGCAGGGGTGGAGATGCAAAAGGCAATTGCCAGAGGAATGCACTATTCATTAAGGGCAGTTACTGTTCACTAGGTGGATTAAATAGTGAATTGCCTGGGGGGAGGGCTCCTACACTGGAGTTGCTCTAAGATCCATCTGTATCTTACACATGATAGCAATTGACCTACTCTTTCTTTCTATTGATTATTACTTTGATGGAGAGAGGCCAGAGAGTTGGGAGAGATGGCAAGGATTGTCTACGTTGTAGAACCGCTTCTATTTATAAGGTTGAATTTCATGATGACCAAGTCTACCGCATGGTATAATTTTGATCATATTTTGATTATTTGGCATATTCTTTGAATATACACAGAATTATTCTTGGCCAAAACTCTATTGCCGTCAAGTCTCGTTGTCTTTGACTAGGACTCTAAATCGAGATTAATTATGCGATTGGCTCAACCGTTATCCGTAAACCAAACCTGATTCTCAACATTTCTCTCATCCAACAACTTAGAGTATATGGACCGAGAGCGTGCAAAATCGGATCAAACAGTCTCTCATTTCTTTATTGTTTAAATTTTTAATAGACACATCTTTATTTTTTAAATTATTTAACGAACACATGAGTATTTTTATTTTTCTACAGCGCTAAATTATTTCTTAGTTATTTTTAATCCTTACACATATAAATTAAAAAAGAAAAGAAAAAAACTAGCAAATGAATAATTTTCCCTTTGTTCAAGAAAATTAGGAAATGAGCAGTGCCACATTTATAAAAAATTTAAATTTCAAACTTTCTTTCTTCCTCATTAATGAAACGCCAAACATTTTCAATAAATCACCAAATTAACATCCAAACTCAAAATTAACCTTGTTATCTTGATTTTTGCAACCGTGCTGCCGCCAAAAGGTATTAGTGTTCTGTATTCGAATTAGCTTTGATTTTATATATTGAAAACTGAAAATCAATGAGGAACTGATTAAGACGATGAACGAAGAGATAAGATATACTGCGTTGCTCCTTAGATTTGATTACTTATCAAAGAGGAATGAGCAATACGACTGTTGCAAACCTGCTCACACCTACAACATGACTCAACTCCTATGCACATCATGTGTACAACTTAAGACACACGACTACTATAAAAGCTGTCATTCATCTAGTCTATGAGCTAGTTCTAATCTTAGTCGTCCATTACAAACAAGAACATAAGAACAAATAAAACCATAAATTCAACATTTAAACAAGTGTAATATGCACAAATCCTTATATCTTTTATACAATTATTGGGTTTTGAGTGTTAGAATGTTTCATCTCTCAATCTATGGCTCTCTAATTTATTTTATTTTGACTTTTACTCTTGGCATCGTTTATGTATTCAGTTGTGATCTCTAGATCACATAAACTGAAGAAAGCATTTTTATACATCAAAGAAAGTAGGACTAATCTCTGTTGAAGAAATTTGGGCTCCAGGTTTCAAACCTGTGAGTACACCACTAATTCAAAGTGACCATCTGAGAAAAGAGGATTATAGTAGAACTGCTGTTGAAGGTCAATATAGAAAGGTTGTTGGGAGCATGTTATACCTCTACAACTTGACCAGACATAATGTATTATGCCTTTTTGCTAGCAAGGCTCTACATTGTCCCTCAAATAAGCACTATGGAACAACAAAAAGAGTTCTCAATTATATTTAAGGAACTTTGGATTTTGGCTTTGAATACAAGAAAGAAAGGAAAAGGAGCAATTATGATAGGATTTTGTGATAGTGATTGGAGTGGTTCAGAAGAGGTGGTGAAAAGCACTTCTGGCTATGCTTGTACTTTTTGTAGTGGTGTTTTCTTTTTGGTTTCAGTTAAGCAGCAATGTGTAGCCTTATTCATTGCTGAAACTGAGTACATCAGTGCTTTAGAAGCTACTACACAAGCCACTTGGATAAGATTTGTCCTAGAAGACTTTGGTGAAGTTCAAATTGATGCTACACTGAAATGTGATAAAACTTCAGTCATGCATCACTAAGAATCCCATTTTTCATCGGAAACCCAAGCATATAAATGGAAGGTATCATTTCATTAAGAAAGCACTGCAACAACGAGTGATTGATTTAGTTCATTGTCCCACAAATGAGAAGTTGCTGATATCCTTACAAAGACTCGGGCAAAAGATCAGTTTAATCATCTGAGAGATATCCTTGGTGTGAAATCAGTTCACAATTTAAGGATTGTTGAAGCATAAATTGTAAACTGATTTGTTGAAGACTCAGTGTTAATCTTAGCTTACACAAAATCACTGATTCAAATTCCAAATTCTAACAATAACATGCTTAGTTTTCCTGTCAATTTGTTGAATAAGTTTGCGTATTTGTTGAACAAGTTTGCATCAAATCTTTGTTTAATACAAGGTGCATAATTAGGTTATCTTATACAAGTTTAAGTTGTTGACCCACAAAACTATCAATCGCTAATTAACGTAGGGACGTGAGCAAGAGTCTTTAAACTACACCTCTTTCTTTTTACTGAACTGGTCAAATATTTAAATTTTTTGTTTGATACAAGGTGCATTGGAATTTTCTTCGCGAGGATTTAAAATTATTCACGCACAGACGTACATAAATAACAAAAATTATTATAATTTAGAAGAGCCTCTTTCTTTTCACTAAACTACTTGACAAAACGTAAACATCATAATGTCCAGTTCAATGAGCTAGAGTTCAATGGAAATCAAAACTCTGTCGGTGGAAATGACAGTTGCAGAAACCCCGTTGGTTCGTAAAGGGTTGATAGAAACCATTGTCAAATGATAACTTTTATTAAATTATTTGCATATGTAATGTATATTATGCTTTAGAATATTTCAAAGTCAATGATAGCAAATAACAAGACATCTATAAGATCCATCCGTATCTTACACATGATAGCAATTGACCTAGTCTTTCTTTGTATTGATTATTACTTTGATGGAGAGAGGCATCTGTCTACCCAATTGCCTAACTGTTGGATCAAATTCTTTGTTCACAAAGCCAATCAAAATGAGTTTACCTACTCATTAATTTGTCTACACTATTGGTGATACACTATAAACATGGCCACGACGGTATTACTCACACACACGCATGGGAGGCTTCTGTCTATTTGGCCTCATCTGATTGTTTATGATGCTTGTATGCGGACGATTGTAAAAAATTACAAGATATACAGAGTCTTTATCCAAAGGGATCTCTATTTTTTTTTTTTTTGTGAAAATAAGGACTAGTTGTGAGGTCCACTCTATATCGAACTTTAACCGTCTATTTTTTTTAATCTTCGTTAATAGACCACCATTGCAAAACATTAATCCAGTCCAAAACCACTAACCATTTGATTGTCATGATGAAATTTCAATATTTCTTAGAACACAATGTTCATCAATTTTTTTTAACTCAATTAGATGCTTCAAACATTTCTGATTTAGCTAATATTTTGCAAAGATGATCTATGAAGTGCAAATTGAAAAATAAATGGTTTGGACAGTTGAAGATTGATTTGAAGTGGGTTCCACAACTAGTAAAGACTGGAGCAAAACCTCATGGAAAGTTAGAGAGAACCACAATCTAGACTTTGAAGAAAATTCAATGGTTCCCTTCTTTTCTTCTTTCTTTTAATTATAAGTAATATTCTATACTAATTTACGTTAAGAGAGGAAATTTTAGACTCAAGATGTAGCGGATTGAAGAAGAAAACTTTAACTATCAAAATAATTCAACACTTGCCAATAGTTTCCTTTATAGTAGTTTGTTTATTTTCTCATATAAATCAATATTGAATCACCATTATCTTGTTTGATTTTGGTGCGGAATGCATTAAGCTTTGACACGTATTTCAACATTCTGGAAGAGATGTGACTAGACCGATCGCTCTAGTTGGTAAGTAACTCAACATAAAGTGATTATTGTTCAAGAAATTCTCACTAATAATTCATCATTTCAATCTCACCACGTCGTGCAATTATCGCCCTCGATATGCAAAAGTATTGGATAGTAAAGAAGAAGAATGTTACAAAACATCAATTTGAATGGGAAACTGTGAACTCAGAAACTTTGAAGATCATAATTAAGCAAGCATGGCAACAATATAAATTGAAAAACATCAGAATTTATAAATTGTCACGTAAAAATTTCTTTGTTTGGATTCATAAAAATAGAAATTTAGAATTTCCGTGCAAAAAAAAAAACTTTGGAATTTGAGACCTCCAATCACCAAGTTTAAATTTCATGTAAATATGTGTCATTTCTAAATTTCTATGAGTGAGAGTTTAAAAAAAATCATATTTAAATTCCCTTATTCTTTTAAGTTAACCAAATAAGAAAATTCACAAATTCTAAAAAATTAAAATTTCATTTTAAAATTCCTTAGTAATATAAAATTTTCTCATCCAAACAAAATGTAATATTACCTTTTCCTCTAAATCCGTTTTTCATATTACCCCTAAAACAATTTTTTCATATTTCAATTTTACCCTAAAATTTTAATTTAATTTCACAATTACCACTGGCGTGTTTTTTTGACAATGTCCTACGTCTACGTGTGTTCCTAAAGTGGCTGTCAGTCAAAGTCAACAGCACGCCATGTGGAGCGTTGCACAAGTGTCCAAGAGTAGCTTCAAAGTGTTGTGTTTATTTTTCTGCTAGTGAGTTGAAGTGTCTCAAAGTTTTATTGAGAAGTCAAATCTCGCACAAACATATAAAATCGCTATATAAATAGGAAATTGTTATTAGTATTTTAAATTTTTTATTTTATACTCCTTACAAATGTATTTTTTTTTATAATTATAGGAAATTTGAAGTGCCAAATAAGATTTTTGGAATGTTAATAATAATTCCCGATAAATATTGTCTGTTAGCAATCTCTAATAATGACACGCGTGTAATCATCATTTCTTTTGGCATTTGAGAACGAAACACTCGAGGGGGAATCATGTGATGATATAGTTGAACTATATCTTATTTTAGCATCAATAATCTGAACGATATTTTTTTTGTTTCTACATCATCTATTACGTGACTAACGTTGTAACACTCTTTTAAATGACTAATGTGTAAATATATATAACTAGACGAAACAATAAATTTGCTTATAGAGTTCAATACTGTTGTAGACAAAACAAGATAGCTTTAGATGAAACGACAAATTTGCTCATGTGTCCAATGTAGAACTCATTTAAGTGTAAGGCTGATTGTGCCACATGCGCTTTAGGCAAGCCGCTGAATTATTTGCCTTGTACTAGTCAACAAACTCGAGTCTATTAGAAATTAAGTTATTTAATTGAAAAAGGAAGGAATTGACTGATTTATATTTTTATCGACATGCATACTTTATGGGGTCAACAATGATGGCCGTGCGCCTTGCAGGTCAATGGTTGGTTGCAGGTCAATGGTTGGACTTTGGAGCTAAACCTCATGGAAAGCTATAGAAGAACTAAGATCTAGACTTTGAACAAAATTCAATGGTTTCCATTTTTTTTTTTGTTTTTTTTATTCTTCTTTTAATTATAAGCGATATTCTAGGGTAATCTATAATAAAAAAGGAGAAAAGTTTATACTCAATGTTCAATGAGTTGAAAAAAAAAATCTTAATAATCAGAATAAGCCAATACTTTCATTTCTAGTAGTTTATTTATTTCCTCATATATATATCAATGTGTAATCAACAATATCTTATTGATTTTGGTTGAGATACGGATTAAACTTGAAACGTATTTCAACATTTTGGAAGAGATGGTGACTTGATCAATCTCTCTAGTTGGTAATGTACCTTATCCTAAAGTGATTATTGTTCAAGAAAAAGTGAATTCTCACTAATAATTCATCATTCCACTCTCACCAAATCGCATAATTATCGCTCTCAGTATGTAAAAGTACTGATAAAAAATTAAAAAGTTACAAAACATATCGATTTGAATGGGAAACTGAGAACCTAGAAACTTTGAAGGATCATAACTAAGCAGGCATGACAATAATATGTCTATCGAAGCTAGTTAAGAACTGTGGTGTAAAAACTTGAGGAAAGAGTTTTGCATAGAAGTTCTGTGGAAAAGTGATACAAATTGGCCAGCCATTGGTTTCAGTTTCAAGTGAAAAACCAAGCAATCCAACAAACCTCGAATGTACTTACGTAGCCAGACAAAGACCCCGAGCTATCGAGCACATATGGTACTTAGGTACAATGGTTACACTTCTCAGGAGTCCTTAGTAACATAGTAACATAAATAAGCGTGTGCACACATATCTATCTATATATCTAAGTAGAGTTACTCTAATTCAGCAATAGCTTCTAACTGACTGTTTAGATTTCTTGCAGGTGTAGCTGCATTTGTTCGTGCAGGACTTGTAGATGCAAAAGGATTGGGAGGCATGGTTAAGATTTCTCCTCCTTCCAGCATTTGAACAACTTCTTTCATGGAAGGACGACCTGCTGGGTGCCACTGGATGCACCAGAGCCCTACAATTGCGAGTTTCTTTGGAGTTCTACCATCTCCTTCCTCCCCAAGATGGATCCGTAGGTCGTCTCCTTCTTCTAGAAGATTATAGATCCATACTGGATAGTAAATTTCAGTTGGGATTGCTGAGGTTGAATCAATATTCTTCCTTCCCCCTACCATCTCAAGCAGCAGCATTCCAAAACTATAGACGTCCGACTTATAGGACACATTTCCAAAGTTCCTGGAGAACACTTCAGGTGCAATGTAGCCCATAGTCCCTCTAGCTGTAGTCATGGACACTATGCTTTGATCCTTAGAACACAACTTGGCCAAACCAAAATCAGAAATTTTTGGAGTGAAATTGTTGTCTAATAAAACATTATGAGGCTTGATGTCGAAATGGAGGATTCGTTGCTCACATTCCTGATGAAGATAATAAATTCCCTTGGCTACAGCTAGAGCAATATCTTGCAACTTGTCCCAACCAAGGAAACGATTGTTATTGTCCGCCGATGAAATGAAATCATGCAGTGAACCATTGGCGAAGAACTCATAAACGAGGGCTCTACTAAACCCATCAGCACAGAAACCAACCAAACGAACCACGTTGACATGGTGGATACTTCCCATCATTCCAACTTCCTTTATGAAATCTTCCCCATTTTCGTTGGAACTATTGAGAACTTTTACAGCAACAAAGCAATCAGAAGAAAGTTTTCCTTTGAAAACAGTTCCATAGGCTCCTTGGCCTAACTTGTCCTGGAATTGGTTTGTGATCCTCTTAATATCTGCGTAGGAATACCTGCTTGGTTTGTGAGCTTTGTAATCTTTTCGATTAGACCTATAGACACGATAGGCTGCAACGCCCAGTAGTAATACAACAAATGATCCCAGGGTTGTACCTGCAAATCAAACAAATCCTTGAGTAAATAATAGTATTCCCGACGGTCCAGCTAGACATGAAATAAAATAAAAAACAGTCAGACTACTCACCTACGGCTGCAAATTTCCTTGTTACACCTGAAAAAGGCATTGACAAATTTAGTAATAGTGATGATCTACTACTCGGACAAATTTAGTAATAGAAGAAAACAAATTACTCTTTGCCTGGTCATTTGAAATTCATATCAAATGCGTTGCATCTAGTTATTTGAAATATGTTCAGTCGGATACTAACTAGATAAGTAAGCAGCAAGTGCAATAATATAGCAGAATATATTTAAAATAAAACCAAGATTGAAAATATAGGCAGACTTACTAGGTTTGCTCAAGCGAACACATTGAATTTCAGTGTTGGTGTGATTGTACTTGATTCGACACTTGTTGCCCTCTGCCTCACACTCTGTACAATTTGGTCTCTTCCATTTCAAATAAGTACCGTTATAACCATAAGCGGTATCTGGAATCGACAAAACATCGTACATCTTTGTACACGACTCTAGGAACGGACACTCCATAGTTTCGTAGGAAGATTCAATGGCATAAACTCTGTAGCCAGGGCCACTAATGCAGGGGACTTTAGTACTGTAGAACTCTCTTTCAGCAGGGCAGTGGAATAAGGTAGCGTTGGAAGGCATGGATTCTTGGAAGTAGAACTGAGAGGCTGGCAGTGAGATGTTGATGTTATCAACTTTTAAAGGCTTTAACAGCAGGCAATTACGCGGTTGATAGACTTGGACTTCCTGATGCTTGTAATCTATGCGTTTCACCAAGAATTTCACCACTACCACTCGGTGCTCCTGTCCGTAGTCAGCCTCATTCGCATGACAATCAGATGTCGGACTACAGAGATGTCCACGGCGAAACAGAATATGGATGGCCTCGCCATGATCCCCGCATTGGGATTTTTCACAAGCATAGGCAGTCTGGGTTGCTCCGAGCAACGTTAACAAAGTCATTGAGAACATGCGCACCCAAGAGAGATTGAGCTGTAGCCGCTGCATTTCTGAGGTTTTTTTTTTCCAAGCAGAAGAACAAATATATGTTAATAACTTTGTAGAGAACTTGACCATAAAAATGCAATTGATCTACGGGTTTACCCCAAAGACCACGTCACGGAAGCTTAGAAAGTATTTACTGTTTTGGTCAATACTTAATTCCACAGCGGAAAGAGAGAGTCATTCGTCTTTACCTGCCACTTTCAATCTCATACATGTGTAAAATCTTTTCTTGTGCTTATATAAATTATTTGTATGGTTACGCACTTTTTGTGTCAAACCTCGCTGATATTTTTCTCCATGGGAATGAGTGGAAGGTCCTCCTCCTCCTCCTCCTCGTCGATGCGGTTTTTAATTGCAGCTTTTATTGTTTTTAGCTTATCCCCTCAAACCATTTGTAACGCCACCCGGCTAAAGTGTACCTCTTCCTGCGGCCATATCCGCAATATAAGCCACCCTTTTTGCGGCAACTTAGGATTCACTCTGTCTTGTGAGAACAACAAAACCATACTAAACACACCTTCGTATGGCGATTACTACGTACAGGCAATCAACTACCATAACCAAACAATCCGACTTGTCGATCCGGGCCTTGACAAGAGCAATTGCTCCTCCCTTCCTCTTCATTCTCTGTCTCTTCTTTCTTGGTATTTCCAAATTCCGACGACGCCTAGGAATTGTACAGCATCATCAACAGATTCATCAGCGATATGTACGGAAATTGGCGCAACAAATTTAACATTTTTGAAGTGTCCGCGTCCAATGAATTCATCTCTTTACGTGGACGCTGCTCCATGTTTTCCTCTTGAATCTGCTTCTACTTCATCTTCGTCGATGTCGTCATCCCAACGAAAATCGTATGGCTATGTCAAGATTGGACATTTAGAGGTAGGGCAGATGAAGGACGGTTGCAGCATAGAGCGAACGGCTTATGCCCACTTGTTCGACGGGTACAACTCTTCTTATAAATCCATACACAATTCTCTGGTTTATGGATTTGAGCTTCAATATGCCCCTGATGGTCCCTCATACTGCGGAGGCCAACAGAGGTTGGGTGACAAGTGTTATCCGAACAGCGGTCCAGGTGAGTAGGGAATAAATCTCAATTTTCTTTTTTACTTCATTATCATCTTTCGTAAGAAATTCATTTCTATAAAATAAATAAAGGGATGTGCTATTTATACACTCTTATTTTATTTCTCACATACTCCTTAATATTTTCTGTCTGTTAATCTTCTTTAATTTATCAGATCCAACGACCGAAAATTAAAAAGATATGTGAAAAGTAAAATGGGGTGTGAATATCACACCCCTAAATAAAATTAAAATTAAAATTGCAGGGTCATGGTCATCCTTTGTCTCTTTTTTGGTCATCTTCAGTTAATAGAGCTAAATAGATAGCTCAGTAAAAAATTATTTTTAAATAAAAATATCAGGCCAAATTCATATATAATTTATAATTGAAGAGGTTAAATATAGTTGCTTAATAATTTATTAGTTTTAAGCTTATACTTTAAATTTATTGGTTAATTTAAGTAAACTACTTTTGAATGTTTTAAAAACTAATCATTGAATTTGAATCAATTATTGCAACTATGGGCACCAAAAATGCTAAGAAGGTGCCTACATTTGGTCAGCCTGTCATTTTTTAGCTTGTGGACCATTGGAGATGGCGAAATATGTTAGACAAAGAAATAACAAATTTGAGCAAGTGACCATTTACCATAGTAGTGGAAATGTATTGTGTTCTTGCATGATGCTATTATGGGTTTAAATTTTATCAGTGGTTAAGTTAACATTTAACTTACCAACGCAAAAAAAAAAAAAATATCAAGTTTGAAATTTTAATTTAAAATCAACGGGTGTGGGCCCAAGTATTTTACACTTTCCCTCTTTGCCACTGCAGGTTATTTTCGATTTCTATTGGTGGCTACATGGACGGTGATTATAGGTAAGAGATCTATATATGGGAGCTTATATGACATTTAATTTATCCTCTATTTCGAGAGTTTTTATATTCCTTTTGAATTGGTTTGACACTTGGCTTACACCCCTTCATCAAGAGGTGCTACTTCCTAGAGAACGTGTCTTTTCAATTTGAATTGATATCCAAATATTCAAAACATGTTGTGTAGTCTAAAAGCATCTCTAAAGAGAGGTGAAATCCAAAATATCAAAGTATATTAAAAAAATGTTTTAATGTTTGATGAACTTTTATATAAAATTGTTGTGGTTATGTTAAATGATTAAAAATAGTATAATATTAAGGTCAAATGTTTTTTTGTGGTTTTATGGTGACAAGGCACTTTCAATGTGACCATTGTGATGAAAAAGCTATTAACTAAACTCTTGTGGTGAACTCAGTAATTGAGATTCAAATCCAAATTTCTGTTAGTCTTCCGTTAAATAAAATCATGTGATATGTGGATCGGTCAAAATTAAGTTTATTTATTTTGGAAAATAAAAAGATAAAAATATGATTGAATTAAAATAAAATTACAAATAAAAAAAACCAAGTAGTTAAACCCTAAATTATACTAATTCCAATAAACCCTAAATTATACTAGATGTCCATTAAATAAGATGTAATTTGGATTGAAATGACGAATTTGATCCTTCATATGATAGTTACGTGAGTTTATTTAGCAGAATACTAATAGAAATTTGGATTGGGATTTGGACTTCAATTGCTAACAAGGCCCACCACAAGGATTTAATTAAAAACTTTTTCATCACGAGGGTCATATCGAAAATGGTGTGTCATCACATGATCATGAAAAAAATTTGGTCTAATATTAAATTATTTATTTTATTTTTATTTGTTATTTGTTATTTTTTATTTATAATCTCTCCTACTTTCATTCTATGTCCTCTCCCTCATTTTCTCTGCCCCCATTCCTTCCTCATCTCAACTTCACTGGATCATCGAGAGCAACACCGTCGTCAGTGGTCGCATGGCTACCGTCAACATCTCCACCCATACCTTCCGAGGCCGGCGCCTCCATTCTCCACCCCAGGAACTTGCATGCTTTGAACTACACCAAGCTCCTCAACCTCGCCATCAAAAGCCCCTCCTCCTCTTCTGCGCTTCAAATCAAAGCTTCCTTTTGCTGATAAGATTGTTTTGCTTTCCAATTCACTGCTCATGCTCTTCAGATACGGCTTCTCCCTTGTCAGGATGGACAAACTTATTGAGGTATAAAAGTAAATAAATAAAACATTTGTTTATTGGGTTTTAACTTAGGGTTTTGTTGTTGAATTTGGTAAATTTCTTTGTGTGGTGCATATAAGATTGTTTGGCATCTTATTAATTTATTGGGTGTTAATTTGGTGAAGTCCTTGCCTATGAGAATCATCAATCCTGCTACTGAAGAAATCATGGTCCTTTTCTCACCCTAAGCATTTCTGTCAATTAAATTAATTTCTGGGTTGTTTTCTAAATTTATTTACTGTTTAATCATCGCATTTGATCGTGTGTAGGATCTAGAACGAGGAGAGGGATAGTCGTTGGTGCAGTGGTGGTGGTCGGTGTTGAGCGGGAGTGGGAGGGACGGCGGCAGTCCTAGGGACAAGGACTCATTTTGAACAACTAACGAGGGTGTAGGAAAGTTTCATTAAACATGCACTGTTGCTCTGCATGTTTTGGAAAAGGGCTAGATTTTCAAAGCTATGTTTTGCTGCTTGAGCTTTTAGTCTTTTTTTTTCACCCTCAATTTAAAAAAGCTAGTTTTAGAGTGTTTACCAAACACTAAAAAGACCCCAACTTATCTTCATACCTGTATTGCCATGGTTTTGGGGAGAGAAACGAGGGTGGGGAAGCTATCTTGGATTTTGCAATGGCATATGATCTCTTCTTAGCCAACACCTTCTTTAAGAAGAGAGAAGAACATGCAATCACCTACAAGAGTGGGTCGTCAAAAACACAAATAGATTTTCTTCTAATGAGGAAAGGGGATCGTATAACTTGTAAGGATTGCAAAGTTATATCAGGAGAGAGCGTGGCTAATCAACATCGCTTGTTGGTGATGGATGTACATATCAAAAGAGTGAGAAAAAAGAACAAGACTTGGAAGTGCCCAAGAACTAGATGGTGGAATCTAAAAGAAGAAAAACAAGCCATTTTCAAAGAGAAAGTAATCACCCAGTGGGTGTGGGATAGAGAGGGGGAAGCTAGCCAAATATGGGATTCCATGGCTAGTTGTATCCGAAAAGTAGCAAAAGAGGTATTAGGAGAGTCTAAGGGCTTTGCCCCACACCAAAAGGAATCTTGGTGGTGGAATGAAGAGGTACAAACAAAGGTGAAGGCTAAGAAGGAATGTTGTAAAGCCTTATACAAGGATATGACCGATGAAAATGGTGAAAGGTATAGAAAAGCGAAGCAAGAGGTGAAGAAAGTTGTGAGAGAAGCTAAGTTAGCGGCTTATGACGATATGTATAAGCGACTAGATACCAAAGAATGAGAGTTGGATATCTATAAACTAGCTAGAGCAAGGGAAAAGAAGACAAGGGACCTAAACCAAGTGAGGTGCATCAAGGATGAGGATGGAAAGGTTCTTGCTACAGAGAACGCGGTTAAAGACAGATGGAGAGGTTATTTTCATAATCTTTTCAATGAAGGACATGAAAGGAGTGCTTCTTTAGGGGAGTTGAGTAACTCAGAAGAGTGTAGAAACTACTCTTTTTATTGTCGAATCCGGAAGGAAAAAGTGGTTGTAGCTTTGAAAAAGATGAAGCATAGAAAAGCAGTAGGCCCAGACGATATACCAATCGAAGTGTGGAAAGTTTTGGGAGAGACAGGTATAACATGGCTCACTGACATTTTCAATAGGATTTTGAAAACGAAGAAGATGCCAAATGAGTGGCGAACGAGCACTTTGGTGCCTATCTACAAGAATAAGGGCGACATACAAAATTGCATAAACTATAGGGGTATTAAGCTAATGAGTCATACAATGAAGCTCTGGGAGAGAGTCATTGAGCATAGATTGAGGCAAGAGACACGGGTTTCAGACAACCAATTCGGGTTCATGCCAGGGTGCTCAACCATGGAGGCAATCTATCTCTTACGAAGATTGATGGAAAGATATAGAGATGGGAAAAAGGATTTACACATGGTCTTTATAGATTTGGAAAAAACGTATGATAGGGTCCCAAGAGACATTCTTTGGAGGATTTTAGAGAAAAAAGGAATACGAGTAGCATATATTTAAGCTATAAAGGATATGTATGAAGGAGCAAAGATTGCCGTAAGAACTCATGAAGGACAAACCAAAAGCTTTCCCATAACTGTAGGATTACAACAAGGCTCATCCTTAAGTCCTTACCTTTTTGCGTTGGTAATGGATGAGTTAACAGGACATATTCAAGATGATATTCCTTGGTGTATGCTTTTCGCAGACGATATAGTGTTGATAGATGAAACTCAGGAAGGGGTAAATGCAAAGCTTAACCTTTGGAGATAAGTGTTGGAATCTAAAGGTCTTCGCCTAAGCCGATCAAAGACAGAATATATGGAGTGCAAGTTCAGTGCAAATGGAGGCCAAAACGAGTTAGGGGTGAGGATCGGAGATCAAGAAATACCAAAGAGCGACCGTTTTCGTTACCTAGGATCTATCTTGCAAAAGAACGGAGAATTAAATGGAGATCTCAACCATAAAATACAAGCTGGATGGATGAAGTGGAAGAGTGCATCCGGTGTGTTGTGTGACCGCCGTATGCCACTGAAGCTCAAGGGAAAATTTTATAGGACGGCAATAAGGTCGGCGATGATGTATGGCACAGAATGTTGGGCGGTGAAGCATCAACACGTACACAGAATGGGTGTAGCGGAGATGAGGATGCTTCGTTGGATGTGTGGGCACACGAGAAAGGATAAGATTAGGAATGAGGATATCCGGGGTAAAGTAGGAGTAGCCGAAATTGAAGGAAAGATGAGAGAAAATCGGTTACGGTGGTTTGGACATGTGCAAAGAAGGCCGACTGGCGCTCCGGTTAGAAGATGCGACTATGGGACAAAGGTTCAGGGCCGAAGGGGTAGAGGAAGACCTAGGAAAACTTTGGAAGAGACTCTAAGAAAAGACTTAGAGTACTTGGATCTAACGGAGGACATGACACAAGACCGAGCACAATGGCGTTCTAAGATCCATCTAGCCGATCCCACTCAGTGACTTGGATTTTCCAAGTCTCCAACCGAGAAGTTTTCCCCACTCGGGAAATTAAGGGAACACTACCTCAACCTACATGCTCCACTCACAAAGCTTCAACATACAAGCTTCAACAAAAGAAAATTCAAAGAACTTAGCGAAGAAGACTTTGGTGTATTTAACACAATACGTTCAAATGAAGGAAAACTTATTTATTGATATCCCCGATAAGTTACAAATATGTACATATACAAAAAAAAAAAACAAACAAACAAGAGGGAGCATTCACAAAGGTTGCTTAGGAGAAGTCTCAGCAGTCGGTAGAGCTCCAGAAAGAGAAGGCACCGGAGGGGGATCATTCGGAGCCTCAGTACTGGACAGAACCCTAGAAGGAGGAGGCATTAGAGGTTGATAATTTGGAGCTTCATTACGCGGTACAGCCCTAGAAGACGAAGGCAATAAATGCCTTTGGAACAAACCCACAAATCTATGATGATCAAGTAAAACCTGACCATCAGATTCCTTCATCTGGTCAAGCTTCCTCTTCATGTTTGTAGCATAGTCATGTGCGAGCCGGTGCAACTGTTTATTCTCGTGCTTGAGCCCTCTAATCTCCTGTTTGAGACTCATCACTTCAGCCGCCAATGATTCAACTTGGCGGGTTCGAGCAAATAGGCGTTGGGCCATATTAGACACAGAACCTGCACACTGAACATTGAGAGCCAGAGAATCCTTAACAGCCAATTCATCAGACCGTTTGGAAAGTAGTCTGTTATCTTTGGGAGTGAGAATGTTCCTGGCCACCACTGCAGCGGTCATATCATTCTTCATCACGGAATCCCCAACGGTAAGAGGACCAGTAGGGAAGACGAAGGATGGGCGCCATATGTTGTCTGGAGAAGGCGGGGTTGCCTCTTCAATAAGGTTCAAGTCAAAACGACGGTCGGAGGGGCCAGATATTTTCAAAGGTGTTGAAGAGAGAAGAGGTCGGACAAATCAAGATCTTAGAAGTGCAAGAATGGAGCTTCTACTGGTGGAGATTCAAGTGTGCTTTGGAACTTAATGTCAGCCCCTATAAAAATCTGCACTCAACGAAGCTTCAGAAATCGAAGAGGCGCCTGCTCAGAAATCGAAGAGGCGTTTGCTTTCTTAAAAGCTGGGCTGCTCAGAGACCACGAGGGTCGATCTCAGAAATCGAAGAGGCGTTTGCTTTCTCAAAAGCTGGGCTGCTCAAAGACCACGAAGACCGATCTCAGAAATCGAAGAGGCTTGCTTTCTCAAAAACTGGGCTGCTCAGAGACCACGAGGGCCGATCTCCGAAATCAAAGAGGCACCTACTTTTCCAGCCTTGTCAGCACCTGTCACACGCACACTCAGCTTTGCGGAAATTATGGGTATTCTGTCGAAGATTTCTGGTGAAGTAGAAAGCACATGAATTGTACTATTCAATCACCCACTTCCCACACGCAACAGTAGCTCATGGGTACCACAGATAACTTTGCCAAAGTTTTCTGACAAAGTTGAGACACGTGAAGCTTGCAGCTCACACTACATCGCTCTGACCAAGAAGGGTAAAAGAATAGCAAAGAAACAGCACTAACAAAGTTTAGACACATAAATTTTGAAGGTCTAGCTACCATATTATTACCCACAAGGGTAAAGGAACAGTACCACTGCTGGATAATTGGAAAGTCCCTGTGTGTCAACCTCTGTGCTTCGTGGCAAGGTAGACTAGCAAACATGCCCAACCTTTACTCACATTCGAGAAAACACTCCCAACAAGATTGCTTGCTCCAAAATCGAAGAGGCACCGCTCTCCGAATTTCGAGAGCCAAACTCCCAACATGATTACTTTCTCAAAAATCGAAGAGAGGGTAAAGGAACAGTACCACTGCTGGATAATTGGAAAGTCCCTGTGTGTCAACCTCTATGCTTCGTGGCAAGGTAGACTAGCAAACATGCCCAACCTTTACTCACATTCGAGAAAACACTCCCAACAAGATTGCTTGCTCCAAAATCGAAGAGGCACCGCCCTCCGAATCTCGAGAGCCAGACTCCCAACATGATTACTTTCTCAAAAATCGAAGAGACACCGCTATCTGAATCTCAAGAGCCAGACCCCCAGCAGGATTGCTTTCTCAAAAATCGAAGAAGCATCGTTCTCCGAATCTCGAAAGCCAGATCCCCGACAGGATTACTTGTTCGAAAACCAAAGAGGCACCACTTTCCCAACTTCAAGAGCCGGATCTCCTTGGATAAAGCTTGTCTGTAATCTTCACACGCAACATCAGCTTTCCAGATACCACATACCACTTTTTTCAAAGTGCTCTAACAGAGTTAAAACATGTGAAGCTGACAGCTCCCACTACCGTGCTATGACCAAACAGGGTAAAGGAATAGCATTACTATTTGTTATTAGGGAGACTCCTATATATGTCGACCTCCATCCCCAACGGACAGGCAGACCTGCAAAAATGCTCAACCCTTCCTCATATCTGCGAGGGCACTCCTAACGAAGTCTTTCGAAATATTCAGCTTTCTTTCCCCCTGATAATACCTCTGCAAATAAGCTATACTAGAGCAAGAATATCTCATATCATCAGGGTTAAAAGCAAGAGTATCCCATATCATGCTTTTTCCCTGTCTTTTCCTTTGGCCTTGTTCTTACCTGCAAGACAATGAGAAAGAGAGCAATCAGTCAGCACTTGGAATCAAGCTTCTAGCCAAGAACTGACTGCCTGGAACCCCTTACCTGATTACTTACTTGGCATTGCTCTCGAGTACTCATCTTCAACATCTTATGCTTCCAGGGAAGATACCGCATTTGCTTGAGGAACAGATAGGGCAAGTGAGAAGGATACAAGGAAGCATGTGGAGACAAGCGTAACAGCACATGTGCCGATACATCCACTACTCTGTCAAAAGCAAAAGTATCCCATATCAGCAGGGTCGAACGTACTCTAGATTTGATGGACTTATTTTGACCCTCAAATTCTTCAGTCGGCCTTATACTCTGGAGGAAACCAGAAAATCCTCCAGCCCAGTTCAAGAATAAGCCTGTGGAAAATTACTTCTTCAAAAGCAAAAGTATCCCATATCATCTCTTCTCATTTTTCTTCTCTTTATCCTTCATGTTGCCTGCAAGATAGGGAGAATGTGAACAATCAGCCGGAGCTCTGATTGCTTACCTTGTCTGTCACCTCTTTCAGTAGATCCCTTAACTCGGCGACTTGGGGGACTCCTACTACATGGTTTGTATCGCGCTTGACCAAACCTGAAACTACAAGTAAGCTTCAAGTGAAATTGATACATTACCTTGTGCATCTCCACCAGTTAAAGATACCACCCCTGGATAGAGGAAGAGTACTTCCAGAGAAGATGCCACATCTACCTATGAGACAGATAAGGCAAGTCAAGACGATACCACACTCCGGTACTTAGAAGTTTTGTGATTACGAGATCATTCTCCCACAATATTTCCTAATGTCATTTGTACTAAATCATTCACTAAAGGAGAGCTTGAACCTATGTACTTGTGTAAACCCTTCACAATTAATGAGAACTCCTCTATTTTGTAGACGTAGCCAATCTGGGTGAACAACGTACATCTTGTGTTTGCTTTCCTATCTCTATCCATTTATATACTTATCCACACTAATGACCGGAGCAATCTAGCGAAGATCACAAAAAGCGACCGTTTTCGCTACCTAGGATCTATCTTGCAAGAGAACGGAGAATTAGATGGAGATCTCAACCATAGAATACAAGCTGGATGGATGAAGTGTAAGAGTGCATCCGGCGTGTTGTGTGACCGTCGTAGGCTACTGAAGCTCAAGGGAAAATTTTATAGGACGGCAATAAGGCCAGCGATGTTGTATGGCACAGAATGTTGGGCGGTGAAGCATCAACATGTACACAAAATGGGTGTAGCGGAGATGAGGATGCTTCGTGGGATGTGTGGGCACACGAGAAAGGATAAGATTGAGAATGAGGATATCCGAGGTAAAGTAGGAGTAGCCGAAATTGAAGGAAAGATGAGAGAAAATCGGTTCCGGTGGTTTGAACATGTGCAAAGAAGGCCTACTGACGCTCTGGTTCGAAGATGTGACTACGGGACAGAGGTTCAGGGCTGAAGGGGTAGAGGAAGACCTAGGAAAACTTTGGACGAGACCCTAAGAAAAGACTTAGAGTACTTGGATCTAACGGAGGACATGACACAAAACCGAGCGCAATGGCGTTCTTGGATTCATAGGCCGACCCCACTTAGTGAGAAAAGGCTTTGTTGTTGTTGTTGTTGTTGTTCAGCTGTACCAAACTGGTACTAAGAGCCACAGACTTTCTTTAATTACACTATATTTTTGTTACACCTTACAAGAGTGGTATTTAATCAATCACATAAACATGTACCTAACAAATAATATAGGGCATCCTCTATGGATATGAAAAACTGCAACAAATTTCCATGTTAATCCAGGTGTGCGTAGGAGCGATATGTTTGTAACTACCTCCAGGGTATATGTATGATGGCTCATCAGAAATTTTTGAATGATGGCTTATCAGAAATTGGAAACCAAACTAGCTCCCATAATTGATTAGGGGCTATATCTATGATGGCTTACCAGAAATTTTTATCTATAATAATGCTTTGCACTTCGAAAACTAGCTAGTTATTTCTCATTGATTTTGTTAATATATCTTCTTGTATTTCTTGGGTATTTAATGTTCTTCACAATATTCACTTTACAAAGTTCAAGCTCTAGTCAAGTTTGATTTACTCTTCGTTCTGTTCTAAATGCAGATCTTCTACGGCCCTGGTTCGTACTCGAATGTTTCGGTAAGAGCTTTGCTGATATATATGATATCCAATATTGAGCATATACATTTTTTTTTTTTGGTAAATATTGAGCATATAATTTGATTCAAGGCAACAAGTCAATTTCTTTTCTCATGATGTTTTTTGTGATTTACTCCAATGTTCAGTACTATTTGTCGGGGCAAAATTTCTACTTGGGGCACCATTCGTGACTGCGTTTTTGATCTATACATGGAAAAGAAGACATTTGTCAATGTACAACTCCATAGAAGAATTTTTGCATGGTGAAAAGACTTTAGTGCCAATAAGGTACTCGTACTCGAACATCAAGAAGATGTCTAACAAATTTAAAGAAAAACTTGGTGAAGGAGGGTATGGATCAGTTTTTAAGGCAAGGTTACGGAGTGGACGTTTTGGGGCAATTAAGATGTTGGATAAGCCCAAAGGCAATGGACAAGATTTCATCAGCGAGGTAAATACGATTGGGAGGATTCACCATGTTAATGTGGTTCAGCTTGTTGGTTATTGTGTTGAAGGAACAAAGCATGCTTTGGTATATGACTTCATGCTCAACGGATCTCTTGATAAATACATTTATTGCAAAGAAGGAAGTATCCCATTAAGTTGCAAGACAACGTACGAGATTGCACTTGGAGTGGCCCGAGGGATCAAATATCTACATGAAGGTTGTGACATGCAAATTTTACATTTTGACATCAAGCCTCACAATATTCTTCTTGACGAGAATTTCGTACCAAAGATTTCTGACTTTGGGCTGGCAAAATTATACCCGATAGATAATAGTATTGTGTCTCTAACAGCAGCAAGGGGTACAATGGGATACATGGCTCCTGAGCTATTCTACAAGAATATTGGCGGTGTTTCGTTTAAAGCGGATGTTTATAGTTTTGGAATGTTGTTGATGGAAATGGCAAGCCGAAGGAAGAATTTGCATGCATTGGCAGAGCATTCAAGCCAACTTTACTTCCCGTCATGGGTTTACAATCAATATAATGAAGGAAAAGACTTCGAGGTGGGAGAAGTTGTAGAGGAGGAAAAACCATTAATAAGAAAAATGATTATAACCGCCTTGTGGTGCATACAATTGAAGCCAAGCGATCGACCGTCAATGAAGGAAGTCCTACAGATGCTCGAGGGAGATGTTGAATTGCTTCGAATGCCTCCGGAGCCTCTTCTATATCCACAAGAGATGCCCGTCGGTGCTCCTAATGATAATCCGAATCCATCATATTCCAAGGTGGAGTTAACATCTTCTTTGACGGGTAGGTGAAGACACGCAACTAGCATGGACTCTGTCAGTTTGAATCTCAATGCAATGTTTCTGGTTTTGTAGTCGTACTGTGTGCATGTACATTGAATGTTAAAACTCCCTTTCGGTGATGTTAAATATGTTGTTCATTACAACATATTTTCATGATTCCAGGGATAAATAACATATTTCATGAAGGACATGTTGTATGATTCATGAAGACGATATTTTCTAATTTTTGTTCCAAGAAATTATTAGTTGTGATGATTGTTCGCTCGTGCTGGTAATTCTGGTTCTCATGGGCTCACGCTGGCTGCTCTTAGATAGCTCCGGTTGTTATTTGTCCGTGTAGGGAGGGACCTCCCTAGTCAATATCGAAAACTTTTTTTTTTCTTCTTGTGAGTACAACGATATATTTACACTAAGGGAGGGCGGTTCGTCTATGCCACATAATGGACAACCTAATTTGGTATCAAATTTTCCATCTACAAGATTCGGACCTAAGACCTCTCACTTACAAATGAAGAGGAATATCACCACCTGTAGTACTGAGTGGCAATATTCGAAACCTTTTAGTTTGCCAAGTCATTTCTTAGTTAGAAGTTTTTTAAGAGAGTTGAGGTTCCACCGTAAAATAAATTGGTAATATGAGAGTAGTCTAATTACTTATAAGCATATGTAAGGTCCCTTCTTTCTCCGACGTGGAATTCATTTTCTAAAAAATTTGTCTGAGAATCCCTCCTTTTCTATTTGAAATGCTGCCTGCTCTGTACTGTGCAACCAGTTTATAGCTTTGGTGGAGGACTCAGCCTCATTATAATTTCCTAAGATTCTTGAACGTAATGTCTATCACTTGCTGGAGCATCATTGTGATTGTAAGCCAAATGGAAGATTTGTTGATCACATCCTTGGTGAAGATATTCAATTCCTTTGGCAAATGGCTACATCTTGCAGCTTATCCCACATGCAGTGATCTAACGAACAACAGCTCGTCTAAATCCATAAACGCAGAGCCAACCAAGGGAATAGCATGGTTGATATGACCCATTGTTCCCCCTTTATTTATGAACTCTTCCCGATCTTCCCTTCCAATTGTATAATATCATATGGTTCACCGTCTCGTATTTCGGGCACACTGAAATATCTCTTATTTCTTAGAACTATTGAGAATCAACAGAAGATAGCTTTCCTTTAAAAACAGTTCCACATATAGGCTCCTAGGCCTAACTTGTCTATGAACTGAATTGTAATCCCCTTACTATCGGGATACGAATACCTGCTCAGTTTGAGAGCCTTGTAATCCTCCAAAAATCTTTCAATTTTTAATCAATTCACTCTCTTTTTCTTTTATATCGGAGCAATATACTTGATATGCTGCAACAAGTAGTAATACAACTAATGATTCCAGGGATGCACCTGCAAATTAAACCTGGAGTAAATATTTCCAGGGACACCCGAATCAGAAATTTATTTTCCTGGTTTTTGAGTTTTTAGGATAAATCACTTTTATTTTCACGTACAAATCTTTCCGTTGCACAAAAACATTCGCTAGAGACCAAGGATCTAGAGTTGGGCCCTTATCCCCACACTTGAATTCTTTGCAGGCATTTTGGGTTTCTCCATGCCCTTTGGAGATGAAGAGTAAGATTAAGTAAAAGGAACAAATGAGAGTTTTCTGCACTTTTGAGGTCATACTAATGCTCATGGATTTGTTTTTGAGATGAACAAACTATCAGTATCTGGATGGATATGCATATGCCCAATCCAATATCAATATGTCGGAGAAAATTAGGCAAGTTGGTCAATAAAACTGATGTGTAAATTTTAAACACATGATATTATTTTATAGGTCAGGGCATCGTCACCTTGTCACTGCACCCATTCAATAAAAGTTGCTTGCTGCTCCAATATGTCTACCTACAAGTGATCATACAAGTGGCATCATTAGCTGGAGAGACTCAATGAAACCGGTGTTTAGTCCATATGGCATCATTGTCAAATAATATCTCGCCATGTGTTCAGAAAGTACTCTAACCATCCGGTGAGTGACTGACATGTGGTGAATGGTGTGAGAAAATCTCTCCATTAGCTGAGAGGTTTATGGAAAAGAGAAAATTGCATAAATAGTACTTGGACATTTTCACCTTCGTGCATCCAGCGTCCAAACAAATAAAATTACTTTGACTACCCATACATTTCGACAATAATAGAAATTGTTACCCGCTCATTGTTGCGGGATAAAGAATTGTAAGAAATATATAAAAGATTGCTCACTGTTATAGAAGATTAATAATATTTACATTGAAAACATTAGAAAGATGTTCATGTACCAAAGATTAAATCGATAAAGCCAACGTACAAATAATCGTAGCTCAATGGAATACAACTTTTCAGCAAAGAATTGACTAAACCAAAAACCAAACATATGAAAATCAAACTTTGAGACCCAATTCTCTTCCCAAGCTTCAAAATCGAATTCAATCAACTTAATTACACTGACGAATCAATAATATCAAAATCAGCTAGGATCAACTCAAACAACCCAACACCCCCCCCCCCCACATCAACACACACATCTAATACAGAACCTATTTGACCTCATAAAAATCAAATATGTACAGGAATAGAACATTTTCCAAAGTATAAAATCCAAACGAAATTTCTGACCTCTCCTCCTTGAGCATTTTCAAACACTTCCTTGCAAATTGAATTGGCAACACACTGTTGATGTTGTTGATGTTGATGTGTAGCTGTTCATCCAAGGAACACATAAAATAAAAACAAATCGAAAGCCAGTTATTTAGTGAGAGTCAAAATCTCATTTTTGCCTCAAGAGAGGCAAAATCGAAATATACAACTAACCAAAAATAAATTTTTAAAGAAATATCTCCCAGAATATGTGGAGTTACCTGATTAAGTGGGTTCTTTGGCGTTCCATACTCAACATCTAGAAAATGTTTATACTAATCAAATTAACACCTCTCTAATCCATCTTCCTATTGTATATTGATAATGTTTATACTAAACAATGTTTCCACCAAAATTTAATAACAAAAAGATCACAATAGAAGTTAACATGAGAGAAAGAGTTGACCTCGACCTCTTATATGTTGATCCTACCAATCCCCTGCATACTTGATCTCTTTTAAGTCCACTTGTTAAAAGAAGAAAAAAAACACAAAATTTGTAACACAATTTGAACAAAAAAAGAGTTCTCAATTAGAGAAAACTTCAGTTTCATGTAAAGAAATTGTGTTCTAATTTCAGGACTTAACTATATGCAATATTGGGATTTGCGTTTAGCTCAGATAAGTAAGATAAACTGATAAAGCAAAGGATCAAAAAATAATCTATATCGATTTGATTATCCATTCAAAAGGACATTTGAACAAAAAAACATATTTATGCATTCAAACAGCCATTAAACTAAAAAAATTAGTTAACGAATATTTACATTTCAATAGTGTAAGTAGATATTTTTCCTACCAATGCATCAACCAATATGCAGTGCAAATGAGAAAGCTGAATATCAGATTTGAAAACTTTTTGTCTCCACATTTTGCTAACACAAAATCTAAATTTTTTGCTAGCTTCAAATGGACCCAGACTTTGGATTGGAAATATACTCATTTCGATATGAAATTGAAAATTTATATTTTGTTAGTACAACAACGTAGAAATGCATTCATGTAGCATGTCTCCAAAATAACAATACTACCCATTCGAAAAGGCAAAAACAAAAAACTAAAGTGAAATATTAAAACTTGAAAAAGAGATTTTGATTTGGTAAAAGAGTTTAGTTGCTTCCAAAAGTGAAAGCGATCAATTTGTTTTCTATGAAGCGGTAAAAAAAGTAGCATAACAAATAAGGACACGATGGATGATTTGTTTTCTATGGATATAGCTGATGTTGATCATAGTTTTGCTCAACACAAACAGAAAATATGGTAGCTTTCAACTACATTGCTACACAAACAGAAAATTTGTTTTCTATGGGTGCCCCACCGAAACTTGTATAGAAACGTATAACTCATGTTTCATGACCAATCAAAGACCCTGCGCACATAAATATGTGATCACGAATGAATGTTTGATACAAGAATAAAATTCTTCTCTTAGTTCCGTGAAAATAAAGTAACATAACTTTTTCCATACTAACCAAGTCCCTTTAATGTCGACAGATTCAATATTCACCCTATCAATCAACCTCCGAATAGCTGCTCCAAAAATAGGCAAACAATTTACCCTAAGCATGCAGAGAAACGAAAATCACCAACATTCATGATCATTATCCATAATCGCTAAAGTAAAACGAAAATCAAATTAACACCTCTCTAATCCATCTTCCTATTGTATTTTAATAAGGTTTATACTAAACAATGTTTCCACCAAAATTTAATAACAAAAAGATCACAGAGAAAGAGTTGACCTCTACCTCTTATATGTTGATCCTACCAATCCCCTGCATACTTGATCTCTTTTAAGTCCACCTGTTAAAAGAAAAAAAAACACAAAATCTGTAACACAATTTGAACAAAAAGAGAGTTCTCAATTAGAGAAAACTTCAGTTTCATGTAAAGAAATTCTGTTCTAATTTCAGGGCTTAACTATATGCAATATTGGGATTTGCGTTTAGCTCAAATAAGTAAGATAAACTGATAAAGCAAGGGATAAAAAAAATAATCTATATCGATTTGATTATCCATTCAAAAGGACATTTGAACAAAAAACATTTTTATGCATCCAAACAGCCATTAAACTAAAAAATTAGTTAACTAATATTTACATTTGAATAGTGTAAGTAGATATTTGTCTTACCAATGCATCAATCAATATGCCAATGCATCAATCAATATGCACTGCAAATGAGAAAACTGAATATCATATTTGAAAACTTTTTGTCTCCACATTTTGCTAGCACAAACTCTAATTTTTTTTGCTAGCTTCAAATGGACCTAGACTTTTGATTGGAAATATACTCATTTCAATATGAAATTGAAAATTTATATTTTGTTAGTACAACAATGTATAAATGCATTCATGTAGCATGTCTCCAAAATAACAATACTACCCATTCAAAAAGGCAAAAACTAAAAACTAAAGTGAAATATGAAAACTTGAAAAAGAGATTTTGATTTGGTAAAAGAGTTTAGTTGCTTCCAAAAGTGAAAGCGATCAATTTGTTTTCTATGAAGCGGTAAAAAAAAAGTAGCATAACAAATAAGGACACGATTAATGATTTGTTTTCTATGGATATGGCTGATGTTGATCATAGTTTTGCTCAACATAAACAGAAAATATGGTAGCTTTCAACTACATTGCTACACAAACAGAAAATTTGTTTTCTATGGGTGCCCCACCAGAACTTGTATAGAAACGTATCACTCATGTTTCATGACCAACTTTTGATTGTACAAAAACAACCAAATAATCCTAAACGTTGAAACAATAAAGGAAGAAGCAAAGTTTACAACACTGTCAGCAGTTGCTTCAATTAGTAAAAACAACATTATGCACATGTGTGGTTAAGGCTACACTCTTTCACATTATACCTAGCTATTAGGCTAGTTAATGTAATCATGAGTTTAGAAATTAATTGACCTCAACGTTGAAGCACATCTGCAAACATTCACAGCACATTGCAAATTGTTGCTCTGGGTCACCACCAATCAAAGACCCTGCGCACATAAATATGTGATCATGAACAAATCTTTGATACAAAAATAAAATTATTCTCTTAGTTCTGTGAAAATAAAGTAACAGAACTTTTGCCATACTAACCAAGTTCCTTTAATGTCGACAGATTCAATATTCACCCTATCAATCAACCTCGGAATAGCTGCACCCAGAATAGGCAAACAATTTACCCTAAGCATGCAGAGAAAGTACTCCAGACCTACCAATACAATTGTATGTATTAAATACAAACTGAACCTAATTAGATACTAAGACATCCATTTATAGTTTTGTATCATCTCTATCTTACATGGAAAGTCTCATCCTCTTCTGAAATGTCTCCGTCATAAAAGCAACTCAATCCCTTGGCAAAAGACCAAATAAGAAAACAAATAATTTTTTATCATCTTTGTTTATACCATATTTAGGGCCTCGTATTTAGATCTCGTACAAATACTCAGGGGACTTAAATGTAATTATGGGATAAAGGAAGGGGCAAATATGTAATAAGTGAGGAGTCCTTATTCTATAAAAGGACCCCTCACCCTCACAATTGGGAAGGCTCATTCTCACCCTCAGATGCCATTTCTGAAGCTTCCTCACACCCCTTAAGCTCTAAGCTCTCTCTCTCCCTCTTCAACAGAGAAATACAATACAATCAGTGTGGACGTAGCCCAAACCTTGGGGTGAACCACGATAACTCTTGTGTCATTTACATTACTTGCAGATTCACGGTCGGATTTACGTTGTTCCAAGACATCCAGTTTTGTGCATCAACATTTGACGCCGTCTGTGGGAAACGATACTAAAAGTTGTGTCGGTTCTCTTTCATTTTTTCACCTCCACCGTGAATCTGCAATAACCCAACAACCCAAAGCTTCCAGAAAACCCATGGAGCCACCTCCTCTCTCGATCAGTCGCACACAGAAATCGATTTGCAAACCCAAAGAAAACATTTCCTCGTTTGGTTGCGGCTGTCCTTTCTCCTTCTCCCGTCATGTTGCTTTCCCCTTCTCTCCCAGTAAGAGCCTCACGTCACATAACTTGAAACCAACTCTCGTAATTAGCACTTCTCTGAGATTCACGAAAGCAGAAAGCTCGAGAGAGTGAGAGAAAGAAAGCGTAGAGAGAGAGAGAAAGAACCGATGGCTTTGAGCCTAAATTCGATGACATTCCCGTCTCACAACCTCACTGCCAAGTCCCACAATCTCAGATCTCCAGCCCTGGGAAGCTTCCTCGGCGTCAAGGAGTCCTCCCGCGCCGAAGTTGTCAAGCAAATCTGGGCCCACATCAAACTCCACAACCTGCAGTTTATTCAGTTTCATCTGGAATTCAAAGATCGTCAGAGTCAAATATCCTCTGCTTATCATTGACAACTCTGGCGGTGTTGGGGTACAAGGCTCGCTCTCCTGGACTTTCCCGCCGGCAATTCTCAACCTCATCAACCTGCAAATTCTCAACCTTTCTCGTAGGCGATTCTCAACCTTTAATGGGTGGTGCCGTCGCTAGGATGCAGCCTAATCAGCAGCAGGTGCAGCTCATCGACGACCTGATGGTGATGATGATCCCTCCGTCGTTTCTGAACAAGACATACGATAAGGTGGACGAGCCGGATTCAAATCGGGTCATGTCGTGGAGCGGGGAGGGGGGAGCTTTGGGGTGCGAGACCCACATATTTTTGTGATGAGCCTCATGCCCGAGTACTTCAGGCACAATCATTTCTCAAGCTTTGTGAGGCAGCTTAACACTTACGCACCATTTGAAGAATGCGAAGAGCACTCACAGACGGAGAATAACATATATGTGCGCTGACAGTGGAAATCTAATGGCGATTGCCCAACAAGTCACTCCGCAGCACCAGCAACAACAAACAGCAGCACCACCAACAACAGTTGCATCCAGGAAGTTTAATCCAGAAAAACAGAGAGAACTACAAGCTCTTGATACTGCCTTCCTAAAGCCCGTATTTTCCTTGGGCCCTCAAACTTGGGTCGCTCCCGTAAAATCAGAGCCGAAGCCAATTTACTGGTGGTGCACTGAGCGCGCCCTCGACTGGGACCCTGGTTTTGGACCAGATCTAATTGTCGACGACGATGGTGACGCCACTCACTGCCCTACCCCGGTAGACCAGATCTGATCGTCGACTCGGTCAGCTAGATCCAACGGTTCTGTTTCCTCTGCTGCTTTCTACGCCTTCATTATCCATCGATCCCTCCAAATCTCTAGCGATCAGAACCTCATCGAAGACACCACGTTCCTGTTTTCTGTTTTTGGGGAATTTGATCAGCTCAAAGTCATTGAGGACGCAGACGATGGAAATGGCGGTATCAATTTCGACGCCTACGAAGACATCCCGGTGGAAGCGAGCGACGAGGACATTCCACCACCGGTGGACACATTTGTCGAGATCGATTTGGCCGGTGCAAGTACGTGAAGCCCACGCCGATTCAGCGCCACGCTATTCCAATAGCCATGGTTGGCCGCGGCTTGATAGCCTGTGCTCAGACTGGGTCCGGTTAAACGGCTGCGTTTTGCTTCCCTAGTATCAGTGGGGTCTTAAAGAACGGTGTGGGGTTGTCGCCAGCTCGCGTCGTGGATGAAACTGAAAAGAAAACAGTGAGGTCTTAAAAGAACAGTAGAATGGGTATGAAATTGAAAAGAAACCCATTTTTCCCGAAAATACTGTGGATTCAAAGGAGCCAATTCCTAGGCAAGTTCCAGGAGATGGAGATCAAGACCAGATACCTCCACCAAATGGAAAGTGCGATCTTTTCTCCGCGGCAGTTCCTGTTCCACGTCCATGGCTCCACCGCTGGTGACATCTGACTGGAAAAGCAGTAAAGATCCCAGCATGCCGAAAGCAAAGGAAAAGATAAAGCAAAAGCAAAAGTGGAGATAAGCTTTCTATTATTATCACTCATTTTGTCTGCCAAAAGAAGGTACAGAGAATGAGCAGAGAATGAGCAGAGAATGAGCAGAGAATGAGCGGGGAGATTAAGCAAAGCAGAAAAGCAGTGGGAACAAAGCAGAAAAGAAAGCAAAAGATTTTCTTATTATTATTATTCCTTCTGTCTGTCAGGTGAAGATACAGAGAGAGGGCAGCAGAAAAACACTGTAAAAGCAAGGAATAAACACCCCACCCGAATGATGTAATTTATTTTTATTATCTTTCGGAGACATATGTATAAACCCCATCAGAGGGTAATATAAACCCCACCAGAGGGTTAAAAAAAAAAAAAAAAAACGGCAAAGCCCAAAGTAAATGGGCTGGAATGTTGTAGAGGGTGAAGGCCCATATGCCCAAAATAGCACCAACCAGGTGATCAAAAGTACGCTTAGTACTCCAAATTATACATGAACATTACTCATGTCATTCATACATACACATTCATGAGCATCACTCATGACAATCATACATAAACATTCATGACCATCATTCATGTCAACATTCATGAGCATCACTCCTGTTAACATTCATGAGCATCACTCATGACAACATCCATGAGCATCACTCATGTCAACATTCATGAGCATCACTCATGTCAATCAAACATTCATGAGCATCACTCATGTCAAATCAGCTTCAGAAGCTTCATTTACAAAGCTCTAGCTTCAAAAGCTTCATTTACAGAGCTCTAGATTCAAAAGCTTCATTTACAAAAGCTCTAGCTTTAAAAGCTTCATTTACAGAGCTCTAGCTTCAAAAGCTTCATTTACAAGAGCTCTAGCTTCAAAGACTTCATTTACAGAGCTCTAGCTTCAAAAGCTTCATTTACAAAAGCTCCAGCTTCAAAAGCTTCATTTACAGAGCTCTAGATTCAAAAGCTTCATTTACAAAAGCTCTAGCTTTAAAAGCTTCATTTACAGAGCTCTAGCTTCAAAAGCTTCATTTACAATAGCTCTAGCTTCAAAGACTTCATTTACAGAGCTCTAGCTTCAAAAGCTTCATTTACAAAAGCTCCAGTTTCGAAAGCTTCATTTACAGAGCTCTAGCTTCAAAGCTTCACTTGCAAAGCTTCACTTACAAAGCTTCAGTGCAGGGTATACAAATACCACATCCGAACAACCGCCACTTCGGCCCATACATGGATTCAATTTGAAGTCTCCAGCCAACAGACTCTATTGACCGAAGACTTGGGGGACTACATTATGTACCATATATTGGGCCTCAACTGGGCCTCATAAAAAATACTTGGGGGACTCTAGCCCATCACTTATGTATTGAGGAGTGAACCCTTATTTTATAAAAGGGACTCCCTCACCACCATTAGAGAGCATCGCCGCCTACTGAGCAACCGTCTCACTACGAGCATCAACTCTAACCCATCACTTATGTATTGAGGAGCGAACCCTTGTTTTATAAAAGGGACTCCCTCACCTTCAAACGCCACAAGCCGAGCCAACCAAGGCAACACAAGCTACAAGCAAAGCGGCCTCGCAACATGTGCTACTTCTAGTTGAGCATCATTTCAGATTGGGCACCGCCTCATATCAAGCATTAGTTCTAGACGACATCTAGTTACTTCGGCCTACACATGGACTGAATTTCAAGTCTCCAGCCAAAAGACTCTCTTGACTGAAGACTTGGGGGACTACTGTTTATACCATATTTAGGGCCTCGTATTTAGATCTCGTACAAATACTCAGGGGACTTAAATGTAATTATGGGATAAAGGAAGGGGCAAATATGTAATAAGTGAGGAGTCCTTATTCTATAAAAGGACCCCTCACCCTCACAATTGGGAAGACTCATTCTCACCCTCAGATGCCATTTCTGAAGCTTCCTCACACCCCTTAAGCTCTAAGCTCTCTCTCTCCCTCTTCAACAGAGAAATACAATACAATCAGTGTGGACGTAGCCCAAACCTTGGGGTGAACCACGATAACTCTTGTGTCATTTACATTACTTGCAGATTCACGGTCGGATTTACGTTGTTCCAAGACATCCAGTTTTGTGCATCAACAATCTTAAAAACCAAAAAAATGAAGACTCCTTACCAAGAAGATAAGTTCAATTTCATCACTGGAACTCCTAGCTTTCTTTGGAACATCCATTTTTATCCTTGAAAGTAACTCTTCAGAAAGGCAAAACCCTATTGAAAAATCTTCATCAGCAGCAGCGGGGACCGTTTCAAAAATCAAAGTTAAGTCAAATAAAAAATAACCCTTAACTTAAAAAGTGGAACAAAGAAATAAACAAATAAGAAACCTCATAGCCAGCAAGGAATTGTATACTCTGTAATACAGCGTGCTTCAAATTTGAAGTGCAGAAGATTAAAATCTCTAATCTTGAAAAAAAAATAAATAAATAAGTAACCAATTCCAATATAAATAAATAGAAAGATAAAAGAAAAAAGAAGACAACCTGAATTCAAAAGGTTCTATATGCTATGTTCAAATTGATTACCTCAGATAATCTATTTCACATTCTTACACACATGACAAACCAAAAAACTTTCGAAACATATAGATAATCTAAAAAAGCCCAAACAAATGTTTAATACATTTTCTCAAACAGGTGGTAAGCACTTAAAACAGGAAATAAAACCAAACACCACATCAGTCCAAAACCCAAATTTTATTTCATTTTCTTCGCATCAGATCCCCAATTCAAAATGGATCTGACCCCAGAAGAGCTCCAATTTCTCACCATCCCAGATCAATTTTAAAAAATAAATAGATTTAAATTCGGATATAGGAAACAATGAATGAAAGAAATCATATTCATGCATGGATGCACAAATCCACAAACACTACAGAGATCATTTAATATAAAAAATCAAGATGCTCAAAGACTCAACACAGACACTATTTATACCTCCGATATTCTGAGCTATGTGTCCCTTGACTTGGTTCATCTTTGAATCCATTTATGGTCCTGTAGACATCAAAATTTCGGTAAATAAATGTTGACCGATAAATCAAAGTTTCAACGCTCACGTATTACATAAATTTTACACATAGCGTGTGTCTAAACAAAAAATCAAAATAAGTTGGAAAAGTCATCAAACAGGACACGTGTCAACACCTGGCAGAAACGACTTATTTCATCTGGAATATTATATTCAAAATTAGGCCTTGGAAACTTCTATAAATAGAAGGCTAATTCATTCATTTGGAGGAACCAAAATCATTAGGCAAAATTCTTGAAGCTCTGAAGCTCTGAAACTCCGAAGCTCTCAAGCATCCAGGTTCCCGAAGAATCAAGAAAGCTCTTTTCGTTCTTCGTTCATCGTTAATCCTAAGATCAAGCCCCAACGGCCCTTTGGATCAACAATCATCCACCAATTCAAGATCAAGCCCCGACGGCCCTTGAAGAAAGTGTTCTTCATTCTTCGTTCATCGTTCTTCCAAGATCAAGCCCCAACGACCCTTTGGATCAACAATCATCCACCAATTCAAGATCAAGCCCCGACGGCCCTTGAAGAAAGTGTTCTTCATTCTTCGTTCATCGTTCTTCCAAGATCAAGCCCCAACGGCCCTTTGGATCAGCAATCATCCACCAATTCAAGATCAAGCCCCGACGGCCCTTGAAGAAAGTGTTCTTCGTTCTTCGTTCATCATTCTTCCAAGATCAAGCCCCGACGGCCCTTGGATTAACAACCACCAATTCAAGATCAAGCCCCGACGGTCCTTGAAGAAAGTGTTCTTCGTTCTTCGTTCATCGTTCTTCCAAGATCAAGCCCCGACGGCCCTTGGATCAACAAGCCACCGTTTCTTCAAGATCAAGCCCAAAAGCCCTTGAAGATCCGTTCATCACTGTATTCAAGATCAAGCCAAAAAACCCTTGAAGATCCGCTCATCACCATTATTCAAGATCAAGCCTCAAACAGCCCTTGAAGAAACACTCATCCTCAAGATCAAGCCCTAACGGCTCCTTGAAGATCCGCTCAAATCCACCTTCAAAGATCAAGCCTACGGCCCATTGAAGAAACTTCTAATAGTTCATCCAAGATCAAGCCTCGACGGCCCTTGGATCAACGAAACATCCACAAATCAATACCTTACGGAGATCGAATCAGAGGATCAAATTTCAGAGAGATTGTAACCCAAAATTTTCAAATACAAATATTTGTTTGTGCACGTTGTTCTTGTCTATTTCGTTTCAGGAAATTTCCGCGTTCACAAATTGGCACGCCCGGTGGGACAATCTCTACCTCTCATCTCTTTCTCCGTTCAAGAAATTCGAGCACACTTCCAAAATTAATGGCATCAAGGAAGGCTCAAACTGTTCCCGCAACTGGCACAAAGAACAAGAGCGTCATCGTCGCAAGTGGTGTCACTTTAGGCATCACGACTCGAAGCAAGGCAAGAGCTACTTCTGCCGCCTCTTTCACCTCTGCATCAACTCTGCCAAAGGAACAAGAGCACCCAAGGCACGAGCCTTTGATCACCTTAGCCTCACCAAGGGCACCAAGGGGCGAAAGTCCAAGGAAATACTCTGAATCCATGCTCTCCGATGCCGATTCGAGAGGCAGTTCAGCCATGCAAGTCATGACCATTGGAACAACTTCAATCGATGAGCAGCTGGCTCAAATGAATGAAGCAATCGCAAGGCTAACCCAAACTGTGGAAGAAAAAGACTTGCAAATTGCAGCACTAGTCAACCGACTGGAGCCACAGGACGACGAGAAACCCGACCCAGAAAATGAGCCTACGGTAGAGAGAATCGATGTGAAGCCGGAGCTAGACCAAGCAGTGGCACTCATGGGATCTCTTTCTACCCAGCAGCTGCAAGAGATGATCACCAACACCATCAAGGCACAGTACGAAGGGAGCTCAAATACCTCCGGGTTGTACTCAAAGCCTTATTCAAAGAAGATTGATGCCCTAAAGATGCCAAGGGGATATCAACCACCAAAGTTCATGCAGTTTGATGGAAAAGGAAACCCAAAGCAGCACGTTGCACATTTCGTCGAAACTTGTAACAACGCGGGGACGGAAGGAGATTACCTCGCCAAGCAGTTTGTGCGCTTGCTAAAAGGAAACGCCTTTGAGTGGTACACGGACCTAGAGCCTGAGTCCATCAACAGCTGGGAGCAATTGGAACGGGAATTCCTCAACCGTTTCTACAGCACCCGTTGCACTGTGAGCATGCTAGAGCTAACGAGCACAAAGCAGTGGAAGGACGAGCCAGTCATTGACTACATCAACAGATGGCGCACTCTAAGCCTCGACTGTAAAGACAGGCTCTCGGAAACCTCTTCAATCGAGATGTGCATCCAAGGCATGCAATGGGGTTTGCAATACATCCTTCAAGGCATTAAGCCACGGACCTTCGAGGAATTGGCCACCCGCGCCCATGACATGGAGTTAAGCATCGCCCATCATGGGAAGAAGGAACCGATCGTCGACTACAAGAACGACAAAGTTCTTGGGCCAAAGTTAGAGAAGACTGCGTGGAAATCCACCAAGGAAGCAATGACGATCAACACAGCTCCCGTCAAAATCCTTACACGAGGCAAGGAGATTCAAACCGAAGCTTTTCGTGATCAAGAGATGCGTAGACGCACTTTGAAGGAACTTGAGGAGAAGACTTATCCATTCCCCGACTCTGATGTGGTTGCCATGCTGGATGACCTGTTGGACAAGAAGGTGATCGGTTTGCCTGAATGCAGGCGGCCAGAAGAGATGAATCGCACAGACAATCCAAGGTACTGTAAATTCCACCGCTTCATCTGCCATCCAACAGAAAAATGCTTCGTACTGAAAGATCTCATCATGAAGCTGGCTCAGAAAGGAATCATCGAGCTAGATCTTGACGATGTGGTGAAGTCAAACTATACCACCTTCACTTCTGGCTCTTCCGACTCAAAGTTTTCACCTCAACCGCTGGGGGCATCCTCCAAGACAAGCAAAGTTGAAGGATGGACTCAAGTCACTCCTAAGAAATTGCACAAGAAGCATACGTCTCATCCACAAGTCCGCCAATCGAAAAGGGGGCAAAGCAGCTCTTGTCAACCTTCAAAGCAACGTGAACGTGTTGAAAATGATGAAATTTCAACACATAGATCGTCCATCCCCATCACGATGCGCGATTTCTTTCCTGAAGACTTCTTCAATCACTCGGTCAAGGCTCCTTGCTATGAAGATTGTGAGGAATGCCTCTCCAAAATTGCTTGACAAAATTCACAAATTCTCCTCGCCCGCACGAGTCTAAACTGCATGGCACAAAACTCCTGGTCTGCACGAGCATAAAAGGCAACACCAATGCTTCTTGTTCGCACGAGCCTAAACTGCACGAACCAATGCTCCTTATTCGTACGAGCCTAAACTGCACGAACCAAAGCTCCTTGTCCACACGAGCCTGAACTGTAGGACACGAGGCCTGCATGGCACAACGCTCCTGGTCTGCACGAGCATAAAAGGCAACATCAACGCTCCTGGTCTGCACGAGTTTAAAAGGCAACACAACATACTCCTTGCTTGCACGAGTTGAAACTGCAAACGGCACCAAATTCTCCTTACCCGCACGAGTCTAAACTGCATGGCACAAAGCTCCTGGTCTGCACGAGCATAAAAGGCAACATCGACGCTCCTTGCCTGTATGAGCTGAAACTGCAAACGGCACAAAAAATATATATATATATATATGTATGTATTTGAACAACGTTTTGACTTGATCTCTTTCTTTGGAAGGGTACGTAGGCAGCTCGAGCATTCGATTTCGAGTTCAGACACACATAAAAAAAAGGGGGGGGGATTTGATTAAAGTCTCATTGATGAAGGTCAATTTTATTACAAAATTACTTGCAATTTTTCTTTGTACAAAATTAAATTACAGTTTCTTTGAAAAAAAAAAAAATATATATATATATATATATATATATATATACATATGTTATCTAAAATATATATACATGTCTGAGCCCAGCTACAAAATCAGGCCTGTCTCCATCTCTCCTCAGACCCAAACCGTGAGCCCAACAAGCCCAAGCCCAGTTCTTCATAACCTCTCCAATCGAAATGCTCTCCGCTTCTTCAAATATGGTGCTTGCACTATCCCTGTCCGAGTCCTGATCCATCCCTATCCCGAAACGTTTCCTTCAGTCGCCTCAACGCCCAGGCGGCAGAGTTCTTCCCCAATCGCAGCGCCACTGCGCACGCATCCGCACCGGCAGCACCTCGTGCGGCTGTAGGTCAAGTCCACGTCTACCCTCCGCCGCCGCAGCCGCCTTAGGCCCGTTTCCATGTCCCGATCCAGGCCGTCCTTTCTCCTCTCATCTCTCATCTCTCTCTCACCTGACTTCGATTCCCTTCACCACCGGAAGCAGCTGACCAAGACGCTACTAACGGCGGAGGAGCGCCGTCACCGGGGGTTAGATGGATTTAGAGACGGAGAACATAATAGCTACAATTCTTATGAGAGAAGCCGCTGAATTGCGGCGTCAAGCTGACAAGGAAGGTGTGCATGCTTATCTTCAACAGCCTAAAACAAGGTTCCGACCAAATTCACGGTTCCTCAGTGCTACTGTTCGTGGTGCGCAGCAAGCAAATCGAGCTGTTGAAGTGAATGAAATGTGGCGACTCCGGCAGAAAGAGAAGGTGATTAGGGTGGGGATGATGGAGCAAATCAAAAGGGTGATCTTCGTCATGACTTCGCCATGGATCTGGTCTGCAGCAACGAGCTCTTTGCCAAAATCGTCAAGGGCCGGCTCAGGGAGGACGTTGCCAGATATTCCGGCAGCTCATCTCCGCCATAGATTCCTGCCACAGCCGCGACGTTACCACCAGGATCTGAAGCCGGAGAACTTCCTCCTAGACCAAGACGACAACTTAAAAGTCACCTCATATCCAAGAGCTGCGAGCACACTGATATCGACACCCAGCCATGGTTGTAACTCCTCTCTACAGCGACTCCGCCATGTCACCAAGCAACTAATAATCTCCCAACACCCCAAGATTCCTCTGCGGACTGCTTGGGACCAGGCCATGCCATCTTGGTAAAACTCCTGACGACGATCCTATCTCCATGGAAACGAGAAGGCAGTTGAAAAACAGGGTGCGGCCGAGAGAAAGAGAAAAAACAGCACCTCAAAATTTCAGCCACCAAAAAAAAAAAAAAAAAAACTCCGCTCCTCCTTCTTTCTCTCTCCTCGCAGCAGCTTCTGTGTTTGCTGAACTGCAGAAACAACCATGGAAGTTACATTGGAGTCAAGGGCGCGAGAACGGAGCTTCGGGAAGGTGGTGAACGTGAACGACGGAGATGAAGAGCTTGCGTTGTTTCTCGAGATGGTGTTACCCGCCGTGCAGGGTACCTTCAATGTGTTTCAAGCCGCCTCGTCGTCCTCATCTCCTCAATATAATGCCTGCAGGTCCAGTCTTCGGTCCCTCACTCTTTAAGCCCAGTCAACGGTCATGACTTTGTTGAAACACGGGGAAGAAACGAGATGGACGGATGTGATTTGAACTCCCTACAAGTGATCGGCTGCGGTGGCGCTCCGCTGGCGAAGAGCGTGGTCGAGAAGCTGAGCATAGTTACTAGTTTTTTGAGACCTTCTTGCTGGGTTTATGAAAACCTTGCTGGGTTTGAGAGATCCACAGGGATTATAGAGCCATGGCTGCGAGAGATGAAGCCACATCAGACAGCCACCCTGGCAATGGGCATCCTTCCGTGCAGCGAGCATAGCAAACAGCAACGAGCAGCAACCACGTCGCCGACTCGTCCTCCTCTGCAAGACCTTTCCTTCTGCCCAGCAAGGATAATCAGCCACGAACTCCACACCTCCGGCTCCCTTACTCCGCTTCTCCTCCGTCTCTTGCCTCGCAGCTGCCAACAACTTCAAAGACCGCCGTCAAACGACTAGCCGGTCATGAAGCCTCGACTGCAGCTCTCCGACCGTCTTCGTCCTTGCTCCGCTCCCGGCAAATTCCTTTATCCATCACCCAAATTTATACAGAAAAAAATATAATAAAATAAATAAAAAATAATAATTAATTAATTAATTAATTAAAAAAAAAGGGGATGGTGAAGCAAAGTGGTGCTGTCACCATGTGAAAAAATGGGGGTGCATCTGGCACCATGTGCAAGAAAAGAAAAGGGGAATGGTGGATCAGCACCATGTGAAAGCAGAAGAAAAAAAAATATATATAATATAAAATAAAATAAATAATAATAAAAAAAATAAATAAAGAGAAGGTGGATTCTTGGTGGCTAGCACCATGCAAAAGAAAGGGAAAGGGTTTTTGGAATGGTGGATCAGTCCACGTGAAAAAAAATATATATACATATATAAATATATATATATATATACATATATAAATATATGTATATATATATACGTACATAATATATGTATGTATATAGCAAATGCATTGAGAGAAATAAAGTCAATTTCATTTATTTTTCTGGAAAATTACAGAGGGAACATTTACATGCCAAAAAAAAAAGGGTGCAAACAAACAAAAGCCTTCATTGATCAGGTGGCGCCTCAGTACTCGGCGGAGCCCCATATCGGAGAGGCACAAGAGGGTGGTTATTCAAAGCCTCAGTACTAGGCAGAACCCCAGGAGGAGGAAGCACCGAAGGTTGATCATTTGGAGCTTCATTACGCGGTACAGCCCCAGAAGACGAAGGCAAATGCTGTTGGAACAAACCCACAAACCTCTGATGATCAAATAAAATCTGACCATCGGATTCTTGCATCTGGTCAATCTTCCTCTTCATGTTTGTAGCATAGTTATGCGCAAGTCTGTGTAACTGTTTATTCTCATGCTTGAGCCCCCTAATCTCCTGTTTGAGACTCATCACTTCAGCCGCTAAGGATTCAACTTGATGGGTTCGAGCAAATAGGCGTTGGGCCATATTAGACACAGAACCTGCACACTGCACACTGAGAGCCAGGGAATCCTTAACAGCCAACTCATCAGACCGTTTGGAAAGTAGTCTATTATCTTTGGGAGTGACAAGGTTCCGGGCCACCACCGCAGCGGTCATATCATTCTTCATCATTGAATCCCCAACGGTAAGAGGACCAGTAGGGGATATGAAGGATGGGCGCCATATGTTGTCTGGAGAAGGCGGGACTACCTCTTCACCAAGATTCAAATCAAAACGACGGTCGGATGGTCCAGAAATTTTCAAGGGTGTTGAAGGAAGAAGAGGTCGGATAAATCAAGATCTTAGAAGTACAAGAAGGGAGTTTCTACAAGCGAAAATTCAAGTGTGCTTTGAAACGAACTGCGTGCCTCTATAAAAAAATCAGCACTCGACGGGATTTCAGAGATCGAATAGGCGAGCTCAGAATTCGAAGAGGCCAATTCAAAAATCGAAGAGGTGCTAGCTTTCTCAAAAGCTGGGCTTGCTCGAAAACCACGGGCCAATCTTCATTTCCAGACTTGTCCGCACTTGTCATATGCAACCTCTGCACTCGACGGGGCTCAAAAATCGAAAAGGCAAGCTTAGAAATCGGAAAAGCATCTTGCTTTTCCAGACGCGTTAGCACCTGTCACACGCAAACTCAGCTTTGCGGAAATCACGGGCAATTTGTTAAAGTGCCAATCCCAGATATCGAAGAGGCGCCAGTCTTTTCAGCCTCGTCAGCACCCGTTACCTGCAAACTCAGCTTTGCGGAAATCATGGGCAATTTGTCGAAGCGCCGATCCCAGATATCGAAGAGGCGCCAGTCTTTTTCAGCCTCGTCAACACCTATCACATGCACACTCAGCTTGACGAAAATTACGGACAATTTGTCGAAGATTTCTGATAAAGAAGAAAACACGTGAAGCCATACTGATCAATCACGCATTGGTTGCCGACACGAGTAAAAGAATAGTTCCTCTACAAGTACTAAAGAATTTCCTATAACTGTCCACCTTCACCCTTCATAGCAAGGCAGACATACAGAACCTTTCTTCATCTCCGAGAATGCCTTCCCAACGAAGCCTCTCGGGTCACTCAGTGTTCCTTATTCCTTGGGGTACATCTGCAAGCCAATGACTCCAAAGTAAAAGTATCTCATATCACCAGGGTAGAAAGCAAGAGTATCTCATATCATGTGTTCTCCCTGTCCTTTCCTTTGTCCTTGTTCCTACCTACAAAGACAAGGATAAAGAAAACAATATGCCGGAACTTCCACTCAAACTCGGGTAAGGAACTAACTGCTGGGAACCCTTCCCTGATTGCCTACCTAGCACTGCTCTCGAGTACTCGTCTCCCACTGCTGCTGTACTTCCAAAGAAGCTGCCACATCTGCCTGAAGAACAGATAAAGGCAAGTGAAAATGATACCTTGCAGTACGTGGAGACAACGTGCAGAAGAAACAAACAGAGAAGAATGCAGTTTCCACAGTCAGCTCAGCAGAAGGAGTCCGAGCTGAGGAACTCAAGAAGCTGCCACATCTGCCTAAAAAAACAAGCAGAGAATAATGCGGCGTGCACAGTCAGCTCAGCAGAAGGAGTCTGAGCTGAAGAACTCGAGAAGATGCTACATTCTGCCAGAAGAACGGATAAGACAAGGGAAAATGATACATTGAGGCATGTGGAGACAAGCACAACAAAGCACGTGCCGATTCATCCGCTACTTCTTCAAAATCAAAAGTATCTCATATCATCAGGTTTGCAATCCCTCTGGGTGGAGGACTCGTTTTGACCCTCAAATTCTTGGGTCGACTTGCTAGGCGTTGTGGGCTGCATGTGCCGTTTCACCACCCTTGAATCAAATCCTTAAAGATCAAGTCACCAACTGGAAGAAGAGTCCATCAATCTTGAAGATCATACCGTTGTGGGCATTTGTAGACATCGAAATTTCGGTAAATAAATGTTGACCGATAAATCAAAGTTTCAACGCTCACGTATTACATAAATTTTACACGTAGCGTGTGTCTAAACAAAAAATCAAAATAAGTTGGAAAAGTCATCAAACAGGACACGTGTCAACACCTGGCAGAAACGACTTATTTCATCTGGAATATTATATTCAAAATTAAGCCTTGGAAACTTCTATAAATAGAAGGCTAATTCATTTATTTGGAGGAACCAAAATCATTAGGCAAAATTCTTGAAGCTCTGAAGCTCTGAAACTCCGAAGCTCTCAAGCATCCAGGTTCCCGAAGAATCAAGAAAGCTCTCTTCGTTCTTCGTTCATCGTTCATCCTAAGATCAAGCCCCAACGACCCTTTGGATCAACAATCATCCACCAATTAAAGATAAAGCCCCGACGGCCCTTGAAGAAAGTGTTCTTCATTCTTCGTTCATCGTTCTTCCAAGATCAAGCCCCAACGGCCCTTTGGATTAGCAATCATCCACCAATTCAAGATCAAGCCCCGACGGCCCTTGAAGAAAGTGTTCTTCGTTCTTCGTTCATCATTCTTCCAAGATCAAGCCCCGACGGCCCTTGGATTAACAACCACCAATTCAAGATCAAGCCCTGACGGCCCTTGAAGAAAATGTTCTTCGTTCTTCGTTCATCGTTCTTCCAAGATCAAGCCCCAACGGCCCTTGGATCAACAAGCCACCGTTTCTTCAAGATCAAGCCCAAAAGCCCTTGAAGATCTGTTCATCACTGTTCTTCAAGATCAAGCCCAAAATCCCTTGAAGATCCGTTCATCACTGTTCTTCAAGATCAAGCCCAAAAGCCCTTGAAGATCCGCTCATCACCATTATTCAAGATCAAGCCTCAAACAGCCCTTGAAGAAACACTCATCCTCAAGATCAAGCCCCAACGGCTCCTTGAAGATTCGCTCAAATTCACCTTCAAAGATCAAGCCTACGGCCCCTTGAAGAAACTTCTAATAGTTCATCCAAGATCAACCCTCGACGGCCCTTGGATCAACGAAACATCCACAAATCAATACCTTACGGAGATCGAATCAGATGATCAAATTTGAGAGAGATTGTAACCCAAAATTTTCAAATACAAATATTTGTTTGTGCACGTTGTTCTTGTCTATTTCGTTTCAGGAAATTTCCGTGTTCACAGGTCCTTCACAGACTTTGCCAAGTACAACTTGCAAACAGAAACAATACCCATTTTAGAGAGAGATTAGGGTTTAAGAGCAAAATAAAAACTAATTTTATGTTGAGAGGACCCGGTGAAGCAATTGTGGTAGGCGTCTCTCAGATTTGCACAGGGAGAAGCGAAAGAAGAAGAAGGTAGAGAAGGGGTGGTCGATAGCTTACCCGGCGTTTGAGAGTGACAGAAGGCAAGTTGAGAGCAACGGAAGCAGAAATTTTCGAAAGAAAGAACTGGAAATGGATGGAAAAATCGAGAAGCTGCAGTCGAAGTAGAGGTTCCGACGATGATGGACGTGTGGCCAACGTGGACAAATGAGTAATTTCACTGTGGCAAGACAGAAAATCAACTGGGCAAGGAAAGAAACAGTACTTTGCCAACTGGGCAAGAGAAGTTGATTGAGGGCAATTTCGCTATTTTACTGCTGGTAAACAGTACTTTGCCAACTGGGCAAGGGAAGCTGATTGAGGGCAATTTCGCTATTTTACTGCTGGTAAACAGTACTTTGCCAACTGGGTAAGGAAAGCTGATTGAGGGCAATTTCGTAATTTCATCCCGATTGCAGATGTTGGAGGCCTCATCATAACAAACCCATCGTTTTTAACTTTTCACATATCTTTTGTAAAGCTATCAATTAAATTAATTAGACGAAAACAACTCTTAGAATGAAAAATGATGGGCTTTTTGTTGGTTGTTTTCAATTTCATTTTACTTGTGCGATTTGACCTTAAGAAATTCACATGATCTGTATGGAAAAATTTGAAGATTTTTTTTTAACAAAGGGACAAAGGGTAAGATTCATTACTAACAAACAAAGTACAACAAAGGCCCAAAGCAAGATATACACAAACAAAAATGGGCCACACCAAACAAAAGGCAAAGCACCAAGCCCAACCTTGGAGTACAGCACACACAAACAAACAACACAGAAAAAACCTAAAAAACCAATCTTCCAGAAGCTGGAGATGCCGAAACCGACACCGAAGAGCCACCCAACAAACGTCACGATCAGCCTCCAATCACGATCACTTAAGATCACACCACCAAAAACTCTAGAAAATATGAAGACAAAAGCCACAACTTCCTCAAAGTACCAGCAAGAACCGCCGCCACGAGAACAAGGAAGCACGCAGGGAGAACCCATGCCGGCGAGGGCCAACTACGAGAAGGACCAACAACGGTCAACAAGGATGGTGGTGCGATCACCTGAGCTAAAGCTCTATACACCCTCCCAAAGAGCCGCGACAGATAGCGGTAAACGGAGACGGTAACCAACTGGAATTGAGGACAGAGGTAAGGGTGAAAGAGGGGGGATGGATGGCGGGCCAAGATGATGCAGTAGATGGAGGGGGTGGGTCAAAGAGCAGGACAGGGTCAAAGAGGATGGAGGAAACAGGGGATTGGAGGTTTGGTCTCAAAAAGGTGACATCAAAAGCAAAAGGAGAAAGGATAGAAGCAGATCGTGAAAGTGGCAGAGAAAGGGAGGAAAACATACAGCAACAGCGACCACAATATTTACATATATCCAATGCAAATTATCATCTTGATTATCATATATTGATTGTATTAATTACATATATTTATATGAATTACGTCGAGGTAATTGTATTAAATACATATTTAGGGGTGTATTCAATTGGGAATTTGAGAGATTTTAATATATTTATAAATCCATGGATTTTTATGGAGTTTAACTGATTTGTAGAGATTCCATGTAAAATTTTGATTCAATTCTCTCGAAATCTCATGGGGAGATATGAGATTTGTGGATACTTAAAATACACTATAAAATCTCTCAAATTCCCTCAAATTCCTCAACTTTTCCAAATTCTTTAAATTCTAATTCTAATTGAATACACCTAGAATGTTATAAACTTCTTTAAAATTCTAATTGAATACACCGGATTTTTAAGGATTTTAATAAACTATCTTAAAATCCTGATTGAATACACATTGAATTTCAGAGAATCACTTAAAATCCTAATTGAATACCCCTAGATTCATTAAAAGAATTAAAATCCCTCAAAATCCTAATTGAATACGCCCCCGCCCCTTAGTGTTATCAAGTGTAATCGTGTCTGAGTCCGAAAGGTAAATGGAAAAAGTAGAAAAGATCAGGTGCTATTTGTGTAAATTTTCGTTTGTTGTTAACCGTATAGCTGCACAATGGAAGTTGCTCTATTACTATCAGCCGTAGCAACAAACTGACAAACTAGAAAGCAGAAGCGATGGCGGCAATGAGATTTGGTTAGAGCTTGGCGGTGCTAACTCGAGCGTTGATCACTTGCTCTATAGAGTCCTCTCGAGGAGCCACTCGCTACTTAAGCGGAGGCAAAGGCAAAGGCAAAGGCAAAGTCCTCAGCGAGGAGGAGCGTGCCGCCGAGAATGTCTAAATCCAGGTACGCAACCGCAACCGTAGCTCTTTTTTTTTTCTTTTTTTTTTTTTTTTAAATTTAATTTTTTTTATTAATACTAATTTAAATCAATCAGATTGAATCAATACTTATGTTATTATCTTTTGTTCGGATCAAAATTGATTTTTTGATTTAATGATTTTCTACAATCGAATCAAATTCTGTTTTGTTAATTTTTTTTTATTTGTGAAGAAAAAGTAGAGGGAGAAATTGGAGAAGCAGAAGGCTGAAAAGGAAAACGCGGAGAAAGAGAAAGAAAATGCTGATAAGGTACGTATTAATTCTTATTGCGGATGTATATGTGCATTTTGCACTGCCCAAAATGAGATTGGCAAAGATTTACAGATGTATGTGATTTTGCGCGATATTTGCATGAGGATAATGCACCAAAACCAAATGATGAGTCACCAATAAGAAATAAGTACATTAATATACATTTAATTAATGATCCAATCATCTACAACCACATCATTTGGTTTGCAAATTTAGTTTAAAAAAATTTGGTCTCCTAGCATTACCCTTTGCGTAATATCGAAATAATTTGATAAATTATTGTTGTTGTCGTGAAATGTGTATTTTAGTAAGCAAGCACACACAAGTATCAGTGACACATGGATAGTGTTCATTTGCAAAAAGTCAGGTGTAGCTTTGCGATGTTTGATCACTCGAGTTAGTGTCGTAGTTTCATGTGAATAGTAAAAGAATTGTTATTTTCATTAACTTAAATGATAAGATTACAATTGTATTTATATACAAGCTTTAGCTCTACACGTGTGAACTTTACACACTAACAACCTATAACAACCAAAACAGAAAGAACAAAATATATCTCAACACTTCAACAAACTAAGATTTATCTTTATCTACAGAATGAGTTTTATTAGCCCACCTCAAACTAAACTAAGGAACTCGAAGTGATAGTTTGTGGCGGAGAAGAAGAAATCTCGGTTTTGGCAGTGACTTTGTGCAGATGTCAGTTATTTGATCTTGAGAACAAACGAAATGAACTGAGATAGCCTTGGAAAGAACCTTTTTCCCTGATATAGTGATAGTTAATCTCAACATGTTTGGAACGAGCATGGAAGATGGGATTCTTAGCTAATGAAAGAGCTGAAATGTTATCACACCATAGCTTAGGAGCACAGGGAAGAACCAAACCAATGTCAACTAGAAGTTTGCAAATCCAAGTTATCTCAGCAGCAGAAGTAGCCAAAGACCTGTATTCAGCTTCTGTGGATGATCTTGCTACTATGGGTTGCTTTTTAGCACTCCAACTGATAATAGACTAACCAAGAAAGATACAAAAACCACTGGTGGATCGTCGATCAAGTGAACAGCCTTCCCAATCTGCATCGGAGAAGGCTGTAATGCTGAGAGGACTTGAATGTTTAGAAAACCATAAACCAATCTCCAAAGAACCTTTCAAATATCACAGAATACGTTTAACTGCTTGTAAATGAGAGAGTCGAGGACTATGCATAAACTGACAAACAAGATTAACAGCAAATGAAAGATCTGGCCGAGTCTATGTAAGATATTGTAAACCTCCAACTAAATACCTATATTCAGTTGGATTGTCTAGAAGAGGTGATGTGTGATCCAATTTAGAAGTGCTGAGAGGTGTGGAGTAGGATTTGGCACCATCCATCTTTGCTTTTTGAAGAAGATCAAGAATGTATTTTGTTTTAGAAACAAAAATACCAGCAGCTGCAGAAGATGGCCCGATGACTAAGATATCATCCACATAAACAAGAACAAAAACCAATGGATCCCTTTTAAAAAACAGAGAATAATCATTCTTAGAGCCAAAGAACCTAAGAGAGGAGAGAGCACCATGTAATTTATCATACCAAGCTCGAGGAGCCTGTTTCAAACCATAAAGAGATTTATGTAGTTTGCAAACATGATGAGGCTTGGTTGGATCCTCAAATCCTAGTGGTTGCTACATAAAAACATTTTCAGAAAGATTTTCATGAAGAAACGCATTACTAACATCTAATTGGTGCAGGAACCAGTGAAATTGAGCAGTCAAAGTTAGTAGCATTCTGATGATGACAGGTTTAGCCACAGGACTAAAGGTTTCAATATAGTCCAAGCCCTTGTTGATGAAAACCTTTAGCAACAAGGCGAGCCTTATACCTGTCAATGCTTCCATCAGGCTTTCCTTTTATTCTGAAAATCCATTTACAACCGACAAGGTTTTGAAAGGATGCAGCAGGTACTAAACTCCAGGTATTAGTATTAAGCAAGGCATTGACCTCCTCTTGCATGGCTTGTCTCCAATGAGAGTGTTTGGAGGCTTGAATATAGGTGGAAGGTAGATAATCTGGAGATATATGGGAAGGTAAAGGATGTTTAGTGGCTGTATAGGCTTTTGGTTTGTGTATACCAAATTTAGATCTAGTTTCCATAGGGTGAATGTTGGTGCATGGTAGTGAGGATTGATGTGTATGATTGGGAAGATTAGAAGAGGGTTGAATAGATGATGAGGAAGGCTGTGATGAGGAAAGAGGTATAGAGGGTTGATTTGCAGTAGATGAATGAGGTTGTGGGAAATAGGTAACATGAGAAAAGGTTAAAGTGGATGGAATAGAGTGGGAAGATGGAGAAGGTGCTGTAGAAGGATAGAATGTAGGTTGGGCAAGGTGTTGAAATGGAAAAGTAACCTCATCAAAAAGAACATGCCTGGAAATGTACACTCTCCCAGTTTTGATGTCAAGACATCGATAACCCTTATGATAGAGACTATAACCTAAGAAAACACAAGCTATACTTTTTGGATCCAGTTTGGAAGTTGTGTAGGGTTTGAGCCAAGGGAAACACCTACAACCAAAGACCCGAAGAGTTGTATAATCTAGAGCTTTCTTATAAAGAGATTCCCATAGTGAACATGTGGAGACTGTAGGAAGCTTATTGATAAGATAAATGGATGTTGAAAAGGCCTCAACCCAATATTTATGAGGAACACTAGAAGCTGCAAGAAGCGCTCGGCACACCCATTTTGCTCAGGTGTGTGTGGGCAACTGAACTGATGTTGAATTCCATGAACATGTAAGTACTGAGAAAATGCAGAATTAAGGAATTCCCCTTCAAAATCTGATCTAAGAGCAATAATTCTTGAACTCAACATATTTTCAACAAGATTCTTGAACTTGACAAATGTGGAAAACACCTCAGACTTGTATTTGATAGGATAGAACCAAGTGTACTTAGTATAGTCATCAATAAAGATGACATAGTACCAAAAACCACATACAGAAGATACTGATGCTGGCCCCCAAACATAAGTATGTAAAAGTTCAAGTGGTTTACATGAAGTACTATGAGAGGATATAAATGAAAGCTTAGAACATTTTCCTAAAGCACAGTTGGAACAAAAACACTTATTTGTAAGCAAAATACAGACTGAGAAACTTTATTCTGAATTTTGAATGAAGGATGACCCAGCCTTTGATGCCAAACTTCATGAGAAACTTTATTTGCTGCAACAAATAGATGATTGCCAGCAGAGGGAGAGGCATGAAAAGGGTAAAACCCATTCCTTACTGGACCTTTAAAAAGCGTCATCTCCGAAGAAAGATCTTTCACAATAAAGTGAAAAGGATAAAGGTGAACAGAACACCAATTATCAAGTATGAATTGATTTGCAGATAGCAAATTTTCTTTTAAAGCAGGCACATGAAGAACTTGCTTTAGAGCAAAAGTATGATTGGGAACAGAAACTCGAGAAGAGCCAAAGTGTAGAATTTTCAAACCTTTGCCGTCTCCAATATAGACTTGTTCAGGTCCATGATATGCTTCTGGATTTTGCAATTGTGCCAGAGAGTTGGTCATGTGAGATGTGGCGCCAGAATCAAGAATCCAAGAGGGTGGAGTAGAAGAGGTGTTGGCACACATCGCAGCTGGAATGGATTGTGGCCATAAGAAGGATTCAGACGATGTGGACAATCCACAGCTTCATGATCAAACTAGCAACAGATCTGGTATGAGAGTCGACGACCAGAATTGTAACCAGAATTATAGCCAGAGAGTCCTCCTCGATTGAATCATTGATTATTCTGGCGATTGAAATTCTAGCGCTGATTGTTAGATTGATAATTTGAGTAATTTCGACCTTGGGAACCCTTAGAAGTTGAGGAATAACGATCTTGACCATGACATTGGGAGGAGTTGAAGGGTGAAGAATTCTGAGCTACAAAGGCCTCAGAATTAGGGTTTGCACATGGAGTAGGTAGTAAACCAGCAGCAGATGATCCAATTGATGAATTATAGGCTTGAAAGGCGGAAGGAGATGACAACTTCTTCCTGGTAGTCAACTGAAGTTCATTGCTGAGAAGCAGACCATGAAGTTCATCAATGGTAGTAGATCCAAGGCGAAATTGAATCGCATCCACAAACAATTCATATTCTGGAAGAAGACCATGAAGCAGGACAGAGATCAATTCAAAATCTTCAATTGGAGCACCAGCGCTGGCAAGAGCATCAGCAATTTCTTCAATTTGTTGAAGATAAACAGCGGCGGTGGAGTCACCTTTTGTAATTTGATGGAGACGCGATCGGAGTTCATGAATGTGCGATTGAGACGCCGCTGCAAGGCGCGATTCAAGTTTTGACCAAAGCTCACGGGAAGAATTGATGCCAACGGTGTAAGGAATCAAAGAGTCAAAGAGAGTAGAATTAATCCAGATCAAATCAAAATGTTTTGATCATTCTCAAACCAGGCAATATACTCAGGATTGAGTGTGGCGGTGCGATTTCCAGAAGAATCGCAGAGAAATTTGGGCGGAGCCACCATGGAGCCATCAACAATGCCGGTGAGATTGTATCTTTGAAAAATCGGAGCGAAAAGAGCACTCCAGGTAAGATAATTGGTGGTGGTGAGCTTGATAGGAACCATAGATCCAATGTTTTGGATCGTGATTGAAGAATTTGCAGCTGATGAAGTAGGAGGATGAGGCTGCGAGGAAGAGTCTGAGGGAGAATCGGAGATCGCCATGATTGACAAATTAGGGCTTGAGAAAAAATCACAGAGAAAGGAAGCGAGAATTAGGATCGGGAAAGTCGGTAGACAGAGGCGAAGGATACCATAAAAGAATTGTTATTTTCATTAACTTAAATGATAAGATTACAATTGTATTTATATACAAGCTTTAGCTCCACACGTGTGAACTTTACACACTAACAACCTATAACAACCAAAACAGAAAGAACAAAATATATCTCAACACTTCAACAAACTAAGATTTATCTTTATCTACAGAATGAGTTTTATTAAATAGGAATTACCGGAGGAACGGACACAATATTGAGTAAAGGCTTAATAAGAGAGAATCGCGTCTGAGTGTTCAAAATGATGAGGTTGAGATTGGACGACTGGTTTTTATTTATGCTGAAGTGGCAGAAGTTTATACTTATCATCGAGGTTTCTTGCAATCAGACTTAAAAAGTCGTTATTGAGGTACATTTTCCTCTGCATATGGTTGCTTATCTATGAAAAAAGAATAATAAAAAGAAAGACAGATTGCAGCTCCTTCAGCAACTGCTTTTGATAACTTTAAATACGTTGCTTATCCTAGATGAATGAGAGAGAACTGATGGCTCTTGGGCTCTAAGTTGGTCTTACAAATGGGCGCAAGGGTAAAGACAGAACATAGGTTTATAGTGAAACGTCTGTACATTTGTTTTTAACACCAAAATCATGCCTCTTCTTTCAAAGTGTATAGTATCCGTGGGCGACTGCCCCTTTTCATATCCCTTTGGGTTATGTGGCTGGTTTAAGGGCCTAGCGATTCTGCATGAGTACTAACAGATTACACCACATGTCCTTTATTTCACTTGATGCAGTAGAATATTTTATCATTGCTTCTATCACAAAATTTTAACCACATAACACCTCTGTGGAATGCATTTATTTTAAAAATAGAGATGTATGCATATAATACCATTTACGCTTATTGTTATGTATAGGCGCATATGTTACATTTCTACTCATGCATCTTCTTTAATGTTTTTATGAATCTAGAGCATTCTAAGCTGGAAAGGTGGTGTAGGGCAGGCTTGCATAATAATCTTCCTTGATGATGTGTTATTCTCGCGTTCTTGTTTTCGGGGAAGTTTCTGTTTCAATTCTTGCACTGAATGTGCATTGATGAAGTCTTATATTGGAATGGGTCTGATTATGTATTCTGGTCCTTGACTCCCTTTACAATTCATGAGATGATAGTGTATTTGTTGGATGATTATGTATCACCTAATGTTGAAGTCTGCAATGCAACTTAAGTCTCTACTTCCCCCATTTCAACTGAAGAATATGTACTAATTCTTATAGTTACTTCAACCAGATTAGGTAATTTTGTGCCACTGATGAGTTTTGACTGGTTTATTCTAATTTTAATCGGTTATTGTTTCTGAGACATTTTTCTTATAATACGACTGGCTTTCATTCAATATTTAAATTCGACTAATTACTGTCATTCTTTTTTGCAGAAGATTGATGGGACACATTAATTCTGAAATGGTGATTTGCAGTTCTTGAAAACTTCAACTTTGGAAGTAATCACGAATAATAATATTGTACAAAACTTTAGTGAATCGCTCTGCACTGAGTATTGATGCTCTTAATGGCATCTTTTCTTAAACGCTAACGAGAAAACTTGGAATTTTTATGATCTTTCTTATCTGTTATGAGATTGTTTTTACATTTTACTCAATTTCATTTAGTCTGTTGAGAGAGGTCATTCTTCGCTCATATCCTGTTTGTGCTGCCTTCTTTGGTTCATAAAGTACCACATTTATGCTGAAGCTTATATGTGTTAAGCAGTGGATAACGGAAATAGGATCTCAAAATCCAGCTTGTAGATCCAGACTTGCACCCAATGCTGTTGCATGGTGATATGTTTGTGTGGTTTTGGTTGATTTGCTTATTTTCTTCTGCACACCCGGTTTATTTATGTTCATTGATTATCTTTTGATTTACAAGCATGATTCTTTTTCACCACTGTGGTAAAGTGTCATCTGCAATACTTTGGAATTAATTATGGGATCTCTTCCTAATTGATTCGGCATATACAGTTACTCCAGGATAGGAGAAAGACATTCATGAGTGCACCGCCACTCTGGCGTCCCATGCCAATTATACAACGCGACATGTAAGTTTTTCTCTACATAACGGTTGTGCGATTGACAAGAAAAATCATGAAAATAGTATATTCGTATCAGAAAAGTTGTTCTCTCAGCATAATAACTCTTAATTCGGATCAACAAAAACTGTTTACTGAAGCAGAATTTTCACCAAGTCAAAAGTAACAATGCTCTCAATTATTGCATTCATCATTGCAATGAGAGAGGGACAACTAGTCAAACCATTCATGCTACCCATTCACATCTTATCCTCATGAACATTCATCACTTACAATTCAATACATGGAATGAAAGTTGCTCTCACCAAAAACTGACATTTTGATCTCTCTTCAAGGCAATTAGCGAAATCTCATTTACCTTGTTTCTTGTTATTAGCTTATTATCTTCTGAAACTTGTAACGCCAAGGATCGCCACAATGTGCATAACACAAGTGTTCTTGGCGTGTACTCTGTAAATCCTCTACGTGAAGATAACTACAAGTGTGCTCCTTCTTCCTGCGGCAACATCCACAACATAAGCTACCCTTTCCGACTAAACAGCAGTCCAAAGCGTTGCGGCCACTCTAGTTTTACTTTGTTCTGTGAAAATAACGTTACGGTACTGCACATATGGTGCAGTCCATCAACTACCGTAACAAAACAATCCGAGTTGTCGATCCTGGTCTTCACAAGAACAATTGCTCCTCCATTCCGAGATATCCTTTATCTGAATCTAACTTCAGATATTCGGAAGTCCGTATTTTTCATCAAGTACACTGGTAATGTTTTTCAAGTGTACAAATCCAGTGAATTCAAGTCTTTATGTTCCCACTGCTCCATGCATTAATACAAGTGGTGGTTATGCCATGGTCGGAAATACAACGGCAGCGGATTTGGAGGATGGATGCGGTATAATTTGGATGACTGTGATGAGTACTTTGTTTAACTACGAAAATTACGCAAATATTTCTTATCAATACATACACAACGCCCTGGTTTATGGCTTTGAGCTTCAGTATACGTGATCACCTGTTATCTATGTTAATTGTGGCAGAGACCAATGGAGGGCCGTTGGTGTTATCAAATGTTATCCGCACAGCATCCCTGGTCCGTCTTTATTCTCAGCAAAAAGGAAAAAATATTGTAGGTTTTTGTCTCGCTAAGTTATCAGAAGTACTTGTTTTACGAGTTGATAAACGTTTTTTTTTTTTTTTTTGTTACTTCAGGTTTTTTTCGACTTCTATTGGAGCTGATTCAAGGTAAGAAATTCAAATGTTAATTTGGTTCTTTTTTCTCTTTTTCGTTACGATACTCCAAAACCTTTCATCAAGGAATAAGAAAATTAGATAAAATTAGAAGCAGGTTTATCCAATCGTTCCTAGAATAGGAGCAACTCGTGATCTTCAGTGATTGATCTCAAATTTTTCAATGTATTTAGTTTGAAGCACAGCAATGTCCGTTTCAGGAAATTATAGGAAAATACAGAAGAAAAAACTGTTCAATTTTGCTGAAGTTACTATTTTCACCTACACCCTGTCTAGTAACATTTATATTTTTAGCTTGGGGTGTGCTATCCACACACCCCAAATTACTTCTCACACGCCCCTTTTTAATTTATGTCCGTTGATCTTCTTCAATTCATCTACTTCGACGGCCGAAAATTAAAAGGGTGTGAGAAGTAAAATAGAGTATGTGGATATCACACCCCTTTTAGCTTTTGGCATTCATAGATACTAGAAATGAGACGAACAAGAAGAGAGATCAAAGAACATTTAGTATATCCGCTATTGATTGTGTTCACTTGTCCGTCTTTTTTGCAGATTATGTGTTGAGACCACTATATCGCTTCGGTAAATGCTTGTCGTTCCTATAGTATAATTAAGTCTATATGTTCTCTTTTCAGATTCTTGGTTTAAGTACGACATTTAGTTCCGATTTCTTTGTTATATTTGTTGCAGATTTTGGATGGCTACTGGAAGTTTTCATCAGTAAGAAAAGAACCTTGTATATATACCCTTAGTGTAGATTTCCACTAAATTACCTAGAGATCAAAATCTATTAATTTGAAAGGAATAAAAAAGGAAGCAACTGATTATAGCAATATGATAGCCAGTAAGACACGTGAGATTGGTTATAAGGATTCAAAGAGCCACAACAAATAAGTTTCTTCTTTCATAATTTTCGGGTAATTTTCTTTTGCAGTAATACCCTTTATGGTGAGGTTTATATTTGGAGCTCCATTTGTGATTGCACTTCTGATTTACAAATGGCAAAGAAGGCATTTGTCAATGTATAGCACCATTGAAGAATTTCTGCAAAGTGAAAAGAACTTCGTGCCAATAAGGTACTCTTACTCAGACGTTAAGAAGATGACTAGTAAATTTACCGAAAAGTTAGGAGAAGGAGGTTACGGCTCTGTTTTTAAAAGGAAAGTTACGCAGTGGACGTTTTGTCACAATTAAAATGTTGGGTAATAAATCCAAAGCTAATGGGCAAGATTTCATTAGTGAAGTAGCAGCAATTGGAAGGATTCACCATGTCAATGTGGTGCAGCTTGTCGGTTATTGTGTTGAAGGATCAAAGCACGGTCTAGTATATGATTTCATGCATAATGGGTCGCTTGATAAATACATTTATTCGAAAGATGGAAGTGTTCCTTTGAGTTGTGAGAAAATGTATGAGATTGCTCTTGGAGTGGCTCGAGGGATTGAATATTTGCATCAAGGTTGTGACATGCAGATTTTGCATTTTGATATCAAACCTCACAACATTCTTCTTGATGAGAATTTTGTTCCGAAAGTCTCTGACTTTGGTCTTGCGAAGTTATATCCAACAGATAATAGCATTGTCACATGGACAGCAGCAAGGGGAACGATGGGATATATCGCTCCAGGGTTATTCTACAAAAATATTGGAGGAGTCTCATACAAAGCTGATGTCTAAAGCTTTGGAATGTTGTTAATGGAAATGGCAAGCAAAAGGAAAAATTTAAATGCATTTGCAGAGCGTTCAAGCCAAATTTACTTCCCCACAATATAGTGACGGAAAGGAGTTAGAGATGGGGGATGTTGCAGAGGAAGAAAAGAAAGTCATAAAAAATATGGTTATAACAGCCTTGTGGTGTATTCAAATGAAGCCGAGTGATCGTCCGTCCATGAAGAAAGTTATAGAGATGCTGGAAGGAGATGCTGAAAGCCAACAAATGCCTCCAAAGCCTTTGCTATTCCCACAACAAGAGATGCATGCTGGAACTATTCAGGATAATGATCAGAACCAAGCATGTTCTAATAGGGAGCTCACAATGACTCTTTCAGCTAGGTCATGAGGAGGAGGGATTCAATCAGTTTGAATATCAATGTAAACTTTCCTTTCCATCATGTGAACCCAACATACTCCAACCGAAGTGGCTGAATGCTGTTGATTTTTCATCCTTTCCCACGTCTGGAATTCCATTTTTCGGATTGGTTAAGGCTCTGAAAATTTGAAAATGTAATAAAGAAATAAATAACATTCTATTGAAATTTTAGGGAAAACATTTTATTACGTATGTAGACATCGAAATTTACAGGATTTTCGTGTTTACAACGTAGAAAAGAAATTTTAAATTTGGATGAAAGATTACTTTGTCCCGAAGGATCGAGTCCAAGTTATGCTGCGATGTCGACATCTGCAACCTCACATCAATAAGAAGCCCTACCACTTAAAAATCTCCTTCACCCAAAAGGGTTGAAAGTAATCACCACAATGACTTTTCTTTTTATCAAGTCTTGCTTCAATGAGTTCCCCACCACTTAGAAAATGGTGTTTTCTTGCTAGTATCTCCCTCCAAAGTCGTTTTTTAACTAAAAGTGACGCATCAATTGGCAACATGGGAAGTAGCCCACTTTATTTATAAGTTCATGCAAGGTCTTTTCTCCCATCAACGTTAGATTCATTCTCAACACCATTCTCAACACAATGAACATCCACATCCTCTTAATTAAATAAATAGTTGATGAGAATTAATTTGCAAACACATTTAATCTTGGCATCACCTTTAATCTTTCTTTACATTTTTGTATATTTTTATTTTTTTTTGTTCTTCTTTGATTTATGCAATTCAATGATCAGAAATAAACATGAATGTGTAGTAGAAAGGAAATAATGTTCGAAAATCATTCTCCTTCAGAAATCGTTGAAATTTCATTTGTTCAACTGTTACACTCCATTCTCATCTTCCTTATCAATTTAATAAAAGAAGTATATATCTTCGGACACCACACATAATTCCAAAAATCTTTCAATTTTTAATTGATTTACATTCCATGAATTTGAGTACCTCAAATTGTTGAAACATACAGCATACAGGTGTTGAAAAAAAAAATATAGACTCCCTTAATTTGGGTCTGAAAGATTGCACGTTCAATGTTAATCTTACATACATTGGTGTTCACACACACACATATCTACTCTAGTTCAGCGATTGCTTCCAACTCTAGGCGCCTTGCTGGAATGCTCCCATTTCTAGTTGTAGGACCTGTAGGCACAAAGGGATTAGGCGGCATGGTCAAGCTTTCTCCTTCTCCTTCTAACATCTGAACCGCTATTTTCATGGCAGGACGATCCACTGGGTGCCACTGGATACACCATAGCCCTACAATTGCAAGTTTCTTTGGAATTTTACCATCTCCTTCTTCCCCAATATGGATTCGTAGGTCATCCCCTTCCTCTAGAAGATTATAAATCCACTGTGGATAGTAAATTTCATTTGTGGTGTTCTCTATGGTTGAACCAATATTCTTCCTTCCTCCTACCATCTCGATCAGCAGCATTCCAAAGCTATAGACGTCTGCCTTGTAAGACACATTTCCGAAATTCCTGGAGAACACTTCGGGTGCAATGTACCCCATGGTCCCCCTAGCTGTAGTCATAGACACCATGCTTTGATCCTTGGAACATAACTTGGCCAAACCAAAATCAGAAATTTTTGGAGTGAAGTTTTGGTCTAGCAAAATATTATGGGGCTTGATATCGAAATGCAAGATTCGTTGATCGCATCCTTGATGAAGATAGTCAATTCCTTTGGCTATTCCTAGTGCAATATCTTGCAACTTATCCCAACCAAGAAAGGAATTCTTACTATCTGCAGATGAAATGAAATCCTGCAAGGAACCATTGGGGAAGAATTCGTAAACAATAGCTCGTACATATCCATCAGCACAAAATCCAACCAAGCGAGCCACGTTGACGTGGTGGATTTGGCCCATCGTTCGCACTTCATTTACGAACTCTTCCCCATCTCCCTTAGAACTGTTGAGGACTTTGACAGCAATAAAGAACTCGGAAGAGAGCTTTCCTTTGAAGACAATAGGCTCCTTGGCCCAACTTGTCCTTGAATTGATTTGTAATCCTCCTAATATCCGCGTACAAGTACCTGCTTGGTTTGAGTGCTTTGTAATCCTCCAAGAATCTTTCAATTCTTAATCGACTTTCTTTTTCCTTCCTATCAGCGCTATATACCCGATATGCTGCAATCATCAGTAGAACAAGAAGCAAAGAACCCAGGATTCCACCTGTAACCACTAATTTCCATGTGTTGCCTGTAAAAGATAATTGCAAATTAAATCGGGACGAACAATTATTATCCCAAGAAAAATGGTTCGGACAAGTGACAATATCCTTCAAATAATAATTACTGAGACATAAATGTAACGATGTTTAAAACTAGCAATGAATATAATGGTCTCCTTACTTGGTTTCCTCACGTGTTGACATTCAATTTCACTGTTGGTGCCATTGTTCTTCCATCTACACCTCTTTCCCTCTGCTTCACATTCTCTACAATTTGGTTTCGACCATTTGAATTGAAGAACAGGGCCATTACCCTCCCAATCGGCAAATGGAACTGATAAAACATCATACATCTTTGAACAAGATCGTCGATCCGGGATGAGAAATTTTAAATGCGTGTCAGAAAAAACGACAGAAATTCTGCTGCCAGGGTCGCCGAGGCAGGGGACTTGATAATCATACATAGCAGGAGTAGCACAACTGAATAAGGTAACGTTAAAGATGTAAGCAATTGACACGGAGAAGGGAGAGAGTGGCATGTTTGGGATTTCAACAGGCTTTAGCAGCAGGCAATCACTTGAGGGATAGACTTGGATTTCCTGACGCTTGTAATTTATGTGTTTGACAAAATATTTTACTACTATCGGCTGCTCATAAATTTGGTTGCATTCAAGCCCAGGATTTCCACAATGATGTGTGCCGCTGCGGCGCAATGGATAATGGATAGCCGGGCCTTGATCCTCGGCACACTTGGATTCTGCGCACACATATTGGCTTGCTCCAGATAGTTTGAAGAAAACCAGTAACAATACGCAAAAGGAAGAGATGAACAATTTCTGCATTTCTGAGCAAATAATATGATAATAAAAATAATGTGTTCTTTTGTGTAATTAAGCAGAGATATATACGTAGTAATTATACAGTGTCCTCCAAAGAAAAAGATATAGAGAGAGCATTATCATAACACAAGTCTGTCTTTGCCGTTGACTGACTCTGTCAAACACCACTCTCTCTCTCTCTCTCTCCAACGGAAATTAGTGGAAGCAGGTCCTCTCTATTAACCAAAGATACATATACACACACACGTAATATTTCTAGAGTGTCCTCTCTATTAACCGAAGACATTAACGAAAGAGATATATCTAGAGCTATGATGCATGAACACGGACACGGATACGGAGATAAGACACGATACGACACAAGGATACATTAAATTTCAAAAAACGAGGACATGATAAGTCAGGAATACGGCAATTAAAAATATGTATAAATAAAAATAAATATATATATATATATAAAACATTATAAAATAAGCATTCAAATTTATTATTCAATAAACTCTAAACAATTAGAAAGAGAGTCCATCCAACAAGCAATTACTCTTAAAACTTGTAAAACAAAGTTATTATAATCTAAATATTCATACCACTACACAATAATGTATTATAATATGCAAAATACAATAATATTATAATAACAGAAAAAGTTAAAAACAGAAAAGCAAAAGTCGTCAGATATGAATGGCTCATGGGGTAGTGGAATGGATGGGTACTATAATATTATATTATTGGAATCAAATTGTCAATATGCAAAATACAATAATATTATAATAACAGAAAAAGTTAAAAACAGAAAAGCAAAAGTCGTCAGATATGAATGGCTCATGGGGGTAGTGGAATGGATGGGTACTATAATATTATATTATTGTCCTCAAGGAATCAAATTGTCTTGGAATGGGTATTATAATATTATTTTCTTCGAATGGGTTGAATCAGTAAAGTTGAGACTGGTGAAAACAACGAAAGCTCATCGGTCACCACTCATCAGGAGTTGTAGACAGACGAAGGAGACGACGGAGCAGTTGTAGACGAAGAAGAGGGAGACGACGGCGCAGTTGCAGATGGAGACGACGGGTCACGGAACAGTTGCAGATGACGGTCAATGGGGATTCGTGAAAGTCTCCCAAGCAGAGTGATTTATGAGAGGTAAATCTGAATTTTATTTTTTTTCTGATTATCCTCTAATTGTAGAGTAATTTCAGTTAACTAAGTTCGATCAATCACGATTCTATGCGGATTTTTTGTGATTTTTTTTTTGTGATTATCCTCCTATTTCAGTTTCAAATGTATCCGAAAAGTAGGATACACGTATCTGGACAATACGATACACGTATCTCATCAGCCCCTAACGTATCCTTTCACTCCAATAAGTATCGAACACGTATGCACGCGTATCATCGTATCCTCAACATGTCAGATACGGGATACAGTGGTTTTCTCGCGTGTTCATGCATCGTAGATCTAGAGAGAGAAAGATCGGGGGCAGATGGAGACTAATGCATTATTGCACGACTCAGTCTTTGCCATTGACTGACTGTGTCAAGCCATCATTAACTGACTTTTCTGCTCTGTTCTAAAAATCCCCGCCTAGCGTCGCCTAGGCCCCGCCTAGGCGCTAGGCCCCAGCCCACCGTCCCAATTAATGCCTAGGCCCCAGCCCACAGCCTAGACCGCCTAGGCCCACCGCCTAGGCACCCGCCTAGCCCGCCTAGGTTGCAACTCACTTAGATAGAAAATACATAACTTTCATTTTGCATTTTGTTTTTTTCCAATAAATTGTAAGAGACTTGTTGCATACTTGAATGAACAAACATTATATCCTTATTTCACATGTTTTTATTATGTTCCAATACTTCATGATATATATGCATTCTATTTTGTAGTTTATGATGAAATTTTATATATTTCAAGTAGAAGCAGACATTTATTTACCTTAAATATGATAGATTTACTTAAATCCGCCTAGTCCGCCTAGGCTCCCGCCTAGCCGCTAGGCCTCAGCCCGCCGCCCGACTAGCGCCTAGCGATTTTTAGAACCTTGCTTTTCTGTAAGATATTTTTTAGTTCTGCCACTGACCAACTGTCCGGCATCAATGCCCCTAGCATTAACATAGCATGACTTTTCGTCTTGCGTCTTGGATATTTTTCAATACCGCAGCTTCACGGAGGGTGCTCTAGCTCACGACCAAAGATTAAATTACCAATTCACCACATACATACATGTGTGTGTGTATATACAACCGTCTGAACTACTTTGTACTACACAACTCCCCCCCCCCCCCCCCCTCTCTCTTTTTCTGTCCTTCTCTCTTCCCCCTCCTCTATCCATGGAAAAAAGTGGAAGCATATCCTTCGCCTTGTCTTGGTGGCCTTTTATTTTAGCCTTTCTCGTTCTTTGCTGTTCCAGTGAAACTTGTAACGCTAAGGATGATAGTACAAACTGTACCTCCTCCTGCGGCAATATTCACAACATAAGCTACCCTTTTCGTCTAAAAGATGATCCAAAGCACTGCGGCCACATTCTGTATACTCTTTCCTGTGAGAACAACATTACAGTACTAGATCTACCTTATTCTGATAAATACTACGTACTGGCAATCGACTACAATAACAAAACAATCCGACTTCTAGATCCTGGCCTTGACAACAATAATTGCTCTTCCATGCCTCGAAATTCGCTGTCCTACGTAAGCGAGCCATATACTTCGTATGATCCCACCACTTATCTTCCACTTTCAACATCAATATTTTACTTGAGGTGTAGAAACAAAATGAATTCTTCTCTGTACGTGGATACTGCTCCATGCTTGAATAATAGTGCCACTTCTTTGATTCAACCAAAATCTTATAGTTATGTCAAGGTTGGCCCAGACGATATGGAAGTAGGGGATTTGGAGGAGGGTTGCGGAGCCGAGGGGATTGCTTTGATGCTCTTGGACTACTCTAAGGAGTACTACAAGGCCTCTTATGAATATATACACAGTGCACTCATGTATGGCTTTGAGCTTCGAGTATATTGGCCAGATGAATTAGAGCCATCCTGCGGCTATAGGTCTGCCACTCGTCGTCCTAAATGTTTTCCACGTACCATCTCAGGTGCGTAATTCTCAAATGAAATATTACCTTATTATGTATCTCTCACATATAATTTCTATTCATTGATATTTTTTTAATATTCGATCTGACGGTCAAAAATTGAGAAAGAGGTGTGAAGAGGTAAAATAGGTGTGTGGAATATCACTACCCTTATGTTTTCCTCACCACCAAGTCAAATTCCATCCATCCACAATATGTTTGAGAAAATTTGCTTCTCATGGATATATCTCTCTACAACATTCACTCTCTTAAACAGCCATGCTTAATCCCAACTTGTTCCAGTTCGATCTCCAATCGATCTGACGTTCTTCCTTTGCGAAGCCTCTTGCTTGTGACAGGGAGCTAGCCATTCTTTTTATGCTTGAAAAATATCGACAATTTTTATACCATGTCAACAATATATAGATAGATATAGATATTCTTATGGATATCATATCATCAGCAATATGTACACAATGCTGATACAAGATCTATATCATCTGAATACAATATATCTATATAAGGGTGATTTAGACATTTCATTCTATATAGACTCTATCTAAATTATGGTTGGTTTTATATTTCTATCTCGAGAACATCTCCAAGAGACTCTTTAAATCTATTGGGATGCTTGATTAAAGAGTCAAACTAAGAAAGTGAAGCTCCAAGAGACTCCCACTCTTTGTTTTAGTTTTGTGAATAGTAACTCAATAGATTTTAAAGGGATTAGGATCCTCTCCTGAGCTAAGGGTGAGGTTCCTCCTGAGCAAGCCAATCGGACCGTTTAAATTTTATCCAATGACTACAAACAGGAAGTCCCTCTAAAAGTTATAATAATTGTAACCATTGGATAAAATTTGAATGGCCCGATAGGCTTGCTCAGGAGAATCCTCACCCTTACCTCAAGAGAGGATCCTGATCCATTTTAAAGAGGAGGAGAAAAAAAATTTAACGAGTGAAAAAAGATGAGAAATATGGGTTGTTTAAATATTAAAATATTTAGAGTTTGTTAAAATATAGCGTTGTTGGAGATGTTAACCTAAATTTGGTAACTGAAATAGTGTTTGGGCTCTAGTTACGTGCTAAACTAACAAAATCTTAAAGACATTGTTGGAGATGCTCATGGCCATTTCCCAACACTATATCTTAATTCCGCAATCAATTATATGACAAATGAATTATATGTTGCTCTATTTCACATGCTATACAGGTATCAACAATGGCAGCAACTTGAATTTTATTTTCTAACTGCTGTTATGCTAATGTTGTTTTCTTGTTTTACTGTAGGTTTATTTCGATACCTGTGGGATCAATTCAGTAAGTGGTCCCTTTGCAAAACAAAACAAAACAAACAAAAAGAAAAGAAAAGCATCTCTTTTTTGTTTCTCTTTCAAATTCAATGTTTACGATTTGGGAGTAGACACAAGCCTCTAACTCTTGTCATTAAATTCAAACACGAAACCTCTTCCAACAAATTATAAGTAAACATGGCATATGCAGTAAAACTAAATCATCATTGAAATTTGGTATTTGTTGGTCATATACCAATTACCAAAAGCGTTTATAGGAAGAATACTAATGCAAATTAAAACCATAATTTCTTGGTGATTGTTGCTTGAAAATATATGTTTCAAAACTTGTTTATTTTAAACTCTAATAAACTCGCTGTGGTATTGCTAATTAATGTTGTGCATTTTCACCTTTGTCACTGCAGGTTTTTATTTGCGTAAAAACGTGAATTCTCGTAAGGACTTTCTCTCTCAATTCAATGCTAATTTATTTCTTTGCCACTGCATGTTATTCTATATGCACTTCTCAGAAATATTCTAGTATTTTGTCGTTGATGAATTTTGTGTGGTATGTATTGCAGGAAACTTTCCTCGATGGTTACCATTCAAATCCATGGGTAAGGACTTTCTCCCCAAGAGCTTGTATTTCTTGAATATATAGTAAAGTCTTTGATTTTTATTCACTTTTCAAACTTTGAGCCGTTACGGTCTTTACCATTTCCATTTGGTTTTTACTTTTTGCTATTTTTGTTGCAGTGCGTGGATGGGGTATACTCATGGGCACCGGTAAGAATTATTGTATATATGTGTTTGTGTGCATGCACGCTCATGCATGTCCATTTTTAGCATAGATTCCAACTTCTCATGACTGAAATCAAATAAACTGTACAAAAAAAATCATGGGTTATCAAGACTACTCGTACTCCAAATGTTTTTTCTTTTTCTTTCTACTCTTCCCTCTCGTTCTCTACCACTCTTATTCTGACATGGAACCCGAGGGTGGTCCGTGACACCTTCAGATTTGCCATCACGGACCTCCGATTTAAGAGCTTGTGAGGTTGCTGGTGTGCCTTGTGTCCTTCTCCGGCATAAGAGAGGAGGAGCAATAAAAGGAGAAAGAAACAATAAGAAAGAAAAAGAAAGGGAAAGAGAGACGTGAGGGAAGGATGAATGGTTAGGGGTGGGGTAGGGTGGCCGGTGTAGGTCTCCGAGAAGGGAGTCGGCCAATGCAGGAGGGGAAGGGTGGTGGAAAATGATTTGGAGACTCATAACTTGTTTAATTTATCTTTTTATCAAAAGATTTTTTTTAGAGAGAACTGACAATTTAGTCCTTGAATTATCCCCTGACTGAAAATTAGGTCCCTAAACTATATTTCAGAAAAACCAGTTCTTGAATTATATAAATATGCTAATTACATCCCTAATATTATATTCAAAGCTACTATATTCAATTTTCCGTCAATTTAAGTCATGTTACTTGTATGTGATACATTTTGAAAGGTAGATTAGTATTTTTTTAATAAAGAAATAGTGTGTGGAGTTAACTTTGAAGAGTAAATTAGACGTTAGATTCACAACCTATATGAAATGTTAAGGGTGTATAGGCAATAAAATAACGGTATTACAGTGTGTCAAGTGACTTAAATTGATGAAAAATTGAATAAAATAACTTTGAATATAATAGTAGGGGATGAAATTCACAATTTTTAATGAATTTAGCTAGGGACTTATTTTACCAAAAAAATAATTCAAGGACCTAATTTTCATTGAGGTGATAGTTCAAGGACTAAATCAGCACTTCACCTTTTTTTTATAAGAGTGTTAATTTATATCTCATTCATTAAAGAGTGGCTTGATCTAAAGCTTACCTCAAAACAAGAAAAAAGTTTAAAGTAGTGTGGATTTGACAAATAAGTTTCTGTTCTTATGATTCTTTTGGTGATATATTTTTTATGCAGGGTTATTTTTAATAGTAAGACTCCTGCTTGGGGTTCCAGTTGTGATTGTATTTTTAGTATATAAATGGCGCAGAAGACATTGGTCAATGTACACTACAATAGAAGACTTTCTGCAATGCAATAACAACTTCATGCCTATAAGGTACTCTTACTCAGAAATTAAGAAGATGACTCGCAAGTTTAACGATAAGTTGGGCGAAGGCGGCTTTGGCTCCGTATTTAAAGGAAAGTTACGCAGTGGCCGTTTTGTAGCAATTAAAGTTTTGGGCAAGCCCAAAGCAAATGGCCAAGATTTCATTAGCGAAATAGCTACAATTGGAAGGATTCACCACGCTAATGTGGTGCAACTTGTTGGTTATTGTGTCGACGGATCAAAGCGTGCTTTAGTATATGATTTCATGCCCAATGGCTCTCTTGATAAATACATTTATTCCAAAGAAGGAAGTATCCCCTTAAGTATCAAGAACATGTATGAGATTTCTCTTGGAGTGGCTCAAGGGATCGAATATCTACATCAAGGGTGCGACATGCAAATTCTACATTTTGACATCAAGCCTCATAACATTCTTCTTAATGAGAACTTTAAAGCAAAGATTTCTGACTTTGGGCTTGCAAAATTGTATCCCGTAGATAATAGCATTGTCTCTTTGACGGCAGCAAGAGGGACAATGGGATATATTGCTCCTGAGTTGTTTTACAAAAATATTGGAGGCGTCTCGTACAAGGCTGATGTCTATAGTTTTGGAATGTTGTTAATGGAAATGGCAAGCAGAAGGAAGAATTGGAAAGCAACGGTAGAGCATTCCAGCCAAATCTTCTTCCCGTTGTGGGTATATGATCAGTATATTGTGGGAAATGACTTGGAGATGGATAATGTTACAGAGGAGGAAAAGAAAGTAATAAGAAAGATGGTTATAACTGCCTTGTGGTGTATTCAAATGAAACCAAGTGATCGCCCTTCGATGTCCAAAGTCATCGAAATGCTTGGAGGAGATGTTGAATGTTTGCAAATGCCTCTCAGGCCTTCTCTATGCCCACAAGAGACGCCTGCGACTATGGGTGATATTCAAGACAATAAATCGAACCCAATATGTTCTAACGTGGAGCTAACATGTTCATTGTCAGCTAGGTGATGGTCAGATTGTTAAGAAAGTGCAATAATGTAATATTTATTAAATTCTTACTTTAAAGTGATTTAGTGAGTCATCTGTAATTGATTGGGCTTGAATTCATATAGGAACTACTTCGGTTGGTGCGTTTACAGCTACATGTTACTCTTTCGGGGATGCTGGCATGAGAATTTTTTTTTTTGTAGGACCTGCTGAAACAAAAGGATTAGGAGGCATTGTCAAGTTTCATAGAAAGACAATCCACCGGGTGCCACTGGACGCACCATACCCCTACAATTGCAACTTGCTTTGGAATCTTACCATCCCCTTCTTCCGCATATGGATTCGTAGGTCATCTCCTTCCTCTAGAAGATTATAAATCTATTCTAGATAGTAAATTTCATTTGCAGTGTTCTCTGTGGTTGAACCAAAACTATAGACATCTGCCTTGTAAGACACATTTCCGAAATTCCTGGAAACACTTTGGGTGCAATGCGTCCTGTGGTCTAGCAAGATATTATTGGGTTTGAATTGTTTGATATCGAAACGGAGGATTCTTAGATCGCATCGCTGGTAAAGTTATTCTATTCCCTTGGCGACGCCGATAACAATATCTTGCAACTTATCCCAACCAAGGAAAGAATTCTTTCTATCTGGATCTACTTATGACTATAATCCTGGAGTGAACCATTGGGAAGGAACTCATAATCCAGAGCTCGGCTAAATCCTTCAGCACAAAAACCAACCAAGCGAACCACATTGACGTGGTGAATATGGCCCATTATTCCCACTTCATTTAAAAACTCTTCCCCATCGCCCTTGGAATTGTTGAGTACTTTGACAGCAACGAAGCATTCAGAAGAAAGCTTTCCTTTAAACCAGTTCCTTAGGCTCCTTGGCCTAACCTGTCATTTAATTGATTTGTTATCCTCTTCATATCTGCATAGGAATATCCGCTTAAAATGTTTCAATTTTTAATCGATTCTCTTTTTCCTTTCTATCAGAGCTATAGACGTGATATGCTGCCATAACCAGTAGTCAGAACAAATGAACCCAGGCTTGCTCTCGCAAATAGATAGAAACAATCCAGGAGTAAACATTTATTCTCCAGTATCTTTTGCACATGAAATAAAGCTAAACACCAGTCTTATACACCGGGGAATTGTTAAATATGAAACCAATAAATTAATATGGTAAAATAGGACAAAACTCCAAAGCGATTAAAGGATTTATAATGATTTGACGTAAGCCTACATGTAATTGTGTAGTTTAGAGACGGTGAGGAAATTTTCGTTGTAAATAAAAATAGAGATTACAAATAGAGTTTTAATTCTCAAGCCCAAATCCCACATACGCCCAATACCTCTCACCCAAACAAAGAACAAATGGGAAAGATAGAGGTACATACCAATTTCCTTCTCAAAAGCCACAAAAACTAACACCAATATCTTCGAATGAATAATTGCACAAAAAGGAAGCACACGAGCAGCACTTTCCCTCTGTATCTTTTGGTAGCTGTCGGCCGCTCTCATTTCTGTTTGAAACAAAAGACGGTTGGCTTATATATTGGAGATAACCTAGAGCCACTCAAGTGGTTTTCACATACTCCATTGTGGGCTCAAATAAAATACAAGGTCCAAGTGGAATTGAGCTACTAATTCCAACAATATTCACTTTGGCGAAATTCCTATAGCAACACGAAGAGTTGAATCAACAATCATCAAAAGCATCTTAAGTACTAACTAGAAAACAACGGAAGGCAAATCAAATTCTCCAAGCTCTTGGTGCTTATAACAATCTCTACCTTGACTCAAATTGTACCAAAGCCAACAAAAGTAGAACATTTATCCACCGTCTCCTCCAAATTTGCAAACCATAACTGCCTCAATCAAAACAAAGTGATTCAAATGAAGAAACTGAAATTCTTCAATATCACCCACAAAATAAGCATAGTGCATCGTCGGGTCTCGGGATGCGACTTGGTCAGACTTGTTCTTTCAGACTCCTCTTCCTAAGTTGCAAAATTGAATCTTCTGGTACTCGACTGATGCCACAACTCCAATCTTCCTGAGCCAAGGTTGGTTCAAAAATCTGTTATGGGGGATGGGTTGCTGACGACAGTTTAGGTGAAGCCATTGAATCTCGTCAGGACCTCCGTCTAGCGCTTGATAGTGCTCTCTATGACCATCCTTTGAATTACTGATAGTTGAAGAATGTTGACCGTGCTGCCATTGTCCACTATTATTCTGTCGATCATGGCATGGGCTAGTTGGATGAAGTCACCAAGGCGTCATCGTGGGGAAAGTCTACTTCCTCGACGTCCTGCTCCTTGAAGCTGACGGCTCAGGTACAATGTTAGTAGCTTGAACCTAGAAAACCAATTCTGCTTGCTAGATTTTGGGTAAATTACATTTTATCCCCTCAGATTTGGATGCAATTGCAACATCATACAAAATTTTTAAAACATTTCAATTTCATGCCTTAATTATTATATTATTGCAATTTCATGCATCCGTTAATCAAACCGTCAATTTGACCGTTAAGTGATGACGTGACAAATATAAGGCCCACATGTTTTGATGACTTGGAAAATAAAAATAATTAAAATTTTAAAAATCAATTTAAAAATAAAACAAAATTTAAAATTACAAAGAGGCCCACCACCTTCTTCTCCACGGAGAGAGATGGCAATGGCATCCACCTACTTTGCCCTGCTTACCTATTCCATGGATAGGGTCTGAATTTTACTCTTTGACATTGCGTGGAGCTTCTCTCTCTACCTTAAATAATACTCTCTCCTGTTTGTGATTGTAAATTTATAATTTTGGGTCTTCCACCTTGTATCTTTGCTTGGGAACAGCCTACACATAAGAAAATAGCCTTCTAAACAGAAGAAAAGGGGTCAAATCTCTAGTCGGAAACAACTGGGCATGTTTCATCGCCTTGGATCCCTCTGAATTTTCAGGGTAAAGGGTTCTCCATTCCCGCTGTCCGCCCATGAAATTCACAGGAATTTTAATTTGGGGAAAGTTCTGTGTTTCAGATTTTGGGGGAAAGTTTCGTGCTTCACCTCCATCAAATTCTTGATGGTGGCGAGAGTGTTGTGAGCGGCGGTGCTCTCGTCGGGGTCCGAGTTGCTTCTAATCTCAGTGGAGTTGTCTCTTCAGGTTTCATTTCGCTCTCGGAATTGGAACCTTTCGAAGTCTTGACAAAAAATTTCATCGTCTTCTTCACTTGCACGATTCGCCCAATTCGTACAGTTATGATTCTCCGGAAAGACTCAGATCTTCGGTTTCCGTCGGTCACACCGCAACTCCATTCCCTACCTTCTCTGTCGCTGGTGTTCGTAAACTCCCATACCCTTCCATCGGCATCGTCTTACGCCTGCGCACACGGTGGAATTGAAGCCGCACTCCTCTCGGAGAGAAGGATCGAGAGAAGATGAGAAGACCACGATCGCTGCGGGTAGAGAGAGGGTGGCCCACTGAAAAGAAGAGAGATAGAGACCTCGCTTCTCCCTAAATTGCGACGGGAGTGGTGGATGTCATCTCCGTGGAGAAAAAAGCGGGTGGGTGGGGCTTTGCAATTTTAAATTTTGTATTAATTTAGTTTTATTTTTAAAATTTTAATTTCTCCGTTATCAAGAACATGCAAGCTTTATATTTGTCGTATCATCACTTCACGGTCAAATTGATGGTTTAACTAACAGATGTATGAAATTACAATAAAATGTTAATTAAGCTATTAAATTGAAATGTTTCAAAGATATTGTATAAGATTGTAATTACATCCAAACTTGAGGGGTAAAATGTAATTTACCCTTAAATTTTCCTCTTCTTGGAATTGTTGGTGGGCCCCAAGTGTTTAAATTCGGTGAAGATACTATTGATGTGAATTACTTTGGCAGGGGGTTCAGCGTTAGCTTCTGCGTCTTGTAGACGCGTGGGCTGTGTTGCTGGCTTGTTGAGTTACTTGTCGCACTTGCCCTCCTTCACATCTTTTCGAGATACTCTTTTCGTTTGATGCAGCTGTTAGTTGTGTGGCTTGGACCACGGTGGAATGCGCAATACTTTCAATGATCCAGCTTGAATTTTTCTCCTTTCGAGGGTGGCGATATCTTGAACGAAGACGCGTCCTTGAAGTTACTGAGGATCTGGTAGATCGGTAATGAGAACTTGGTGAACATCTCTGTGCAAGAGTTTTGCTGCTTTTTCTGTTGGATTACTTCTCATTGGTCTTCATATAAATTACCTCCATATTCTTCCGAGGTTGCTTTCTGAGCTCTCTTGGCTTCATTCTAAAGTGCATGCTCAAGTAGGATTCTCTTCCTGAATGTCCTTTTGGCTATTGTGTCATCACATTCGACAATCTTAGCCTTCTCCGCCTTGAACCTCTTGACATAGTTGCTGAACAACTCATTCGGTTCTTTTTTTATGTTGGCGAGACTTGATTGAGCGGTCGGACGAATATACCTTGGTGAAAACCAAGGAAAGTCAAAGATGAGGGAGAGAGTAAGGATGAGGGAGAGATACGTAGGAGCCTAGGAGGAGGGAGGAGAGGGAAAGAAAGGAGAGATGAGAGAGAAATAGGAGAGAAATTTGGAGGGGAGGAAATATTAAGACTAAGATAGAGAAATTGGGAGTGAGAGAGGCGAGAGAGAAAAGTAGTTGGTATGAAGTTTAAAAACTCACTTTTTGTGTTTTTTAGAAGTAGGCTAATTTTCAAATTAGTTTTGAGTTCAGTTTTTTAAAACAATCATACCAAATAAGTATTCAAGTTGTAAAACTTAAAAAATGTTTTTGAATCTAAAAAGTTGGATTCAAGTAGAATACCAAACAAAATTTTAATTTCTTAGAAGACAAAAAAACAATTTGTGAGAGGAGTGAAAGGAAGGAAATGATAATAGGAGAAGAAAAAATCCAACACAGGTGGCCACGCAAAGAATGGTTTTCAGTATTTAGTTTTAGTTCTATCTACTCTACCCCCTCGGTTATCACATCCCTTTTGTCCTTTTTCCTCATCTAAATACAAAATCGTTAAGAAATTGACTCCTCAGCATTTAAAATTAGGGAATTTTAACGAAAAGCATCCGGTACTGTTCACTTTAACGAAAAACCACATTTTTACACTAAAAAGTCAATCCTGGTACTATTCACTTTACCCTTTATTTTGTCATTATCATTAAAACTCAAAGTTTTCAAGCCCTTTTCATTAGTTTTCCTTTAAAATTAACATCCAAAAGAGAAGAATATAGGCAACTGGCTCACTTAACATCTTTATGTTGGCATTAAAACAAAAATGACGTGTCTTATTGGTATGACTTGGCATCACACGTAAGTAGTAGCTATATGCCTAGTGCACATACAACTGATAGCTTATATCCGCATCTGAAAAGAACAAAAAATGATTTGTTCTACTAAATGTTGGATATAAGTCAACAATCTGTGATAATTTATATATGCTAATAAATAATAAATGCAATAGAAACTAACAGAATATAAACTAGAATATGAATTATAAAACAGACAACTTGAGGATCGAGGCTTGCGTACCGCAATGTCCTTGAAACAGAAATTTCGTCCTTACTCTGCGCTTGTAGTTCTACGGACGTCTGCTTCACTAGGATTCAACGATCAAGTTAAAATTCCAGCACCGGAAAATTTAACTACTGGCGAATTTAGTGTGGTTCTCTCAGTAAGAAGGTTTAGGAGTGTAGAAGATGAAGATGATTATTTTCTGTGTATTAAATGCTATGCTTATGGATGTATATATAGCAGATGGATGCCTGTTTGCAACAGGTATGAGAATGGAGTGTGACCGTTGGGAGACATCTCTTCAGAGGGGTGCTTTGCTCTGTGTTCAGAAAGAACTCTCAGACTTCATCTGAAAGGATGAGTCTTTTCATAAAAAATAAATAATTAATTAAATTTGAATTTAATTAAAAAATTAATTAAGTAAATCCGAAAAATAATTAATTAAATAATTTAATTATTAGAGCCTCAAGCCCAAGCCCATCTTTTGACAATTAAATATATATTAATTATAATTAATTATATATTAATTACCATATAATTATTACACCCCAAAGCCCAACCCAAGGGTAAGCCCAATTTTAGTCTCCAGTCATATTACTCCAATCACTTTCTTTAAAGGACAAAACCTTATAAAGTGATAAAAGCTTTTGGGAATGGCCAATATGGGACAATGGAATTTCTACTCAAACTACTCAAATTTCCAACAATACCCCATATTTGAGTTGAAATTTCATTCAAACTCCAACACTAAACAGATAAATTTTAGGGAAAAATATCAAGACCTGTAAGATTCTCCTGTCGAATGTGACTATCCCACCACCAAGAATATAACCGTCCGTCTGGAGTCGGACTGTGACATGGTTGCCTTGACATGACTCGGGCGCAGCACAACAACATAACTTGTCTTGAGTTGGGAAAGGCCAGATTATCAGTTCAAGGAACTTCCACACTCAATATTCCTGAACAAGATTGGCAGTTCTCTCTCTCACCTTCCACCTATGCTCCAAAATCACCAAAGAAAATATAGAGATCGTCGGAATGGCATAAAGTTCACACCAGTAAGAAGACATCAAGACAAAACAAACAATACAAAATTGCATGCTACCTCCTCTACTGGACAAATACAATTGATCCAAGGAAATAAGTTATCACTAAGCAAGAAAACATCATTAAAAGCAAAAGCAATGTGGAAAATGAAGTTTTCTTCAATGTATGAGAAATAAAAAGACCAGGCATGACACACCCCGATCCTGAAATCAGGGAGTGCTGGCCGCCACGCTTCCGTTGCGCCACTCTGATTTCAGGATCGGGGTGTGTCAAGGCATCCATAAATTTACCCCAATAAAACTCAGTATGCAGCAGCTTTTTTAATTTTGTAAAATTCATAAAACAAATTATTATCGACTCAAACAATTCTCAAATTTCTATTAATAAATTTTCAACTTTACCATTGCAACTGAAATACTTTTATATGCGTTCTATTACAATTTTGCCCCAATTGTTAATACATTGACCCCGATATTTATTCAAATTCCTACTGGTGACCAAGCTAGTCACAGTTCATAACTACCCCTAAGGTTGCGAGAGACGGAGAAGGGGAAGATGGGGAGGGTTGAGAGAGACGGAGGGTTGGAAGAAAGAGAGTCTGAAAGAGGTGAGATGGGGGAAAACAGAGATGACGGAGGGAAATCACGGGATGGGATTTCCATTCCCAGAAATCACTCTCCCACCCGCAAACCCCTCTATGGGTTTGCAAACCTACCCCTAAGGTTGCAATGACCAGAACGCCCATGAAGGTTTGCCGTTGGATCTGGAATGCAGCTCAATTTCTTCAGTCTGAACAAAGCCCAATCCGGATACGCATGATGGCAAAAGGGTCAATGAGTTCAAATTGAAGCCTGAACTTATAACAAAGATGAATAGCGCACTTGGGAAGTTCATTTTAGACTAAAGTAATAATATACTGCAAACCGGCATATTTGGGTTGGTTTATGTTTTAGAATCCACAATATACTACGAAGCTTTATTGTTTTTAATTTTTTGTTTTTTGTTTTTTGTTTTTTGGTTAGATTATGTAATTTACTGTAAACTATATTCTATTGCTTTTTTGTTGGTGTGCATTTCGAGTCAGATGGTTTGAGCATGCAAATTGTTGCCCGTATATGGGTTAATGTCTTATATTAAATCCTGCCACTTTGAAACCTTCCTTTTAGTTTTATCTTTTTAATGCAGAATGTTGGTGAAAATAAGAAGTGCCTTTAATGTTTATGAGTATTATATTGATGTGCAGGCATTGATCGCAATGCCCTCTCCTGATTTTAGCCCATCTCATTCTTATGGCGTATTTACGTAATCATAATAAAGATAGAAGGAATTGAATTGAAGAGAAACATAATTGAGGATTAGTTGGAATCGGATTCATGTTGAAGCTGTTTACTCAAATGTTATAGAATTGGAATAGAAATGACACTAATTTCATAAAGCTGTTTTCTAATTCAGCAGAATCGGAATATAAACCAGTATGATTACTAAAATGCCCTTATCCCAAATCAAATATTTTATTTACTTTTTTTAATAAAATTTGATATAACATATAACAGTAAGAAAAAAAATTAACTTCCTTTTTTATTTCATAGACACACTAAAATGCTTTTGTTTAGTTTTTTTTTATTTTTTTTATAAAGTTTAAGTATTTACTTTAATATTTAAATTTTCTCGCTCAAGTTGTAGTTTTTTCTCTTCGGCATATGCATGGAGTTGTGCATAATATGAATGAGCATGAAGTTGTGCTTAATGAGCTAGAAGGACATTGAAAGAAATTGTTAGGAGCATTTTCAATCTTAACTCTTCAAGGATATATTTTGTTACATAATGTCAATGAGTAAAAGGAATGATTTTTACCATTTCAAATAAAAAAACTTGATTCCTCTTAAACTAAAGAGATCTTCACGATGTGGATTTTGTATAATAGTAAATAAATGAAGAAAAAACATTAGGAACAAACAAAGAGTAGGAAATAACTTCATTAAAGTTAATATTTTACATCAAAGCACATCTATCTAACCATCATAACCAACCTAAACAAACTAGTCATACCTGCCTATACATTAGATTGTCAACAAAATATTCGTAACCTATCTAAACATCATAATATCAACAAAAAAGTAGTTCTTCACCATCATGGTGTCATCTAAACAGTCATTAGAGTTACAAAACATTCACAATTTCCCCTAATATGTCATCATGGCAGCGAGCATGCCATAGCAAAAAACCAGCATTCACATTCTTTGGATTGTCACTTAGATGTCATTATGCATCCAAGTCTGCAACAAAGTAGTCACATATGCACTCTTCCCTTCATCAAACATGTTGAAAAAGACCCTCAAAAGGTCATTTTCTTTGGCCAAGAAGTTGGTGACTTGAAATAATTCCATGGGAGCCAAAAACTACATTTTGCACAACTCACTGTCAAGTTTTTGTTGCATTTCGATCAGATTTTTGTTGGTTGACAGTGCATGAACTAGACCATCAAGCTTAGGTCCCACATCGCCTATAGCTTTAGCCGTAATAGAGAATTGCTTAGCCATTTCATCCCCTACTCTTGCCCTATTGTGACCACTGTTTGATGTGTTACCTTCTGCAATATTCCTTTGTTGTTGGGTATTTGGCACTGAGAAAGAAGTATCAAAATCATTTCCATTTTCATCCTTACCTTCATTTTGATTGACATTGGCATCTTCAAATCTAACTTCTTCTTCATCGTCATTCGCGTTACCAGCATTTGCACCCACAACACGATCTTTTTCATAAATCTCTCCCAAACTATGGTAGTGCGGAAAAGGCTTATCGTACAATCCACTTGCATCCTTTTTACCCTACAAACAAAAAACACAAAGTACAAGGCATGTAAGAAAACTATAAAACAAAACACAATCAGATAAAACACAAAATACAATCAGATATATGTGCAGCAAGATTCACCAATTTGATTTTATGAAGATACATATGTGCAACAAGAGTCACCAATTAGCCGATTGTCTTTTAAAAAGATTGATACCAATTTGCATTGATGTCATCTACTGATTAGCTGATTGGCATTTATATAGACTGATACCAATTTGCATTTATAAGGATTCACCACAATTTTCATTTATTCATTCAAATGTCCTTATAGGATAAATATTATTTTTGTCCAATACTGATAAATATTAAAGTTTTCTTAAATTAGCAAGGGCATATATATGCATACCTTCGTAGTCTTGTCATACACACTTTTCTCACAAGCCAACATCATTTTCTCTTTATTCCACTCAAACCCACTGAGAGATAGCAATTCAGTTAAGGCAAAATATTTTGCCTTCAACGTCTTGATGCGTGATTCAATGTAGGGACACGCTTTTAATCCGCACCCTGGGAGTTTGGCTTCCATCATAGCTTCTATCTTCCCTAAATAACCATTCTTGAAACCAGTGTCAGCTTGCCAAGTTGGGTCACTATACAACTCAAGCAATGATTCAACCAATATTGTATCATCAATATTGTATCCTTAGCAGTTCCCCAAATAAACATTTGTTGCTATTTTATTTTTCCTTGTTTTGTACTTTGATTTATCACATTATGGTACATGCACCTTAACCGGTGTTCCATAGTGCACCTAAGCAATTCTACAGTATATAGGACACTAAATTAACAAACGAAACTATGAAATAAAAAACTAGTAATTACCGAGTAGTGTAGGCATGTAGATACTACATACCTTAAGATGGTGTGCAAGAATGTATAGAAACAATGCAACCATCTCCTCTATAGACACATTTCAAGTAGCTCATAGATGTCCTCTAGTCACAAGAACTTGGCATAATCTATGAAAGGGTCGTCTATCCATTCATAGTTCAGCAATACATGTCACATCACTCTTATAAATTAAGCCATGTAAGCATTCTAATTGCTTGTAAACGCTCATAATTGTTTGAGAAGGTGAAGGACTTCTAAGGTGCTTTTGGAAAGAATACCAAGAATAGAAACAAAAAGTAGGACATGCAACAAATATAGTTCGAAGATAGACAATCAACACATTCAACACAGCATGTAATTTCTTCTTTGTAGACAAACTTAGACGAGCCATTAGTGAAGAAAAAAATTGTCATGAAGGACTTCAATTGACAAGTTAATAAACATATTGGCAAACTGAAATAAATTAACAATACATAACACAATTAGTCACAAAAATTTATTTAATTTTCCCTACATACCTAGTCTCACAATTAATGGAAAAATAACAACATAAATCATAGTATACCTGCAAATAGTAAAGAGAGCTCAACCCATAACCTTGTACTCACTCTTCCTAATTTAAAAAAGATGACTAATATTTGATTAATAAACATTTGTGAGCATAAAGAATTAGGGATAAAGTACTCTTCCTAAACAATACAACATTTAGATGTGATCACTCATATTTCATGCATTTATACCATCCATTTCAAAAGTCTTTGTGATGTTTTTGTGTTAAAATGGTTGCATTTTACCTTACCTTATGTTAGTGTGCAGTTAAATTTGCTTTAGGATCAATTTCAAGCAAAAAGGAGAAAAGGAAATAATAAAAACAAACAAAAGAATTGGAAGTGGAGCTTGTCTCCACGGGTGGTATTTGAAAAAGAAATCAGAAAGCAAAGTGGGGGAGTGAGGATTAAGTGGAGCACTAGGAAGTGGGATGAGTTGGCCTTCCACTTGTAGCCTTGGTGCTTTGAAAAATCATTGCCTTATTGTTTAAGGCAACAAACGGCAAGATAGAAGAAAAAGGCAGATGGCACACGGAAGAAAAATATAGAGGGAGAGCAGAGAAGAAAAAAAGGGCACACGGACAGAACATAGCAGAGAAGAAGAAGGAGAACGGACAGAGAATCAGAGAGGAACATAGCAGAAAAATAAGGGAGCCACAGCTCCACATGGAAGGAGGATCGGAGAGCATTAGGAGATAACCTCCTTGTAAAAAAGGGTTGTCTCTTTCTTTGATTCTTCATGGATAATTTCTTATGTATTCAAATAATTATGTGTAACTAATTTCTTTTCGCTAGAGTGAGGCCATGAGTCGCAACATGATTACGTAGATTTCTCTATCAATTACTTAAGTGTTGTTACATGCTTGCTTTGATATTTTCAATCTCTAAATTAAACTATCTATGTGTCTTGATGATTGATCACCATTAGGATGCTTAGAAAAGTCATTGGATGCAATTTTGAACGAATGTCACGTTAAAATTGGTTATGCTTCTTGTGATTGAGGATTATAATTTCTCCTAAGGTAAATATCATACTCTTAGGGATTACATGGTTTAACAAAGAGATTTTCATCAAGATTAATTAATCATTATGTTTATATTTAATCCAAATGTCATGGATAAATTGCATGTAGTGGTATGCGTTTTAACTTGAATGTCACAAGTAAAACATACACAAGGAAAACCCAACCTTCAAAGCATATGTGTTTTCGATTACTTAAGCAATTGGAAGAGCTACGTAGGAGTGTTGTTGGTAAAAGGTTGAACTCTAGCATATTGTCAATCTATTTTTCTTCAATCATTTATTTTATCTTGAATTTTCTCATTTACTTGTTTTGTTTAGTTGAATCATTATTTCTATAAGCCATTTCCCTTTTTAAATGTTTGTTTAAGTCACGTACAATAGTATTTAGTTTTGTTGAATTAGTGTAGTTCTTAGAGTTAACTAAGTTATAAATTGTTTATACTAGTCCCTGAGGAGATCGACCTTGCTTGAGCCATTCTATACTACAACACTTGTTCTCTTGCAAGAATTTTCTATGGTTTAACCCTTTGTTTTACAAGTGGTAAAATCGCTATCAAGATGAAAAATGAATAAATAAATAAAAAAGCAAGCTAGACATTATTAAGGATATGGGCAAAAAGGATGAGATTAGAGCTTATAAAGGGGCTGAGGTTGGTTCTTTATGCTCAGTGCTGACATGGAAGACAATACAAAGGGTTAGGCTTGGTGCTTATCAGGGATGCGACATGACGAAAAACTAAAAATTCAAATGAAACCAATTACTCCATCATGAACTCCTTTCCACGAAGAATTGAAAACTAAAAATTGAACACAGGGATAAAAACGCAGAAGAAGTAGGGATTTACTTGTTCGTAATTGTGACTAGAGTTGATGCTAAGAGAAAGGAGCTGCAGTGAAAAGAGAAATGATAGTCTAGGGCTAATGGGTTTATAAAGGATAGTCTTGGAAATTAAAAAAATAAGTGAGGGCATAAAGGGAACCAAAGTGTCATTCCGATTGCCCAAGCAATTAGGAACCCAAATACCATGTTAATATAAGGAATCCAAATGCTACAAGTTTTGGAATTGAATTCTAAATATTTGTGTGGGTCTCACCTTTTCTTTTACTCCCCAAGTTTAGTAAACAAAGGTATACACCGTAATCATAATTCAATTCCGTGTTTTGATTCCGATTACAGTTACAAAAACGCACCCTTAATTCTTGAAAGAGTGGTGCAGTTTGTTTGTACCATACTTGACCAATCCCGAAACTACCAAGCACTGGTCCATTTCATACCTTCAAGGATCCACTAAGGGGTTCATGTTGAGGCACACCTGCCGAAGCACAATAGTTTCCCTCAAACTAGGAGGCCAATCACAGCACGACACATGTTAACGTCAAAATAAAGTTCATAGCGTCCCACATCGACTGCAGACAAAAGTTGGAGACTTTCCTCAACTATAAAAGAATACCATTCTCCTACAATTAATTACTAATGTCATTATTGTACTTAAACTAGTCATTAGTACCCACTAATGATGCTTATGCTTGAATCTATGTATTTTTGTAAACCCTTCATTATTAATGAGAACTCCTCTACTCATATGGACGTAGCCAAACTTAGGATGAACCACGTACATCTTGTGTTTGCTTCCCTATTTCTATCTATTTGCATATTATCCCCACCAGGTGACCAGAACAACCAACCGAATGTCACAAACTTGACACTTTACGTTGTTATAAAGTCTTCACTAATTTTATGCATCAACTTTTGGCGCCGTCTGTGGGAAAGACACGTATTCCTACTCTTTTCAGCGTTTTCAAGCTGGTTTCCATCGTTTGTACATTTTCCTTTGACCAGGCATCCCTCTCCAACATAGGGAGCGAAGGAAGCCACATCACATAGAACGACACTCCTCTCGTGCCTAGTGTGAGGGAGCGAATGAAGGAATGAAAGAAGTTTGCCCTTCATGCTAAAGTCGAAGAGCTGAAGGCTTAAAACAATAAAATAACAATGAAGGATGAGATCCTCCAGGAGCAGTATGAGAAACTCTATAAGGCTAGGCATACTCAATCACACAAGCCCATTTCCTCTGTGAAAGTCAACCATCACCTGGGTGCTACCCCAACATGAGGGGTCACTGGTCTTCAACATGGATATTCCTGATGAGGAGCAAGTTACTCATCAATGTGTTGATCAACCCAGCTATTTCGACCTAAAGCAGGAGAAGTAAAGGGAGGTACCTCCATGCAGAAGGAATGGAATGATCAAGAGCCGTTTACCGTGACTGTTGAGACTTTCTAAGACAGCGTTAAGAAAATTCTATCGATAGAGGCTCAAGGATCAAATACCCAAAAGTCATTGAAGGGCTCGCTCATTTACCACAACGTAGGGTAACACCCAATCTAAGAAAGGAACGACATGCTTTGAAGGGACGAGAAGGTGTAGGAGACTTGAGGGACTACCAACATACATACCCGAAAAGTCAGTATGGTGAATCTAAGGAAAAGCCACATGCCTTTGACCAAACTCCCTTACTTGCAAGGGATGGGGGAAACTTGGGAATAAGAGTTTTAATGGTGCCTGACTCCAATCAAGACCTTCGTGTTCTATAGCTTTTTGAGGAAGTAAACAAGTTGAAGGCTGAACATCAGGCTAAGATACCTGACTGGAATCAACCAAGGCCCGACCCTTTTACAAGGAAGATCATTGGCACCCTTCTACAAGGAGAAACGACACAAAAGCTTAGGTTGCAATCTTATACTACGAGGGAAGATCCGATTGAGCATATCCATCTCTTTGATTCCACTATGACATACTGAATACATAGTGATGAGGAACAATGTCTCATTTTTCCTACCACTCTCTCTGGTGGAGCTCTTAATTGGTATTGTCATCTTCAACCTGATACAGTGGATTCCTTCGTTGAGCTAAGGAGACTCTTTGTGGCTCAACACATCTTCCAAGCTGATCGGTTACACTTCGCTGATGAGCTATACACCATTCCTTAGAAATCAAAAAGTCATTATGTGAATATGCCGGTCACTTCAGCTATGAGTACTCTCATTGCGCTGAGGTAGATGACAAAACAACACCCAAGGGCCTTCACGGTAGGCATGCGTGAATGCTTCTTCAAGTACATAATCAATGCTAACACTTGGAAGACTTACTCTGAGATGATGATGCAAGCTTACAATCATGCCTTTACCCAAGCAATGACATACCAAAGGAACATTCTTATAGTTAACTCCTGTCAACAAGTGGGGAATGGAAGTCAAGTTCTACCAAGTGAGGAGGTTTTGTCCATTCAGACACTTGTTACACCCTCTCCTGCCTCACTTAGCTACTTGCTAAGTCACCAAACGTATTCATTTCTTGGTAAGAGGAAATATTTTTACTCTTTGCAAGCTCATTACAATAAGAGGGATAAAAGTTCATATCCAAACAACCAGAAGTGAACATACCTTCAACTATTATGATCATGGGGTCAAGCTTCGCTCTTTCAAAATAGAAGGACTAGGTGCTGAAGGAAATGCTATTATAAGAAGAGGCATACACATTACAAATGTTTTGACCCTCAACCGTTTGAGATCTTTTGTAACACAAGTCATTTGGCAAATATTTAAAAAAAAGGGAAGTCAGACAACTTCGTTCGAGTCTTTTACATTCCTAGCATTGGAACACTTGGTCTACGTTGACCTACCTCTATACTCTAACTTAGAGCTTCAACATGCATACTTTGACACAAAGTAAGTGAAACTAAGTGTTATAACCAACATGGTTCACATATCCAAAGCATAGATTCCTCCATGCATAGCAAAACATTCATAAGCATCACTCATGTCAATCAACATAAACATCATACATTTTAACACATTCATACATAAGCCAACTAAGCTTCGAAAAGAGTCAACATACTTTGTGTCATTCGGCAATTGCTACAATGTGCCTCGGCACCTTGCCCTTATTCTCACCAACCAGGTGATGAAGGAACTCACCTTCGTATCACCAACTAGGTGATGAAAGGTACAACCTATACTCTAATATCATTCGGCAACTTGCCACTCTTATCACCAACTAGGTGATGAAGGATCTCACATTCGTATCACCAACCAGGCGATGAATAGTACAACTAGAACTATTAATAAACATTTTTGCCTCAGCAACTCACCCTTCTTCCCACTAACTAGGTGAGGATTGGTACAACTTATACATATGAACTCTTAGCATTCACAAATAATAAAAAACCCTCAAGCCTTACAGTTTAAAAGAGAGATAAGCAAGCTTAACTCAACCCAACTGGGGGAGCACTTATGCCCAACAAGGGTTATAGTCACCAACAAAGGCTTCAGTGCATGGTATACAAAGATTAAGCTCTTCAGCCTTCTTGCACCTGCTCCAGACATTTCCCCTCTATAACAATGCAAACACTACAACTTGTAGAAAACTTGTACACTCTTGATCAAGACTATGCGAAGCAAAATCAATTTATATAGTTCCTCCGAACCTTCAACTACTACAATAAAAAAATCCGAAATTAATTAATTATTTTGATAATTATTAATTGTTGATTAAGCAATTAATTATTAATTGTTGATTAAGCAATTAATTATTAATTGTTGATTAAGCAATTAATTATTAATTGTTGATTAATCAATTAATTAATTATTAATTATGACATGTGGAGAAGGTCAACAAAGCTTCAACACATAAGAGATACCACAACATGTAGATTGCCTTCCACACTCTTTCTCAAGAGTGTGGAAGCAAAAGCTTCCCACACCCAAGGGAATGAGCTTCCCACACCCTTGTGGGAGAGAGAGCTTCCCACATCCAAGGGAGAGAGCTTCCCCTACACCCTTGAAGGGAGAGAACTTCCCACACCCAAGGGGGTGAGCTTCCCACACCTACGGAAGGGGGCTTCCCACACCCTTGAAGGGAAAAAGCCTTCACACACTTTGAGGGAGGAAGCCTCCCACACCTTGAAAGGAGGAAGCCTCCCACACCTTGAAAGGAGGAAGCCTCACTCTTTGCCTAACTACAAAAAATTCAAAAAGCCTTCCACACTCTTGCTCAAGAGTGTGGAAGCAAAATCTATTTATGTGGTTCAAAAAAGCTTCAACCGAAAGCTTTAACAAAAAAATTTTGCTCAAGAGCATGGAAGCAAAATCTATTTATATGGTTCAAAAAAGCTTCAATCAAAAAGGCTTCACCTATAAAGATTCAACCAAAAAGCTTCACTTACAAAACTTCAACCAAAAAGCTTCACCTACAAAGTTTCAACCAAAAAGCTTCAACCACTCAAGTTAGGTGACCAAAGGAAAAAACTTCAACCATTCAAGAATATCAAGCCACCTCCTTTGGCTATCCTCTTCGCTTGAAAACTTGGGGGACTCCTACTATATGCTACTACACTTCGGTACTCGGAAGTTTCGTGATTACTTAGTGACTTAGATTTTTCAAGTCCCCAACCGAGAAGCTTTCCTCACTCGAGAACTTAAGAGAGCATTGTTTGTACCATACTTGACCAATCCTGAAACTACCAAGCACCGGTCAACTTCATACCTTCAAGGATCCACTTAGGGGTTCATGCTGAGGCACCCCTGCCGAAGCACAAGAGTTTCCCTCTAACTGGGAGGCCATCACAACACAACACATGTCAACGTCAAAATAAAGTTCATAGAGTCCCACATCGACCACATACAAAAGCTGGAGACTCTCTTCAACTATAAAAGAAGACCATTCTCCTACAGTTAATTCCTAATGTCATTATTGTACTTAAACTAGTCATTAGTACCCACTAATGATAATTATGCTTGAACCTATGTATTTGTGTAAATCCTTCACTATTAATGAGAACTCCTCTACTTCGTGGACGTAGCCAAACTTAAGGTGAACCACGTACATCTTGTGTTTGCTTCCCTATTTCTATCTATTTACATATTATCCTCATCAGGTGACCGGAGCAACCGAGTGAAGGTCACAAACTTGACACTTTACGTTGTTATAAAGTCTTCACTAATTTTGTGCATCAACATAGTTCATTCCTTCTTCTTTTAGTTGACTGTATACTTGATTATATTTTCATTATTTTCATTCTCATGGGTGATGGATATTTCAAATATTGTGCGCTGGTGTGTGCGAGCGAGAATTACAAAATGGTTTTCAAGTTCTGTGTTTATTCATGTCTTAATAGTTTTTGGTTCTCTCTTTTATCATCTCGACGAATTTCATAATCAACCTTTGGCCAGCAAACGTTATTCAGCTAATTCTCTCTTTTGTTTGCTCTAATTCTTTATCAGCAAATGGGGGAGCAGTTCAAGACACTGATTGTTCTATCTCACTACATGGAGGTATGTCTGTCTCTGTAGTCTTTGGACTCGGTACTCAATACTCATGCATGACTTGTAAACCTTCTTCTTTATGCAGACTGAGTATCCAAGAACCGTCGAATAATTGATGCTGTTTCGGGTATTATATAGATATCTTTTTTTGTGCTTTCGTGAGATATATGGTTTTGGTTTGAATTTTCATGCTACTGGTTTTTTGACTATCGTTAATAGGCCATAAGACAACTCAAACCAAGTAAGTTTGAGTTTATCGATCCAAAGCCACAGGAACTACCCATGTGGAATGTGTAGATCTAATCTCTTTTGCATGTAAATAGCACAAATTCCATAATCTTTTTTATGCAAGTACTAAAATGATCAAAAGTCGCATAAACTACATGTGTGGAATTTGTTGTTCAAAACTTTGGTATATAACAATCTACCTAACGTTTTCAATGTAAATAGGATTTCCTATTGTTTTTAATGTAAATAGGATTTATCTTTCGCAACACGATCTTTTGTATCTTTCAAAAATAATCGTTCTTATAGTTTTCAATCTTGTAGCAACGCGGGGGCTTAAACTTCTAGTGAGAACAAAAATCAAGCTCTTGTTGTGTTGAAATGAATTAGTAGGCCAAGTCAAAGTACAAAATTTTCATGTACGTTAACCCAAAAAATAGAAAAATAAACAAGAACTGGAATCTAAAATTCATAGATAATACTTAAACACAAGAAACAAACTCCCTCAGTTTAGGTTTGAATGACTACAATCATACATACATTGGTGGTCATACATGCATCTAGATACATGCATTTACATTTTACTCTAGTTCAGCAATTGCTTCCAACTCTTGGCGCCTTGCCAGGATTCTTCCATTTCTAGATGTAGGACCTGTAGGCACAAACAGATTAGGCGGCATGGTCAAGCTTTCTCCTCCTCCTTCTAACGTCTAAACTGTCATTTTCATGGCAGGACGATCCACCGGGTGCCACTGAATACACCATAGCCCTATAATTGCAAGTTTCTTTGGAATTTTTCCATCTTCTTCTTCCCCAATATGGATTTGTAGGTCATCCCCTTCCTCGAGAAGATTATAAATCCATTGTGGATAGTAAATTTCATTAGTAGTATCCTCTGTGGTTAAACCAATATTCTTCCTTCTTCCTACCATCTCAAGCAGTAGCATTCCAAAGCTATAGACATCTGTCTTGTAAGACACATTTCCTAAATTCCTGGAGAACACTTCGGATGCAATGTACCCCATGGTCCCCCTATTGTAGTCATAGACACCATGCTTTGATCCTTGGAACATAACTTGGCCAAACCAAAATTAGAAATTTTTGGACTGAAGTTTTGGTCTAGCAAAACATTATGGGGTTTTATATCGAAATGGAGGATTCGTTGATCGCATCCCTGGTGAAGATATTCAATTCCTTTGGCTATGCCTAGGGCAATATCTTGCAACTTATCTCAACCAAGGAAGGCATTCTTACTATCTAATGATGAAATATAATCCTCGAGTGAACCATTGGGAAAGAATTCATAAACCAGAGCTCGTCTAAATCCATCAGCACAAAAACCAACCAAGCGAGCCACGTTGACGTGGTGGATATGACCCATTGTTCGTACTTCATTTACAAACTCTTCCCCATCTTGCTTTTTACTATAAAGAAAGTTGAGTAATTGGCTATTATTTAGGGAACATATGATTAACTATAATGGTAAATTAGTGGAGAATTTCTTCAATTACATCCAATTTTGGATGAAATTTTAACACATGAGGTTTCGCGGAAACAGCTTGAAACATCAAGGGGTATTATTGTAAACCTAACGGAATTTTGCTTCAACACGAAAAACATCAAGGGTTACTAGCGTAAACAACAAAAAATTGTGAGGTATGATCAGGGTTAAACTGTCACAACCTGCCACTTTACGTTATGGAGATCAAGGCCGGCCTTGGTCAAGGGTGGGGAGTGCGACGGCCTAATTTTGGGGCCTAAAAAATTTATGTTGCTTGTTAAGTTACTTATAAATTGTTTCAAAAAAAAAAATAAAGTAAAAAGGGCCCTAATACAAGTTAACAAACAATTAAGTCCAACAACTAAATGAAAAACAATTGTTTTCTTTTGACTAGACCTGGTATATGTGTCGTGTTTTTTGTGTTCGTATTGTTTTCGTGTCATACCTGATATCTTTATGGGTCGTGTCATGTAACACCCATTGAAGTAAATGGGTAATATGACCCGACCCGAAATCAACCCGTTAATATTATCAGGTAATATGACCCGACCTGTTATCCGTTAAAGAAAATATATTTTAAATCAATAAATAATGAAAATGAAAAACATAATTTGACCCCAAAAAAATAGAAAACATAATACTAAATTAGTATATATATACATACCACATTGTCACATAAACATTACTTCAAAACATTAAAGAAAAATATTTGTCTTTCAAGTATTACATACTTTAAAATAAGAGCCTAATGAAAAAACATCAGTACATTACTATAAAATACCAAATGTTCAAGGATATGCAAAATGAAGAGAGATGCGTTTCAAGGTTGAAGAACCTTGTACGTTTATATATGCTTTCACATTTTTTAGACTTGTGCATTAATGATTATGAATTTTATTTATTTTGAACTCCCTTAAAAATACTATTCATGAGGGTTTGTATGGTTTAAAATTTCAAACGATGATGTATCCATGCTCAAAGCATAGAGGATGCGATCACGAGCCTTTGCATATTTTTTTCACATTTTTCGCACTTGTAAATTAATTATTATAATTTTTTTAGGGAACTATTATTAGCACTCCAAAAATCTTGTTCTACACTCCTCACAAAATGTATTTTTCTTTCTAATTATAAAAAGTTTCGAATGCCAAATGAGATTTTTGGAATGTTAATAACAATTCCTTTTTTTTTTAATGTTTTTGGTATTTTTAAATTACTTGATACTTTTATTTTTAATGTCTTATATAATTTTTTTTAATCTCACTGTTTGTGTCATATCCCGGCCCGGGCCCCCACCACATCCCGGGCTCGACTCCACCGTAGCATGATATTGTGTGTTTTGGGCCCCGACCACGCCCTCACGGTTTTGTTTCTGGGAACTCACACGAGAACTTCCCAGTGGGTCACTCATCATGGGATTACTCTCGCAAACTCGCTTAACTTTGGAGTTCCGATGAAACTCGAAGCCAGTGAGCTCCCAAAAGGCCTTGTGCTAGGTAAAGATGAAAATATACATATAAGGCTTATAGGATCCACTTCCCTGGACGATGTGGGATGTTACAGTTTGCCTATAGTATACTATAAAAATAAATAAATAAATAAAACTTAAAATTTTTAAATTTATATAGAACAACAATACAATAATATATGTTACTATGACTATTATATTTTATAGTAAGTTTTTTTTTAGTAGTTTAAAAAATTAAAATCATCACATTTAAAAAAAATTAAAATCATCAAAATAACTTTTTTCTTAACATGTCGAAACAAGTTAATTACTCGTGTGTCACCTTTGTGTAAACCTGTAAAGGATCTGTTATTAATGGGTTCTTATCATGTGATCCGATAACGACCCAATTAGTTATCACGTTGACCCGAAATCCATTATTTTCGTGTCATTTATATGTTGTGTTAATGAATCGTGTAAGAAATTGTCAGGTCTACTTTTGATGCAACGCAAAAATAAAATCAAATTAGAAAAAAAAAATCAGAAAACACCAACGTTGGTGCACTCCCTTCGACATTTGGCTCACCATTTTGTTGCTAAGAAATACTTTCCCTTGTGTTGTTTTCCTCTTCCTCTCTCTCATTTAAAGTTCCAAGCAGCATATATTAGAACAATTTTAATGTTTAATTTTTACCCAAATTAGTTTTATGAGGGCTTTCATCTCTTTGCTTTTATTTTGTGACTCACCAAATACACAAGATGAAACCAGTTCTTCTTAACTGAGGAGTTCCAATGGTTTTTATTGAATTTTCTTGATTTTTTTTTACTTTCGGGTAGAGGGAGAAAGGGACCAAGAGGGCGAGAGAAGGATAGAGAATAAAGAAGGAAGGGGTATGCTGGTGGAGAAAAAGTGTGCCTCCATTAGGTGTGAGACAAGGGCTTCGTTTTCTATTTCATCATGGGCCTCTAACAAGGCAGGGCAAATCCTGATTGAGATGATTTGTGGATTAAAGTTTCGGCTCATCATATCTAGACATACAAGCTTATTCTTTTCGGTAATTTGCTTGAGTTTACAAAATAATTTCAATATTAAGATTAGGTCAATTGTGTTTATTTACTTCGTTTTTTTCTTTTTATGTAAGAAGATAAATTTGATTGAATAAACTCATAAACAAGTCATTACACTGATGCCAACAGCTAGAAAACTAAACAACCATAGTGGCTCAAAGCGATCCCAATAAAACTCAAAGGCCCCCACGGTATGGCATGCCTTTATTACATTGTCTAGGCACAAACTGAAAACAAAAATAAAGAAGAAAATTGTAGCAATGGTTCTTCAATTTTAATCCAATTGAAGCAATGGTCCCTGAACTAAAATTTCACGACCATTAGTCCCTTAACTCATCAAAATGTCTAGCTATAGTCATTTTCATCAACTCCGTCAAAATGAGTCATGTTTGAAGGACCATTACTACAATTGGGTTAAAGTTGAGGGACCATTGCTCCAATTGCGTTAAAGTTGAGGGACCATTTCTTCAATTTGGTTAAAATTAAGGGACCACTGCTACAATTTTTCTCCTTTGGATTTTTCATATTTGCCCCTTGATTCAGCCTCATGTGTGTGGCACGTGACTCATTGTTGACACATCCCGACATGTGAAGGTCAAAGCATGCTGGCCATCACTGTGAGGTGACGTAGCCATAAAGGTAAGTGACGCAAAAAGTGAATAAATTTAAAACTAATTATACTAAATAGTGAAAGAGTGCGCGATCATGGGAAGAACCCACTATAATTATTCAGAGCGTAATAGACAATGAGACTACAAAAGAGTAGTCAAATTAACTAAGTACACTTATTACATAACCGTGATAAGTTCGTACATCTAAACAGAAGAGAATGTCATAACTGCCGAGATTCCTCGAGTGCCACAAAGAGTACAGCTATCTAGGTCCTGAAGGGGCGAAAAACAAAGTTGAGTGGGTAAGCAAAACAATGCTTATACGAAATCCTTTATTTTCGAATATACTAAACCCTTGCCATAAAACAAGTATAGTTTCCTTAAAACATACTACGTAAGTATGTAACCAATAAATCAACAGCATTATAGTAGTATAATAAAAAGAAATATGCCAAATCATGATGTATCAAATGCCACAATAATATAATCATGTGATAATCAAGTATAGCTAAGTGCTCATCCATCTAAGCTGACACACGAGTTCGAACAGATAATTTCTAACACGAACAGGACTGGGTGTAATCAATATGCTCTAATACTACGATCACGTGAAGGCTAGTGCAGAAGCATGGTCACATACAATTCGGATTGCCTAATGCAATCTACCCGACATGACTGACACCTAACTTGGATCCAAGGCGAACGAATGGTGCGATGTTAACATACACGTGAAGGACTGGCCCTGGCCCTAGGGCGAGTACTAACACCAGTGTAGTAAGATGAGCATGTACAAATATGTATGAATGCCATGACAGTAATATCTCAACCATATAGCAGCATTTATCACCATTATTTCACAAATATCAATTATTTGGTAAAATATACGCAAAGTGGTGTAATTATTCAATTTTGGAAACTATAAATACGTATAGATATAAAAATAAACTGCTCACTCACAAGTACGTCGCTGGGTCGTAACCCCCGAGTATAGCTTGACCTCGAACGTCCTCGAGATACGTTTCTCCTATATGTGAAATAACTAAAATAGAATTAATTAAAGCACATATACGGAAACCTAAATAAAACCCCCATAGTTGCTCAAACCTAGGGTTTATATATACCATCGTGACCTACTCGATGCCACAAACATCCCCAAATTTTAAAAATAATTTTTGGACCACTCACGTGCCCCCACACGCCGGCAATGGCACGGCCAGACACGTCCCTATACGCAAGCCAGTGCCGTCAGTTGGCCTGATGCTGTCAGGAATATTCCGTCTCCTTCTCCGGTTGTCCTTGCCAACGTCACCGTCCACCGCTGTCTGCAACTTGGTTTTTCGTCGGATTTCTGGAAAAATTTCAAACACACTATTCTCATTCATTACTCAACCATTTTTTACGTACTTTATAAGGATTTGAAGCTCGTGAAGAGTAGAATCGCGTTATACCTATTTGGAGTCCAAAAAGTGGACGGAGGTTTCCAGAAAAAGCCTCGAAAGTTCCAGCCAAAAGTGAACTCTTTGAAACTCGGTCGTTTCACGTCGAACTTCTTCCAAAACAAGCCTAGGACCCTTAAAATGTCGTGTAGAAGTCTTCCCAAGCTTCAAAACATCCTAACTCATTCGAAAACACGTCGAACTCAGTGTGCTCGAGTTCGGACCTTTCGAGTTAACGAGTCAAAACTCGTGTAAACCAGGTTTCAAGAACATGATTGTGATTGTGAAGATGAAGGGAGTACAATGGTGTGGTTTTTGGGTTAGATCTATGAGAGTTGAAGCTCGTTTAAGGGTTTTGCAGAGAAAGAAAGTATACGGGAGAGAGAGAGAAATCCTTTTTTTTTTTTTTTTTTTTCTGATTTCTGATTGGGGGACATGAATGAGGGAATGGATGGGATTGGTGGAGTGCACGGGATGGGCTAAAAAAAGCTAGGGATATGTTTTAGATTTTGTACATAAAAGAGTATTGAAAATCTATCTGGAATAGTGTTTTCACACTGATAAAATTTACGTACACTCGTAACAACGTGTACAATTTAAATGCGATAGTGAGAAATAGAATAAAAGCGATATGAATACGTCCTCACTTGCCAATAAAGGCATAATCAACAATACACATACTCGGGGAGAAAGTACATAGGAAAATTAGGGACGGATCGTCACTTATGACGAACATTCTAACAGAGTAGACGAAAAATTCATAGCAGAATATTTTGATGAGTGAAGAGACTAATGGTCATGGATTTTTAGTTGAGAGACCATTGTTTCAATTCGATTAAAATTAAATGACCATTTCTACAATTTCCTCGAAATAATATGATAATGAGAAACCAAAACATGAAGTTGAAGAAGAAAATAGTTCATATTAACATATGCCAAAATATGAAATTATTTATTAACTTAAATAAAAATTCCTTATCTTTTATTATTTTAGTTGCAAGTGTTAGGAACTTAGGCCTCGTTTGGCAGCTCGGACTGTACTGACTATTTCTGTCGGATAGGATAAATAGTCACTGGATAGTACTGACTAAATTAGTCGGACGTTTGGTGCAGTATCGGACTAATGACCGTATTATTTATACGGTGTTTGGTTTTATACCGGATATGATAAAAAAAGAAAAATCATGATAGAATAATCAACAAAGGGCAGTGCCTTTAATTTGTCGTTCATGTTTGGCATAAAACCCTTTTTGGTTGATCTTCTACAAACAACATGGATCCGTTAAGGGTGTGTTTTACGACAAATCGAGGCACTGTGAAGGTGCGGCTTCAAACGGAGACGAAGGTCCAGCCACGTCGGCGAGGATTGACAGAGCTTTTGGCTCTTGAAGTTTTCCGGGAATCGATGAGATATGCTCCAGATTCCGGCGAATAGGCGGTTGCAGGTCGTTGGGTTTCAAATCCTGTTAACCAAATCTATTAATTGGATTTCCAACCCTCAATAATTTCATAGAATTTTATAGAAATTATGGAGTTCTAAAACTTATTTTGAAGGGATCTATAACTTCCCCAATAATTTAGGGCGAAGCAGAGCAAAGTAGAAGAAGAACGACGGCGGCTGAACGATGCGAGAGAGAGAGAAAGGAACTGAGCAGAGCAAAGTAGAAGCAGAACGACGGCGGCTGGACGGCGACGGCTGGACGACGACTGAACGACGAACGACGAACGACGGTGGCTGAACGATGCGAGAGAGAGAGAAAGGAACGCGACGAGTAAGGGACAGAGAGGGAGAGAGGGAGAGAGCGATCGTTGTTTCCCACCCGACTAATAATCCTTACGTTTTAGGGAGGATAAATTAACAGGTGTGTACCGTATAAATCATGTGGGGCCGGTATAATTAATCCGGTTGCTATTTAGTACGGAACAACGCCAAACACCCGGGTCCGTATTATTTATCCTATCCAATGCTTTATACGGGCTGCCAAACAGGGCCTTACGCATTTACATATAAGAGATGAAATATTAAATACTTTTAAAACTAATCATATATACTATTATTAAGAAAACTCTTCTTGTCAACCTTTTGAGAAAATGATAATCATATTCCTATTTTTTCTATTTTACACTCACTTTTGATACACAACATTTACATAATAAGGAGGACAAAACAGTAATTATGTACATTTTGAGAAAATGACAATCATATCCCTATTTTTCTTGTTTTACCCTCATTTTTGATACACAATGTTTACATAGTAAAGAGGAAAAAACAGTAATCATATCCTTAATTTTCTTATTTTACCCTATAATAAGAAAAAAATATGCCCTTATTAAAAGAAACTATCCCATCATTATTGTTCCATACTTTTTTTTTTTAATTTTTAAAAACTAATCACACTCTTTAATAAAAAAAATAAAACATAAAATGAAATTATTCACACACACAATGTGTGCTCATCTTCTAGTTGTTATCAACATAAGAAAAATTGGAGAGGCCTACGTTTTCTTCCCTTTGGGATCGTATAATAGTAAACCAATATTCCAATTTTTCAAAGACGTACGTACAAAAGCTGAAATGATTAGATGTGATGTCCAGCTGTGAGGAGAAGACAATATCCGATATTGCTAGCAAGAATCCATCCACCCTCAAAAAACCACTTTTGGTTGATTTACCATGTGAGCCGAAAAGATGGTTATTCCTTCTCCTAATTGATACAAGGTTGGGATGCAAAATGGGATGTAAATTATAGATTTTCGGGTGCTTGGTCAGTTTGTTAGGCTGCTAAAGTTTTAAATATCTATAATTTACAACTCATTTTATATTTTCTCAAACTTGAAAGTTCTACAAATGGGGATAAGAATAATCGGGCAGAATTACTTGAACGTTGCGATGATGGTGATAACAAACCAAGTTCAGCCGTGTTCATTCCGAACTTGAGCTGTTACATGGTGTAATCCACCCATTAACAAGCTAAGAACATGCCTTTGGAAGCATGTCTACATACAATCTTAATTCAATTGTGATTCTCGACGAAAATTGCATGGAATTTTTTTTTTTCTTTTCTTATCCTTGTAAAACGGAATTCCCTTTTGAGTGAAATCCCAACTAGGTGAAATCCTAATACGATCAAGATTCTCAGCAAACCATGCATCTCACCCAGTCTTCTTCGAATGGCCAACAATATCCTTTCGCCCACACCCAATCCGAATGATTAACTACTTCATAGAATGCTCTATATATCCAACTTTCACTGAATCAAAACCTTTAAACGAATTTGCTCAACCGAGCTTTATAAAACCATTGAACGAACATTCTCGATTTAGACTTTATAAAAAATCTGAACCAAAACCTCCGAACAAATATTCTTGGCCACAACATTCTCGTTCGAAACATTCTCAACCATATAGATGGAATAGTCATAATTTGCGGCCACATGATTAAATCATAAAATTGTCCAAAAATGATTGAAAGTTATAATAATTAGTAATCTTTCTATCGAACCACCTAAATTATACGGGTAGTTGCTGTGAAATAGGGTCCAAATAATATTGTAACAAAACCAAATTAATTGAATAAGTATGCTTATATATATTAACAGTATATAGATATTTATACAATTGGAATTTATAGGATTTCACTGATCCACCCGTGTAAGCAAGGTGTTTGGTAAACAAATAGAGAAGGGAAAAAAGAGGGACAATTATTGAAAGAGTATATCTATGTTCGATTTAGTATTGTTAAGACAATTTTTTTTAATACATCGATATTTTTACATTTAGGGAATGAGGAGTTCTGTTAAGCCATACAATGAATAACCTAATTTGATGTCGAATTTGCCATCCACGAGATTTGAACCTAAGATCTCTCACTATCAAGTGAAGAGGAATACTACCAGACCGTAGTACTGTGTGGCAATATTATTAAGACAATTAAACATTGAGCAAGGTTTGAGACTTTAAGTGAAATTGGAAGACCTAGTTTGGCGCTCTGCTCTCAGGCTCTCAGCACTAAGCTATCTAGGCGGTGTAGAAGACCAATTAACTAGCAAGAAGTTAGAACCCTATAAGGGTAGAACCGTTGAAGATGGATATGGAATGGCCAGTCAAAACCACACACGGATGGCACTGTTTGCAATTGCATGGTACAGTAGAGGATTATCATGCACTCGTGGAATGCCTTTCCATCTGTCATTACGTACTCTCCTTTTTTAGCTTTGTCTCTCACATGAACTGAGACAGTGATGCAAGAGTGACGAAAGTTGCGTTAGACTCGGATCCTGTCTCCAATGGAAAAAGCTCAAATTCTGCACTGCACTCACAAATCTTGGTCCTCTCTCTCTCCTCTATTCTAAAAAGCAAAAGCACTTTCTCCAATAACTGCGAGTACTGCTGATTACTGCTAGCTAAATCCCTCTCTCTTTCTCTCTCTCTCTCTCTAGGGATATGGATGACTATGAACCTCCAGATCTCCGGCAGCTTATGGCCTCAAGAACCCAGTTTCATACGCCCTTACAATTCCCAGAGCAATTTTCAGTGCACCTCAATCTCACGCCTCCACCGCCACCTCCGCCCCATTATCGTCATCTCCCCATAATGCTAAGCAGTGATGTTGTTCCAGCTGCTGGCTTGCTTGACAATCATCGTTATACTAGTATGATCACGACAACAGCTTGTCATCCTACCACTTCATCAGCTGCTTCTGCTGCTGCTGCATTGTATGGGATAGAGTTTGAGCATGGATGGAATAATATTGATGGAGCAAATACTAACAATAATAGTAGATGGCCAAGACAAGAAAGTCTTACTCTTCTTGAGATTAGATCTGCTCTTGATTCCAAGTTCAAGGAGACTAATCAGAAAGGACCTTTGTGGGATGAAGTCTCTAGGTATACCCTATTTCTTCTCTTCTTAATTTTTATATACTCTTTTCTTTCTAATTTCTTTTCATCAAAACAAAATATGTAGAGAGTGAGGTCACTACAACCGAGTACTTTCTTCTTTCTAATTTCTTGTAATATTTCTCATTTTTTTCATTAATTAAGATGGATCTTCATCTTTTACCTCAGCATAAGCAAAAGGAAAAGAAAAAGTGTTGAGCTTCTTTCTACTTATATTGTTTCATATATTAATGTTAATTTCTTAGATACTTTCAGGCTTTTTGATGTATTCATTTTTTATCCTTAGTTAATTTAGTGCATGAAAATGACAAAACATATGAGTTAACTAGAGATCGACCCAGGACTTCTTTTTTTCATATTTTTTTCTGGTTTTGGTATGCAAATTGACTGGTCCAAGAGTACTCTCTGCAACATCTTAAATATTTGTTTTCTAGTTGAGAGACCTGCTTCTTGTTCAATTAGGGCAATGAAATCTGCCTCACACCTAAAAAGGGCCATACATTCCATATGACATCGATGTAAGGGAGAATGATTTGATTAATTTAAACCTAAAGTAAGTGAAATTCTTAAACTGGAAATTCTAGCTTAATATACTAATCTCAAAAAACTTATGGTCTATATAAAGGACGGAATGGTGTGGCTATCTTGATTCTATAACAATATTAACAATTTCTAAACGATCATATCTTAATTTAATATTTTGAGATTATGAGAAACTAAGCATATGTATATGTAGTCTACAATTTTAATAAAATCTGTTCCTTTTCCATTTTCTTGATGTATAGGATAATGGCTGAGGAACATGGATTCCAGAGAACTGGGAAGAAATGCAAAGAAAAGTTTGAGAACTTGTATAAGTACTACAAGAAAACCAAGGAAGGCAAAACTGGGAGGCAAGATGGGAAGCACTATAGGTTCTTTCGTCAGCTTGAAGCAATTTATGGAAATCACCACCAAAGTACCAATCAGTCCTCCTTTTACAGTAGATCAAACCCTCTTCTTTGTCACACTACTCCGAGTGATAGTATTAACCGAGATCAAAATCAAGAAGTAGTTGTGCAAGACCAAAAGCTCATAAGCTACGAGAGCCTTAGTTTCTCCAATAACTCAACTGAATTTGATCAAACCTCACCCTCAAAGAACAAAGACGACGATGATTCACTTTCAGCCATTGATTATTTTCCAATGAATCAGTCAACGGGGAGCCTTAAGAATGAGAAAAAAAGCTATGCGACTTCGGTAAAGAAGAAATGGAAAGCAAAGGTGGTGGACTTTGTGAACTCACAAATGGGGAAAGTAATAAAGACCCAGGAGGCATTAATGGAGAAGATGGTAAAGAGTATTGAAGCTAGTGCAGACGAGAGGATAGCTAAGGAAGAAGAATGGAGGAAGCAAGAGACGGCCAAGTATGAGCGAGATGTACATGAGTTTTGGGCTAAAGAGAGAGCATGGGTTGAAACTCGAGACGCCATGATAATGGAGGCTCTAAGAAAATATACAGGCGAAGGAACTTACAACAACAGTGGCAAGGATGATATTGCAAAAGAAATTGGCAGTGATCACAGTAAGAATTATCCTAGATGGACTGAACAAGAAGTTACAAGTTTAATACAGCTGAAGACTACCTTGGAACAAACATTCAAAGAAAGTGAGTATCTGAAGGAGGAGGGAGTATGGGAGGAGATAGCTGCAAATATGGGTAGTTTGGGCTACACAAGGAGTGGAGGGGAGTGTAAAGAGAAATGGGAGAATGAAAGTGTTTGCTTTAAAATGACAACAGAAAGTAACAAGATGCACAAACAAGATACAAAGACTAATAACATGTACTTTAGTCAGATCTCTTGTTATGAAGAAGGCCATGAAGTTCGGAATCGAAGACAGGATGGGATGGGACTTCAATTGATGGATGAAGGGCTTTCACCGTCATGTTCTAATATGGATGTGAACTCCAGCTCTTTGCACATTCCATTTAATGGAGGAGAAAACTTGTGGGACGAGAGAGACTCCTATGTAACCAATTCACTACGTAACAAGTGTTTATTGCACTGGTGATGCATTTTTTTAACATTTGACACTCATCTTTAGACTGGTGAAGCCACTAGAGTCTAGAACCATGTTTTGGTTGCAAGAGATATCTCTATCTTGTGCGATAGGTATGGAACTGTTCATCAGCAAGGGAAAGCACCAGTACTAAGTTAGAACAAGGTGATTAAGTAATTAGAGAGACTATTTGAGTTCTCTTTATGAGTGTAAGTATGTGACTTAATTCTTATGGTAGATTTTTGCCAATGTGTGTTTGTTTCTGGAGAAGGTGCTTTTCTAATTTGTCCAGGTAAGAAAGCATTGACTGCGGGACTTTTATGAAAAGGTAAAAGTGTAAGGATTATTTCCTCATGGTCTTGTTGATTAATTTGCTTTCTGAATGGATTTGTTCCTAATCAAGTAAGGTTCGTTAACCAAAAAAAAAGTCGCACTTTGATTCCATATCATGTTATATATCATGATTAATTACAGCTGGGGAGGAGAATGAGATGTACACAAGCAGCTGTCTATCAAGATTTTCTTTCTGGAAAAATATTTCTCAAGGTTCAGACTAGCAGGTTTGTGAACTTTACGTAATTAATACCATGTCTTCCAACTGAAGAGTCTGAAGATCCTTTTGTTTTTAGGCTTGTTTGGAAGTGTTTTGACAGTACCAAAAGAGCTTCAACTTTTTGTGTTTTGGACTGCAAAGTTCAAGATAATTAATGTTTTCTGATAGCATTTGTGAGATAATTAAGTATTTTAGAACACCACGTACATACGTAGTTGCTTCTTCAAAAGCATTCTAAAATAGAATATGTAAGAGCACTAGGGTTTTAGTTAAAATATTTATATGCTCTTAACATAAAAACCACTGTGTAAGAAGCACATACGTGGGGTTTTCATGAAATTTTGAATTGTTGTTAATAAAAAAAACTACTTAGGAGCACTCGAGTTTTTAATGAAATTGATCTTGCGAAGCACTCGGATATTCTTAATGAAGTTTGTACATAGTTATAAACAAAATCCTACTTATACATGTAAAAGTTTTTTGATATAGAAGTACTCATCATAACTGATTTATGGCACATATATATACTATCAATTTGAAAAAAGTACATGCTCGTTATTTGGATTTGTTATTTTTATTGTTTTAGAGTGTGTACGTTTCATTAGGTTCTAAAGTTTTGGGAATAGATTACTTAATATCGATTATCAATTTACATTATCAATATATTTATATTAATAATTGGTTGCTTTTTAGTATTGTCGATCAAATACTTCTCACTCACTGCCTTAATTGCATGCACCTCGATTATTTGGTTTTAACCTAATTATTTCCATCGGAATTTTTATGGTTTCTGGCCAAATACAAATTGATCAACATCCACAAACCTAGGGCTACCAAAGGTCTTCAATTAAACATCCAATAAGAAACCAGAGTATTTTGTGAACACTGAAGGAGAAAGTGAGAAAAGAACCGATTAACACATTCTGTAAACAAGTATTATCAACAGAGTTAGAAGTATTCCCATAGTCTGCTTGCCTGTGTCTACGGATAGAATGAAATTTTCCATAGTTTTTTTAGACTCGAAAAAAGTAGATAACTGTAACTTGTCACTACTTGTCCTTCTTTTTATATTGATAAAAGAAGTATTCTCAAGACCTTAATTAGGTAGTAGACAGAGACATACACTGGTGAGTGGTCATCATGTACTGAGTTACGGACAGTGAGCGTCATGCATGGTTCATGGCAGTACCCTCATACCATTTATAAATAAAGAAATTTTGTTTATTTTATGGGTAACTGAAGTCATACGTTACCCGGTCAGGGGAACACAAACGGCAAAAAACAGTCCTTTCATTTCATGGAGATCAACACGCCCAGGCTGGTCACTTTCAGCTGCTCGAACCCTTCTATATCAACAGAAATTTCATGGAAACTTTTACGAAAAACTTCTTTTACGAAAAAAATTCGGTACTGTTTAATTTAATAAAAAGTTACATTTTTACATTAAAAATCAATCATTGTACTATTCACTTTACCCTTTATTTTGTCCTTATCGTTAAAACTCAAAGTTTTCAAACTATTTTCATTAGTTTTCCTAAATTTCATTTCTTTTAGTTGCTCTTCCACTCCAATCGATATCCAGAATTCTGCAGAATTTTTCTATTACCATTAGAGCATTATATTATGTGTTTGATTTTGCTTTAAAAGAGAAGATCCAATATCAATAACAATGTGTTTAATCATTAAGGGGCAGTTGATAACCATTTTGTGTTTAGTTTTCATTTTTCGTATTCTTTGGGTTATATGAGCGATAGGAAGAGCTTGTGATTGTGATTTAGAAATTAAAGCTGGTGTTGGTGATTTGAACTGTGTATGCATGTTGAACGTATCCATTGAATTATAAACTGAGGTCACATTCCTGTGTGTCCTTTCATTTGTAAACAATATGTTATTGTTTGTTATTTACACGAGCTTCATAGTTTATCATATGCATTTGATGTAATCCGATAAATTTCCCTAGGATGCAACGGTCATCCTTGCAAATTAAATTTCAAATTGGTGGCTTGAGGTGAGGAAATGAGAGCACTTTAGCGTTAGTGTGGGCAGTGACACTTGAGAGTAGGCCGGGTTTGCTACCCTTTATTATTTATTTTAGATAATTAACAGCCCAATTTGTTTTTGAATTAGTGATTATTGTAAATGTTGTTGATTCTCTGATGTAGGCTTTAGTAACAATGGTCTTTAAACTATATACAAGTTTAGTTTTGTCTCCAAACTCTAATAATAGTTGCTTCAGTCATCTAATTATATCATATGTTGCACTTGTGGTCTATTTTTCAGTTAAGTTGTAAAAAAATGTGCATATTTTATTATAAAAAAAAGGGTTGGGTTAATCAACAATGTTTATACTAATTATGAATAGGTTAATCGTATTGTGATCCTTAAACGCATTTTAGATAAACAAAAATTACAAAATCTACCACTACTACTAACACCCCCTTTCTCATATTTTTTATTTATTTATATTTTGGAATAGGTCAATACGGATTCAAACTAATGTAGTATATGTTTCCTGGTTTTTTTATTTTTTTTATTCAAACGTTGCGTTGCAGTATCTGTTTCCTTGTTTTGTTTTTTCCATACTCACATACCTCCTATGCTTCACACCTCACACGACACGTGACTTTTACATTTGGATTCAGATACTGCAATGCAATGTTCGTTTCTAGGTTCTATTTTTTTTTACATTATTTTTACATTTGGATTCAGAGCAATGCAATGTCTGTTTCTTGGTTCTGTTTTTTACATATGGATTTAGACATTACAATACAGTGTCTGTTTCCTAGTTTGTTTTTTTTTTTTTTTTTACATTTGGATTTAGACGCTGTGGTACAAAACAAAGGAAACCGCAGGAAGAAAGATCTTATGAGCAACAACGCCAAACAAGCGAGCATCGGGAAAGCCAACAAAGGCGGTGGTGCGAACACTGGAGGCAAAGCTACAAACACCCTCCCATAGATCCATGACAAATCGCAGTGAACACAGGCAATAGCCGATCGGAATTGACAATGGGCGAAAAGATGATGGAGCCAAATGATAAAGATGATGGAATGAGATGATTCGAGGGTGATAGAGGAAGCGGATGATGGGAATGGTGAGATTAGAAGCAAGAAAAGTATTAGAATGGTGAGATCGTGATGAGCAGAGACTTGGAAATTGAAAATTGCAGACTACAGGAGGAGAAAGGAACAGAAGAAAGCCAAGAAAAAGCATGGACTACCACTGACCCTAGCAACAACTAAGACTTGGGATCTATGATGCATGGACACGGACACGAGAATACGACACGATACGATACGGAGATACGTTAAATTTCTAAAAATTAAGACACGATACGGCATGGATACAACAATTTATATAATAAATATATATTTAAAAAATATATTTTAAATAACAATAAAAAAATAATTACTCAAAATTTAATTTATATTATTCAAACTCTCAAAAAAAAAGGATGGTAGTGGTGTAAATTCGGTGGGCTATGTAGTTTTGGGCTTTAGTCTCATTTAAACCCTAAATAAAAATAAATAAAATTTAAAAAAAAATAAAAATGTGGTGTCGTTTTTTTCTACAGAAACTAACAAACGGCATGTCGACCTAGAAGTCATCTTCTTCTCGCAGCCTCAGATCGGGTCGTCTCCATGTGACGCCTTCCTCTGTCAAATTGCGTCATCTTCTTCGTGAGGTGTCCTTCCATCAGATTGCGTCATCTCTGTCATGAGGTTTTCTTCCACAAAATTGCGTCAAAGGCCATGGTGCAGATATCCGTATCTAGACAGTCGGATACCCGTATCTAAACCGTCGGATACCCGTATCCATCTGTCAAACGCCGTATCCATTGATCCAGATATGTATCCAATGTGTATCTGACCGTATCAGAGGCATATCGTGTCCGTTTGCGTATCCGACATGCGATAAGTGGCCGATGTGCCGTGTCTGTGCATCGTAGCTTGGGATGATGCAAATTGAAAAAACTAGGATCATTCACAAAAGGGTGAGAAAGACTCTCACCGGAGGAGACAAAACCTCTCACAGGAGGAGAGAAAGACTTTGGTGTTTATAGTTAAACTCAAATTGTTTTGACTGACCAAATCAGTTAATTGGACGTGGGTAAACTGACTTGGTCGTCTCATGTTAGTTGCGATTTACTCATTCCAACAGGCATTTGTTTGGTTATGGTTCCACCTTACATTTCGATTACCAGATAAATTCCACCACTAGCCATTCATGTGTTGTGACTCAATAAACGGGCACGACATATTTGGGCCTAATTTTGATTAAACGACACAATATTAGAAGAAACACTAACATTTTCAGAAAGAATGAAAACATTTTCATAGTATCAAAAGTATTTTTGGCAATGTGTGGGACCTTGATTTTCTAGGCCAATGATTGGTGGCAAGAAGGTCTGGAATACTCAAAACCCATGGAGCTCAGTCCGGCAAGCTAGGCTTAAGCCTACTAAAAATATTACTTGTCTCTCAAGTAAAGAAACCCTAATTAAAGTCAAATTAGGATATCTTAGGGATTAGGCATCATAATCAAGATTCTAGAAAGATTAGGTATCTTATTCTAGATTTCCTCTTAGATAGTCTCCCGATTTGATGAAGATTACTCTCCCTACAAGGACTCTCAATATCCCTATAAATACACTAGCTTAGGTATTTATTGAAAGAGGATCAATCTCTCTCTATCTCTCACTTGAACTTCTATACACATATTCTCTCTATACCTAACCAAGGCGAGCACGCTGCCGTCTACGCGTTGACACATCTATGGAGAACTCTTCTCCCAACGCCTCGGCTATTCGTCAAGGATGGTTTACTTTGTTTTTCTTTAGAACTACATCGTGGTTTGATTCTCCTTCCCAAAGATATGTAGGCAGTCCTATTCAAATTCAACCACACCCCCAATCAAAATGTGGGTCCCCAAAACCCAATGTCGTAGGATCAAATCCTACATAGCGTGATTTTGTTCTTGTTAGGTCTAATTACAATGAAATAACTTCACTAATCACACCCCCAATTAACCCCATTCTCTCCTCGTCGGTGACCATGGGCTAATTCGATTGGATTTCGTCTCCATCTGCGAATGTGCACAAATTTAGTTCCAACACAATATTTAACCGAAAAGTTGAATGTGCTTTAGAATAAACACACGCGATTAAAAGTTGTTTCTAAAAGATGCGATAGAGTCAAGTTTCATATAAAACACATGCGATTAATCGCATGGAATTGCAGATCAAAATCCAACCCACAGGTAACTCAAAAGTAGCAACAAGGATACACAAACTTAATACAAACTAACTAAATAGTTAGCAGATTAAGGAAACACCCAGAGACTTCACCAAAGAGACAACATTTAGAAGCGGCTCCATAAATATTTCTCCATCCCATTTCGACCATTGTCATCAAGAATTTATTACTCTTATTGCTAACAAATTCCCTTGCTATGTCTCACAAACATCATTGTATTTTGAGTCACGCGAAAATCAAATTTCTAAATTAAATTTTGTAAATTAAATGGTGTGAATGTTGTGAATTATTACTTAAATGTTAATTCATATGCTTATTTCTTATTGAAGACATATCATTTGATTTGTAAATTTAATTTAAATTTTTTATCTTCCTAACGCTATACTTTTATTTTTGGGATAAAAATATAATTTAATTTCCTACGAATTCCAATACATTTTCTGACCACTGCCCCTCCACCGCACAAATTTATTACCAAGATGTAAACAAGCTTATCTTTTTAATTTTTATTGCTTGGGATGTAAAGAAACTTACGCGTATGATCTTTGACAGATTCCAATATCAAACCTTTGAATTCCGTGATCAGGATCGTTAATCGTACATCGTGCTTTCAGAAACTATTTTAAAATTTAAATTTAAAATTAAATATAAATAATTCCTAATAAAAACTGACCGTATGATGTTCAATGGGCGATCCAGATCACTGAATCTCTAAGATCCTAAGAAAATGATCGTTTTCCGTTAAAAAGTAGCCTAAAAGGTATTGCAAGACGAAAATTACCAAACCAAACACAAAAGTGGCTAGAATTATGTGCCAAATAAACAAAACCATCAACGGACACGTTGAACTTGTCTGAAAATGTGATTAATCGTGTAATTCGGAATCTGCCCCAGTAGATGTGAAAAAATATTACTCAAATAAAAGTAAAAGAGTTTTTAGAATAGTAAAAATGTTATTTTTATAATCTAGTTGTAGCATTATTTGTATTATCTTTCTAATAGAGATGAGATTTACATGTGTTAAAGGATACTACTTCTATTAGAGAAATGATATAAGTACTGGTATAACTAGATAATAACTGCAGCGTTCCTCTAAAACTAGTTGTTCAAATTAATGAAGTGGTTGCCCATACTTTATACCACTGCTGTAAAAAATTGACAAGCTTGAGAGGGTAACATTTAACAATATACACCCACCACCAACCACACGGCTCAAGAACACCCCCCCCTCCCCACCTTCGAAGTGGTAGGGAAGTGCCTTTATTAATCCCACCTGTAATTTCAAGCTTTGCCCATTTTATACCCATCTCTCTCTTCCCCCCACTCTTCACTTCACTCTCTCTCCTCCTCTCTCACACACCTTCCCTGCATTCATCAATGGCTACTTTCTCCTTCTCCTCTGCCTCTCTTTCCTCGTACTACCACCTTTTTTTCACCCTCCTTGCATTCCTCGTTTCTGGTTTAATCTTCCTGCTCACCCACAAGTCCAAATCCAAGCGCCCCAATCTCCCTCCCGGTCCGCCGGGATGGCCGATTGTCGGCAACCTCTTCCAGTTTGCCCGCTCCGGAAAACCATTCTTCCAGTACGCCGATGATCTCCGGCAAAAGTACGGCCCCATTTTCACTCTCAAAATGGGTACCCGAACCATGATCATCCTGAGCGACGCCAAGCTCGTCCACGAAGCGTTGATCGAGAAGGGCGCGGTGTTCGCCACCCGACCCAGAGAGAACCCGACCCGAACAATCTTCAGCTGCAACAAGTTCACCGTCAACGCCGCTGTCTACGGCCCGGTGTGGCGGTCCCTGCGGCGGAACATGGTCCAGAACATGCTCAGCTCCACTCGCTTGAAGGAGTTCCGAAGTGTCCGAGAAAATGCCATGGACACACTCATCGAGCGGATTAAGGCCGACGCCAAGGCCAATGACGGCGTCGTTTCGGTCCTCAAAAACGCGCGCTTCGCCGTGTTTTGCATCCTTTTGGCAATGTGTTTCGGGATCGAGATGGACGAGGAGACCGTGGAGAAAATGGATCAGATAATGAAAACGGTTTTAATGGTGCTCGACCCGAGAATGGACGATTATTTGCCGATTTTAAGCCCCTTTTTCTCCAAGCAGAGGAAGAGAGCTCTGGAAGTGAGAAACAAGCAGATTCAGTTCATTGTCCCGTTCATCGAACGACGTCGCAGGGCGCTCAAGAACCCAGGGTCGGATGTCAAAGCGACGTCATTCTCCTACCTCGACACTCTTTTCGATCTCAAAGTGGAGGGACAAAAATCTTCGCCTTCTCATGCTGAATTGGTCACGCTTTGTTCGGAGTTTCTGAATGGCGGCACTGACACGACGGCGACGGCTCTCGAATGGGGAATTGCTCAGCTCATAGCAAATCCGGACATTCAAGAGAAGCTGTACAGCGAAATTAAAGCAAGTGTGGGCGACAGAAAAGTTGACGAGAAAGATGTGGAGAAAATGCCTTACTTGCAAGCTGTGGTGAAGGAACTTTTACGTAAACACCCTCCTACCTACTTTTCACTAACCCATGCAGTAACTGAGCCTGCTACTTTGGCCGGGTACGACATACCGACGGATGTAAATGTTGAGATTTACTTGCCCGGCATATCGGACGACTCCAAATTGTGGTCCAACCCAGAAAAGTTCGATCCCGACCGGTTTCTGTCCGGTAGGGAGGAGGCGGATATAACCGGGGTGACCGGAATTAAAATGATGCCGTTCGGGGTCGGCAGGAGGATATGCCCGGGGTTGGGCATGGCGACCGTGCATGTTCATCTAATGCTGGCTAGAATGGTGCAGGAGTTCGAGTGGAGTGCTTACCAGGCTAGTGAGAAGATAGATTTTGCTGGAAAATTGGAGTTCACTGTGGTGATGAAGAACACTCTTAGAGCTATGATCAAGCCTAGAATCTGATTAATTAGGTGGAAAATCTAATAAATTTTGATATAATACGGATATATAGCGTTTATCATATGTACATCTTGTTTTTCATTTTAATCTGTATCGTGGATCACCGTTTCGTATTGTTTTCATTTTATTTCTTATGTTTCGGTTATTTTTAAGTGTTTATGGATTTAAAAAATTATTTTGTTGTACTTTTAAGGAATAATTAGTTGTAAAATAAAGCAGCATTTGATATGAAAAACAGTATAAAAGTGTTTGGTAAATTTTAATGTAAAGTGATATAATTGTATTCGCCAAATCGAATAAATGATCCTTGTGGTCATAAGGTATTCGGAAGATAGTCCATGTGCTAAAAAAACTCGGATTTAAACCCATGTGGTGTACTCCATTAGCAAATTTAGTCCAAAAGTGATTTTTCCGTTAACTATTTGTTATTACATGGGTAAAATTGTTCTTTGACATGTGCACCTTCTTCTTCCTACATCCACCTTCTTCTTCACAGCCCACCAAAGAAAAACACAAATCAGATAAACTTTCCCATCATCTTCCAGATCCAAGGAAAACCATAAAATTGTTCATCTTACACACTAAACCTCAATTTAATTGGAAAACAAAAGTTACCCAAACTATTAATCAAAGTCACACGCACACATATGTTCTGTAGAAACGAGATAATAATTTGATTAAGTTTACTAAATCAGAAAAAAGACAGAACAAAATCAATCCCAAAAACTTTATCCCCCCTCTAATTGTTTGATTGATCATTCTCTACTTAGGCAACCAAACAGGAAGATAGAAAATTTCACATCTAATATATCACACCTCTGCAAAAACGGAGATTTCCTCTACTACATACACCACTTCGAGAACAAAACACCCAAAAAGGCCGTAATTGTTCGAATAAAAAAAATCCAAACTGAGACGGCTTCGATTTCCTCAGAAGTCGCCCAAAATCGCATCAGAATCAAGGGTTAAAAAAACCCCAACTGTGGAAAACTCACATAAGCGCACCCAAGGGGACACGATGGCATCCATGGTTGTGGTGGTAGCTCTATGGAAAACTAAAAATGGTCTCTCCTTTTTCTCTTGCGCCAAATGAGTTTGGGGGTTGCGTATGGGAGATGCAGGAAAAGAAGGTGCACACGTCAAAATACAATTTTACCCATGTATTAACAGACAGTTAACTAAAAAATCACTTTTGGACTAAATTTGCTAACAGAGTACACCAGAGGGTTTAAATCCGAGTTTTTTTAGCACATGGGCTATTTTCCAAATACTTTATGATCACATGATCATTTATCCAATTTGGCCTAATTGTATTTGCTAACAAAAATGATCGCCTTTTTTTTTTTTTAGTTATTCTATAGTGTTATTACACGGAAATAATGGATTTTACTCTGGGGAAGGAAGGGGAGTGGAATCTTGATCTACAATTTCATATGGAATTAAAAAAATACAAATATTACTCTTATTATATATTTGTGTATTATCTCTCTAATAAAGATGGGATCTACATGTGTTTGTGAACTCCACCTCCATTAGAGGTGTTGCACAATTAATGGTATTAATATGTGGTAAGTGTAGCCACTGTTCTAAAAATTCCCGGCTAGTACCGCCTAAGTAAGGCTAGGCGGCTGGCCACCGCCCCAATTAATCACTAGGCATTTGAAAATTAAGAAAATGCACCTAGAACTGTTTAGGTGTCCCTAGACCGTCTAGGCGTCTGCTTAGGCACCCGTTTAGATCGCGAATCTCACTCAGACAGAAAATAGATAACTTTCATTTTGCGTTATGTTCTAGTACTTTATAATCTATATGTCATTCTATTTTCCAATTTATGTATCTCAATGCAGTTATGTGTTTTTAAGTATAAACAAACACTTATTTATACGATGGGTAATAAACTTACTTAAATCCTCCTAGGCCTCGCCTAGACGCCTAGGCACTAGGCCCTAGCCCACTGCTCAACTAGCGCCTAACGTTGGGTGTAGCACTACTAAAAAAATATTAGATAAATATTGGGTATCCATCGCTTTTTTTTTTTTTGGCCAACTACTTCTCCTATTAAGTTCATTTAAAATCTTGCTTTGCAGCTTAGTACCAATATCTACCAAACATGATACATTTTCGCTTCTACTTTTTGATTCTCTACATTGGTTTCGAAGTTTTTCGTACGAGATAAATTAGCTTAGCTTAATTAAGAAAGCAAATTGTAAATTGTCTTGCACTCTAGCTTAATTAAGACGTTTAAATTTCTTGTAATCTTAAGTTCCTTGTGTGTCAACTATTGCGGAAAAAGTCGTATAAAAAATTAAATATGGTGCAACTGAGTGTGGGGTAGAATTTGAGAGGATTAGTAATATTTAAAAGTGGTTAAATTTAACAAACTGCGTGCTTGTGTAAATTAAAGTCAAAACTTGAGTCCATCTGTATTTATGTACATTAAAGCAATCAGTTGCTATGTACTTTAAATTTTGGAAGAAATAATTATATCGCGTGAGTGTGTCTTATTCCATTCCACAGAATCTGTCGATGAATCCTATGCGACCACCATGAATGTTGTTCTTGACCGCAAAGTCACACCTGATGTGATACTTTATATATATGTGTGTGTGTGTATGTATCTTGCCTAAACTTAGCTTTATCAATTCCTCGGGCTTGTTTTAATGTTTTTGTTTTTGAACAAGTGGTATGAAAAGCGAGAATCGCTCAATACAAGATCTCGAGTGCAAGATGTCAATGAGTTTAATCATTTGAAATTGTTTACATATTTATTTCAAAAGATATTAGCAATAATGCAATTGTTGTGCAATCAACCATCGAATTATGTGACTTGGCTCGAGATCATGGCAAGATTGGCTATGGTCAACGTAGTATCGTTTCATGATGACCCTTACGATACAAATACATCAAACAAAAACATTTGATACAAAAATTTGTTATTGTGAACTAAAACTTTATGTGCTCATAGAATACTTGTTACAAGGTGTATCATTTCACGTATTATATAATATGAGTGAACTTCTCATTTTTGAGTAAAATAATAACATCATGTAGCAGTGTTTCAAGTATATTAAAATTTCTGAATCTTCATCTAGCAATGTGATAAAATAATTGAAACCGTATATTTTAGGGACGTAATTAAACGATTACTTCACACATGAAACTTAAACAAGCTTTTTGAGAGAAAAACTTAACCAGATTGAGAATTCAGACATGTTTCTTTACAGGGAGGAATGGAGAGAAAATGATACAACGAACGATGCGGCTGGTATTCTTTCTTCCCATGGATCGAGGATTTAACGGGGGAGGGGTGACTACAGCAGTCGTACAAGTGGAGGTGGAATACGGACCACCATCATGTCATATGTCTGCATCGTGGCATTCATAAACCGAATAATTTGGTTGCCTTTTCATGTGAATAATTATGTGTCGATATTGCATCTTGGGAAAGCTGCCCTGAATCATTATTATCATAGGAGAGATTTAATGTGTCCAACATTCAAAAATACATTTTCGTTCTATTTATATTATAACACGCAATATGCACGTTTTATTTATATTATAAAACACAAAATATATGGCTTTTGTATGAAAAAATTTCTCGTATTGTAGGTATTCGCTTTGTACCATCATACTCTAAAGTACACTACCTTGACCATCTATACAAGTAACACTTTCGGCAGTCTTAAATGTAATGAAATTGTTGCTTTCTTCTTATTTATTTGTACACTGATCTCACAATTATATAAACGGTAATGTTAGAAAGACTAAATTTGTAGACAAAATTTTGAAAATTAAAAGACATAGAAGTTGACGATCAATTTATTACTTAAGTGTTAATAAACGTATTCATTCATATTGGTGACATATCATTTATTTTGTAAATTTTGTTTCTAAATTTAATTCTCTGACATTATCTTTTTTTATAAATAACAGTGAACTGTTGTCTGCCATTCAATAAAATCATATTGAACTCATCTTTAGAAGAGAAAAAAGAACAACGAGTGTAAACGCTACATATAGAAGATGCTTTAGGCTATTAAATTGTTGTCTCGTGGCAGTTTAAATAGTCGGGGTCTCTTTTGAGTTTTTCAAGATCATGCTAAAAAAGAAGGGAACTTTAATGAAAAGCTTCAGGTACTGTTCATTTTAACGAAAAACTACATTTTTACACTAAAAGGTCAATCATGATACTATTCACTTTACCCTTTATTTTGTCCTTATCATTAAAACTCAAAGTTTTCAAACCCTTTTCATTAGTTTTCCTAAAAAAGAAAGTATTTCACCTCATCTTACTAGTAATTAAGTAGGAGGTTTAACGTTTAACTATTGTGAATGTTGGGTCCAATATCATATTATTATGAAGGGTAATACTCGAAAGATCAAATTTTTTTTAACTAAATAATGTATCATTAATAAGAAACAAGCACGTTAATCGATACTTAATTATTAATCAATCATTTATAACCACATCATTTAATTTGTAAATTTGATTTAAAATTTTTAATCTCCTTGACATCATCTTATTATGCATAGGCAATTGTGTAGTATAACTTAATTCTCGACTCCTTAGTATAAATATATCATTAAAAAAATAAAGTATGTAATAAAACCTTTCAATTCCCCCAATACCCTCACTCATTCTTAAAATCGACACTATTCTTCTTTAGAGGAACAAAGCAACCACCACCTCCTGTCCTCCACCACCGCTGTTGCCTCTGCACCACCGGTCCACCACCACGATCACACACGACCATCGCCACTACCATAACCACTACACCCTGCCATTGTATGTAGAGTGGTTCGCAGGTGATAACTTTCTTTGACCACCACCACCTTAACAATGACCATTTTCATTGTTTTCACCACATTACTCCGAGCATCGTTTCCAACACCACTGCCACCATCAGCCCCACTGGTCATATTGTGTGATGTAGAAACAACTACAAGAGCATGACTGTCAGTGTCTGTTGACTGGAGTACTTACTAGTTACGATACTAAACCAACGTTGCCGGCTGACACAAAACTTCATTTTTCCTTTTCCAAAATTCAATGTCATACATTACACGCACAAACATTTACAGCACTCGATAACTCTCCGTGCCAACGCTTTTTGCCAACTACTAACGAACTCTCCCTACTTGCAAATTTCACTCTTTCGATGTGTCACACGAATGTAGAAAAGCTATATTGGATTCGGGTTGAACAAAATCAATAGAGTAGTAATTTTCACAATCCCGTCTTCTTCTGCATTCTCTCATTTGTCACTTGATTCTTCTTGGGTGTACTCAATCCAATGGCGAGAAAATTAAATTAGGAACATAGACACTAATTGTAGTGCGCAATGGTTTTTTGGAGCACTTTCCAATCATATAAAGCCTAAAGTTGACACAAAGAGTGATTAAAAGTGTTTATTCGTGCGCCTAAGGTTCTATGTTCCAAACCTCTCCCTTAATATCGCTTGTATTAAAAAGGGCGTAAAGTTGAGTTCGAGATTAAAGTATTGGGTCTAAATCATTAACTTAATCCCATTTTACCCATAGCTTAGCCCCTTCCCAAGCTTCATCAATTCCCCAGACAAAAGGGGAGAGTGCTCAAACAGATCCCTTCTCTCCATTTGCATGGCAATGAGTTGACAGTAAGGGCATACATGTGAAATACATAACCTCCAGCAAGCAATCTTTATCTGCTACTACTTGTAGAACTGATCTAACAAAACTGCCCAAGACCAGCCACCCGAACAACGAAACAAAAGCAAGTGAATCAAAACGAAAAGTAAAATCACTTTTCGATTATATATACAGCAAGCAGAAGAGCCAACAACCAACTTCCTAAGAGAAGGTAACAATGCTATCTACTTCCAAACTTTTACGACATACCCATTCTCAATCGCTGCCCGATCAGATGTATTAGCGGATGTATCTTGAATTCAAAGGTACCAATGTGCCTACGGATTTGATGGGCTTTCTACGTGCTTATTTGCCGAGTCCTTAGAAATCTGATTACTCTCAGTTAAGGGGGAGCTATTCTCCCTGGCATCTGTTGCATCACCCTCTGATGCTGCATTATCTTCTTGAATGGGATCCATACCATGGTTTTCATGAGTTCTTGATGCTCGACTATTCAAGAGATAGCGATAAGAATGGGTATTGAAGGACTCTGTACCGTAATGAGACCGAATAGCCGAACTGAACAAGGGTTGCATGCGGCGTTTTCTCTCAGGAAACTCGCGCAGTGATATTCTACAAACAGGACATGTGGAATGCTGCTGAAGCCATATGTCTATACAGGTCACATGGAAGGAGTGCTCACAATAGGGGAGGATCCGCAATACATCATCGCCATGGTATTCCGCGAGGCAAACAGTGCATCTACAAAATAAAAGAAAAAACAAATTTCATTAGAAAAAATTGCAAAGATTAAGAGATAATACGTTTGACCATATGGATTGAAATTGAAATTGTTGTAAAGTGCCATGATTATAGGTGAACATGACAATAATATTCATTTGATTCGCATTGCTTTTCCTCTTTACATTTAATCACTAAAGCAGAGAGGAAGAGAGGAAATTTCTGAAACATGCTATTGAGATACCAGAATAAATGTTTACTGCATGTTCTTCATTGGAGTGTCACACAAATTGCAAACTTGACCTCATTAAAGAGAATCCTTACATGTCAGCAGAACATTGAAATGAAAGGATTAAGGAACCAAAAACCTTAAAACATTTCGGGATACGCAATAACCAACAGATTACAAAAAATGGGAAGATAACTGATTCAGGGTAGCAGGATACTGGCTCGGAGTCAAAGAACTATTATGTGGTAAATTTACATTGTCAGGCATTAACAAGGATAACGTTTACTGCAGAAGAGCACTGCATTTTCCAGATTGTTTAAAACTTACAAAATAAGAGAGCTCCAAAAGAACTGGGAAATGTTATATAGCCTTCTAAATATGCCTACATTGCATCAGAACGAAAATACTGCACTCTTTAAGAAATATATAAAAATTAACATTTGATATCAGAAGTCACGAGGGTGGCAACAGCTCTAAAGTGCACATAAAGATAGAAATACTTACATTGATCAATTACTTCTTAAAATACTTTTGGGAACACTAAATAAGTAGCCACTGGCTTTTAGAAACATAAGAAAATGATCTATGATTATACACCGAATACAGCCGAGGATGAATCAGAGGCTATACAAGATTGAAGTGGACAAGTACCTAGCGTAAACTTCATTCTTATATACATTCACTGACCTTCCAAGCTCGAGGACATATTAAACTCTCTCAAATTATAAAAAGTATTTTACAAGAAAATTAAACATCACAGACATAGAAATTCTCAATAGATGTTAAACCCATGTATCACATCCCACAGTCCAGAACAAATCTAAAATTCTCCATGAGAAAAACAGGGTACGTGGCATCTATGCTCAGACTTATCCAGCCTAGTTGGAATGAATTAACGCCTAGTAGCTCCACCTTTTGAATTAGAACTAGGTGCAACCAAGATCCTGGTATTTCTTTCTCAATGGACAAAAGACCAATGCCCAGAGAAAATGAAAGAGCCAACTTCCGTCATCAAATTACACTCTAACCAATATCATTCCACTTGTGTCTTGTACACACACAACCGTCCATCAGTCTACCATAAAATGCTACAGCCAAAAGGAACAATGTACCAAGATACATCACTAAATTCTCTCTCATAGGACTGGTCAGCCAAACCTTGGCGATGGACACTTGAACCACATTATTTGAATTATCATCTATAAGGTTACTAGAAGAAGAGATTTCAAGGACTATTACTGGATTTATTGCATCATGGAAGTCTATAGAAGATTAAAATGCTGTATTATGTAACGGAAAAAACAGAGAATAAAAGAGCCATGCTTCTAAGAAACATTATCATCATTTAGGTATGGAAAAAGGAGATTAGCATCTCAAACTAAACATTGTCAGTATTATCCATAGTACTTGATATTTGCAACTCCCAAAGGTCCAAAAGTTTTACAAGTTGGAATTGGTCGATTCTTCAGTATCTCCTAACGAGAAGACCACTGGAAATCCTTCCCTCTACCCCTTTCCCAGGTATTTTCAAATTCCAATACTAGACAAATTATAAGACATATGGTTGAGAATCTGAATTGGATTAGTTACCTATACCAAATATTATGGAAAATTGAAATAATGCACTCAAGTTCAAAATAGTGAAAAATCATCATATATCTCGCAAACATTGCATATTACAATCATTCAAATGATAAAAACTGCAAACAGCAATTAAAGTGAGGTATGGAAGAATTAAAGAAATAACATACTGAGCATCTTCTGCTGCTGAAAAAAATGCATCACTGTACTTCTTTGTTGGAAACTTGGCTACTACTACAGGTTCAACGCCATGCAATCCCCGCTCCAACTGTATACGAATTAAGTGAAAACCATTTAAATTCATGGTCAAAGATACGTATTCCACATAAGCTCGTATTATAAAAAGAAAGAAAATTGGAATATATATAGGTCTAATAAAACAACAACCAGTTTGTATATATTTTATGTGATTCACCAGAATAAGTAAAGAGATATACAAAGACCAAAAGATATATTAAATAGTCTAAATGGTACACTAACTATCAATTCAAACTGACGAACTAAACTCAGGAAATCACAAAAGAAAGTTGAAAATAAATGCATAAAACTACGAGAAAATTTGGTCTCTGAACTTGTCACAACATGGAGCAATAGTCCTTTTGAGTAACACCTTAAGAGATTAAAGGGGGAAATAAGGAGTTCTAATGGAGTTATCCAAAAGGACCATTGCTGCAAACTGTGACAAGTTCTTTACCAAATTACCAACAGTCGCGGACTTTTAGTTCAGGAACCAAAGCTTGAACTAGACTAAAGCTCGGGGGGCCATTGCTCCAATTCTCTCTAAACTAAAATCCAAGAACCTTGTTCAATGTAAAAAATGATAAGAACTACATATTATGACAAAACCCACAATAACTAAATATGGACATAATAATTACTGAAAGAGTAAGATCTAAGTACAGTGAAACCATTGACAGTCATGCCAAGAAAATTTTCATTCATTTCCAATGAAAAATGGAAAATTCCCAGATTCTATTTTATCCTAATAAGATTAAAATCAGAGCCAATTACTGATAAACGAACAATCCATTCATCCATTCCAGAAAACAAATCAAAAGTAAACAACTGAAAAGGATGAAACATACAATACTGAGATCGGATCTGGAAGCTATCGGGAAGGAGCGTCTAGAAACATTGAGGTGAATCCTCGCACAGACAAGCCTGGTGCACACGAACACGATGAACATAGTGCTCACCGCGAACCCAATCACCGTCATCACCAGGTTTATCCCTGAAGATATCATCACTCTGTATTTGGGGTATCCAATTTACCCAAATTCACAACAAGCTCAAAATTTAATCAGAAAAAATAAAGACCCGTCAGTCACTCTCACACACGCTACACTGAATTGGGTAAGATTTTCCACTGAGGTAGTGAAAATTCTGAGATATGGGTTTTGTACTGCTGGTGTTGCAGGTTCTGGTGCTGCTGTTGCTTCTGGGATTGAGCCAATTGTCATGGACAGGACAGCTCAAAGATTAGTTTGTGTGTGGGAGTGAAGGGAGGGGGAAGAAGGGGACTGCTTCAGTGTAGGAGGGAAGAGGGCAAGACTGGATAAGGAGAAAGCCATGGAGGGATTGAGCAGAGCCAGGGACTGAGGAAGCCCATGTAACTGGAATCACACAAAATAAGAGGGATATGATGTACTCGAGGAAGGAGGGATTTGCTCAGATCCAAAGGAAAATCCAGGTTTTGGGTGTTGGGTTAAGATTGGATACTGACTTCAGTCACCAAACAGTGTTGACTGTACAACAAATAATATCTAATTAAACACTTGTTTTTTAATTACAAATATAGAGATATGTATATTTTATGTCAAAAAGTCCACATCAATAAAATAAAAGGCATCATTAGTGTTTTTGAATCAAAATGATATTTTTTATGTGGCATAATATGGAATGGCAACAGAGGAAGTTGTTGTGAAATTTGACAAAAGTTTCTAATCTATTTTTAGTAATTAATAAATGTTTTTCATAATTTTTAATTTTTTTATTCTTATATTTTTTTTAAAAAATACTAATAACAACTAATAAAAGTAAATAATGTGCAAGTGGGCCTTTATCACAGTGGTAAATATGTGTTAAGCCCTTTTAAAAAAAAAACATTAATATGACACATAAATCTTCAAATTTAAATTTTATGTTTAAAATTTGACATCTCCTTGGAGATGGTCTAAGGAGACTCTCTCAAAAGTGGGACTCTCCGGCATCTCATGTTTTTGCCACAATTCTCGTGCCAACATTATAAAATATTATGCAAAAAATATGAGGTGGCGGAAAGTCCATAAGAAATCTCACTTTTGAGAGAGTCTCCTTAGCATCTCTAAAGAAAATGTCAAACTTTTAGATGGAATGACACTGTACATACTTGACATCAAAAGTTTATCCAATCAAAATGTTATTTGCTAACTGGATTTGAAAACTTTGTAATTAGGAGCAAATTTGACATCATTGCTATGACAACCCGTCCCTAGTTCTATGATTTTATAAATTTTAAAAGTGTGAATTTACGAAAATACCCTAAAGATGAAGGTTTTGACTTTCATTGACCAACATGTAGTGAGACGTATGAAATATTCTTTTAGCATATTCCTAAAATACTTGACGATACGGACGCATAGGCGCAGGCAGAAGCGAATTTGGAGTTATGGTTAAAGTTTCATAGAGCTACGACCCGAAAGTACTTGGAAGAAATCATTATTTTAATTATATTATATTATTTTATACTACTAAATTATTATGCCACTTGTGTGTGCTGAGGGAGGAAGAGAATGGAATCGGAGGGAGAAGGAGAAGGATTGGGCAGAGCTACCCAATCAGAGGAGGAAAGGAAGAAGGAGAACAAATCAGGGAAGAAAGACAAAGGGAAACGAGGGAGAGGGGACGCATGAGATTGGATCCTCGACCAGTTTTGGTTTGACCTGACTGGCGGCGCACCATGTTTCTCGATGTCATTCATGGCTTTTCACGGAAAATCGAGTCAAATCACCAACTGGAAACAACTTCCTAGCCTACCATCTACCAATTCCATCCCAAAATTCATGCAATTTGGCCTTGGATTCGCAAGAAATGCATCGGCGGGTGAGATGGCGTCTCAGCGGTGATTTGCCATTTCCGAAGCTCACTCCATCGATTATCACTACCAAAATACTCCTCTGAGGCTCAAGAACAAAGCCCAAACAAGTTTTGGGGCGTCGGAGTTGCTATGAAGCTGAATTGAGGGCACCCCAAAGTTAGGGTTTCCGACGGGTTTTAGCAAAATTGGGACCCTTCCAAGCCAAATTGGACTTGGCCACATGTATAAAACTTGCTCTACTCATTGAGATCTTCATTTCTGTAAAATTTGGTAATTTTTAGAAATAGTTGCATTTTCCAGTGAGTCGGGACAGCCAACCGCCACCTGGGCCGAGGTGTCCTCTGACCTTCCTAGACTAAATTTGAATACCTTGGTTTCATTTGTGAAGTCCGATTGACGAAATTCTGTCGTTTGAACCTAGTTCCATTAAGGTCCGTCACTTGATTAGTATAGCAACCGACGATTCGACCGTTGGATCGTCACCAAATTTTAATACATTATAGTACGTAATATTTGAGGACCATAGAACTTATTGATAGGGAATCCGACGTACGGTGTCATGCCCCGATCCCGACATACGTCCAGGATCGACACGTGATGTCACTAAATACCCGTATATCTAACACACCTCGCCTCCTGAATATATACAAAGTATCCTTTAAGATCCAGATGCACAATAATTTTTTGTATACTCTATGGCTGCATCTAACCTCTTCGTTAGATTGCCTATGTACCCTCAATAGGGATCAAGCCATTCGTAGTTCACCTTATCACAAAATCAGATGTTTATCCACTAAGTTCAAGTAGAAAATCATAGCATTCCTCAATCATTTATTATAACCTGACAACATGTAATTCCTGGACTCAGGCTACATAACCAATCCCCATGAAAACTTGATTTCTCTCCCACCAACATATAAATCATTATGTCTCATCATGATATCGCAATTCACAACACACATCATATTTAAGAGTCGACGAAACACAAAGTAATACCAATCATTCCCATATCTTCTAAATTCATACTTATGAAATCATAATTGAATCATAGAAAATCCCAAAGGAGTCATTCAGACGTCCAACATATTTTTTAACTCAATTCACAAGACTCTCGAAACCATTGACACAATATATATAAAACTAAGGCTAGAGTGACACAGTTAGACCAAGTCTACTTCTCCAATTAATGGGATTTTAGGCCACTCCATGAAATTCAACAACTTCGGGTTCTGGACCACTCAACAGAACCAAACCAAATATGATCGCCTATAAAATGTACCAAGTACAACCAATCATCATCACCTCTAGAATACGTATGGTCCCCCATCGTGGATATACCAAGCAGAACCATGGGCATAATATCATCGTGCAGGCAGTGATCACCCATCCCGGATATACCAAGCATGATCACCCCTGAATACATATGGTCTCCCATCGCGAATATACCAAGTAGGACCACATCCATGTACCACTACTACGTGGTGCAATCTCATCATCACACATTAAACATAATTATACGCATACATGTTATCGATTCCACATATCAATTAGCATCTAGTCATATGGAGCACAACACAAGGAATTCCCTTAACTACTATTTCTACTAAAAATCTAACAAAGTACCTAACTCATCTCCATCTCAAGCTAGGTAGTAATGCCAAGTTCAAATAGGTATTCAGTTGGCAATCATATCCAAATAATTATCAAACAATAATTAAATCTCATAATTGTCATAACATTCATCATAATTATCAATCACATTATTAAAAAGATAATTAAACACATATACATCACAAACATAATCAGTGTACAAGCCAAATCCTATTTAATAAGCATAGGTCTATGGCTAAATATATAAAATCACATTTCAATAGAAATCACATTTATAAAACCAAGTCGTAATCACAATTGATATTGATATAAGAATTTAAGGTAATCACCATAGCCCATATACTCAAGTCACTCTTTAACCAATGTAGGCTCACTAGGCCTCACTGCGTCTCCCGTAGTACTAATTTTAGTATTTAGAACGTTTTGAAACATGTTGACCAAAAGTCAACTCTCGATCAAAGGTAAGGTTCACAATACTACACAACTCGATCCGTAAGATCCGCTCGTTGGATTTTGGATATGTAACTTTCTAAAATACACATTATGCCTCTAAAACAACATACCAAAATTTCATCACGATCCGACGGTTGGATCTCCGGCAATTACAAATTCAAGTGGCGACCAAAGTTTGATTTTACAAACTTAGAAATTCAATACGGAAGGATCCGTACGTCGGATTCCCGATCTATCAGTTACTATGGTCCTCAAATATTACGTACTATTACATATTAAAGTTGGTTAACGATCCAACGGTCGAATCATTGATTCATATTTTGATCAAGTAATGTATCATAGTGAAATTAGGTTCAAACGATCAATCCTCGTCATACGAATATCAGATACTATGTGATGAGCTATGGGTTCAACCGTACATGCCACAAGATGTGGATCCGGCTGACATATTACTTGATATGGATAAGTCGTACAGGTCACTAAAAGGTGACTCCGACTTACGTACTAGCATTGATTGATGAGATATGGGTGAGTCATACAGGTCACTATAGGTGACTCTGACTTACGTGCTAGCATTGATTATTTATATTGCTGATGAAATGTCGTATCGTGGTATACTTCTGGATTTACTAATAGTATACAATTGATTTCATCCTTATACGTATTATGATTTTCGGGAAACTAAAGAGGTGTTATAGCGAGGGGTTATAACGTTTAGAAGATTTTTATTAAAACTTTGTTTTTAGGCCACTCACATTTTCTGTTTTCCGCCCCTCCAGGTTTAGTAGTTGAGCTTCTGTATCGGCGAGGATGATTGGCATATTCCAAAATAAGTGACCACATAATTCTTATCTTACACTATTGCCCTTTACCTATGCTCTAATGTCACGTGTGAAGTGGGTTCATTCCTGTTCACCAGCGCACTCTGGTATTTAGGCATTATTAGGTTCAAATTTATTCATATTTTTCCACATCATCACACTTTATGGCTTTGTCACCTTGCAGGTGTCGGTCAGCACAGCTCGATTCGGAGTCCTTATGGACATTCCGGGTCGGGGTATGTCAATTGCCAAATTTTTTTAATTCATTTTAATGGTGGGTCTCTTATTTCACTAATATTTCAACCAACAAAAATTTTGTTTCAACATTTTTTTAATAATTATGACCATTTAAAGTTCTATTTAAATAAGAAAAAAATATTTGACATTTTAGTTGGAGAAGCACGAAATTTAACATAGGACTTCAGATTGCCAAATTGGCTATCAATTGTAATTTGACTCTTATAATTTGATATTTCTTTTGAATATGGTTTCTCTTTAAATTATATTTTGCAAATGTTGATAAACGTGTTTATATTCTATTAGTGACACATCACATGATTTTTAAATTTGATATAAAAAGTTGATTCACCGCATCTTCTTATTTATTTAGAATAACCATATTTACACTGGTTTTCAAATAGAGCAGTACGATTTTAATTTTCTCACACTGCATACTTATGATATGAATCATAACAGTTTATGTTTTTGAGTTGTTTAACTTTCTAATCCTTTGTAAAAGTGATGAGTGACCATTATGCAACTTGTTTTTTAATTGACGTGAAAGCCACACTTACACCACATCAAACTTTGTTTTCTCTACAATTTGAAACGGCAATAGTCTCACAATTAGGCAGCCTAGAAACAGGTTCACATCACATCCACCAAAATTAATTAACTAATTAACTTACTTAATTAATCTTTGTTAACGTACTAAATTAATCAACTAAATTAATCTCATGCTTCAAGTTTATTGGTGTACAATCTATTATATTTTATTCTAAGCCAAAAAAAAATCTATTACTATTTTATAATTACTAGTAATTTACAGGACTAACTATTTCGTACACCTTTTAGTTTAAGATTATTGGCAACTGAGACTATATTCAATAGAAAAGGCTAAAGGTTAAGAGTCAAGTGAACATAAAAAGTTTTGCGACAAGTATGATGATGCTGAAATCAACCAAGTCCATATCCAAGCTACTCGGCCAAAATTGGAGATACCGTTCTCTTGAGTGGCAACCAACTTACTGAACCCCGAGCTCTTCAAATCTGTGTGCATTTGAAAGTGCCACAAATCAATACCAAGTGATAGGTATGTTGTATTTGGACTCACTTTTGCCCCGTTATTAAACACAAGGCGAAGGGAGGCATGCTTCTTCCATTGTCAACTTTGAAAGGCATTTTACTGTATAGAAGTGTACAGAAAGATTAATTGTCAATATATATGTACCATTCACTATAGATTTTCTAGGTGTTTTTTCTTTTTCATCTTCGCTTGTGCATTTTTTTTCTTTGGCATTCTCTTGCTATCTGATGCCATGTTAAGCTCCTTTAGATATGGTCTTAGATGCGGCCCCCACGGGGGGTTAAAGCGACCAAATGTTTTGTAAGTGACAAATATTGGTGCCATTAAAAAATCCGAATCAAATCAATTTATTATTCATACGATGTCTCTTCTAAAAAAATTTATTCTTACAATGTGAATGTGACATCATCGTGAATGTGGCATCATCTAGCACATTAATAAAATATGAGATCGTTTAGTCATTGAACTAAATAAAAACAAATAGTTGATATCGATAAAAATATTAGTCATATATAGCTGGAAGAGGCCTCTACCATTCGAGAGGCATTGGAGGAGTGCAGCAGACATGGTTTGTCAAACATTATCATTGAGTCTGATGCCTGTGAAGTTATTAGGATGATGATAAGGAAGGAGATCGGTGTTGATGCGGAGTTGGAAAGCATAGTGCATGACATTTGGGCTGTTACAAATGACGTGGGGACTTTTTCGTTCAAGTTTGCTCGTCAAGAAGGCAACCGAGCGACACATTTTGTTGCAGCGTTTATTAAAAAAATTGGAGGTTTTTTTAGATGGGATTTTATTGGTCTCGAGTTCCTTTTTAACATCATTCTGTTGCAGCGTTTATTAAAAAAAATGGAGGTTTTTTTAGATGGGATTGTATTGGTCTTGAGTTCCTTTTTAACATCTTGGCTCAAGATGTAAACATTTCAATTTATTTCCTGAATTATCATATCAGTGAAAATTAGGTCCCTAAACTATTTTTTTTCTTTCAGAAAAATCAATCCTAAGTTATAAAATTCTGCCAATTACTTCCCTAATATTATATTCAAGGCTAATATATTCAATTTTCCTTGGAGGGTAGATTTGTAGTTTTTCATAGGGAAATAGTGTATGGAGTCAACTTTGAAGGGTAAATTGGTAGTTTTACGTAAGAAATAGTGTAAGTTAACTTTGGAGGGTAAATTAGATGTTAGATTCACAATCTATATGAAATGTTAAGGGCTTATAGGCGAGGAAATAATGGTATTACACTTCAAAGTATGTCAAGTGACTTAAGTTGACGAAAAATTGGATAAAATAACTTTGAATATAATAGTAGGGATGAAAATGAATTTAGGGACGTATTTTACCCAAAAAATAATTTAGGGACCTAATGTTCATTGAAGTGATAGTTCAGGGACTAAATCGGCACTTCATCCTAGAATTTAATGAAGTCTATCTTTTGGCAAGGGGGAGGGGGAATCTATTTGCTACAATTGGCTAATCAACATGCGTTTTAATTGATTTTTTGCATTTTATAATAACAAATGGTTACGATCATAAGTAGAAAGTCCCATGAATCAGCCACATCTAAGTATCTCTCTTGAATTTAAGAACTTGTTTTAGACCGTTTAGTAGGGGAATCTGAACATAAGACCTCGGGTGCATAGGTGAATGCTCTTATACAACCGAGCTACAATCCATTTGCTCATTATTGACTATCCTTATCTGTACAAATTAAAGAATATCCTATCAAAATGTCAAAAATATTCTCCAAAAATACATAACCGTTGACAATTTCTTTTTAGGTGCCTTCCTAGTTCCCACATGTAGCAATATCATCTACTTGTGGATATCCTCTGGCCTCTCCATGGATATAACAACCAATCGTCGTATATATGTATACACAAGAGAATGGGATTGAATGCTTTTATATATTAGGGTTTTCTGCACTTTTTGAACAACAAACTGATTGATCTCAATGTGCTTTGCGTAGGGTTTATTTCCGGTTTTGGATGGTTATCCTATATATATATATATATATATATATATATATATATATATATATATATATATATATATATATATGAACTGGACTTGGTTGCTGCAAATTCAGTAGCTGTTACTTACACCCAATCCTGGCTGGACACATGTCTAAGTTTTGATTTTTTTAATCAAAATTCGGACACGTATCCACGTATCCAGCCGGGATTGGGTGTAAGCGGCAGCAAAGTTAAATCCTATATATATATATACATTTGTGTGTGTGTGTAGTTAGGTTATTTTGAGAAGCTAGTTGTTGGAAATGATTAAGAAAAAGGAAACTAGTTCAAGGTTTTTAAAGTCAGCCATGACTTCGTCCTCATGCCTACTAAGCTATACGCGTAGCTAATTGGACTCTAGATTATTTTTATGGATTGGGGGACACAATTGACCAGATCATGGCAACACGTTTGGGTTTGATCAAAACCAATGACTGGTAATCCTCTTTATCGCGGGGCTTAATTGATTTGGGCTGCCTTATGATCATTCCATTTTGCACACCTAGTCACGATGTAATGTTACTCAACTAAAATAATAGAAGAACTATCTTTAGGCTGCTCATTAGCGTGGCGTCACAATTTTCTTTTGGTGTTATAAAAACTCAACTAAAACATAATTCAATTATTTATAAGGTGGATTGTATTAGGAGCTTCATTTTATTTTAATCGTATTTTAATATTATCTTGATGGTTATGGACTTTCTCTTTTTAACTATATTGCATCTCGGATTCAAATAATCAAGGGAATATCATCGAAGATGATTACAAACCAATAGGCTAGCACAACCCTCGTTCAACATCCTGTCAACCTCTACAGATTAGAATAATAATATCTCGTGATTTAATTGGAATTTCGAATAATAAAAATTTTCTTCTGATAACTCCCAAGCGATTTGGCCATCTGAATCTCAAAATATGACCTCATTTTTAGATTGAGGCAGTGATACAAGAAGAAATTATTCAAAGTTAAATGGCGAAGGGAAACAGCGATGAAATAAGCTAAAATAAAATACAAATTTCAGACACTTAACACACAGGAAATATAAGTGATGGGTAGAATTAAAAGTAACATAAGTAAAATGAGATTACATTAACTAAAACACAAGAAAAGCACAAGTTGGCCTTCGTGTTTCATCGTTGAGGAACTATAGATGCAGCACATTGCTCCCAAATTTTCTTAGTCGTAGCCAAAGCTTGGGATTTGTCGACATCGAGTCTAGAAGCAAGCACCTCGTTGACGAACATGTCGTGACATGGCTAACCTAGAGACACAAGAACATAACAACAACCATCACTTACAGTCGTCTCTTTGAAAATACTTTTGCTCAATTCCAACTCACACTAGAGCAGTTAACTCAAGATGTTTCGTATGACACAAGTACCACGATCCACGACTAGAGCAGTTTTATATACTCTTAAATTTGTTTCAACTTTCAGACTTTTTCCCCAGGACCTCATTATTCATTGTTTTTTCTATACAAAGAATAATATCCCATCAGAAAGTCAACACATTCTCCACCACCACCACTCTGCAGAACATTGATCATTTGGACGTCTTTTTGTTCCTGGTTCTGCAACATTCTATTTCGAACCACTGGGTTTAGCAGTTTGATCAACGCCGTCATCTACATCAATGGTCCTTACCTTGAATCTCTCAAGCCTCATTTTGGATTCTCTTCCTTTGAAATCACGCGGTGAACCAATACTTAGACTCCGTTGCATTGTCCAAACTGCTTTGGTTTGATCCGACTTCATTTGAGCTAATACCATACCCAATTTCTTTGGCACCTCAATAATTAACTTGTCCTGAACCCCGGGAAATATTTTCTTCAACAGTTCAAATCTTCGAAAATAAAGTTCTCTAAAGAATTCCACCAGCGCTAGCAACCTTGGATCAACTGACTTGCCAATTTTTGACTGGAATCTGTAGTAAGTTTCACCTATGTCACTAACACTTCTCCGGAGTAGGCCGCTCTCAAGTTGTGACATATCATTCTTGGTGCCGAAGAATGAAGTTCTTGAGCTTGATGGCTCCGTACTTGTTGCAATATCGTCTACTTGTGGATATCCTTCTGGTTTCTCCATGGATACAACAACCGATAATTTGATATTCCTAGATACAAAGAGGGGAGATTGAGAGCTGTTGTGTTGAAGGGTTTGCTATAACAAATTGATTGATCTCAATGTGTTTGAAAGCGTTTATGTTTTGGATAATTTTGGTGGTTTGTGCACATATATATAGGTGTTGAGAATGTGTAGTTGACCAAGTTCAAGATTTCTAATTAAGCCATGACTTGGTCATGCCAATTAATTAAGCTACGCGTACCTGATTAATTCAATTTGAGATGATTTTTGGATGGGAAGACACACAATAAATGAGTCAAATCATGGCGGCACATTTAGGTTTGATCAAAACTATCAACTAGTCAACTTCTTGAACATGATCACCTTAGTCGTGTTCTTTAAAAGGTGAGTCGCTTGAAAAAGAAATGCCATCGTTAGACTGGTTGTTGGTGTGAAAAAAAAAAGGACGAATATGGTTCTACAAATAAACACTAAATTTATTCCAACTAGTGACAATGAATTCTACATTGATAAGAGGATGAACCTTGCATGAGCTTATAAGTAAATTAGGTTACTCCCCATATTGCCAATTGGTTTTATGATGCAACCTCAACTTTCTTCATGGTATTATAGCTTAACGGCCACACACGCTCCACGTCACTCTGTTTATGTTGTCCACGTGTTAGGCTTGAAAATTCGATCGCTACACGTGAGGGGGCGCGTTGAGAATAAATCCCACATTGATGAGAGGAGTAACCGAACTTATCGGTTACTCCCCATATTCCCAATTGGCATATGATTTTGAATTTGGGTGATTTTTTATAGACTTGATCTTTGATAGAAGACATAAAATTTAAACGGTGGTGGGAGTGATGGTAGCAGAGGTATAGGTGGTGATGGTCATGATGAGAACTTAGTTGTGGTGTCGGTAGTGGATGGTGAAACGGCCGAAGTGGTGGTGGCCATGGTGGATAAGAGGACAGCATTAAAGACCGGAATATGATGGTGGCGGCGATGGTGGTGTCAAAGATTGGTTCAAGGCATTGTGGAGCAACTAGTACAATTATCTTTGACCAATAAAGTCCCTTGTAGTCAGGCAAATAATGGAATTTAAAATCTGCTTTTGTTTGAATTTTTTGTTGCATACAAGTTCAATGCAGTTTGATGAGTCCATGGAAAGTGTTTGGGATGCAAATTGCTCTAATAAGTGTGGAATAATATGCAGAGTTTCTTCCACTGGCCAAATCATTGTTTTATTCCATGTAGTTTGGGTCAATCTTTAGTTTATTAGAGGACAATCGCTTAATTCCATCTTTTTTTACACAGCGAGCATGTGCTAGGTATCATGTGTGAGGGTGTACCGATATGTCTGAGAATGTGAGTGTTGTTCTATGTTGAAAAGTTAAGGAACTTTGCTACGGTTTCAAAAGAGTTAGGTTACTCTCATATTGCTAATAGATATTAAACTAGAACCTTAACTTATTTCATGGTGTTAGAATCAGGTTAGCGTACGTATGAAGTCCAACAACTATACATGGTCTAGTGTTGTCATTATTGACATTGGAGCGAGGAGGAGGGGAGGGGGGCGGGCTGGTGGTGGTTGGAGGGAGTTGGGGTTTTCACGAACAATCTATTTTACATAGTGGGTGAAACAATTATTAAGGTCTTTTGAGTAAGTTTGGTGGGTGATTTTATGTTTATGCATGAATTTTGAATCACGTGAGAGATTACTACTATTATTCCAGTCTGGTGATATTTATACTCATTTATAAATGAAAATTTTCAAGGTTGATTTTAACATGAATTAAGGTTTGGCAATCGAAACACCCTCAAAATTAAGAGAGACGCACCTTTAGAACTCACGACTTTCCGGATTTCCTTCTCAATTATAATTTGGAAATGGAAATGAAAGTAAACGTTCAGTTTTCCCTAAATTTGAATGGGCAAGTTAAACCCTCGTCAACTTTTTGTTTGAAATTTAGAAAGTACCAAATAAGAATTCAATTTTTTTTTAAGAAAGTGAAAAGCAAAAACTGTAACAAAATGATTATTAAACGGCCCTTAAAGAAAACAGAAACCAGGACAAGATGGAAGCATAAACCGTGGCGGCATTCGAGTACAATCTGCGTCCTTCAGTAAAGGGTTTAATAGGGCATGATTTCAAAAACATTTACAAAACCACTATTGACCACTAAGCTTCACTGTGACTAACTAGCAATGCCATGCTACATGCTACTATCTGTACATATTAGGTCGAGTATGATCGTAATATGAATACCGATCTGTTGGTGCCCCAACTGGCCTTCTTGGTAGGGCTCTCGTTAATCCTTCATCAGATGTCATCCATGGCGTCGGGTCTGGAACAGAGGGATAGTTGGAATAGAGAGGATTGGTAAACCTCGACGAGGGCAGCCCCATATCAAAGTAAGGATCAATATGTGGCAGCAGCGGAGAAACTCTTGACCCAGAATCTGCATAACGCCCAGCTATAAATCTATTATCTGCTGAAAAATTTGATCTGGTATCGACGTTAGGGCTACTGGGAAATATTACTGCCGCAGTAGTTGGAAAATTTGGTCTAGTCTCAACATAAGGATTGATGGCGGATCGATCAGCCCCAGTAGCAGAAAATGTTGGCCTGGGTTCAATGTATTGACTGGTAACGTATCGATCAGCAGCACTAGTAGAAAAAGTTGGCTCAATATATTGACTGGTGGAGAATCGATCAGCAGCATTAGTAGAGAAGGTTGGTCTAGTCTCAACATAAGGACTCGTGACAAACGCATCAGGAGTAACTGAAACCCTATTTTCAGGAAAATGCCTTGCAGACAGTAAGCCAGAAGAACCAAAGTAGCTATTGTGAGCCGCAGCTTCTTCAACTGCAAAATCAGTTGGTAGTCTGAAAAGCCCGGCACACCCAACAGGAATCTCTACTCTGTCTACAGTTTTCGTAGCAGGAATAGATGGTTCAATGGACTTGTGTGCAGATGTACCATCTACTAGCGGCAATCTAGTCATTGTCTGTTGTAGTGATAGCCTTGCTTGTTTAAGTGCATCCAGTACACCACCCAACTTATCCTGCGAGTCATGAGGCACCAATGCATATAGGTCGTTTCTGCTCCCTGAAGCATTTCCTTTATGGAAACCATAGCCAGCATCAGAAGACAAGGCATCTGATGTATGTTTGTGGGCTGACTGATGCAGAAGTTGGTCAGGGTGGGAGCCACGTGAAGAGTGCCGAGCATAATTTTCTGTGCTCTCTTGATTTTGCTTTCCATTTGCCCCAGGGAATGCAAATTCTTGAACTTGTGAGGAAGCAACAGAGTTTCTACTCAGATTATCCTGCAACCCTCCCGTATCTATATGTGAAGCTAATAGAAAACCGTTAGACTGAATTTTGACTGTTTCCTTAGGTAGGCAGACATCTCCTTCTGCTGACTTTGACTCTTGAGCTTGGGCAGCAGTCACCTGGGCAGGAGATGGCATTTGTGCCTTTATCTCATCTCTTTCCTCGGTGATATCGGAATGGTTCCCAGGGTCACATGAATCCTATATGACCAAAAACCCACCAGGCTTAGTGGATAAAAATTCCAAACAATAGAAAACAATGAAAAGACCTTTTATGTAAAAAAACACATACCATCATTATTAACAAATGCAACCAGCAAAGTGAATGACTGCTTAGAAACAAATGCTACTTGTATCAAACACAATATCACAAGGAGAAAAACACCCATGCCATATGTTCACTCAAAACTGATTAATTTGTTTTGAAGCCTAGTTCAGTAAAATGATTCGTGAGGAAATGAGGCTAATGCTGCATCATCAATAATAATCCCCAAATGAGGCTAATGCTGTACCAAAGACTCACGGGAAGTAAAGTTCTCACTCATATGAAAAATACATGGAAGAAATGAGGCTAATGCTGCATCATCAATAATAATCCCCAAATGAGGCTAATGCTGTACCAAAGACTCACAGGAAGTAAAGTTCTCACTCATATGAAAAATACATGGAAGAAATGAGGCTAATGCTGCATCATCAATAATAATCCCCAATATTATGGGTAGAGCAAACGTTTCAAAGCCATGAAAGACGAATTAACATCTTCTGGAAGAGGTGGCTCCTATAAGCCCAAAGAATAAGGCAAAACCAAGCTAACATGAAACTGGCAGGTGAAGTTATGGTTGACTATTACTGTAAAAGCTAACACAAATAATACTTTGACACGACAATCATGTTTAACTACTATTATAAAGCTGACTTTTGTTCCATTGCTTGACCTAGCGTTGCATGAGTCCCAGTACAATTTAAGATTTTCATTTTTCCTTGCTAAAGTTGTAACTTCCTCTAGTATTTGATTGTTTCTTAAAAGCAATTGAGAGTTTTGTTATGATATTTGGTTGGGACTTGAAAACTTTTGACAAGTGAGTTCAGTGAGAGTAAAGGAAATTCTTTTGAAGGACAGGAATCAATACAATTTCAAATATAACGTCATACAAGAGATCTTGATGACATGGACAGGAATCAATACAATTTCAAATATAATGTCATACAAGAGATCTTGATGACATTGTTGAAGATGAGTCAATAAACCTAAAGTCGTAAGACCTGATGAATTATTTACAGAAAATTGATGTGAAGTTAGCAAATATGTTGATCAATCGGGTTTGAAAATTTTAAATTGATGTTGCCAAGAGCTAATTTCTCTAGTAAATCAGATGAAAACCGATTTGAAGAAACTGTGGGTTGTGAAACTGATTATGGAGAACGAAAGTAATTGTTCAAGAATGCATACAACTGTAGCTCCTACAAATCTCTTGGAAAATTGAGGAAGAGAAAAGAAAGGGTTATCTTTCATATGAGTAACTATAATTTTCTTCTTCATTTTTGGGAAAGGACACAAAGAACCAAACCAAATTTACCAAACATATGAAATCTCAATTACAGCAGAATACACAAAGCCCAGAAGCCGAAAGGAACATTCAAGATATGAAATTGTGACTGGGAGTTCAACTAATGGCAACATCATTGGTGGTGACTGTTGGCAATGGCACTGCTGACAAGTGATGGATGCAATTAGCAACAGTGAAGTGACGACTGTGCCATTGGTTGTATTTGCAAAGGTAGTGAATATGTTAGTAGTGAGTCTAGAGACTAGTTTTATGATAAAGGGATGACCGATGGTAATTTTGACTGTGGTGACGGTTGAATAAGTTCAGTTATCAGCTTCAAGAAGTAAATAAGTTCTTTGGAACTGAATGTTTGAACTTTTACATGGGTTTTCACTAATCAAAGTAAGCCATGGCCTATGGACTACAAAAACATACTTTCAGAAATTAACTAACAAAAATACTCCAAAACTAGGCTATATACACCATCACACGTAATTTAAGAAACTAACTGATTGAAAATTAAGATGTTTTGGAAATACTCCAACAAAACTTGATGAATTATATAGCAGAACTTAAAATCGGTCAAGCATAACTAAAAAGACGGAAAAGGAAAATTATACAATCATGGCAACAATTAAGGTTTGTAGCACTATTATGGAGTGTAAATCCAAAGGGCATTTATTCCAAGCATTAAGACATTATGCAGCGAAATAGTGATATTCTTTGAAGGCGAAGCAAAAACATTTAAATGGTCTATGATATGAATAGCTTCATATAAAACATACCGGTGTACTGGTATTATTTTCTCTAAACTTCTCTTCCCATTCTCTTTGAGCCTTCTCCATCTCTTCATTTTGACAAATAAGTTGCGCCTGATGTTCTAGTGCTTTTTCCATATCTTTGTCTCTTCCATGCCCACTGAAATCCAGGTCCCTATTTCTTTGTCTTTCAATGGTCCCTGACAGCACACCATTTGATAAAATTTTCCCTTCTGGGAATTCAGAACTTTCTCTCAATTTCTCAGGCCCACCGTATAGGCCATTTGGAAGCCCTTCTGAAGAAGCAGAAACACCATTTTCTTGAGGATCAAACTTGTCTGATCTGAAAAATACAATAAAATCTATTTAAAACTAATGTGTTATACAGAACCCCATGGTACATAAACCAAGGACTTTTCAGAAAACTCTGCTCTTTTTGCTTTTTCATTTTGTCTCTGGAGTTAAATTGTTTTATATTGTTGGGAGGATAACATAATAGACAGATTATGAACATTATAAGGTAAATTCAGCGTGGATTGTGTATCAGTGCATGTAGCATTTAACGCAATAGATATGAAAAATCAGTTTCAGTCTACTACAATTATCTTCGTCAGCTAGAAAATTCTGGGAGGAAGAACGGATATAACAACACTCCTGAATTCAGAGAAACAAAGACTGTAAAGTATACATGTTCTTACTGATTTTTCCATGACAGCTTTTTTTTATTGAATATGCATATAAGTCTGAAGTTATTAACTTTCTTTACACTGATACTACGAAGTTTCAAAGCAAACATAATAATGATGACAATAATGATATTAACCATAACAATCAATACAACAATAACACTTAGATATTCCCAGTGGTTAGTATTTGATACCAAAAGTCTTAGGTCTTAGGTTGAAGACATTTCTACAGTTAGATTAGGCTAGTATTTATAATGCACCTTAACGGATAAAATACTTTTGTCTTCATTGAATCACTTTCAGTTGGCTTAGGAAAATTTATTAAGAGGATATACATACTATATCAAATAGCAAAGCACCTTAACCCATACATACATATATTAAATAAGCAGGCCTATGAATGTATATACTATATATGCACAGAAAACAAGAAAAGTAGTAAGCCAAACAAACAAACCTTGTTTCTTTGTGTTTTATTTGGCGGCAGGATTTTCCAAGGTGATGTCTTGGAGAACTTGAACCCATGGATGAAAAATTGTTACGTCTTCTAGTGGATAGATCCTTATACTTTTCCTGAGAACGTGGAGATTCAATGCGCCCTTTCCAAGACAAGCTTCTACTAGGTATTCGAGAAGAATCAGCATCAGAACCCGAAAGTTCCTCCTGATCGTTTCTTCTCGCCTTCGAAATTTCAAAGCTTTCTTCTTCATTTGTCAAGTTATTACCCACTTTGGATCCCTGGTGTGTTTCATGATCAGAGCTGGAATCAAATTCTTCTGAAATGTCACTTGCCCCTTGGTTCTCCAAAATGGCAAGAACATCTGCTGTGGCTTTCTCGGCCATTTTTCTTTGAAGAGAAACAATCTTAAGTTGTTCCTCCAGTTCTTCTACCTAAATTGTAAACAAAACAAATATTGTAAAACTAGTGAAAGTGAGAGTGAGAGTTCTTTGAACAATAGACCTGACATTAAAAGATCCACACTTTCCCATATCCTGAAATATACCATTTTTTCCAGCTCATTAACTCTCTGTCTTGCACTTCTTGAAACGGACCTCTCAGACAGCAACCGTGCCCGAAGAAACTCAATCGTCATTGCACTGGAATCCTCCATACTCCTGGTTTACATGGCAATAATTAGGGGTTGAAGCACTATTATGACTCAAATAAAACAAAAAATCACTCTTTCAAACAATCTATAAGAACCAAACACCAACCCTCAAAATGTTTTCGCAGAATATATTAATCTCAAGAAGGAAAACTGAAAAGTGAATGCTGCAAGTAGTTCATCATTAAATGGGATCATTTATTTCATCTCTGAGAAGAATAAAGAAATAAAAGACGCATCAGCGTCAAACAATATGGTTAACATTGATATGATCATGGAAATATAAAACATGACATCCATCATACCAAGCATCAATAGTAAGCTCTGCTAATTCAAATCCTCGACTGTGGAATTGCAAGCTAAAAATTTCATACTCTCCTACATTTTCTCATCACGAGTGTACAAACAGGAAGACTCAGCTAACGAATACTAAAATTCACAATTAAAACCTCAAAACCACATAACACCAGTTGATCTTTGCATTTGAAATTTCCAATTCTTAGCTTTTCTTCGGCTTCATTGACATCGAAACGGTAAGAAAAATGCAAAAAGAAACCGCCACAGCGACGGAGAACGCACAACACCCCCGTGAGACAAAAGAGTTCAAACACTGAGATCCACATCAAAACGAAGCGAAAACAAAGAAATGAGAGGTACCCAGATGATCCTTACCTCTGATCTTGCGAGTCCTGATTAGAATTATGCATTCTAGAGGAAGATCACACGGAACCCCGAACTTCAAAATTGAGCTGCTGCAACCATGATAGAGATTAAACATCAAAGAAATGAAATTGAAACTGGAGCAATCCAGGTGAGAGATTGCGAAAATTAAAAGGGGAGAAAGGCAAAGATAGAGAACTAGGGTACAATTTGGGTTGCCTTAGAATGAAAGCTCCATGAATGATGAACCCTAACGGAGGGAATGAACAGAGAAAGCTTCTTACTCGCGACCATTTGAACAATGAGGGTGCAAAAGCAACAAGCCAATTATGCTTTGGTCCAATTGGAACATCCTGTCTTTCTCAATTAATTTTCGAGCCGCTTTACTAATTAATAAAACACTTATTAACAAATAAAATTCTATGAATTATCAGTTTAATTTTCTAATTAAAACAGAACATGAATAAGAAATATATGGCAGAAATATAATTTCACATAACTAAATTTTGTTTTTTTTTTTAAATCTCACATAAATGTGATATTAAAATACCTCTAATATTTATTAAAAAAAAACCAAAGACAAAAACCTCTCACTCCCCCCCCACGTTCTCTCTCTCCCTTTCTCCTTCTCATTTTCTAAAAAATGTGTTCACACACACAAAATATGTAGATAAATGCTAGTGTGAATAAATCTTTGCCCCTTGCGTGTTATCTAAACAAGTCATTCCGAACTTCACATATGTTGTTGATATAAATCTCATAAAGACTCGAGCATGAGAAAGCTAACTCGCAATCGAAATCAAAATTTGAGATGAAATATGTTGAAAAACTTGTCCATGTCTTGGCATGAGGTTTGAGCATTATTCTAATAGTATTTTGGTCACCAGTCGAACTACCCACAATCATCCGTATGCTAGATGCAAAGTTGAGACTTTTTGAAGGAATTATGGAATCAAAGTTCCATGTTTGAGTAGGGTTTGTCTACATTGTACTTAGCTCATTGCATTGGGCTAGACATCTCTTTTGATACGCCTACATGCCACCATTGAATTGGTGAAAGACCTTTTCTGATAAAGTGATGTTTGCCTTATTAGTTATTCTGACACATGTTTCTTATCAAATCTGCACAAGGCATATTCACAAAGATGTGTTATGTCTTTACCTTTGAGAATACTATTATATCTTGGAGGTCCACAAAATAGACCATTAAGAGAATGCCACACAACATCTAAGAGACCACACCAAGTTTATTCTGTCTACATTAGCAAAGCAAGAGAAAATTGAAATCAAGAAGATCTTATCCCAAGAGAGCCTCGCTAATCTCTACACGAAGTCGTCGTTGAAGTTTACCCTCCCAAAACTTGTCCAAGGAGTTGGATTGCCTACACTATCTCATTTGCAACGTTGTTAGTTCTCAAAGGGAGTTTTGAGACTCATTTGGCCTTAAGAGAGTTGAGGGAGGGAAAAGGAGAGGGGAGTGACCCATCAGGAGGAGGAGAAATGAGAGAATAGAGAGAAGAGAGAAGTACCAGATCTCTTGACCTGCGCGACCCAGCTTTTTCGACCCTTTTTTGCGACTATTCTGACGTGATTCTGTCGATTTTTCCATCAAAAAGCTGCCATGCACCACCTGTAACCTACCCAACGACCTCCCATCTTCCATCTTCACCTAAACTCGAGGGTTTTTGGCCTCGGTTTCACAAAAAACAGCACTAGAGTGCTTATGAGGTTCTCGATGGTGATCCACAGATCTTGCAGGCAGCATCACTAACCACCACCCATAATTGACTCACCTTGAACCCAGGAACAAGGCCCAAACAAGTTTGGGGGAAGCAGATGACTGGGGAAGATGAATTAAGAACACCCATTTCTAGGGATTCAGAAGGTTCTTGGCGTTTTCAGGCCACTTCCCAGTCGAATTAGACCTCGGCCCAGGTATAAAAATTACTCATCACCTCACGATATTCATTTGGTGTAATTTGAGAATTTTTGGAGTTAGGTGAATGTTCCGGAGAGTCGGGACGGCCAACACATGGCTGCAGCGCGTACCCCGAGGACTCACTTGACCCTTCTACGCTAAATTTGATACCCCGATTCCATATGTGACGTCTGGTTGATGAAATCCCATTGTTTGAACATATTTTCATTAGAGGCTGCCACTTAATCATTATAACAATTGACGATCCGACCGTTGGATCGTTTTCAAACTTTAGTATGTTATTATACGTAATATTTGAGGACCTTAGGAACTTATGGATCGAGAATCCGACGAACGGATCTTCCCGAATTGAATTTCTAAGTTATAAAACCAAACATTGACCGCCACTTAATTTTAGCGATTGGCGGAGATCCGACTATTGGATCGTTTCGAAAGTTTAGGATATTGTTGTAGAAGATTAATGAGACTTTGTGAAGTTACGGATAGGAAATCTGTGGATAGATGTTCGAGATCAAATTATGTAGGGTTGTGAACCCCACCGTTGACAAAGAGTTGCCTTTTGATCAACATGTCTCAATCGTTTTAAATACTAAAATTAGTACTACTAGAGACTAAGTAGAGTCTAGTGGGCCTTTTGGTGTTATCCCAGTTAATATATACCTTAATTTACGTGTATGGGACGCATTATTGTGATATATATATATATGTGTGTGTGTGTGTGTGTGTGTATTTAACTTCTTGTTAAAATAAATGAGATATATGATTTCTAGTTTCAAAATATGAGATGGAATGTTGTTAGAAATATTCCGTAGAATTCGTATGTTTGGTTGACTAGATATTGGGTAGTTAAGAGGAATCAGTATTATTTATATTTGAAATTGTGATTCATAGTAAATTGACGTAGGTTATAGTACGTGATTCGATAGTCGTTGGTTATGTGGAATTGATAATGTGTATGCTAGTAATTATAATTTGTTTATGTTGATGTATGTTGTGTAATGATGTGACTGCACCATGTAGCAGTGATACATGGATGGTTCTTCCTGGTTAATCCGCATTGGGCAACCCTAGGATCGCGCCTGGTTAATCTGCATTGGGCAATCCTCGTTACCTAGGTATGACCTTACATAGTTTAGGGGTAATCACGCTTGGTTAATCCGCATTGGGTGATCACTGCCTATCAGTATGTGTAGGAGTGACTCTGCCTGGTTAATTCGCATTTAGGGGTCACTACCTACTCTATTTGCTTCTATATGTGGTTCCACCTGGTTAATTTGCATTGGGGACCACACTATCGGATGATTGCCTACGGTCTACCTGGTTAATCCGCATTGGGGGACTATTCGCATACTAGGTGTGAAATCCCGTTCCTGGATTGCACTGTTATAATCTACGTATTTGTATTATTGAGATCTTATATTATTTTTCGAGAAATTATATTAATCTATTTAGATTTAGATTTTAATTAAATTCGTTATGAAGTTTGAAGTTTGGAAATTAATTATCTAAAATTTGTTGACCTTTCAAGGTCACAAGTAACGGATCTTGAAACTACGAGCGCATAGGTGAAAGCCGTTTGCGAGTCCGGACTATAACGGTATAGATACGGACATTTGAAGTTGTGTTACTAAACTATAGATTTTAAATTTATTTTAAACTCCCACCTTGTGGGAAGGAGGCCAATCAAAATTTATGTTAGTTAAGGGAACCAATCAGAAAGGGGAACAAGGAGGGAAATGAGAGAGGTGAGGAAACACCTAACCAACCTTGACCCGTTTTCAAATCCCGAGCCAGTTGTATCTCTTCCGTCCGACATCCAATTGAGGTGATCTTGGTGTCTATGGAAAGCTCTCGATGAACCCAACATCTTTGTGGTATTATAGTTCTCAATTTCTAACCCAATTTTACAAACCGAAGCCATAAAGTCCACCGTTTTCCGGCGGTTTTCTTATTTTTCCGTTGAATCCGACAATGATTACTGTCAATCACCACCACCAATAGACTCCCCTCAACAAAGTCCACCGTTTTCCGGCGGTTTTCTTATTTTTCTGTTGAATCCGACAATGATTACTGTCAATCACCACCACTAATAAACTCCCCTCAACCCCTGGAGCAAGGCCCAAGCATTGGATAAGGTGTCGGAGTTCGTTTTGGCGATGAATCGAGGAACACCCATTTCTAGGGTTCCGGCAGTTCATGGGCGATTTGAGGTGTTTCCCAGAAAAATTGGACTTGGCCACAAGTATGAAACTTTGCTCCACTCACTGAGATCTACTTGTCTGTAAAATTTGGTAATTTTTGGAAATAGTTGAATATTTTCCGGCGAGTAGGGCGGCCAACCGCCACCCGCGGCGGTGCGTGGCCAATGAGCCAACGATGTCTTTCTAAGTCCAATTAAATGCCCTGAATTCATACTTGATATACGTATGAAGTGGTTTGATTGTTTGAACTTAGTTTCATTATGATATATCACTTTATCAAAATTTAAATCGACGATCCGACCGTTGGATCATCACCAAACTTTAATGCGTTATAGAACATAAAATTTGAGGATAATTGGAACTGACGGATCGGGAATCCGACGTACGCATATTTCCAAATTAGATTTATAAATTAGTAAAATTAATTGTTAATCGCCACCTAATTCTAGCATTTGGCGGAGATCTGACCGTCAGATCATGATGAGATTTTAGTATGTTGTTCTTTGAGCATAATGTGGACTTTAGGAAGTTACAGATCTAGATTATGATATGCATATCTTCCGGATTAAATTGTTAGAGTGTGGACCCCACCGTTGATTTTTGGTCAACAGGTCTTGAACCATTTGAATTACTAAAATTAGCATTACTAGAGACTCAGTGAAGCTTTGCGGACTTGTCTCGGTGAGTGACTTTAATATATGTGATATGGTGATTACCCGATTCTTTATATTAATATCCTTTGTGGATATGACATGGTTTTATAAATGTGTTTTCTGTTAAAATGTGATTCTTTTATAATTGGCCACCGATCTATTTTTATTAAATGTGATTTGATTCATGGATTGGTAATATTTGTGGAAAAGTGATTCAAATTGCATATTGAAATGTTTATGAAATGTGTTTGAATATATATTTGAAATGTTGAGAAATGCGAGGGCTAGTAGGGGACCGTTACCCTAGTGTCACGGGTAGGCTTGGCAAACGGGTCGTGTCTGTCGTGTTCGTGTCGTTTTCGTGTAACACCTGTTATCTTAACGGGTCGTGTCGTGTCACACCCGTTATCTTAACGAGTCCTTAACAGGTCGTGTCACTTTACCCAACGGGTAAAGTGACCCGACCCGTTATGACTCGTTATGACCCGTTAAGAAAAATAATTTTTTTTTAATTTGCACATACCACATATTGCCACATAAATATTACTTCAAAACATTAAAACATTTGTCATTTAAGTACTATAACTACACTCGAAAATAAGAGCCTAATAAAAAAATAATACATACACTACTAATCTATTACAAATATTAAATGTGCAAGGATATGCAAAATGAAAGAGTTTTTGTTTTCAAGATTGTAAGTCTTTCTCAAAAGATTAAATCTCAGCCGATCCAAATGGTCATCAATTTTTTAAATTTAATTTAATATATATAATAATATATAATTACTATAGTTTTTAGGGGCATAAAATTGTTAAATTAATATATATAATTATTATAGTTGATTCATACTTTTATTAAGTATATAACATAAGATTTTGTGATATCCACATCCACTAGTGTAAATATTTTAAATTGAAGATCGAATTCATTCTTTGTATTCATATATGGTCAAGGACTGTAGCTGTAAAAAATCATCAAAATCGGAGTTAAAATAACCGATCAATCGTGATTTTTCGTTTATAACCGTCGAAAAGTTTTGTCCCGTTACTTGATCTCTGAATGTTTGTTTTTTGTGATTTTTTGCTTATGTGATCTTGAAGCATATACAAACAAGTTTAACGGTTGGGATCGTTGAAATTAGTTTCGGAGAATTCGTATCCCATCAAAACAATAAATTGACTAACACTTAAAGTTTATTTATACTTTCATTAAGTATAACATAAGATTTTGTGTTATCCACTTGTGTAAATATTTTAAATTGAAGATCGAATTCATTCTTTGTATTCATGTAGGGTCAAGGAGTGTAGCTGTAAAAAATCATCAAAATCGGAGTTAAAATAACCGTTAAATCATGATTTTTCGTTTATAACCGTCGGAAAGTTTTGTCCCGTTACTTAATCTCTAAATGTTTGTTTTTTGTGATTTTTTGGTGATGTGATCTCGAAGCATATACAAACAAGTTTGACGGTTGGGATCGTTGAAATTAGTTTCGGAGAATTCGTATCCCATCAAAACAATAGATTGACTAACACTTAGAGTTTATTTCTACTTTCATTAAGTATAACATAAGATTTTGTGGTATCCACTTGTGTAAATATTTTAAATTGAAGATCGAATTCATTCATTGTATTCATATAGGGTCAAGGAGTGTAGCTGTAAAAAATCATCAAAATCGGAGTTAAAATAACCGTTAAATCGTGATTTTTCATTTATAACCGTCGAAATGTTTTGTCCCGTTACTTGATATCTAAATGTTTGTTTTTTGTGATTTTTTGGTGATGTGATCTTGAAGCATATACAAACAAGTTTGACAGTTGAGATCGTTGAAATTAGTTTCAGAGAATTTGTATCCCATCAAAACAATAGATTGACTAACACTTAGAGTTTATTTATACTTTCATTAAGTATAACATAAGATTTTGTGGTATCCACTTGTGTAAATATTTTAAATTGAAGATCGAATTCATTCTTTGTATTCATATAGGGTCAAAGAGTGTAGCTGTAAAAAATCATCAAAATCGGAGTTAAAATAACCGTTAAATCGTGATTTTTCGTTTATAATCGTCGAAAAGATTTGTCCCGTTACTTGATCTCTGAATGTTTGTTTTTTGTGATTTTTTGGTGATGTAATCTCGAAGCATATACAAACAAGTTTGACGGTTGTGATCATTGAAATTTGTTTCGGAGAATTCGTATCCCATCAAGTTCAATGGTGTATGTGTGTGTGTGTGTATATATATATTAAGTAGATTTAAATCTATTTATTTTGTATGTATAATTGAGGTACACAGAGTAGTACATCACGTGTCATTATAAAAATAGTGGGATATATCATGTGCGATAAAAAGTTAATAACTTAAAAAAAAATATTCTCACCACTGCACTTCTATTAATTTTCATTTTTCCATCTCTTTTTTGTTTCCTTTTCAACTTTTCATATAATTTTCACTTTTCCCTCCACCCTATCCATCCATCTTTCCCTAATTCTCTCTCTTTTTTGTTTCCTTTTCAACTTTTCTTATCATTTTTATTTTCCCTCCCTTTTTCTTCAAAAAGGGCGGCACTGCAGCAGGGAATGGAATGGATCAATTATGGAATCAAAATTCAAATCAATGGATGCATACATATTAATTAATAATTATTATAGTTTTTATAATTCAAAATTTAATATATATATATATATATATATAATTATTATAGATAGTTAATATTTTGGGGTATAATTATTATAGTATATATAATTATTATAATTATTATAGTTAATTTAATATATATATATATAGATATTTATTATAGTTTTTAGGGGTATAAAATTGTTAAATTAATATATATAATTATTACAATATTTTTTTAGGGTTATAAAATTATAAAATTAATATTCTGCTTATCGTATATCGTGTTACCCACGTGTATACCCGAATCAACCCGTTATCTTAACAGGTGTTTATCGGGTTACCCGATAACGACCCGATTCGTTATCGTGTCGACCCGAACGCCTGTTAATTTCGTGTCGTGTCGTGTCGGGTTATCGGGTCGTGTTAAGAATTGCCAAGCCTAGTCACGGGGTTAGGTGACACTGAGTCTGCACCATGTAGCAGTGGTACATGGATGGTCCTGCATGGTTAATCCGCGATGGGGGACCATATTATTTATGGATCGCGCTTGGTTAATCCGCAATGGGCGATCCTTATGACCATGTATACTTAGGAGTGATCATGCTGGTTAATCCACGATGGGTGATCACAACCTAACAGTTTTGTAGGTATGACTCTGCTTGGTTAATCCGCGATGAGGGGTCACTACCTACTTGGTTATCTTGACCCTGCTTGGTTAATCCGTGATGGAGGGGTCACTAGTGGTTCTGCTTGGTTAATCTGTGATGAGGGACCATATTATTTATGGATCGTGCTTGGTTACTCCGTGATGGGCGATCCTTATGGCCATACATACTTAGGGGTGATCATGCTTGGTTAATCCGCAATGGGTGATCACTGCCTAACAGATTCGTGGGAGTGACTATGCTTGGTTAATCCGCAATGGGGGGTCACTACCCACATGGTTACTCACGGGTGGCTCTACTGGGTTAATCCGCTATGGGGGGGGGCCACTTCCTGTTTGGTTACTTATGTAGGCTTCGGTCGAACTGCGTACATCTAGCCCTAGTTTTTAATGTATATATGAACAATGGTTTTTAAGAAGCTTGTGATTTGAACTAGAAAAATCGTTGGATGTTTGGGTGACTCATTCGAAGTTTCCAGTGACTTAACTATGATTTCGTAAAAATATGATTCTATATTCGAGGTTTATAAACGGTGACCGATGGTCTTTCTTTTATTGAATATCACATACTTGTATTATTATCACTCAGCCGAGCTTCGCAGATTATCTGAGTTCTGGTTGGCCAGTGCACCATTCCCCTGATGTAGGCATTGATTATACATGTGATAAATTTGGATAGACTACAAGAAACGCTAGATATTTTGGATTCCGTTGACTAGTCCGGAATCCTTGCTCTTGTTCATTTCCATAAGGTTAGTCTAGAACCCTAGATTCGAGTGAATGGGAATTACCCACAATAGACCTTGTGAATACAAATTAGAATTACCATGTTATTATTCATAATCCAAGTAGGGAATTATATAGAGTTCCTTGGTTAAATTCGTGAATTGATATGTTATCGCATTGTTTGATTAACGTAATTAAATGCTAAGATCGTGCATCTTTGATTCATGAATTGATTAATTGACGGGATTATGGAATGATGCTGGATATGAGTGTTGTTATTATGATTATTTTAGTTGATCACTGTTTCTACAGAATAATATTGTGCATTGTTAATTCTTTAAGATGTTACACGCTATGAATTGTGATTTTATGTGGGAAACATGGTGATTTATGTGATGGATGAAGTGGAAATGTTAATCGTCATGTGGGATTGTTATGTTGGATATCATTGTTATTGTTATGATTAGACTTATTGATAAATATGCATAGAAAATATGATTGTGCTTCGTCGTTTGTTCTTTGAAATATTGCATGATATGCATTGTGATATATTGTTGGGACATAACGATTTATGTGATGAATATTCGAGTGTAGTGAAATAATGAACTACGAATGGCTTGATCCCTATTTAGGGTACGTAGGCAGTCTAACGAGGATGTTAGATGCAACCATAAAGTCTACGAAGAATTATTGCTCAATTGGATCTTAAGTTGTGTTTTGGCATTTCCCGAAGGTAGAGTATGTTAGAAATACGGGTATTTAGTGACGTCACGTGTCGATCCTGGACGTATGTCGGGATCGGGGCGTGACACTAGGGGTGATTCCGCCTGGTTAATCTGCATTTAGGGGTCACTGCCTACTTGATCACATTGGATCCATATGTGATCCTGCCTGGTTAATCCTCATTGGGGGATCACACTATCGGATGGAAGCATATGGTTCCACCTGGTTAACCAAATTAGGGAACCATATGCATTCTAAAGCGAGATTCAGTAAGTGGTCCGGTACCCCGCTTCACCTTGATTTCGTTGAGTGATCCGAAATCGTATATTATTCGAGACTTTCGGTGAGTTGTTATGAATTTATAAGGTATGGATATGATCATTATTATTATGATCAAATTAATTGATTAATGTGGCTGGAGAATAGTATTGTGTTCCATTGGTTCTTTGATATGTTACATGCTGTGAATTGCGGTATTCTGTTGAAAACCTAGTGATTTATATGATTGGTGAAATACAAATCTTGGTTGTCATTGGGTTTGCTATAGAGCCCTGAATTTAGTAATTCATGTTTGTCGAGTTCCAACAATTGTTTGAGAAATGTTATGCCTTTCTACTAGAACGTTCTGTGATAAAAGTTGGAGTGGTGTGAGTGGTGAACTATGAATGGTTTGATCCCGTATGAGGGTACGTAGGTAGTTTAACGAGGAGGTTATATGCAACCATATAGTAAACGAAAAAAAATTACTATGTAATTCGTATCTTGAGTTGTGCTTTGTCCACATACCGGAGGCAGGATATGTTAGATATACGGGTACTTGGTGATGTCACATGTCAATTCTGTACATATGTCAGGATCGAGGCGTGACACAACCTCTTGTCTAATCAAGCTTTGTCATTGAATTATTTCATCTTTTCTCTTTAGACTAACAAGTTTGTCCCACTGGGTACCTTAGTCAAGTTTTTGGGGAGACTATACTCCTATATGAATCCCTACTTAGAGACTTGCGTATGCATTGTATGTGTTTGACGAGAAGATATTATCAACTGCTTTCACATTTGCTAGAAGACCTAATGCAACTACTTCTTTAGGTCTACACACTCAACGAAAAGTGTTACATATCCAAATATTTTTAGTTTGTGTTTTTTCACACGAATATTTATCTACCAAGTTGTTTCCTTCACTAGTTAACTAATACATATATTTAAACTGTATAAGAGAATCAAAGATAGATATCTGCTTGTACGAGACAACTTGTATAGTTTTCTCTTTATTTATATTTAGGGAAACATATGAGAATTCCATATATGAGGTGGGTTATTTTTTTACATCTCCACTTGGGAGACATTTTAGGGTTCCTTATGGTGCAATTTACAATCATTAGAGGTTAGTCGTTATGGTGATTATTCATCAATCTAAATTAGAGAAGTATGAAACTATATAGGACCATAGACTATGCATGTGTGTCTAATATAGCATGCAGGTGGCAATATCTTGTGGTGTTAGAAGTGCTTACTCATCAATCTATAAGGATGTTAATCATTTGGGCAAGATTCTCTCTAGAATGCCTACTCTACCAAGCTTCCAAATGTTCTAATAAAATGGTAGCAAATGCGTTTAAGATATCAATGCGGACGTAAGGGGCCAAGTAAGGGAAGGAGAAGAACCAAAAGGAAGGACACCGCCAGCAGGAAGTTCTCTCTTCTCATATTACTCCTCCATTATCCAGTTCGTGTAGATTAGAGCACTTCCATTGTAGGCAATAACCCTGTGGATAGGCTCCAAATTAAATCCAATCCCCCTCCCAAATCCCTCCAGCACACATTGGACAATTGGGCTAAGGAGAGCTCAAGCAACAAGTTAGGCAAAAATACAAGGCCTGAGAGCCTGAATGGATGTGACGTTAGCCACGTCTTAAAATGGCTTTCGAGCTACATTCATGGTATTTTGTAAAGCTCATATATAGGAAATACAAATACAAACACAACTCTAGTGGATGTAACCGATTTTGTTAAGATATGGCTTACACTCTAATTCGTGAATAGCATTTATTCGTGGATCTCGACGTGACATAAAAACATCTCATATTTACTTTTTTTTTTATTTAACCATTGCTACAACGAAACCTCATATTTACTTTTAAATTAAAAACTATTTTAATACACCTTATTTGTATACCTAAACTACCCTCTCACCCACATACCCACTCGCCCCACACACCCATACCAAAATAAATATCAAGACACCGAAGTTTCCCGGAAATTCTCAAAGTCCTCGTGTTTCACCTCATGTTTTGTTAGTTTGTATTGATTCTCAATATGGTCCGGACAAAAAATTTATATTAATCCCGATATAAAGCTAATTATATTCCTATTTATTGCCTTTATGAATTTTGTTCTACGCTAGAGGGTGAAAGTTGCTTTTGAAAGTTTGAAGAAAAATAATCGTATAACACATTGAAATTAATTTGAGGTGAATTAAAATTTGAGGTGTTTTAAAATTTGAAATTAATTTGAGGTGTATTAAAAAAATTTATTTTATTTTAAAACCTTATGGGCCTAAACAGTTATTTTATATTACGGTATATAAGTCGTTTAATGATAAATTTTGAGGGTTAATAAACTCACTCTATTGTCTTATCTCTCAATCCACTTTTTAGTAAAAATTTTGGTACCACTTTTACCCCTTTTGAAAATAACATCCAAGGACCAAAGCAAAAAAGAAAAAGAAAAAAATTGATTCTCTTCTCTATACACCAGCTCCGTGCAACCATCCCAATTCCATCAAATAGATATTTTCTTCATTTTCTATTCCTCTAGTTTAATCATAGATAATAGTTATTCACAAAATCGGGAAGGGAGGCCTTTAGCTGTGAGTTGAGGCTTATTAGGAAGATGGGATTTTTATAGGTTGTGTCAACGATGTGGCCTTGGTGGTGAGTAAAAGGGTGGAGACTGTGTCAACAATGTGGAGGGTGTTGTGAATAAGAGTAAATTATAACTATAGTCTCTTAACTTTAAATCAATTGCAGCAATGATCCCTCAACTCATCAAAACGTGCAGCTATGGTCTCTCAACTAAAAATTCATTACCATTAGTCCCTCAATTTTAATTCAACTGGAGAAATGATCCCTTACTTTAACCCAATTGTAGCAATGGTCCTTCCAACATAACTCGTTTTGACAAAATTTTTGATGAAAATGACCATAATTACACACTTTGATGAGGTAAGGGACCCTAATTGTATAAATGGTCATTCCAACATAACTTATTTTGACAAAATTTTGACGAAATTGATGAAAATGACTATAGCTACACATTTTGATAAGTTGAGGGACCAATGGTAATGGATTTTTAGTTGAAGGACCATTGCTCCAAATTGATTAAAGTTAAGGAACCATTGTTACAATTTACTCTATTGTAGATGAAGACGTTGAATACTTAGCTGAGACTTAAGAAACTAAAAAAAAAGATGGTGAGAGTGCAACAACCTGAGCCGTGACCAGTGCTAGCGCCTGCTGGTGTGTCATTCCAAAGGGTCCTTACAATGATTCATAAATCACAACCATAAGAAACCAGTATAAATAAGGTACTAAGCAGACTGGTCAGGATGTACAATTTGCATATGCATATGCATATGTTTGGAGTACCCTTATCCAATTTGCCTAATGTGAATCAATTCTCAGAACCCCGAACCATTGGCATATTCCCCTTCCCCCGCCAAAAGGGTAAAAAAGGGAAAAAGTTACTTAATTTAGAATCTCAAATCCTCTTCCTTGACTTGCCGCCATTTAAAACATACTCAATCTATCTAAAACTCATTGCTTTTTTTTTCTCAATTGATTTTTTAATTAATTTTTCTAGAGTAGTTAATTTCTCCTTAGCTTTTCTCTCTGTGTGAGAGCTTTTCTTTGTGTGTGAGTTCTTCCAATTTCAGGTTCTAATCTAGTCGTCGACTTTAGCTTCGGCCAAGGTTGGTGGCAGTCCCTTTCATATTACTTTTCCTATTTCCCCCATTTGCTTCTCAACCCTTACGCTTCCATTTTAACCGTTCATTGCCCCAACCGGAAAATCTCCTTTTCCGATCCCCTTTTCTTCTCCCCATTGCCTTTTCCCCTCCATGTATCCACTATTTCCCTATTCTTCCTCTCCCACTTGTGTTCAGCCTTTTTCAATTTCACTTTCGACCTGATCTGCTTCCACCTCGTTCCGCCTTATTCAACGACTTTATTAGAAGGTGTGTAGACCTTCAGTTTGGGTGTTTGCACCATCACCTTCCACCAATATGTCAGTCTCGGCACTATTGTCAGTGGTTCCACTAACTTCATCCCTGGTTTTCTGCCATTGGTGGCGGTGGATTGGTTCTTTGTGGGGTTTGATTGAGGACGACAACTTCTCTTTTTGTTGTTGGGGCTTAGTTAGGTTTCACCTCTGGCATAGGATAGGAAGCTGGTTTGTGGTAGCCTCAAGTTGGGTTGTTTTGTTATTGTCTTGGAGGCTCATCCTTTGTTTGTTTTTCTTATGTTTATGGATCTTTGTTTATGTAGGTAAGTATTGCTAAAGAAATTTACTTTTCATCCAAAAAAAAAAAAGAAAAACGAGATATTAATCGAAATAAGATAAAAAAAAAAAGAAGGAACTTTTCAAAAACTCCCAGCTCCCTAAGACCTACACCAACCCTTGAAGTAAAACTCAAATTTTAGATTCTAAACTTAACTCAACTTGCTCCAACCTTTTGGGCAAACATGAGTTTTAATCCAAAATTCATATCTAGGGCAAATTTAGGCTAGGATTCCCCCTTGACTTAGTGGGGCTAGCCCACCATATATGGGTATTTTATTTTAGTTTTATATTTATAACTTCATTGAATCCAACGGCTAAAATATAATATGATCAAATTTAATGGTAAGAAAAAAGATTTAACGGTCCAAATTTAAAAATAACGGCTAAAGTAATAAAAAAAATTCTTTTATATGTTTCATATTCTTTCATAGTGTTCCACAAGTTTCATGGTGTTGGTTTAGTGATCTTTTAATATTTATCATAATCTAAATATTTTAAGGTTAAAATGTCTATAAAACTAAATTAGGATCGTCTACATAATTTTTTTAAAGTTCCTTTACGAAAAAATTATCCAGAATTCATTCTTTAATAATTTCGGGCTAAAAATTTAACCTAGAAGGATTAGGAAGAAAAATTGTTTATGGGTTAAAACCTAAATTTTTTGGTTTAAAAACCCAAGGATTTGAGATGATCTATTTAATAAACAAGCAATGGTAAATGGAGAAAATATTTAAAAAGGGGAGGAAGGGGGTTGCGTTAGGTCTAGAGAGAGGGAATGACGGAGAGTTACAATCAGCTGGAGATCTGGAAACTGATAGATTTTGAAATTCTAATCGAAATAAAAATCGGGAAAGGAGGCCTTGACAGTGAGTGAAGGCTCGACTAGGTTTATTAGAGGTTATTTTAGGAATAATATTGGGTGGAAAAATTACGTTTCAATTTTTTAACTTTTTGTGCCGGGTGGGATTATAATGTGGGTGGAGAAATATGTGGGGAAACATATGGGTGCACTCCAAATTTTCATGTCAAATGTATTCAACAATATGTGAGTGCTAATAAAACAACCTTTATTTAAAAATATTATTATTTGCACTCCAAAAAAGTCATCTTCTACTCCTTCCAATAAAACTTTTGCTTATGTTTTATAAATTTGTACAGCATGATGACGTATTTTAAATTGCCAATAACAATTTCCTATTTTATTAGTTAATTGTTTGAATTGTGATAGTCATGCTTTGTTAATTATTTAAAGGATATGAGGAGGTGGACCGTGTCCAAGGACATGGATGCCACCAAACCGTGTTGTTGGGTTCTGGGTAGAGCGGGTTGCTTTAGAGGCTTAGTGGCTCGGCAGCTCAGTAGCTTAGCTCAACGGCACAGCTGCAGGCCGTGGCTCAAATGGCTAGAAGTTGTGGCTCATGCAAGTTTAGCCTGTTTAGGATAGAAAACCCCTAATCTTTTCTTGCTTTTTTTTAGTGATATTATTCCCACCCCAATATCTTTCTACCCACCTTTTAATGAATTTTTTAATTACAAATTTGTCCATTTGCAAAAGGACCGATAAGGACATTATTTATCTTGTTTTGCTTAATTTAAGAAAAAAAAAGGGTTGGGTGTTGGAGACGACCTGTCTACCTTAAACCCTAACTCATATTTTCTTTCCTTTCATTTAGAGAAAGGTAAAAAAAATATCAATGGACTTAGAAGATGATTTTTTAATTGAACATGTGGAAGATAACGCTTCTACGGAAGAGGTAGAAGATCATGTTTCCATTGAAAATGTAGAAGAATAATTGTGTGTAGGTCATTTGAATTTGTCCATTGTATTTTTAAATTTGGCGTTGTCAAATTCTTTTGAATTTGGATACCTCTGTCATTTCCATTTGAATTTGGAGACCTTAATAGTTTTCATTTACATATTATTTGTTATATTTTTTTTAAGAGACAATTTTATAATTTCATATGTATGTATATATTAAGGGTTATTTTGGGAATAATAGTGGGTGGGGAAACAACATTTTTATTTTTTAACTTTTTAAGGTGGGTGAGATTATAACGTGAATAGAAAAATAAGACAATGAGGTAAGTCTAATAGCTCTTTTTTTTTCTTTCACAATTATTAATTCACAAAATAGTATGTATATAAAATAATGTGAACATAATTTAAGCAGAATTTATAACTCGGGATGCGACATAAAATAGCTTGAAAAGTAACAGAACTTTAATTTAGAAAAATCTAAAATGAGGCATCTAATTCTAATTAAGCCCTTAATAAACTCTTTTAGGTGATGAATTTCATATGATTATATAGACTTCTACAAAATTTATATGGATTTTCGTAGATTTGAGAAGATTCATATAACTGATTTCTATGGATTTTGATAGACTTATGTAGCGCTTAATCTTGATTGTCAAATAGATCAAATGGTGATAAATGTGCCTAGGCCATAAATCTAATCAAACTGTCACAGCAACCATTTTTCATCCATAGCTTGTCCCCTCCCTCTTATGCTATTTTTGTCGAATATTTTCTGGGCAATTATATAGAGCATTCACACAAAGAAATGCCTCTCGGTTATATCTCTCATTCACATACAGATCTTGATTTCGAAAACCCGACAAGAATATATCGATACAACTAGACAGGAGAGAAATGAGAAATTACTAGTAGAAGCACATTCAATATTAGAAACACAGCACCAATGGCAAACCAAGCGAGATCAACAACAAAACCTTCATACTTTTTACGCAAAAAAAAAAAAAAAAACAACAACAAAAAAAAACAAAAAAGACCTCATACTGTTCACAAACAGTTTTTGAAATCAAATGAGAAAAACTCACAAACCATAATCTTCAGAAAAACCATCCGTGAAAAAACAAAAGGAAAATGACCACCTTAACAGATGCATACCAAGAAAGAGTGGGACCCAAGAACACAATGAAGAAGAAAGGGTCCCATATTTTCAATTTGGTTCTTATATTAGCTTGGGGGAGAAAAGTCAAATTGAAGCTTGAAAAGAAATCCTACCGGTGGAGATGAGATTCTTTGTAGTCTTTGTTATGCATAAAATTCACTCATAAATCCTACAAAATCCTTTACTCAAAGAAATCTTTCAAAATCTATGACATTTTGAATGCCTACAAATTTGAATGGGTTTTTTAAAATCTTAATCGATTACTGTTAGATTTGAATGTATTTTTTAAAATCCTCTAGAATTTTAAGTTGACTATACTATGATTTCAAAGTTTTTTAAAATCCTCTTTTAAAACCTAATTAAGTATATACATTCGGATTTTAAAGCCTATTAAAATCTTATCACATTTTAATTTAACTACGCCCCCGTAAATCTACAGTAATATCGTTTTCCATTTGTCCATAATTTACATGCGGCCATACAACAAAAGTAAAAGGTCGATTCTTACGTAATCCTTTATCCTGACAACGCAATCTGCAAATACTACAACCTACGTGGGCACTTTCATAATATTCCGTATGTGAAGCTTTCCGCGTGGCTGTGGTTCGATGGCCGTCTCAGTTTTAGCCATGCTGCCATGACTATCTAGACTATTCAGATGAGGTCGGTGTCCGTGTGGAGACATTACAGAGGATGTGATGAAGAGCTTGATAATAAGTGGCTGCAAAGAGATGAGGTGTACAAATGGTGGTTGTGCAAAGATACTACTCGAAACCGAGATGTTGTGAGAACGCTTACATCTGTACTAAGAGACAACAGTGATGATGATTTGTATAATTGAAACTAGAGTTTCGGATACGCACGTTTTCAAGTCCCTAGGTATGATTTCTCGACCACATGCAGACAGATAATTCTAGATGTTGCATGTGATTCTTACTATATAGTGAGCATCTCTGCTCACAAAGCGAGAAGCGTGATTGATCAAATTCGAGGGCGATTTTGTGAAGAAGCTCTTATGATATTAAAATTTATGTCTTCTCAAGCATGTTATGCTATTTTAAAATTTATCTATTCTGCAGCAGCAGATGCTCATCACAATAAGGGTTTGATGAGGACCATTGGACCACACTCTGCAGAGACAATTATATTAACGTTTTCTTTTGGAATAATACCTTCATCCCTTATCAAGAAATACATGTATTTTACTATTTATTTTTTTTAAAAACATTTTCCAATATTTAAAAAAAAAATTGAAATCTATAACATTTTAAAAGAGCATTACAGTATGTGATCCAATATTCTAATAAATAGAATGTTAAATTTATATCCATACATTCCAAGTTTGAAAATTTCTCTCTTAGAATTTATTATGATAATTTTGACTCTCTCTCTCTTAAAAAAATAGTTAAAAAAAGGTAACAGATTAAAGTCGAAAGTTATTTAAACTAAAAGAAATAAGGAAAACTAATAAAAAATAGCTTGAAAACTTTGAGTTTTAACAATAAGGACAAAATAAAAGATAAAGTGAATAGTATCAGGATTAACTTTTTAGTGTAAAAATATGGTTTTTCGTTAAAATGAACAGTACTGAGAGCTTTTCGTTAAAGTTCCCAAAGAAATAATGCTCATAGTTGAAAACCAACTTGACTAACCTATGTATCAGCTGCCGGGGCAGTAGGATTTTATTGGGGTATTTTTATATGGGTCCAAAGTAATTAAAAATTGGACTTACTTCAAAAGTCAAAAATCACTAAAAATTAGACATATTTCAAAAGTAAGTCTATAAAATTAAACCTATTGTTGTAGGCATAATTTACTGAACAATTATGGAGGCCTTAGAGAGAGAAGGGGTGCGGCAATAGAGAAGAATAGAGAGATGTGTAATTGTGGGTGTGTGTTATCTCACCCCATTGTGCCTTTATTTATAGTAGTAGGAAGGGTAAAACCTTTCCTTTTAGGATTACAACATTTAATAGGTAATCAAATCTTAATAGGAATATAAGATACATTCCCATATTTCCTAGGATTTACACAATCACATTCCTATTCTAAATATGACTGCAACACCCCCCCTTGAGTGTGTAAATACTCAAGTAAATGGCGCATCAAGTCTTCATTGATGAAGTAAGTACAGTTGATGAAGTCGTTGGCACAATGGGCAAATGCGAGTCTCAAATCAACGGAAGAATGCATAAAAAGTAAAACTCACAAAATCTCGCTATGGTAAAACCCAAGATGGGAGAAAAACCCATAGTCTAAGGAGAAAAGTGAGAAGTTGCATTAAGTCAAAACTATACGTCTTTTGGACGCAAGTATAAGAGCTCTCAAGGGTATGATCAGCCCAGGATGGGTGCCTCGTTAAAACCTAGTTAGGTAGTAAAAACCTAGTGGGAAAAATGCTCCTAATCGTAGGGAAAAAGAGTACATTAAGATCAAATGAGTCTACTTCTGGATACTCCCCATGAGTTTGACATAACTTCCAAATAAGAACTACAAGCATTGCATATGAGCAGTTAGGCATACCAATTCCTCAGACAAGCTTCTGGAAGGTTGACTTCGGCAGTGACAATGTGTAGAGGTCGGCAAGGTTGTCTGGGATCGGTTTGCAAGACTTCAATCTCCTGATGCTTTGCTGATGTAGATGTAGACGCAATATGTCTTGGTGTTAACTTCGTTGATGTATCATGGCTTGGTCGGGTTGATACATGTGGCATAATCTTCATGGATCATCATTGGGACTCAACGATGGATGAAAATATAACAAGTACTTCGAATATGCTCAACAAGAACTCCTAACCATGTCTCACTTGTGGCATAGTGAAGTAAGGTGAGTCTTGGAACGATTCGAAGATTTCACAACTAGGGTCATATCGTGGACCTCCAAGATATTGCGATATCCCTAACGGTAAAGACATAACCATTTATGGATTTTGCCTTGTGCGGGTTTGATAAGTAACCAGCATCAGCATAACAAATAATGCAAGCATCATTTCGAGGATCAAGGGGGTTAGATCCGCTCAAGATGCGTTGGGATTTGCCCACATAATACCTTCAGGGTACGTCTTTAATACCAATTCAGTGGTTGCGTGTAGGCGCGGTGCTGCATCTTTACCAAGATCAACAGCGAATGAGATGTCCTGTCTAAATACAATGAGCTAAGTACAACGAAGCGCAAAGTTGAACTTTTAGATATGGAATTTCGGATTCCATAGACTCTTCAAGACTCTCATTTGCATATAACGTATGGACGATCATGGGTATACTCAAAGGTGACACATTCTGGGTGTAGTTCAACTGGTAGATCAAAATACCGTCAGAACAATGCTTCAACTTCAGGTCAAGGCATAAAGGAGTTTTCCTAAGATCCTTCATCTCAAATTCCATCTTCAGGTGCGAGGCAGTTTTCTCAAGCTCTTCCAGAGTCTTAGATTCGTGTTAACGACATAAACTGTAACTCTAGCAATTTGGAATAAGACTTCATAGTTTAACACGCAAGGGCATAATTCATATCCTTGACTGATCAAATAATCACTTAAACGGGTATACCACATCCAACGGATTTTTCAATCCATAAGTGAACGCCTCAAAACGAGTTAAGAGGGTGTTTCGTGGTTTGGAACTATTTGAACCAGTCCATGTAATTCTTCGGGAACTTACACGTAAATCTCCGTATTTATATCCCATGGAGAAATACTAACCACATTTCATAATGATGCTATCAATCATAAGACGTTTTGAGAAAAACCTTGCGCCGTAAGGCGTGCATCATATCGCACTATTTCATTCATCTCATAACGTTTCCTTTCCCACTTGTAACTCAACAGGGTTACCTTGGGCAGTGTAGGAACGACAGGTCCAATACACACTTTGGTAAGGAATTTGACCTGGATTGTAACTTTAGTTGTCCAATCAGTTCTACGTTGTCACTTAATCAACTGAACACGGTTCAATATCGTCGCTTTTCATTTATGTCGGTAGCTACCATATAAGTGAAAACATCATCGATGATAATCTCATTTCAATTCCATTTTCTCATCCAAACTAGTATACTGGACCAAGAACTTCAAGTCTCAAGAGTAATCTCATGAGATGGAAATGATTTGAGACAGCGATCGAGTTTAGATTCATTGTTGTGCCGTGTCTTCCTCTTCTAAGGAAGTGAATCCTACAAACCGAATTATATGTTGTGATCTAGGCCAAGACATATTGATTGGCTATTCGCCGGTGTACCAGACCGTCCAACATGGGCGTCCAAACCGTCCAACATGGGTGGCACACCCTCCAGGGATGTTGACTCGACGTCCGTTAAGTACGTCTATCCTTGCAGGTATGTTTGCAACTGGTATATGTTATCGTCACTTTAGCTAGATTAGAGGAATGCGTTTAGAGCAACATTCTAAAATCTAGATTAGAGGAATATGTTATCGAGATGAGACATAGTGGGCAACGTCCATGCAAATTCACGCTGTTCTACAATAACGTTGACGTTCTTATCTCCTCCTAACGGTGGGAAGACTGTCTCATTAAAGTGACAACCCGCAAATAAGCGGTAAAAAGATCATGTGCAAGGGCTCGAAGAGAGCTAGTGTGAAGGAGAATCATGATTGACAAAAGATACACATCCTTCTTTGAGGACCCATGGTGGTACGTTGCGGCGGCGCAACTTAGCACATGGAATGCGCACCCAAATGCGTAAATACGAAAGTTGTCAGGTTTGTACCCAGTAACCAACTGTAACGTCATATAGGTTGGGTGGCAATGGGCCTCAAGGCGGACCAACATAGCTGCGTGCAAGATTGCATAGCCCTAGGCAAAGACCGAAAACTTGGTACGTTTACCAAAATTTGGGCGATCATTTAAATTGCGCTTTATGATCGCTAGGCTAGGCTATTTGGGGTGAACATAGGAATGCGATGTTCAATTAAAAACCCAAAATGACATGCAATACTTTATCGAAAACCGTCGATATAAACTCTTTAGCATTATCCAGTCTTCCAGACCTCAAGGGATAAGTAGAGTGGTGAACCCTTAATCGGCCAAGAGGTGTAGCAGTAATGTGTGTGGATAAACATGTGACCGGTTTGTCGATTCATCAACCAAAACCATAAATATTTATATGGTCCGCATTTTGGTTGGATTAGTCCACATATATTCCTTTGAATCCACTGCGAAAATGGAGTCGTGTCGTATCTTTGCAAGAAATGATATAGAAAATCAATTTCCCTAATGAGCAGGATTGGCAAAGTGTGCTTGTAGGCACAAAATCCTTACTTCAGATAAGGAGATGCGTTGTAGCATCATTGTTCAACCTAAGTGTCCCAAAAGGTCGTGCCAAAGCAAGTAAACTGCTCAATCACCAGGCTATAGGCCGGCCACATGTGGTGTATTCCTAGTTTGGGAGACAACCCATTGGCCCCAAATCAAAGCTTCAAGCTCATTTTTGGAGGTGGTGCAAAGATATTTCACTCTATTTTCTTCAGTGGTTTCATTTATGATCATTGTCATCTCGAATATCCTTAAAAACTCAACATCAGGAAGAATTTAAAGTCCTTTAAATGATAATTCAGTATCATTCATACAACGAGGAGCGTGCCAATGCTCTTAATCAGGTTGGATAGACCTGAAGTCGTTGTTAAAGTTGTGATTTAGGTGTAAAGTTAGTGTGCATAGTACGCATTCATCCAGACAACTAACTTTCCCACATTCCTACCTAATCACGTGTTTAATTGAATCGGTCACATGTATTAAGAAATATGATTCAATTAACTCATATTCGAGGACAATATCAATAAGATTATCCATAAGTAAAACATACACCAAACCTGAATCCAAGAACATGGAAAAATGTTCACCAAGTAAATTTACTAAGGGGATTCGGCCAATAAGGCCATCCATGTCGAAATTTTGCTATTCCAACGATATTCGGTGGAGCAAAATCAATCTCACATATTGACTACTAGAATGGTACTCCTCAACAACATTGGTAGGGGCACGAACAGGTGCATAACCAATGGTCTATTCCATCAAGACGGAAGTAGATTTTGCAGGGTTAAGGTTTGGGAATATTATCCCGTATTCTTGAAGTTTTAGGTCTTGGGTGCCAAGGATCACGCGTCAGGCATGATGCCGCACCTTGGCATGCCCTGATTCTACTATATGTTTGTTAAAACAAACTCAAAATTGGATTGTGAGAGAGTATGCCATTCAGTGTATCCTTACCGAAGCAGTGCATCACCATTTGGTAGGATTTGACCAAACTGGGTCCATACCTTTCTCTCACGTTTGTGGTAGTAATCAGATCCGAGAATTTGATAAACTTCCGCTATCTACACTGCTGCTTCAAGGGCGAGTTAGAAACAGGGAAGGACGAGAAAAGTATTCTCCAGTCAAAATTCGATCGGATTTATAAACTTCAGAATTGTACTCATTCATGGACGTAATCATGGTTTGCTTTGGGCAATATCTTTCATGATTAGACGGTCCATAGAAGCGAGCCAAAGAGCCATGGAATCCTCGTTCGGGAGGTACTTCCATTTGTAATGCTTTGAGCATAAGTCTTTGAATGAAGATCATGGTAGATGCTTATTCAGCTCTTCCATGTTATTGTTGGCTTCAATGATTTCTCAGCTTCTTAATAGTCATGTGGAGATTCACATCTTGTACCCCACATAAAGTGGTTTCTATTAGAAATGCCCAAATCAGGAAAATCAAACTTGTGACGGTTTGACAATTCATTGAATTTGAAGGAACAAGATTGTGATTGGTGCTATGAGAATGAATAATCCATAAGCATCAAAGTTAGAACATTCGAGTTCTAAGACATGGTTTTCATGAAAAACGTCGGGTTTTCATAGGTGTATTGGTTTATGAAAACTTCTGGTTTCAAAGGCACTAAATTCGAAACTACAGGTTCGATTTAGTTTATGAACATTTAGTTCATAAAAGAGAGGTTCCTGCAAGAAACTCAGAATGCAATATACTAACTTAGTGTAGTGGATTTGAGTTGTCTTCAGGAACTCAAGTGTGAGAGCTTCGTTACTACGGAAGTATGTGATGGTTTGAAGAAGAGAAATAAATTATTGAATCGTTAATGTCCAAAAGTGATCTTCAGGTCAATAATTTTGGATTCATTATCAGATTAATGGACTGCAGGTCACTTTTAATTAATTCAATAGATCGGGACCATTCGGGATCGATCGTAGAAGTAAAATAATATTAAAATAATATTATTGGATCGAAAATAGAGCCCCAAAAATAATTGGGCTTAATGCCGGGGGTTAAGAGGCACGGGTTGGGTGCCTTAAGCATAAGACGAGGCCCAAATGTTCCTTTGATGGATGTTGCAGGCCATGGGTGAAGAATGGGAGACCCTAGTCGCAGCTGGGTTGTGTTTTAGGCCACAAGGGAGTGCACAGACAGGTCTAGCGCAAGCTGGCCTGTGGGTTGTCACGGGGATCCCAGCGAAGGCTGGTTGCGTGAAAGCAGCCCCATAATGACTGCAGGTCACATGCTTGGGTATGGGTGACGCAGTGACAAGCCCAGCATATGCTGGCTATATGTATGTGAGCCAAAGCAACAAAACCCAGCAACCAAAAAGGTTGCATTGTGTGTATGGGAGGACAACCCAGATAATTAGGCAGGTTGGATGGCTGCGGGCCAAGGCCAGTGTGCATAGGCTCAGGGCTGCAGGCCCTACCGAGGTAAAATCCAAGCCTAGGCCTGGTGATTATTTGCACAATGATGGTGCGGTGGTGTGCCGCACCATGTCCTAATTCCCCCATTTTTTTTTTCAAATCCTTTAGGGTTTAGAAAAACCCGAAACATGCTTCTAATTTAATTGAATACTTTAACTCACAAATTCCACATAGCAATTATTGCGTAATGTATGAAACAAATATATATATTGACCAATATATGAACATATACAATATATATATATATATATATATATATATATATATATATATATATATATATCGGAAGGTAAATATAAATGTAGGGGGTTCATGCATCATGGGGAATGTTTTCATGCTTCATGGGTCGTTTCAAATATCTTCCTTTATTTTAAGCGTACCTGAGTAGCAGAAAACAACAAAAGCTTTTGAATTTGTAGAAGATCCTTCTTGAAAGCCGGAATTCTCCAATGCGTTGTATTACGTTCAACACAGAAAAATTAAATTGAATCAATAGCATGTAGATCAATTTAATAAAATAATAAATTAATCATGAAAAGAATGATTAAAACGTAATACTCCCCAAATTGAAGATCAAACTCTCTTGTTAGCGTAGCGTTAAGAGCGTGCTGATAACGTGTTCTAGGCATAATTTACTGAACAATTATGGAGGCCTTAGAGAGAGAGGGGGTGCGGCAATAGAGAAGAATAGAGAGATGTGTAATTGTGGGTTTGTGTTAACTCACCCTATTGTGCCTTTATTTATAGTAGTAGGAAGGGTAAAACTTTTCCCTTTAGGATTATAACATTTAATAGATAATCAAATCCTAATAGAAATATAAAATACATTCTCATATTTCCTAAGATTTACACAATCACATTCCTATTCTAAATAGAACTGCAACACCTATTTCAAATTTTCCATTTTATTTTGGAGTGACTTTGTCGAGGGAGCATTTTTTGCTCGTAGGCGTCAGTCGACATTTTGGCCTAGTTGGTAGCCACGTGTCAAAATGTAATTAAGTAACCCTTAGGCCAACAAATAAAAAAGAAGTTTTACTAAACTTCTTTTCTTTGCTGTGTCTTTATCGCATGCATCTTCAGCTTAGGAAGTCACACGAAACATCTAGGGTGCGTTTGTTGCGCCAGACTGTCTTGGACTGGACTAGCTGCCGGGACTAAGCTGGACTGGCTTAGACTGGACTAAGCTGGACTAACTTAGTGAAGCGTTTGGTGCAGTCTCGGACTAAGAAGCAGGATAAGAAAAACAGTACTGTTCACCAGATTTGTGTTTGCTTAGACTAGGACTACAAATTTTTGCCATTGTGTAATAGAGTAATGCTACAAATCTCATGATATAGGTTAATTGGAGCATATTTTTACCATGTATATTATGAATCTTAAAAAAAATTGACAATTGTTTTGTTTCTATTACCTGCTAATAGAATTGGGTTTAATTTACAAATGTAGCTTGATTTAAACTCTATCACCCAACAGAAGAAAAACAATAGTGGCCAATACATGCAACTTCAACAAATACAAGTACATAAGATCTCCATAATTTAGAAAATCCTAGTTAACATTAGTTAACATTAGCCAAAATAGATCTCCATAATTTACAAAATGGCTAGTTAACATAAGCCAAAATACTAGTGCAAAGCTAAGTTATAAGTCATAACATAAGATTGTATGATTAATAAAATACATCCATGTTAACGTTAATAAAATACATCCATGTTAACATTAGCCAAAATCCTCATCCGCTTGCGTTGTCGCTTAAAAGCCTTTGGACGAACACTTTCTTGAGTTTCGGTTTGATTGCCCTGAACACTCCCACATTTTTTGGTTTATCCAAAATAAGAGACAATGCATCAATTTGATCCATAGGAGAGAGACCCATTGCTTCAAGTTCATTAGCTATGTCAGTATGATCTGCAGTACCTTGAACTAAAGCTTCAGTTACCATTTGCATCCTCTTCCCACTTTCAACATAAAAATCTTTCAGTCCACTGATAATTGCCTCGGTTCCATCACTTGAACTTCTCACAGCTCTTTTTCTCTTTCTTTGGCTATTTTCAGATGGGGTGCTTTGTTGGCTTTGTTGGTTCATTGAAGAAACAAAATTATCACCTCTAATATCACTTTCACCAACATGATCATGACTTTGTTCCTCCACCATTTGAGCAGGGGTTTCGGCTACATTACCCGTAGCCCGATCTTTTCCAAATATATATGCAAATCTATCAAACAGTGGAAAAGGTTTGCTTCTCCATCCATCGGCTTCTTTATTTCTCTAAGATTATATCAACATAGCAAAACTAAAATTTAGCATGCGTAACAAATATAGCAGCAAGAATATAACTAATGCATAAATAAAATAGGATATGAACCTGCACATAAGTTTGCCATGCGTCATCACTGTCAACTTCAACGCACTTTTTGACATCATTGCATGCAAATCCACTTGTGTTTATCATGTCAACGACCATACTATATGTTTTTTTCCATTTCTTCAACTTGGACTCAATATGTGGATTTGCCTTTATATTTGAATGAGGACATAAAACATTGACAGCTTTTGCTATTTCAACCAAAGTACCTTGTTTGAAAGCACCGGTGTCACACCGTTGCTTCCGAGCAACAAAATCCTCAAGAACTCCTAGTAATACTTCTTCCTCAAATGCTTCCCATTTACGCCTTCTTCCTTTTGGCTCTTGAGTAGCATTCAAAAATTTTTCGTTATCCATACCTAAACAAAAAATATTTTAATGAAGGAAAATACCATACAAATAATCAATTTGCATAATATCCAATCAACTTGCATAATATCCAATCAACTTGCATAATATCCAATTAATTTGCATACCATCCAATCATTGTGCTAATATCTAACAAATGCATGATAAAAAGGAATACTAAAATAAAATGTTATCATTAACACATATAGCTAGTTCGGTTGCTGGTTCCTAATTGCTCTCCACTCATTATACATTTCCTGAGCCATATCATTCCTCATTGCAGTCCACTGGTCCGATGTTTGAACACTACCAACATATTCACCTTCTTCTGTATTTTGTCCATCTTCTATTATTGGCAAATTCTCCATTGGATCTACAGACATCTCTTGCCTAATAAGATTGTGTAGTAGGCAACAATCGGTAATTATTCGACCTTGTGTCCTTATCGGATAGAAAGATGGACTCCTTAGTATCGACCACCTTCCTTTTAGCAAGCCAAAACAGCGTTCAATTACATTCCTTGCCTTAGAATGCTTCATGTTAAAATATTCTTCCTTATTAGAAGGTGTTCGTCCCTCCCATTCAGATAAATGATAAGGTATTCCTCTATAGGGTGCAAGGAATCCTTCACCATTTGTATAACCACCATCTACAAGGTAATAACAACCTAATGAAAAAAAAAAACAGACCTTATTAGTGTTTTGTAGTTGACAAACAGAACTAAACCTAACTTACAAAGTTGAGACTAAGTAATAGTCTTACCCGCTGGTACCTTAAAACCATTAGGCCTACTAATTGCATCATGTAGCACTCTAGAGTCTGATGCGGAACCCTCCCACCCCGGAAACACATATATGAACTGCATATCTCCTGAACACACACCTAACACATTAGTTGCGACTCGACCCTTTCTTGTTCGGTATCTTGGTTTGTCAATTTCAGGTACATGCACATCAATGTGTGTTCCATACAATGCTCCCAAGCAATTCTTAAAAATAAAAAATAAAAAAGTTTTTGTTAATTTATACAAAGGGAATGAAGAGTTAAAGCTTAGGGAAAATGAAAAAAAATTCTCATCATACCTTAAAACATCGCCACCTAGGATCTGTAGAATCAATAGGCACAGGCTGGGGGACTTTTAGTAGGATACCTTGTAATCGCAAAATTCCTTGCAATACGCTATTGAAATACCTACTTATAGTCTCTCCCGACCTATAAAATCTACCGCCAACACTACGATTCTTAGTATGATGTGCTAATATTTGTAAAGTCATACACATCTGTTCCTCTACAGACACCAAACCATCAGTTTTTACCCTCCCATCTTGACGAAGTAAATCGCATAATATGCCAAAAGTCCTTCTATCCATTCTCAATTCGTTGACACATTCAGTATCAGTATTCCCTATTATACCATTCAGATAACACAAACTAATCTCTCGTCTAATAAGTGAACGGTTAGTCAATGTGGGTCGTTCAACATGTCTCTGTTTGCCACGTAGCATCATCACCACAAGAATCGTACAAATACAAATTGTCTCCAAATAAGACATCTCTAACAATAAGATCAATAAAAGCTTCCTTCGATCCATATCTATCCAAACAAAAAAAAAACAATAGTATGAGGATTGCTATCATTCCTAGGCATTGCATGTGAAGAGGGAAATTAAAGGACACCTGTAATGCAGTAGCCTTAGCCTTAGCCTTCTGTTTATGCTCATCTTCTCTGCAACAAACAACCACAAAAAATTGCAATTCAGCATCAACCCCACACCATACAAAACATTCACATTGTAATATCATGGTACATACACACACACTCATGGACAAATGTGCAAAATACACATACATACTCACACTCACACTCACACTAACACACACACACGGACATACACACTCTCACACACTGACATAGACTCACACACACCCTGCATACATACATACACACACACACACACACATTGCACACACACACACACTGCATACATACATACACACACACACACACACTGCATACATACACACACACACACACACACTGCATACATACCGCATACATACACACACACACACATTGCACACACTGCATACATACATACTCATACTCATACACACACTGCACACACACACACTGCATACACACACTGCACACACACACACTGCATACACACACTGCACACACACACACTGCATACATACACTGCACACACACACTGCATACATACTCATACACACACTGCACACACTGCATACATACATACTCATACTCATACACACACTGCACACACACACACTGCATACACACACTGCGCACACACACACTGCATACATACACTGCACACACACACACTGCATACATACACACACACACTGCACACACACACACACTGCATACATACCGCATACATACACACACACACACACTGCATACACACTCACACACACACTGCATACACACACACACTGCACACACACACACACTGCATACATACCGCATACATACACACACACACACACTGCATACACACTCACTGCATACATACCGCATACACACACACACACACACTGCACACTGCATACATACACACACTGCATACATACTGCATACACACACACACACACACTGCACACACACACACACACTGCATACACACACACACTGCACAAACACTCACAGTCACACACACTCACACTCACACTTACACTCACACTCACACACACTCACACTCACACTTACACTCACACTCACACACTGCACACAGCCACACACACACACACACGGGGACAGAGTGCAACACACTCTTACCCTCACACACACACTCTGTTTTTATACTCACACACACACACACACGCACGCACACTGCATACATACATACACACACACACACACTGCACACACACACACTGCATACACACTCACACACACACTGCACACACACACACACTGCATACACACACACACTGCACACACACTCACACTCACACACACTCACACTCACACACACTCACACTCACACTTACACTCACACTCACACACTGCACACATTCACACACACACACACACACACACACACACACACTGCACACACACACACACTGCATACACACACACTGCACACACACTGCACACTGCATACATACTGCATACATACACACACACACATGGGGACAGAGTGCAACACACTCTTACCCTCACACACACACTCTGTTTTTATACTCACACACACACACACACACACACACACACACACACACACTGCATACATACTCACACACACACACTGCACACACACACACTGCATATATACTGCATACATACACACACACACACACACACTGCACACACACACACTGCACACACACACACTGCATACATACTGCATACATACACACACACACACACACACACTGCACACACACACACACACTGCATACACACACACACCATACATACACACACACACACACACTGCACACACACACACACCATACATACACACACACTGCACACACACACACACACTGCATACACACACACACTGCACACACACTGCACACTGCATACATACACACACACACACACTGCATACATACACACACTGCACACACACACACACTGCATACATACACACACACTGCACACACACACACACACACACTGCATACATACTGCATACATACATACATACACACACACACACACTGCATACACACACACACACACACTGCATACATACTGCATACACACACACACACACACTGCATACACACACACACACACACACACACTGCATACACACACACACTGCATACATACATACACACACACACACACTGCATACACACACACACACACTACATACATACACACACACACACACTGCATACATACACACACACACACATTGCATACACACACACACATTGCACACACACACACACTACATACATACACACACACACACTGCATACATACACACACACACACACACATTGCATACACACACACACACATTGCACACACACACACTACATACATACACACACACACACACTGCATACATACACACACACACACACACATTGCATACACACACACACACACACACTGCATACATACACACACATTGCATACACACACACACACACACACACTGCATACATACATACACACACACACTGCATACATACATACACACACACACTGCATACATACACACACACACACACACATTACTGCAAATTCAAAAGAACCAGAGTAAGAGTGAGAGACAGAGAGAGAGAGGGTTACTTTGACTTGGATCGAACAGGGGAGGAGGAGGGGCGATTTGGTTGGAGTGTTCCTGAGATGTCGCCTGAGAAGAAGGTGGAGGAGCAGGGCGAGCAGGATCTGCAATTTGACCCTAAAAATCAAAACTCTAATTTGTTCAACTACAGAGGTATATTATTGAAAATTTCTCAAACCCAAAATAATTAAATCAAATAAAGCTTAGTAATATCACGATCTGCAAAACAAATTGAAGAAATAAATCGAAGATTCGAAGTTTACCAGGCAAGAGGAGCAGATAAGGGCGAGCAAGATGCAGATGAAGGCAAGCAAGACGCAGAGATGAGGGTGAAGAGGACGAGGATGAGGGAGCAAGGCAAGCAGGGAGCGATGGCGACAACTCTCTCTCTCGCAGGATGAGCGAGGTTTTCTCTCGCGGAAGGTCTTGCGAGTCCGGCCGAATTTGGGGTTCTCGGCTAAGAACTCCTAGCGAACCCATTAATCCGAGCGAGTCCCATTTAATCCCATTAAACCTAATCCTGGTGCAGAACAAACAAGGGACTACAATCTAGTCCAATCCAGTCCCCCCTAATCCGGTCAAACAAACGGGTCCCTAGAGTCTCTATCAATTATTAAAGCTCCACGTCTCTTCAAAATTCTTGTAGTTTCGTCACCTCTCGATCACACTACCCTATATATATATGTATGTATGTATGTATGTATATGTGTGTGTGTCTCTTCCCGTGGCTTAAAAATATATAATCATCAGATCACTTCCTTTAGTCAAAACACCAACCACAAAAAAGAGTCAAATTTTGAAAGAATGGTTTATTCTCAGCAGCACAGAAGCATTAGTATTCTTATGCTTCCATGGCTAGCCCACGGTCACATTTCTCCCTTCCTCGAGCTAGCCAAGAAGCTCACCCACAAGAGAAACAATCTTCACTTCTACATTTGTTCCACGCCTGTGAATCTCACCTCCATCAAGCCCAAACTCTCTGAAAAATACTCCCACTGCATTGAGTTTGTGGAACTCCATCTTCCGCAAGATGAGTTGCCTGAACTGCCACCTCACTACCACACCACCAATGGCCTCCCTCCCCATCTCATGTCCACTCTCAAAAAGGCCTTCGACATGTCCAGCAGCAACTTCTCCAACGTCCTCCAAACCCTAAAACCAGATTTGCTCATTTATGATTTTCTCCAACCATGGGCACCCTCTCTAGCTTTGTCGCACAATATTCCGGCCGTTGAGTTTTGTACCATTAACGCTGCCACCATTATTTCAATTTTCGCTAACCATTTCAAGAATTCCAGTCTCAAATTTCCTTTCCCAGGAATCCATCTTCGGGATTACGAGATCAGAATGTTCAAAAATCAGGTGGAGTTTTCATCAAATGGCCTAAAGGACGGAGACCGCATACAGCAGTGCAGTTCTAGTTCTTGCAATATCATTTTGGCGAAGACATCCAGAGAGATTGAAGCGAAATATATCGATTATCTCTCTGATTTAGTCGGGAAGAAGATTGTGCCTGTTGGTCCACTAGTTCAAGACCCACTGGACCAAAAAACCGACGAGGAGTCTCCGATCATCCAGTGGCTGAACAAAAGGGAGAAGTCTTCGGTTGTGTATGTTTCCTTTGGGAGTGAGTACTTTTTGTCCAAGGAGGAAATAGAAGAGATAGCTCATGGGTTAGAGCTCAGCAAAGTGAGTTTCATTTGGGTTATTAGATTTCCCAAGGAAGACAAAACCACTAAAGTTGAAGAAGTATTGCCAAAAGGGTTTGTAGAGAGGATGGGAGAGAGGGGAATGATAGTGGAGGGTTGGGCACCACAAGCAAAGATATTGCAACACCATAGCGTCGGTGGGTTTGTGAGCCACTGTGGATGGAGCTCTGTGTTGGAGAGCATCAAGTTCGGCGTTCCAATTATAGCCCTGCCAATGCAACTTGACCAACCAGTGAACGCCAAACTGGTAGAGGAGGTCGGCGTGGGTGTGGAGGCTAGGAGAGCAGAAGGTGGTGGTTTGCAACGAGAAGCGATTGCAGAGGCGATCGGAGATGTGGTTGTGAAGAAAATTGGAGAGGGCGTGAGAATGAAGGCACTGGAAGTAAGAGACAACATGAAAGAGATTGAGGATGAAGAGATAAATGACGTGCTGGAGCAGCTGGAGCAGCTGGTGCAACTATGTGCATAGAGCATATGCGAAATGGACACAATATATAAAACAGCTTTACGTACATATGTATCAGTTTAATTTGAAGGATTATATGGTACGTCTACTTCTGTTTTGGTGTTTTTTTCTTTCTTTGTTGTAATGGATAACCTGGAATGCATTCGTACAAAACGTAATAATTTTCCAGATTATGCATTTGCTCCACGGTGTACCAAATATTGTGTGACGTTATTGTTGTAATAAAAAGAGAATTTCCTTACATTATTGAGTCCTATAATTACATTGGATATTCATCCATTATATACAAAACTAGTCTCTCCAATAACAAACAACTATTGAGTCCTATAATTACATTGGATATTCATCCATTATATACAAAACTAGTCTCTCCAATAACAAACAACTATTGAGTACTATAATTACCTTGGATATTCATCTATTATATACAGAGCTAGTCTCTTCTATAATAAACAACTTGATAGGATAAATATCCTCGAATTGAAAAACAACAACAACAACAATAATAATATAAATAACCTGAAAACTTTTCCATCCTCCCGTGTCCCCCACCAGGTCCTCCTTCTTTCCCATTCTCTACCTTCTCCACCTTTAACCTCATCTCTCCTCTCTAAGTGCTATTTTGCCCCATCTCTTTAATGATGGTGGTTGGCCACATCTCCCCAAAGATGGTGGTTCACTCCAATCCTCTTTCAATGGCGGTTGTGAGCTTGAATTTCATCTCAATTGGGGAACTGGACTTTTCCTGTGTTGATTTTCCTCTAATTGCCCACTGTTTCTTGCCAATATGCACCAGATTTTCTTTAGCCCCAAACCCACAAATCCTTTATTAAGGGTAAAAATGTAATACAGTTAGTAATATAGTTAGGTAGTTAGTATTTGGTTAAAGTGGTTAGGATTTCTATATAAACAGTATGTGTAATCTTCATTTGATTAGTGAATACAAATCCTATTTCTCTCTAAACTCTCTCTCTCTAATATCTCTGTGTTCATCCTTCTCTTCATCCATTGTTCTTGATTTTCCTTTTAATTCCCAACCATTGCAATGTAGTTAACATCCTTAACCCAAACTACAATTTCATCCACACGCTCTCCATCGTCCTATGCCGTTTCCTTTTCACCCTCCACCCTGGCCCTACTGACTCTCATTTGCTGTCAAATTGGCTGCTTTCGGTTGAGTACTCTAACGAACTCTTGCGTCTACTACCCACCCCGAGTGCGAATTGTCGCTCATTCAGTTGGAGGTGTGTGAAACCAAGACATTGGTTTCAGCGCGGAGCTCTGCCCCGCCTCCTTCTTTGGTTATGGATTCATGTTGTGATTTTCTGGTGTTAGAATTATTTTTTTGGCTAGTCCCCCGGGTGGTGTATTTAGTTGTGAAGTTTGGCTACTCCAATCGGTTTGCAGGTTGTTTGGTGGTGATTTTGAGTTTTGGTTTTAATATAATGTTGTTTGTTTGTGGTTTAATTTTGTTTACCATTTGGGGCTTTTGAAGATTTGCATATGGTATGATCTAGGGAGCAGTTGTTATTTTGTGGTGAAATTTTGGTAGTGTGTGTGGTTAGTGGCCTCTAGGTTCCCAGCTTCTGCAGCTGGCCATCCCTCACATAGGCATCTAGGATTTTCTGTACTAGCCACTTTTGGTTCTTTATTTGTTGAGCCACTTATGCATTTCCGTTATTTACCATTTTGTACTCACAAAGAAACTATTACTCATGCTTTGTTTTGCATTAGTGGCGTTTCTTTTTATATGTGCTAGTCCCTTTTAGACTCGTTGTAAGCTATTTTATGTTCATTTGGATTTTGTTTAATGAATTACTCAACCTTTGACAAAAACAAAATCAAAAATAAAAAACAATAATATTCTCAAACATTTTTCCTATATGCAATTTGTCATTCCTTCTTAATATTAGGTATATATATTGTTAATAAATTTAAGGGACACTTTGGATGCGGTCCCTAGTTATCAATATTCTTTGATTGAAACCTTGTTAGTTTTTAATTTTTTATTGAGGTTCCTGACATTAATGTAATAATATAAGTTACTATATTTTTTTAAATTAAAAATTAAAAAATGAAATTTGTAATTGTTTATATTAATGAGATTTTAAATAAAACTCATAATTTATGGGATTAAAAATAATAAAATATAAATTATACTCTCTATTGTATTGTGTGTGCCACATCCCGGCCCGGGGCGGATCACTTCCCGGGCCCGCTCCACCACCGTAGCACGATATTGTCCGCTTTGGGCTTACCATTCCTTCACGGTTTTGTTTTTGGGAACTCACGAGCAACTTCCCAATACGTCACCCATCCTGGGAGTGCTCTGGCCTCATTCTCACTTAACTTTGGAGTTCCTACGGAACCCGAAGCCAATGAGCTCCCAAAAGGCCTCGCGCTAGGTAGGGATGGGAATATACATTTAAGGATCACTCCCCTGGGCGATGTGGGATGTCACAATCCATCCCTCTTAGGGGCCTGACGTCCTCGTTGGCACACTTCCGCCCAGGGATTGGCTCTGATACCAATTGTCACATCCCGGCCCGGGGCGAATCACTTCCCGGGCCCGCTCCACCACCGTAGCACGCTATTGTCCGCTTTGGGCTTACCATTCCCTCACGGTTTTGTTTTTGAAGACTCACGAGCAACTTCCCAGTGGGTCACCCATCATGGGAGTGCTCTGGCCTCCTTCTCGCTTAACTTCGGAGTTCCTACGGAACCCGAAGCCAATGAGCTCCCAAAATGCCTTGCGCTAGGTAGGGATGGGAATATACATTTAAGGATCACTCTCCTGGGCGATGTGGGATGTTAGAATCCACCCCCCTTAGGGGCCCGACGTCCTCGTCGGCACACTTCCGCCCAGGGATTGGCTATGATACCAATTTGTCACATCCCGGCCCGGGTCCACCACATCTTGGGCCCGCTCCACCACCGTAGCATGATATTGTCCGCTTTGGGCTTACCATTCCCTCACGGTTTTGTTTTTGGGAACTCACGAGCAACTTCCCAGTGGGTCACCCATCCTGGGAATGCTCTGGCCTCCTTCTCGCTTAACTTCGGAGTTTCTACGGAACCCGAAGCCAATGAGCTCCCAAAAGGCCTCGCGCTAGGTAGGGATGGGAATATATATTTAAGGATCACTCCTCTGGGCGATGTGGGATGTCACAGTGTGTGTGTGTGTGTGTGTGTGTGTGTGTGTGTACATATATGTATGGGTACATTAACCAAAATTAACAAAAAAAGTTATTGTACCAAAATATGGATACATTCTCAAATCAACGAAAAAAAAATGTACCCATATAAGTTTAAACATGGATTAAAAATTTTGAATGGATTTTATATTAAAAAAGGGTACATTTTACATATAACAAATTGATATATTTGAGAATAGGTACATTTAAGATTAAAAAAATTGAAAAATTATATGAATGGTACATTTAAGGTTAAAAAATTGAGAATCTTTTTATATATATAAAAAAAAAACTAATAGGTACAAACTTAATTTAATTTAATTTTTTATTATTTTGGAAATGTTTGAATTGAAAATTAATTAGAAGTTTAATAGAGGTGTGAATATTAAACCCTAAATTAATTACTAATTTTTATATTAAAAATTATATAATAAACATGTAAATTCATTATCACATTAATGCTAGGGACTTGAATCAAAATTTGAGAATTAATAAGGTCTTAGTCAATGAACAGTAAGAACTAGGGACCGGATACTAATTTTTCCTGAATTTTCAATTAATTTTGTAATGTCATATATATAAGTGTATGATATCAAATATCAAAACTACTAATGAATTGTATCTAAAACTAAGAATGATCGAATTAAAATACAAAAGTTGATTACTAAATACATAATCTAAAGTAAAAAAGCTTTTAGAATTTTGGAATATTTCAGAATTCTTTTTGTCGGTACAAGTTTGCAACATTCCAGAAAAATATGGGTTGAAAATTATTTAGAATTTTAGAATTTGTGTATGCATTATTCCAATTTTCATCCAATATGTTTAAAAACTGTTAATGACCGAATTTAAAATTCTAAACCAACTTGCACCACTTGGTGTAGACAATTGAGTACATAATTTTTGGCTACTCTCTCCATGTGTCAATGTTGTTTACTTCAAAGTGAATAGGTAGATCGAGCCTCACATGCCCATTTTTCGTTGGATTTAACAGTGTTTGATAAAAGTGGATAGTTTAGAAACAGGCAGTATGTAAAGGCCCTCATTTAAATTACTTCTTAATAGAATGGTTAATTTTTCTTAATTATTGTTTACATGTGTATAATTTGTTTTTACTATTAATTAGCTTTTATTTTATTATTTATTATTTAGTTTAGAGTTGTGTTCTTTTATGTGTTTAGTTAGAGTTAAAAATAAAAGGGAAAGACAGTTGACTCATCCCAACCCGAATGTGTCCACTTGGACACTCAAACCGAGCAGTGTCGGCCAACACAGCTCAGTTTGGATGTCTAAGTAGACATTCGGGTCGGAGTGTGTCAGCAGCAATAGTAGGCACATGTTATTTTTCCCCTTCTCTCCCTTTTCGCATTCCTTTCCTTCTCGATCTCTCTTTACTCTTTTCTTTGTTCTCACTCCGCGACGGAGAAAACAAAAAGGGCAAAGAGGCATCTTCCTCCTATAGCATCTGTTTGGATTAAAACTTGATTTTGGCCCAAGGATGGAGTCGGCCCAAAAGGAGGCCTGGAGGAATAGAAGATCAAAACCCAGCCGAAACTTGGGAAAGCAGGAAATGGCCTTTTCTGACTTGATACAATTCACAAGGGCCACTTGCCTACCTACCCAAGGACCAAGTGGTGTAGACTGATCACACTGCACAGCCCATAAAGTACTTTATGGTGGTATTACATGTAATAAAGCTGATGAGTCATCACCCTCAGACCGCATTCGAGCAAAACTGTCGCTATAGGAGCCAAACCGAGTCGTCTATAAAAGGAGGAAGAGAAGACAGGAATAGAGACACTCAATCAAACAAACAAAAGCACAAACTCTGCTCAAAAAGCCAGATTTGCCTTTCAAAACGAAGCTGTAGTCAGCCCAAGCCTTCATCCCCCGCGAGATAATCTTTTCTCCCAACCTCTGTAATAGCTCTGCTACCTTGTTCTAACTTGTTGTAGTATCGATTCACCTTTTGTATTCTCCTTTCCCTTCTCCCCCTCTAAGCTTTCAGACCTTTGACAGAACTACAAAGATAGGGACCTGCAAGACGATCAGCCTTAATTGATAAGATCCAAGTCATAAGCCCGCAGGCATGTAAATCTGATTAGTTTAAAAGTCCTTGGCCTCAAGGCATAAAAAAGAACTTTATGTGGACTTAACCCATCCACGACAATCCTTGATAAACGAGAAGTCCGAAGTTACTTGGGGCGCAAGTAATCGACCTACCTTTGGTTTTATTTCTATTATATCATGATTATCATAGAACGCTTAAGGATGGAATGGATTCTGATAGGAAGCCTCAAGGCCTACACCTAAGGCCCCACAAAGGCACTTATTTGGGTTCATTCTATTCTGCGGTCTAGATGGTTTGAGTATAAGAACGGACTCTAATAGGAAGCCTCAAGGCCTACCCCTAAGGCCCCACAAAGGCACCTATTTGGGTTCGCTCTACGTCTCGGACTCGGATAATCAGAAATATGATAGTTATAAGACTCCGATAACCATAAAGACCAAATATGATATGTTCGAGTACTGGTTTAGTTTGACAAGAAGCCTTAAGGCCTACACCTAAGGCCCCACAAAGGCACCTGTAAAATCTAACACGGTTTCTCGGATATATGTATATATATTCACAACGAAAGCACGACAACCATTTTACATCTGCCATGCTAAAGATGGCAGTGGCACGCCTGAGCACCTAAGTGTTAACCTTGATTGCGAGCCTTAAGGCCTACACCTAAGGCCCCACAAAGGAACCTCTCAAAGTTAACGCTGTCATTCTCTTTCAGCCTTGCCCGACGAGACTTGCCCGACAAAGCCCAACAGGAAAGCAGAAGCCCGACAGCAGCCCTCAACCGGCGCCAAATCTCCCAGGGGAGCTGTGTGCTCGTTGGCCAGGAAGTCATCCCCGACGGAAATTCCTGCCACGCCCAGTGGGACACCTAATCAGAAGATAGAGAAACAGATATGCCAGAAGACTTGCAGACCATGTTATTTCAAATGCTGCAACGCTTGGAGAAAATCTCCACGGGCTCTAGAAGTGATATAGAGGTGGTTCCTCCCAAAGGAAAAAGACGTAGAAACAACCAGCCAGACGGGATGGACGTAATCAACCCTGCATTTCCCTTTTCAGAGGCCCCTATAAATATGCTCAATATGACATGGGCGGAGAAAGGAAAATGGAGGATTACAAGGGAAGAAGAAGAAAGACTGGCCCAAAAACCTATAGAGAGAATAAACAAACTACCCGAGTATCCAAAGGCTACCATAATCAAGGGGATGGTTATGTGCAGTAAATGCCAGCGTGAGTGTGAGCTCGAGATTCCCTCTGCTGGAGTCCTCATTGATCACGAGTTAATCAGGAGGAAGGAAGAAGATGCAAGAAGAGAAGCCCGCGAAAAAAATAAGCAGGCAACAAAGAAGGACACATCCCGAAGCGTTTTTCAATGCTTAGGAGGTGAATCTCAACCCAAGGCTTTGTCAGAAGTGTTTCGAAACCATGAAGCTTCTGACGAGGCAGAAAAAATGGAGGCCACAATCCAAAGAGGTGCAGATCATCCTCAGAATGGCCAGATGGGGAGGGAAGTCAAGAGAACTGATGGGATAGCTAATCCCGGCAGAAAAAGGAATCATGCCCACCTCGGGCGAAAATGGTATGTAGTCGGGAAGAACGGACAGCCTACCAAACCAATGGGAGCCTCTATGATCAGGAGGGTTCAAAGGCAGCACAAGGCCTACATGAATTCCTTAAAGACCCCCACTACCTCTGAAACCTCAAAAACTCAAAAGTTGGAAAGAGCAACATCTGGAGGTAGTAGCCAGCTCCATTGGCGAAATAAGAAGGAGGTAAAAAAAAGCCAACAGCAAAGCAGAGGGGGTGGGGGATCATGTGCCGCAGAGCCAACATCCTGGGAAGTATAGGATCTTAAGAAGAGCTCAAGAAGATCTGATCATGGTACCAACTCCTGGATGGAAGCCGGAGCCTATTCACATGGGAACTGTTGCAAAACCACTTTCTCTGCCATTGGTGGATCCCTTTGGTGAAGTTCCAAAACAAACGTTGTACGAGGGCATGGATCAACCATAACAGGAGGGGATACCAGAACCTCTGCTTCTAGCCGATACGATGGCCTGGTTAGATGAATTCATGGACCAAATTGAGAGCAAGAAGGAGGATGTACTCGAGCCCAGCAATTTCCACATCAACATGGCATATATATTATATGCCACGTTTGGTGCCAGACCTGATCAGCCTGCTACTATGGAGGGTGATTACTTAACAACGGAGCCAATGATGGCACAAGTCAATGTGGAGATAGCGGAAGAAGAAGACTCGGGCAAGGCTGGGCCCTCAGAAGCATCCAAAGGGGGTCATCTAAGGATTTACACAGATGAGATGATGTTCAGCCGCCCGAGTATTTCGTTGGCCAACCATCTGAAGCCTATATATGTTTCAACTCACTTAGAAGGTGTGCCCTTCAAAAGAATTTTAATTGATGGAGGAGCAGCTGTTAACGTGTTAACGGCCAACCAGATGAGGAAGATGGGGAGAGGCACAGAAGATCTTATTCCCACGGACCTTACGGTATCTAGCTTCTCAGGTGCTATCACTAAGACTCATGGGATATTACCTTTGGAGGTGGACTTGGGATCCAAAAAGATAATGCTGGCATTCTTTGTGGTGGACTGCACCTCCACTTACGGAGCCTTACTCGGAAGAGATTGGATCCATCAAAGTCTAGCCATACCTTCCACTCTTCATCAACAAGTGGCTGTATATCATGAGGCGGGTATTGAAGGACCAGGCTTTTGGGAGATAGTAGAGGCCGAAACACGGCCATTCCTCCCTTCAGCCAATGTTGCGGAAGCAAGTTTCTACAATCCCAACGTAGGAATCTTGAAATGTTCAGGAGCTGATAAGAACGGCCACCCTACCAAGGTGACGGCCTAAAAGCTTTTGGAACAAGGAATGCTCCTTACTAAGGAGGAGTGTGATAGACCCTGTCTCGTACCAAAGTCCCTACACCATCAATGACTGAACAAAAGAAGAAAGATCAGGTCATGGCAGTCAGATCCTTGATTAAAAGACTATTGATATATGGGAAGGGAAGAAGACAAGAGAGGGAGCAGGAAGAGCAAGAATGGCAGGAAGAAGCTTCGACCAGCCAGCATGGAAATGGAGAGGAATCTTGCAGTGAAGAACTGGATAGGGCCATTCAAATGGCCGAATGCATATATGATCTAGATGGGCCAGACGACTTGCCCGAGAGCCTAGAGTTGGTCGAATTTTTATGTGCAGAACCTGATAAGCCATCACCCGAAGTTCAGGATCCTTTGGAAGTTATTGATCTAGGCACGGAGGAGGATCCAAGACCAATACAGATAAGTGGTTTATTAGGGGCCGAGGATCGGGCCAGGATTATTTGTCTTTTGCAAGAATTCAAAGACTGTTTTGCTTGGCATTATACCGAGATGCCAGGGTTAGATCCAACCTTGGTGGAACATAGAATGCCCATCAAGGAAGGATATAAACAGGTCAAGCAAGCGCCACGGAGGATGTCAAAGGAGATAGAAGAAAAGGTCAAAGAAGAGATTGAGAGGCTAGTGAAAGCTGGCTTTATCAGACCAGCCAAATATGTGGAGTGGTTGGCCAACATCGTACCCGTTTTAAAAGCTGTAACAAAAGCAGTACGATGTTGTGTTGATTACATAAATATTAATGGCGCTACACCAAAAGATGAGTACCCCATGCCCATGGCTGATTTATCCATAAATGCAGTAGCAAAGCATAAAGTTTTATCTTTTATGGATGGAAATGCCGGATATAACCAGATAAAGATGGCTCCAGATGATATTCATAAAACAGCTTTTAGGTGTCCTGGTCATGTGAGGGCATATGAGTATCTGGTCATGCCATTCGGGCTCAAGAATGCTGGTGCAACATATCAAATGGCAATGAATGCCATTTTTCATGATCTAATTGGCCAGAGCATGGAGGTATATATCGACGACATCGTGGTGAAATCTAAAACAGAAGAACAACATCTAGTAGATCTCAGGCAAGCATTGATAAAGATGCGGATCCACAAATTGAAGATGAATCCAAAGAAATGTGCATTTGGAGTAAGAGCGGGCAACTTCTTGGGATTCTTGGTGCATCAGAGAGGTGTGGAAGTGAACAAAAACAAGTCTCGGGCAATATTGGAGTCACCTTCACCCACCAACAAAGTGCAGCTTCAAATGCTACTAGGTTACTAGCGTTTGGATCCCACCAAGAAGTGATGTTTCGGGCAAAGAAGATTGGATCCAGCAAGAGATAAGAAGAGTAACGGGCCTCTGGATTACTCCTTGGAAGCTGTATTTCGATGGACCCCACACTCAGAAGGCTGCAGGGGCTGGGATTGTGATTATAAATCCTCAGGGGGTTTATCATTATTACTCATTCCTGCTCGATTACCAAGAAAATACCAATAATTGGGCAGAGTATGAGGCATTGATTATTGGTCTAGAAATCCTGTTGGATTTAGGGGCAGCAGAAGTAGAAGTCTTTGGTGATTCAGAGTTGGTAATAAACCAGCTAAATGGCGAGTTCAAGTGCAGACATATCACTATGGCGGGGTACTATATGGCAGCAACACAATTGTTGAGTTTCTGGGAATCTGAGATATCGGTCAATCATATTCCTAGGGGATCTAACTTAGCAGCCAATGAAATGGCGTAACTAGCCTCAGGAGTGCCAATACGGGAAAGAAAGTATGGAATAGATGTCGAGATCCAAACAAGAAACCTTCCTTCCATCTTAGACAGGGGATTTAGTTTGGATGTAATGATTCTAGAAACCAAGATGGAAGATTGGAGGGCACCCATCATTCATCATTTGAAGGATCCCTCTTCACCTACAAGTAAGAAGAATAGGCAGCAAGCAACCAAATATGTCTTATGGGCGAAGAACCTGCTAAGAAAGACCCGAGATGGATTACTGTTAAAATGCTTAGGCCAGGAAGAATCCATGAGAGTGATGGCCGAAGTGCATGAGGGAATATGTGGAGCACATCAAGCAGGGACAAAGATGAGATGGCTACTCAGAAGGTACGGTTATTTCTGGCCCGACATGGAAAAAGACTGCAAGTCTTATGCCCGCGGTTGTGAAGAATGTCAGAGGCATGGACCTCTCCAACACGTGCCTTCAGTACCTTTGAATCCAGTGGTCAAGCCTTGGTCGTTCCGAGGATGGGCGATGGACTTCATCGGGCAAATTTATCCAGTTTCCAGTAAAGGGCATACTTTTATAATTGTAGCAACGGATTACTTCACCAAGTGGGTGGAAGCATCAGCAGTAAAATCCATAACTTCCACCATAGTCAAGAATTTTATCGAGACCAAGATCCTGCACAGATATGGGGTGCCCGAGACTATAGTGACGGACCGTGGGCCATCTTTTATTTCAAAAGAAGTCGAGGAGTTTGCAAACAAGTACAAGATAAAGATGATCCAATCTAGTCCGCACTATCCTCAGTCAAATGGGCAGGCCGAAGCTAGCAACAAGATCCTGGTCAACATTATTAAAAGAATGGTGATAGATAGTCCAGAAAAGTGGCATGAGATGTTGGGGAATACGTTGTGGGCATACAGGACTTCCAAAAGAGCGGGGACAGGCACAACTCCTTATGCCTTGACGTTCGGGCAAGATGCAGTGCTCCCCATGGAGATCAACGTTAGTTCCGTAAGAATTCAAAACCAATTTGGGTTACATAGTGCATAATATATCGAAGCCATGTGTCAAGGTATTGAAGACCTGGATACAGCCCGAATTGAAGCCTTGAACCAGATTCAAGAAGGAAAGATAGCTGTTGCCCGAGCTTATAACAAGAAGGTGAAGGTAAAATCTTTCAAAGAGGGAGATTTAGTGTGGAAAACAGTCCTCCCGCTGGGAGCTCAGCTTCGGGGTTTTGGAAAGTGGAGCCCGACATGGGAAGGTCCTTTCATTATTAGTCGAGTCTTGAATAAAGGAGGATACTACCTAGCGGACCTCGAAGGAAATGGGCAGAAACATCCCATTAATGTTAGATTCTTAAAGAAATATTGTCCTACATTATGGGATGTAAGGGATTGTTACATTGAAGAGGGGGCAGAGTGAAACGAGCTTCGGGAATCTCATATGCAGTGTTTTTTGTTCATCAAACATTCAAAGAAGGCAGAAAGACAGAAATTGCTAAAATAGTATTTATTTCATGTCGACAAATTGATGAAATTTACAGAGTTCCAATCCTATGTACTACATTTGATTCTCCCTAGGTATGGTGGTGTCTTCAGTTGGTTTCCCGATGTCTTCATGGATGGAACCCAATCGGATGATCGGGTTGTGCGGCCAACATGGGCCTGGTAGAGGATCCTCCGACGGGGCTGTCACCATATGTGATGGTGAAGCCCAACTTATCACATTAACTTGCGGGAAGGCAAACCATCAAGAGGAAGCCGCCTGACCAGGGGTGTTGGAGATAGAGGGGCGGTCGACCAAAGGTGTTGGAGATAGCAGTCATCAGGTGAAACCTCATTTTCTCGCGAAAGGGGAGTTTTAGGAAACTCCACTTAAAACCTAAGGAACCCATTTCTCAGTTTCTAATAGAAGACAAGAACGCTCAAGATGGATGGAAGTTGAAGGTCAGAGCCAAAGGGAATTTGGTAGTTTGATAGGAGAAGCCCCGAGCTAGATTTTATAGGGCTCAAAGGACGGTTCAAGGGTCGTGAGAAGAGCAAGGGGCACCGGAAGCACCAATTCCCAAGACGGATATGCATGCATGCGGGTATTCAATCAATGTCGACGCTTGGGATTCCAACCTTCACATTAATTGAAGGGGGCACTGTTTGGATTAAAACTTGATTTTGGCCCAAGGATGGAGTCGGCCCAAAAGGAGGCCTGGAGGAATAGAAGATCAAAGCCCAGCCGAAACTTAGGAAAGCAGGAAAGGGCCTTTTCTGACTTGATACAATTCACAAGGGCCACTTGCCTACCTACCCAAGGACCAAGTGGTGTAGACTGATCACACTGCACAGCCCATAAAGTACTTTATGGTGGTATTACATGTAATAAAGCTGATGAGTCATCACCCTCAGACCGCATTCGAGCAAAACTGTCGCTACAGGAGCCAAACCGAGTCGTCTATAAAAGGAGGAAGAGAAGACAGGAATAGAGACACTCAATCACACAAACAAAAGCACAAACTCTGCTCAAAAAGCCAGATTTGCCGTTCAAAACGAAGCTGTAGTCAGCCCAAGCCTTCATCCCATTCGGGACAAGCCTTCATCCTCCGCGGGATAATCTTTTCTCCCAACCTCTGTAATAGCTCTGCTACCTTGTTCTAACTTGTTGTAGTATCGATTCACTTTTTCTATTCTCCTTTCCCTTCTCCCCCTCTAAGCTTTCAGACCTTTGACAGAACTACAAAGATAGGGACCTGCAAGACGATCAGCCTTAATTGATAAGATCCAAGTCATAAGCCTGCAGGCATGTAAATCTGATTAGTTTAAAAGTCCTTGGCCTCAAGGCATAAAAAAGAACTTTATGTGGACTTAACCCATCCACGATAATCCTTGATAAACGAGAAGTCCGAAGTTACTTGGGGCGCAAGTAATCGACCTACCTTTGGTTTTATTTCTATTATATCATGATTATCATAGAACGCTTAAGGATGGAATGGATTCTGATAGGAAGCCTCAAGGCCTACACCTAAGGCCCCACAAAGGCACTTATTTGGGTTCATTCTATTCTGCGGTCTAGATGGTTTGAGTATAAGAACGGACTCTAATGGGAAGCCTCAAGGCCTACACCTAAGGCCCCACAAAGGCACCTATTTGGGTTCGCTCTACCTCTCGGACTCGGATAATCAGAAATATGATAGTTATAAGACTCCGATAACCATAAAGACCAAATATGATATGTTCGAGTACTGGTTTAGTTTGACAGGAAGCCTCAAGGCCTACACCTAAGGCCCCACAAAGGCACCTGTAAAATCTAACACGGTTTCTCGGATATATGTATATATATTCACAACGAAAGCACGACAACCATTTTACATCTGCCATGCTAAAGATGGCAGTGGCACGCCTGAGCACCTAAGTGTTAACCTTGATTGCGAGCCTTAAGGCCTACACCTAAGGCCCCACAAATGCACATCTCAAAGTTAACGATGTCCTTCTCTTTCAGCCTTACCCGACGAGACTTGCCCGACAAAGCCCAACAGGAAAGCAGAAGCCCGACAGCAGCCCTCAACCGGCGCCAAATCTCCCAGGGGAGCTGTGTGCTCGTTGGCCAGGAAGTCATCCCCGACGGAAATTCCTGCCACGAACAGCATCATTTCTTCTTCTTCTTCTTCTTCTTATCAGCAGTGATTCATCTATATGGGCAATCAATTTTAGGCTTGGTATTGGGTGCTTTTGGCGGCAGATGGATAGAAGTAGAAAATAGGAAGTTAGGTGTCTGCAAATTAGGAATTTAGGGTGCCGTTCATTAGTCTAATATGCTGATTAAGCTATCCTAGTAGCCGGAGGTGGAGGATCGAGCCTTAGGGAATAATCATTAGATTTCGTTCCCTTATAGTTGATGGAAACCCTAATTTGTCATATTGATATTCCACATATATATACCATGTACTTGTGTTGACTACAGAGACTATTACAAATGGTAAGAAATTCTATTGCTACAATTAAGTACAAGATTGAAGGAATGAATATTAATGCTGGACTTACTTGGTAGGATTTATTGTAGTTGCTGTTTTATTCTCGTAATCCCCCCTCAAGCGAAACGGAACAAAATGAAGGTTGAGTTTTCCAAGTGGTCATAGTTCATGATGGCGCAAGCATGCTTTTAATTTGTTTTTTTCTTGGCAAAATATAGCCGTGCTGTGCATGTAGGGCCACACTGAGAATTTTGGGGCCTTAGGCAAGCCTTCGAAATGGGGTGATAAAGTTTTTTTACCTCCGATTTTTTGTACATTGATATGCACAAAAAAGAATTCGCTAAATACATTAATAAATTTTATTTTTACATTAAATATCTTTAAAATTAGTATCAAAATAAGATACATAGACAAGCATTACTTAAATATTACACGTGTTACGTTTTTAGATGCAAATGTACTAAATATTTGCAGTCAATAATTTAAGATTTAGAGTGATGAACAATAAAACTTGATGATCAAGAGAGTAATCAACCACCAACGCCAATAATTTATCTTGTATTATATCTAAAATCAACATCATACTAACGAATCAAATATTAAAATAATCTATTGAATAATAAATTATTGAAAAGCAAAATATAAATTCAAAGTTTTTATTGCCTTAAAGTACAATCTTCAAGACGATATGATAGTTGATTTAAACATTTGATAGAAATGGAGAGATTGGGAAGTTGAAAGAAAAAAAAAGGTCGCAAAGGGACTTGAGTTTTATAACTTTATATGCATTTAGATAGATGGATTAAGAGTAAATTTGAAAAAAAAGAAGAAAAAAAAAACTAGTGACTAAAAAGGCAACTCCATGTTTCGAACTCAATACCCTAAAGAAAAAGGAAGTCGAACATTTGCACACCAACAAATAAATTATGATATTTTTTAGTTTTTTCTCTTTATTTATATGCCATTAACAAGATATATAAATTTTTTGGAGACCCCTCCAAAGTAGAGACCCTAGGCAAACGCCTATATGAACTACCCTCAGAGCCGTTCCAGTGTGCATGCCATGACCATGCAATCCATGTTGCCAATCAGCTGATCTCTAGATTAGTTAGATGAGGTCGGTGTCCGTGTGGAGACAATATAGAGGATGTGATGAAAAGCTTGATAACGAATGGCTGCAAAAGAGAAGATGGACAAAAATGGTTGGTTGTGAAAAAAGAAGATTTGAAACAAACGTATTGGATCGAAGAATACGATTTTATCTGCAAGAACAATCTACCACCTACCGTACACTAAGAGACAACATTGAAGATTGAATTAGAAACCAATATTAGTCCTGCATGGTTGATTATTGTTCTAAAAAATATAGTGGAAAGTTGGTCTTTGAATGATTAAAGGTTATCTGATGATTTGTACCATTGAAATTATACATGTGATTGGGACATGCACGTTTTTAAATTCATATGATTTCTCGAACCCATGCAGACAGAATAACAACTATATATGATTCTTACTATTTCTAACTTTGTTATACAAAAGTAAAATTGACACACCCCGACCTAGATCAAGGCATGTTGGCCGTCACGTAAGGGGGACGTAGCCATATGCACAATGCGGAAGCAAATAGAGATATAAGGAATTACGAATAAACAAAAACCAAATCGACTAGAGTACTAGATTAGGTAAGGTGCAAGTACGAGATTAAATGTGAAATACACAACCAGAGCAGTCAAACAGGACAAGTACTAATAATACAACACCCGAGGGTGATCCTACATGGTGATGTTCTGTCATAACCCCCGTCAGAATCCTCGTGATCCACCAAAGCACTTCTACCTAAAACCTGGAGGGGCGCAAAATAGAAAGTGTGAGTGGGCAAAAACAAAGCTTTTCAAAATCATTTCATTTCTCAAAAGTTCTAACCCCTCGCCGTAAAACCTGTATAATTTTCCCAAACAAAAAATAGAATATATACATATCTCAAGGTCATGCTCAGAAAACAATATTAATAAGTATGCCATGCCAAAGTATCTCAATACAAGACTATAGGTAAATCAGGCAAAATATAAATATCAAATATCGCATAAGTCAAATCTCTCTAACTCAAATTGCACTGCTATGTATAAAGCTCATAACCAATCTCAATCATATCAAATCAAATCCTGCACATGAGTCGGAACCACCTACAGTGGTCTATACGACAAGCCTACGTGTAAAGTAAATATGCTCTAGTGCTACGATCACGTGAAGGCTGTGCGAATAATCGCGGGTCACCTATGAGTCGGAACCACCTAAAGTGGTATGTACGACAAGCATGTGCACCTAACTTGGATCCAAGGTGAGCATATGGTGCGGGAGGTGAACATCACGTGAAGGACTGTGCCCTAACTCTGGGTGGGAGCACTGACACCGGGGTGCAGGTTTATGAGCTCTCAATACATTACAACATATCTCACATAACCGAAACAATCTCATACCTTTGATTTATGAACTTACCTGGCACTTACATGTGCGTCCACAGCACCAATCATGAATGTATGCAACTACTAATGCATAATTAAAATAAATAGATACTTGCATGGCATTTCCAAAACATATATTCATTTAAATTCATTTTCTGGGAAAAATCTCAAGTATATAAGTATATACGGAAAACCAAAAGCTCACTCACTGGTATGTCGAAGGGTCGTAGCCCTCGAGCCTCGATTGATGGCGCTCGTCCTCAGGATAGGTCTCACCTATATGCGAAATAACTGAATAAACGTTATTTAAAGCACATAACAAAAACTAGGTAATAATTTCTCATACAATGCTCAAATGGGGTATTTGAATATACCACCATGGTCTACTTAACCTCAGGAACATCCCCATATTTTTAGAAAAAATTTCCGACGTCCCACATGCCGGACAAGGCATGGCCAGACAAGTTGCCACGCGCAGCCAACCCTAACGAAATCCTTAACCGCCGTTAGGGAATATTCCGTCAATATCGACAGAATATTCTCCTTTCTTTTCCGGCGAATCGCCGGTTGCCGTCGCCGGAAACTGGAAATTCGAAAAACCTTAATATCTTCTTCATTTCTCAACCAAATTTCACGAATTTTATACCAAAATGAAGCTTAAGACAAGTAGAACAAATCCTTACCAGCTTTAGGACCTAAAACTCACGGGATCTCGCTGGAAAAATCCACGATAACCGGCCACCTCTGCAACTCACTATTCCTGAGCTTCCTGACGTCCAAAATGCCTCAACTCTCTTCTCCGAGCTTTAGGGGAGTGATCTAAGGCTTCCTATAACCTCAAAAATCCCTGAAAACTACACATTTATGTGTGCATGAACAGTGCATCAAATCAGGATTCGAGTTCTCACGATCCCGTCGTCCTCGCGACCAACTAAGGGTACCAATGTGTTCCTAGGCTTGCAAGGAACACAAAACCAACCTTCAAGTCTTCGATCCGTGAATGAAATGGATATTTGAAACTTGTTTGTACGATTTGTACGGAAAATGGGAAGAAAAATCGAGAGGGAGAGAGGGTCAATGGAATTGGATGAAGGTGAGTGTGTGTGGGGTCCAAATTGGGTCACCAACCAAAACAAATAAAACTTTAAAATTTGATTGGGTCCAAATAGTTAGGAAATGAACTTAATTGGTCCAAAACCTTAGCCCATTTACACACACCATCACTAAACGCTCAAGGGCAATTTCGTCAATTCACGCTATCGATCAAAATAATTCGGGACGGGCTGTGACAAAAATATCTAGTGAGGACCACCTCATAGAGACAATTATCTTAACATATTCTTTTAGAATAATCCCTCATATAAGAAGTACATATATCCCACCTACGAATATGTATTTTTATTGCAAAAAATTTATAATTAAATATGTGTCGTGAAATGAAGAATATATATGTCTGCAGTGGAATAGAAAGTAAATAAGAAATAATATTTACGAAATTCGGTAAGTGTGCTTACATCCTCAGGGCAATAGCAGTTGTTTCTCTCTCTCAATATGGCACTTGATGTACTGTACGTATTTCCAACACACTAAAAAATATTTTCTTCAAGTTTATTTTATTTATTTATTTATTTATTTTAAGTACAACATTATATAAGCCGTGCATTGGTCGTAGCATTAGCATTAGATGATCCCTATTATTTAAGAAATTTGGAGTTAACAAAAATCAAAAACAAAAAGGAAAAGAAAAACTATTGTGTCCCTTCAGTTTTGAATGGGGCATAATTTATATCAGGCCAAACAACAAAAAAGATAGATCCTTACGTAAGCCTTTATCCCAACCACGCAATCTGCAATTACGCGTGCACTTACATAACCCACCTATATCTATATGAAGGTTTCCATGTGGCTGTATTTCGATGGCGTTTCAGTTTTAGCCGTGCATGCCACGACTATGCCGTGCATCTTGCCAATCAACTGATCTAGACTGCTTAGATGAGGTCGGTGTCCGTGTCGAGACAATATAGAGGATGTGATGGAGAGCTAGATGCTGAGTGGTTGCTAAGGAGAAGAGGTGCAAAAATTGTGGTTGTGCAAAAATAAGTTTCGAAACTAAGTCGTAATTGGTTGAAGAAGAATGTTCAAAAGAATAATTTACTCCTCACAATTATACTGAGACAACACTAAGACAACGTTGAAGATTGAATGAGAACCAATGTTCATCCTGTATGGTTGATTATTATTCTTAAAAGTGTTGCGGAAAGTTGGTTTTTGAATGATTAGGCTTATCTAATTCGTATCATTGAAACTAGAGATTGGGACACGTACCTTCTTTTTTTTTTCTTTTTTTTTTTTGTAGAAACAATATTATCTACATTAAAGGAAGAGATGATGGGCTTAGTTTCACAATAAGTTAGTAATAATGTGATTCAAATTCGTCTTTGAAGAAAATCGAACCTAAAACTTCTCACTTATAAGTGAAGAAAAATATCATTAGATCATAATACTAAATGACGAAACATGTACATTTTTAACTGCATGTGATTTCTGGAGCACATGCAGAGAGTATTCTAAGAATGCCACAGTAATAACTGCATGTGATTCTTGCTATTTCTAACTTTGTTATACAAGGTTAAAGCCAGCGAATTGATGACAACCTCGCAGAGACAATTACTTTAACATCTTCGATATGAATAAATACATATATCTCACCGGCAAATAGTATATTTTTATTGTAAATAATTTTGTAATCAACTGTTTAATTTAATTTAAATTTTTAATTTCACCATTACCCAAATCAAAACGATGAACCCATGTACCAGCTGCCAGGACGGTAGGATTTTATTGTGGAGTTACTTTGTCATTTCTGAAACTCACCCAACATTTATGACGTGTTTACCAATTAGGAGTGGAATAAAGAGAAAATGAATTGAATTACTCTCTCGTAGCATTCTGCTGTTTACTAACAATTGGAGAATCAGATTTTATGTGAGGTCCACCCAAAATGAGAAATTCAATTCTGGATATTCCTAGAATCCAATTTCCAAGAAATAGATGGTAATTGAATTCCGGAAGAAAGGGGCCATCATCATCAAAATTTTCTTCCCAAACTGCCCTTGTACTTCTTTTGATATCCCAAAATACCCCTGCATCTTCGTTCCCAACGCTGTACCTCACCGTTACACTCTACCATTTGGAACGGGATGAAGAAGCTGAACAGCTTGCCCATGAGGCATTGCCCATTCGTGAAAAAGCATTTGGAAAGGACTCCTTTCCCATTGGTATGTTGTCGTTTTCTTTAACCGCAATCCGCAAAGGTGGGGTGGATCTGTAGCAGAGAAAAAAGGGGTAAAAATATCAAGGCTGGGATATGGAGGGAGGGAGCATGAAAGGCTCTTCGCAAAGGTGGGGTGGATCTGCAGTAGAGAAAAAGGGGGAAATTTTAGAATGGGGTGGGCGGGCAATAGGTAGGCAGCTAAGAAAGATGGGATAAATTTTAGAAAGGGGGTGGGTCAGCAGAAAGATGGGGAAGAGAGGGAGAGAGAGAGAGGGTCACACAAAAAAAAAAGAAAAAAAAAAGGAAAATGAAGAATAAAGAACTTTACTAAAAAAAAGAAATTTGTTCTCTCTACTAAAAATAAAAATAAAATGATGGGTTTTGGCCCTTTTTCATCAAAATAAAAAAATAAAAAATTGAAAGATTAAAAGTTTTATTAAAAATAATTACATATAAAATAGATTTCATTCCGATTCATAAGAATTAGTAAACAGTTTATATAGATCAATGTCTTTCTTATTCCGATTTCATACAATTTTCGTAAACAACTCTAAGAGGAATCTGATTCTAGTTCTATCTCATTCCAATTCATTCTCAATCCAATTCATCCTCAATTATATTTCTCTCAATTTGATTACGGATTAGAAAATGCGCCATTTGTTAATTAAGTAATCCTCAAGGCCAACAAATAAAAAAGAAGTTTGACTAAACTTCTGTTCTTTGATGTGTCTTTGTCGTATGCATCTTCAGCTTACACGAAACATCTACAGTTTCTAAACTCTAGCAATTTTTTCAAAATTCTTGTAATCTTGGCTCCTCTCGATCACACTGTCCCCTATATATGTGTCTCCCCGTGACATCAAAATATATAATCATCAGAACACTTCTGTTAGTCGAAAGAATAACCACAAAAGAAGAGTCAAATTTAGAAAGAAAATGGTTTATTCTCAGCAGCACAGAAGCATTAGTATTCTTATGCTTCCATGGCTAGCCCACGGCCACATTTCTCCCTTCCTCGAGCTAGCCAAGAAACTCACCCATAAGAGAAACAATCTCCACTTCTACATTTGTTCCACCCCTGTGAATCTCACCTCCATCAAACCCAAACTCTCTGAAAAATACTCTCACTGCATTGAGTTTGTGGAGCTCCATCTTCCGCACGATGAGTTTCCTGAACTGCCTCCTCACTACCATACCACCAATGGCCTCCCACCCCATCTCATGTCCACTCTCAAAAAGGCCTTCGACATGTCCAGCAGCAACTTCTCCAACATCCTCCAAACCCTAAAACCAGATTTGCTCATTTATGATTTTCTCCAACCATGGGCACCCTCTCTAGCTTTGTCGCACAATATTCCGGCCGTCGAGTTCTGTACCATGAACGCCGCCACCATTATTTCAACTTTCGTCATCCATTTCAATAATTCCAGTCTCAAATTTCCTTTTCCAGGAATCCATCTTCGGGATTACGAGATCAAAATGTTCAAAAATCAGATGGAGTTTTTGTCAAATGGCCTAAGGGACGGAGACCGCATACAGCAATGCTGTTCTAGTTCTTGCAACATCATTTTGGTGAAAACTTCCAGAGAGATTGAAGCAAAATATATCGATTATCTCTCTGGTTTAGTCGGGAAGAAGATTGTGCCCGTCGGTCCACTAGTTCAAGACCCATTGGGCCAAAAAACCGACGAGGAGTCTCCGATCATCCAGTGGCTGAACAAAAGGGAGAAGTGTTCAGTTGTGTATGTTTCCTTCGGGAGTGAGTACTTTTTGTCCAAGGAGGAAATAGAAGAGATAGCTCATGGGTTAGAGCTCAGCAAAGTGAGTTTCATTTGGGTTATTAGGTTTCCCAAGGAAGACAAAACCACAAAAGTTGAAGAGGTATTGCCAAAATGGTTTGTAGAGAGGGTGGGAGAGAGGGGAATGATAGTGGAGGGTTGGGCACCGCAAGCAAAGATATTGCAGCACCCTAGCGTCGGTGGGTTCGTGAGCCACTGTGGATGGAGCTCTGTGTTGGAGAGCATCAAGTTCGGCGTTCCAATTATAGCCATGCCAATGCAACTTGACCAACCAGTAAACGCCAAACTGGTAGAGGAGGTCAACGTGGGTGTGGAGGCTAAGAGAGCAGAAGGTGGTGGTTTGCAGCGAGAAGCGATTGCGGAGGCGATCGGAGAGGTGGTGGTGAAGAAAATTGGAGAGGGTGTGAGAAGGAAGGCACTGGAAGTAAGAGACAACATGAAAAAGATTGAGGATGAAGAGATGGATAACGTTGTGGAGCAGCTGTTGCAACTATGTACATAAAGCATATGACAAAATGGACGCAGCACATAAAATAATTTACGTACCTAGGGGAGAATCAGTTTAATTTGAAAGGATTATATTATATATCTTTCTTTTTTTTTTCTTTTTTTTTTGTTATGGATAAACTGAATTTCTAGATCCAATTATGTATTTACTCCATGTGGAAGTGGTATCAAATGTTGTGTAATGTCATCGTTGTAATAAAAAGGGAGTTTCCTTGAATTACATTGGATATTCATCCATGATTTGGAGAATTACTCTCTCGGATAACAAATAACATGCTAGGATAAGTTGTACACAAATTGAGTGTTTGATTATTGACTAACAATTTGTACTGTAATTGGAGTTTTGATTATGTGGTGTAATTTTTAATGTACTTAATGTTAAGCATTATGCAGGAAGAAGAGAACAAAGAGATTAGAGAAGACGAAGAAGGAAACAGAGAAAACTTAGAGAGAGAAAGAGAATGATTTTCACTTGTATTTTCTTGATAAACTTTCTGGTTACAAATTGTTGCTATATAGATGGACCTTACAATACCAACAATCCTAACTGCCTATCTGTTTAACTAATGACATGTGTCATGATCCACACCCTCCATATCCTATATACTCTAACATCCCCCCGCAAACTCATGGTGGTCCAAGCATGAGATTGTTGCAGTGAGTGTTGAACAATGGTGAACTCATGCATTGGTAAGAATGTCAGCAAATTGCTCAGAAGAAGAGACAAACTGAATCAAAAGGCTTCTTGACAGATGACCATGATATAGTTGGAGTATCAAAACATGAGATTGTTGCAAGAAATAAAGCACATTATCTTCAACGAGTGACAAGTAAAACTAATACCTTTGTCATTAACGTCTTTAGACTTAGTGCAGTTCATGAAGAACAAATTTTGATAAGTCATGAAAGATCGATTGAATTTTTTTCCAACAACTGCACAAGTATAATCTAATTATAGCAACAAGAAATTCCAACTCAAACTGTAAAAACCAACTCAGCAACCCAGCAATAGAAGGAAGATATCATTAACGAAGTACATTCAAAATAAATGCTTCTGAACAAAAACGTGGGGCCTCCACCTTTGTCAGTAATTAGCATATGGTATGCTAGCTTAAGATCAACAATACTTGCACCATCACATAACCTACTCAAGGTATGCCTTTCACCAAGTTTTCCAATGTTGTCATAGTCTTCTTACAAGTGGTAAGAGCATATATTTGATAAGGTATTACCTGTCTCCAGAAGAATGCCACCAGTCTCTGAATTTTCCAGAGGAAATCGTGTTGATTTTTTATCAGATGATTTGATGGTAAGATCATATTTGAGTGATGGAAGGTAACTTGTAAAATGGCATAAGGAAGTTGATACATTGATTTCATGATCTGAGCACTGAAATGATGGTGTCAATGGAGTGTGGTGATTGTGGTTTTGTAAATCATACAACTCAATAGACAAAATAGCTTTCTTTGTTGCCATCATTTCCAGCTTCTCATCAAACATGCTTTCTATTCTTTCCTTATCAGCTCCTTCACTAGGCTTGTCGTTAGTCACATCATGTTCTATTAGAATATAATCTCCCTTCCTACTATAAACATGATTACATCCACTGAAACATCCATCATTGGGCCAATAACATTCACAATATTTTGGTAGTGGAGGATGAGAGCCAAGAATTCCTTGAGATATTTTCAACGTACTTTGACATGATTCAGGGGCTGAAACTAAAGAGTGAGTATTAAGTATGTGATAACAATGAGCATCTAAATGACCCTTTTGTGAATTAGGATACTATGAGCAAAATGAACAGATGGAGGACCCCAAGGATTCGGGTTTCAACCACATCGACCACCACAGTCATAACCACCACACGGCCATGACCAAAGCCACAACCAAAACCATAACTACTGATGAGTCCATATTATACTACATATTTTAACCTATTCTTAGTTATAATTGATTGGTTATTTTGGGAGAATTTTGATACTTTGAATTATATTTCCAATGTAGGATATTCGACTTCCTCTTAAGCAAAAAGTATTCAAACGGATGAATTTTGGAATGATTCCAATTGGAGGATGTTCGTGAGTCCTTCAACTTGTTAGTTTCAAAGTTTCGGATTTTTCTACCAAGCAGTTATTTTATGATGATGAAATAAAGGAGCAACGCGCAGTGTTGTTAATGATGATGTCTTCTGAGTTTGAGGCCTTCTGCAATTATGTTCGGAACATCTCAAGATTTAATTCAAGTCATTTTGGGCATGTTTTGGAGCCCTAAAGATCCAGAAATGTGGGATTCTTTGTGGCTGGGCAAATTCCCAAAGTTAGAATAGGAATGCATTTCCTAATTATCTTATTTTATTATGTTTCCTAGTTTGTAGAAGTCTTTTATAGGAAGGGTTTTAATTTGTTGTAGTATAAATAAGGCGTTTTAGCCATTAGGGTTTACTACGCACTATTTTGGAGACTTTCAAACTTTTTACCTACAAGGTGTTTTCAATCATTTTTCTAGTTAATGATATTTTCTTTGGTTTTTATTAAGGAAAACTAATGAAAATGGTTTGAAAACTTTGAGTTTTAACGATAAGGACAAAATAAAGGGTAAAGTGAATAGTATCAAGATTTACTTTTTAGTATAAAAATATCGTTTTTCGTTAAAGTGAACAGTACCCCAGACTTTTTGTTAAAACTCCTTTTTTATTATGATTATGCGTAACTAATCTTTTTGCTATGGTAATGCCATGAGCCTTAACATGAATATGTGATTTTATTAATTTGCTTATGAATGGATGCATGCTTGCTTTGAATTATTAATCACCGTGTTTAAACTATCTAATTGTCTTAGTGATTCGCGACCACTAAGACATTTAGACAAGTAATTTGTATTAAGGAAGATAACAAGTCTTCCATTTCTGTTGATGTTAAATGGTTTAGTAAAAGCTAAATGTCGTTAGTTTGTTATTAACTATAGTTAGTTAGAATGGTTACAAGTTTAGTTAAGGTAGTCAAGGGTATATTTGTAATGAGCCAAAGGCTATATATATTCTTTTCTGTGTAATTGTAAATTCATTGAGTGAAATACAATCTTGTAGAAGAAGTTTTATCATTCTTTAAGTAATATCTGAAACCACTGCTAGATGTAACAGAAGCAGGTCTCCACAAATCAAAGTGTTGCGTTCAGATTCAGAGGGTGAATTTACTGGTCATTCTTTTGCATCTTTTCTTAGTGCACATGGTATTTTTCATCAATTCAGCTATCCACACACGCCTGAACAAAACGACTGTGCTGAGAGAAAACACCGCCATCTTGTTGAGACAGCTAGGACCTTACTTGTTGCTTCTCATGTCCCTCATGTGTTTTGGGTCGAGGCTACTGCCCTATATCTCAATAATCGTCTTCCCATTTCTGGTGTCTCACAATCTCCTTGGGAAATTTTATTTCATCAGCACCCGAATTATTCCAAACTCAAAGTTTTTGGTTGCCAATGCTTTCCATGGCTTAAACCTTATATTCACAGTAAATTGGATGCTAAAAGCAAGAGTTGTGTGTTTTTGGGCTATAGTCTTCAGCACAAAGGTTATCGGTGCTTTGATCCAATTGGCAACCGAGTCTATATCTCCAGACATGTGATTTTTAATGAAGAACTCTATCATTTTCAGTCTCTGCCCCTTCATACTTCTAGCTTTGGCAGTGTTTCTCCAATTACTTCTCCTTCAGTGGATCTTTATTTTAGCAAGTATACTCATCCTGCCTCTTCTCCAACTCCCGATACTTCTCCAACTCCAAATGTTTCTCCAACTCCAGATGGTTCTCCAACTCTAGATGTTTCTCACCCTATTTCTACCTCTATGGTTAATACTTATCTTATGGTTACCCGATCCAAAGCAGGCATCTATAAACCTAAGGCTTATGCAGCAACTAAGCATCCTCTATCCATTGCACTGGATTCTGTTCCCAGCACTTATTTACAAGCATCTAAGTTTTCTCACTGGCGAGCTACGATGCAGGATGAATACAATGCCTTACTGTTTACAGGAACTTGGTCCTTAGTTCCTTCTCATTCTTCTCAAAACATTGTTGGCTGCAAGTGGGTGTTTCATGTTAAGAAGAAGCCTGATGGTACTGTGGATCGTTATAAGTCCCAGCTTGTTGCCAAGGGCTTTCATCAACAAGAGGGCATTGATTTCCAAGAGACTTTCAGTCCGGTTGCTAAATCGGTTACCATTTGAATACTTCTTAGTCTTGCTATTCAACATAATTGGTTTGTAAACCAGTTAGACATTAGCAATGCCTTTCTTCATGGGGATTTAAAAGAGGATGTCTACATGCTTCCACCCCCTGGTTTTATTGATCATCTATTTCCCAGTCATGTGTGCAAACTTCAAAAAATCGTTGTATGGTCTTAAGCAAGCCCCTAGAGCTTGGTTTGAAAAACTATTTCAAGCTCTGCAGGACCTTGGCTTCCATCAATCTTCATCCGATGCATCTTTGTTTGTACTTAATGGTCCTCAGTTGGTTATAGTTCTCGTTTATGTGGATGACATTCTCGTTACTGGCCCTAATTCTCATCTATGTCATCAATTCATTCAACAGCTAAGTAATCGATTTCCAGTGAAGGATCTTGGTCCTTTAAGCTATTTCATGGGGCTGGAAGTCCAGCGATCTTCTAAAGGGATATTTATTCATCAAACTAAATATTTGCTTGATCTTCTTCAACGGACAAATATGCAAGGTGCTAAACCTTGTTGCATACTTCTTGGCTCCCACAAACAGGATCATATTGGTTATCTTCTACCCAATCCCACTGAGTATCGCTCAATTGTTGGAGGCCTTCAATATCTCACGTGGACTCGCCTGGACCTTGCTTTTGCTGTCAATCAGCTCTGCCAGTTCATGCATTCTCCGCGTGAACAACATTTTCAAGCTGCCAAACGAGTTCTTCGATTTCTAAAAGGTTCTGTTTCCCAGGGATTATGGTTTACAAAGGGTCATGTTGATCTCTCAGCATACTCCGATGTTGATTGGGCTGGAAGCACGTTTGATAGGCGATCAACCAGTGGCTATTGTGTCTTTCTTGGTCCCAACCTCATCAGCTGGAATGCCAAGAAACAAAGTACCGTCGCCCGTTCTTCTACAGAAGCTGAATATAGGTCTCTGGCTTATACGGCTGCAGAACTCACTTGGGTTTGTAAAATCCTTCGTGACCTTCATTGTCCTCTCCCTAAACTGCCTACACTGTGGTGTGATAACATTTCAGCCATTTTTTTAGCCTCTAATCCTGTTTGGCATGTTGAGATTGATTATCATTACATTCGCGAACTGGTTCTAGCTAATCTTCTCAAAGTCCAGTTTGTTTGTAGTGCCGATCAATTGGCTGATTTTCCTACAAAATCTTTGTCTAAAAATCAGTTCCAATACTTGTGTTCCAAGCTTCCCATTAGAATCAACTCTGATTCCTCCTCTCGCTTGAGGGGGTGTATTAAGGAAGATAACAAGTCTTCCATTTCTGTTGATGTTAAATAGTTTAGTAAAAGCTAAATGTGGTTAGTTTGTTATTAACTATAGTTAGTTAGAATGGTTACAAGTTTAGTTAAGGTAGTCAAGGGTATATTTGTAAAGAGCCAAATGCTATATATATTCTCTTCTGTGTAATTGTAAATTTATTGAGTGAAATACAATCTTGTAGAAGAAGTTTTATCATTCTTTAATTTGATGTAATTTATGTTGGAACATCACCTTGAAATTGAGGAGGGCACATTGTGATTAGTAATTGTAAGTTCGCTTAAGGCTAACATCATGCTCTTAAGGGTTGCATGGTTTTTCAAAGTCACAAAGCTTAATGAGTCTTGCATGTTTATATTTGATCTAAACATCACAGATGTGTTGCATGTTAGATATACATTTTCACTTGAACATCACGTGGAAAAATATGTATTAGGAAAACCTAACCTTCAAAGCATGTATGTGGAAAATTCATAAGTAATTGGTAAAATTACATAGGATTGTTAGTGGTGACGGCGGAACCCCTAGTGTTTAAATTGCCTTCCAAAATCATTTTCTTTTGCTTTCTTTACCTTGCCAATTATTTAATTGTTTTTAATTAAATTCCTTTTTAATATTTTAGGTCATAATATCACCCTTTTCCAAACTTTGTTTTCAAATAGTTAATTAAGAATTAGTTTAAATACAAATTATTCATTCAATTCCGGTAGAGAACAACCTTACTAGAGCTGACTAATTACAATTACCTTATACTCTTGCAAGTAATTTTAAGTATTTTTATTCCTACATTTACACGTGGTAAAAATCCTATCAACTAACACGCTAATCCCGGATTGAGCCTGTATGGACGGTGAGGAGGATGGTCCACGTAGTGGGCCAGATGAGCAGAAGCATCACTTGATGAGGGCTCACTGTAGGAGGTTGGGCATAGGCAACATCAGTAGGGGATGGTGCGAGATAAACAGAGCTTTGGGCATCAGCAGTAGGAGGCCGGTTCTGGGCCTCGAAGGAAAGAAGTTTGCAACGCAGGTCAATGAACGAGGGAAGGGGAAAATTCAACACAACCGTGGTAAGTATAGAATAGTTCCCACCTAGCCTTTTCAGAATAACAGTCACTAAGTCCTCTTTAAAGACGGGGCGATTGATAGCTTCAAGACTATCCGAGATAGATTTGGCATGTTAGAGACACTCAGAAATAGTACGAGTGCTGTTCGAAATATCAAGTAACTGAAATCGAAGATTTCTAGCATTCGCTATAGAGGCTTATGAGAAGTGCTCATGGAGACAATCCCAGATTGCCTTTGAAGAAGGTTTACCGAAAACTAGAGAGATGATGGACTTAGAGAGGGTAAAAGTAAGATAACTACACACAAGGTGATCTTGTTTGTTCAAGACAGATAGGCAGGATTAGGTTTGGCAAGAGAGTGGCGGCTGGAGCTGTCGAGCCATTAACATAAGGAAAAAAAATCATGGCCAACCAAGAACAGCTTCATCTAACAAGTCCAGAGAAGATAACTGAACTCGGTGAGTTTAAGACAGTAAGCCACATTCGGGCCCGAGAGAGAAGAACTAGTAGAGGTAGAGGATGAGGCGTTTTCGTTAGCCATGGAAGGGGGAGGACAAGAAATAGTGTCTAGGGGGAGAGTCGGCAATGGGAAAAAAAACTCCAAGAGAGACCAAAATAAGTGATACCATGTAGACAGTTTAGACTAGATGATTTCATTGATACGTGTAAAGTACAATATAAACAAAATCAGAAAATACTCGGATTACATGAAATATTCATTTTATACAAGAATCATAAATACAAAATCAGAAAATATAAACACAAAATCAGGAGATATAAACACAAAATCAGGAAACATAAATACAAGATCAATTCCTAAAGGGAAGGAGAATCCGGTCGGGTTTCTCCTTTACTAAAAAAATATGAAATGCATGACCATTTAAGTTTTGGGCAATGCTAGAGAGATCATCATTTTAACCATATTTTGATGGACCAAATGATGTGGCGGTTGATGGTTGGATTTCTTCTTTAAATGCATGACCATTTAAGTTTTGGATGATGCTATAGAGATCATCATTTTAGTCCATAATTAGACAACATAATGTGACGGTTGATGGTTGAATTTCTTTCTTAAATCAGAAGTCCAACCATAAATTGCCACATCATGGTTTATGAAATATGGTCTGAAAAAATAGTCTTCCTATCATCTCCAAGAGGCATACATAGTGTAAATTGTCACGTAACCTTCAAATATAGTTTGACAATTTGGAATTAACATTTCTCTTAGAGATGCTCAATTACATTTCGTGTCTTTCTCGTGCAATAACCTGTCAAGTGGTGAGAAGATACACAATTATTTTATCCAATCAATTTTCTCTGTTTAGAGGTAGATGAGATCTTCTGCCTTTTATTATTATGAGTCCTCTTTATATTTTGGCATTTAATCCATCACTATGTGAATAGTACTATATATACCACCAATTAACAACTTCAAGATACAGACTTCCAAATGGATTCTAGGCATGGAAATATTATCATGAGTGTTGTTATGCTTCCATGGTTAGCTCACGGCCACATCTCTCCCTTCTTCGAGCTAGCCAAGAAGCTCAGCGATAGAAATTTTCATATCTTTTTTTGTTCGACGCCTGTAATTCTCAACTCCGTCAAGCCAAAACTTCCTGAAAGATACAGTCATTGCATTGAATTTGTTGAACTACATCTTCCACACGATGTATTTCCAGAACTGGCACCTCACTACCACACCACCAATGGCCTCCCACCCCACCTCATGCCCACCCTAAAAAAGGCTTTGCAAATGGCAAGCCCTTACTTTTCCAACATCCTAAAAACCCTAAACCCTGATTTTCTCATATATGATTTTGTTGTCCCATGGGCACTGTCTCTTGGTTTGGATCAAAATATTCCCACCATCCAATTTTTCATCTTCAGCGCTGTTTCGGTATCATTTCTTTTCCATCGTCTTTTCAAGGGCCCTAGTGTCCGGTTTCCGTTTCCCGCAATCTATCTTCGTGATTACGAGATTAGTAAGTTCAATAGTATGATGCCGCCAGCTTCATCAAATGACAATAGAAAGGATGACGGAGTCCCTCCACTGCAATTCCTTATTACCATTGGTCACTCTTGTGACCTCATTTTGTTAAAGACATTCAGGGAGATTGAAGGAAAATATGTTGATTACCTCTATGAGTTAATGGACAGCAAGGTTGTGCGTCTTGGTCCACTACTCCACGACCCTACTAAGGATCAAGAAGACAAAGATGAAGAAACAGATCACGTCATCAAATGGCTGAACCAACGGGAAACATCTTCGGTTGTGTATATTTCCTTTGGGAGTGAGTACTTTTTATCCAAGGAGGAAATAGAAGAGATAGCTCATGGTTTAGATCTTAGCAAAGTGAGTTTCATTTGGGTTGTTAGGTTTCCTAAGGAAGAGAAAGTTACTAGGGCTAAAGAGGTATTGCCAAAAGGTTTTGTAGAGAGGGTGGGAGAGAGGGGAATGATAGTGGAGGGTTGGGCACCATGTAAGAATATGAGCATAAGTATGAATCTATGAACTTAGTTATTGGTCTTGAGATTGAATGGGAAGTCTTATTGGGAATGAATTTTGTAATCCATATTACACTACTACAAAATGGACTTATTGTGTCACTGGGTGATGTCGCTTTAATATAATATAGTGGCGGATAAGAGATTTGCGACAACTACTGAACATGACGTCGAATTTACTATCCCTTGTAAGTGTCATAAACTGTCTATATCACTTTTAACCGACGTAAACATTTAATGTCGCTTACAACCGACATACATTTTAATAATTTTTATATAATGGTGTCGCTTAAAAAAAAATAGTGTGGCTTTTAAGCGACATAAAGTATTGGTGTCGCTTATATCCGACACTAACTATTGTTTTTAAATATTTTAAAGCTTGTGTCGGTTCTGAGCGACATAGATTTTAGTTTTTTTTAAATATTTTGAAACCCAGGGTCAGTTGTAAGTGACAGATTGATGGTCTTTATATACTCTCCCCTGTGTTTTCTTCTTTCTTTCTTGCATCTTTCGTAAGGATGAGTTTATGAGGTGGCACACAACTAGGCCTGGCAAACAGGTCGTGTCTGTCGTTTTCGTGTAACACCTGTTATCTTAATGGATTGTATCGTGTCTCACCCATTAGGTAAAGTGACCCGACCCGTTATAACCCGTTAAGAAAAAAAAATTTCTTCAATTTGCACATACACATTGCCACATAAATATTACTTCAAAAAATTAAAACACATTTGTCGTTTAAGTACTACATCTACACTCGAAAATAAGAGCCTAATAAACAAACATTCATACATATAGGATCAAATTGACAATCAAATTAGTTCATTGTATTCATATAGGATCAAGGAGTGTAGCTGTAAAAAATCATCAAAATCGGAGTTAAAATAATCGTTAAATCGTGATTTTTCATTTATAATCGTCGAAAAGTTTTGTCTCGTTACTTGATCTCTGAATGTTTGTTTTTTGCAATTTTTGGCATATGTGATCTCGAAATATATACAAACATGTTTTATGGTTGGATTATTGAAACTAGTTTAATAGAATGCGTATCCCATCAAAACAATAGATTCACTAACACTTAAGAGTTTATTTATACTTTCATTAAGTATAACATAAGATTTTGTGGTATCCACTAGTGTAAATATTTTAAATTAAGGATCGAGTTCATTCATTGTATTTATATAGGGTCAAGGAGTGTAGCTATAAAAAAATCATCAAAATCGGAGTTAAAATCACCGTTAAATCGTGATTTTTTGTTGATAACCGTCGAAAAGTTTTGTCACATTACTTGATCTCTGAATGTTTGTATTTTGTGATTTTTGGCGTATGCAATCTCAAAGCATATATAAACAAGTTTGACGGTTGAATCGTTGAAATTAGTTTCGTAAAATGTGTATCCCATCAAAACAATAGATTCACTAACACTTAGAGTTTATTTATATTTTCATTAAGTATAACATAAGATTTTGTGGTATCCACTAGTGTAAATATTTTAAATTGAAGATCGAATTCATTCATTGTATTCATATAGGGTCAAGGGGTGTAGCTGTAAAAAAATCATCAAAATCAGAGTTAAAATAACCGTTAAATCGTAATTTTTTGTTTATAACCGTCGAAAAGTTTTGTCCCATTACTTGATCTCTGAATGTTTGTTTTTCTCAATTTTTGGCTTATGCTATCTCAAAGCATATACAAACAAGTATGATGGTTGGATCGTTGAAATTAGTTTCGTATGATGCGTATCCCATCAAAACGATAGATTCACTAATACTTAGAGTTTATTTATACTTTCATTAAGTTTAACATAAGATTTTGTGGTATCCACTAATGTAAATATTTTAATTGAAGATCGAATTCATTCATTGTATTCATATAGGATCAATGAGTGTAGCTATAAAAAATAATCAAAATCGGAGTTAAAATAACCGTTAAATCGTGATTTTTTGTTTATAACCGTCGAAAAGTTTTGTCCCGTTACTTGATCTCTAAATGTTTGTTTTTTTTTTGGTGTAAGCGATCTCAAAGCATATATAAACAAGTTTGACGGTTAGATCATTGAAATTAGTTTCGTAGGATACGTATCCCATCAAAATGGGATTCGCTAACACTTAGAGTTTATTTATATTTTCATTAAGTATAACATAAGATTTGGTGGTATCCACTAGTGTAAATATTTTAAATTGAAGATCAAATTCATTCATTGTATTCATTATATTTATTAAGTAGATTTAAATTTATTTACTTTGTACGTATAACACTTAAGAAATTGAATGATATGTATATTTAAGCCAATCCAATTGTCACCAATTTTTAAAATTTAATTATATATATATATATAATTATTACAGTTTATATATATAATTATTACAGTTTTTAGGGGTATAAATTGAAATATTTTAGGCGGGAATTTTCCCACTTTTTTGGCACGTTCAAAGTTTTCTTATTTTGACACCACATCCAATCACTGATTCACTGACATGTCTCTCAGACATACGTTGGTTTTAACCGACGCAAAATTTCCCTATTTCGTTGCCACCTTCAATGACTGTGAAGTTTGTTAGGCTCACGTCGGTTCAAACCGACGCAAACTTTCCCTATTTCGAGGCCACCTGCAATGACTCTTAAGTCTGTCAGGCACATGTCAGTTTCAACTGACACAAAGGTTTCTTATTTCAACACTGTCAGGCTAACATCGGTTTTATCCGATGTAATATTTTCCTATTTCGACGCCACTTGCAGCAACTGTCGGTCTTAATCGACGCTAACTTTTTAACCATATTTAAACCCCTTCTTTCTCATTACTTCCGTGTTTTCATTTCCCTATTTCCCATTACCTCATTCTTTCCTATTTTAGAGATATGAAGTTACAAAGCCAGAAAATTGTGGTCGATGAATATTATCCTTGTTCAGTTATGGCATGAAATTTGTAAGAGTATCTGCAAGAACAATTCTTCAAAGACCAGATCAAGATAATTCATGAATCAAGGGATGCAAAGGAAGATAATTTTGAGAGGCTGCAGCAGGAGGAACGTGACAAGGTGAAGCACTCATATCTCAACCCTTCAGATACCGAGGAACAAAAATACAGGTAATTTGTGATAAAGAATATGCGTAGACCAGAGAAAGTTGGGCCCCCAGTAGAGGATCAATACTTTTACCCATGTGGTGCTTCTGGTTTTGTTTGATTTATATTTCTTCCATACTCCTTATGGCCGTAGGTCGGAGGAAATTGAGAACTTCATCAAGTCTCAAGAAAAAGAGATGGAAGAATTTGTGGTAGAGCGGGACATGCTGATGAAAGCTCATGATGACGATAAAGCTGCAATGAAGCAGAGGCATTAGGAGGAAGAAGTGGAACTGGAGAAGGATTTTGATGCCAAATTAACCCAGCTCATTTCGAATTGACTTTGAAGGTTAGATGTTTGCAGTGCATTTAGTTAGAGGAGAAAGAGTGACACATCAGTTGTACGTCACTGAAGTTAGGGTATTTTTATCTCTTTTGTGGTCTGTTTAAATATAGATTCCATGAGTTATACCTAGAAGGAAAAGGCATAGAACCAAACGTTTTGAATGGTGCTATTTTAGAGATCTGAAGTTACGTAGCATCAATTGGCTATGCCAAAAAATTGTTGTCGATGAATATTATCCTTGTTCAGTTATGGCGTCAAAAACTTTTGCAAGATTGCAGCAAGAATTTGTATGGATTGTATATTTGTATGGAGATGTAGGTAATGTAGGTTACAACCGACAGTATCTCGACTATTTTATTTATTTAACTTATGTGATGTCGGTTTGGACCGACAGTAAGTGTGATATTTTTATGGAAGACTTTGGATGCGGTCCCTAGTTATGAACAATCTTTGACTGAAACTTTGTTGGTTTTCAATTTTTGATCCAAGTCCCTAAAATTAATTGATAATTTATTTCTATGTACGTTACTATATTTTTTAAATTAAAAATTAAAATTTATAGTTTTTTATATTAATGAGATTTTAAATAAAAAACATAATTTGTGGGATTAAAAATATTAAAATATAAATATACTATTGTGTGTGTGTGTGTGTAAACATGGGTACTTTCATAAAAAATAACCAAAAAATTATTGTATCAAAACATGGGTACATTCTTCAAAATGGGTACATTTAGCAAAAATAAAAATGGGTACAAATAAATAAAAAAATATGGGTACAATACAAATAAAACTTTAAAAAATATGGGCACAAAAAGAAATTAATATATGGGTACAAATTAAAATTGAAAGGAAAATTGGTACAAATTAAAAAAGGGTTGCAAATTAAAAATGGGTACAAACTAAAAATAAAAATATATGATAAAAAATTTAGCCATAAATATAAATATACTAATTGTAACATTTTTAATATTAAATGAATATATTTATAAATAAAAAATATTTTATTATTGAAATAATTAATGATATTATTAATACAAAGGACCTTGATCAAAAATTGAAAAGTAATAAGGTTTTAATCAATAGAGTAGTAAAAATAAGGATGAAAACCTAATTACTCCTATTTTTATAGTTTATTTGTTACTTAATGTCGGTTTTGACCGCCATCATATCAGATTTTCATGTTGCTTATAAGCGACGTAAAAGCCGATGTCGCTTTTAAGCGACGCTGTTGTTCATTTTTTATTTTATATTACTTTGCTTCTTAGTGGCAAATTAAGGGGGCTAAGCGACGTCATTACCCTTATGGTGACGATAGTATTGGTGTCGGTTCCTCTATCCAACATTGCACGATTTAATGTCAAATTTTTACCAAAAATCCGACAGTAATTGGTGTTTCTTGTCGGTTTTACAACGCCAGTGATATCCCCTTTTGTAGTAGTGTTACATTGGACTACTATTTAAGGGATTAGTTTCCTATAAGGATTCTAATAGGGGAATTCTTATGGGATTTGGCAAGGATTATGTTGTGTATATATATAGTGGCCTCTACTCTCACAGTTGATATGCTTGATTCCGGACTAAGACCTATTATTAGTTAAGAGCAAAACCAATTACTAGAAAGAGGAGAAGGTGCATTGCAACCTTACAGCAAAACTTGGACATGGCTGCTTCTTCGAGTTCATCTGCAGGTATGATCTTCTCCGCATATTAGTTTAATGAACATCAGTTTGTGTTTTGATCACAGTAATTCATATTACTTGTTCTTGGTTTGTGTTTCATCTAACATGTGGTATCAGAGCCTTAATCACAAGTTTATGAATTCTGTTATTATAATCAATAGGTTCTGCAGCTTAAATAAATTTGCCTTATGTTTCAACCTAGAGGAATCAAACTAGGGGTTCCGGTACGTGGTTTTTATGAATAACGATAAAATGTGTTATTAAAATATTACCGTTAAAACTTTTCCAAAACTTTTTCTTTTCCGCTGGACTTCCTGCAAAATCATTGGTCTGGGTTCTCTCCCCAATTTGGGGTTTTTCGATTACAGAAATCACAAACATGATCCATAAATCTCTAAACTACTATTTTCAATTTGGATGATTATTTCCGCTGCGCTATTTCAAATTGAAACTCATCTGCAGGAGGTATGTTTTGATGATTTATGTTGATTTATCAGTATTGGCATACCTATTTTGATGCATAGTTTGAATCGAGGTTTTCTGTTTGAGTTTTGAAATACCGATATCGAAATCAAAGAAAAATCCAAACTAATTAAAACTACCAATTAGGAATTCTTAAGCAATGGATGACCAATCACATATAAGGCTATAATTTTCCAATATCTTGCAAAGTCATGATCTTTTGATTTTGATGATCGTTTTATTTTGATATTACATCATTATGCATGAGACATCTCTTGGTTGTCTACTGTTGCATATTTCTCCGCTGAATTTGCAGGAGTTCTAAATAAGTCAGTTTTTATATATATGCTTATTAGTTATTAGTTGTTAAGTCTATATGTATGAATTGTTGATGTAAGTTATGATGTGCAATCTGCAAAAGGAAATCAGGAACCTAATTGGTTCATGTTTGTGATTTCATTTGCAGTATCTACAGTATCATTGAAGACATTGAACTTAGCTAACATCCCAATCCTCACTAGAGGAAGTAATTACAAGAAATGAAGAGGTGATATTGGATTGCTGTTAACTATAAATGAGTATGACATTGCCATTGATGCTCCAAAACCAATAATCACAGACCAAAGTACTAGAACAGAGAAAGCAAACCATGAAAGGCGGATGAGAGCCAACAAGGTGGCACTCTCCATCCTAGAAAGTGGCATGACTGATACAGTTCGTGGAGGCATCAAAAGACATGAATTAGCTGCTGAATATTTGAGTGCAATTGTGAAGAAATTCAAAGAGTCTCAGAAAGCTGAAATCAGTCAATACATGGCCTTACTGACAACCTATAAGATTGATAATACTGGTTCAATTCGAGATCACATACTGAAGATGACCGATGCTGCTGAGAAGTTGAACTCAATGGATGTCAATATTGGAGAAAAAGAGTTGGTTTTCATGATTCTCCAGGCTCTTCCAATCAAATACTCTCAGCTGAATATGTCTTATAATACACAAGACAAGAGTTGGGATATAGATGAGCTCATCGCATAATGTGTTCAAGAGGAGACTCAGCAAAAGCAAGAAAGAGGCAAGGATGTTGAGACTGTGAATTTTGTGTAAGGAGGAAAGGGGAAGAAATTCAACAATGCTGGAAATAATTCAGGTAAGAATTTCAAGTACTCCAAACCTTTTGATCAGACTGGTACTTCTACTAAAATATTTGATATTTCTAAAAGGTCTAACAATCTTAAACCAAAAATTAAAAAAGCTGCCAAGCTTAAGTGTTTTTTTCTGCAAAACTCGAGGTCATCTAAAAAAGGATTGTGAACCGTTTAAGGATTATTTAAGAGCTAATGGCAAAGAGGTAGTTAATTTCTGTGAAGAGTCTTTTGATCAGTGGGAGTAGTTTGTTATTCTATTTTACAAAGACCAATTACTGCATTAAGGACAGTTGCAAAATAAAGTTTGAGAAGTGCTGCTACTATGAAGTTTGAAGAGCTGGTGTGGCAGTAATGTTCTTCTCTAAAGTTAAGTTTATGTTTAGCTAGTTTAATTATCAATTAGTATAATTGTTAGCTAGGTGATGAGTAGATTTTATATTATATATTTTACCCTAATCTTAGTATATTTTGGTTAATATATTAGAAGAATTTTGATACTTTGAATTGTATTTTCAATATAGGACTTCCGACTTCCTCTGGAGCAAAACATGATCAAATGGACGCTTTATTTTATGCAATATTGGAGACAGAGAGAAGGGCTAGGGTTTTGAAGATTTTCTACTTAAAGGTGTTTTCAATCCTTTTCTTAAGAGATATTTCTATGATTTCAATTATGAATATGCGAAAATAATTTCTTTTGCTAGGGCGAAGCCTTGAGTCTTAGCATGAATATGTGATTTTTATTTAATTTCTTATGATTGATTGCATGCGTACTTTGAATTGTTAATCACCGGGATAAAAACTATCTAATTGTTTTAATGCCTGATCACCATTAGAATTTTTAGAAAAGTAATTTGATGCAATTTTGGTCGGAAGGTTCCCTAAAATTGACACTGGCTTCTTGTGATTAATAATTGTAATTTCTCTTAGGATGAATATCACGTCTTAAGGATTGCATGGTTTTTCAAGGGATTTTCATAAAGCATAATGAGTCTTTCATGTTTAGATTTGATCCGAACGTCCGGACAGGTTGCATGTTAGATATACGTTCTATGTTGGAGGTTCCAAGTAGAATATGAATTAGGAAAATCTAACCTTCAAAGTGGTATGTGTAGATTATAAGTAATGGGTAAAAATTCATAGGATTGCTAGGTGATGGTGGAACCCTAGTGCTTTCTTAATTTGATTTTCTCATAACTGTTTTCTTCTCTCTAGTCCTAATATTGCAGATTGTTTATTTTAATTCATTAAATTCGTTTTTATTTTAATTAGGTTATAAAATCAATCACTTCAATTTCTACTTTACAATAATTAAATGGAATCTGATTAGTTCGAATTATTTAATAATCCCTGTGGAGATGACCTTCCGAAATCCGTTTATACTACAATAACCTTGTGATTCTTGCAAGTAAAATAGGAGATTTAAGCCCGTTCACATAAGTAGTAAAAATCTCTATTACTAGGTTTATTGCATTCAGAGATGTTGATGCACAAAACCGGAGGGTCTTGGAACAACGTAAATCCGACCGTGAATCTGCAAGAAAGTAAAGAACACAAGATGTATTGTGGTTCACCCTAATGTTTGGGCTACGTCCACACTGATATTGATATTGTTTCACTTTGAATGGTGAATATACAAGAAGGCTAAAGGCAGTGTGCTCTCTAGCTTATTTTCTCTCTTCCTATGGCCTAAGCCTTCTCCGTTAATGAGGAGAGTGAGGAGTCCTTTTATAGAATAAGGGCTCCTCACTTATTACATATTTGTCCTTTCATTTATTACATAATTACATTTGAGTCCCCCGAATATTTATACGAGATCTAAATACGGATGCCCTAAGTATGATACAAATAGTAGTCCCCCAAGTCTTCAGCCAAGAGAGTCTTTTCGCTGGAGACTTGAAATTCAGTCCATGTGTGAGCCGAAGTAACTAGATGTCGTCTTGAACTGAATACTCGATATGAGGCGATGCTCAATGTGAAATGATGCTCAACTAGAAGTATCACATGTTGCGAGGTTGCTCGGCTTATGGCTTATGTTGCCTTGGTTGGCTCAGCTTGTGGCGTTGAAGGTGAGGGAGTCCCTTTTATAGAATAAGGGCTTGCTCCTCAATACATAAATAATGGGCTAAGTCCCCCAAGTATTTTTCATGAGGCCCAGTTGCGGAAGCCCAATATATGGTACATAGTGTAGTCCCCCAAGTCTTCAGTCAATAGAGTCTGTTGGTTAGAGACTTCAAATTCAATCCATGTATGGGCCGAAGTGACGGTTGTTCGGAGGCGGTCTTTGTATACCCTGCACTGAAGCATTGTAGGTGAGGCTTTGCAAGTGAAGTTTTACAGTTGAGGCTTTGAAAGTGAAGCTTTGAAGCTGGAGCTCTGTAAATGAAGTTTTTGAAGCTAATAGACATGAGTGATGCTCATGAATGTTTATGTTGATTGACATGAGTGATGCTCATGAATGTTGACATGAGTGATGCTCATGAATGTTGACATGAATGATGGTCATGAATGTTTATGTATGATTGACATGAGTGATGCTCATGAATGTTTATGTATGATTGACATGAGTGATGCTCATGTATAATTTTGGAGTACTGGACGTACTTTTGATCACCTAGTGGGTGATAATAGTGGCACGCTGCCGAATAATTTTGGAATACTGGACGTACTTTTGATCACCAGGTTGGTGATAATAGCGGCAGGCTGCCGAATAATTTTTGGAGTACTAGACGTACTTTTGATCACCTGGTCGGTGAAAATAACGGCAGGCTGTCGAATAATTTTGGAGTACTAGACGTATTTTTGATCACCTAGTTGATGATAAGGGCATATGGGCCTTCACCATCCACATAACATTCTAGCCTATTATTTTGGGCTTGCCGACATTTTGCCTTTTTTTTTTTTGGCATGCTATGTTCCCGTGGCTTTTTCAGAAAAGTAGGAACATGCATGATGAAAGTTTTTTTTATTTTCAAAAGTTGGTGGCATTTTCTGATCCAACAGAAAGTGGAGTGGGGAACCTTGGTGCGGTGTAGTAGGAACTTTGCACCAGTTCTTATCTGATTCATGAGTGCTTCAAGACTTGAGCCAAAGTGAAAACCTTTCTGACACCACCCATTTGCTTTTCTTGATCTCCCCGCTCATTCTCTGCCCACCCATGCTGCTTTACAAGGTCGAATTGTTGTTTACCTGCTTCACTCAACGTAGCTCCGAAGTGCCTCTCTAGTAAAGTGTATAATAAAGGCAAAATCTCATGTAAAGATTGGGTCAGCCCCCGCAGCAATAGCCTTCTCTGATCTCATTCCAAATCTTCATTGTGAACAGTAATATCTTCAGGAAGCCACCTTAGCGTCATGGAGACTAACTCAGCTTGAATAGGACCCTTGTAGGATAATGAAGCTAGAGTTAGAAACATTTCTTGCCATAGATTTAGTCCTTCCCTTTTAGCTATCTCGTCAACAAGGGCTTTGTCCTTGACCACGAACCGACGTCCACGATTGACTGGCCTAGCCTCCGGAACCTCGTCAAGCTTCCTCGTGTTCAAAGTAGTGCTGCTGGAGTGAAACTAATATGGGCTGTTAGACGTTTTCTCATTGAAGGCTCCACTGAATGGAAGAAGTGAATCTTTAATCCTCTCTAGGACATCTGAAGTGTCAACATCTTGTTGGGGCAGCTGCTTCTGATGAAGAACATGAAACAGCTATGAAGACTGCAATGTAAACAAGAAGCAGCGCCCAGAAGATCTTACAGCCCACGTTCTGCCCCGATCTCAGCGACTGCAACATTACGACCATCCATAGAAACCCGTCCTCGATCGGGAGCAACCACGTGTCGGGTATGCAGAAGAAAAGTCACCGACGGAGCAAGAGATTCTTCATCACGGGGTGGTGCGAATAATAGTTGTAGTTGTGGTGGAGGACGTAGTGCTTTTTGTGGTGGAGCTCCATGATCTCGCCGCTGATTGCAAGCTCCAGAGCGCCATAGTCGTAGGGAAGGTTGGGCAGCAAGAAGGTCTGCAGGCCGCAAGAATGGGCAAGGGTTCTGGGCTCGCTCTGGAACCCTGATCGGAGGGCTTTCCTGGCCATGAGAGCTCGGAGAGCCATGGGAATGTTGCTTGCGATGAACTGAGAGGAAAGAGAGTTTGAGGAAGGTTTTCTGGAAAAAACCCGAAAGTAGGTTTTGGGCTCTTTGTCTCTGTCTTTAAATTGGGCAGTTTTTTTTTTAGGAGAAAAATGGGGCGGAAGATTCGAGAGAAAGAAAAATGGGTTTTTAGAGGGTTTTTAAGCTGCACAGAGTCTGCGAAGGTTTTCTGGAAAAGTCCAAAGAGGGAGGTTCTGGGTTATTCGGTTGTGCAGATTCACGGTGGAGGTAAAAAAAATGAAAGAGAACCGACACAACTTTTCATATCGTTTCCCACAGACGGCGCCAAATGTTGATGCACAAAACCGGAGGGTCTTGGAACAACGTAAATCTGACCGTGAATCTGCAAGAAAGTAAAGAACACAAGATGTATCGTGGTTCACCCCAATGTTTAGGCTACGTCTATACTGATGTTGATATTGTTTCACTTTGAATGGTGAATATACAAGAAGGCTAGAGGCAGTGTGCTCTCTAGCCTATTTTCTCTCTTCCTATGGCCTAAGCCTTCTCCCTTAATGAGAAGAGTGAGGAGTCCTTTTATAGAATAAGGGCTCCTCACTTATTACATATTTGCCCCTTCATTTATTACATAATTACATTTGAGTCCCCCGAGTATTTATACGAGATCTAAATACGGATGCCCTAAGTATGGTACAAACAAGAGATTCAATTTTTGTAATTGATTGGTATGATATATATATATATATATATATGTTTTGGATTCAGTTTGATGCTTTGAGAATCTTTGTGCTTTGACTTGAGCAGTTGGTTGAATTCATATATTGGTAATTCATTATATTGGAATGAATTACTAGTTGATAGTTTTACAATCTGTTAGACTTAATTGTTTCGAATTAAGTTGACGAATAGTGGGAGTGGATATTTAGGTCCACTGATGTCAGTTGGATCATAATGTTATAAGTGCATATTGAACATAAGTAATCTGAGGGCATCAGTTACATGTTGGTTGTGAGTGTAAGCTTTTGATTCTATGTTTTGATATGTACAAATAGATTGTTTATGATGTTACTCAAAAGGCTTGGTGATTATTCTATGGTAAATCTTGATAGAACTAGTTTACTTGGTTCATACTTGCTCAAGTGGGAGAATATAAGAATATGAGTATAAGTATGAATCTATGAACTTAGTTATTGGTCTTGAGATTGAATGGGAAGTCTTATTGGGAATGGATTTTGTAATCCATATTACACTGGACTACTATTTAAGGGATTAGTTTCCTATAAGGATTCTAATAGGGGAATCCTTATGGGATTTGGCAAGAATTATGTTGTGTATATATATAGTGGCCTCTACTTCCACAGTTGATATGCTCGATTCCGGACTAAGACCTATTATTAGTTAAGAGTAAAACCAATTACTGAGGAGAGGAGAAGGTGCACTGCAACCTTACAGCGAAACTTGGACATGGCTGCTTCTTCGAGTTCATCTGCAGATATGATCTTCTCCGTACACTAGTTTAATGAACATCTGTTTGTGTTTTGATCACAGTAATTCATATTACTTGTGTTCTTGGTTTGTGTTTCATCTAACACACCACAGACAAAGATATTGCAGAATTCTAGCGTCGGTGGATTTCTGAGCCATTGTGGATGGAGCTCTGTGCTGGAGAGCATGAAGTTTGGTGTTCCAATTATAGCCATGCCTATGGATCTTGACCAGCCATATAACGCCAGACTAGTAGAGGAGTTGGGTGTTGGTGTGGAGGTCAAGAAAACAGGAAGAGGAGGAGGTTTGCAACGAGAAGAGGTAGCAAAGGTGATCAAAGATGTGATGGAAAACAATACTGGGTAGGTTGTGAGAAGAAAGGCAATGGAACTGAGAGACGACATCGAAAAAAGAGATGATCGAGAGATAGAGGGGCTGGTGGATGAGTTGGTGCAACTTTGAATTCGTACGGGGAAAGAATCAATTTAAGCATGCAAAATTAGCTAGCAGTAATATCCGGATGGTGTATCGGATACACTCAATAATAATAAATCCTTGTATTGTAATAACTAATAACACTGCTGCTAAATGCAATCCTTTTAAGTCCTAAAATTTAAGTGATTTTTGAGGATTTTACTTTCATCTTTACTAAAGAATGATTATAAAAATATTTTCACCAAAAGCGATTTCAATAATTTTAAAAGTACATCCAAACGAGTTCTAAAACATTTGGTATTACTGTTGTTCTCCTAAAAGATTGTGCTATCCTTCTTGACTCAATAAAACAGCTATCATTTCATTTTAAAAAATGGTATATTTTGTTCACAGAATTTCAATAAACATTGTTTCGCAGAATTTCAATAAAACTGCTAACTACCCCCGTAACCTGCTCACTGTTCTAAAAATCCCCGCCTAACGCCGCCTAGGCCCCAGCCCACCGCCCCGATTAATGCCTAGGCCCCAGCCCACCGCCTAGACCACCTAAGCACCCGCCTAGACCCGCCTAGATTGCAACTCACTTAGACAGAAAATACATAACTTTCATTTTGCATTTTGTTTTTTTCCAATAAATTGTAAGAGACTTGTTGCATACTTGAATGAACAAACATTATATCCTTATTTCACATGTTTTCATTATGTTCCAATACTTCATGATATATATGCATTCTATTTTGTAGTTTATGATGAAATTATATATATTTCAAGTAGAAGCAGACACTTATTTACCTGAAATATGATAGATTTACTTAAATCCGCCTAGTCCGCCTAGGCTCCCGCCTAGGCCCCGCCTAGCCGCCTAGGCGCTAGGCCCCAGCCCGCCGCCCGACTAGCGCCTAGCGACTTTTAGAACCTTGAACCTGCTATCTTTGAAGAAAAAAAATAAGAAACACTAATAACCTTAATAATTAGAGTATGCATGTGCAGATTAAGATTTGGATAGTTTGATTCAGTACTCTTCCTCGTGCATGCTTGGCAGTGTGAAGCAAAGAAGAACACTCAATCAGTCTTCTTTTTCATGTGCGCACACACACATGAAATGTAACCTTGGACGTTATAATATGTCTAGTTTATTGTGCGACTTAATTCAAATGGTAAAAGTCGGATTATAAGGTTTTTTTTCAAATTAAAAAGAAAATTAGAAGTCTCGGGTTCGAAATTCGTTGCTAATGTGGAAGCCAGACTTGTGGCTAGGGTAGGCTGAAATGTCATTGTGAGTCTTCCCGACTCTTAAATGATGGATAACCGTGTCTTACCACCAGTTGTTCCTTAAAAAAAAAAATAGTAGTTTTGTCGTCAGTATACGCGTGGCCGGGTTTCATTAATATTTCTCTTGAATGCCTACTAAACTGTAGGGTGAAATTGAAACATTCCTACAATCGTGTATTTGAATAACTTCCATTTTTTAATTCTTTGCGTTCATTACAATATGAGTACTGGTTTCATTCTAAGGAAAACTAATGAAAATGACTTAAAAACTTTGAGTTTTAATGATAAGGACAAAATAAAGGGTAAAGTGAATAGTACCAAGTTTGACTTTTTAGTGAAAAAATATGGTTTTTCGTTAAAGTGAACAGTACCGTGGGCTTTTCGTTAAAACTCCCTTTATTCTAAGGATTTGCATCCTCTCTTGAGCTCAAGGAGAGGATCCTCCTAACCAAGAACTGTGGATCGTTGGATTTTCATCTAACGGTTATAATTATTATAACTTTAAAAGAATCCTCCTGTTTGTAGCCGTTGGATTTTCATCAAACGGTCCACAGTCCTTGGTCAGGAGGATCCTCTCCTTGGGCTCAGGAGAGGATCCAAATCCTTATTCTAATTCATGGATTTATTGTGCTTACTGACACATAAAGAATAGGGTAAATTACACTTTCATACCTCAAGTTTGGGGTCTATTTCAATTTCTTACAACATCTTTAAAACATTTCACTTTCATACCTTAAATACTATTTTATTTCAAAATAATACATGAATTACATTTTCCATCAATTGATCTGTTAAATGATGATGAGGCTGCCACATATATGGCTGCCAAATGTCTGCCACGTGACAAATAAAATACTTTTTAATTTTTTTTTTAAAAACCTGAATTTTCTCAAATAAAAAAAAAACCACATCTACAAGAAGAAGAAGAAGAGGGAGGAAGAAAGAAAAAGAAAAAGAAAAAATTGTCCCTCAAAAGAAAAAATTGTCCCCCCCCCCCCAAAAAAAAAAAAACGACCCAGAAGAAGAAGAAGAGGGAGGAATAAAAGAAAAAAGAAAAAAAATATGTCCCTCCCCCCCCTCACCCCCCCCCCCCTAAACACCAGTGACCTAGAAGAAGAAGAAGATGGAGGAAGAAAGAAAAATAAATAAATAAATTGTCCCTCCCCCCTCCCCCCAACAACCCAGAAGAATGAGGAGGAAGAAAGAAAAAAAATATTGTCCCTCCCCCCAGCGACCCAGAAGAAGAAGAAGAAGAACCTAGAACCCCACTTCCTCCCCCCCATCCCCCCCGGGGCCCTCCGCCCACCCCGACCCAGCTTCTTCTTCTTCTTCTTCTTCTTCTTCTTCTTCTTCTTCTTCTTCTTCTTCTTCTTCTTCTTCTTCTTCTTCTTCTTCTTCTTGTAGATGTGGGTTTCAATTTTTATTTTTGAAAAAATTCAGGTTTTTTTTTTTATAAATTAAAAAATTATTTTATTTACCACGTGGCAAACATTTGGCAGTCAAGTCAGCATTTAACAGATCAATGGATGGAAAATGTAAGACCATCTCCAATGGCGACCTAAAACCTAAAAATATTTAGCCCATAAAATTTAGGTTTTAGCCCAGAAATAGTTTTTCTACTCTAACCCTTTTGGCCTAAAATTTTAGCTCGAGATTATCAAAAAATGAATTAAGGCTATTTTTTTTTTAAAATAACTTTAAAAAAAAATTATGTAAACTATCCTAAATTAATTTTATGAACATTTTACCCTAAAAATATTTAAATTCCGATAAATTTTGAAAAATCACTAAATCAATACATGAAAATCATGATAACCACATAAACTTAATATTTTTTGGTTGAATTTTAAGTTAAATATTTTTTTAAAATTATTTTAGCCGTTGGATTTAAATTTGGACCGTTAGATCTTTTTTTTACCGTTAGATTTGATTATATTCAATATAAGCCGTTGGATTCAATAAATATATAAATATAAAATTAAAAAAAAACATTTGAATGTGGACCGTTGGATTAACCAACGGTCAAATTACCACAGTCGTGCGATGGAGAAAAGTAGCCGTTGGCTACAGACATATTCTGACACGCCGGGGGACACACCCACGTGGGTGGGGTCCACCTCGGCTGAATGACTTGCGCGTCTGCGCGTTGAGGAAGTGTGTCTGGGCGTTTGGGCTTTACAACATAGTTTTCAGTCTCGTCCATGGGTCCCACTTCAATTTGTGGGCTAAATTTGTGACCGGTATTTGCCTTTATTTTAAGTTTTAGGTTTTAGGTTTGGTTTAGGTTTTGGGTTGGAGTGGATTTGGAGGGGGAAAAAGGGGAAATTTAGGTTATAAGCCACCATTGGAGATGGTCTAACAGAGGTATTATTTTGAAATAAAATAGTACTTAAGGTATGAAAGTGGAATGTTTTAAAGATGTTATAAGAAATTGAAATATATCCCAAACCTGAGGTATGAAAATGTAATTTACCCTAAAGAATAAGAGTGTAGATTTCACATTAAAATCTGTCACAGCCCGTCCCGGAATTTTAATTCCGATGACGTGAAATTACGGAAACGCCCTTAAACGGGATTAAGGTACGTAATTTTGGTGTTTGTTTTACCTAAAAACTTCCTAAACTAGGGTTAGAATTATATTAGTATGTGTTAATTTAATTTGTGTTTGGACTTAGGGTGGGGTCCTACCCCCTAAATCCCTCCCCAAAACCCGTTTTTGTTGTCTCTCATCTCCCTAGTCACTCTCTCTCTCTTTCTTCATTTCAGAAACACTCCCTCTCTCTTACTCTCATTCTCTCTCTTACCCTCGTATACACTGCAAGAACCAAGAACAATCACAAACGTGCACCAACGTCCAATCTAAGATCATCTTCGTGATCTTGGGAACTTCACGAGCACGGGGGTATAAGTTTAAGGTAAGTTCCATTTCGAGAAACCTAGTTCTAAAGTCCCCGTGTAATGACACTGTTCATAAACTTTAATATGGCCGTGTTTTAGGTTAAACAAAGCTCACAGTGAGCTTAAGGAGGTCACAAGGAGGCTCGGAGTGCCTCGTTTGAACAAAATGGACGTCGGGATCGTCGGGTTCGAGTTTGGCCGAATTTGAGGAATTTTGGAAGGTATGATCTTGTTGTTTTTAGTGTTTAAAAACCTTCCAACGTGTTAGTACATGTGAAATGCTTCATTTTGGTATAAATTACATGAAAAATGGTTGAAAAACGAAGGAGAATAGTCAATTTGAAATTTTTCCAGAAACCGGCGAACAGTCGCCGGCGACCGGCGACTCGCCGGAGAAGACATGGAATCTTCCGTCAAGTTTGACGGAATATTTCGACGCCGTTAGTTAACTTTAACGGAAACCGTTAGTTTTTAACGGAATATTCCGAGAATATTCCTAACGCCGTTCACTGTGCCGTCAGTGTGCACGGCACGTGGCTGCGCGTGGGGGGCGCGTAGGTCCGTGCCACGTCAGGCGCGTGGGGGCGCGTGAGACCTCCAAAAATTATTTTAAAAATATGGGGATGATCCTGAGGTTGTGTAGGTCACAGTGGTATATTCATATACCTAATTTGAGCAATATTTGGGGAGTTATTAGCTAAGAATTGGGTTAGGCGTTAAATAACGTCAAATTGGTTACTTCTGTATAGGCGAGGATTATACGGACGTTGGGCATGGCTAAGGGAGGCTCAGGGACCTTCGACACGTCGATGTATTCTGTGAGTGGGCAGTTTTGTTTTCCGTATACATATATACTTGCCGTTTTCCCAGAAATTGAAAATGCATGAAATTATGTTTTTAATGAAAATGTATAAAAGTATATGAGATATATTAGTTGAAATGCCATGCATAGAAGTATGCGAAAAGTATATAGAATTATATGAAAAACGTGAATCGAATTGCCATGTATGAAAAGTATGAATTGAGATATGATGCATATGTATGAATTGGTGCTGTGGACGCACAGGTGAGTATCAGGTGAGTATATTACTGCTATGATGATGTTGAGATATATTGAGCTCATAACCTGCACCTTGGTATTAGTGCTTATTATTATTCACCGCATCGCATGCTCACCTTGGATCCAAGTAGATGCTAGTCGTACAGACCACCGGGGGTGGTTCCGACATGCCAGTCGTACAGACCATTAGAGGGGTTTCGACTGGTAGGTGACCTTAGATTATGTGCACAAATGATTGATGAGAAAAGCACTAGAGCATATTATTACACCATTAAGTCGTACAGACTACATTAGGTGGTTCCGACTTATGTGCAGAAGGCCGTACAGGTTACAGCTAGTGACTCCGGCAATAGGCCGTACAGGTCATAGTTGGTGACTCCGGCAGAGTGAGAGTGATAGATTTTGAGCTCTAGGTTCAACTGTACAGGGCTATTAGAGGGCCTCCGGTTGATTATTTTCTTGCACCTGATATGATTATTGTTGATGCATTCATACTTAACTGTTCAATTTAGACATGGCATGGCATAACTGAGATGAAAATGTTGAGTTAATGAAAAGGAAGTATTGAGAATATATATGTATATTTATATTTTACATTTCTGGGAAAGTATACAGGTTTTACGGAGAGGGGTTACAACGTTTTGAGAAATGTTTGGATTTGGAAAAGAATTGTTTTACTGACCCACTCAATTTTGGTTTTGCGCCCCTCCAGGTTCAGGAATCACAAAGGTGTGGTGACTACGAGGAATTCGACGGTGTTCTGACAGAATGGACCAAATTAGGACGCACCTTCGGGTGTATCAACTTATAAATTGTATAATTAAAGCTTCCGTACTGTGCAAATGGTTACGTCACTCTCACGTGACGGCCAGCATGCCCTCCTTCGGGACGGGATGTGTCAAAATCCCTAATCTAATATTTGAAAATCAAGAATTAAGTTTAGGAGGCTAGTTAAATCGATTCTCATTATCAGATTAATTTGAGTAATTTTCATGATACAAATACACTGACATTTGTGATATTTAGTGTTAAGAGACAATGTTATACGAAGAAAAACTTTCGGATAACATTATACTTTTTTTTTTTAACAAACAATATTATATAACTAAAAAAAAAGAATGACCTAAACCAAATAAGTTAGTAATAATTTGATTTAGTTCGCCTTTGACGGGTGAAAAAGATTACCGCTACACTAGTAACTGATTGTACTATAACCTGAACAAAAAGTCGAAAGGAACTGCCCGTTCTCATACGCATAACCGGGTTCGAGCTCTTAGAACACAGCCTGAATGCTATTTGGTGGGCAATCGCAAGCGACGGTGATTGGCACAGCGAAACAAGATAAAATGCATTACTGGGTTCGAGCTTCTTCCTCTGATTTTGGTGGAACTCTACCCCAACCTCGCAGGTAAAATTCTCTCTCTCTCTCTCTCTCTCTCTCTCTCTCTCTCTCTCTCTCGTATGTGTTTATAGCTTTCAAGATTTTCCATTTGAATTTTGGTTTCTTTGAATTCTCAGTGGTCACACGGCGGTCATTGTGGGTAGATCAAAGGTGGTTGTGTTTGGAGGCCTTGTAGAGAAGAAGTTTCTCAGCGATATCGTCGTCTATGACATTGGTACTTTGTTTCCCACTCTCTAATTATCTCTATTTGTTATACTTCATTGTACTTTGCTCTGATTTTTATTGATATTTGTCATATGGGTTATCCGAAATTCGACGAAATTATGTAAATTTACTCTCTTGAATTTCTGGGTGTTCTTTGTTCACTTATACTGATTATCTTGATGTATAGAATTTTTATTTGACTTTATACTCCAATGTGTTATTTGAAATCTGTATATATGCAAAGACTAATGCATCGAGATCATGGCACAATGAATCTGACGAGAAAATGATAACTAGGTTCCCTGACCTGCCTGGGTTATTGAAAGAATCAGTTACGTTTAACAAGTTATAAGTACTAATTTTAAGAAATCAAATTTATTATTTAACAAAACTCTAAATAAAATAACTGTTAAATTGCTTATACAACTGTTTGTTTTTATTTGAAAATGAGTTTTGAATTCATGTACTGACAGACATAAGATAGTTTTTAAATAACAAAGGAATTTGACAGAGGGTCAAAACATAACATCATGAAGAAATTTAGTTGGTTTCATATAGTAGATAGATATTGACATGGATCTGTAGCATAAGTAAGTTTGAATGGTAAAGGGGATTTTGCACTTCTCCTTTATACTTATTTGAGGATCTTAGAAAATTTTATAGTGTTTGAGATCTTAGAAAATTTTAGGAATGAGGATATCCAAGGTAAAGAAGGAGTAGCCGAAATTGAAGGTAAGATGAGAGAAAATCGGTTAAGGTGGCTTGGACAAAGCCTACAGACGCTCCAGTTAGAAGATGTGATTACGAGACAAAGGTTCAAGCCTAGGAAGACTTGGAAAGAGACTCTGAGAAAAGACTTGGAGTACTTGGATCTAACGGAAGACGTGGTACAAAACCGAGCGCAATGGCGTTCTAGGATTCATACAGCCGGCCCCACTTAGTGGGATAAGGCTTTGTTGTTGTTGTTGTTGTTGTTGTTGTTTGTATTTCTTGAAAATCATCTTTGCTTGTATGCATGATATCCCGGTTTGAAATAACCATGTTAGGAACTTCTCACTATTCAGCATTGTTGCAACAATGTTTCCCTAACATACATCCTAGTCCTACACGTTTTTGTCGTAATACTTCTCTTGAGCAAACTTGCCTGACTTAGTTTGAAGGACCACTTTGTGCTTGATTCATGTAACGGTAACGAACAGGTGAAATGGACCTATACTTATGCGCAAGGAAACTTGTATTTATTATAGAAAATGATATGCAATGTGGCAGTTCAATTACAATGCTTATGTGGATTAAGGCTTTCTATGAGTGGGAGTTTAGTTTACTTTTTGGTAATAGATTTTCACACAGGTTTACTATAGCATCTCATGTAGGCCTTTTACTTTTTCAGACAACAAATTATGGTATCAGCCAGAGTGCACTGGTGGCTCCGATGGACAAGTTGGTCCAGGCCCACGAGCATTTCACGTTGCTGTTGTGATTGATTGTCATATGTTCATCTTTGGTGGGCGTTCTGGAGGCAAGAGGTATGTTCACATTCATTAGATGTTCTATATGCAACTTTCTGCTCTATAACTATTACTTTAATGCAAATGGTATTAGTGACGTTGTTCGATTATCAGGTTAGGTGACTTTTGGGTCCTAGATACTGGTAAGCATCTATTTGTTTTATGCTGCTGATAAGGCATGAGAATTATATCTTCTTGGTTAATGGTTTTTCTTTTTGTCTTCCTTTGACTGATGAGTAATCAAATATTTATTTAAAGAATTACGTTTGTTCTAGATATATGGCAATGGACAGAGTTGACAAGTTTTGGTGATTTACCTTCTGCACGAGATTTTGCTGCAGCTTCAGCTATTGGAAATCGGAAAATTGTTATGTGAGTATATCTTTTGCATTCCTTATTGGTTAGCTGATATGACGGTTCTCTAGTAACTTTTGTCAAGTTAAATGTAAAGTTATAAACAATTGCAGGTATGGTGGCTGGGATGGTAAAAAGTGGTTGTCAGATGTGTATCTCTTGGACACAAGTAAACATTTTTCTCTATGATTTTTGAATTATCTGTTATTTTCTGCTTCGTTTTGGTTGATTATATTTGTTGAAATGGTTGTAAATCAGTTTTATCTTGATTGTCTTCCCTATACAGTATCACTAGAGTGGATGGAGCTGTCAGTTACTGGGTCTTTGCCTCCACCCAGATGTGGCCATACAGCTACCATGGTTGAGAAGCGGTTGCTTGTATATGGTGGCAGAGGTTAAGTAACATGCTTTGACTGGGTTTCATAATAACTCTTCCTTTTAAGTTTCATTTTATCTTGTTTTTAATTGTGTATCTCTCTCTGTTTGTTGTTGAGTTTTCTAAATAATGATATATTTTGTAATCATATTGAAGTTGAGAAATAAAGATTCCTCTTGTATCATATTGAAACCTAATTCTGAAGCCACATTGCCTAATTTTGGCCTAATTGACTTTGTTATTTTGATTTAATTTCTTTGATTGCTGTTTATTATGTCTTAGAGATTGCTGTTATTTTGTAAACCAACCTAATTACTTGAGACACAATGAATTAATTGTTACTATCATGTAAATCCAGGAAAACCCATCATCCCTCGAAAAGCTTTCCACACGGGGTCTTCCCATGAAATGTACTTGTGAAGGCAGACCATTCTTTCCATGGGATATCCCATTTGAAGATAATTTCAGTGCCTATTTTTTTGCACTAGCCATTTGGGGTTTTCCTTATTAAGTGATACTACTACTCCATTGTGTCCATAAGCTTTTTGAATGCTTGAATTTTTTGGTGTAACAAACTTCTACAGTCTACTGTTTAACTGGCCCCATGCGTACCTGGAACTTTTCGGATTAAAGTACAAGGAGTTACAAAATCATTAATAGAAATCTAATCAGTGTTCAAGTCCGCTGATTTGGTTTTTGTTTTTTTTACCTCCTTTCCCTTTTGTTCTTTGATTGCTGATAAACATATATGCCAATCTTTGCATTTCTATGTAAGGCAAGCAGAAGATGCTTGGGTTTATTTATGTGCAGTCTAGCTGACATGAATACTTGTCTTGACTTTCATAGGAGGTGGAGGTCCAATAATGGGTGATTTATGGGCTTTGAAGGGTCTAATCGAAGAAGGTTAGCAGTTTATTCTCTTTTTCTATGGTACTATTTCGTCATGGCTTTTCCTTTCGATTTTACTTTGTTCTCATGGTTTTAAAAATTGCTCTATTTTGTTGGATTATTTTATTACATTTTATGTTTCCTCTTTGGATGATTGATGTGTCCCTCTTAGAGCACTTGTCAAACTGATGACTATTCTCCTTCTAATGCCATCCAAATTACGGGGGGTGTATTCAACTGGGATTTTGAGAGATTTTAATTCTTTTGATGAATCCAGGAGTATTCAATTAGGATTTTAAGTGATTCTCTGAAATTCAATGTGTATTCAATCAGGATTTTAAGATAGTTTATCAAAATCCTTAGAAATCCGGATGTATTCAATTAGAATTTTAAAGAAGTTTATAACATTCCAGGTGTATTCAATTAGAATTAGAATTTAAAGAATTTAGAAAAGTTGAGGAATTAGAGGGAAGTGGAGAGATTTTGTAGTGTATTTTAAGCATCCACAAATCTCACCTCTCCCCATGAGCTTTTGAGGGAATTGAATCAAAATTTTACATGGAATCTCTACAAATCAGTTAAACTCCATAAAAATTCATGGATTTATAAATCCATTAAAATCTCTCAAATTCCCAATTGAATACACCCCGCTACAATTAGCTTTTTGCTGCATCTGTTTGCGCCTGGCCAAATTGAGTTTTAGCCACTCAAAAATAGTGTCATTTTAGTTTTGTTTGTCTTCCAACTAGTACTATAAGGAATTAAGGATTAAGGAACCGTTCCTCTATTTTCTTAGCTCGGAAGCAATATTGACATTGTGCACCTGCACTTGTGTTGGGCTCTCATATTTTGTATATTTTGTTATTTTAGCTTGACGCATCCGTTGTTTACTCAGATTCATGAGTTTAAGCTACAAATGTGTCAATTCAAAAAACTCTATATATAGACTAATATAAAAAACATGGGATATTATATATATATATATTACTTGGTTTTCAGTTATTCAACTATATTTTGTGATTCGTCTTTGTTGTGGAAGGTAGAGAATGAAACACCTGGGTGGACCCAATTGAAGCTTCCAGGACAAGCTCCTTCTGCTCGTTGTGGCCATACTATGACATCTGGAGGGCACTATGTAATTGACATTTCCATATTTTTTTTATTAGTCTCGTCAATACACTTTCTTCATGGACGACTTCTACTTCATTACAATTTAATATATTTCGGTACTGTTATTATTATGGAGAACCTGGTTAGGGTAGGATGCCCTTAGTAACATCAGAATGATCGTTCAAAGCTTGATTGTTAAGTTTAGATACATGTGATCTCAGCTTGGCATGTGTGAACATATAAGCTCCTATTTCCTTGGCGATAGATATCCCTACTTGAAATAGTATCAAACTTTTCCTTAAGTAGCATATTTCATTTCATGGTTACTTATACAATTGTGTTGCATAAGTTGAAAAGATAAACTCTTTAACATCTGGGATCTTAGAGTAGCGAAGAAGAGGTATACGATAGTATCTAACAATGAGACCTTTTGGCCAAAACAATTACTCCAGTCCTGTATTGTAGGGCTCTTGATTACAAAACTCATATTTGTATTGATGACAATGGAAATTATACATCATGTTATTTGTTTGTTTTTATTTATCATTAAATCTTCACACTATTTTCTTGATGTCCTTTTGAAGCTGTTGCTCTTTGGCGGCCATGGAACTGGTGGCTGGTTGAGTCGTTATGACATTTATCACAATGACTGCATTATTCTAGACAGGGGTAATTGTTTCTTGCGCTTTTCTGTTGACTATTGACTGAACTTTGCTAATGTGCCATCATAGTATTGATCAACCATTTATATTTTTTCCATGATAATACTCTCATTTAAAATATTTATGTAGTACAAAATACAGAAACCATAGGCCTACCATTCACTAGACACAAGTGGTACTAGAAAAATTTCAGTCCCCAACAATTACAGCACTCTTACTGGGCTTACCTTTTTTCATCTTCTTAAATTTTTTTCACTTGTAAAAAATAAGTGAAAAGCTTTTCATAGTCCACTGACATACCGCAATCTTCAATAATCCTATCCTTTTGTTTCTATAAAATAGATAGGACAATCATATGACAGAAAGCGAGAAAGTAAGAAAATAGTAGTGGCTCAGATGCAACTAAAATCAGAAAGCCGAGCGCATATATGATTCTCATCATTGAAGCAGCCCATCAAATGAAGAATTAAGATTTGTGTTAATATTTTGTAAATGCGAGGCAAGAACAAAGGAAAAAAAAAAGGTCACTAAAATCGGAACTAATTTTAAGTTGTTGTACACAGAGGACTTGGGTATGACCACTGACATCCAATGCTTAACATCGAAACATGAAATAGTAAGTGAATTGCACTATTGATTTAAAATCGAGATTACGTTAAATGAGTAAGAAACTATCTTCTTAATTATATATTTGTGGATAACTTTGTGTGTGAAACATTTCTACTTGTTCGATGCAATTGTTTTTAATTGCATCATTCTTTTCCATAATTTGATATAGAAAATTGTAAACCATTACCTTTACTTCCTAAACCTGCACACTTTTTTTCTTGATTTGGTTCGGATGCTTTGCATCTTTCATGCAATTATTTATAATTACTTTTTCCTTCTGGAATCAAGTGTCTGCACAATGGAAGCGCTTGCCTACTGGCAATGAACCTCCTCCTGCTCGAGCATACCATTCGCTAACATGTATGGGTTCACGCTATCTGTTATTTGGTGGCTTTGATGGAAAATCAACATTTGGTGATCTGTGGTGGTTGGTTCCTGAAGGTATTATGTTGTCTTTGTTTTTCTCATCTGATAATTTGCTTTGTTTTCTTATAAACCACTTCTTGAAGATGAACTCAGTTAGGAATAATCGTCTATGTACTACTTTGAAGCCTTTGTGCTATAAATTAAGTGTTATGGGGTGGATTGGGATGTGTTAGCCATAGCCTCATGTTTTGCGGTTGCAGAGCATAAAAGTTTACCTAGACTAGGAATCTTGCTAAACTTTCTGCAACGAAAAAATAAAAAATAAAAATAAAAAAAAAGAAAAAAAAAGAAAAGACATTTGTGTTTGGTTTTCACCTTAATTTATTATTAACTCTTTTTTCTTTGCTGGAATGCTTATAAAATGTTGCATGCAATTGTGAAAATCTAATGAAAGAGTTCAATGTAACATTTAAACAATTTTGATTGATATCAAACTCTTGGAAGTTTGTATGGTCATGATGGGCAGGCTCCAAAATCATCTAAATCTTGTTAGTTAAGAAAAAAATTTGAGGAAAGAAGACTTGAATATGGCTTAGTGAAGGAGAGAATGGCAGAAGCCATATTAGCTAAGAAAGATGTTTTATGATCTTTGCTGTATAGTTATTCAAGAAGAGGAGAACCTTGTATTTCTTTTTATTTTTTTTATTATGCTTCATGGCATTTGAATTAGAACCTAATTCTAGCACGTTATTATTGTCACTTTTGCTTGTTCTGTAGAGGACTCCCTTGCAAAGAGATTACTTGCAGCTTCACCAAATATCCAAAATAAGGATGTGGAGACAGGAAATGAAAGTGTCAATATCAAGGTATCTTTACAAATGCCTCCAATTAAGTCCTACTTTTAATATGGATTTTATATTATCTCACAAGAATACTAGTTTACTAGTAGAGTTTAACTTTTTAAGTGACCCTTCTAATTTTAACAGGAAAACCAAATGGAAGAATCTGCTGTCTCTGAGTTACAAAAAAGATTAGGAATATCTGTTTCTCTCCTTGGGAATGGGGTTCCAGTTGTGGACGAGGTGGAAGACAAAGAGTTCATTCAACTGGCTTCGAATTTGGTTGGTGAAAGAGTAGCTAGTAACGAACACGTTTCAGATGTTGAGGTAGGGTACTTTATCATTCATCAATTAGGTAGTTTTAAATGTCAAATGCAATCCGTGGGGTAAAAGAGTGAAAATTTAACGAAAATACAACTCAGGCACTTCGTGACCATTGGAGGAAATCTACACCAAGGCTTATCCCACTTAAGGAGCTTGGCCCCTTGCTTCGGGACTACCAACGCCTAATTACTCGTCGTCTTCAGTAAGAACATCTTACACCATAGCTTATGATCAGTTAAACTTATTTCAGGATTCTGTTGTTATTACTAAAGATTACCTGGCCTAACTAAAAGTGGCTAGCTCCCTCAGTCCTAATTTTACCTTTGGTTGTGCACATGATATTCACTTCTAGGGCATGATCCCCACATAGTATGCCGTGCAACATGAGTTGAGTGCATAACATAGGTACAGTATGATGATTATAAAATTTACATCACAGCTCAAGAAGGGTCAGTGGGTTTTTTGTGTGCTCTCTTATTTTTGCTTATTTTAGCTAATAAATTACTCCAAAACGGAAAAGTAATATTTGATGATATACTTCTACTGCATATTTCGTGTGTAAGTTAGGGTTTAGGAGGAAGATGATAACCGAGGACATTGAGTGAGTTGTTTGGAAGTTGGGTACTGTAAAATGGACACCAAAACTTGTGCTCCACATTGTTTTTGTGAAGACATATCTATTAGAGACATTCAATAACTGAAATGTGATCAATTTATCATTTTTTAAGTTATGAAAATTGAAATTTAGACACAGTCCAGTGGCATGTCAAATGTTTTGGTCTCTCTCCATATTTTTTACATTATGTTTGCTTGGGGAAAATAACCATGTATGAAATAAATTAACCACGAAAGTTTGTATTCTAACCCATATTTGTCGGTTGCTAATTTGCTAACTTGGTTGATTAATGTTTCCATCTTTTTCTTTTTGTGGAATTTTCTTCGTGGCTATAATAGGAAAAATAGTGGATCCGATATGCAGTTCCTCGAGTCTAGTTTTCCTGGAAAAGTGGCTTATGGTTTTTACCATATCAGAAATGTTAACCAGGTATAAATCAGGCTTAGTTATGCAAGGCAATCAAATTAATTATTATCCTTGTCACATGATACCATATTTTCCTCCATCACCAAACTTTTTTTTTTCTAGTTTGTGTTTATATTTATCTCTTTTTTTCTCTTCTCATATTGTTTTTAATTACATTGTGGTTTTCAGTTGCGTTTGGATGACATCCCAAAGCTGCTGGCGGAGTACAAACAACTATTTCCAAATTAAGGGACAGAGCTGGAAAAACGAAACAAAAAGGGGACTCCTCTAAAAGATATGTCCTAACCAATCTACATTTTCATTGAAGTTATGTCATTGTAGTGCTCTCATGTTTTGCTGGCACAAACCTCCATTGATGAACTCATTGCTAGACTGGTGCAAGGATCTTGTACATGTCCACTATAAACTCGTGGAAATCCGCTGCCGCAACAGATGTTTGTCATATTTCCTATATCATAACTTTTGGACGTTTTTAAGGTATACAGGTTAATGTGTATATAAACATGTTTAATAAATGAATCTCTCTCGGACATATTCGACTCCATAAACTTGTTCGGATGAATTTTCTGCGTACCCCTTGGACTGGTTAGTCGTAAACTTGATAGTGTTGGTGGTTGGATTGGATCACACATCCGATAAAGATAGATACAAATAAGTGTATGCTTGCTTGGCTACTGGCTAGTATTATTTTCGACTCACTTTGAATCTTCTAATTTACCTACTTTCTTTTCTTTGTTAATATTTATGTGTGATACAAAGAGTTCCTCTCTATTGAAGCCAACTGTTTCTTTTACTTCATCCAATATTGAATGAGTTTTGCGCATCACATTATAGCCACGGTTCTAAAAATCTTCGTAGGTGGTGCTAGGTAGCTGATCATCACCTCTTTCTAGAAGACATACATAGAAATAAATGAATTGAATCGGTCATATGCATAAATATGATTCTATTCACTTCATTAATCATTTGAGAAATAATATCCATAATTTAAATATCCAAAAAAAAATTCAAAATAAAACACCAAACAAATAATCCAAGTACATAGGAAATTGATCGAAAAAGTAAACCACAAAAATTAAGGGAGGGAGTTTGGCCTACAATGGGTTTGGCCGCTAGGGGAACTTGGCCTTAACATGTCCCAAAAAATTAAAATTTATTCTTCTATAGAAACTGATGCCTGCTGAAAAATAAAAATCTTCATGGTGGTATCTTCAAGATTAACCACTTGTACAAAGTTTATCTTAACCTTCTGACGATCAGGGGAAGCTCGGCAAATGCGTGATCAATGTTCTCTTGATCCACAATGATAACACATCTAATTTAGTGGAATCTGGATTAACGAAAGCTTTGCCCTTATTCTTGAAGTTAGAGGCCTTAGAAGCGATGGAATCGCATTTCGGGGCCGAATTTTCTCCCTTGTGTGGGCTTTTCTCTATCGACCTTGGGCCCAGGGTTGAGAATGCCATCTCTTGCCATGGCAATGACGCCTTCCGTGTCGTTTGTGGCTTCGAGAAGTGGTTGCTTGCGCTTGAGGCATAGCCTTGAAGCCAGTGGGTCAAGCTAGCTAATTTTTCATTAAGGTTTTGCTTTTCAACAAGAAGTAAGACAAATGTTAAATCCGAAAATTTGGTAAACATATGTGCTCGATATTATTACTGCGGGACAATATTGGTGGCATGAAAGGTCGAATAGGTTTTATTCAGGATAACCTGTTCAATCAAGTTCTCGTCACAGAACTTGAGAAGTGATCAGATTTGATAAATTTTAGAGTTGTATTCATTCAGACTTAAAATCTTGAAAGCGTAAGTGTTGTTGTCATGTCTTGCTTCAGGAAAGAATATATATGTCTGGTGATTGAAGCGCTCTGTCATAGCGAGCCAGAGAGCGCATGGATACTCTTCAGTGAAGTATTTAGTTTGCAATACATCATGCATATGTTTTCCGATGAAGATCATGGTGGTAGCTTTGTCAGCTTCGTTTACTAGTGCCTTTGTAGCCTCTTCAGGCTGCTGGGAGAGTGGGCCAAAGAAAAGGAAGGCCCAACAGAGAAAAAAACCCACGGGCGCATGCCTATTTCTGAAGCACAGCAAGGCCCATAAGGCTATTGTTGGGTCCAGACGCCAAACCACAGACATCAATGCATTTCATTCACTTCTCTAAATTTTATATTTTATTTAGATCTATTTTGGGGATAAAGGGTAAGTAGTCATAAAAGAACGAGAATTCAAATTTAAAGGTGGAGTGTAACTGTGTAAATGGAAATGTGACTGAACTCAGAACCGGTTGTAAAAAGTTATTAATTTTAAATTTGAAGTAATGCCACCATATTTTCCTTTATCGGTCAATCGTATCATTATCTAGTTTAAATTTCTCATGACCGGACTACAAAAATTTGAATCAATGCAACCCTTTAAAGAATTGACATATTTATATAGATATAAATAGAGAATCTATTTTCGACCTTATTGCGAGTCAAAATCAGAAATTTAATTGCAAATGGTGCTTTACCGTACAAGCGGAAAGATGGCGCCATGCATCTTAATGCGGGTAAGATCTCTATGGATCCCCTCAAGTTTGATCCCCACCGATTCTCTTCTCTCTAATAACTAACAATTTAACCACTCTCTAATAACTAACAATTTAACCACTGACGCTATTGTAAAAATTAAAAAAAATTAAAAAAAAACCAGAAATTTAATTGGATCATTTGTTGGGACGTCTGCAAAATGAGAAACTTGGATCCATTCGGTTTGTCTTTCTTTTTTGTCAGATCGTTGGGCTGTATTGCTAATTTGAGATCCTCAAAGTAATTGCCCAAATCCAATTACAGCTTAAAATCTACAAAATGGAGATCGCAAATTGTATAACATTTTGATGTGAAAAGGAGTATAGAAATATGACAACCCGGTGAGCATACGTCACTCTAAATATAGTATAGGCCTCTTGCCAAATACATGATACATGAATTTCGCGTCTCTGCATTTATTCTTTGCGTATTTACTCACATTTCACTCAGTCTACTGTTATACTAATTCGATGATTTAGGACTTGGCATGTCACTTATAATTAAGTATAAATTTAACTACAATTAAGTTTTAAAATTCTATAAAGAAAATATTTCATACAGACGTTAGTTTTCTTTGCCATTAAAGTTTACAACTCTTCATCGGTTTGTTTGGCTTTCTCAGTTTTCGAATCGGTAGTGCTATCCAAATACTTCTTTTTACCTCTATATACTTTATTAATTTTTGTCCATAGATTTTCTTCAATTCATTTGATCCAACGACCAAAATTTAAGAGAGGTGTGTAAGAAGTAAAAATAGAAGTGAATTGAACTTTTTCAAATTTATGTGCCTACTGCTCGTTTTCCTTATTTTTGGCTCAATGAAAACCCGTCCATGGCTAGAAGAATTTTCAAATCCATTAACTTAAGGGTAAGCTAGAGAGACTAAATTTGTAGACGAAGTTTTGAAAACTAAAAAAATATGGAAGTTAATGATTGGTTTATTACTTAAACCTTGATAAACGTGCTTATTTCAATTCGTGACATATCATTTAATTTACAAATTTAGTCTCCAAATTTAATCTCTTTATCATTACCCTTTTTATTTCTTATTATTCATCACAAACTTTTGCCCTGAGATGAGAGGGTCTTCTTGATCATTGAAATTGCGCAGTAAGCAACAACAGCAGATGTAGCTACAGTCCAGACATCACATTTAATATCTCCAAAACACGCAGGGAAAGAAAATTTTATGAAAAAAAATATATATAAAACACAACCAATAACTGATAATTTATCAAATAAAATTTCTTTTAAGCCACAAGAATGGAGAGAGACAAAGGAGAAAGACAAACTGTTAAGGAAAAATTAGAGTACACAACTCTAATATAAGTATTGGAGAGACAAAATAAGTCAACAAACTACTTGGATTACACTTATAAAATATTACAACACACAACTTTCAAGAACACACTTTAGAAGCTATAACACTCTCTCACTTCTAAAGACAAACTCTAAATCACTTACACTCTTACAAGACTACTCTTACTTCTCACTTCTTGCCTACTTGCTTGATTACTCGGTTTCTTATTACTTCCTCTCAGTTATTTAGTTCCAACACCACACCTATATTTATACATGGCATAACCGACCTACCAAGTCGGTGAGATTGGGTTCTTTTCATCCTAACCACATTGTTCTAGAATTTTCTATAACAAAACATTTTCTTGATCATTCTAGCCTAAGTCAACCGACTTGGCTTTTTCAAATTGATGCTGCTTTGCTAGAGTTTTCTAGCATAGCATTTTACCGAGAATAGCTTGTTAGAATTGTCTAGCATATTCAAGTATGCATCGGCCACCTCCAATATTACATGCTAGAATCTTTTAGAACAATTTCATGTACGTTTGAACTAGAATAATCTAATTATTTTATACCGATTGATTTTAATAGGTTGATGTTGATCTTTAATACAGACGTGAACGGTAAAAAAAAAAGAAGAATGAGCAAAAACTAACGGCAAAGACAGTCTCGACAGTCAACGTTTGTTTGGAATAATATTTTTAAGAATTTCTAAACCTTAACTGTAGTTAAAGTCGAACTTAATTATATGTGATTGTTATGTTTTAATTTTTTGGATTATAGTTGAGATAGAACAATTCAACAAAAGCGAATAAATACATAATGATTAAATGTAGAGAGACATATTTATGATACATTCACAAGCTGATGTGACCATTAAAAACCATATTATAATGATTAAAATGATCAACATCTACAAACACGACTTCAAAAGATTGACTTATGATTCACTGACGTGAGAATTCAAAATCATAAGAATGATTATTGCAAGTGTCGACATCGAAATCTCACTTAAAAGTAGGTACTAACTGATTCCCCTTCCGTCTTCGTACAAAGTTGCATCAACTCCTCCACCACCCAATCCAACTCTTCATCCTCTTTCATCTTCATGTTGTCTCTCAATTCCAAAGCCCTTATTCTCACACAGTCTCCAATCTTCTCCACCACCACATCTCTGATCACCTTCGCCACCTCTTCCCGTTGCAAACTGCCTCCTTCGCCGGTTCTTATAACCTCCACACCAACGCCGACCTCCTCCACCAGTCTTGCGTTTACTGGTTGGTCAAGTTGCATAGGCATGGCTATAATCGGAACACCAAACTTGATGCTCTCCAACACCGAGCTCCATCCGCAGTGACTCACAAACCCACCGACACTAGAATGCTTCAGTATTTTTTCCTGTGGGGCCCAACCCTCCATTATCACCCCTCTCTCTCCCACCCTCTCCCCAAACCCTTTTGGCAAAACCTCTTCAACGCTAGTACTTCTCTCTTCCTTGGGAAACCTAATAACCCAAATGAAACTCACTTGGCTAAGCTCCAACCCATGAGCTATCTCTTGTATTTCCTCCTTAGACAAAAAGTACTCGCTCCCGAAGGACACAAACACGACCGAAGATCTTTCCCTTTCATTTAGCCATTTGATGATCGACGATTCCTCATCGACCTTTTGATCCATTGGGTCTTGAACAAGTGAGCCGACGGGCACAATCTTCTTCTCCATTAACTCAGAGAGATAATCAACATATTTTGATTCGATCTCTCCAGATGTCTTCACCAAAATGATGTTACGAGAACGATCACTTGACAGCAGTACGCGCTCTCCGTCCTTGATGCCATTTGCTGAAGATTCTAGCAGATTGCTGAACTTCTTAGCTTCGTAATCCCGAAGATAGATGGAAGTATAAGGAAATTGAGCATTAGGGTTCTTGAGTTGGTGAACACTAAGTGACATCAAGGCAGCATTGGTGGTGATGAACTCGACGGCCGGAATGTTGTGAGACAAAGCTAGGGAGGGTGCCCATGGCTGAAGAAAATCATATATAAGCAAATCTGGTTTTAGGGTTTTGAGGATGTCGGAGAAGTTATCGCTGGACATGTCGAAGGCCTTTTTGAGAGTGGGCATGAGATGGGGTGGGAGGCCATTAGTGGTGTGGTAGTGAGGTGGTAGTTCAGGCAACTCATCGTGTGGAAGATGGAGCTCCACAAACTCAATACAGTGAGAGTATTTCTGAGGGAGTTTTGGCTTGATAGAGCTGAGATTTACAGGTGTGGAGCAAATAAAGATGTGAAAGTCTCTGAGACTGGTGAGTTTCTTGGCTAGCTCTAGGAAGGGAGAAATATGGCCGTGACCTAACCATGGAAGCATAAGAATGCTAATGTTTCTGTGCTGGGCAGAATAAACCATTTTTGTAAATTTGACTCTTTTCTTTGTTGATTGTATTGTATATGAGTGTAGGCTTGTAGTTTGATTTTGGTGGAGAGATATATATATAGTGCAAGATACGTAGAAGTTTGAAGAAGACGTGGAAACTTATGGTTCGTGTAAGTAGTAGGAATTGGCGGTTTAATTCTTATGACAAAGACTCATATGGCCAATCGAATTAAGAAAAAGAAGCTTAAACTTGGTTTCCTTTAATGAGTTTGCCGGACATATGGCCAATCGAATTCAGAAAAAAGAAGCTTAAACTTGGTTTCCTTTAATGAGTTTGCTGGACGTGTTGCTTTGATGTAGCTAGTACTTTTCTTCACAAACGGAGGGGGAGGGACAACTGTATCTTTTGTTTTCTTAATTAATTAACTTCTAATAACTAGTAATGGATTGTCACGGTGGTTAAATACCGCACCTCAGATTAAAACATTCCTTCATTATAATAGTTTAAATGATTTTCGTTTTATATTATCGTTTGTAAAAAAAAAAAAAAAAAAAGTTAACTTCTTATCTCGCCAATCATTTATCAGAGTTCCAACTCCTCGGTTACTTGCACTTTTTTTTCCTTGGTTAATTATTAGACGTACGGTTCACTAATTTAGGTTTTCGAAGGATCGTGGTTTTATAGTGAATGGACGACCATTGTATATTTCACTAATTTCATCCGACTTTTTTTTTTCTTTTGTTCTAATCATTATTTCAAAATATCGTGATCAGGGTTGCGTATCCTAAAATGTGTTCAAGTGAGTTTTAATCCAATCATTGTTATTGACTCAATTAGGTATTTGTTGAACCTGACTTCTCTGCCCTTCTACTCACATCTCTTTTTATTTATACGGTTACGGTTAAGCCACGTCAACATTTTATATTACTATTGATTTTTATCTTATTATCTTTATAAAAAAATCAATATAAAATATTAATATAACTTAAATGTGACCGTACAAAATAAAAAAGAATAAAAATATATAGAAAGTAGGAGGACAGAGAAGCCGATCCGATTTGTTATTGCATGCCGTGAATGCTTAGAAGTCTGGACTGGCTACGAGAAGGTGCCACCTCTCCCTCGATGTGTCACCTTGTATGAATGTTGTAAAGCATATACTATTGCATCATTCATCCGATGGGACCACCTCTTTTTCTGTATGGAGGTGCGCAGTCTGACCAAAAAATAAAAAAGATACAGAGGTGCGCAGCGAGGTGGCACACATATACTACAAACCAAATATATTAAAGCTGCATAAATGAAAGTCTCCTATGTGAAGCGGCACGTAGGCGGAGTTGCATTACAATTTTAATTTCAATACAAGGATAATATCATATCATGACTTTATTAGCAAGGTGGCATAAATTCAATGCATACAAGTATTTTTAACTACCACTTACAATGGTGACGCTGAATCATGCTAATAAAATATATAGAGAAGTTTTCTTATGCATTTATGAGATTTTAAGTGATGATTTATCATGCTATGTAAATTGTTCTCGTTTAATTTGTTATACACATGTACATTAACACTGTGCTATATAAGTTCTTTTTAAAGCACAACACGCAGATGCTTTTTCTCTTTTTGGGAATACAAACACACAGATGGTTTAGATATGCTGCTAGCTGCTGCTGAGAATGAATGGTCCTCCAGTTTGTTTCTAGATTTTTCGTTTGTGGATGGGTGTCGTTCATGGAGACGAGTCATGAAAAAGAGAAACGTGGAAGCTTGAGTTAAACACTAGATGTAATTGCTTAAAATATTGCTGAGTCACATGGTCGACCTTTTATTTTGGCACACGTATCAATACCTATGGAAGCTTGAATTATAAACACTTAGAAAATTTATCAGACAACTTTAATTGTTTGGAGTTAAAATGTAAATTTTTAATTAAAAAAATTTGGGTTCTAATTCAATAACAGTTTTTTTTCTTCAATAATGAGGACTTACATTTTAGCTTGAAATTATTCAAAAATTATTTTAGCCTCATTTTTTTAGTCTTTTTTTATATAGTTGATTTTCTGTATATATATAATACATTTTTTTTAACAAACGATATTCTCTATACTAAGGAGAGAGAGTAGACTTAACCTCATACTAAGCAAGCTTTTAATACAATATTATTTAGGAGACTTATAACTCTTGTTTCGTAAACATAGACCCACAGATCTTTAAACATCCAAATAAAATCCAAAATTCAAATTTGTTGACATGTCGTGTCACATCCCGACCCGGGCCCTCACCACATCCCGGGTGGGACTCTGTCATAGCATGATATTATCCGCTTTGGGCCCCGACCACACCCCCACGATTTTGTTTCTGGGAACTCACACGAGAACTTCCCAGTGAGTCACCCATCATGGGATTGCTCTTGCACGAACTCGCTTAACTTCAGAGTTCCTACAGAATCCGAAGCTAGTGAGCTCCCAAAAGGCCTCGTGCTAGGTAAAGATGAGAATATACATATAAGGTTTACATGATCCTCATCTCTGGACGATGTGGGATCTTATATGTCAGCAAAGAACCTATTATTACAAATTATTTACAACTTATGTCACAATACCAATCATGTTAATGAATCATATAATTACCTAAAATAATGATAAATTTCGTTGGGTTTTAAAAGGCATGATTTATGGGCTTTTTTTATTCTCCCGTGAAATCCTTACTTCCTTCTAGCTTTTTTTAAGCAATCTAACATTTTAAAATTCAAATAGTACCTGCACTATTTGTGGAAGTGAAAAACTGTAGCTTCTTCAAGAGTTTAAGGCAATTATAAATTTATGATATGCACATAATTTACACATATTTTCTTTTTGAAATATAGCTAAATTAATTCTATATCAAATAACATGTCTATATTTTTGTACTAATTAATTCACCTATATATAAAACTTTGACATCTTTTGAAGTTTTGAATCTCCACCCAAAATGTCAAATTTTAAACATAAAATAAAAATTTGTGTTTAATTTCTTTGCATTTGTAATGAAGGGAAAGGAACTAAAAGGTATAAAAGTATAAAAACATTGCATTGCTAATGAAAGGAAATGAAAGGGCAATGCTTTAAACCAATGGAAAACTAATAAAAAGCATTTAGAAATTAATTAAAATTTATTTGAAGTTGCTGTCAAATCTGACAGCAATTATCTTTGCTGCATTCCATGTCATGCCACATAGAAATTGATTTTTCGGGTGGAAAACACTAGTGTTGTCTTTTTTACCTTTGTTGATGTAGACTTTTTGGCATCTCCTTTGGAAATCCTCTTAGATCATCTTGAAATGAGATGTCAAATTTTAAACAAATTTTAATTTGACAACCTATATGACAGTTTGACATTTTTTCAAGTTTTGTTCTCCACCCGGTATGTCAAATTTAAAACATAAAATAAAAATCATATTTATTTTCTTTGCATTGGTAATGAAAGGAAATGAACTAAAAGGTATAAGAGTATTAAAACATTGGAATAGCAATGAAAGAAAATGCTTTAAAATTAGAGAAAAAAAATAATAAAAGAATTTAGTAATTAATTAAAATTTATTTAAAGCTGCTGTCAAATTTGACGACAATTATCTTTGCTGCCATTCTCACGTCATGCCACATAGGTATTGACATTTCGTTAGAAAAACACTAGTGTTTTTATTTTTTATTTTTTTTTACCGTTATTAATGATGTGAACTTTTGGATATCTATTCTAGGAATGCTCTAATATGTCTAAAATATAAATTCATTGCCTAATTGTATGCCTAATTAATTTACCTATATATAAATTTATGGCCTAATATGCCTAATGTATACATATTTTATTTTTATTTTTAATAAAAAATAAAATATGCTTAATATATTTAAAAATAAGTAATAATTTACCTAGAAAAATAAAAAAAATATTAGTCCATTTAAAATTAATTTTTCTATATTTTACATGATAATATAGGTCAATTATTTACACATAAATTAATATCACACGAAAAATAATTTACTTGGAAAAATAAATAATGAGATAAAACATCCTAATATATGTAACAAATTCATTAGCCACATTAGGCATATTAGGCATAGGTCATGTATTAGGCATATTAGGCATTACTCAATGAATAATGTGCTAAAACATGCACATGAGTCAATTATTAGGCGTATATTAGGTAAGTTTCATTTTATTTTTCATATATTTGGCCATGAACTTATAACATAATGTTGTGACATATGTTCTTATCAATATGTGATTGTGTAAATCCTAAGTAGAGATAAAATAGGAATCCTTTGAGATCTGGAAGATCTTTCCTAATATACTTTGTATTACTTGGAGAGCAAGTTTCTCTCCTCCTAATTACTATAAATAAAGGCACAAGGACTGGGGAATTAACACACAATTCCTCAAGTCTATTCTCCAATCTCTCTTCTTCTCTTTGCCGCATATCTCTGTAAAATATAGGCCACAACACGTTATTAGCACGCTCTTCACGCTGTGCTTAGAAGAATTTAAAGAGAATTTATTCGTCTACAATCAGGGGAGTATTACGTTTCAATTATTTTTAATTGATTAAATCTTGATTTTATTGAATTCATATATTGTTATTGATTCAATTTATTTTTCTTCTTATGTTGAACGTGATACAAGCTTGAAGATGAAAGCCGCAATTGAAGAAATAATTTTTCTGCATCAAACCAGTTCATTCATATCATCACGCAATCAGGTTCTTCCAAAACAACGGCTTTTAACTCGATATTTTTGAAGCCCTGATCGCATGAACATTCACCATGATGCATGTCCCAACTTTACGTTTAACGTATTTTAGATTCTACATAAATTGTGTATGCCTCATAACCAAAATTGCTGCAATTATGTGAATTTGATATTTGCCATGAATTGAAACATACATATGTAAATGCATTGAAACTATTATTTTGCATATGCATCAAATTACATATGTGTTTCATTGAAATATATATACTATTGAATTATATATGCATATAATTGAATTGGAAAAAGATTGGAATTGGGAACTAGGGTTCTGTTCGAACCCGTGTCTTTGCACTAAGCCACCATGCCCGCAAACTGCGATGGCCCAGAACGTCCCTCAGCCAGGCCTGCAGCCTGCATCCAATTCCATACCCAAATCCGAGAGTCTGCAGCTCTCCTCTTCCCCAGAAAACCCAAAGAGCCAGAAGCTCCGAGCCTCAAAAACTCAGCAAACTCGACACCCATCGATGGTGTCCTTGTTCTCGATCACGACATGGCTTGCAGCCATTGTCTCAAATCTTTGGTTCATGTCGTCGATGACTCGAAGTCGAGATTTTTTTAAGAATGTCGAGATTTTTTTTCAAATCTCCGTTCCTATTTGAGTTTTTATCAACCCACAGGCTTGCCTTGACCGTGGCAACGTTGTCTGACATGGCGCCGTCGATCAAAACCAGTGTTCTTCCCCGGCGACACACACCCAGCTCCGACTGGGATGTTTTTTTTGCCTCAGACCCGAACCCATTAGGGTTTTTGCTGCATTCAGTCCAACACCAGCCTTTTGGGCTTTGGTGTTTTGTTCGAAAAAATTTGCAATCTGGGCTCCTAGATTGCAGCCCATTATCACGGCCCGTAGAAATAAATAAAAGAAAAAAAAAACAATTTTTCTATGGCTCGCCTGCAGCGGCCCCGTGAAAAACAAAAGTTTTTTTTGTTTTGGCTGTCTACAGCAGCCCAGCTTTTTTTTCCCGTGGGCCTGCAGCCCCACCCGAGACCCTAGCCCAATTTTGGGCCTAGGTCACACGGCACCCATTTTATTAAGCCACCCCGTGGACTTATTTTTTTTGGGCTCCCAAATTTTATTCGCCTAATTATTTTAGGCCCAATGGGTTTTATATTTTTTCACCCACATTTTAATTTGGCCCGAAGTCCAAATAAATTAATTCAATTATAATTGTAAACCTAAAGTTATATTTTTGCACATACTTGTTGCATATTTGTTTGCATATATATTTGTGTTTGCCTGCAGATATTATGAACTTAAAATTCATACTTCCGAACCCCAAGTTTCGGAAAAGTGTCATATGAACCTGAAGTTTCTTAATGCGCAACACTCATGTTGAGACCCGAAGTTCTCCATGCTTAAATCTGTTTAAACAAAACCATGTCTTAGAACCTGAATGTTCTAAATTTGTTGTTTATGGAAATTTTATTTCCTAAAACACCAATCACATTCTTGTTTCCTCCATTCAGCGTATTGTCGAACCGTAACAAGTTCGATTTCACTGATTTGGAAGTTTCGAATAGTAAACTACTTTATGTGGATACAAGACGTGAATAAGCATCCACCATGATCCTTATTCAAAGAATTATGCCTGAAGCATATCCAATGGAAGTACCTCCCTGCTGAGGACTCCATGACTCTTCAAATCTGTTATGGACTGTTTCAAATCATGCAAAGATGAATTTTTGCCTGAAGCAAAACATGATTGAAACTGTTACGTCCATGAATAGGTACAATTCTCGTAGTCCATTTGTGAGACTCATTTTGCTCCACCTAATACATTTGGAAGAGCGAAATTTGACATGGACGGCCTATTGGCCGAACCCCATTGTTTTTTTTGGTTTATTTTGTGAATAATTTATTTTGTTCTCGGATTTAAGATTAGTGTTTGGATGTCACCATTATTCTCGAATAAAAGAGTTAATCAACGAAGATTACCACATGTGACTACAATTAACTCATGGTTAGGTATGTTTTGTGGGGAAGTTAGCTGTCTGGTTCTATGCTAACTTCATACCTAATCATCCCCCGACAACCTTTCAGGCTTATCCAACCTGATTGTGGGGCATGGCACTGCCTTATATTGTCCAATGGTATTAACTTTACCATAAAGGGAAGCCTTATACTCACTTCGTTCCGGAAGAATGCATTTTTGAGCTTTAAGGATATTCGAGAGTATTATTACCATATTGAAACCAATGTAGAAAAATGGAGTAAAATTCCTTGGCATATTACCATTTTGCACTTCTTACGAATATAGTTAAATGCATATTCTAGAGAAGATGGAACGCTTAACGAATGGATTACATCCATTCAAGTCCACTATGTGGCCGGCCAAAAGCCCGCGATTCCTAAGGAATTTTCGCTATGGATGTACGTTTGGGATATCTAGGATGATTCGTGATGCGCCATTTTGGGCATCCTTTTACCAGAAGTAAAGAAATCATACCTGGACACGTATTATACCTTAGCACCCTCCATCTTTTTACAAAGGATTCAAATGGGACATTTGTGGATAGATTCAACCACCTTACGGACCATTTAAATATTCTATAGTATTGGTTGATGCTTCTACACGTTTGTCACACGTGTGGTTGTTGTCCACAAGTTGCATTCTCCACACTGGTAGCTCAGATTAACAAGCTCAGGGCTTACCACCCTGATTATCTGATCAAATTTATTTGATTGGATAAGTTGGAGAATTTACATCGACATTTACATCGAACAATTTAAATCTCGATGGATATTGCATGTCGGTTGGGTTTTTGAAAGTTGAACATCCAGTCCCATGTTCATACCCAGAACGACCCAGCAGAAGTATTCATTAAACGCCTTCAAATGATTGCGTGGTCGACTGGTCATACGTACCACAGTTCCCGACCTCTGCTTGGGGCCATGCAATATTGCAAGCAACCATGTTGGTCTGCCTGAGGCCCGTCACGACCCAACCTTATAAAGCGCGTGTCAATTGGTTACCAGATACGAACCCGACATATCGCATCTGCGTGTCTTTGGTTGTGCGGTCTATGTGCCATTTTGCGCCGCCCTTACGTACACAAAAACAAAGGGGTCCTCAGGGAAGGATGGAAATCTATGTCGGTTATGATTCTCCTTCTAATATTCATTACTAAATAACCTTTGACAGGCGATCTCTTTACCGCTCGTTTTGCGGATTGTCACTTTTATGAGACAGTCTTCCCGTCGTTAGGGGGAGATAAGAACGTCACCGTTCCTAAAGAACGACGCGAATTATCGTGGACGTCCCCACTATGTCTCATATCGATCCCAATCTAGATCGTCAGAGTTTAACCAGACATTTCCTCTGATCTAGAAAAAGTGACGAGATCACATATACCAGCTGCAAATGTGCCTGCAAAGATATGTACCAAATGTACTTCGGACCTTTGTCCTGAAAGTAGGAAAGCCACAATTATGGCCGACCCTCGTACATTGGCGGCTAGCCAATCAATCTATCTTATGCCAGAAGCATGGTAGATCACTCGGTTCGAGGATTCACCTCCCCAAAAGAGGAGGAACGTGGCACGAATGAATCCGCCCCTCGATCGCTGTCTCAGACCTTTTCATCTCATGAGATTAAATCCGGATTACTCCCGAGACCTGAAGTTCTTGGTCCAGTATACTAGTTTGGATGAGATATGGAATTGGAATGAGATTATCATAAATGATGTTTCATTTATATGGTACCGACATAAATGAAAAGCGACGATAACGAACCGTGTTCCGTTGATTAATATCAACGTAGAACTGATTGGTCAACTAAAAGAATCAATCTATGACGAATGAGATGAATGAAATAGTGCAATATGACGCCTTGTGGCGCAAGGTTTCTCTCATACGCCATGTGATTGATCGCAGCATTACAAACGTGGTTGTAGTATCTCTGGGATCGTGATATGAACCTACATGGAGTTTCCAAAGGACTTACATGTACTGATTCAAATAGTTCTAGACCACAAGAACATCCTCTTGATTCTCAAGCGGCCTTCACTTTACGGATGCAGAACTATCCGGGCAGATGTGGTATACCCGTCTAAGTGAATATTTGATCAGTTAGGGATATATGCCCCTGCGTGTATAAAATCCGAAATTGCTAAAGTTGAGAAAATTAACTCGCATATCGGACTATAAGATGAATGATCTTGGGAGAACTTGACATTACCTCGACCTGAAGTTTCGAGCTAGTTTTGATGGTATTCTGGTACACCACTCAAACTAGACCCAGAAGGTGTTACGTCTGAGTATATCCTGATCATCTGTATGCTAGATGCAAATGAGACCTTTACGGAGGGTATGGAGCATAAGGTTCCATATTGGAACGTGAGGCAGCCATATCTAAGTACCATTGGCGTTTGTTGTACTTAGCTCAAATGCACTAGATCAGACATCTTATGTGCTGATAATCTTTTGGCATAAAGCAGCACTGCGCCTAACACGCCACCACCAAATTTGGTGTTAAAGACGTTTTTCTGTTACTACGGATTTGGGCTTATTCCCTATGCATCTCAGAATAGATCACACCCCCTTGATCTTCGGAATGATGCCTACCTTGTGGGATTCGCTGAATCAGACCATTTATCTGACCGCACAAGGTACGTTCCCGCATGGTTATGTCTTTACCATTAAGGAACACCGCAATATCTTGGAGGTTAACTAGATAGACCTTTTGTTGCGAAACCTTTGAATCGCTCCAAGACTCATTATGTCTCATCACGTGAGAGATATGGTCGAGAATTCTTGTTGAGCATATTCAAAATCCTTGCGATTTTCATCCATCGTTGAGTCCCAACAACGATCCATGAATACAACGCTGTATGTATCGACCGGATCATGATACATCCAAAAAAGTCAACACCAAGCATATTGTGTCTACATCAGCATGAGCATCAGAAGATTGAAGTCAAGCAGTCCAATCCTAGACAACTTTACCGACATCTACACAAAGTCACTACCAAAGTCTACCTTCCAGAAGCTTGTCCAATGAATTGGTATGCGTAACTTTCTCATTTGCAATGCTTGTAGTTTCATTTGGAAGTTTTGTCAAACTCAGGGGGAGTATCTAGAAGTATACTCACTTGATCTTAATGTACTCTTTTTCCCTACGATTAGGAGCATTTTTCCCACTGGGTTTTTGCTACCTAACTAGGTTTTAACGAGGCACCCATCCTGGGCTGATCATACCCTTGTGAGCTCTTCTACTTGCGTCCAGAAGACGTATAGTTTTGACTTAATGCAACTTCTCACTTTTCTCCTTAGCCTATGGGCTTTTCTCCCACCTTGGGTTTTGCCATAGTAAGGTTTTGTGAGTTTTACCACTCCTGCATTCTTCCGTCTTTTGAGACTCGCATTCGCTACTTGTGCCGACTAAACGAGACGATTTCATCCACTACTTCTACATTTGCCTGAAGATCTGATGCGCCATCTACTTGAGTATTTGCACACTCAAGGGGGAGTGTTGTGACATATGTTCTTATCAATATGTGATTGTGTAAATCCTAAGTAGAGATAAAATAGGAATCCTTTGGGATCTAGAAGATCTTTCCTAATATACTTTGTATTACTTGGAGAGCAAGTTTCTCTCCTCCTAATTACTATAAATAAAGGCACAAGGACTGGGGAATTAACACACAATTCCTCAAGTCTATTCTCCAATCTCTCTTCTTCTCTTTGCCGCATATCTCTGTAAAATATAGGCCACAACACATAATGGTTTTTTTCTTTTATAAAATCATTAATCCTCTTTACAATCCACTTGAAATTAATTGTGAATAACAACAGTCAAATAGGGGCAGTTTCTGCATCCAAAAGATGTATAATGTGTAAAATTAAACATAATTAATGAATTCTTTTATGTGAAATTTATTAGAGTGAAAAATTATGTTAAAATTTATATGAAAAAAAAAATTGAATTTCAAAAGATAAAGTCACATTTTCAATATGATCTATAGGCTAGCTTAGATTCTATTGTAAAACCTCGTGATGAGAACGTGATGGGATAGAGTCGAAGGCGAAGCCACAAAGGTAGAAACAGCTAGAAGTTGCCCTAGTGAACTACATGACTTTATATTCTCTTGTTACTAAATAAACGATTCTAGTAAATTCTTACGACTTCACAAATTTCTTTTTTTCAACAAACGATACTATCTAAATTAAGGAGGTAAGAGAGCGGGTTAAGTCTCACAATAGACTAATAATAATGTGGTTCAAATTTGTATTTGACAACAATCGAACCTAAAACCTCTCATTTATAAGTGAAGAGGAATACTATTAGACCGTAGTCTTAAGTGGCTTCACATTCGTTTTTATATACAATAATATTGGGAATGAATGTATGGACTACATAATTGAACACCTATAATTAGGTAACAAACTCTATATGTGCCATCTATGGAGATTGATCATGAGTAATCTCACTAAGGTCATATCTGGTATTGATTTTTTTTCACCAAAAGCTGATTTACTTTAAAGTTAAGCAGTAAAAAAATGTGGTAAAAATAAAACATATGTTGCAGTCCTAATAAGGTTGGAAATATGATTGTGTAAATCCTATTGGGATTCTGTAGTATCTTTTAGATAATATCTTATTTTAGATGTAATACCTAATCGGTAAGGAATTTACCTTCCATACTACTAGAAATAAATGCACACTGGGGTGAGATAGCACACACTTCAAAATTCACCAAATCTCTCTCTTTCTCTGTGTGTCGCGCCCCTCTCTCTCCCTCTCTATAATTCTTCAGTTAAATAGGCATACAACACGTTATCAGCACGATCTTGATGACGCAAAGGAACTAAAGGTTCGTGGAGGAGGTTCTTCTACAAATTTAAGGGCTCAATTTTCCTTTTATAGCCGATCAGGTTCTTCTAAAACACATGCTTGATATTTTATAAGCCCTTACTTGCATGAAAACATTCTCCATAATACAAGAACCCCCAATCTATTATTGCATAATGTTACTATTATATACATCGTATATGTGCATATATTTGTCAATATATATAAGAATGTTCATGCATACGCAATTGATATATATATATATATGTGTGTGTGTGTGTGTGTGTGTGTGTGTGTGTGTGTAGGCCCTTCAAGGGGAGGGATCCCCATTTTTTTCCCAAAAAAATAGGGATTAGTTGTGGGACTCACTCTCTATTTTGCAAGTCTCGATTCATAGATCATCCTTACAAAAATTCAATTCAATTCGAAACTATTTGCCTATTTAATTATCACGAAATTTCATCATTTCTTATAAAACAAAGTGTTGATCAATTTCTTTTAACTCAATTAGATGCCTCAAATAATAGACGGTTTAGATTGTTGAAGTTTAATGTGGTACGAGCTCAACAACTAATTCACATTAACAAAAAATGGGGGACTTCCCTTAAAGGTCTAGAGCCACGAATGGGAAAATCGCGGTCGAGCCACGGTCTGGAGCCGCGCCGCCGCACTGAAGCTGTGCGCTAAGCCGCGTTGAGCTGTGCTACACTAAGCCGGATCGAGCTTGAACCTCGGGCATGCCTTCCACAAGACTCTGACCTAGTTTGGGAGTGAGGTGCTTAAAAAAAAGCACCCATGAAAAAAAGCTGTGAGGGTTTTAGGTGTTTGATAAACTGAAAAAAAAAGGCTTATTTTGGAAGCTGCTGTGAGAATAAGCTGAAATCAAAGGAAAAAGCTGAAGCTGCTATTTGTAGCTTTGGAAAACTGGTTTTTTTTCAAAGCACACGGAGCTACAATGCTTCTTTAATGAAAAGACCCACTATTAGACTGCTTTTTTTTCTTTTTCCAAAAGCACTTTTACAAAAAAAGTTTACCAAACACTCTGCTGATTTATTTCACATCCGTTTATTCTCACAGCACAGCCGCTTATTCTCACAGCATATCCGCTTATTCTCACAGCAGCATTTTTTCAAAGCACAACAATACCAAACCAGCCATCTATGACCTCGTTTGGTAGCTTGTATAAGGGATCAAATAGGATTAAATATCCACAAGATTATTTAACCGGTTCCACTTATTTTATACGGTGTATACCTGCTTGATAATACTGTCCAAATTGGTTGAATTATTAGTCGGATTGCATTCACTTTCCTTCTCTCGCGAACTCTTCTTCACTGAAAAATTCATTTGTTGTTCTTCCTGTTTCTTCTCCGACCCAACAACAATTCTCTAGCTTTTCCACCGGCAAATTAAACCCAACTTGACATCATGCCGACCAACACACCAGAAAAGATCTTGAAATTCCTTGCATGCGTGTCTTCGTTTTCCACCGGCAAATTAAACCCAACCTAACATCACGCCGCTCATGAGCCATGCCGTCTTCGTTTTCACACCCATGATGGTGGATCGATAATTAAGAGATTTCATCTGGATTTTGGGATTAGTTGATGATTAAATTTTGTTGTTGTGGGGTAATTAAACTCAAAATTGGGAAAGTTTCATATGGGTTTTTTTATTATTATTTCAATGGATTAGAAACCATGGAGAGTTAGAGATGATAATCTGGCAGCAGTGATTGCGAAGAGAGATGTAATATGAGCTTTTGATTTCAATTGTCACATCCCGGCCCGGGACAAACCACTTCCCGGGCCCGCTTCACCACCGTAGCACGATATTGTCCGCTTTGGGCTTACCATTCCCTCACGGTTTTGTTTTTGGGAACTCATGAGCAACTTCCCAGTGGGTCACCCATCATGGGAGTGCTCTGGCCACCTTCTCGCTTAACTTCGGAGTTCTTACGGAACCTAACGCTAGTGAGCTCCCAAAAATCCTCGTGCTAAGTAGGCATGAGAATATACATTTAAGGATCACTCCCCTGGGCGATGTGGGATGTTACAATCCACCCCCCTTAGGGGCCGACGTCCTCATCGACACACTTCCGGCCAGGGATTGGCTCTGATACCATTTGTCACATCCCGGCCCTAGGTGGACCACTTATCGGGCCCGCTCCACCACCGTAGCACGATATTGTCCTTTTTGGGCTTACCATTCCCTTAAGGTTTTGTTTTTGAGAACTCGCGAGCAACTTCCCAGCGAGTCACCCATCATGGGAGTGCTCTGGCCACCTTCTCGCTTAACTTCGGAGTTCCTACGGAACCCGACGCCAGTGAACTCCCAATGGGCTAGCAATAATGTGGCTCGATTTCGCCTTTAGCAAGAATCGAACCTAAAACATCTCACTTGTAAATGAAGAGGAATACCGTTATGCAATAACAATAAGTGACTACTCACTTATATTAACATCAGGAAATAATGTTGGTCTACTACAAGGATTCTAATAATTGAATCATAAAGATTGTTTATTTATAAAAAAAGATGTCATATGCTATCACAGAAATTGATCATCGAATGAATTTTATTGACGTCTCAGAGTGCATATACATACAAGTCAGTAAATCATTCTTTGTTTTGTATATTCATCCTCGCTAGTCAATTTTATTAATACATTAATGCGTACGCGTCATGTAAATTTATGATTTTAACTTACCGAATTTAGACTCTTATCACATTTGATGTTGATGAAAAATATGAGCTGCAAAATCATGCGTGTCGTATTTAAATTAGTAATTGCATGCGTTGGTGTTTTAATATAAAACTTTGAATGCAGGTTCGTCTTCGGTCTTTAATCTTTTACATTGATAATTATCTTTTTGGAAAAGATGCAAATTGAAATAGAAAATTTCAGAGTGTTGGTTTTGAAATAGAAAATTTCAGAGTGTTGGTTCTATGTTCTTGCTCAGCTCCTCTAGCTTCTGCATCCTCAGCTTCTCACTCTCGGTCAACAGTTGGTAATTAAGCAGATTACAACAAATTGTAAGAACAAGTTCCAATTAGTGCAGAAGGCCATGCATGTAAAAATAGTTAAATTTGTGGACTGGACAATTAATTAAGGATAATTTAGTTATTATGTTTAATTACATCCATAAGTGTGGTTACAAGTTGAGCCTTTTCTTTGTTCTCTTCATTGAATCTTTCCAGGGCTTCTTTGTATTCTTTTTCCTGTTTGTTGACAGATAAGATGATGTTTATTTTTCTTCTAATTTTCAAGAATATATACACATAATGCCAGCAGAGTAGATGCATGATCGAATGTTTATATTGGTGTGAAATGCTAGATTGCACCTTCTTCTGGCAGCTCAGTCCCAGCGGCTTCAGCTCTCGATTAGCCATGTCAATTTTCTTCCTTACATTTGCAAGTTCCTTCCTCATGGGATCTCCCATCACTTCCAGCTTCTACTAGGTTGGAAAGATTGCGCAATGTATATCATAGCTTCATTAGCAAGTGATCGAGTTATGCAAGACTTGTTGGAATATAAGTGTTTGTGCTAGTTAAATATATATTTACTGTGAGCCATTGGATTACATTCCAATTGGACAGCTGAGATGTAATCTCAGTTTTAATGATGTGTTTTGTTTCTTGTAACTATCTCATAGGGTAGATTACATGAATGGTTGAGATTGATTTGTAATAGAGAGTGTCTCTCTCCTCTTAAGAGTGTTATCTCTTGCACATGCCTTGTGTGCTGAGTATGAATGAAATATAAAGAAAAACATTAGCTCAGCTTGAACTCTCTCTCTGCAATTCTTCTGTGATTTTAGAACCTCTTCATCTTCCACTTCTTTTCGGTTTTGTTGAAACAGAGATCATAGTCTTTGGATTCTAACATGGCCTCAGAGCCAGGTTCAGTCGTTTAGCATTGGGCGATTGAATCTGTGAAGGAAACGAGTTGAAATTTGAAGAGATTACTTGCGAGATCTGTGTCTAACATGGCAGGGTCTGGAGGTGGTGAGTTGGGAGCGCCGATCTTCAACGGCGAGAATTATGAATTCTGGAGCATAAGGATGAAGACTATATTCAAATCTCATGGATTATGGGAGTTTGTGGAAAAAGGGATAGAGTGCTCAGATTCGAAGGGAGCTAATGAATCTGCTGAAAAGACGAAGGATAAGGAGGGATCGAGTGATGCTGCATCTCTATCGGAGAAGCTCATGAAAGATGCCAAAGCATTGGGGCTGATTCAAGGAGCAGTTTCCGATGAGATCTTCCCTCGGATCTCTCACGAAGAAACCTTTAAATGAGCATGGGATATCTTGATGCAAGAATTCCATGGTGACAAACAGGTTAGAAGTGTCAAATTATAAAGTCTTCGTAGAGAATTTGAATACACTAGAATGAGGGATGATGAGTCTTTGCCTGCTTATCTTACAAAATTGTTTGATCTGATAAATCAAATGAGAAGTTATGGAGAAGAATTGTCTAGAGAAAGAATTGTGCAGAAAATGTTGATTAGTTTACCCTCAGTGTATAATCCTATATGCTCTGTAATTGAACACTCAAGGGATATAGATGTGATTGAGGTCCAAGAGGTGGTTGCCTCGTTGAAAAGTTTTGCACAAAGATTGGAGAGACATAGTGAGAATAAGACTGAGAGAGCATTTGCAAGTCTTAGTGTAAACCCCAAACCTGTTAATCCTTCTGGAAATCGATATCAGAAGAATTGGAAACCAAAGTTTAAAAAGTGGGATCAAAAGCCTGCTTACCAATCTGGGAAGCAAATTGTAGCTGCAGAAGGTGGTAGAAATCCTTGCAAGCACTGTGATAAGTATCATTATGGAGAATGCTTTCTTAAAGGCAAACCTAAGTGTCACTGTTGTGGGAAATTAGGACATGTTGCAAGGGACTGCAACAATAAGAAAAATGTTCAGCAGCTAAATTATGCAACTCAGGTTCCAACCATGTTCTATGTTAATAATGCAGTTGATAAGAAGCCCATGGAAGATGTATGGTATGTGGATAGCGGCTGCAGTAATCATATGACTGACAGAGAGGATGTGTTAATTGATGTTGATAGACGTATAACTGCAAAAGTAGAAATAGGGACAGGACAATTGGTTGATGTTGTTGGAAAAGGTAGTTTGGTGGTTGACACTAAGATGGGAAGGAGGTATATCAAAGAAGTAATGCTAGTCTCTGGTCTTAAAGAGAATTTACTTAGTGTAGGACATATGATGGAGCATGGATATTTTCTGATTTTTGGAGATAATAAGGTTGAAATTTATGATGACTGCTCTTTATCAAATCTGATTGCTAAGGTGCCAATGATAGGAAACATAAGTTTTCCTTTGAAACTTCAAACAGGATTGCAGTTTGCTTTAAGAGCAAGTGTGGGTCAATCAACCTTAATCTGGCATAGGAGAATGGGACATCTTAATCTTAACAGCTTGAAGCTTTTACAAGAGAAAGAGATGGTGTTTGGACTGCTGGAAGTCAAAAACATCAATGAAGTGTATGAGGGGTGTATTCTTGGGAAACATTGCAGAGATTCTTTTCCAAAAGAGTCAACAAATAGGGCTTCAACTCCACTGGAATTGGTACACACAGATGTGTGTGGGCCAATGCAGACTAACAAAGGCAGGAAATAGGTACTTTCTCACCTTTATAGATGATTGTACTCGGATGTGTTGGGTCTACTTTCTGAGGTATAAATCTGAGGTGTTCAGTGTCTTTAAGAAGTTTAAGGCTACTGTTGAACTTCAAAGTGGATATAAGTTGAAAAAACTAAGAAGTGACAGAGGAGGAGAGTATACATCTTTGGAATTCAACAAGTTTTGTGAAGCAATGGGAATGGAAAGACAACTCACTGTGGCATATTCACCACAACAGAATGGAGTGGCTGAAAGGAAGAACCGGACCATTGTGGAAATGGCTAAATGTATGTTGGTTGATAAGAAAATGCCACTAGAATTTTGGGCTGAAGCAGTTAACACTGCAATATATGTTCTAAACAGGTGTCCAACCAAAGCCTTGGTTAATAAAACTCCATTTAAAGCCTATAGTGGAAGGAAGCCAGAAGTTAAACATATGAAGGTGTTTGGTTCTCTGTGTTATGCACATGTTCCAGAACAACAAAGACAAAAGTTTGATTTGTCTAGCACAAGATGTGTATTTCTGGGGTATGAAAGTTGTGAGAAAGGCTACAAACTGTATAACATTAAAACTGGGAAAGTTGTCATTTCTTGAGATGTAGTATTCAATGAAGAAGCAAGTTGGGATTGGAGTGCACAGAAGGAGTATTGTATTTCAGTTCCACTTATTGATATACCTACAAAGAAAGGGAAGAAGGCTGGTGAATCTGATTTGACTCAAACTGAGATTTCAGAAGATGATAATGTGATACCAGAAAATGTTGAAGAAATACATGTTGGAGATGGTGCTGCAAGACATAGTGAAAGCACAGGTCCACAGGATTATGATCACACTTCACTTAAATATAAGAGCATCACAGAAGTATATGAAAGGTGCAATTTATGTATCATTGAACCTGGGACATTTGAAGAAGCTGTCAAGGATGAATCATGGCAGAAAGCAATGGACAATGAAATTGCAATGATTGAGAAGAATGATACTTGGGAGTTGGTTAATAGGCCATCTGATAAGCCAGTAATTGGTGTCAAATGGGTTTACAAAATCAAGTTGAATCTCGATGGCTCTGTGCAGAAAAACAAAGCAAGACTGGTTGCTAAAGGTAACTCCCAAAAGTCTGGAATAGACTTTAATGAAACCTTTGCACCAGTTGCTAGACTTGATACAATCAGAACACTTGTAGCATTAGCTACACAGAAAAGGTGGAGACTGTTTCAATTAGATGTGAAGTCAACATTTCTGAATGGAATATTACATGAAGAGGTATATGTTGACCAACCATCTGGATTTGTGATTAAGAACAAGGAGGATAGAGTTTACAGACTTAAGAAGGCATTATATGGTCTTAAGCAAACTCCAAGAGCTTGGTATGAAGAAATCAACTCCTACTTCACCAAGGCTGGTTTTCAAATGAGTCATAGTGAAGCAACTTTATATGTGAAGACTACCAAAAGTGGAATACTCATTGTTTCACTATATGTGGATGATATCATTTACACTGGGAGTTCACAAGAATTGATGATGGAGTTCAAAACTGCAATGATGAGGCAATATGAAATGACTGATCTTGGATTGCTGCATCATTTCTTGGGTTTAGGTGTGATACAAACTGATTCTTATATCTTCTTGCACCAAAAGAAGTATGCACAGACATTGTTGGATAAGTTTGGCTTTAAAGATTGTAAATCAGTTGCTACTCCTCTTGCAGTGAATGAGAAGCTATCTAAGATGGATGGTAGTGAACAAGCTGATGAGAATCTATATAGGCAGATAGTTGGAAGTCTGTTATATTTGACTACAACAAGGCCGGACATTATGTTTGCAGCAAGTTTGTTAGAAAGATTTATGCATGGTCCTACCAGAAAACACATGGGAACTGCCAAGAGAGTACTTAGGTACATTCAAGGCACACTTGACTACAGTATAACATATGAGAAGGGAAAAGAAGCAATGCTTATTACTGTGACAGCGATTGGTCAGGGAGTGAGGATGACATGAAAAGTACATCCGGATATGCATTTAATCTTGGCTCAGGTGTATTTTCGTGGGCATCAGTCAAGCAAAGTAGTGTAGCTCTATCCACTGCAGAAGCTGAGTATGTTAGTGCAGCAGAGGCCATTGCACAAGCAATTTGGTTGAGATTTTTTCTCTCAGACTTCGGTGAAGAACAAGTTGAGCCAACAACAATCTTATGTGATAATACATTAGCTATAGCTATAACCAAGAACCCTGTGCATGATCATAAGACAAGGCATATAAACAGGAGATTTCATTTCATTCGAGACGCATTACAAACTGGAGAGATCAATTTACTGTATTGCAAGCCTGAGGAGCAGGTTGCAGATATCTTTACCAAAGCATTGGCCAGAGATCGATTTGAATATTTGAGAAAGAAGCTTGGAATAATTTCAGCACAACACTTAGAAGGGAGTGTTGGAATATAAGTGTTTGTGCTAGTTAAATATACATTTACTGTGAGCCATTGGATTACATTCCAATTGGACAGCTGAGATGTAATCTCAGTTTTAATGATGTGTTTTGTTTCTTGTAACTATCTCAGAGGGTAGATTACATGAATGGTTGAGATTGATTTGTAATAGAGAGTGTCTCTCTCCCCTTAAGAGTGTTATCTCTTGCACATGCCTTGTGTGCTGAGTATGAATGAAATATAAAGAAAAACATTAGCTCAGCTTGAACTCTCTCTCTCTGCAATTCTTCTATGATTTTAGAACCTCTTCATCTTCCACTTCTTTTCGGTTTTGTTGAAACAGAGATCATAGTCTTTGGATTCTAACAAGACTTGCAGCTTAATTAATTAAGAGCATTCTCCTACTTATACTAGTGTTGTCTTTTTTACAATTGTTGATGTAGACTTTTTGGCATCTCCTTTGGAAATCCTCTTAGATCATCTCGGAGTCAAATTTTAAACAAATTTAAATTTGACAGCCTATATGACAGTTTAACATTTTTTCAAATTTTGTTCTTCACCCGATATGTCAAATTTAAAACATAAAATAAAAATCATATTTATTTTCTTTGCATTGGTAATGAAAGGAAATGAACTAAAAGGTATAAGAGTATTAAAACATTGGAATAGTAATGAAAGAAAATGCTTTAAAATTAAAAAAAAAATTAATAAAAAATTTAGATTTTAATTAAAATTTATTTAAAGCTGCTTTCAAATTTGACGACAATTATCTTTGCTGCCATTCTCACGTCATGCCACATAAGAATTGACATTTCGATAGAAAAACACTAGTGCTTTTTTTTTTACTTTTTTTTAACCGTTATTATTGATGTGAACTTTTTGATATTTGTTCTAGGAATGCTCTAATATGTCTAATATATAAATTCATTGCCTAATTGTATGCCTAATTAATTTACCTATATATAAATCCATGGCGTAATATGCCTAATGTATACATATTTTATTTTTATTTTTAATAAAAAATAAAATATGCTTAATATATTTAAAAATACGTAATAATTTACCTAGAAAAATAAAAAAATGTTAGTCCATTTAAAATTATTTTTTCTATATTTTACATGATAATATAGGTCAATTATTTACACATAAATTAATATCACATGCAAAATAATTTACTTCGAAAAATAAATAATGAGATAAAACATCCTAATATATGTAACAAATGCATTAGCCACATTAGGCATATTAGGCAAGTTAGGCATAGGTCATGTATTAAGCATATTAGGCATTACTCAATGAATAATGTGCTAAAACATGCACATGAGTCAATTATTAGGCGTATATTAGGTAAGTTTCATTTTATTTTTCATATATTTGGCCATGAACTTATAACATAATGTTTTTTTCTTTTATAAAATCATTAATCCTCTTTTCAATCCACTTGAAATTAATTGTGAGTAACAACATTCAAATAGGGGGGAAAATGTATAATGTGTAAAATTAACATAATTAATGAATTTTTTATGTGAAATTTATTAGAGTGAAAAATTATGTTAAAATTTATATGAAAAAAAATTGAATTTCAAAAGATAAAGTCACATTTTCAATATGATCTATAGGCTAGCTTAGATTGTAAAACCTCGTGATGAGAACATGATGGGATAGAGTCGAAGGCGAAGCTACAAAGTTAGAAACAGCTAGAAGTTGCCCTAGTGAACTACATGACTTTATATTCTCTTGTTACTAAAGAAACGATTCTAGTAAATTCTTACGACTTCACAAATTTGGTTCAAATTTGTATTTGACGACAATCGAACTTAAGACCTCTCACTTATAAGTGAAGAGGAATACCATTAGACCGTAGTCTTAAGTGGCTTCACATTCGTTTTTATATACAATAATATTGGGAATGAATGTATGGACTACGCTACATAATTGAACATCTATAATTACGTAACAACTCTATATGTGCCTGTGAACACGAAAAATTCCTGAAACGAAAGAGACAAGAAACGACGTGCACAAACAAATATTTGTATTTGATGATTTTGGGTTACAATCTCTCTCTATTTTGATCCTCTGATTCGATCTCCGTAAGGTGTTGATTTGTGGATGTGCGATTGATCCAAAGGGCCGTTGGGCTTGATCTAAGGATGAACGTTCTTCAAGGGCCGTGGACTTGATCTTGAAGGTGGATTTGAGCGGATCTTCAAAGGGGCTTTTGGGCTTGATCTTTGAAGAACAGTGATGAACGGATCTCCAAGGGCTTTTGGGCTTGATCTTGAAGGACAGTGATGAACGAATCTTCAAAGGCTTTTGGGCTTGATCTTGAAGAACGGTTGGATGTGTGGATTTGTCGACGTTGTTGATCCAAAGGGCCGTTGGGGCTTGATCTTGGATGAACGGATGATGAACGATGGTGCTTTCTTCAAGGGCCGTCGGGGCTTGATCTTGAATTGGTGGATGGTTGATCCAAGGGCCGTCGGGGCTTGATCTTGGAAGAACGATGAACGAAGAACGAAGAACGCTTTCTTCAAGGGCCGTCGGGGCTTGATCTTGAAGGTGGATGATTGTTGATCCAAGGGGCCGTTGGGGCTTGATCTTGGAAGAACGATGAACGAAGAACGAAGAACGCTTTCTTCAAGGGCCGTCGGGGCTTGATCTTGAAGGTGGATGATTGTTGATCCAAGGGGCCGTTGGGGCTTGATCTTGGAAGAACGATGAACGAAGAACGAAGAACACTTTCTTGATTCTTCAGGAACCTGGATGCTTGAGAGCTTCGGAGTTTCAGAGCTTCAGAGCTTCAAGTTGTAATATGAATTGGTCCCTTTAATGAATGAAATGGGCTTGTATTTATAGAATTTTCCAAGGCCTAATTTTGAATATAATATTCTAGATGAAATAAGTCGTTTCTGCCAGGTGTTGACACGTGTCCTATTTGATGACTTTTCCAACTCATTTCAATTTTCGTTGAGTCACACGCTACGTGTAAAATTTATGTAATACATGAGCGTTGACACTTTGATTTATCGGTCAACATTTATTTACCGAAATTTCGATGTCTACAGTGCCATCTATGGAGATTGATCATGAGTAATCTCACTAAGGTCATATCTGGTATTGAATTATTTTTCACCAAAAGCTGATTTACTTTACAGTTAAGCAGTAAAAAAGTGTGGTAAAAATAAAACATATGTTGCAGTCCTAATAAGATTGGAAATATGATTGTGTAAATCCTATTGGGATTCTGTTGTATCTTTTATATAATATCTTATTTCAGATGTAATACCTAATCGATAAGGAATTTACCTTCCATACTACTAGAAATAAATGCACACTGGGGTGAGATAACACACACTTCAAAATTCACCAAATCTCTCTCTTTCTCTGTGTGTCGCGCCCCTCTCTCTCCCTCTCTATAATTCTTCAGTTAAATAGGCATACAACACGTTATCAGCACGATCTTGATGATGCAAAGGAACTAAAGGTTCGTGGAGGAGGTTCTTCTACAAATTTAAGGGCTCAATTTTCCTTTTATAGCCGATCAGGTTCTTCTAGAACACATGCTTGATATTTTATAAGCCCTTACTTGCATGAAAACATTCTCCATAATACAAGAACCCCCAATCTATTATTGCATAATGTTACTATTATATACATCGTATATTTGCATATATTTGTCAATATATATAAGAATGTTCATGCATGCGCAATTGATATATATATATATATATATATATATATATATATATATATATGTGTGTGTGTGTGTGGTTAGGCCCTTTAAGGGGAGGGATCCCCATTTTTTCCCCAATAAAAAAGGGATTAGTTGTGGGACCCACTCTATGTTTTGTAAATCTCGATTCATAGATCATGCTTACAAAAATTCAATTCAATTCGAAACTATTTGCCCATTTAATTATCACGAAATTTCATCATTTCTTATAAAACAAAGTGTTGGTCAATTTCTTTTAACTCAATTAGATGCCTCAAATAATAGATGGTTAAGATCGTTGAAGTTTGATGTGGTATGAGCTCAACAACTAATTCCCATTAACAAAAAATGGGGGACTTCCCTTAAAGGTCTGGAGCCACGAATGGGAAAATTGCGGTCGAGCCACGGTCTAGAGCCACGCCGCCGCACAGAAGCTGTGCGCCAAGCCGTTCCTAGTTGGCTTAAAGCCAAGTCGTGTTGAGCTGTGCTACACTGAGTCGTACCGAGCTTGAAGCTCGGGCATGCCTTCCACAGGACTCTATAGCCTCGTTTGATAGCTCGTATAAGGGATCAAATAGGATTAATAATCCGAATCCAGTTGTTTGGTACTCTCTCGTATTAAATAGCCACATGATTATTTAACCGGTTCCACTTATTTTATACGGTGTATACCCACTTGATAATATTGTCCAAATTGGATTAATTATTAGTCGGGTTGCATTCACTTTCCTTCTCTCGTGAACTCTTCTTCACTGAAAAATTCATTTGATGTTCTTCCTATTTCTTCTTCGACCCAACAACAATTCTCTAGCTTTTCCACCAGCAAATTAAACCCAACTTGACATCCTGCCGACCAACACACCAGAAAAGATCTTGAAATTCCTTGCATGCATGTCTTCGTTTTCCACCGGCAAATTAAACCCAACCTGACATCACGCTGCTCAGGAGCCACGCCGTCTTCGTTTTCACACCCATATATGATGGTGGATCGATAATTGAGAGATTTCATCTGGATTTTGGGATTAGTCGATGATTAAATTTTGTTGTTGTGGGGTAATTAAACTCAAAATTGGGAAAGTTTCATATGGGTTTTTTTTTTTTTTTTTTTTTTTAATTTCAATGGATTAGAAACCATGGAGATTTGGAGATGATAATCTGGCAGCAGTGATTGTGAAGAGAGATGGAATATGAGCTTTTGATTTCAATGGTACATGGTGGCGATGGTGAGTGCTAGGCGGTTGCCTGGCTTTGCTCTTCCTCTTTTCTAGGTTTTTTGTTGGTGTAACAAATTGTTTTAATTATTATTATTTAATATTCTCTTTTTTTACTCCATTTTATCTTCCATGAGTTTTTGAAATTTGTTTTTCTTTAATTTTATTTCCATTTTATCATCAATTTTATCTTAAAAAAAAAAGTAAAAAAATCTTCTTATCAGATGCAGTACCAAGACAGTATAAATAATCCTACGTTAGTTTATTTAATTAATATTATTCGATGTAGAAATCATCTTATCCGACTAAAATAGTCTGTACAGTTCGACCTGCCAAATGAGGCCTCAGAGTATAAATTTATACAAGTGGCTTAGAGTACAACTAGGATTCCTTGAAGTACATGTTACAAAAGTATAAGTGTACTTTGTCTAGACAGAGTCGGCCCTGAGGGTGTGCAACAGGTGCAACCGCACATGGCCCCCGATTCAGAAGGGCCCCTAAATTTTCATTACATGTATATAGATGCATATAAAATAGATTAGATGCAAAAGATAATCTTATATGTGATTCTAGCCCAAGTGGTTTAGCTCTTCTTTCTTATAGCCCATGTGCTAGGTTCGAATCCTAGTGATAATGTTTTGTTATATTTTAAGCTTTTGCAAATTTGTAAATAGGAGGTAACAGAAAGGCATGTATCGAACTCAGGACCTTTGAAGGTAAGGAAAAACACCTGGCTGATCAAATAACTTATTTTTGTTGTAGTAACTTGTAATATTTTAGTTTTATAGATGAAAAAATTGAAAAAAATAATAATAAAGAAATATAACATTAAAAAAAATGAAGGGCCTCTATCTAAGTTTTGCACATGGCTCCTCAATACTCAAGGTCGGCCCTATGTCTAGATGTTTGAGTTCGAATCGGTAATTACTCACTTTTATTTTTTTATTTTATTTTTACCAAACGATATTATTTACACTAAGGAAAATGGGTGGGTTTAGTCTCACAATGGGCTAGCAATAATGTGGCTCGATTTCGCCTTTAGCAAGAATCGAACCTAATACCTCTCACTTGTAAATGAAGATGAATACCATTAGACCGTAGCAGTAAGTGGCTACTCACTTGTATTAACATCCGGAAATAATGTTGGTTTACTATAGGGATTCTAATAAGAGAATCATAAAGATTGTTTATTAATAAAAAAAGATGTCATATGCTATCACATAAATTGATCATTGAATGAATTTCATTGATATCTCAGAGTGCATCCAACGTGTATCGAACTTAGGACCTTTGAAGGTAAGGAAAAACATCTGGTTGATCAAACAACTTATTTTTGTTGCAGTAACTTGTAATATTTTAGTTTTATAGATGAAAAAAATAAATAATAAAGAAATATAACATTAAAAAAAATGAATGGCCTCCATCTAAGTTTTGCGCATGGCTCCTCAATACTCAGGGCCGGCCATGTGTCTAGATGTTTGAGTTCGAATCAGTAATTACTCACTTCTATTTTTTATTTTTTGAACAAACGGTATTATTTATACTAAGGAAAATTGGTGGGTTTAGTCTCACAATGGGCTAGTAATAATGTGGCTCGATTTCGCCTTTAACAAGAATCGAATCTAAGACCTCACTTGTAAATGAAGAGGAATATCACTAAACCGTAGCAGTAAGTGGCTACTCACTTATATTAACATCAGGAAATAATGTTGGTTTACTACAAGGATTCTAATAAGAAAATCATAAAGATCGTTTATTTATAAAAAAAAGATGTCATATGCTATCATAGAAATTGATCATTGAATGAATTTTATTGACGTCTCAGAGTGCATCCAACGTGTATCGAACTTAGGACCTTTGAAGGTAAGGAAAAACATCTGGCTGATCAAACAACTTATTTTTGTTGCAGTAACTTGTAATATTTTAGTTTTATAGATGAAAATAATAATAATAAAGAAATATAACATTAAAAAAAATGAAGGGCCTCCATCTAAGTTTTGCATAAGGCCCCTCAATACTTAGGGTCGGCCCTGTGTCTAGATGTTTGAGTTCGAATCAGTAATTACTCACTTTTTTTTTTTTGAACAAACGATATTATTTACACTAAGGAAAATGGGTAGGTTTAGTCTCACAATGAGCTAACAATAATGTGGCTCGATTTCGCCTTTAGCAAGAATCAAAACTAAGACCTCTCACTTGTAAATGAAGAGGAATACCATTAGACAGTTGCAGTAAGTGACTACTCACTTATATTAACATCAGGAAATAATGTTGGTTTACTATAGGGATTCTAATAAGAGAATCATAAAGATTGTTTATTTATAAAAAAAAGATGTCATATGCTATCACAGAAATTGATCATTGAATGAATTTTATTGACGTCTCAGAGTGCATATACATACATGTCAGTAAATCATTCTTTGTTTTGTATATTCATCCTCGCTAGTCAATTATATTAATACATTAATGCGTACGTACGCGTCATGTAAATTTATGATTTTGACATACCGAATTTAGACTCTATCACATTTGATGTTGATGAAATATATGAGCTGCAAAATCATGCGTGTCGTATTTAAATTAGTAATTGCATGCGTTGGTGTTTTAATATAAAACTTTGAATGCAGGTTCGTCTTCGGTCTTTAATCTTTTACATTGATAATTATCTTTTTGGAAAAGATGCAAATTGAAATAGAAAATTTCAGAGTGTTGGTTCTTGCTCAGCTCCTCTAGCTTCTGCATCCTCAGCTTCTCACTCTCGGTCAACAGCTGGTAATTAAGCAGATTACAACAAATTGTAAGAACAAGTTCCAATTAGTGCAGAAGGCCATGCATGTAAAAATAGTTAAATTTGTGGCCTGGACAAGTAATTAATGATAATTTAGTTATTACGTTTAATTACCTCCATAAGTGTGGTTACAAGTTGAGCCTTTTCTTTGTTCTTTTCATTGAATCTTTCCAGGGCTTCTTTGTATTCTTTTTCCTGTTTGTTGACAGATAAGATGATGTTTATTTTTCTTCTAATTTTCAAGAATATATACATATAATGCCAGCAGAGTAGATGCATGATCGAATGTTTATATTGGTGTGAAATGCTAGATTGCACCTTCTTCTGGCAGCTCAGTCCCAGCGGCTTCAGCTCTCGATTAGCCATGTCGATTTTCTTCCTTACATTTGCAAGTTCCTTCCTCATGGGATCTCCCATCACTTCCAGCTTCTACTAGGTTGGAAAGATAGCGCAATATATATCATAGCTTCATTAGCAAGTGATCGAGTTATGCAAGACTTGCAGCTCAATTAATTAAGAGCATTCTCCTACTTATACCAGTGTTGCTTGGTATAAAATATAAAAATAATAAACAGTAGAGTTAATTTGTAGGACTTACTTCCCAAATCTGCGCGAGACGCCTAGTTTCTTCCCCAGCACGACCCAACTGAAGTTCAACTTTCTCCTTAACCTCCATCTTCTTCCTCTCGATCTCTTCCTCTTTAGCTTGGTATGCCGATATTGCCAGCCTCGAAATCTCATCATCGTCGTTCTCCTCCGTTGACAGCCTCCCACTACTATTGGAAATGGAATTACTTCCAAGGCTATTCATTTTCTGCATTTCAATTGTTTGTCACTCCAACAAGTTCCAAATCCAATTAGCCTTTTACATCTATCTGCTTCCACCAATGAAAAACCCCACCACGTATATATAACATTCTACTTCCATACGCGTGTCGCAATTGGTTTTGCTTCAAACTTGTCTCTCCCCTTCCTTTTCTGGTAGGCCTTCTCTTCTCATGCTTTCTTTCGACGACATGATTCTCAATCGCAGCAGAGACAAGATGAATTGTTATGTTCTTATGTAAACATGTTTATATATATATATGCCTAACTTAACATTCATACCCTTTAAATGTTTTGACTTCTATTTATCAATTTACTCCAAGTCTTTAGACTCCCATCATTATCTAAGCCCAATCCGTACAATAGTTATACAACGATAATAAGCACTTTATTTTTTGACTGAAAGAGAATTGACTCTAATTGTTTTTCTAAAGGAAAATTAATTAAAAGAGTTTGAAAACTTTGAGTTTTAAAGATAAAGACAAAATAAAGGGTAAAGTGAATAGTACCATGATTGATTTTTTAGTATAAAAATGTGGTTTTTCGTTAAAGTAAACGATACCAAAATTTTTCGTTAAAATTCATTTTTTCTAACCTTCGATTAAATAAATCAAATAAAATTAATTACATGAACAAGGAAAAAAGTGCAACAGAAGAGTATATAATGAAAACCAATACTCTAATAAAAAATGTTCAGGCCCGCAGTATGTCTTTAAACTTGTACACGTGTCATCTTTTTATCAAGCCATGGTGTCACTACCACTGCCACGTTGTCACATCCCCGTAAAAGTTTCTCTTCATTTTACAACCTTAGCGATCATATTTCCTTTATTTTTTGCACGAAGGTAGTTGAAGTGTCAAATTTACAAGTGGACGCCATCTCATTTTTAAATGTGGGCAACTGTAAGGAAAATATGGCAACACTGGCTCAACGTTTGCTTCAAGCAACGAGGAGATGTGTTCCTCTGTCAACTTTAAATTGGACTAAGCCACCCAACAAGCCTACCATATAATTTTGCTTGAATAGGCTTTTAGTAAGAGTCCAATTTAAAATCTCTTATTTACTAGTGAAAGAAGTATCGTTAAATCAAAATAATAAGTGGTTCTTCCGCTGTCACGTCTTAAAATTACTTTTCCATTTTTTTTCTTTTAATCAGCTTTTCCCTTTCAACCATTGAGAGTCAATTGACTCAGTTCAATGACGAAAGTTCACTTTGCAGTCATTATATTAAAATGGTCATTTACTCATGGGAAACGATAAATTGATATGGAAAATAATAGACACGTCATTCTTAGCCCCTTACACACCGTGATTAATTAGGTTAGTAGTATTCATTTGATTTATTCAATCTGATGTAAAAAAATAATGGCAAAAGATAGGAGTCTAAGAGGCCAAAAAAAGTGAAAATCACCTCCCATTGATAATCACACCATTTTTCTTTCTCCTGAATACCCTTCTTTATTTATGATCACCAAATTGAACGATCGAATGAAAAAACATACATGACTAAGCATGTGTCTAGTGGAAGAAAAAGAGTGTTATCATTTCCCAACCAAACATTAAAAAGAAAATTCTGCCATGCTTGCCAGAATAGAAAAACATAATTACCCTCGCTATAATGCAGCAAGCCAGTGTGATAACTTGAGAAGCAAGTAATTCCAAAATCTAAGCGTTCCTATCTCATTTGACAACATAACAGGGCACGCATTTGGCTATCAATCATAACAATTTCTCAACAAATAACACCCAGGAAGAACTCCTGCCAAAATTAGGGTCAACCTGCTTCGGTAGGAAGATGAAAATGAGATCGCATCATTTCCGTTGAACAAGTGAAATGAGAACATCTCCAAAGCAAACCTATCTTTTACATTCCTCGAAGGAAAATTGTTTCTCACAGGACATGAACTGTCAATTACAAGCTGTATATTATGAAGAGTAAAAGTTGAAGGTACAGGAAAGAAACTTGAGGGCAGGCGCTGAAGGGGAAATCAACGAATCGGAACTGTCTGAGGAATGAGGAAAAATCACAAACAACACACAAATTCTCATTCAAACAAAGTTCATAGGATGCTACACTATAGTATAAACATTCTCTGCCAGGAAGTGAAGATGGGAGCATTAGGGTACAAACGCAATATCTTTGAAGTACTCATGCTCAAGAGCACTCCTGGCCGTAATCCTTTTGCTGGGATCCAAGCAGAGCATTTTCTGGAACATAAAAAACAAAGTACTTCAACGATATAAAACCCACACTGCAAAATATATACTTTTATTTGTGTTTATCATTCATTTTCTTCCTCTATCAAGGCCTTTCCAATTTTCTAGATGTCATGTGGATTGGAATAAAACTTTAGAGATTGACAAATCCAACTCCTCAAGTTGTCATGTTGCAGGATTGGGCTCATTAAAAAGAAAATAAGATATTTTCATGTAGAATGAACAATGGACAACAAAAAAGACTCATTAAAAGAAAATAACAAATTATCATGTAGAACGAACAATGGACAACAAAAATCACCCATATGGAGTTGCTTCCAGGCTATATCAAAGTCCAGGAACCCTTTTTTGTTTCTTTTCCTTTTTCAAGTTCTACTCTAGTACTCCGCCCATATGTTATTACTAACACCTTTGTGGGATCAGCTAGGAACTGTATTAATACTCACAATTGAATCACAGTGTTGATGTATGTATATGAACAACTTTTCCCAATTGAAGTGCAGAAATTGAATCTGAACTTACTGAGAGAAGATCAACACCAGCTGAATCAAGATTTGGAACTACACTTGCCAACTCCTACAAAGTAAAGGATGCTTTACTTAATATTATCAATAGCACATAGGTTGACGATTTTTATAATGGGAGTACATAGCAACACGCATAAAGTTTTATTACCTTAGCACCCCACTTCGGAAAGGAAGATTTAAAATCAGGCAAAGAATTCACTCCAGGCCATGTATCCTCGGTCGGAGTACCCATGATTCTTCATATGAAAAGCAACAGTGTGAGTGGGATAGGATCTATTGAGGATGATGCAACACATTATATGGTTTACAAACATTTGGATGCATATGACTTCCACGAAAAGGAAAAAAATAAGGAAATTAAAGCATAGAGATTTGGTTGGGAATCTTTCACCTAAATATCTTGAACAATTCATCAATCTCAGAGTCCCCAGGAAATAAAGGCCGTTGGTTTACCATCTCGGCAAATATACAACCCACTGACCACACGTCAACTGGAGTGGAGTAATGGCGAGAACCAAGCAATATCTCTGGCGCTCTGTACCAGAGGGTCACCACCTATGGCGAACCACCATAAATAAATCACTTTTTTTAACATTAAAGCGCACACCCACACACACCAATAGCTCTCAGTTGTTAACATATCAAACAACCGAAATGTTGCAGTTAGAAAGTTTAATTTCAGTACATGTGACTGCATCATATTACTGTTACTAACTGCCACATCTTTTTTTTTTTTTTTGTCACTTTCAATTGCTAAGAAAAGAAAAATTATCTGAATTTTACAGCAACAGCGAAATGTCAAGATCTACTAGAGACGCATTCAAACCTCATGAGTAAATGTCCTAACAGGAATACCAAATGCTCTAGCCAGTCCAAAATCTGCAAGCTTTAGTGCATTGGTACGACGATCTATCAGCAGATTCTGGGGTTTAAGATCTCTATGAAGAACTCTATGTGAATGACAGTAAGCAATGCCTCTGAGAATCTGGTAAAGAAACAGCTGCAGAAAGAGGACATGACCAATTAAATTCCATTGTAAGCTTAGTAATTCAATAGTTTATTGTCAAAATCGGGATAGATTACGTAACACAAGAAAACTCCAAGACCGATGTAAGGTAACCTCAGTAGAAACTAGAATTAAGGATCACAAGCATCACACTACTTGGGCCGTAAAGGACTTGAAATCTGCTTCGCAAACTAAGAGAAGAATTGCACAGGTAAATGAATGAAAAATGTAATAGAAGGAACTAAATACAAAGCTTCCAGATGATAGCCTAACATTTATTTAGCAAAGCTAAATTTCTTAAAACAAAAATAGAAAACTGCAACTGAGATGAAATACCATAATTTTCTGACCACATAAGTACTCAATGGACACCATGTCATTTAAAGGTTTCTAAAAGTAAAAGTCTCTATATCAAAGAATGCCCGAACTTCTAATGTGCAGAGGGACTCACTTTTATTTGGCGAGGGTCCTTTGCAAATTCAGGAGTAGAATCCATATGCTTCTTCAGATCCAAGTCCAGGTACTCAAAAACCAGATACAAGCGCTTCTCACTGTGCACTACATCCTGTAACCTGTCAAGCAATATCCATAAGTATTTATAATATATAAATCATTTTGCAACACAACCAAGCTTTAAGGAAAGATGATATGTGTCTACAAAACCAGATCAATTTTTTTTTAACAGTATAGTTTGTCTTCCACTTAACAAAAGGATTTTGTTTTAAACATTTCTATGAGGACCCACGTTGCTATTTTATTTTTTGGGGGCCATGCTGTGAAATTACACATTAGTTAGACACTGAAAGAAATGCTAGTTCCCTGGTCAAGCTCAGACAATTCAGGAAAACAACATGCTCAGAGCAAAGTAAAAGAACGGTGGTTATCAAGGTCAGTCATGCTATATTCTCCGGTTTTGAGAATGTTTGGGATAGAGTTCAGTTTTTGTCTGTGTTGTGGGCATCAGTTTGCCCACAGTTTAGAGGAATTTCGTTCTCCTTATTTTGCTAGATTGGAAGGCAGCTATTTTCTGGTTCATCATTTTTCTTTTGTCAGCTATGTGGAGCTGTTAGTTTTTTCCTGAGCTGTAGTGGTTTTTTTGCTCAGGATGGTCTTATACAAGCCTCTCAGTATCTTTTCTTTGTTTTCAGTATAATCGTATCCTTTTAAAAAAAAAAGATTGAGTTGTTTAAGTTTCCATTAAGAACAGAATACAAATAGGAAGAAGCACATGATACAACTAAAAATCAAATATGGTCCAAAAATAAAATATTAACTTGAGATCATAGTCTACTTTTCATCTACTCAACAACAGGTAATGCCTTCAGAAGTTCTATGATTCAGAAAAGCTGAATGCCCAAACATGTAAATTCAAGCTGTAGATTGGGAAAATCATCCATCTCTTGATCAGTGAGGAAACTATGCACCTGTTCTAAAACTCCAATAATTATCTCATAAACTACTAAATTGATGAAATTAGTCCAATACACGGATGTAATAAATACCTGACAATGTTCCCATGCTGCATTTCTTTCAAGAGGGAAATCTCACGTATAGCAGTGCTTGGCACTCCCTCATCTTCCTGCTCCAAGCGAATTTTCTTCAAAGCTATAGTCTCATTAGTGACACGATCAAGTGCCTTGTAAACCACTCCATAAGTTCCTTCACCAATCTTCTCAACTTTCACGTACTACAAAACCGCAAACATCACAATCAAAGAAAATTTATCGATACAAAAATACAACAATCAAAGATCAGAAAGCAAGAAAATGGCACAACCATCACTAACCTGGTCCATCCAATCTCTCTGCTAAAATCCAAGCCTTCAAAACCTAAAGGAAACAGCGAAAGTACCCGTATCAATTGTAACTTTCAAGTAAACATAATCAAACCATCCTAGTTCACTAAAACTGGCCACACTTTCATCTTACAGACCCATATCATTTCTCAAACACCGCCATTCGCACCGTAAAATCCCTGTTACTTCACTGCCCATTATACAACAAATCAACTATCAAATCAACCACTAAAGAGATTATCCATTTCTTCACAATTCCTTCCTACTCACATTCACTGAACATACATTGCATTACAACCATTAGATCAACCCACCATATCTCAAAACTCAATCATCAGTAAAACCTCAACACATCAGTGACTAGCGATGCTCAGTGAGCTCGATTTACAGATTTAAACATCCACGTTACGGAAGCAAGCAATTTGAAGAAGCAAAAGAGTAAGTAGAAATAAACACTTACGGGACGGATCCTCCTCTGGACCCCTAAGACTTCGATTCCTCTGTCTCCTTCTCTGCGCCCGTGTGCTAGTCCTCACCGCAGAGAATGGAGGAGGAGGAGGTAAGAGAGCCCTAATTGCTTGGCAGTACTCCTTTGGGTTTGGGTTCCACCACCACTTCAAACTAGCTTTTATTATTTTAGTTTCTTTTTTAATTTTTATCACAAATGATTTTTAAAATTAATTAGCCACATCACGATGGTACATAAAATTGATAGTCTTTAAAAATGGGTGTCGAAAATGAACGTGCTCTTTCTGTCAAAATTTTCTCAAAAGTTTTGGTATGTGTTGATATAGCATGTGACTGAGTTCTACAAATTTAATTAATATTATCAAGTGAATTAAAATTATTTAAATAATTAAAATAATTTATTTTAATATAATTAAAACTTCAAAAATAAAATTAAAACATAAATAGTAGAAAAAGAAACCTTCAATGACAGCCCCGTCTCTTCCCTCTCCGATCAGCCTCCATCCCAGCAACCTAGCTCTCCTGTGGCCTCACAACCCCTCCGGCGCCAAGCCACTGCAGTACCACATGTTTAAGTCAGGGTGGTGAAGAAGAAGATTTTTTTTCATTTTCCATTTATATAAAAATCAAAATTGTTTTTTTATTATTTAAATATTGTTAATCCACATGACAGTATTTAATTAGACAGATGAGCCCCTGTATGTGCCACATTACTACATATCAAAATTTTTGATAGATTTGTGAAGGAAGGAGCACATTAATTTAAGACACTTATTTTCAAATACTACATTTGTGATATCTCGACCAGTTGGAAATTTAATTGAAATTATTTCATTAAATTCTCCAATTTTGACAAAAGTGAAGTTAGGGGTATTTGGATCATTTCAAATGTTTCTCGATCTTTTTGGTTAACTCTTGAGTTGGTTAGGTAGAGCTCGATTTCACGAGGGTATAGGCCCAAATTGATCTCGATTACGGATTAACAGAAGAAGTTAGAAGCATTTTAAGTAGAAGGGCAATTCAGTAATTGGCCAGAGTGCTAGAAATAAAGTTGTTTCTAGAAAATTCCATAAAAACTTTCCAAAACGGGAAAGCTACTACAGACCCCCTTTTTGGGGCGATCAGGTCACTGACCTGGTTGCTTGACCTGGTCTTTTCTCCTCTATCCGACCTCCATTTTGGGTGATTTTGGTATCTATAGAAGGCTCTCGACGAACCCAACATCTTGGTGGTGTTAGATTTTTCATTTTCTAACACGCTTTTCAGGTTGAAGCCACAACCTCCCAAGGGTTTTTCAGTGATGTTATCATATCTCCCGTGATTCCAGTAACCATTTCAGTCGAGTGATGTAAGAAACATCATCTACTCTTCATGATCTTCAAGTTGGTATGCTTGGTTTGTGCATTGGTTGTTGTTTTAGATTTGGGTGTTTAGAAACCTAGAAATCCGGTTTTCTCCGATGATTTTGGTCGGTTTCCGGCTAGAATTGGTCGTTGAACTAGTTATGAAAGTTAATCCGTTCATCGAGGTCTATCTATCGTGTGAATTTGAAGCTCATTCGGTTAAGGCTGAAAATTCGAATTTCTCAAACCCTCCACTAAGGCTACCATTCCATGTGGCGATGCGTGGGAATCGCCCTTCGATGTTGTCTGAGTACTAGAGACCTTCTAGTGACCTTGTGAACCTGTGTTTAGCTTGGTTTCTCGAGATTCAATTGTTTGGTGCGGTGATCAAATTGGACCACCACTGTTTTGTATGATTGGAAGGGATCCAACTGTTGGATCGTTGTCAATTTGTAATACGTTGTGTTCGGAAGCATAATGAAGCCCTTAGAAATTTAAGGATTGGAACATCTGATGTCTGGATCTTCTGGATTGAATAACCTTGTATTGTTGACATTACTAGTGCCTGCTTTGACCGACGGTTGACTTTTTGTCAACGTGCCCAAATTATTGTAGTGTGTCATTTACTTATAGAATGTTGTTGAGACTTGATGGAGCTTAGTTGGCTCATTATGATGAAATGTCATTCCCAGTTGACGTGCATCTCGATTTACGTGCAAGTAACACTTTGCCTCATTTTACGTTCCGGTCTTACTAAGTTTCCTAAGTGGGGTTTTATATAATGTGTTAGGCTCCTTGAAGCAATGTCTATGAACCTAAAAATGCAAAGAACTCCAGGCAAGTGACTTTAATATTATGTAATATGGTTATTACCTGTGAAACTTCCTTATTATATACTGTGTGGTACAACATGGATTTACAAATGATTTTATGATAGTGGGTGCTACTATGACATGTTTACCCCGATAATGTTATCGAAAAATATATCTATGCTATGTTTCAAATGATTGTGAATTGAGAGGGCTAGTAAAGGACCGCTAACCTAGTGTAATGGGGTAATGTGGCATTGAAATCTGTACCATGTAGGAGTGATACATGGATGATCCCTCTTTGTTAATCCGTATTGGGGAACCATACTATTTATCGACTGTGCCTGGTTAATTCATGTTGGACAAACTTAGGGTTGCGCCTGGTTAATTTGCATTAGGCGATCCTTGTTACCTAGCTATGGCTATACGTAGCTTAGGAGTGATCACACATGGTTAATCCGCATTGGGTGGTCACCGCCAATAAGTGTTTTTAGGAATGACTCTGCTTGGTTAATCAACAATGGGGACCACTTCCTACTCGGTTACTAATAGGATTTTTACCACCTGCAAAACTAAGGATAAAACCACTAAAAAATACTTGCAAGAGTACAAGATTATCGTAGTATAGCAACTCAAGCAAAGTCATTTTCCATATGGATTGAATGGATAATTTGTATGTACACTAATCCTTAGCTAATTATTTGAAACAAAGTTTCGAAAATGTTGATTTTGAAATTTAAATAAAAATAATTGGCAGAGTAAAGAAAGAAAAAGAAAATGATTTTGGAAAGCAATTTAAATACTAGGGTTCCGCCATCATCACTAACAAACCTATGCAATTTTACCAATTTTCCTAATGCATAAGTTCTTTGTGATGTTTGTTTGTACCAGACTTGACCAATCCCGAAACTACTGAGCACCGGTCAACGTTATACTGTCAAGGACCCATAAGAGTTTCCCTCCAACCAGGAGGCCAATCACAGTGCGACACGTGTCGACATCAGAAGCCAATCATAGCGCGACATGTGCCAACATCAGAAGCCAATCACAACACGACATGTGTCAATGTCAGAACAAAGCTAGAAACTCTCTTCTATAAAAGGAGATCATTCTCCAACAATATTTCCGAATGTCATTTGTACTAAATCATTCACTAGTACTCACTAAAGGAGAGCTTGAACCTATGTACTTGTGTAAACCCTTCACAATTAATGAGAACTCCTCTACTCCGTGGACGTAGTCAATCTGGGTGAACCACATACATCTTGTGTTTGCTTCCCTGTCTCTATCCATTTACATACTTATCCACACTAGTGACCGGAGCAATCTAGCAAAGGTCACAAACTTAACACTTTTTGTTGTACCAAAGTCCTCACTGATTTTGTGCATAAACAATGTTCAAGTAAAAACGTATATCTAACATGCAATCTGTCTGTGATGTTCAGATCAAATATAAACATGCAAGACTCATTAAGCTTTGTGAAAACCCTTCGAAAAACCATGCAACCTTTAAGAGCGTGATGTTTGGCTTAAGTGAACTTACAATTACTAATCACAAGAAGCCCTCCTCAATTTCAAGGTGGTGTTCCAATAGAAATTGCATCAAATTACTTGTCTAGATACCTTAATGGTCGCGAATCACTAAGACAATTGGGTAGTTTAATCGCGGTGATTAATAATTCAAAGCAAGCATGCATCCATTCATAAGAAAATTAACAAAATCACAAATGCATGCTAAGGCTCATGACTTCGCCCTAGCAATAGGAATTAATTATGCATAATCATAATAAAAACTAAAGAAAATATCATTAACTAGAAAAAGGATTGAAAACACCTCGTAGGTAAAAAGTCTGAAATTCTCCAAAATATGCGTCTCTCCCTCTAACCCTAATGACTAAATAGCCCTATCTATACTACTAGAAAAGATCTTCTAAAAACTAGGAAACATAATAAAATAAGATAACTAGGAAATACATTCCTATTCTAACTTTGGGCTGCCTAGCCACAAAGAATCCCACGTTTCTGGATTTTCAGGGCACCAAAACAGGCCCAAAGCTTAAGATGCCCCGAATATATTGTAGAAGTCCTCGAACCCAAAAGACATCATCTTGGATGCCAAAAAGCCCAAAATATCACTTTAACAGCACTGTGCGCTGCTCCTTTATTTCATCACCATAATTAATCTGCTTGATATAAAAGTTTGAAACTTTGACATGAACACGTTGAAAGACTAACAAACATCCTCTAATTAGAATCACTCCAAAATTCGTCCGTTTGAATACTTTTTGCTCAAGAGGAAGTCGAATGTCCTAAATATAATTCAAAGTATTAAAATTCTACCAAATTAACCAATAAATTAATACTAAGATTAGGGTAAAATATATAGTATAATATCGACTCATCAGTTACCTATTATAGGATTTGATCGAACTGTATCTCTTTGTGGCTATAGACCTAGTTTATTACATATGTGAAAGAAGACATTGAATACATGCGTGGCTCAATCTAGAAACAGTTGAATCGAACAGTTTAAATGATAGTGTTGCCTAAAAGAGAATGAATTCGAATGTGACTCTTTCCTGCTCGATACAAAAAGAGATGCAAAAATATATAAAAAATATACCGATCTCTTACCTACACGTGTTGGTAGTATTGATGGTGTGTCATTCCTACACAATTTCGGGTTGTATGATGACTAATAATTATCTCAAAAGACATGTGGTGAGATTCATATTTGAGGAACCATTCATGTACGTATTTAATGAGGTGTATGGTGGTTATGTTATAAAATATGTGGTAATTGGACCCTTGTGATTATTCAGAAAATGATGAAAGGCTAGTGGTGAGTCAAAATTCGAAGAGATTCATGAAATGATAATGACGGTAATCAGATTGACGAATTGATCCAATATTCAAAGGAAAGTCCTATGTGGATGTAGCCACTACTTTTACATTTAATCATTTGATCTTACTTATATTTACATATGTTGTATTATTGTCACTTATACGAGCTTCACAACTTATCTAGGTTTTGCTTTGCCCGATGTGCTATTCCCATGGCACAAGGTTGTTTGCAGAGTAACCGGTAGCAGTTAGGGGAGAAGATTTTAGGTGGTGTAATTGTGTAAGATCCCACATCGCCCAAGGTTGAGGATTCTGTAAGCCTTACATGTATATTCTCATCTCTACCTAGCACGAGGTCTTTTGGGAGCTCATTGGCTTCGGGTTCCATCGAAACTCCGAAGTTATGCGAGTTTGCGCGAGAGCAATCCCATGATAGGTGACCCACTAGGAAGTTCTTGTGTGAGTTCCCAGAAACAAAACCGTGAGGGCGTGGTCGGGGCCCAAAGTGGACAATATCGTGCTACGGCGGAGTCGAGCCTGGGATGTGGTGGGGGCCCTGATGCGATGAAAGTTAAGCACTCAAATTAAACCCTCTTGTTGTCAAATTGTAGTATAAATGCAAGTAGGGATCGTTCTAAACCGGGGATTAGGAGGGCTTGCTAAAACCTCTAAACTGACTCAAAAACATAAAAACAAAATTAAAAACGTTTGAATAGACTCAAGGGACTAAAAAAAGATTCAAAGATTCAAAACAACTTAAAAACACTCAAAACTGCCTAAAAACACAAACTGGGCATATTTGGACTCTAAAACAACTTTGGACGAATTTAGTGTTTTGGCTTGAATCAAAGCACTCAAAAACACAAACAAAACAGAAATTTAACACTTTGAAACAAGAAAGTAAAAGGGGGATTTTGGTTTTGACGAATTTGAAACAAACAAACAAGTTATAAAACTAGGCAGATTGTAAAACGAATTTGAGAAATAAGATGATGGATGGATTAGTTAGAGGTCCGTTCTTCACACATGACACCCTTGTACATGAATCGATTTCCAATTGCTTTTCAATAAACTATGATGCTCAACACCCCAGATTAACCGTGATGCACAAATTAACCCTCAAATTTTCCTTTACTCATTGAGTTGGATGAATGCATGCGACAACCCAAATCATTCTCTAAAAGTCCCCTATATGAATGCATAATAGAGATACAATCAAAGATCATTACGTTCAATGAAAATCATAAGTGTTGACGAGACCATTGTAACTATGAATGCATGATACATTTGACAAACAACCATTGTAACTAGAAATGAGAGTGAATCGCGTTAATTGAATTCTTGGCAAATGTATCATGCATTCATAGTTACAATGGTCTCGTCAACACTTATGATTTTCATTGAACGTAATGATCTTTGATTGTATCTCTATTATGCATTCATATAGGGGACTTTTAGAGAATGATTTGGGTTGTCGCATGCATTCATCCAACTCAATGAGTAAAGGAAAATCTAAGGGTTAATTTGTGCATCACGGTTAATCTAGGGTGTTGAGCATCATAGTTTATTGAAAAGCAATTGGAAATCGATTCATGTACAAGGGTGTCATGTGTGAAGAACGGACCTCTAACTAATCCATCCATCATCTTATTTCTCAAATTCGTTTTACAATCTGCCTAGTTTTATAACTTGTTTGTTTGTTTCAAATTCGTCAAAACCAAAATCCCCCTTTTACTTTCTTGTTTCAAAGTGTTAAATTTATGTTTTGTTTGTGTTTTTGAGTGCTTTGATTCAAGCCAAAACACTAAATTCGTCCAAAGTTGTTTTAGAGTCCAAATATGCCCAGTTTGTGTTTTTAGGCAGTTTTGAGTGTTTTTAAGTTGTTTTGAATCTTTAGAATCTGTTTTGAGTCCCTTGAGTCTATTCAAACGTTTTTAATTTTGTTTTTATATTTTTTAGTCAGTTTAGAGGTTTTAGCAAGCCTTCATAATCCCCGGTTTAGAACGATCCCTACTTGCATTTATACTACAATTTGACAACAAGAGGGTTTAATTTGAGTGCTTAACTTTCATCGCATCACTGCTACACACACTCCCTTTTATAGAGGGAGTGCACGGCAAGGAGGGGAACAAGGAGTGGTGTGTGCAATGATTCAAGGGTGAAGTGATGATTCAAAGCATGGGGGGTAAAATGGAGTGGTGTTGCAGCAATGAGTGCATGAAGTGGTGCTGAAATGATTCAAAGGTGAAAGTGAAGTGATGATGCAAAGCATGGGGGGTAATTGACCATGATATCTGATGGGTAAAGGGGACAAGGAATGGTGCAATAATTGAGTGCAATGATTCAATGTGATTGACCATGAAATCTAATGGGTGAAGGGGACAAGGATGGTGCATCAATGAGTGCATGTAGTGGAGGTAAAAGTGCATGAAATCTAATGGGTGAAGGGGACAAGGAATGGTGCATTCAAACTTGATTTTCTGCACTCCTTTGCCGTGTGTTCCAGCTCCTTCCACATGTACTAGCTGTTAGACAAATTTCACACACATGTTTTGCATCATTTCATCTTGCAAACACCAACTTTGGGCCACTTTACACCTCTTCACACATGCACCAGCTACTAGACACTTTCACATACATGCTATGCATCATTTCAACTTGCAATTATGTTTGTAGTTGCTGGAAATGTAAATACAACTTGTAAAACAATCCAACAAATGGCATCTTTCACTTCTTTTCCTTTCAAATTGTTCCTTAAGTGTATGTATCTGCACACTTCCACACTTCAACTTCATTATTCAGATTTTTACATATGTTGAAATTCTTTTTAAAACACCAAAAACGTCCATCCAACTTGCTCCATATGCATGCAATCCATTTCAGCCCAAAATTGCTTCAAAATGCACTTTCTTGACAACTTTGTTATTAGGATCTACAAACACACGAAAATAGCTTAAAACACTCTTATAAGCAATAACTAGCTAAGTAAATGCAGAAAACATGTTAACTAATGCGCATAAATATGCTACAATTTATCGTGTTACAGTGGAGTCGAGCCCTAGATATGGTGGGGCTCGGGCCGGGATGTGACAATTTGGTATCAAAGCCAATCTCTGGCCGGATGTGTGCCGACGAGGATGTCGGGCCCCTAAGGGGGGTGGATTGTAAGATCCCACATCGCCCATGGGTGAGGATCCTGTAAGCCTTATATGTATATTCCCATCTCTATCTAGCACGAGGCCTTTTGGGAGCTCACTGATTTCGGGTTCCATCGGAACTCTGAAGTTAAGCAAGTTCGCGCGAGAGCAATCTTAAGATGGGTGACCCACTGGGAAGTTCTCGTGTGAGTTCCCAGAAACAAAACCGTGAGGGCGTGGTCGGGGCCCAAAGGGGATAATATCGTGCTACAGTGGAGTTGAGCCTGAGATATGGTGGGGGCTCAGGCCGAGATGTGACAAGCTGTGTGAGCAATACACTTGAGAGTAGGTATTGTTACCCTTTGTTGTACTTTATTTACGATGAAGCTCTGATGTATATTGTATGTATGAGCCTCATTGACTCTTATGAATTTTATACTGTACCGTTACTATCCTACCATCACGTGTCAATTTCGAGCATATTTCGGGATCACCGTGACTACTTTTGGTGGTATCAGAGCAATGGTCCCCGGACCACAATTAATTCCAATTCATAAAGTAGCTCATGTGCAAGTCAAGTATGGGCTTCCCATGCAAGTCAAGTATGGGTACCTTTTAGAACAAAAACAATATTATCTACACTAATGGGCTAGCAATTATGTGATTAAAATTCGTCTTGGCCAGAATCGAACCTAAAATCTTTCACTTACAAATGAAGATGAATATTATTAGACCGTTACTAAGTGACAAATCTTAAAGTTAAATGAACTTAACAAACAAGGTACCGAACAAAATCAACCTCATTCAAATCGGCCCTAAAAGAAACGAATAATATTAAAGTATACACAAACCACAACAGAAAATGATCAGGAGTTTATTGCCACGAAAAACAGGGGAGATCTTAATCAACACAGATGAGACAAGCAATTCATCTGTGAAGTTCAATCATTTATCAGAAACCCCAAACACAACGGGATCTAGGGTGTGACGATGTCAGGAAAGAGCCACGCCAATTAGAAGTCTGTCTACTTGATTTGATGAGTTAGGAATAAAACCTGAGCTATACGTAAGGGTAGTTTACTTGCTTACTTTAAAGAGTAAGGAAGCAGGGTGCTTCCTACTAGAACACAATATGGATCCTCCTCCCCACGGATGAACAATAAATCTTGCCTTTCTTCTCGTGCGTGCTAACACAAGCTGCATTGTTCGCCACCACCCGAGAAGCAGAAGATTCGAAAGTCCGAGCTGAAAATACATGCATAGATAGTGGTCTACTGAAAAAGGCCAATGACAGACAAGGTCTACTTGACATAAATTATAAAGATAATGAAACCTTTCACAAGAATCTTTCGCAAAACTAACTAATCAGAACGATTCTTTATTAGACCGCGGCATTTGATTCTCCGAAAGTGAGCTTGCCCGTGTTCGATCTCTTCCATCTCTGCCCTCACCTAATGTTGAAGAAAGGATTGGTAAGATTCGCCTTAAGTGTCAGTTGGCAGACTTGAAGTCTGAAATCACGTGTTATGTGATTGATAACGACACGTCCTACAAAAATATACATCTAATACAAGCTTTATCGTGAATAAATGTGGAACTTTATGAACCAAAGTAGGCAGCACAAACATGATATGAGTGAAAAATGACACTCTCTCAACAGACTGAATGGAATTGAGTAAAAACAATCTCACAACTGATGAGAAAGATCATGAAAATTCCAAGTTATCCCATTAGTGTTTAAGCCAAGATGCCATGAAGAATATCAATACTCTGCAGAGTTATTCTTACAAATGTTATGTACACCATTATTATTCCTGGTTACTTCCAAATAAAAGCTTTTCAAGCACTGCAAATCACCATTCGGCTTTAATTTGTCCCATCAGTCTTCTACAAAAGCGAAACGACAGTAATAAGTGCATCGGTGGCCCTGGCGACGGAATTTATGGTGTCTCTTCATTCTTTCAATTATTTCTAAGCTTGCCGGCCCTGTAGTCCTGTACAAATATGTATGATGTTTTATCAGTTCCATTTGGTGGTTGGGTGGGAAATGAATATCAAGCTCTTCATTCCAAATGGTCTAAACCTAATTGTATACAATGTGAAGTAGAGGGCAAAAGATGTAGATTGCAGAACAATGGCACCAAGAATAAAACTGAATTTGTTCACCGGAGAAAACCAAGTAAGGATAAAGTGTGCAAATCTTATTTCGCATGTATTCTGCTCATGATGTTTTTAATGATTATGATCGATATACTCTACTACATGTTGTAATTTTTCTGCTTTCATGTAATTAGCGGCTTATATATGTGATAAAAATATTAATTAATTTTGAGAAATGACAGTCTAATTTACGCAACCGTCTTTTACAGGCAAAACAAAGACATTTGTGGCCAGAGGTGAGTTGTGTAGGACTGATGTTTAGCTTTGTTTCACACCTCTAGCGCTGACATAAAGGAAAAAGAGAATTGATTGAAAAATCGAAAAAAATTTGGTGGACTGCAAGGCTCTCAAGCCAAGGAGATATTCCCATGCAGATACTAAGAGGATTACAAATCAATTCAAGTACAAGTTAAGCCAAAGCGCATACGAAACTGTGGTTAAAGGAAAGCTTTCTTCTGAATGCTTTGTTGCTGTAAAAGTAATTAACAATTCCAAGGGCGATGGGGAAGAGTTTGTAAATGAAGTGGGAACAATGGGTCATATTCACCACGTCAGTGTGGCTCGCTTGGTTGGTTTTTGTGCTGATGGATTTAGACGAACTCTGGTTTATGCGTTATTTCCCAATGGTTCACTCCAAGATTATATTTCATCTGTAGATAGTAAGGTTTATTTCCTTGGTTGGGATAAGTTGCAAGATATTGCTATTGGCCACGCCAAATGAACCAGGGATGTGATCTACGAATCCTCCATTTCGATATCGAACCTGATAGTGTTTTGCTCGACCAAAACTTCACGCTAAAAATCTCTGATTTTGGTCTGTCCAAGTTATGTTCCAAGGATCAAATCAATGCCAATGACTACAACGAGGGGGACCATGGGATACGTTGCACCTGTAGTGTTTTCCAGAAAATGTGTCTTACAAGGCAGATGTCTATAATTTTGGAATGCTGCTGCTTGAGATGGTAGGAGGAAAGAAGAATATTGGTTCAACAATAGAGGACACGACAAATGAAATTTACTATCCAAAATGGATTTATAATCTTCTAGAGGAAGGAGATGACCAACGAATCCATATTGAGGAAGAAGGGGATGGTAAGATTCCAAAGCAACTTGCAATTTTAGGGCTCTGGTGCATCCAGTGACACCCGGTGGATCGTCCTTCCATGAAAATGGTGGTTCAGATGTTAGGAGGAGAAAACTTGACGATGCAAGCATCCGTAAAAGGCTCCAATAGTTAAAAGCAATTGCTGAATTAGAGTAACATGTATATATGTTTACGCACCAATACAAGTGGTTCTTAGATGAATCCAAGCCCAAACAATTACAGATGACAATTCTTCACTAAATCATTTTAAAGCAATAATTTAACTAATAATACATTATTGCACTTACTCAACAATTTGATCATCACCTAGCTGACAATGAACATGTTAGCTCCACATTAGAACATATTGGGTTCGATTTATTGACTTGAATATTGCCCACAGTCACAGGCGTCTCTTGTGGGCATAGAGAAGGCCTGAGAGGCATTTGCAGACATTCAACATCTCCTCCAAGCATTTTGACAACTTTGGACATCGAAGGGCGATCACTTGGTTTCATTTGAATACACCACAAGGCGGTTATAACCATCTTTCTTATTACTTTCTTTTCCTCCTCTGTAACATTGTCCATTTCTAAGTCATTTCCCACTATATACTGATCGTACACCCACACTGGGAAGTAGTTTTGGCTTGAATGCTCTACCCTTGCATTCCAATTCTTCCTTCTGCTTGCCATTTCCATCAACAACATTCCAAAACTATAGACATCTGCCTTGTATGAGACGCCTCCAATATTTTTGTAGAACAACTCAGGAGCAATATACCCCAACGTACCTCGTGCTGCCGTCAAAGGGACAATGCTATTATCTATGGGATACAATTTTGCAAGCCCAAAGTCAGAAACCTTTGCTTTAAAGTTCTGATCAAGAAGAATGTTATGAGGCTTGATGTCGAAATGTAGAATTTGCATTTCACAACCTTGATGTAGATATTCAATCCCTTGAGCCACTCCAAGAGAAATCTCGTACATGTTCTTGATAGTCAAGGGAAGACTTCCTTCTTTGGAATAAATGTATTTATCAAGAGAGCCATTAGGCATGAAGTCATATACTAGAGCGCGCTTTGATCCCTCGACACAATATCCAACAAGTTGCACCACATTAGCATGGTGAATCCTTCCGATCGTAGCTATTTCGCTAATAAAATCTTGACCATTAGCTTTGGGCTTGCCCAAGACTTTAACTGCTACAAAACGGCCACTGCGGAGCTTTCCTTTAAATACAGTGCCAAAGCCACCTTCACCCAACTTGTGCTTGAACCTGCGAGTCATTTTCTTGATGTCCGAGTAAGAGTACCTTATAGGCATGAAGTTGTTATCGCATTGTAGAAAATCTTCTATTGTGCTATACATAGACAAATGCCTTCTGCGCCATCTATAGATTAAAAATGCAGTCACAACTGGAACTCCAAAAATTATTTTGGCTAGGAAAAGTAACCCTGCATGCATTGACATTAATATGTTAGATCCACTGCTTACTACTTTTGTTCCCTTTCTTTCCAAATTACTTGTTTGATGTAATTAAAGAGAGGGAATGGGAAATCTATATATGCTAATAATACAATCTCGTCTTAGTTCTTACCGATGCATATGACTATAACCCATCCACGTACTGCAACAAAATCAATCGACTATGAGTTTGAAAAGTGCATAAAGTGAAAAAAAGATCAAAGCGTGCCTTTATTGACACCCAAATTTTAGTATAAGTTTCACTCAACTAAAAAATTGTCATTATGCTTCATAATATGCCGTCGGTTTTGAGTTCACCCAACCCACCAAGCAGCAAGTACCACTCACCAAAAGAAAGAGAAAAAACACACACACACCACCGCCTACATTACCACACCAGCCTCCTCCATCTCCTACGTTGGTCCTTAATGGAAATAACATCTTGCAGGAAGTCTGCCAGTCATTTCATTTCCTTCCCCTTCTGGACACTTGAAATCGACACTCTCGAACAATTTGATTTTGGGTGAACATAAGAATGAGGGCAGACTTTGAAGTTTATAAGTGACAAAATGTTTTAGTTAGGTGAACTTAACTAAAATTTGGGTGCCAATAAAGACACCCAAAACCAAAATACTTGAGCGTATGGACTAATTAACTGAAGCTCTTACCGATGTAGTTGTTGTGTAACAATGAACTCAACTTGCCAGCTGCAATAGATACATATTATAGAAAAGTGAGCAAAGTCATACACTTACTAGGTTTAATAAGTACAGATAGAGGCCAAAGAAATAAAATAAGCTTTTGGGGAGAAACTTCTTACGCAACCAGATCCTTTCATGACCTGCAGTGAAAAATGTGAAGAAGAATACACAAAATTAGCAATAGCTCACCCAGTCTTCAGAATTTAAAAAATCAAGGCTGTCGATTGAAAACTTGTGAACATTGCATAAATAAAACTAAAAGAAGACCGCTTACTGATTTGCTGCCACAGAAATTGAAAGAAACCTACAGGAACAAAGAAAGAACAAGACCACATTAGCATAACAAGTGTGAGGTACATAAGTCCATATCAAGAATTTAAGCTCAATCACACAATGGGTCCTCAATAATCTGACATCGAACTCGCTATTTATATGAGTCAAACATGAGACCTCCTACCTACAAATTGATTGGAATACCACTAGCGACATATGTTGATACCATTAATCTCATCTTCCATATAATGGATTGCAAGTTAGAATATATCTGAACCGGTTATTTAGTCAGTGTGTGAGTCCGAACAATTAACCAGGGCTTTATTCTTGCTTGAATGTATGTTATATGTTCATAGTTTGACAAGGCAATTATTTTTCAGACTACATACACAAGTTTATTACTTTAGTCGAGAGTTGACCCACCTGAAATGGTCTGCGGAAAACATGTAGACACATAATTCCCGGTCCAATATTTGCCTTGGCAGCGTATTGCATAAGGCCTCTCAAATCCAAGCTCGAAGCCATACATGAGCGCATCGTGTATGTCTTTATAAGAGACGTTGCTGTAATCAACGTAGTCGACGGGAGCCAAAGTCATCCACTCTGCACTGCAACCCGCATCCAAATCCCATACTTCTATTTCCCCGACCTTGACATAGCTATACGTTTTTGGTTGGCTCGAAGAACTTGTGTTATTCAAGCATGAAGCAGTGTCCACGTACAGAGAAGAATTCAATGGATTCGAACACATCAAGTAATATATAGATGTTGTTGAAGGCCATGACCAATATAGATTAGTGTTGGGCGGAATATTTTGAGGCATGGAAGAGCAATTGTTGCTCTGAAGGCCAAAATCTACAATTCGGATTGTCTTCTTATCGTAGTTGATTGCCTGGACGTAGTATTTTCCGGAAGAAGGTATGTCTAGTACTGTAATGTTGCTCTCGCAGGACATAGTATACATAACGTTGCCGCAGTGCTTCGGGTCATCGTCCAGTCGAAAAGGATAGCTGATGTTGTGGATATGGCCGCAGGATGAAGTACATGACTTGGCACAAGTTTCACTGCAAAAGCAAAGAAGAAGAAAGGCTAAGCTTAGGGTGAAGGACCTGCTTCCACTAATTTCCATTTTTTTGGGGGTCGGGAAGAGAGAGAGAGAGAGAGAGAGAGAGAGAGAGGTGTACAAGTAAACACCAAGTAGTTATATAATAAGGTGGGGTTAAAGCACCTTCCGTGAAATTGCTGTAAGCACATCAAATATTCTAGAGAAACGTCGGTCAATGGTGTCCTAGGGACTCTTAAAATGGCTGAAAATGAAGGCTATGAAAGTGGCAGATTGAATGAATTTCGTATGTTATTGACTGAGTATATTGTATAATATAGACACAACAGAGTCAACTAATGAACCCTACATCATTGGCGAGGAAACAGGACCCCACATTTAGTGGGATTTGACTCAAACATTACTAAATTAGCCCTTAGTACTACTATCATTCTCCATGAGACGGAATGAGGTGTAGTGGTAAACACCAAGTAGTATTATAATACAGGAGAGGGGTTAAAGCACCTTCCGTGAAGTTGCAGAAGGACTTCAAGTGTTTGACAGAGTCAGTCAACGAAAGACAGAATTGTATAATCATAATGCTCTCTAGAGAGAGAGAGAGACAGAGAGAGAGGTGTAGCAAATACCAAGTAGTATTACAATACAGGAGCCTTCCGTGAAGTTGCAGTAATTCAACGGCAAAGACAGAATTGTGTAATCATAATGCTCTCTCTATTTCTCTTTCATTAATGGAGGACAGTGTATAATTAGTACGTACATATCTCTGCTTAATTACACAAAAGAAAAATCCACGAGCATTATTTTTTTTTATTATTAGCTCAGAAATGCAGAAATTGTTCATCTCTTCCTTTTGCATATTGTTGCTGGTTTTCTTCAAACGAGTTGGAGCAAGCCAATATGTGTGCCCGGAATCCGAGTGTGGTGATGATCAAGGCCCGGCTATCCATTTCCCCTTACGCATCAGCCGCACACATCATTGTGGAAATCCTGGGCTTGAATGCAATGGGAGATATGAGCAGCAAATATTAGTAAAATTATTTATCAAACAGATAGATTACAAGCGTCAGGAAATCCAAGTGCATCCCCCAAGCAACTGCCTGCTGCTAAAGCCCGTCGAAATCACAAACGTGCCACCCTCTCCCTTCTACTTGTCAAATTTTAGCATCAGTAACGTTACCTTATTCAGTTGTCCTACTGTTGCAAGAGTTACGTATGCGTATCAAGACCCCTGCCTAGGTGACCCTGGCCGCAGAATTTATGCCATTGATTCTACATACGAATTAGAAGATTTCTTCCAGAATCTACAATCTTGTTCAAAGATGTATGATGTTTTATCAGTTCCATTTGGCTATTGGAAGGGTAATGGCTATATTCTTCAATTCAAATGGTCGAAACCAAATTGTACAGAATGTGAAGCACAGGGAAAGAGGTGTAGATGGAACAACAATGGCACCAACAGTGAAATTGAATGTCAACACGTGAGGAAACCAAGTAAGGAGAACATTATATTCACTGCTAGTTTTAAACATCGTTGCATTTATGTCGCAGTAATTATTATTTGAAGGATGTTGTCCGATCCATTTTTCCGAGGATATTAATTGTCAGTCTCGATTTAATTTGCAATTCTTTTACAGGCAACACATGGAAATTAGTGGTTACAGGTGGAATCCTCGGTGCTTTGCTACTTGTTCTACTGATGATTGCAGCATTTCGGGTATACAGCGCTGATAGGAAGGAAAAAGAGAGTCAATTAAGAATTGAAAGATTCTTGGAGGATTACAAAGCACTCAAACCAAGCAGGTATTCGTATGCAGATATTAAGAGGATTACAAATCAATTCAAGGACAAGTTGGGCGAAGGAGCCTATGGAACTGTCTTCAAAGGAATGCTCTCTTCTGAATTCTTTATTGCTGTCAAAGTCCTCAACAGTTCTAAGGGAGATGGGGAAGAGTTCATAAACGAAGTGCGAACGATGGGTCATATCCACCACGTCAACGTGGCTCGCTTGGTTGGATTTTGTGCTGATGGATTTATACGAGCTCTTGTTTACGAGTTCTTCCCCAACGGTTCCCTGCAGGATTTCATTTCATCCGCAGGTAGTAAGAATTCCTTTCTTGGTTGGGATAAGCTGCAAGATATTGCCCTAGGCATAGCCAAAGGAATTGAATACCTTCACCAGGGATGTGATCTACGAATCCTGCATTTCGATATCAAACCCCATAACGTGTTGCTAGACCAAAACTTCACTCCAAAAATTTCTGATTTTGGTTTGGCCAAGTTATGTTCCAAGGATCAAAGCTTGGTGTCCATGACTACAGCGAGGGGGACCATTGGCTACATTGCACCTGAAGTGTTCTCCAGGAATTTCGGAAATGTGTCTTACAAGGCAGATGTTTATAGCTTTGGAATGCTGCTGCTTGAGATGGTAGGAGGAAGGAAGAATATTGGTGTAACCATAGATAACAATACAGATGAAATTTACCATCCACAGTGGATTTATAATCTTCTAGAGGAAGGGGATGACCTACGAATCCATATTGGGGAAGAAGAAGATGGTAAAATTCCAAAGAAACTTGCAATTATAGGGTTATGGTGTATCCAATGGCACCCGTCGGATCGTCCTTCCATGAAAACAGCGGTTCAAATGTTAGAAGGAGGAGGAGAAAGCTTGACTGTGCCGCCTAATCCCTTCATGCCTACAGGTCCTACAACTAGAAATGTAAGACGCCTAGAGCTAGAAGCAATTGTTGAATTAGAGTAAAATGTATACGCAAATGTATAGTAACATTCGCATTGAATGTGTAATGATTCAAACCTAAGGGATATTTTGATAACCATTTCGTTTTGGTACCAAACAAAAGAAGTTTGTTTCCTCTCCTTGTTTAAGCATTAGATGCCAATTATTGTTTATCATTTTTTAAATTTATATTTTGTTACAGTAGAAGCCTAGAAGGAAATCGAGCACTGGACTTACCAAATTCTAACTCGTTTCTACACACCAAGAGCTTGATTTCGGCTCTTATTTATAGTATTTAAGCTATAAGCCGTGACAATAATTAGAGCACTATCATTTGTTGTGAGCTTCAACTGGTTAGCATTTTTGTATGTTTTAAACTTTTAATTAGAATATATATTTCATGTAGACTTATCTTGCCATAAAGCATGTCATCCCCTCCCAAGTTTTTCTCTTCGCGTTGAGTTTGGGATACGAAAACTTGCCAAACAAAGTGGATTGATTAGTAACCGAAGCTTATTATTCGACTAAATATTATTTGGAATTTTAATTAAAAGAAACAATATGAATCGTTTTTGTTTGATTTGAAAATTATAAAATGAGGAGATTAAATTGTTAGTTGTTAGGAGTAGAGAAATTGGTAGAGATCGAATCCATACAAGAATGTATAGACATTATTGTGCTCTGTCACAAGGATAAATCACATAAAACAAAATGTAGTACTTTGAGGATGGAAGAAACTTAATGGCTAACGGGTAATCAACACAATATGGGTGGGGATGTAGAGGTGACGCGGAAGGAATTGGCGGGCTGGTGGAAGTGGGTTGTGGCATGCAGAGAGAATGGGGTTGGGGACGCAAGAGATTGCGTGGAAGGTAGAGTCGGGCGTGAGGGTGACGTGAGGGCAAGGGAAGCAGCAAACCGTGTGGGCTGCTGTGGTTGATCCACTAGGGTGGCTTTTTTGACCAAACTATAAAGCGCATAGACTTTTTGACCAAGAGGATAGTCAACAAATATGCAACGTTTTGCACGGGTATCAAATTTATGAGTGGGATGTATAAGAACCAATAAAGCCTCCTAGAGATCCAAGTCAAGTTAAATAAACCACGAATAATCAAAACAATTAATATACCACAAGTATGAAATATAAACCAACTTGCAGCAGTAATAGATGAAGCCATGATCAAACAAGTAGTAGACCTTCTCCTCTCTGTCAAAACCAATAATAGTCAAACTAACAATAGGTCTTAGTTTAATAATGAGTGTATGTTTTGTAAAAGCAGAGGCTACTATTTATACACAATCAATCTATGTAATTCTCTTATTAGAATCCTTATTCAACACTGAATAAGTTTACCTTATTGTATACAAAGTGTTAAAACCAGTTTTTATACTTTCATTCAATCCTTCACAAATAAGGATTAAGTATACCTTTTTACATTGGGACTTTTCTATACGGATCTGAAACAAATAGCAGGCCTTAGGAATTATAATCATGATCATATTCTTACATTCTCCCACTTGATCATGACCCAAAACCATCGCACAACAATTCAGATCATTATAGAAGTGATCACTAAATGTCAATGAAAAATTAGTTCATCACAAACAATCTATCAATGCATTTCAAAGTATTGAATCCAGAAATTCACACTCTTGATACAATACAGAGCTAATTTCAAAATCACAAATACTTAATCTGCACCTTTGTAACATTGTGAACCAACTGATTAAAGACAAACTCAAAACAAGTTTGCTCCCACTTTTGAAGCCAAAACATTTAATATCAACACATGATACCAAATTGTAATCATCTCAATATTCAAACCACTTGAATAACATGATTCGTAATCCAAGTAATTACTTAAACCAAAATCTTGAAAGATCATAAGTAATACTATGAACAACACTTTATAATTCAGCCAACTGCTTTATCAAATCAAAAACTGACTTTAAAGCATTGTAAGAACCATAAAACAAAATTTTGTCTTCTAGAACAATTAATCACATATAATCTGGAAAAATTGAACCCAAATGAAAACATTCGATTATTCAAAACTAGCTAAAACATAAAACTAGTTGAAACAAAATAATTGAAACAAAACTAACTAATAAACCTACAAAGATGTCATCACCTTCAATACTTCTGTACCAGCAACTACTCCCACTGATCAAAAGATTCCAGCACTCCCATTCGAGTAACATGAGCTTTGAAGACTCCAATTGGTAAAGCTTTAGTCAAAGGATTTGCAACCATGAGATTTGTATTAAGATGTTGCACTTCTATAGTTCCTTTCTTTACCATCTCCCGAACTTTCAGGAATTTTACATCCATCAGTCCACTAGCAGAATTCCTCTTATTGTTTTTAGAGAAAAACACAGCTGAAGTGTTGTCACAAAACATCTTCATTGGCTTTTAATTGAATCCATTAACTTCAACTCACTTATGAAATTCTTGAGCCAATTAGCTTGCTTGCTGCCTTCAAAACAGGCTACAAATTCTGCTTCCATGGTCGATGTTGTTATGATAGACTGCTTAGAACTTTTCCATGAAATAGCTCCACCTCCAAGCATAAAGACATAACCTCCAGTGGATTTTCTTTCATCTAAGTCTCCAGCTAGATCTGAATCAGTATATCCACTGACTTCTAGATGTGGATTTCTGCTATATATGAGCATGAACAACTTGGTCCGTTGCAAATATCTCAATACCTTCTTCGCCATAGTCCAATGAGCTTCACCTGGATTTGATTGAAACCTATCCAAGATGCCAACAATGAAGGCAATATCAGGTCTCGTACAAACATTTGCATACATCAAACTACCCACCAAAGAGGCATAAGGTTTGTCTCTCATTTTTTCCTCTTCAATTTCACTCTTGGGACATTGTGCTCTGGTGAATATATCACCTTTATTAACAGGAACGTGGCCTCCTTTGCAATACTCCATGTTGAACTGAGTTAGCACTCTATCAATATAGCCCTTTTGAGATAAACCCAAAAGTCTTCGCCTTCTGTCTCTCACTATCTCTATCCCAAGAACATAGTGTGCTTCACCAAGGTCCTTCATTTCAAAATTAACACTAAGCATGGACTTAGTGTTCTGCAGTAATTGAGAACTAGAACTAGCCAGTAGTATGTCATAGACATATAGCATCATTATAATGAAATTTGGTCCACTGAACTTGATATACATGCAATCGTCTAACTTATTTTCAGTGAAACCATGAGCTGTAACTACTTGATCAAATTTGAGATACCATTGCCTTGAAGCTTGTTTGAGACCATAAATTGACTTATTTAATTTACAAACCATATCTTCCTTCCCCCTTTCAGCAAATCCAATTGGCTGCCTCATATAAATATCTTCTTGTAGCTCTCCATTAAGGAAGGTCATCTTGACATCCATCTGATGCAGCTCCAAATCGAAATGTGCAATCAAAGCCATTATGACCCCCAAGGAATCTTTTGATGAAACAGGTGAAAAAGTATCGTTGTAGTCAATACCTTCTCTTTGAGTGAACCCTTTTACAACTAATCGAGCTTTGTATCTTTCAATTCTACCTTGAGAGTCTCTTTTGGTTTTATAAACCCACTTACAACCTATAGGCTTGATTTTGGAATTAGATTCTACCAATGTCCAGACTTTGTTTTTGCTCATCGATTCCAATTCCTCATTCATTGCATTGATCCATAAGATTGATTATGAGCTCTCTATAGCTTGATTGTAGGTGATGAGATCATCAATATCACCTATGTCATACTCAGATTCTTGCAAATAGACATAATCATTTGATATGGCTGACTTTTTTGTTCTTGTCGATTTTCTTAATTCTGGTTCAGCTCGAGGTGGTTCTGAACTGTCAACTTGATGTTGTGTTTGCACAACATGATCTTCCAGCCGAGTCTGTTCAAATGTAGTTTCTGTTTCAAGTCCACAATCTACCATTTGATGATCTTCTTCTTCATTTGGACTAATCTTTTGAGGGAATATGGGAAGAATCTTGTAATTTTCTGCAGGAGAGACATATTCATCAGAGATTTGTTCCTCAAAATTAAATTATTCTTGATTTAGATCTGCCACATCTTGGTCTTCTAGAAAAACAGCATTGTGTAACTCTTGAATTCTTGAATGAGCTTGTGGATCATAAAACTTGAACCCTTTGGACTTTTCACAGTAGCCAACAAAATAACAAGACTGAGTTCTTGCATCTAATTTCTTCTCATGTGGATTATAGAACCTTGCTTCAGCCTTGCAGCCCCAAACATGAAAGTAATCAAAATTTGGTTTTCTTCCAGTCCAAATTTCAAAAGGGATTCGTGAAACAGCTTTGGTTTGCACCCTGTTGAGTATATAAATTGCTGTTTTGAGTGCTTCTCCCCATAAGAATGCTGGAAGTTTAGCTTTAGACACCATGCTTCTCACCATCCCAATCAAAGTTTCGTTCCTCCTTTCTGAGACTCCATTCTGTTGTGGCGTTCCAGGTGTCGTATATTGTGCCACAATGCCATGTTTCTCCAGATAAAGAGCAAAAGGTCCTTTCTGTTGACCTGCCTCAGTATACCTACCAAAATACTCTCCTCCCCTATCCGATCTAACAATTTTAATAGTTCTATTTAATTGTCTCTCAACCTCAGTTTTAAAAATTATGAAGCAACTACGGACGACTGATTTTTCACTAATGAGATAAGTAAAACTGAATTTTGAGAAGTCATCAATAAAATTCACAAAATAATTGTTTCCACATATAGTTTTAACTGGAAAAGGACCACATACATCAGTGTGTATGATTTCAAGCAGATTTTGACTCCTCCTAGCTTCTAATTTTCTAGTATTAGTCAATTTCCCTTTCAAACAATCAACACATTCACTTTTGGTTCGAAAATCAAATGAGGGAATCAAATTGGATTTAGATAATTGTAAGATTCTCTCTTTCGAAATGTGTCCCAACCGTTTGTGCCACAAAATGTAAGAATTTTCAAAATCATGCATCCTTTTGGTGTTTACATTTAAAACATGCACATAATCCTTTTCAAGAGAACAATCCAATTGCCAAAGGTTTTCACGTAAATAAGCTTTTCCCAAAACTGGGTCTAAATTATTCTTTTGAAAAAACTTTATGCCCTCATCATCCCCAACAAAAACCGAATTCTGTTTAGTTAGTTTTGATGCAGAAACTAGGTTCCTTCTCATTGTAGGCACAAAAAGTACATCATTTAGTTCAAGTATAAAACTAGAAGATAATTTTAGTTTCACTTTCCCTATAGCTTCTACAGCAACCTTAGTCCCTTCCCCAACAAAAACACTATAATTCATTTTATTTGTTTGTTTTTGTTTTTCAAAACCATGCAATGTATTTGTGACATGAATTGATGCACCAGCATCAAACCACCAAGATTTAGCAGGAATTTCAACCAAGTTAGACTCCTCACAGGCATAGACATCAGTATTACCCTTACTCCTCAGCCAATCCTTAAAAGCTTTGCAATCTTTTCTAATATGACCTTTGGTTTTGCAAAAGACACATTTAAGCTTAGTTATATCTTTAATTTTAACTTTAAGATTGTCATATTTCTTAGAGGATTCAGCATATTTAGCAGGCATACTAGATTTAGAGACATTATCATAAGACTTAGAGTTCTTACTTGGATTAAATCTGCCACCCTTCTTGCTCTTTCCTTTGGATGCATGTACAAGGTTTACTGCTTCAATTTCCTTGCCCTTGTCTTGCTTTAGTCTTTTCTCTTCTTAGACACATTGAGCAATGAGCTCATCAAGTGTCCAAAGATTCCCTTGAGTGTTATATGAGACTTTCAGTTGACAATATTTAGCAGGGAGTGCTTGAAGCACCATAAAAACCAGTTGAGTCTCTGAAATATGTACATCCATTGAGTTGAGTTTCTTGGTAGCATCTGAGAGTTTCAGAATATGATCCCTAATTGAGCCATTGCCCTCACACTTGTAAGTTGTCAAGAGTGACATATAGTGTCCAATTTCAGCCTTCTGAGGTTCCTGAAACTTCTCTTCAACAGCCTTGAAGTAATCAACAACAAGGTCATGTTGTTTGATACCTCTTCTAACATGATCAGTCATGCCAGCCTCCAAAATGGACAATGTCAATTTATTTGATCACCACCACCTCTCGTGCTCTGCTTTCTCAGCCTTGGAACTTTTGTCAGTCAATAATGGGGGTTGTGGATTGTCAATTACAATGTCAAATTCATTGAGTGTCAGTAGCAACTTGATCTCGCGTCTCCACTTCTTGAAATTACTTCCACCAGTGAGAATCGGAACACTTGCCAAATTCAAGGTTTACAGTGAAACTGCAGCAGATCATAATGAAATCAGTAAACATGAGCCAATAGGTTCCTGATTTCTCTACTACTAGTTAAACTTTACAAAACAAAATTTGAACCAATTTGACTATATATGTAGTCCCAATGATAAAGGATACACATATATCAAACAATTCAAAAACTGTCCCTTTTTTTTTCTTTCGGATTATGTATCAATTGATAGTTCAATAATTATCACACATAATTCCATTTGATTTACAGATAACACAATCTTCAAATAACAAAATATGCAGTATATAACATGCATACATTTTTGACATTGAACTGTTGAGTTTTTTTTTTTTTTTTTGACCCATCAAGCAAAACCAATCAATTATTGGAGATGTCTGGATGCAATAATTTTAGTCATCTTAATTAAAAATAGATAATTAAGATCTCAACTTCTGGCAATAAAAATAAAGAATCACACGATAACACGGGGATCATAATTAACATATATGCATTTTAAATCCAATTCATACAAGTCTGTTGAGTTTGTATTGCTTTTGAATCTCATATAGTATTAATTAGAATAAGGCACTCAGATTCAAAATCATAGAGAAGTGTAGTAAACGAAAAATTATAACTTTCTTATGAATCAACAAAGATTGAATAAGACGAAAAAAGAAACCGAAACACATACCAGTAAGGATCCAAATTGAAAACGAAATAGTGCAGCAGAAGTAATGAATTATTTGTAATCTAGATTGACTGCTCTTTATGAACCCCAATTCGATCAGAAAACCCAGTTTTTCTGAACCCCCAATTCGAAACGACGGCAACTTAATTTTACCAAACAAACATTAACTTTGTTTTTTTTTTTTTTATATAAAGACAGCTCCTGGGTTCAAAACCTTTAGGAGCCCCTTTTATTTTATTATTCAAGTTTTTTAACTAAAACTTAGGCTCTGATACCACATGTAAGAACCAATAAAGCCTCCTAGAGATCTTAGTCAAGTTAAATATACCACGAATAACCAAAACAATTAATATACTACAAGTATGAAATATAAACCAACCTGCAACAGTAATAGATGAAGCCATGATCAAACAAGTAGGAGACCTTCTCCTCTCTGTCAAAACCAATAATACTCAAACTAACAATAGGCCTTAGTTCAATAATGAGCGTATGTTTTGTGAGAGCGGAGGCTACTATTTATACACAATCAATCCATGTAATTCTCCTATTAGAATCCTTATTCAACACTGAATAAGTTTACCTTATTGTATACAAAGTGTTAAAACCAGTTTTCATACTTTCATTCAATCCTTCACAAATAAGGATTAAGTATACCTTCTTACATTGGGACTTTTCTATACGGATCTGAAACAAATAGCAGGCCTTAGGAATTATAATCATGATCATATTCTTACAGGATGGGCACTCATTTTCTTCCTTATTCATGTTTGGTGTTGAAAAATAGAAGCCTCCTAATTTGGTGGCGTTGGAGAATCCTTTTAACCATCCAAAACATGGATCTAAGGAGTCAGGAAGCAAGAGGAGTTTATCCATATTCATGGATACAAGAAGCTATGAGCAAAGGAATGAGGACATCATTTTAGGTGATTATTCTTTGCTTCTACAAAGAGGATCTACATAAGTATAAAGTCACCTCTCTTTGTTTTGAATTTGAGTTGAGTCTTTGACTAACAATTACTAGACTTTTAATTTCATGAGTTAAGTTTTGTTTTTGAGTGCATATAAGCATGCTAGAGCCTTTAATTGTCAATTACATATATGTGTGTTGCTCAAATGAACTTAGTTTATCAAAAATTTCCTTCAAGACCAACTTCTATGGCATGTGTGGTTTCTTGTGCCAATCACACAAACGTTATGTAAAAAGAACTTACACATTACATTCCATGATTGACAATTAACAACACAATAGTGTTATAACTGTGTCATGAAAGTTTTTATGCAAAGTCACTTGATATGCTGCAACAATTAGTAAACAATATTAGAAAGACCTAGAGGAACCCACAAACCCACAATTCATTCCAATCCATTAAGTAGCTCATGCATCATTTCTCCTCAACAAATGTGATTTTGAAAGGTAGACGAATTTCTGATTGCATTGGTCTAGTTTCAGAAGGGTTCAATTTTATGGACAAAAATGCTTGTGGTGGTAACGTGAGCATAAAAGTTGATATTGTTGAAGTTTTTGATACTTTGAATTGAAGTTTTCTTCTTCATGTGCTTTCTAGCTTTGGCTTTTCTCGAATATTTGTGGACTCGATGCATGTTTTAGTTTTAGTATGGTCGGCTCGACTTTCAATTTTGGTAAATGGCACACCAAGAGGATTTTTCTCTTGCTCTCAGGGTGTACGTCAGGGAGACCTTCTTTCTCCACTTCTTTTCTGTCTAGTAGAGGAAGTTATGAGTAGGGATTTATCTTTGCTTTTTTCTACTAGTCAGATTACTGCTATTTCAGCTTCGTGGGGTTGCTGCCTTCCTACCCATGTGTTATCTGCTGATGATCTTTCTATTTTTGGTCATGGAAGTGTTCGATCTCTTCGTGCTCTTCGAAATTTGTTGGATAAATATGGTTGTGCTTTGGGACAACTTATTAATGCAACTAAGAGTACTTTTTTTATCTCGGCTCCACCTCTGCCCATTTTAGAGCACAGGTTTAGAGATATCTTAGCTTTCGTTAGGGTACTGTTCTTTTTACTTATCTTGCGGTACCCATTTTTCGTGGTAAGCCAAGGAGAATTCATTTTCAAGTTTTGGTAGATAAGGCTAAAGCTCACCTATCAGGTTGGAAATATAAACTTCTCTCAATGGCTGGACAATTTCAGTTGGTGCAGTCTGTTTATCAAAGCTTGTTTCTTTATAGTTTCTCAGTTTATCAATTGTCAGCGTGCCTTTTAACTAATCTTACTGCTTGTGCAAGGAATTTTCTTTGGTAAGAAGACCTGGCTTCTTTATAGTTGGTAAGTGTTGACTGAAGTATGGTGACCTAATCAGGATGGTGGGCTTGGTCTTCGGGATTTAGCTTCTTCAAACTTGATGACTTTACTTAGATTCGGCTGGGATGCTTTACAATCCCGTTCTTTGTGGGGCTTTTTTGCTCTTCAGCGTTTTCTTCTTGCGCCTTAAAAAAAACAAAATATCTACTTATGGTCTTCTGTGCGGCATGGTTTAAAGCGTGCCTTACCTATTCATAATAATAATAGTCGTTGGATTATTGGTGATCAAAGGTTAGGTTCCCTTTGGTTCGACAAATGGTTAGATGACCCAATTATTAACTCTTCATCATCTCCAGTCATTTCACCTATGGTTCATCCTCAAGTTTTAGATGCTATTGAATCTCAAAGTTGGTCTTGCCATATTATTTTACAAATTTATTCTCATATGTGGTTGAACAAATTTTACGTATACCTTAGCCTTAAATATAGAGGATGACAAATTAATTTGGAAACCACCACCTACTAGGAACTTTTCCTTTTCTTTTGGTTCATCTTATCTGAGGAATCTGCTGCTAATCTTTTCTTTGGGTGTCGGATATCTAGGCAACTTTGGAGGTGGTTAGCATGTCAATTTGGTACTTCTTTGCCTCTTTCAGATTCTTCAAATGCGTTTAGGATATCTATGTTAAACCCTTTCTCATTAGTTGCATAATCTTTGGATTTTTGCAGGTCTTTCTTCTATTTCAACTATTTGGAAAGCTTGAAATAAGTTTATTTTTTAGGGTCGATCAATCTCCTTTCATCGTCTTTGCATGTCTATCAATTCCAGGGTCATTCATATTAGGAAATTTATTCTTTGTTACTCTCAAGGTTTGGACACTTGTATCATTTCTTCTCTTGGGATTCGACCTATCCCTAACAAGGCACCTACTGTTCTTCTGCTTTTAGGTCTCCTCCTTGATTTCCTTGGATTAAACTTAATACATATGATTTGTCTAAAAGAAATCCTGGTCCTACTATGTGTGGAGGAGTTTTCAAGGATTTCCATGGTTAGTTTCTTGATGATTTCTACCAATGGATTGGGCATCGCAACTTTTTTTTTTATTTTAATTTTTTGCAGAATTATTAGCAATTATTATTAGTGTTGAGTTTGTATATTTGCTGGGTTAACATTGCCTTGGTTGGAAAGTGATTATTCTAGTGTTATTGCTGCTCTCCAATCAACCAATTTTGATCCTGCTTGGCCTCTTCATACACAATGGCCTACTTGTCTGGATCGCATTTGGAATATGAAATTCTATGCCTTTCACATATATCATGAAGGAAATGTTGTTGCGGATAAATTTGCTAACATGGGCTTGTCTTCTCCAACTTTGGTGGCATGACTTCCCTCCACCAGTGGCTTGTGCTGCTTTGTTTTCAGACTATATTCGCTTGCTTGGCTTCCGCTTCTCAAACTAATGTGCATCTCACCATGCAGGTATGTCTTCATTTCTTGTTTTTTCCTAACCTTGTGGTGTCATTTGACTTGTTTTGCAAATGTCTCCATTTCTTGTTTTCTCCTAACCTTGTGGTGTCATTTGACTTGTTTTGCAAGTTTTTTACTTTTTAGGTTTCGCTTTAGAGGGTTTAGGTTTCATGTCCCCCCTTCTTTTCCTTGTATCTTTTTTGTTTTCGTTTCTAGAGGGTTAAGGTCTATGTCCCCCTTCTTATATATTCATGTTGTTTTTCTCATTTTCTTGGTATAATGAGGGATAAGGTTTATGTCCCCTATGACTAGGTGAAACTTATTATTATTATTATTATTATTTTGTTATCCATAAAACATCCTTCATCCCATCCAGGTTTTCTAAAATACAATAAAATTAAGGGATAATTTGATTGCGGTCCCTAATCCTTAACATTCTTTGATTAAAACCTTAATAGTATTCAAAGTTTGATCAAGGTCCCTTAACTTTGTACACCTCATTATATTACTATTAATATTTATATTCTTATAGTTTTGCAATTAATTGTTTGATATTTTATGAGATTTATAATCCTATAAATTTAAAATCCTTCATTATAATACTATTAGAAACGGTTATAATAAAAAAAATTCAAACATTTTAATTGAATAAATGGATAAAAACTATGTAAAAATAAGAAATAATAAATGGCAAAAGAATGTATCCATAGTGTTAAAAAAATTGGTACATTTTACAAAAAAATTGGTACATTTCACATATAACAAAGTGGTACATTAATAAAGAAGAATGGGTACATCATAAATAAATTAGGGTACAAATAAAAGATTAAAAATTATGAGTACAAATGAATTTTTAAAAATATAGGTGCTAAAAGAAATTAATAAATGGGTACAAAATATAACTAAAAAGAAAATACTACAAATTTAAAAAAAAATGTTGCAAATTAAAAGTGGGTACAAACTAAAAATATAAATATATGGTACAAAGTTTAGGCATAAAACATAAATATACCATATGTAATTTTTCTATCATTGATTAAATATACAATGTCACGTGATGGTATACACATGGGTACAAACACAAATAAAACTTTAAAAAATATGGGCACAAAAAGAAACTAATATATGGGTACAAATTAAAAATGAAAAGAAAATTGGTACAAATTAAAAAAATATTTGCAAATTAAAAATTGGTACAAACTAAAAATAAAAATATATGATAAAAAATTTAGCCATAAATATAAATATACTAATTGTAACATTTTTAACACTAAAGGAATATATTTAAAAATAAAAATATTTTATTATTCAAATAATTAATGATGTTATTAATACCAAGGACCTTGATCAAAAATTGAAAATGAATAGAATTTTAATCAATGGAGTAACAAAAAGAAGGATGTGAACCTAATTTTCCCTAAAATTAATTAGCTCATGTGCAAGCAAAGTATGGGCTTCCCATGCGCAGGAACTTGAATTTACTCATATTTGGTAGTTACGTAGTTAGATACGAGGTGCCTCCCCATCGTTCAATGTGTTCACCCACATGATGTTGAGTGTAACCTTCTTAAGGTTCAACAAAATTATTGTTTCTATTAACAAATGTAAATAAAAAATAAGCAAAATACTAGATAGATCACATGTTTTATTTTTATTACATTGGTGTGCCGTATTGTGATATGACTGCATGCATGCCACGTTTTGTACTAAGTTATCTCATTAGATGTTGATTGTATGTATCACTTTCCATATTATATGGTACATCAATGTAGTATAAATATGTGGTCTTTATAATACTAAAAAATAAATAAAAAGTAATGTTGCACTTATCACATTTTTCATACCATTGTATCATCTCTTTATAGAAGCAGGGCACATCAACATATGTGTCTCATCTCTATTAAAAAAGTGATACAAATATGGTATGAAAAATATGATAAGAGTAGCATTTACAAAAAACAAAATCTTAAAGTTAAAGGAACTGAACAAACATAGGAAATTTGAAAGGTACTGTTAGCAGTTCAATCCCACGAAAAACAGGGGGTGGTCTTAATCAACACAGATGAGACGTGCAATTCATCTGTAAAGTTCAATAATTTTCATTTACCACAACTTAACATAAACAAGCTTCGTCATGCATAAATGTGGAACTTTATGAACCACAGTAGGCAGCACAAACAGGATATGAGCGAAAAATGACACTCTCAACAGACTGAATGGAATTGAGTAAAAACAATCTCACAATTGATGAGAAAGATCATGAAAATTCCAAGTGGTATGTACAACATTATTATTCCTGGTTACTTCCATATAAAGGCTTTTCAAGCACTGCAAATCACTATTCAGCTTTAATGTGTCCCATCAGTCTTCTACAAAAGCAAAACGACAGTAATAAGTGCATCGGTGGCCCTGGCGACAGAATTTATGGCGCCTCTTCGTTCTTTCAATTATTTCAAAGCTTCCTGGCCCTGTAGTCCTGTACAAAGATGTGTGATGTTTTATCAGTTCCATTGGTGATTGGGTGGGAAATGAATTTAAACTCTTCATTTCAAATAGTCTAAACCAAATTGTATAGAATGTGAAGCAGAGGGCAAGAGGTGTAGATTGAAGAACAATGGCACTAAGAGCAAAACTAAATTTGTTCATCGGAGGTAACCAAATAAGGATAATGCGTGTAAATCTTATTTCGCAAGGATAATGCGTGTAAATCTTATTTCGCATGTATTCTGCTCAGGATGTTTTAATGATGATTATTGGTATATTCTGCTACGTGTTGTGATTTTGCTGCTTTCATGTAATTAGCAGCTTAGATATGTGAAAAAAAATTGTTTGGGTTAGTATTTGAACATTGGGTTTAAGTGAAAGAAGGCCCAAGGATGCCAATTGAAAGGGGAATTGCTCGAAGCCCATCATTATACCCAGAAGCAAATTGAGGCTTTCTCAGCCATGAGTCATAAACCACGTGTCTATAAGTAAAGTGACAAGTGATGAAGATTAACCTACTAACAGCAAAGAACATTTCCAGTGGCATTACAAGTAAGAAAGCTGATGACTCGCTACCTTCCAAATGTTTTCGGGCAAGAGCAAAAGTTACAGCAGTCGGGCTAGTTTTCCTATAAAAGGAAGAAGAGGCCCCAGAGACAAAGACACTCAACCAATCAACCAATCAAACAAACAAACATACAAACTTTGTTCTCAAGCCAAATTTGCGTCCAAAAGCTGAACACAGCCCAGATTTAGTCATTTTAAGGATAGTTCCCTACAAAAGACATCTTTTGTCTAGTCTAAAAGCTTTGCTACCTCCCTTAGTGGCATAGTATCGATTCCCTTATGTAAACTTGTTTACCATCCATCCCTTTTTAAGCATACAACTCTTGTAAACTCAAAGAGAAATGATTGTAAGAAGTTCAACCTTGCCAGACAAGGTGAAATCTTGCCCGAAACTCTTTGTTTGTTTTCTAAATTTGTAGATCTATTGCTTAATGCATTCTCCAGTATGTATTCAAGTTATTTCCACCTGTTTTTCTATTTTAAGAAGTCTATTTGCATCTGGATCTGGTTCACTTAAATGAATATGCTTTCATTAGATATACTCTGGAACCAAACAAGTAACTTAAGGGGATCTGGACTCCCTTCATTTCGAGCATACAAGACTATGAACTAAAAGTCCTTATTTACAAGGCAAGAAAAAGAACTTAATATGAAGTTAACCCATCTACGATAATCATTTGATAACAAGAAGTTTGAAGTAACTTGGGGTGCAAGTAATCTACTTAAAACACACTTGTTCTACATCTGTTATACTGTGATAGCAGTGGCACGCCTAGCACTTAATTAGTTTTGATTACGAGCCTTAAGGCCTACACCTAAGGCCCCACAAAGGAACCTTTCTAAACTAACTTTGTTCTCTTCTTGTAGCACATAAACAAGTAAGAGCCCGACTACACATCCAAAGTGCCAATCTCTTAGGGAGCTGTGCTGAGGTCCGAGGATCCTTCTCCACATAAATCTTTGCCCGAACATAGTTTTGGCACGCCTGGTGGGATTTGAATACTAGTCTTGTATGCCAAGAAGAAGGAAGAAGGAGAAAACCTTCAGGTGGAACACAGAATACGAGCTACCCCGGTGTCTACCAAGATCAAGCATGACAGCTCATCCAAAAGATTTCCCTTCCCTATGAGGGCTAGCTATTTTAGAGAGCTCGACTTCACCTGAGAAGTCAGGGGGGGAAGGTGACCAATGAAGACTTGCAAGCCACCATGATGCAAGTATTGAAAACTATGGAAAATATCACTCTGGAAAACGGAGGAGAAATGAGTAGACTTTGTTCTTTAACAGGGAGTCTGCAAAGAAGATTAGATCTGGAGTACTTTACTCCAAATAATGGTCATTTCATGGAAATGGTGAGAAAAGAAAACCCTGAAAGAGAACCAGTTATCCCCATATTTTCTTTACTAGAGGAAAAGAAAGATAAAGGAAAAAACAATGAGGGATTTGGAGTTAGTGAACCAGTAGTGGAGGAAATCCTAGAAGCAGAGTTGCCTGACCCCTTATTATTTTCACTAGATAGTAGGGGCAGAACGAGAAAGACAGAAAGAAGTATGGGATGCCCTATGTAATCAGAGAGTCCAATAGGAAAGGAGAATTCACAACTGTGGACAAACCTCATCCTTATAGGCCACCACCATTGGCTAATAAGGGAGGAGGGCCTAGATGGAGGAAGCCCGAACCAAAAAAGGAAACTTGCTTGGGCAATGATCATAGCCTGAAGTGGGAATCTCCTTACACCCCACTTAATAATACAACTAACTAACAACTCAGATATAAGTTAGCCAAGTTAAGAAGAATGATAGTTTACAATGCTCAACCTCAGGCTCGCCCCGCTGTTTAGGATCACTTACCAGAAGCCATACCCCCAAAATATCGATGAGCAGAATCTTTTTCCACTCAACTTCAAGATGTTCGCGTTTCCCACTTTTAGTGGAAAAGATGGCAGTGTGTCCTTTAGAGATAATATCTTCAAGTTCTTTAATCATTACGTGGCTTTCAAAGATAATCCTAATTATAAGTTAAGATTGTTTGGGAACTCGTTGGTTGGTCTAGCATCTCAGTGGTACTCTTTGTTGCCCTCCAATTAGGCCTGGCAATTACTGACACGACCCGATAACCCGACACGACACGACCCAAAATTAACAGGTGTTTGAGTCAACACGATAACGAATCGGGTATTATCGGGTAACCCGATAAGCACCTGTTAAGATAACGGGTTGGGTCGGGTATACACGTGGGTAACACGATACACGATAAGCAGAATATTAATTTAATAATTTTATAACCCTAAAAAATACTATAATAATTATATATAATAATTTAACAATTTTATACCCCTAAAAAGTTTAAAACTATAATTATATATATATATATATATATATATATTAAATTAACTATAATAATTATATATACTATAATAATTATACCCCCAAAATATTAACTATAATAACTATATATATATATATATATATTAAATTTTAAATTAAATTTTATACCCCTAAAAAAACTATAATAATTATAAGTACAAAATAAATAGATTTAAATCTACATAATAAATATATATATATATACACACACCATTGAACTTGATGGGATACACGAAACTAATTTCAACGATCAAACCGTCAAACTTGTTTGTATATGCTTCGAGATCGCATATGCCAAAAATCACAAAAAACAAACATTCAGAGATCAAGTAATGAGGCAAAACATTTTGACGGTGATAAAACAAAAAATCACGATTTAACGGTTATTTTAACTTCGATTTTGATGATTTTTTACAAGTACACTTTTTGACTCTATACGAATACAATGAATGAATTCGATCGTCAATTTAAAATATTTACACATGTGGATACCACAAAATCTTATGTTATACTTAATGAAAGTATAAATAAACTCTAAGTGTTAGTGAATCTATCGTTTTGATGGAATACGAATTCTATGAAACTAATTTCAACGATCCAACCATCAATCTTGTTTGTATATGCTTCGAGATCGCATACGCCAAAAATCACAAAAAACAAACATTCAGAGATCAAGTAATGAGACAAAACTTTTCGACGGTTATAAAACAAAAAATCACGATTTAACGGTTATTTTAACTTCGATTTTGATAATTTTTTACAACTACACCTGTTGACCCTATACGAATACAATGAATGAATTCGATCGTCAATTTAAAATATTTACACAAGTGGATACCACAAAATCTTATGTTATATTTAATGAAAGTATAAATAAACTCTAAGTGTTAGTGAATCTATCGTTTTGATGGGATACGAATTCTATGAAACTAATTTCAACAATCCAACCGTCAATCTTGTTTGTATATGCTTCGAGATCGCATATGCCAAAAATCACAAAAAAATAAACATTCATAGATCAAGTAATGAGACAAAACTTTTCGACGGTTATAAAACAAAAAATCACGATTTAACGGTTATTTTAACTTCGATTTTGATGATTTTTTACAAGTACACTTGTTGACCCTATACGAATACAATGAATACATTCGATCGTCAATTTAAAATATTTACACAAGTGGATACCACAAAATCTTATGTTATACTTAATGAAAGTATAAATAAACTCTAAGTGTTAGTGAATCTATCGTTTTGATGGGATACAAATTCTATGAAACTAATTTCAACGATCCAACCGTCAAACTTGTTTGTATATGCTTCGAGATCGCATACGCAAAAAATCACAAAATACAAACATTCAGAGATCAAGTAATGAGACAAAACGTTTCGACGGTTATAAAACAAAAAATCACGATTTAACGGTTATTTTAACTTCGATTTTGATGATTTTTTACAACTACACTTGTTGACCCTATACGAATACAATGAATGAATTCGATCGTCAATTTAAAATATTTACACAAGTGAATACCACAAAATCTTATGTTATACTTAATGAAAGTATAAATAAACTCTAAGTATCTATCGTTTGGATGAGATAGGAATTCTATGAAACTAATTTCAATGATCTAACCGTCAATCTTGTTTGTATATGTTTCGAGATCGCATATGCCAAAAATCACAAAAAACAAACATTCAGAGATCAAGTAACGAGACAAAATTTTTTAACGGTTATAAAACAAAAAATCACGATTTAACGGTTATTTTAACTCCGATTGTGATAATTTTTTACAACTAAACTTGTTGACCCTATACGAATACAATGAATGAATTCGATTGTCAATTTAAAATATTTACACAAGTGGATACCACAAAATCTTATTTTATACTTAATGAAAGTATAAATAAACTCTAAGTGTTAGTGAATCTATCATTTTGATGGGATACAAATTCTATGAAACTAATTTCAACGATCAAACCGTCAAACTTGTTTGTATATGCTTTGAGATCGCATACGCCAAAAATCACAAAAAACAAACATTCAGAGATCAAGTAATGAGACAAAACTTTGCGACGGTTATAAAACAAAAAATCACGATTTAACGGTTATTTTAACTTCGATTTTGATAATTTTTTACAACTACACTTGTTGACCCTATACGAATACAATGAATGAATTCGATTGTCAATTTAAAATATTTACACAAGTGGATACCACAAAATCTTATGTTTTACTTAATGAAAGTATAAATAAACTCTAAGTGTTAGTGAATCTATCGTTTTGATGGGATACGAATTCTATGAAACTAATTTCAACGATCCAACCGTCAAACTTGTTTGTATATGCTTCGAGATCGCATACGCCAAAAATCACAAAAAACAAACATTCAGAGATCAAGTAATGAGACAAAACTTTTCGACGGTTATAAAACAAAAAATCACGATTTAACGGTTTTTTTAACTCCGATTTTGATGATTTTTTACAACCACACTTGTTGACCCTATACGAATACAATGAATGAATTCGATCGTCAATTTAAAATATTTACACAAGTGGATACCACAAAATCTTATGTTATACTTAATGAAAGTATAAATAAAGTCTAAGTATCTATGGTTTGGATGAGATACGAATTCTATGAAACTAATTTCAATGATCCAACCGTCAATCTTGTTTGTATAATTTGAATGGTTTTTAATGTTTGGTTTTTCTATACTTAGTTTATGCGGAATAGAGTTCTGACGTAGAAAACCTTACCGAAAACATCATCAACAGAACTCTTGAAGGCAATAGATCAAGCCAAAGTTCCAATACAATTTCCCCATGATGATCGATGAAAATTGAGGATTTTGTAAAAGAAATAACATTCAAACTTTGAGTTCTATTGGCAAGGTTTAAACTTTTGAGAAAGGCTTCACAACCTTGAAAACAAAAACTCTTTCATTTTGCATATCCTTGCACATTTAATATTTTGTAATAGACTAGTGTATGGATGTTTTTTTATTAGGCTCTTATTTTCGAGTGTAGATGTAGTACTTAAATGACAAATATGTTTTAATGTTTTGAAGTAATATTTATGTGGTAATGTGTGGTATGTGCAAATTTAAGAAAAAAATATATTTTTCTTAACGGGTCATAATGGGTCATAACGGGTTGGGTCACTTTACCCGTTGGGTAAAGTGACCCGACCTGTTAAGGACCCGTTAAGATAACAGGTGTGACACGACACGACCCGTTAAGATAACAGGTGTTACACGAAAACGACACGAACACGACAGACACGACCCGTTTGTCAGGCCTACCTCCAATGCTATTACTAATTGGGGGCAAATGGAGATGGCTTTTTATGAGCAGTTCTATAGGATGGAGCTCGAGATGTCTATCAATGACCTAGTGGAGGTGAAGCAATATGAACATGAGTTTACAGAAGACTTTATGATGAGGTTTAGAAAGACAAGAATGAGGTGCCAATTCCCTATCAATCATGCTCAGCTTATATCTATTGCTCAGAAAGCATTGAGGCTACCTTTGAGAAAAAAGTTTATGATGTACAGTTCAATGAGTTGCAAGAGTTAGTAATTGCTGCCACAAAGTATGAAAAGCTATTTCTTGAAGAACAACAAGTGAAACACTTATCCAAGGTCCCTCATTTTTATAAAAATAGAGCTGCAATTCACCAAGTAGAGTTTGAAGGAAGAGAGCCAGAAGGAAGCGATGATCATGGAGAAGAAAATATTAATATGTGTGCAGCAGAGATGACTACGCTCTTTAAACCATCAACAGTCCAGTCAAAGATTAGAAGATAGTAATGAATGATGGTGGATTTGTCCCTATGAAGCCCCTTATGTAACAGAATTATTCTTTTGATTGAACTAAGGCCTTATAAATCTATGAAGAGTTAGTGCGGGCAAGAGTAATTGTGCCCAATAGCACCAAGAAGATGCCAAAGCCAGAAGAATTAATAGGAAAGAAATATTGCAAGTTACACTACACATTTAACCATTCCATAACCAACCATGTCCAGTTTAAGGATTAAATACAAGACCTCATAGTAAAAGGAAAGTTGTTATTGGAGAAACCGCAAGCCAATATGATGATTGACACATATCCCTTCCTAGAAGCCCCAATAAACATGATCAACCTGACTTGGGCTCAGAAAGGGAAGGGAAAAAACCACTTGGGAAGTAAAAGCAGAAATAAGGCAAGTTGACAGACCAACATAATGAACTATCCAGTTGCTGAAGAAACCCAAAACAGCCATAATTAAAGGGCTGGTATTATGTAGCAAGCCAGTATGAATGTGAGCTAGAGGTGCCAGCATTAGGAGCCATTATTGATAAAGAATTGATTAAAGGAAAATAGAAAGAAAAGCAAGAAGCCCGCAGAAACATCATGCGGGCAGTTGAGAAAGAAACCTCCAGGAATGTCTTCTAAAGGTTGGGAGGGGATTCTCAACCAAAGGGTTTGTTATAGGTATTCAGAAATTGCGAAGCCTCTGAAGAAGTATAAGACAAAGAAGCTAAAATACCAAAATGGGTGGTGGAGGTTAAGCCTTCCCAGCCTAGATATGAAGATAGTGATGTCAGGATGAAGAGAAAAACAAAGAGCGTAATATCCCCATTCACCAAGAAAGATTCTGCTCGACTCAGATGGAAATGGTATGTAGTTAGGAATGATGGGAAACCTATCAAGGAAATGGGAGCCTCCATGATTAGGAGAGTCCAAAGACAGCACAAAGCTCATATGAACTCACTTAAAGTCCCTGCTACATTAGAAACCTCTGAAAATGTGAAATTCGAGAAGGTACCTCATGCGAAAAGAAATCAACTTCATTAGAGAAGTAAAAAAGATATAGAAATAGCTAATAACAAGACTGAAGAAGAAGGAGATCATGTGCCACAAAGCCCTCATCCAGGAAAGTACAGAATCTTGATGAGGGCTCAAGAGGATATGATGATGATGCCAACCTCAAGATGGAGCCCAAAACCAATATGCTTTGGAACTATCTCGCCTGATAGAGGGTTGCCCGCACCTTTGTTGGTTAATACTCTATTTGAAAACCTAGAGCAAGTACATGACTTTAGAATAACCCGGGAAGAAAAGTTGCTTGAGTTAATGATATCAAAAGAAGCACAAGTTTGGTTAGATGAATTCATGAACCATATTGGGGGCAAAAATGCAGATGTACCTAAACTTAGCAACTTCCATGTAAACATGACAGATGTTCTATCTGCCATGTTTTGTGCCGAGCCTGATCAACCTGCCACAATGGAGGGTGATTACTTGGCAACAGAACCTATGATGGCACATGTTAATGTTGAAGAAGCAGGAAAAGAGGAATCTAGCCAAACAAGTTTGCCCAAGCAAATAAGGAAGGAGCCCGAGATAGGGTATTTTGAGAGAATGATCTTCAGCCACCCGAGTATGGCCTTAGCTAACCATTTTAAGCCCATATATGTGACTGCTCATTTGGAGGGTTTTGATTGATGGATGAAATGCGATCAATATAATACCATTGAAGCATATGAAGAAGTTTGGGAGAAGTGAAGACGATCTCATTCCTACGGATATAACAGTCTCTAGCTTTTCTAGAACTATCACCAAAACACATAGAATACTACCATTAGAAGTTGACTTGGGGTCCAAGCAAATCATGCTAGCTTTCTTTATAGTAGATAATACTTCCATTTATAGAGCTTTGCTTAGTAGATATTGGATTCATCAGAGTCTATCTGTACCATTTACATTACACTAACATATTGCAGTTTACCATGAAGCCAAGACCGGAGAACCAAGATTTTGGGAGATAGTAGAGGCCGAGACACGGCCATTCCCCCCCCCACATCTAATGTTGCAGAAGCTAGCTTTTACAATCCTAGTATTGGGATTCTCTAGTGCTTAGGAGCTGATGAGAATGGCCGCCCAACTAAGGTGATGGCCCAAAAACTTTTGGAGCAAGGATTGTTCCTCACGAGAGAGAAAAGAGATAGACCCCATATTATCCCAACTCCCCAACACCAGTAATGTCGAAACAAAGAAGAAAGGACCAAGTAATTGCAGTTAGGTCCTTAATTAAAAGACTGTTGGTGTATAGGAGAGAGAGAAAGCAAGAAAGGGAGAGCTTGATCGAGGAACAAGAGGAAGAAGCTTCAAGCAGCCAGAACAGAGATAAAGAAGAGTTTTTTGGAAATGAGTTGGAAGCAGCCATACAAATGGCTGAATGTATATATGACTTGGATGGGCTAAAAGACTTGCCCAAGAGTCTAGAGTTAGTTGAATTTTTTTGTGCAAGACCTTACAAGCCACCACCAGAGGTGCAAGACCATTTGGAGAACATTGATATAGGGAATAAATAGATCAGTAACTTGTTAGAAGTTGAAGATCGGGCAAGAATAGTCAACCTGTTGCACGAGTTCAAAGATTGTTTTACTCGACATTACACTGAGATGCCAGGTTTAGATTTAACCTTAGCAGAGCACATAATGCCTATTAAGGAGGGGTATAAACCTGGGAAGCAAGCATCACGGAGGATGTTAAAAGAGATTAAAGAAAAAGTCAAGGAAAAGGCTAGTAAATGCTGAATTTATTAGGCCTACCAAATATGTCGAGTGGTTGACAACATTGTACCTGTATTAAAAGCTATAACTAATGCAGTTTGATGTTATGTTGACTATAGAAACATTAATGGAGCCACGCCTAAAGATGAATACCCCATGCCCATAGCTGATCTATCCATAGATGCAGTTGCAAAACATAAAGTTTTATCTTTCATGAATGGGAATGCCAATTATAATCAGATAAAAATGGCCAAAGAAGATATACATAAAACAGCTTTTAGGTTCCTAGGACATGTTAGAGCATATAAGTACTTAGTCATGCCATTCGGGCTCAAAAATGCTGGTGCAACCTATCAAAGAGCAATGAACACCATTTTTCATTACTTGATTGGCAATAGCATGGAGGTGTACATTGATGACATTGTGGTGAAGTGTAAAATTAAAGAACATCACCTAGTAGACCTCAGACAAGCCTTAACAAGAATGAGGATCCATAAGCTAAAAATGAATCCTAAAAAATGTGCTTTTAGGGTGAGGTCGGGCAACTTTTTGGGTTTCCTTGTTCATTAAAGAAGGGTGGAAGTCGAAAAAAATAAAGCTCAGGCAAAATGGAATCACCACCTTCCACTAACAAAGTACAACTACAGAGGTTACTAGGAAAAATCAACTTCTTAAGGAGATTCATTGCTAACTTGGTAAGATTCAGCCACTAACTCCTCTGTTAAGATTGAAAGACAAAGAAGAGTTCGAGTGGGGTCCACCACACCAAGAGGCTTTTGACAGAATAAAGGCTTATTTGACTTCTCCATCAGTGGTCATGCCACTCAAAGAGGGAAACTTTTAAAGCTTTATATTTCTGCCTCTGAAAAGTCAATAGGAAGCTTGCTAGCTCAAAACAATGAAGGTGGGAAGGAACAAGCAATATACTACCTCAGTAGAATCCTTATTGAGGTAGAACAAGATATACACCAGTGGAAAGGTTATGCTTGGCTTTATACTTCACTGCCTGCAAGTTAAGGCATTACATGTTACCTTGCCACATCCACATTATTGCCAAGATTGATGTGATCAAGTACATGCTGTCCAAACCAATGTTAACTGGGAGGATTGGAAAGTAGATTCTAGCACTTTTAGAGTTCAGCTTTCAATATGTGCCCAAAAACGCGATCAAGGGGCAAGCAATTGCAGACTTTTTGGCTGAGCACCAAGTGTCACAATATGAGCTCCTAGGAACTCTGGAAGTGGCCAGTGTGTGGATCCCACCAAGCAAAGCCTTCTCGGGCAAAGAAGAATGGATCTAGCAAGAGATAAAAAAAAATAACTAGCCTCTGGATCACTCATTAGAAGCTATATTTTAATGGATCTTGCACTCAAAATGTTGATGGGACCGGGATTGTCATTATTGATCCTAAGGGTGCTCACCACTGTTATTCATTTCTCTTAGATTATCAAAAGACTACTAACAATTGGGTAGAGTATGAGGCACTAATAATTGGTTTGGAAATCTTGATAGAGTTGGGGGCAACTAAAGTTGAAGTGTTTGGTGATTAATTAGCTAAATGGGGAGTACAAGTGTAGACACATTACCATGATTGGTTATTACTTGGTGGCCATGCAATTGTTGAGCTATTAGGGTGCTGAAATAACAGTTAGCCATATCCCTAAAAAATCAAATGCAATGGCCAATGAAATGTCGTAGTTGCCTTCTGGAACACAGATCCAAGAAAGAAGATTCAAGGTGGAAGGGGAAGTGCAAATGAGGAATCTCCCTTCTATTTTTTTTATAGAGGATTCAACCTAGATGTGATGACTAAGGAGCTCAAGATGGAAGGTTGGAGATCACCCACAATTCAATACTTGAAAAATCCTTCTTTCCCCATAAGTAAGAAGAATAGGCAGTAAGCAACTAAGTATGTTATGTGGGAGGATAATTTGTTCAGAAAGTCTCCAGATGGATTGTTGTTAAAATGCTTAGGCTAAAAAGAGTCGATGAGAGAAATGGCTGAAATACATGAAGGAATGTGCGGAGCACATCAAGCTAGTACCAAGATGAGGTGGTTACTTAGGAGATATGGTTGTTTTTGGCCCGACATGGAAGAAGACTGCAAGGCCTATGCCCGAGGGTGTGAGGAGTGTCAAAGACATGGACCTTTCCAACATGTGCCCTCAGTGCCCTTGAACCCCGTGGTCAAGTCTTGGCCCTTCAGAGGATGGGCAATGGACTTCATCGGGAAAATTTACCCAACTTCTCGCATGGGGCATAAAGTCATAATTGTGGCAATAGATTACTTCACTAAGTGGGTAGAAGCTTCAACTGTCAAAACTATCACCTCAACTGCAGTGAAAAGTGCATTGAAACCAAGATCTTACACAGATATGGGGTGCCCGAGACAATTGTTACAGACCGCGGGCCATATTTTATTTAAAAGGAAATAGAAGAATTTGCAAGTAAGTTCAACATAAAGATGATCCAATCTAGTCTTTACTACCTCCAGTCAAATGGTCAAGCAGAGGCCAGTAACAAGATCTTGGTAAACATTATTAAAAGAAAGGTGGTAGATAGTCCAGAGAAGTGGCATGAAAAGTTATAAGACACTTTATGGGCTTACAAAACCTGCAAGAGGGCAGGAACTAGAACTACTCCTTATGCCTTAACCTTTGGGCAGGATGTTGTACTCCCCATGGATATTAATGTAAGTTCTGTTATAATTCAAAATCAGTTTGGGCTGCACAGTGAAGAATATATTCAGGCTATGTGTTAAGGAGTTGAAGACCTAGATGTAGCCCGAATTGAAGCTCTAAATAAAATTCAGGAAGGGAAGAGAGCTGTTACCTAAGCATACAATAAGAAGATGATTGAAAAACTTCAAGGAAGAGAATTAGTTTGGAAAGCAGTTTTGCCCTTAGGAGCTTAAGTGAGAGGCTTTGGGAAATGGAGTCCTACTTGGGAGAGTTCTTTTATTATTCAACAAGCACTAGATAAGGGAGGATATTACTTGGCAGATTTAGAAGGAAACTTGCAGAGACATCCAGTTAATGCTAAGTTTTAGAAGAAATACCATCCAACTTTGTGGGATGTCAAAGATTGTTATATTGAAGAGGGTTAGTGATTTCAAGGAGAATTAAAGTTAGAAGGTGTAGTAAAACTTCAATGTAAGGCAAGGATTGAAACAAGTAAAGATAGGGAAATATTTCATTTCATTTCATAAGAAGGGAATTACAATGGCCTCAGCCTAACAGATTTACATCTTTACCTAAATTAATTATTCAAGAATGATAAGTTTGCATAATTGTGAATATTCTATTAGGCTCAACCAAAATAGTACTGCTATTGATTAATTGAGCCTCAACATACTCCAGCTCCGAATTATCCTTCTTCACTTCTTGAATCTGTTGATAAAGTTTACTTAGAAGAGTTCCTTGCCTAGCCCTTAGCACAGCCAGTTGCTCATCTAACTTCTAAATCTCAGAAGTCACTACCTTATTCTTTTCATCCGTTGCTGAATCTTCATCTACCAGCTGTTGAATATGAGTTGAAGTACTAGATTGTTTCTCCTTAAAGCATCTCACTCGATTGGCTTGCCTCTTAACCCTCTGATATTGATCCCTCAAAGCCCTCAAGTTCTCAAAATAAGAGATGAAGGATTCATACTGAGCTTTGGATGATTGATCAGCCTTAAACAGATCAGTTATGGCATTCTCTACGTCGTAAAAAGCCTTAAGGGTAAAATATGCTGAGAAATCATTCCTAAACCACTCTTAGATGACCCGGCATTGCTCTTGAAAGCCTGAAGACCCTTGAGGATCTCAGCTTTATCTTGAGTTGCCCGAACTCTTTAAAAAGCTCGGGCAAAGCTGCAATTGTAGAAATAGGTGTAAGACAAGAGGGCATCGCCCTAACTTCTTCAGAGGGCACAATAATGAAGGAGGTCTCAATAGATGGAGGAGCCCCAGAAGATGGAGCAGAGGTAATAGTGGTGGCAATAGCTTTAACTTCCATATTTGGCTGAGGGATGGGGATCCCTGTGACCCCAAAAGCTAAAATAGGCCGTGGAAGATCTGATTTGCGTACCAAGGGTGGAGGAGATATGCCCAGCCCTCTTCAGAGCCCTGTTGGAAACCAAGAAAAATAAATTAAGAAGAAATATTACAAATCAGAGCATACAACAGGAAAGCGAGAAAAGGAAAATTGATATACTTGAGTAGAGCCTGGAACCTTGGAAGAAGGTGGATGATGAGTTGTTTCTCTTCACTGCTGAGGGGGATCATTCCCACTTCCTTGTGAATAAGGAATGATGCCTGAACCTTCACCAGAGACCTATAAATATCAAAGAGAGAAGGCTAATGTCAGTAATTAGCTTATGAAGAAAAGAAAATAGAAATAAAAGTACTTCTATACCTGAGTAGGATCTTGAGTGGAAAAAATGAACTCCTATGTGGTGGTTGCTGATTGAGAATAAGCCCGCAGGCTAGTCACCTCTGAGACCACAGGGATCTTAGGGACTATAGGGTCCCCAAATGCAGTAGTTGATGGTTGTTGAGACTCCTGTGTTGGGGAAGACTAGAAGAAAGTAAAAGATAAGTATAAAATAGAGAAAATGCTTTAACCACAGAATGTCAAGACAAAATACTCATCGAATTGTTGTTGTCTTCCACAAAGTGCAGCATCTCCTTAGTTAACGGGTTAAACTGGGAAGTAGGAGCCACTACCAAGGGAAGAGAGTTGAAGGAATAAAAGAAGAACCTTGCCCAACTTGAGAAGCGGGCTTTCCAACCTTAGCCTAGAAAAAGTAAAAGACAAGTGTTAAGGCTCTGAAATTGGTGAAGATACAAGTTTAGAAAGATGAAAAAGGACATACCTTTGAAGGCTTAGCCCGAGATAGGGAAGCATGTGTTGGTCGGACAGGAAGAGAATAAGCTTCGGGCTGAATAAACCTTCATTTCTAAGGTCCTATTTAAAAATACAAGTAAAGAGTCAGTGCAAATATTGAGAGAATGAAAAGGAATAGAGTATTTAAAATAAATCAAACATTTACCTCCAATTCTTTGAGAGTAGATCAAGAACAGGCTTGTTTTTTTATATAACTTCACTCCCAACGGCTCCTCACTTGAGACAGTAGTGGGTTTCTTGGCCTCTTCATCTTGCCCGACGTCCATCTCTACGGGGTTGCCTTGGGCTGCAAGTGTAAAGAAACCAAGGAAAGGATTAGAAAAAGGCAGATTCATGAAAATTTGATAAATTACAAGTTAAAGAAGTAAGAGATACCTATCAGAAGGAGTTGGTTCTTCTGATGAATCATTTCCTTCCAATTCTCGAGCTCGCTCGAGTTAGGATAGGATTTTATAGATAGTTACTTGAAGAGGCAGTCATGAGCTTCCCATATATCTTTGCCATACTTCTTAGTCCACTTTGATTCCCACCAAGTAGCAAAGCTTGAAGTACATTCAAAATTAAGGGCCATAGGCTTTTTGGCAATTTTGCTCATAACCTTAAGACTTCGTTGGGCAACTCAGAATGTAACCTCTTGTGGTAGGGGTGAAGATGATATGAGGTGCTGCAGTGAATAAAATCAAATAAGGGTACAAGGATGGCTTGCCTGAAGCCTAGTTGCCTGCTGCAGAAGTTTGGATGATAAATTTCTAGCCCATGCTCGTAGCAGTCGTTTCTTACTCCCCAGGCAAGGTCCCTTGGTTGAATGCATCTAATAAACTTCTCTCTACAAAAAGTACTACCGTCCTCCCCAAAGGCATCTTGGAAAGCTTGGTCGGAGAACCAAGGATATCTTCATAAAACCGATGTTCCCTACTCCAAATCTGCCCGAGTCTTACAGACTCTTAAAGAAGTACAGACAACAAAAGGTAAAGTGGTTGGTAGGAGAGACCTCTGCCAAGATTCGGGCAGGAGCAACACCTTTGGGGAATTCAAGATTAGGTGCCGAAAGCTCAGGGAAGTACTATTATAGCCATAGCTGGATCATCCAGGTTACCCCATTGAGGTTGGTCTAGAAAGGGATGCCTTGGGTCATCTCATACAAAAGATAGTAAAGATGAGCGAGGAAGAAGAGACCTGTAGCCACATCATCAAAATTGTGCAGAGCTTCCACCAAAGAGATCTGTTCGACCTTCACTCCCTTGGACTTGTTGGGGAAGACATGCTTATTAAGCCAATTTAGTATAAAATAGATGTGATCTTGGTCTCTGTTGGCGTTAGAGGATGAAGGGCCAAATTCCTTCTTCACAAATGGAATAAAACCCGTGAAAGAGGTCTCATAACTCTTGAAAGTAGAAGAGTTATAGTCCAGTTGGGTTAGGGGACCAAAGCTGACCGAGCTCTCAGCCTGAAGACTTGCGCCATATCAAGGATGGTTGGGGACATAGGTCCCATCCTGAAATTAAAAGTATTTGTCCTTGAGTTCCAAAAGAGGAGATTTGTGGTTAGCAGCTCGAGCTTGGCAATTATCATGGTCTTGGAGAGCATTATCAGCTTATAAATGCCGTTGTTCATCCATTTTCTCTTAAAAGTAAGGCCGAGTCATTTATCCACTGCACCCAAGCTTCATCATTCATCAGGGGGAAGCCACGATGGTGGTTTGACCATTTGGAGAAAGAAATGCTCGACTCAGCCAAGAATGGGTTGGGAGTGAACCAATTTGCCTTGGGCATGTTGTTTTCCATGACTACAGGGACTGGGGAGGTCTATGCAGGCACCAAGGAGTGCGTTCATCCCTCTTCGAAGAAAAGTTCAGTATGCAGGCTTGCCCAAGGGCAATGAAGGCCGTTGAGCAAGCGGCGCACGGTGGAAATCCCCTCACCAGTCTCGTAGAAAGATTGAGTTTGAACAACTTTGGGTGCCATTGGAAATTTTGAGAAAAAGATAGGAAGAAAGTTAGAACTAAGAGCAAAAATCGAGAAAACAGGAAGTACGGGGGAATCTGGGAAGTGCTAGAAATTTGAAGGCTTGAGAATGCTAAGGTACTTAGCTGAAGGGTTTAGTGAGCATTATATAGTAATTGGTTAGTTAATGTTGGAAAACGTGGGTTAGTGCAAGGGTTTTGTTAAACAACGGCTGTTTTAAATGGTGCAAGTCTTAAGTGAAGGCATACGGCGGTGGTTTAATCATTATTAACGCCTCGATTTGCAGACTCAACAACGATTAAAGGGGGCACTGTTTGGGTTAGTATTTAAACATTGGGCTTAAGTGAAAGAAAGCCCAATGATGCCAATTGAAAGGGGAATTGCCTAAAGCCCAGCATTAAACCTATAAGCAAATTGAGGTTTTCTCATCCACGAGTCATAAACCACGTGTCTATAAGTAAAGTGACAAGTGATGGAGATTAACCTATTATCAGCCCAAGAACACTTACCAGTGGCATTACAAGTAAGAAAGCTCATGACTCACTACCTTCCAAATGCTTTCGGGCAAGAGCAAAAATTACAGCAGTCGAGCAAGTTTTCCTATAAAAGGAAAAAGAGACCCCAGAGACAAAGACACTCAACCAATCAAACAAACATACATACAAACTCTGCTCTCAAGCCAGATTTGCATCCAAAAGCTAAACTCAGCCCAGATTCAGTCTTTTTAAGGATATTTCCTTACAAAAGACATCTTTTGTATAGTCTAAAAGCTCTGCTACCTCCCTTAGTGGTGTAGTATCAATTCCCTTATATAAACTTGTTTACCATCCATCATTTTTTAAGCATACAACTCTTGTAAACTCAAAGAAAAGTGACTGTAAGAAGTTCAACCTTGCCAGACAAGGTGAAATCTTGCCCGAAGCTATTTGTTTGTTTTCTAAATTAGTAGATCTATTGCTTAATGCATTTTCCATTATGTATTCAAGTTATTTCCACCTGTTTTTCTATATTAAGAAGTCCATTTGCATTTGGATCTGGTTCGCTTAAATGAATATGCTTTCATTAGATATAATCTAGAACCAAACAAGTAACTAAAGGAGATCTGGACTCCCTTCATTTTGAACATACAAGACTATGAACTAAAAGTCCTTGTTTACAAGGTAAGAAAAAGAAATTAATGTGGACTTAACCCATCCACAACAATCCTTTGATAACAAGTTTGAAGTAACTTGAGGCGCAAGTAATCTACTTAAAACACACGTGTTCTACATCTGTTATACTGAGATAGCAGTGGCATGCCTAACACTTAGTTTTGATTGCGAGCCTCAAGGCCTATACCTAAGGCCCCACCAAGGCACTTTTTAGAACTAACTTTATTCTCTTTTTGTAGCACATTAACAAGCAAGAGCCTGATTACAAATCCAAAGTGTCAATCCAAAGAAATCTTTGCCCGAACAAATATTAGTTAACTTCGGGAAATGACAGTCTAATTTATGGAACTGTCATTTGCAGGCAAAACAAAAACGTTTGGGGCCACATGAGTTACGTAGGACTGGTGTTTACCTTGGTTTACTCCGGGATTATATTTCCTGAGTAGGTAGAAAGAACTCTTTCCTTGATTGGGATTAGTTGCAAGATATTGCTATTGGCATTGCCAAAGGAACCCAGGATGTGATAAATGAATCCTCCATTTCGATATCAAACCATAATGTTTTGCTCAAACAAAACTTCACGCCAAAAATCTCTGATTTTGGTCTGGCCAAGTTATGTTCCAAGGATCAAATCAGTGCCAATGGTTACAGTGAGGGGGACCATAGGGTGCATTGCACCCAAAGTGTTTTCCAGGAAAATGTGTCTTACAAGGCATATGTCTATAATTTTGGAATGCTGCTGCTTGAGATGATATAAGGAAAGAAGAATAATGGTTCAACAATAAAGGACACGACAAATGAAATTTACTATCCAAAATGGATTCATAATCTTCTAGAGGAAGGAGATGACCAACGAATCGATATTCAGGAAGAAGGGAATGTTAAGATTCCAAAGCAACTTCCAATTTTAGGGCTCTAGTGCATCTAGTGACATTCGGTGAGTCGTCCTTTCTTGAAAACGGTGGTCCAGATGTTAGGAGGAGAAAACTTGACAATGTAAGCATCGCTAAAAGGCTCCTACAGTTAATAACAATTGTTGAATTAGAGTAACATGTATATGTATAGGCACCAACACTAGTGGTTCTTAGATGAATCCAAGCCCAAACAATTACAGATGACAGTTCTTCACTAAATCACTTTAAAGTAATAATTTAATTAATAATACATTATTGCACTTTCTCAACAATTTGATCATCACCTAGCTGACAATGAACATGTTAGCTCCACGTTAGAACATATTGGGTTCGATTTATTGTCTTGAATATCACCCACAGTCACAGGTGTCTCTTGTGGGCATAGAGAAGGCCTGAGAGGCATTTGCAAACAATCACCATCTCCTCCAAGCATTTTGACAACTTTGGACATCGATGGGCGATCACTTGGTTTCATTTGAATACACCACAAGGCGATTATAACCATCTTTCTTATTACTTTCTTTTCCTCCTCTGTAACATTGTCCATTTCCAAGTCATTTCCCACAATATACTGATCATATACCCACATTGGGAAGTACATTTGGCTTGGATGCTCTACCGTTGCATTCCAATTCTTCCTTCTGCTTGCCATTTCCATCAACAACATTCCAAAACTATAGACATCTGCCTTGTATGAGACGCCTCCAATATTTTTGTAGAACAACTCAGGAGCAATATATCCCAGTGTACCTCGTGCTGCCGTCAAAGAGACAATGCTATTATCTACGGGATACAATTTTGCAAGCCCAAAGTCAGAAACCTTTGCTTTAAAGTTCTCATCAAGAAGAATGTTATGAGGCTTGATGTCAAAATGTAGAATTTGCATGTCACACCCTTGATGTAGATATTCAATCCCTTGAGCCACTCCAAGAGAAATCTCATACATGTTCTTGATACTTAAGGAGATACTTCCTTCTTTGGAATAAATGTATTTATCAAGAGAGCCATTGGGCATAAAATCATATACTAAAGCACGCTTTGATCCCTCGACACAATAACCCACAAGTTGCACCACATTAGCATGGTGAATCCTTCCGATTGTAGTTATTTCACTAATGAAATCTTGGCCATTTGCTTTGGGCTTGCTCAAAACTTTAATTGCTACAAAACGGCCACTACGTAACTTTCCTTTAAATACGGAGCCAAAGCCGCCTTCACCCAACTTATCATTAAACTTGCAAGTCATCTTCTTAATTTCGGAGTAAGAGTACCTTATAGGCATGAAGTTGTTATTGCATTGCAGAAAGTCTTCTATTGTACTGTACATTGACAAATGTCTTCTGCGCCATATATATACTAAAAATGCAGTCACAACTGGAACCCCAAACAGTAGTCTTGCTGGAAAAAATGACCCTGCATAAGAAATATATCACCAAAAGAATCATAAGAACAAAAACTTATTTTTCAAATCCACACTATAAACTTTTTTCTTCTTTTGAGGTAAGCTTCAGATCAAGCCACTCTTTAATGAATGAGATATAAATTAACACTTACAAAAAAATCTTTTGATAAATTAAACAAGTTCCGAGTCCCCAAATCACCTCCACCACCCTTCCCCTCCCGCATTGGCCGACTCCCTTCTCGGATACCTACACCGGCCACCCCACCCCACAACCAACCATTCATCCTTCCCTCAAGTCTCTCTTTCCCTTTCTCTTTCTTTCTTATTGTTTCTTCCTCTTTTTATTGCCCTCCTCTCTTATGCCGGAGAAGGACACAAGGGACACCGGCAACCTCACAAGCTCTTAAATCTGAGGTGGGTGACGGCAAATTTGAAGGTGTCGCAGACCACCCTCAGGTTCAATATCAGAAGAGTAATGCTAAGGAGATTAAAATTTTTAAACCAAATGATATGTCATAAATAAGAAACACGCACGTTAATCGATACTTAATTACTAATCCAATCATCTTCAATCATATCATTTAGTTTGCAAATTTAATTTAAAAAATTTGGTTTCCTTAACATTACTTATAATCAGAATGAGAGTGGTAGAGAGCGAGAGGGAAGAGGAGAAAGAAAAAGAAAAGTTAAAACATTCAAAGAGTATCGAGTAGTACTGATAACCCATGAATTTTGTTTGATTTCAGTCATGAGGTTGGAATCTATGCTAAAAATGGACACGCACGCCCATGCATGCACACGCATAAATATATACAATAATTCTTACCGATGACCATGAGTATAGCCGCTCCACGCGCTGCAATAAAAATAGCAAAAAGTAAAAATCAAATGGAAATGGTAAAGACCGTAACGGCTCAAAATTTGAAAAGTGAATAAAAATCAAAGACTTGACTATATTATCAAGAAATACAAGCTCTTGGGGGAGAAAGTCCCTACAAATGGAATTGAATGGTAACCATCGAGGAGCGTTTCCTGAAATAAATACCACACAAAATTCATCAACGATAAAATACTAGACTATCTTTGAGATGTGCATATAATGTACCACAGTGACAGAAAAATAAATTAGCATTGATTTGAGGGAGAAAGTCCTTACGAAAATAATATACGGGTTCACGCATATAATAACCTACAGTGACAAAACAATACACAATTAGCAATACCACAACGAATCTTTAGAGTTTAAAATCAACAAGTTTTGTAACATATCTTTTCAAGCAACAATCGTAAACATTGAATTTGAAAGAGACTAGAAAGATGCTTTTCTTTTCTTTTTGTTTGTTTGTTTTGTTTTGTTTTGGAGAGGGACCACTTACGGAATTGATTCCACAGGAATCGAAATAAACCTACAGTATAACAAGAAAACAACATTAGCATAACAACAGTTAGAAAATAAAATTCAAGTTGCTGCCATTGTTGATACCTGTATAGCATATGAAATAAAGCAACATTTAATTCATTTGTCATGCAATTGATAGCGGAACTAAGATATGGTTTTGGGAAAGGTCATGACCCCCCACCCCCCACAACAACCCCAAACTCCTTAATTTAGATAATATCATTTGTTCAAAAAAATAATCATCAATATTTTAACAAACTCAGTGCCACAGTGATGGAGAAGAGTGTTGCCCTTGCACCATGGTGTGAATTCGAACCGCATCGGCTCCTAATCTAACAAACCTATTGTTTGACAAAAAAAAAAGAAGGGAAAACTAAAGAAAAGTCATCAAAAACTTTAGTTTTAATAAAAATGATAAAATAAAGGCGTAAGTGAATAGTACCAAAATTGACTTTTCAAGGTAAAAATGTCCTTAACTTTAAAAGTGAATAGTACCAAAAATGTTTCATTAAGATTTCCAAAAAAAAATTATTATTTAAACCATCCCCATATTTCTCGTCCTTCACATCTTTCTCTCTCAAATTAATAATTTTTTTATATGTTTAGCAATCTCTTTAACTTCTCTCCTCATCTTTAAAACTAGAGTAACTATTCACAAAACTAAACTAAAAAGTGCGCTATGGAGTTTCTTGGAGCTTGATTTTCTTAGTTTGACTCTTTAAACTAGCATTCCAACATATTTAAAGAGTCTCATGGAGAGCTGCAAAGACAATAAAGGATGCAACTAAAACGATGGGTTTATAAGCTTTAGTTTTTCATACACCACACTAAAAATTTCTATTGAAGCCATATCGCTTTGGATAATACTTGCATTCCTCTTTTGGGGAATGAGCTCATTCCTCCACTTACAAATTAATATATCTTTATAGTAGAAATTTCATAATTGGAACTATTCAATCTCCTAGTCTTCATATGAAAATCATACCTACAAAAAATAATTCGAATCGGAGATCGTTTAGTCATCCAAATGTATCAAATAAATTAATGGTGTAGGTACCAAGAAGCATAATCATGATGAAACGTTGATTTCTTTGATAGATTTAGATAACTAAGTGATCTCCAACTTGAATGATATTTTATAGAGTTGATCTTCAATTGAAGACTAAGACATTGAACGATTCCAATTATGAAATTTTTACATTAAATATACGTTATTTGTAAGTGGGGATATGAGTTCAACCCCACAAGGGGGAATGCAAACATTCTCATGGCTTGATTACTATAGTCTAAAGTTGGATTTCCAATGGCATTGTTCATCTTTCCCCTGATTTTGAAAATTCACGGTTTTGGCACTGAACTCTTTCTTTGGGTGGTTCTTCGCCTAAAAGAAGGGGTTTCGGCTCTGCGTCTGGGCCCGAAGTGGGCTGCCCTGTGTGTTGGGCTGGGTTGCACGGAAAGAGTCGAAATGACTCTTTTGCCCGCTTCAATCCAGATCCAACGGACAGGATCTGGGGGCACTTTTGTCACTGCGTTTAAAGGGGTGGTTGCTGTCGATGTCGTTGAGGCATGGTTTGCCGAGGGGTTGATGGGTTGCAGGTAGAGATAGGGTTGACCAGAGGGGTTGCAGGTGGGATGGGGTAGCATACTTAGTCTGTGTTATTTCATTTCAACCATCGACTAAAATACACCATTTTGGCATCTAAGATGAGATCACACTCACAATCACTACTAGAATCTTTTCAATTATAGGGAAATATGCGTGAAGTGACAAACTTATAATAAAAAAATAGAACTGGAGTGACACTAAATAGAAGATAGGTGAACCAGACCACTACTTTCTTTCCATTTAAATAAAAGTCAATTGATTACGTTTGTGTCTTTGTGCTGTTTTTTTTTTTTTTTTTTTTTTTTTAAGAAATGATAGTTGATTCATATTCATAAAAGGTCAATACAGAGTAAAGCCAATCATGGTTGAGGAAAGTCCTCAAAGAGTAAGTCAAGGATTAAATCAGGTGGGGATTCAACCCAATTACAAACATGATTAGATGATAAACCAAAACGAGCTTGTCTATGGGCCACTCCGTTGGCTTGACAACGTACATAGGTAAAATAGGCCTCAATGATTGACGAGAGCATTGCTTTGACATCCTCAATGACCAAGAGTGGAAACATTAGTAGAGGGATCCCGCAACAAGTCTACAATCTGAAGCGAGTCCGATTCAAATTGGCATCTTTGAAAAACCCTATTGGATGCCCAAGTCAAAGCCAAATGTGCAATCAGAACTTTTGCCTTAAGGGGAGAGAAGACGTTAGTGACCTGCCAGCCATAAGGTTATCTATGAAAACCCCTTCAAAGAAGCAGTTTGATATTTCGGCTAACACAAACCTCGCTCTTGTTAAGGTTGATTTTCTGACTGGAGGCGAGTTCATATGCAGTGAAGGCATTTGACAGATTGAGACATTCAGGTTCCTTAGCCCAGCAGAAAAAAAGGTTGTCGTCAGCTAACAACAAATGACTGATAGGTGGGGCCCTAGAGCACAAGCAATTTCGCGAATCCTTCCCTCTATCTCCAAATTGTTCACCAAAGCCGACAGGCCTTCCGTACACAAAATGAAGAGATATGGAGAGAGGGGGTCGCCTTAACGGAGGCCTCGAGACAGATGGAGATAGCCCCGAGGGCATCCATTAATGATGAAAGAGTATGAGACGGAGGATACACACGTCATCATCAAGTCAATCTGCAAATTAGAGAACCCCAAGTTTGGCAAGGATACGTACTCCCACCCAATACAATCATATGTTTTATTGATATCTAGCTTAAAAGACAGTAACCCATTATTGCCCCGCTGATGCTTAAACAAATAGTTAGATAGCTCCGAGGCGAGAATGGTATTGTCAGAAATGTTCTATCCCAGCACGAAAACACTCTGAGTAGGGGAGATGATATGGGTTAGTATGGATTTAAGCTGGTTTCCTAATGATTTGGAAGCAATTTTGAAAAGGACGTTGCATAGGCTGATTGGTCGCAATTGAGACATATCATTAGGGTTCTTTTCTTTTGGGATTAATGAAACTTAGGTGAAATTGACCAGCTTAAGTAAATTGCCAGTGGAGAAGAAGGAAAGTATAGTGGAAGTGACATCCTTGCCCATAATATGCCAAAAGTGTTGGTGAAAGAAAAGGGTTTTTGTCTGGGGCCCAAAGTTTGAGGGCGCCATTTGGAATAAGGCCGCCTTAATTTCCTCCGCATTGAACACCATCCAAGGCCCTATTCATATTCGCAGAGACTTTAGGTTTAACTGGGTCAAGGGTTAAATCTCTATTACCTGAGCTTGTAGAAGAGAATAGGTCACCAAAGTACTTGAGAACCATGTTTTCGTTGGTCGGGCCCTCATTTACCCAATTTCCAGCCTTATCTGTCAGGCCTTTGATTATATTTTTAACCCTCCTATTGTTTGCCCTCCTGTGGAAGAAGTTGGTGTTTCTATCCCTATTCATGAAGCCATAAAACACGAGATTTTTGCCTCCAAAAGGATTCCTCTAGGCCAATCAGAATATCAAGTTGTCACATGAGAATGGCTTTTTCCTTGATGACCATATCATCAAGTGATCATGAGAGTAAGCTGCCCAATTTGGCACGAACCTTAGTCAGTTCATATTGACAACCCCTAAAAACGAATTGACACTATTTTGAAAGGGCCACCCTAGTAACCTTTATCTTTTGCACTACCTGGAACATAGGAACACCAGCGAAGGATTGAGCCTAGGCAGCACGAATGACGTCCTTGCACCCATAGTGTTTTGCCCAAAATTCCTTTTATCCATGTTTGCCTCTTCACGGGAAACCCACAGACGTCTAGGATAAGGAAAACATGGTTAGATTTGCTTGGGTAAAGGTGGGTAACTTTGGCAGAATTAAAGAGATCCTGGGCAGAAGCAAGAAACCGATCCAAGTGTTCTTTAATTCCACAAGCTCTGGTAGTGATCCAAGTGTAAGGATGGCTTGTGAACCTAAGATCATGCAAGTTGCAATGTTAACTGCTTCCCAAAAATTAGGGATTTGATTGATGGGACGGGCATGTCCAACTTCCTTTTCAGTGGGTTGAAGTAGTTCGTTAAAGTCTCCTCCAATAGCCCAAGGTAACAAATTGACCAAAGCCAACGATTTGAAGAGGTCTCATGACAGGGGGCAATCTTCCATCGTCGAGTGGCCATAGAAGCCAATGAATCTCCAATGAAAATCGTCGCCAATTGCACCAATTTTCGAATCAATGAAGTGATCAGAAAAGCCCAGAACTCGCATATTGATTTCATTATTCCACAAAAGCACAGGCCCCTAGATTGCCCCCACGAGGGTACACCAAAAAACCTGTCGAATCCCAATTTTAATCTCAGAGAATAAAGGGCCACAATGTTAACCTTGGTTTCACACAAGAATACCAAGGTGAGATCTAATAAGGGTAAAACTGTAAATAGTTAAGGTTGTTATAGTTGTTTTGTAATTAGTGAGTGATGAGTTGATGAAGGTGTAATTAGTTAGCTATCTAATACTAGTGAGTAACTAGTATATAAGGCATCAGGGTGTAACCTTATTGAGTTAATGAAAATGAAAGGATAATTTTCCTAATATGGTATCACTCGCCTAAGTCCTACGACAGCCGATCCTCTCCTTCTGCTTCCCGCTTCTTCCTCTTCGAATCTTCAAACCCTAGAAATCTCCCGCTTCTTAATCTTCGATTCTTCCAACCCTAGTAATCACCATGGCTGGATCTCCTTCTTCTGGATCTGCTTCTTGTCCTAATTCTTCTCTCTCCTCGACGACATCGTCGATTACGATCCAAAATATTGGATCTATGGTGCCGATCAAGCTCACATCGACGAACTATCTCACCTGGAGTGCTCTGTTCGCTCCTATCCTTCGCCGGTACAATCTCACCGGAATCATTGACGGCACGATGTCTGCTCCACCGAAATACCTTCTTGACTCCTCCGGTACTCAAACTTCTACTCTCAATCCTCAGTATGTTACTTGGTTTGAGAATGATCAGAATATCTTGATTTGGATCAATTCTACTCTCTCGGATGCCCTAATTCCGTACACTGTTGGAGTTAATTCGGCCCGTGAGCTCTGGTCCAAATTGGAATCGCGACTTGCAACGGCTTCGCAATCGCACATTCATGAGCTTCGTTCTCGTCTTCGTAGCATCACGAAGGGTGATTCTACGGCTGCGCTCTATCTTCAACAAATTGAAGAAATCGCAGATGCTTTTGCCAATGCAGGCGCTCCAATCGAAGATTCTGAGTTGATTTCTGTCATTTTACATGGTTTGCCCTCTGAGTATGAGTCTTTCATTGATGCAATCCAATTTCGCCTGGGTTCAACCACTATTGATGAACTTCATGGGCTGCTTTTGAGTAAGGAGCTTCAACTGACTGCTCGCAAGAAAGCCTCACCTTCTACTCCCGTTCAAGCTTTTAATGCTTCTGCTGGTCTTCTTCCCACACCTCTTGGTGATTTTGGTCCGCAAGCATTCTTTACTCAGAACGGCTCTTCTTCCCAATCCTATGGTACTCCAAATCGTGGCAATTTCTCTCAATCTCGTAATTACACAAATCGTGGTTCACAGCGGAATCATCAAGGTTTTCAGGGCAATCAACGATTCAATCGCGGCTTTCAGGGTAATCCTCGTTACAATCGTGGTCCTCGTTCTCAGTACAACAATTCTCACAGAAAGATTTCTTGTCAAATTTGTCGCCAATTGGATCATGAAGCTGTTGAGTGTCCTCAGCGCATGAATCCCAATTTTGGTAACAAGAACTCTCCCGCTGCTTATCATGCCTCTACCCCTCCTACTTGGCTTCTTGATTCTGGTGCGAGCTCGCACATGACTCATTCCTCCACCAATTTGCAGAATCCTGAGCCCTACACTGGACCTGAGCAAGTGTATATTGGTGATGGCAAAGGTTTGCCTTTTCTCAATTCTGGTTCTTCTACACTTAATACTGGTTCTCATTGTTTTGATCTTAACACTGTCTTGCATGTTCCTCATCTTAAGCAAGATTTGATTTCCGCAAATCGGTTTATTCTTGATAATTGGTGTTCTATTCATTTGTATCCTTTTCACTTCATTGTGAAGGATCTTTCTTCGGAGAAAACACTTTTTAAAGGTCCTGTGAGAGCTGGTTTCTATCCATTTCATGCATCTTCTATTGCTGGTAATCAAAAGGCATTTGCTGCTTCTGCTAAAGCTTCCCCGCAGACTTGGCATCATAGATTGGGTCATCCGGCTCTCAACATTCTTCGTAAACTAGCAACTCATTCTTGTATTTCAGTTTCCAGTGCTTTAAATAAATATGTGTGCTCTAGTTGTGCTCTAGGCAAGAGTTCCAAGTTGTCTTTTGCTTATGTTTCTTGTACATCCAGTAGGCCTCTAGAGCTCTTGCACACTGATGTATGGGGTCCTGCACCACTCCTTTCTGTTAATGGATTTCGCTATTATCTCATTTTTGTTGATGACTACACCAAGTATACTTGGTTTTTTCCTCTCAAGTCTAAATCTGATGTCTTTGATACATTTGTGCAATTCAAAGTGTTGGTGGAAACTTTACTCAGTACTAAGATTGTTATCTTGCGATCTGATTCTGGTGGGGAATTTCTGAGTCTCAAGTTTATCCGGTTTCTTCAAGAACAAGGCATTTCCCATCAGTTAAGCTGCCCCCACACACCTGAGCAAAATGGTTGTGCTGAGCGCAAGCACCGGCATTTGGTTGAAACTGCTCGAACTCTCCTAGCAGCATCCAAGGTTCCTCAGTCTTATTGGGTTGAAGCTTTTGCCACAGCTATCTATCTCATCAATCGGATGCCAACAACCACCAACTTCTCACCTTGGGAACTACTATTTCACAGATCTCCAGATTACACCTCACTGAAAATTTTTGGATGCCGATGTTTCCCATGGTTGAAACCTTATACAACTTCCAAGCTTGATCCCAAGAGCAAGGAATGTGTTTTTTTGGGGTACAGTTTAAACCACAAATGCTATAAATGTCTTGATCCTTCCACTGGCAGAGTGTATCTTTCAAGGCATGTTATTTTTTATGAAGATACATTTCCTTTTGCTCAACAGGATCATCCTCCGCCATCACATTCCAGCTCTAGTTCTTCTCCTTTGCAACCATCCAATCCTATTCCCACCACTTTAACTTTTCCTTCTCTATTTCAACCTTCTTCCTCTTTGTCTCCTCTCTTATCTCCAACTCCCTCTTCACCCTCTCTATCCCCATCTCTTCCTGTCCCCTCTTCTACTGCCTTACCTAACCCTCCTCTTTCTGCACCCTCAATCCCTCTCGATACTCATTCCATGCAAACCAGATCCAAATCGGGTATTTTTAAACCCAAAGCACTTATGGCAACCAAGTATCCCATCTCTTCTGATCTCTCTCCCGATTATACACCTTCTACCTATCTTCAAGCCTCTAAACATCCTCATTGGCGTCGAGCAATGCAAGAAGAATGTAATGCTCTCATTCAAACTGGAACTTGGTCTCTAGTTCCTGCATCTCCCACTCAGAACTTGGTTGGTGCGAAATAGGTGTTCCGAATCAAACGAAAACCGGATGGTACTATTGATAGGTACAAAGCTAGGCTTGTTGCAAAAGGCTTCCATCAGCAGCACGGTATTGATTATACTGAGACATTTAGTCCAGTTGCTAAGCCTGTTACTATTCGGTTACTTCTCACTTTGGCTGCTAAGTTTGATTGGTTTCTCAATCAACTTGATGTCAGCAATGCTTTTTTGCATGGTAACTTGACAGAATCTGTGTTCATGATCCAACCACCAGGATTTGAAGACCCTACCAAGCTAAATCATGTTTGTCATCTCCATAAATCTTTGTATGGGCTCAAGCAAGCCCCCAGGGCCTGGTATGACAAACTCACCACTGCATTGAAGTCTCTGGGTTTCTCAGGTTCCTCAAATGATCATTCTTTATTTGTCAAGAAGGCTCCTGCGTTGATCTTCATTTTGGTCTACGTTGATGATATTATTGTTACTGGACCGAATGCTCAACTCTGCCAAGATGTTATTTCTCAGCTCAGTTCTTTATTTCCTGTCAAAGATCTTGGTCCTCTTCATTACTTCCTTGGTATTGAAGTCAAGCGGTCTTCATCTGGTATCCTTCTCTCTCAACACAAGTATATTCTTGATCTTCTCTCCAAAGCCCACATGGAAGGCTCCAAACCTTGTGTCACTCCTCTTAGTACAACTAAATTGGATCATGACTCTTCTCTGCTTGATAACCTTGAGGAATATAGATCTTTGGTTGGTGGTTTGCAATACTTAACATGGACACGGCCAGATCTGTCTTTTGCAGTTAATTTGGTTTGTCAATTTATGCACTGTCCAAGACAAGCTCATTTTCAGGCCGTCAAACGCATTCTCCGATATCTAAAGGGTACCCTGTCTCTTGGCTTATGGTTTCCCAAATGTCCTAAACCTCTTACTATTACTGCTTTCTCTGATGCCGACTGGGCCGGTTGCAGTCTTGATCGCCGATCTACTGGGGGGTTTTGTGTCTATTTGGGTGACTCCCTTATAAGCTGGAGTGCCAAGAAACAGCCTACTGTGGCTCGGTCATCGACCGAAGCTGAATATCGATCTTTGGCTAACACTGCAGCTGAACTGACATGGATAAGCAAGCTTTACTTGATGTTGGTCTTGCTCTTCCTTCTTCCCCTCAGATTTGGTGTGACAACATTTCTGCCATTTCATTGGCTAAAAATCCAATCTTCCATGCTCGAACCAAGCATGTGGAGATTGATTATCACTACATTCGGGAAAGAGTGCTTGCTCATCAAGTTCAAGTTTTGTTTGTGTGTACTCAAGATCAGGTTGCTGATATATGCACCAAGGCTCTGTCCAAGCACAGATTCCATCTTCTCCGGGCCAAACTCTCCCTTCGGCTACCTCAGTTCGGTTTGAGGGGGGATAATAAGGGTAAAACTGTAAACAGTTAAGGTTGTGATAGTTGTTTTGTAATTAGTGAGTGATGAGTTGATGAAGGTGTAATTAGTTAGCTATCTAATACTAGTGAGTAACTAGTATATAAGGCATCAGGGTGTAACCTTATTGAGTTAATGAAAATGAAAGGATAATTTTCCTAATAAGATCTTGTTGCCGGATTAAATCTTGTAGTGCCTGAACTTTCCAGAGGTTCCCAAGCCCTCGACAGTTCTAGACTAATGTTATCATGGCTGGAGGCGGGGATGAAACCCGTCAGCCTCCACCGATAGAACATTATATGTCGCCCTTTTCCTTTCAAGTAATCCATTCTTCTCAGCCTCCACCAACTCTTTGGATAGACTTATAGCCACATCGTAAAGGTTAAATTCATACCTGGGTTCACCATCAGACAAATATTCCAAGCCATTGAGAGGTTTTGGTGCCACAACCACCGCCCCAGCCACCCCTTATGGATTTGGGTCCACGAGCATTGCAGTTGGCCTTGGTCGGAGTGTCATCACTTTATGTGGTTTGGATTACCCTTGCCCTTGTTGCAGGTGGAGTATATAGAATGTGGCTTTCATTCACTACGTCGGATTGATTGCTGATATGGGATGCCATTTTATTGGCAGAAGCATCGAAATCACTGAGATTTGTTTGGGGTGGGAAGTAGTCCAGTAACTTGAAGTTTGTTGGGTTCACACTAACTTCGTTCGAGGCCTGGAAAAGGCCTGTTGAATTTTGGAAGGCCTAAGAAGGTAGGCGGTTATGATCAAGCTAGTATTTTTTCAAGCGAAGGGACATTGACAACGATAGTAAGGGTCTCATTGGAGAATTGGGTCCCAAAGCTGTCTGGATGCTACATATGGCCCAATTCAGAAGTTAAGCGTGATCGAGCAGTGGAGGATTGCCCAGGAAGGATTGGTGTAGGATTGACCCTTGATTCCGTGTTTGTGGGAAACCACGATGTCAAAAAAAGTAGAGGACACAGAGCCCGCAGATGGTACCGCAGGGGGTTTGTCCCCTGCAATTCCAGAACCGTCGGTAATTTCTTTATCGTTTCTCATCACCAGAAAATGATTCAACAGAATATGCATCTCGCCATCCGACAGCCCTAAAAGTCGCCACCTCCAGTTTTACAGGTGTCGAAGTCCACGTGTAGTCACAGGAATCCACATCCTCCACCTCTAACACCGACCCAATTTTTCCCCCCAAGGATTGAGCATTGGCCTTAGTGCGAAAATTCCTCAGGATGTCGTGAGCTTGGATCTAGAAGATAGCACGGTCAAGTTTGATGTCATCAATCGAGTGGTATAGGGGCCAAAGTTTATCCGAGAAAGTGTAATCCTTCACAAACCATAGGTTTCCTTCCATAAGCTTTCTGGCTACCACCTCATCCCCGACAGCAATGATATATTTGTTATCCTTAGCTTTGAGGACACGGACCACCCCCATTTTGTTCTAGGCTGATCGGAGGGTTTCCTTAACCACATTCTAGGAGGGTTCATGGTCGGCAATGAGTTGTCCCATGAGATGGATGGAGCTATCAAAGCGTTCCTCCAAGTCGAGGCTATCTTCCAGAGTTATATTCAGATAGTCAACAATCTCATCTTTAGTAGCCATGGCCACCACAAGAAGAAGCCGTTGAAGGAGACAAGATCCACAGGGGATACAAAAAGGAGCTCACGCCAATGGTGCCGGAGCTAGGGTGCCGGAGTGTCAGAGCTAAGGAGTCGTTGAACCAAGCTACTCTTGTACATGACAATGAGCTCTACATAGTAAGCTATTTAGAGTTTTGTTCCAGTTTTGATTATGCACAATTTCAATTTTAAACTTCAAAAAATTTTGAAATTGGTTTAGGGTTACTGAAATTTTAAAAGCAAAAAAAAGACATTCTGCAATTAAATGCAGAGACTGTTAGGTCTAAAAGAATAAGAAAATGGAGAGAGCAGCATAACATTACTACTACTATACTAAGAACAACACGAAACTGGCTTTGGGTAAGATTCCACTACGTGTATAATCTCCTTCAAAAGTGATTTTGGAAGAGATAATGTCAAGTTCATATCTGAATAAGGAAATAATATGCATGTATAATGAAGTAGGGTTTGTTTCTAATTTGGGGTAATTGATCGATATTTTGCCGAAATTTTGTAGAAATCTTGATCTTGCTTCAAAGGGCCAAATTAATTTGTAGTTTAAACTCGAGATTTTTTTTGGTTCAGAGAGCCTTGTGCACTGGGTACGACATTCACCTCTCCCAGACCCTGCTTAAAGCGGGAGCCTTGTGCACTGGGTACGACCTTTTTTAGAGAGTTTTACTTTTATTCATTGAATTTTCTTTGCATAGTTTTTTTGTTGTAAAAGTTTAATGTTGTGTTGTTGTTCATGAGGAAGAAGACTGAAACCCAGCTGCGTGAAGAAGGTATGGTTTGTGACAGTTAGTTTTAATTTTCCAAGCTTCCTAAAAGTTTTGGAGCATCGTCTTTGGGATGTTTGTGGATCAATTTTGTTTTTACACCTTGAATTGAATCGTAGCTTCTGATGTTTGAAACTCTAGCACTTTTAGTTAGTTAAGGAATATTCAATGTAGTTGACCGTCAAAATTGGTTTTGTTGTCGCACTATGAATCTGCATCATTGATTAAGTTTATTTGTGTCTCGACCCTATGTACATGATATATTTTTTGTAGTCGTCTTTTGATGTGGATCATATATTGTCGTTGTGAACTATGCAAAAGAGGAGAGACTAAGGAGAGAAGCAGCAGAATGGAGGGCAAAATTAGGCAAGATTGCTGAAATACAGAGGCAAAGAGGGAGGAACTAGAAGAATTAGTTGCGTACAAAAGCTCTTTTGAGGTTGTGCTTAAGAAACCAAATTGCAAATAGCCATCAGGCCCACCGCAATGTTGAATAGTACAAACAAATATCTAAAGATAATGTTGAGTTTTGATATCGAAGTTAAACTTCTAATGCTTTTGTTTGCGCTATGTGTAGATGCAAAGGAAAAGGTGGAGGCTGACAATTCATCAGATTATAAGATCAAGAATATAAGAAGATAGTTGGGGATACTAATTTCATACCAGCTGGTCGAAGTGGAGGGAATTTGAGATTCTAGAAGATTCAGGAAGTTGACTAATACAATACCAAATAGTATTGTTGATTACTATTAATTTTGCTTTAGATTAGTCTCAGTTGTTGATTAATATTAGTTTTGGGGCTAATTACAACCCACGTACGACTGAAGGCTTACTGAAACTAAGCATGCTTGATTGAAACTATGGATTGGATAATCTACCATTTCGTTATGGAACTTAGACCAAACTCTATCCTTGACTAGAGAGGTGTATGTGCCTAATTTCTCCAACTATGGCCATATGTATATAAATCTAGCTTTTGTAGCATCTCCATCTTTTGAGCATCCAGAACTTGAACGCGGTCAATCTTTTGATAACTATGAACTTATGCACATAAATCTACTTTTTTAGCATCTCTATCTTTTGAACAATGCGTAATTTAATGTGCCAATCTTTTGATAACTATAGATTTATGTATATAATTCTAGCTTCTATAACCTGTATCTCCTATCTATTTTCAAAACATTTTAAACACCAACAACATCGTGCGGGCTCTTTTGCTAGTTATTTCTATTCCAGCATAATTTCGTTTGTTTTTCTTTTTTAATTGGCAAATTTCCGTATAGTTTTTCCCTTCGGGAACTACGTAGTGAAGGCTTCAATTGGTTACTTACAAGCTCAGATTATTTGAATAAAAACGTCTACAAAAAATCTAAATGAAAAATGTTCAAACTAATTTGAATAACTTAAAGCAGCTTGTGCAACCGGAGGTAAATTCGAATAATTAACTAGCAGTTGATTTTTGCATGAATACACTGCTTGGCAACAGACGTATATTTTATATAACAATATAATAAGTCAGTACTTCATTTGAGAATTACGCACCTGGGATGGTGTTTGGAAAACATTTAGGATGAGGAATGTCAGAACTATAGCCTTTGCAGGTCAATTTATCGGGCAATTCATCGGGCCAATTCACTCCAAGCTCAAAGCCATACATGAGTGCACTGTGTATATATTCATAAGAGGGCTTGTAGTACTTCAAATGCATCAAAGCAATCCTCTCTGCTCTGCAACCCTCATTCAATTCCCCTACTTTCATATCGTTTGGGCCAACCTTGACATAACTATAAGATTTTGGTTGAATCAAAGAAGTGGCAGTACTATTCAAGCATGGAGCAGTATCCACGTACAGAGAAGAATTCACTGGGTTTCTACACCTCAAGTAAAATATTGATGTTGAAAGTCGTAAATTGGTGGTGGGATTATACGAACGATATGGATCTCTTAGTGAATAAGGGCCGGGAGGAAAATTTCGAGGCATGGAAGAGCAATTGTTGTTGTCAAGGCCAGGATCTAGAAGTCGGAGTATTTTGTTATTGTAGTTGATTGTCTGTACATAGTATTTACCAGAATAAGGTATATCACCATAATAAGGTAGATCTAGTATTGTAATGTTGTTCTCACAGGAAAGAGTATACAGAATGTGGCCGCAGTGCTTTGGATCATGTTTTAGTCGAAAAGGGTAGCTTATGTTGCGAATATTGCCGCAGGAGGAGGTACAGTTTGTACTATCATCCTTAGCGTTACAAGTTTCACTGCAAAAGCAAAGAAGAAAGGCTAAAATAAAGGTCAAGGACCTGCTTCCACTAATTTCCATTGGAGAGAGAGGGGGGGAGAGAGAGAGAGAGGTATACTGGTAAACACCAAGTAGTTAAATAATATAGGAGAGAGAACCTTCTGGGAAGTTGCAGTAAGCACTTCAAATATCCAAGAGAAAAGTCAGTCAATGGCAGAGACCGACTTGTGTAATAATAATGATCTCTCTCTATCTCTCTGTGAGGTGTACTAGTAAACACCAAGTAGTTATATAATATAGGAGAGAGAGGTGTACAAGTAAACACGAAGCGGAGGGGTTAAAGCACCTTCTGGGAAGGTGCAGTAAGCACTTCAAATATCCAAAAGAAAAGTCAGTCAATGGCAAAGACCGACTTGTGTAATAATAATGATCTCTCTCTCTCTCTTTCTTTAATGGAGAACAGAGTATAATTAGTACATATTATATCTCTTCTTAATTACACAAAAGAAAATTGGGGTTTTTGAACTTAATCTTTGAAGAAGATTAAAGTTTAATAAAAATCTGATGTTAAATTGGATATTGATTTTGATCCTTTAATGTTTACTTAATTCAAATTCATATTATATTTTTGTTTTAATATTTAATAGATGTCTTATTTTATTTGATGAGATTTTAAATTCGATTTTCGCTAAAGGTAAATTTGAACCATATTATTGTAAGTTTATTGTGAGGCTAAACCTATCCCTTCCCCTTAGTGTAGATAATATCAATTGTTCAAAAAAAAAAACAGAGATGTCTTTTTTTTTTGGAGAAATTAGGTTGTCATCCTTCATTTTGCTACTCCATTAATTAAAATCATATTCATTTTCAATTTTTGATCAAGGTCTTTGGGTATTAATAACATCATTAATTATTTCAATAATAAAATATTTTTTTATTTCTAAATATATTCATTTAATGTTAAAAATGTTACAATTAGTATATTTATATTTATGACTAAATTTTTTATTATATATTTTTAGTTTTAATTTTTACCCATTTTTAAGTTGTAATTCTTTTTTAATTTGTACCAATTTTCTTTTCAGTTTTAATTTGTACCCATATATTAATTTCTTTTTGTGCCCATATTTTTAAGTTTATTTGTATTTGTACCCAAATATTTTTTTTATTTGTACTTTTTATTTTGCTAAATGTACCCATGCTAATTATATGTACCCATTCATGTAATTTAATCTTAAAATGTACTCATTCTTAAGTATACCAATTTGTTATATGTAAAATGTACCATTTTTTTATATAAAATCTATTCAATTTTTTTCTAATCCATTTTTAAACTTATATGGGTACATTCTTTTTTTTATGATTTTAAAATGTATCCATGTCAAGTTTAATCGAAGAAATTTACTAATGTTATTAAGGCTAATATATATATATATATATATATATATATATTGTGATTTTGAAAAATGTACCCTTGTTTTGATACAATAATTTTTTTGGTTAATTTTGATGAATGTACCCATGTTTATATATATACACACACAATAGTATATTTATATTTTAATATTTTTAATCCCACAAATTATGGTTTTTTATTTAAAATCTCAATTCTATAAACAACTAAAATTTCTAATTTTTAATTTAAAAAATATAGTAACGTACATAGAAATAAATTATCACATGAATTTCAGAGACCTCGATCAAAAATTAAAAACCAGCAAGGTTTCAATCAAAGAATATTCATAGCTAAGGACTGCATCCAAAGTCTCCCTTTTTTTTTTTTTAGATAAGGTACGATATTCATTAAATAGAATGGAGCGTACAAATAGGAGGATAGCAGTGCATACATGGGTCTGGATAAAAATCTCATCGGGACTTTCAACTCGATCTAAGGAAAAAATAGCATTTCGTACCTAACAATCAACTAAGAGTTTTCTATCTTCACGTAGCAAATCAAGAGTACAATTAAATAGACATATCTTCAAAAAGTGCTTCCATGATTAAACCTGGAGGTTCCCCATGCCATCTTAACTCTTGGCTCGAATTAATCCCCATGTCATTACATTAAATTTTAAATTTATTATTATACATTTTAATTCATTAATTTTATTTGCTTCCTTTAACTATTGTATGTCACATCCTAGCCCGAGACGAACCACATCCCGGGTCCGTTCGACCACCGTAGCACGATATTATACTATTCCCTCACGGTTTTATTTTTAGGAACTCACGAACAACTTCCCAGTTGGTCACCCATCCTGGGAGTGCTCTGACCTCCTTCTCGCTTAACTTCGAAGTTCCTACAGAACCCGAAGCCAATGAACTCCCCAAAGGCCTCATGCTAGGTAGAGATGAGAATATACATTTAAAGATCACTCCCCTGGGTGATGTGGGATATTACAATCCACCCCCCCTTAGGGGCCCGACGTCCTCGTCGGCACACTTCCGGCCAGGGATTGGCTCTGATACCATTCTATCATATCCCGGCCCGGGGCGGACCACATCCCAGGTCCGTTCCACCACCGTAGCACGATATTGTTCGCTTTGGGTTTACCATTCCCTCACGGTTTTGTTTTTGGGAACTCACGAGCAACTTCCCAGTGGGTCACCCATCCTGGGAGTGCTCTGGCCTCTTTCTCGCTTAACTTCGGAGTTCCTACGGAATCCTAAGCCAATGAGCTCCCAAAAAGCCTTGTGCTAGGTAGGGATGAGAATATACATTTAAGGATCATTCGCTTGGGCGATGTGGGATGTTACATTGTACCTAAACGTCTGTATCATAATATATTTTATTAAACTAGCGTACCGAAATGCCTGTACCTAAATATATTGTAATGAATCAGTGGCACATAAGAAAATATGCAAAAACATAAGTGTACTGAAAATTCTGTACCTAAATATATGATCCTAACTAGTGTACCGAAATGTTGGTATCTAAATATATTATACTAAACTAGTGTGCCGAAATGTTCGTACCTAAACATATTATATTAACCTAGTGTACTGAAATGTTTGTACCTAAATATATTGTAATGAATTAGTGGCACATAAAAAAATATGCAAAAATTGTACAGAAAAATCTCAACAGAAATATTTTTTACATAAGATACTTAACATAATGAGAATTAAAATGTCATGCCCCGATCCCGACATACATCCAGGATCGACACGTGACGTTACTAAATACCCGTATCTCAACATACCCCGTCTCTAGAATATGGCAAATCACAACTCGAGAATCGAATCGCATAGTCATTTTTCTGTATACTTTATGGCTGCATCTAACCTCCCCGTTAGACTGCCTACGTATCCTTATTAGGGATCAAGTCATTCGTAGTTTGTCCTTTCGCTACACTCGAACATTCATCATATAAACCACTGTATCTCAATATAATACCACAATTCAATTATGTAGCACCTCAAGGAGCATTTAACAAGGCACAATATTAATCTCTATTCATATCATCACTTATCCACACATATGCATTCCAACACCATCCAATTATCACATTAATCAATAATGCCAATCACCATATCATCAATAACACATACAATTCATCGAACTGCAGGGCTAGAGCGACACAATTCAGCCGAAGCCTACATCTCTGAAACTGTCTCAAATGAATCAAATGATGCGATTTCGAACCACTCAACGAAATCCATCAACATCGGGTTTCGGACCTCTCAACGGAATCATCTCGATTTTGGTGGAGTCTGAGGACCAACGTGGTTGTTCTTCGCGAAATCATGCACAAATCATCTCGATTTTGGTGGAAAAGTGTAGATGGGAGGTCACTGAGTTGATTTATGGTGGTGGATGGCTGCAATTTGCCGGAAAAATCAAGAGAAACCGTCGAAAAATTTGTAGGTAACCGGGTCAGGTCGAAAATGGGGGACCGGTAAAGGGATCCGGTGTCCCTCCCCTCCCCTCATTTTTCCTCCTTTCTCCTTCTCCCATTCGTCCCTTCTTCCTCTCTCCTCCCTTCCGATTGGCTAACCCTTTTTCTTCCCTCCTGAAACTCTTCTCCTGCTCTCTCCCCTGCTGCCCTCTAGCAGCTCTATTTATTATTATTTTTTATTATTTGTTTTCTTTTTTTTCCTCTTGTTTTCTTCTTTCCTCCCCCATTTCTAATTAGTCCCCTTTCCTACCATGTGGGAGTTTTACAAATAAATTAAAATCTATAGTTTAGTAACACAACTTCAAATATCCATAACTATACCGTTAAAACTTGGACTCGCAAACGGCTTTCGCCTATGCATTCGTGATCTTGAAATCTATTCAACAATATAAATTGTGACCTCAAAAGGTCTACGGATTTTAACTAATTAATTTCCAAACTTCAAACTTCGTAACTAAATTAATTAAAATCTAAATTCAGACAATTAAAATAAATTGTCCAAAAAAATAATATAAATCTCAATAATACAAATACGTAGATTATAATAGTGAAATCCAAGAACGGGATTTCACATAAAATTTAATTTATGAACACCATAAAATTTTAATAAAAAAGAGAGACATTGAATACATATGATGGCATTAAACAGAGTCTAGGGACTAAAATCAGTTTTAAATCTTGTATAAAACATTTTTCTAAACTTCATTTTATTTAGGGAAAATTAGAATCCCCTACAGTTTTTTTTTATATCATTTAGATTAAACATTTGTGCATTTTTAAAATTTGATTAAATTGTTTTGACCAATAACCATCTCAAGCTAAATTACATGTCATTATTATATTTTTTAAAATTAAAATAATTTTTTAATTTATCCTTTTCGCATGATGCACTTTTCCTTATTTAGTGGAGATATTAGTAATTAAACTATATTTTCTCTTATTCCAAATATGTTTTTTCGATCACAAATTTTTTTTCTTTTTTTTTGGTTATGCAAACATTTAATATTATTTTTTTTTTCAAATGGTTTTTTTTTTTTCAAATAGTTGGTGATCAACATAAAAGCTCCGTGTAATTTTTTCCATTTTTTGTGATTTTTTTTTTGTGCTGTTTTTTTAAGTATAGTTGTTGACGAATTATTATTAGGTACAATACATTACGTATATATTATCTGCGAGTACGTTTGAATTTACAAAAATCATTAATTGGTACGTTTATTTGTAATTTTGGTACATTTGATTTGATACATATTGTTAATATTGGTACATTATTTTTATTTTGGTACGTTTTATTTTGTACACATTGTGTATTGGTACGTTTATTGACACACCCTGACCTAAATCAAGGCGTGCTGACCGTCAATCGAGAGTGACGTAACTAATTTAGTACTAAAGATATAAAAACGTGAGTAAATAAAAACCAACCTAGCTAGCTAACTAACTAATTTACACTAGATAAGATATAAATGCTAGTGACAAGATTTAAGCGTAATTACACATAATCAGAGCATAGGTAACCCAAGTGCAATCCAGCAGGACAAATACTAATTATACAATACCAGCGAGATGGTCCTACATTAATTACAGTCTATCAAAACCGCCGCTAACTCCTCGTAAGCAACCAACAAGCACTCCTATCTAGAACCTGGTGGGGCGCAAAACAGAAAGTGTGAGTGGGCAAAAACAAAGCTTTTCCAAACCATTTCACTTATCAAAAGTACTAACCCCTCACCGTAAAACCCATATAATTTCCCAGAAAATAAGATACATATCTATATCAAACCATATTCGGAATAGCAAAATCTCCATGTATGCCATGCCAAGTATCTCAACATAAAGAAATAAGTAAACCAGGTGAAGAAAATTAATAAAAAGTAATAGGTCAGCTGGATCCACCTATTGTGGCCTATACGGCTGAACCTATAACTTATCAACTATCCCTGCACACGAGTTGGAACCACCTATAGTGGTCGGTACGACCAAACTAGGTGTAAATAAGTACGTTCAAGTGCTACGATCACGTGAAGACTGTGCGAATAATCGCGGGTCACCTACGAGTCGGAACCACCTATTGTGGTTTGTACGACAAGACTGTGCACCAAACTTGGATCCAAGGTGAGCGTGCGGTGCGAGAGGTGAACACCACATGAATGACTGTGCTCTGGCCACGGGCGGGAGCACTAACACCAGAATGCAGGTTAATGAGCTCTAAATACATCTATGTACCACCATCATAATGCAACTCACAATCATCAATACATATACTCACCTGAAACTTACCTAAGCGTCCGCAACGTCAAATACTAGCATACCACATTACTAATGTATATTCTAAAATATAAAGCATTTGACATGGCATTAAAAACACAAAATCAATTAAATCAATTTTTATGGGAAAAACATAATGCATATATATACATATAATGAAAACCAAAAACCCACTTACTGATATGTGGTAAGGTCGTAACCCCCGAGCCTCACCTGACTGCGCTCGTCCTCTGGAAACGTCTCACCTATATGTGAAACAACTATTTTAACGTTATTTTAAGTACATAACCAAAACTATGAAATAACTTCTCATACGTTGCTCAATTGGGGTGTGTGAATATACCATCAAGGCCTACACAACCCCACGATCATCCCCATATTTTTAGAAAAAATTTCCGATGTCCCACGCGCCCTCACGCGCCGACCAAGGCACGACCATGCGCAAGCACGTGCCTGGCACACGGACGGAACCTTTAACGCCGTTAAAGAATATTCCGTTAAATAATGGAATATACCGTTAAATATACTTGACGCCGTTAGGTATATTCCGTCAAACTTGATGGAATATTCGCCTTCTCTTTCCTTGATTCGCCGGAGTCCGGCGGCAGTCACTGCTGCACTCGCCGAAAACTGGAAAACTATAAAACTGAAAAACTTCAATATCTCTTCCATTTCAACACCAAAATTCATGAAATTTGTACCAAAATGAAGTTCTCAACTAGGAGAACATGATCTTACCACTTTTAGAGTGCCTAAACCAACGGAAATTGGCCGAAAAAATTTCGTGAAAACCGGCTAAGTCTGCAACTCAAAGAACTCGAGTGTCCCGACGTCCAAAACCTTCCAAAATTCCTATAACAACTTCGTAAAGCTGTTTTAAGACTCTCTAGTACCTTAAAACCCCGCGTAACACTCGCGATCAAGCTCGAGCAACAGGACACCTTGTTGGAGCTCATAGGTTCTCGAGTTCCCGAAGTCCTTATGTCCAACTAAGGGTATAGCTCGACTCCTGAGCTTACAAGGAACTTGGAAATGGCCTCCACTATGTCGATTTGTGCAAGATGAAACTAGTTGGGTGTGTGTGCGTACAGACTGTACGGACGGAAAGAGGTTTCGAGAAAGAGAGTGACAGATGCAAGTTGCACGTGTGTGTGTGTGTGTGTGTGTGTCTTGATCCGGATTGGGCACCCATATACAATCAACTCTAATTGGGCCACCAGTTATAAGCTAAAAAAAAAAACCATCCAAAACAACCCCATATTTCAATTGGGTCAAAAGAAGTAGGAAATGAAATAATTGGTCCATTTTTCTTAGCCCATAAATACATTCACAACCCAACGCTCAAGGGTAAAACCGTCATCTCCACCCTTTCGAGAATCAAATATATATTAATTCGGGACAGGTCGTCACATTTATATTATTCTCAATCCTATTTTCTCTTAACGCATAAGAAAAACTTATTTCAGTACATTTGATTTTGTGGGATTTAAAAATATTTTAAACTATTTTGGAAAGAAAATATCTTAAATCGTAGATAATTATTGCTAAATTGTAGCATTATTGTGAAAATAAATTGAATCTAACCAATTTTTCTTTTTTTTTACAATTATCTCTAACGGAGGAGAGTGTAATTAAAAAGCTAGATTATAGGAAATTTGTTACAATATAATATGCATATAGCACCAAAATTATGACCAAAAAAAGTTTAATCAAATCACTAAAAGACATGAATGTTTGATCTAAAAAATTTAGAACTGAGACGCCTATATCAAAAGATCTCTATTTATTTAATGATTAAAATCTAGTTTTCTATAATATTAACATTGAACGTATAATCTTTCAAACGTAAATTAAGGGACTTTGTTTCCGGTTCTTGTTTTGACTTTCTATTTTTTGGGGTTACCGTAGAAGGATGTAGCAACCCCACCCCAAGTTTTTTTCTTGAATCTTTTGACACTCCGCCAAACTTCTCTTGGGATTTTAATTAGATGAAACAATATGAATCTTGAACAAAGCAAAGCAAAACGTAATACGTAGAGATTGAATCATTGTAGTGGAAGTGGATGCTGGGTACTCAACACTCATAGGAAATCATAAGTCCAAGAATGAAAACTCTCTTATCGGTTTCTATCTAAAATTTTGGAATTATGTGTGTGTTGCAACGATTGTCCGAAGGATTAATCTTCATTTATTAAATTTCAAAGGAAAATAAGCTTGGGGTGTAAATGTTGAACGAATGAATTTTCGACGAGTTGGAAAGGGATTGTGCCTTTAACACGCTATTTTTCTTCCTCTTATGCACTCATGGTTATTAAAAGACAAATACGTATGACTTTACATAAAGAAAGAGAGAGAATATTTTCCTTTGAATAAATCAACTATTTGTTTAAGAAGATGTGGATGCGGATTGATGCGTCATGCAAATACGAAGAACGACCTTGGAGGGAGATGAGACATTCATTAAAAGCCAAGAAAAAAGCCGCATTTTCTAAGTGATAGTTATTGACACGATACTTGATTAGGAGAAAAGTCAGTAGTATTTTGTTTTAGTGGGAACGAGAGTGCGAGGTCTCAATTAGAACATGAGATGAAGTTTCTACATAACCATATATGACAAAGAAAGAAGTCTATGTTTCTAACTGGTGAGGCTTTTAATTGATGTGAGTTTGTTGAGAAATGAAGATGAACATGTATACTGACATTGATGTGAGTTAGTGAACCAGATGCACAGAACCGTTCAGACCGGTTTCAGTCTCTGTTTTCATCTTGATAGAACGGCTCAGAACGAAATCAAACTGTGAATATAAATAATTTATGAAAAACAAAAAATTAATAAAAATAACACAATTGGCAACCTGATTCCCACTGCAGCTCTAAAATCATCCTCCATGATCGCTGTATGTACTTTTGTAAATCGAATGCATAGTTGTTTGTGGACAGATGAGTCTGCAAAATTTGTGAAAACATGCTTCAGATATAAACTACTGAAATGTGATTCATGACAACCCCGCACGCGCACACACATATATATATATATATGTTAACATCAAATTTTATAATTATAATAACTGTTTGGGTTAAAACTTAAAATTTGGGCTCAAGTGGAAGTCAGCCCAAAGGGAAGTCTGGAAGGAAGAAAACCCAAGGTCCAGCCGAAGCCCAGAAGATGGAAGAAGCCCTTTTTCGGCTAGGTGCAGACCACTTGAGCCACTTGCTCACCTACTCAAAGAACAAGTGGTGTAGATCAACTAGCTAATCAGCCCAAAAGTACTTTACAATGGCAGTACAAGTAAAAAGCTGGTGAGTCACAACCCTTCAGTCACATTCGGGCAAGAGCAAAGCTACAGTCAACCGAGCCAAATTGTCTATAAAATAAGAAAGAGAAATTAGAGATGAAGACACTCAATCAATCAAACAAACAATCTTACAACTTGTCTATCTCAGTCAAGCCAAGAAACCCACAAAGCTGTGCTTTGTCCAGAGTCCACTCTTTTCAGCTTTAAGCTCCCTGTAGAACAGACAACCTTTGTCTTTGTAAAAGCTCTGCTACCTTGTCTAAATCTTGTTGTAGTATCAATTCCCTCCTATAAACTTCTCTACCAATCTTCCCCTTCCAGCACCCAAACACTTTGTAACCACAAAGAGAGGAAGCTGCAAGACGATCAACCTTGCCCGACCCTCTTTGTTCTGTCTGTTAATTCATAGATCTAGCAGTATGATGTATAATTCAATATATATCCAAGTTATTTCTAGTCAGTTTGTGATTAAAAGATCTCTTGGTTCTCGAATCTGGTCTGATTAATGGTTTTAACCATTACAAAAGATAAGTTAAGGTTTGAGTTCATAGCTTGATCAAATCTAAGTTCCAACCTTTCAAGCATATAAGATTGATCAACCAAAAGTCCTTGGTCTCAAGGCATAAAAAAGAACTTAATGTGGACTTAACCCATCCACGACAATCTTTGATAACGAGAAGTCCGAGTTACTTGGGGCACAAGTAATCGACCCATTTCTTAGTTTTACATCTGTTATACTATGATCGCTATAGAATGCTTGAGTATGGAATTAATTCTGATGTTGAGCCTCAAGGCCTACACCTAAGGCCCCACAAAGGCACCTATCAGGGTTCGTTCTGCTCTTTGGGCTCGGGTGATTAAAGTAAAAATAGTTGTAATACTTCCACAATAATGAAACACCAGCTACATGCCAGAGTACTTGGTCGGTTTTGATTGTGAGCCTCAGGGCCTACATCTAAGGCCTCACAAAGGCACCTCTCATAACTGACTTGGTCCCTCGGGCATAAGCAATTAACCTAAACAGTTGTTTTACATCTGTCATGCTAAAGATGGCAGTGGCACGCCTAAGTACTTAGTTAGTTTTGATTGTGAGCATCAAGGCCTACACCTAAGGCCCCACAAAGGCACCTTTCAGAATTAACTCTGTCATTCTCTTACAGCTCGCCAATAAGCAAAAGCCCGACATACAATATCAACCGGCACCAACCTCTCGAAGAGTTGTGTGCTCGTCGGCCAAGGAGCATCTCCAGCAGAAATTCCTGCCCAAACATAGTTTTGGCACTCTTGGTAGGATCATCTTTGATCAATCTTACTTGCCAAGACATGGCAAATATCCCTACAAATTTACAAAGGTCAACTGTCCCAAAAAGAACAACTAATGAAGATTTGCAGACTACTTTGTTGCAAATGTTACAAAGAATGGAGAACGCCTCCAGAGGGTTCAGAGAAGAAGTAGGCCAGCTTCATGCTTTGACAGAAGATTCACAAGAAAAGCCCGATCTGGTGGGCGCTATTCCAAACAGTTGCACCAAGGTGTTGAAGAGAAAAGCAAACCTAGCTATGGAACCAACTATTCTCATATCTTTGCCTCTACTTGAAGAGAAAGGTGGTGGGGAAGAAAAGAGAGAAAAGCTCGAGGCCAGCCAGCCGGAGGTGGAGGTAACCTTGGTAAACAATCCACCTAGCCCATCGCTATTCATACAAGATAGTCGGGGGCAGGTCAAAGCAAAAGTGGACAAGCATGTAGATCCCCTTTCTGAGGTCCCAGTAATTATGATAAATTTAACATGGGCCGAGAAGGGAAAAGGGAAGGCTACAGAAAAAAGAAGGCTGGCCGACAGATCTACAGAAGGGGTTATCAAATTGCCCAAAAAACCAAAAGCGGCCATAATCAAAAGGATGGTCATGTGTGGTAGATGTCAATGCAAGTGTGAACTCAAGATACCACCAACAGGAGTTATCATAGATCATGAGTTGATCAGAAGGAAAGAAAAAGAAAGGTAAGAAGCCCGCGAGAAAGTTATGCGGGCAGCAGAAAAAGATACTTCCCAGTGTGTTTTCCAAAGGTTGGAAGGAGATTCCCAACCTAAGGGTTTATCGGAGGTGTTTCAAAATCATGAAGCCTCTGAGGAAGCAGAAGACAATGAGGCAAAAATGCCAAAATGGAGGGATATAAGGCCTCCTCAATATGGCCACATGGGAGGAGAGATCAGAAGAAATGATAGGATAACAAATCCTGTCAAAAAAGATAATCCTGCCCGCCTCGGCCGAAAGTGGTATGTGGTTGAGAAAAATGGACAGCCCATCAAGAAAATGGGAGCCTCCATGGTTAGAAGGGTCTGGAGACAACACAAGGCTTACATGAATTCTTTACAGACTCCCGCAACGTCTGAAGCCTCCAAGAATGAAAAGTTTGAAAAAACATCATCCAGGGGAAAAGGTCAGTTCCATTGGAGGAGTAAAAAATAAGTGGAGAGGGCCAATAGCAAGACGGAAGGCGAAGGAAACCATGTACCACAAAGCCCACACCCTGGGAAGTACAGAATCTTGATGAGAGCTCAAGAAGATATGATGATGATGCCAACACCCGGATGGAGGACAGAACTTATTTGTTTTGGAACTGTCTCGCCCGAAAGGAGAGTCCCCTCACCATTGTTGGTGGATCCTTTTGGCGAAGTTCCGAGGCAAATACCAGACTTTGGCATAGATCAGCAGGAGGGGGCACCAGAACTAATGCTCCCAGGAGATGCACTGGCCTGGTTGGATGAATTCATGGACCGCATTGGGAGCAAGAAAGAAGACTTACCGGAACCTAGCAATTTTCATATAAACATGGCATATGTTTTATCAGCCATGTTTGGTGCCGAGCCTAATCAGCCTGCCATGATGGAGGGTGATTATTTGGCAGCAGAGCCAATGATGGCCCATGTCAGTATGGAAGTTGCTGAAGAAGGAGAGTCAGGAAAAGCTGAGTTGTTCGAGGCATCCAAAAATAAACCAATGAGGATCTATACGGACAGAATGGTGTTCAGCCGCCCAAACTTAATGTTAGCCAATCATCTTAAGCCTATATACGTCACGGCTCATTTGGAATGAGTGTCTTTCAAAAGGGTTTTGATTGATGGTGGGGCGGCTATCAACGTATTGCCAGCCAAACAGATGAAGAAGTTGGGAAAAAGGGTAGAAGATCTCATTCCCATAGACCTAACAATTTCAAGCTTCTCGGAAGCCATCACCATAACCCATGAGATATTGCCCTTAGAAATGGACTTGGGGTCTAAACAAATTATGCTGGCATTCTTTGTGATGGATTGCACTTCCACTTATGGAGCATTACTTGGAAGAGATTGGATCCACCAAAGTCTCGCCATACTTTCCACCCTACATCAACAAATTGTTGTTTACCACGAAGAAGGGATGGGAGAACCAGGTTTTTGGGAGATGGTGGAGGCCGAATCACAGCCATTTCTTCCTATAGCCAATGTTGCGGAGGCTAGTTTCTACAATCCCAATGTAGGAATTCTACAATGTTCAGGAGTAGATGAGAACGGTCGCCCTACTAAGGTGACGGCCCAAAAGCTCTTAAAACAGGGAATGCTCATCACAAGGGAGGAATGGGATAGACCATGCATCATCCCAACACCCCAACACCATTAATGACAAAGCAAAAAAGGAAGGATCAAGTAATGGCAGTCAGGTCTTTGATCAAAAGATTGTTGGTGTATGGGAGAGGAAGAAAACAAGAAAAGTAGGAATGGCAGCTAGAATTTCTAAACAGCCAGAGTAAAAACAAGGAAGAGTTTTGCGGAGAATAATTGGATGCGGCCATACAAATGGCCGAATACATATATGACCTGGATAGGCCAGACGACTTGCCCGAAAGCCCGGAGTTAGTCGAATTTTTGTGTGCAGAGCCAGACAAGCCACCACCAGAGGTTCAGGATCCTTTGGAAGTCATTGATCTGGGGAAGGAAGAAAATCCAAGACCCATACAAATCAGTGGCTTGTTGAAGACTGGTGATCGGACAGAGATCATTAGCCTTCTGCAAGAATTTAAAAATTGTTTTTCTTGGCATTATACAGAAATGCCAGGTTTAGATTCAACCTTGGTGGAACACATAATGCCCATCAAGGAGGGATATAAACCTGTCAAGCAAGCGCCACGAAGGATGTCAAAAGAAATAGAAGAAAAGGTCAAAGAAGAAATTGAAAGGCTAGTAAAAGCTGGATTTATTAGGCTTGCCAAATATGTGGAGTGGTTGGCCAACATTGTACTCGTTTTAAAAGCCGTAACAAAAGCAGTACGATGTTGTGTTGATTACAGAAATATTAATGGCGCTACACCAAAAGATGAATATCTCATGCCCATGGCTGGCCTATCCATAGATGCAATGGCAAAGCACAAAGTCCTATCTTTTATGGATGGGAATGTCGGGTATAATTAGATAAAAATGGCTCAGGAGGATATACACAATACAGCTTTTAGGTGCCCCGGGCATGTGGGGGCATATGAATACCTAGTCATGCCATTCGGGCTAAAAAATGCTAGTGCAACCTACGAAAGAGCCATGAATGCCATCTTTCATGATTTAATTGGCCGAAGCATGGAGGTATACATTGATGATATCGTGGTGAAATCCAAGATAGAAGAACAGCATTTGACAGACTTCAGGCAAGCGTTGACAAGAGTGATGATCCATACACTAAAGATGAATCCAAAGAAGTGCGCGTTTAGAGTGAGAGCGGGCAACTTTTTAGGATTCCTTGTTCATCAAAGAGGTGTAGAGGTGGACAAAAACAAGTCTCGAGCAATAATGGAGTCACATTTGCCCACCAACAAAGTACAACTTCAGAGGCTGCTAGGCAAAATCAATTTCTTAAGAAGATTCATTGCCAATTTAGCGGGCAAGATCCAGCCGCTAACTTCTCTTCTGAGATTGAAGGATAAAGAAGAATTTGAATGAGGACCACCACATCAAAAGGCTTTTGACAGCATAAAAGACTATTTAACTTCTCCACCAGTGCTCGTACCACCTCAAAGGGGAAAACCCTTAAAGCTATACATTTCTGCTTCAGAAAAATCAATTGGAAGTTTACTGGCCCATGACAACAAAGGCGGGAAGGAGCAAGCGGTGTACTACCTTAGTAGAATTCTGACTGAGGTAGAAACAAGATACACCCCAGTAGAGAGATTGTGTTTAGCTCTATATTTCAATACCAGCAAGTTGAGGCATTACATGTTACCTTGTCACGTCCACATCATAGCCAAAACAGACGTGATTAAGTACATGTTGTCAAAACCAATGCTAACAGGAAGGATTGGGAAGTGGATTATGGCATTATCAGAATTCAGCTTTCAATATGTACCCCAAAGAGCAGTCAAAGGCCAAGCAATTGCCGACTTCTTAACAGAGCATCAAGAGTCTCAGAATGAGATTATTAGCATCTCAGGAACCTTAGAGGTAACCAGTGTTTGGATCCCACTAAGCAAAGGCATCTCGGGGCAAGGAGGAATGGGTCTAACAGGAGATAAAAAAAGTAATAGGTTTTTGGGTCACTTCTTGGAAGCTGTATTTTGATGGTTCTTACACTCAGAAGGCATCTGGAGCTGGGATTGTCATTATAAATCCTTAAGGGGTTCACCATTATTATTCATTCCTCCTAGATTATCAAATGAGCACCAACAATCGGGTAGAATATGAGGCCTTAATAATTGGCCTAGAAATCTTGATAGAGCTGGGGGCAACAGAGGTAGAGATGTTTGGCGACTCAGAGTTGGTAATCAACCAGCTAAATGGAGAATACAAGTGCAGGCATATCACCATGGCTGGATATTACTTAGCAGCCACTCAATTGTTAAGTTATTGGGATACTAAGATATCGATTAATCATGTCCCCAGGGAATCCAATCTGGTGGTCAACGAGGTGGCGCAAGTGGCCTCCGGGGTACCAATCCAAGAAAGAAAGTATGAAGTAGATGTTGAGATTCAAAGGAGAAATCTCCCTTCTATTTTAGAAAGGGGATTCAGTCTGGATATGATGGTTGTAGAGCCCGAGATAGAAGACTGGAGATCACTTATCATTCAACATTTAAAGGATCCTTCTTCACCCACAAGCAAGAAGAATAGACAGCAAGCAACCAAGTATGTCTTATGGGCGAAAAACCTGTTAAGAAAAACTCCAGATGGGCTACTATTGAAGTGCCTTGGCCAAGAAGAATCTATGAGAGTAATGGCCGAAGTACATGAAGGGATATGTGGGGCACATCAAGCTGGAACAAAGATGAGATGGTTGCTTATGAGGTATGGGTATTTCTCGCCCGACATGGAAAAAGATTGCAAGTCCTATGCCCGATGCTGTGAAGAATGTCAAAGGCACGGACATCTCCAACATGTGCCTTCAGTACCTTTAAATCCAGTGGTCAAGCCTTGGCCCTTCAGAGGATGGGCAATGGACTTCATCGGGCAGATTTATCCAGCTTCTAGCAAGGGGCATACTTTCATAATAGTGGCAACGGATTATTTCACCAAATGGGTAGAAGCCTTGGCCGTAAAGTCCATAACCTTAGATGTGGTCAAGAAATTTATTGAGACCAAGATTCTGCACAGATATTGGGTGCTCGAAACCATAGTCACGGATCGTGGGCCATCTTTTATTTCGAAGGAGATTGAAGAATTTGCAAGTAAATACAAGATAAAGATGATTCAGTCTAGTCCTTACTACCCTCAGTCAAATGGTCAGGCTGAAGCTAGCAACAAGATTTTGATAAACATTATCAAAAGAATGATGACAGATAGTCCGGAGAAGTGGCACGAGAAGCTAGGGGATACTTTGTGAGCATATCGAACCTTTAAAAGGGCAAGAACTGGGACGATTCCTATGCTCTGACTTTCGGGCAAGATGCAGTGCTTCCCATGGAAATCAATGTGAGTTCTGTCAGAATTCAGAATCAATTCGGGTTACACAGTGAAGAATACATCGAAGCTATGTGTCAAGGGATTGAAGACTTAGATGTAGCCCGAATTGAGGCCTAAACCAGATTCAAGAAGGAAAAAGAGCGGTTTCCCAAGCTTACAACAAAAAGGTGAAGTTAAAGTCTTTCAGAGAAAGAGACTTAGTATGGAAGGGAATCCTCCCTTTAGGAGCTCAGCTTAGGGGCTTTGGGAAATGGAGCCCGACTTGGGAAGGTCCTTTTATTGTTAGTCAAGTATTAGACAAGGGCGGATATTACTTGGCGGACATAGAAGGGAATTGGCAGAAACATCCCATTAATGTTAAATTCTTAAAGAAATATTATCCTACATTATGGGATGTCAAGGATTGTTATATAGAAGAAGAAAGAGGATAACGCAGGGTTCGAGATGAAGAAGGGCAATGTTTGTTCATCAACCATTCGAAAAAGGCATAAAGATAAAAGCAGTTAAAAAGATATATTTTATTCATTTCGACAAATTGGTGAAGTTTACATTCAGCTCAAAGGCTTTACATTCTTAAAAAGTTAGAATAGATCCTAGAAAAGAAGTTTCTACATTTCTCCTGACGTGCTTTACCCGACTCCTTCCAGTTGTGATGCCGACTCGTGCAGTCTTCCGGTGTCTTCATTTGCAAAACCCGATCAGGTGATCGGGTTGTGCGACCATAATAGGCCTGGTAGAGGACCCTCAAAGCAAACTTTCACAAGATGTGATGGTGAAGTCTGACTTATGAGGGCAACTACCAAGCTGGCATTTACTCGACTAAGCCTATATATTCAACAACTTTAGAACGAGTAGAACGTCTGACCAAAGGTGTTGGGGATAACGGGACGTTTGACCAAAGGTGTTGGAGATAGTAACTATTTGGTGAGGATCTTTCTTACGGAATGAGAGTTTCAAAACTTTCCACATGAATCCTGAGGAGCGTTTTTTCCCCAGTTTCAGAAAAAGATTTAGAAGGCAGGGACGCCCGAAGGTGATGAAGACTCTCCAAGAGGGGAAAGTATTGAAGATGGCTTGTCTGCTAAACATGGGGAGTGATTGGTTTGAGTTGCTTGCTCAGAAAATGAAAAATTGAGCCGGAATTTATAAGAGCATCAGATGATAACCAAAAGTCCATGGGAAGAGCAAGAGACGCAAGATTGCATTAATTTCGTCCAAATCTACAAGTTCTGAGAATAGGCGTGCACACACAAACGGCTGTTTAATCAATATTGGCGCTTGGAATTCCAGCCTAAATAATGATTATAGGGGGCACTGTTTGGATTAAAACTTAAACTTTGGGCTCAAGTGGAAGTCAGCCCAAAGGGAAGTCTGGAAGGAAGAAAACCTAAGGTCCAGCCGAAGCCCAGAAGATGGAAAAAGCCTTTTTTCGGCTAGGTGCAAACCACTTGAGCCACTTGCTCACCTACTCAAAGAACAAGTGGTGTAGATTAGCCAGCTAATCATCCCAAAAGTACTTTACAATGGCAGTACAAGTAAAAAGTTGGTGAGTCACTACCCTTCAGTCACATTCGGGCAAGAACAAAGCTACAGTCAACTGAGCCAAGTTGTCTATAAAAGAAGAAAGAGAAATCAGAGATGAAGACACTTAATCAATCAAACAAACAATCTTACAACTTGTCTATCGCAGTCAAACCAAGAAACCCACAAAGCTATGCTTTGTCCAGAGTCTACACTCTTTTTAGCTTTAAGCTCCCTGTAGAACAGACAACATTTGTCTTTGTAAAAGCTCTGCTACATTGTCTAAATCTTGTTGTAGTATCGACTCCCTCCTATAAACTTCTCTACCAATCTTCCCTTTTCAGCACCCAAACACTTTGTAACTACAAAGAGAGGAAGCTGCAAGACGATCAACCTTGCCCGACCCTCTTTGTTCTGTCTGTTAATTCATAGATCTAGCAGTATGATGTATACTTCAATATATATCCAAGTTATTTCTAGTCAGTTTGTTATTAAAAGATCTCTTGGTTCTCGAATCTGGTCTGATTAATGGTTTTAACCATTACAAAAGATAAGTAAAGGTTCAAGCTCATAGCTTGATCAAATCTAAGTTTCAACCTTTCAAGCATATAAGATTGATCAACCAAAAGTCCTTGGTCTCAAGGCATAAAAGAGAACTTAATGTGGACTTAACCCATCCACGACAATCTTTGATAACGAGAAGTCCGAGTTACTTGGGGCGCAAGTAATCGATCCATTTCTTAGTTTTACATATGTTGTACTATGATCGCTATAGAATGCTTGAGTATGGAATTAATTCTGATGGTGAGCCTCAAGGCCTACACCTAAGGCCCCATAAAGGCACCTATCAGGGTTTGTTCTGCTCTTCAGGCTCGGGTGATTAAAGTAAAAGCAGTTGTAATACTTCCACAACAATGAAACACCAGCTACATGCAAGAGTACTTAGTCAGTTTTGATTGTGAGCCTCAAGGCCTACATCTAAGGCCTCACAAAGGCACCTCTCAGAACTGACTTGGTCCCTCGGGCATAAGCAATTAACCTAAACACTTGTTTTACATCTGCCATGCTGAAGATGGTAGTGGCACGCCTAAGTACTTAGTTAGTTTTGATTGTGAGCCTCAAGGCCTACACCTAAGGCCCCACAAAGGCACCTTTCAGAATTAACCATGTCCTTCTCTTACAGCCCGCCAATAAGCAGAAGCCCGACAGACAATATCAACCGGCGCCAACCTCTCGGGGAACTGTGTGCTCGTAGGCCTGGGAGCATCTCCAGCAGAAATTCCTGCCCAAACAATAACAATGGTAAAAGTGAAAAGAAAATCAACTCAATCCACATCAAATTAACATAAAATTTTTTAAGGAACAAATTTTGAAATGTCATATGAACTTATTTTTCAATTTGTCATATAAACTAAAATTCTAAGCAATTTGTTATACCAACTTTGTGAAATCATTAATTTGTCATCTTTCCCTAACTCCATTAAATTTTCATCCAATATAAGTCAAGTGCCTCGCTTATGATTTGTGTTTAAGGTTATTTCGGTCATTTTATAATACCTTACTTCCCTTTATTAAGTTGTATTCGACAAAAAAAATGTAGGGTTTATCAGGCAATGAAACAATATTTTTGATATGATAACAATCTAATGATCATGCAATGCATTTTCTTCTGGTTATTCCAAATATATAATGATACACAAGTGGGAGTTTGCATTTTAACATGTTACGAAGACATAATTTCATACAGGCTCTATAAATGAGAAACAGGTTGACATTTTGTGCCAAAAATGGAATTGTAGATGTATATGCGCTAAAGAAAAGTAAAAAATTTAAGTTTTTGTACTACAGAAAATAAAAAACTTGTGAAAAGATGTTAAAATGACCTAAATAACCCTGAACACAAGTCATGTGCGAGCCACATAACTTAAATTGGATGGAAAACTTAACGAAGTTAGGGTGAGATAACAAATTAATGATTTTGTAAAGTTGTTATGACAAATTGCTTAAAATTTTAGTTTATATGACAAATTGAAAAATATGAACAAGTTCATATGACATTTCTAAAATTTTCTCAATTTATAATATAATAACAATGATAAAAGTGAAAAGAAAATCAACTCATAAAATTTTATTCAAATGATTTGGTATTCAGAACAGTAAACCCGCATAAACCGAACTAGAATCAACATGAACTGAATTGCATAGTTTTAGGAATAAATTTAAGCAAAACCGGACCAAACCGTTGATATTTTTTTTATTTCGTTTTGAAGATGAAACCGGGCCAAATTGCACCAAGTCGACCCCTAGCTAAAGCAACTGTTCTAGTATTACATGAGCGTCCATAATCGAAATGGAATAAGGAAAAGGATTGAAAAGGACCTAATTAGCGTACGTAAGTATCTCTTACGGATGGTGAACTAATTGGCTTGATCCCTTCATAAGGTACGTTGGCATTTTAACTCGAATGTTTGGTGCAGCCATAAAAATTGAATAAAATTAATGTAAACGTGAGTCATTAAAAATAAGTATGTAAATATATTGTAAATATTAGGAGTCCTTTATTAGGAAGGTTTAATTGTTGTTTCCTTTATTGATTATTGTTTCCATATAGAACAAGGATTGTATTTGTATATATTCCAAGGAAGTAATACAATGAAAATTATCCCGTAAAATTCTATTTGGCATCAGAACCAAGGCTGTCGTAACCCTAGTTTTTTCCGCTGTGCTCAGTTGATTGATTTTTTCGCAGAGATCAGTGTTGCTATGTGTGTGTGTGTGTGATATTGTTGTGTGTGCAACAGTGTGTATGTGATATTGTTGCGTGTGCAGCAACGTGGTGGGTCATCAGTGTCGGCTTTGTGTTTTTTGGGTAAAGCAAAATGGCATCGGGGGAAGGCAGTGGCATGTTGAAGTTAGAGGGCAGTGTTCGTAACCCAACCAATAATCCGGTATTGAATCTTGTCGTTATTCATAGTGATACATCTGAGGTACCAAACACCGTGAAACTAAATGGATCAAATTATCCTCTTTGGTCGAAGGTTTTAGAGATGCACATCAGTGGACGTGGTAGGAAGGGCTTTATGACTGGGAGTATCAAGGAGCCAGTTGAGGAAGAAGTGGCTTAGACCTATTATGATGGTTCAGATATTTCTCAAATTTACGAATTGAAGGTTAAATCTTTCAGACTTCGTCAAGAGGGCCGACCAGCTAGTGTGTATTCTTAAGTCCATTTGGCAGGAGTTAGATCAAAGGAGACCAATCAAGATGGAATGTGTTGTGGATCTTAAGACCATTCGAGAAAAAGTTCAAATTGATCGTGTGTATGCTTTTTTGGTGGGTTTGGATAATGTCTTTGATAAAGTACGTAGTGATATTCTATGTACTCAACCCTTACCATCTGTCGATGAGGTGTTTTCTGTTGTTTGGCGTGAAGCACAACGACATGCCACCATGATGGGTGGAAGTAACAATCAAGGAGGGTTGCCGTCCATGGCCATGATATCTCGGCCAGCTGGTGCTCCTCGTCCTAATAATCATTCTAATCAATCTTTAAATTCTCGTCCCTTTAATCGAGAAAATAAAGATGATTTGAAGTGGACTTTCTATGGACAACCCCGTCATACTAAGGATACGTGCTTTGCTAAGCATAGGGTGCCTGATTGGTTTCCGAAGTTGAAGAAAAATTGTGTGCAAAGGAGCGTGGAAGTGTAAGCAATAATGGAGGTCGTGCCTTCCTAACTACTGCTCCACCGAAGGCTAAGGAGGCCGAGCCTATTTCTTATGACCCGAGTCAAACCTTGTTGACTCGTTCTACCTATGGCGACTCATCCTCCACCACAGGTACTATAGGGCATGGTTTTTTGGCCTCCGATACTGAGCACCATACAGGTTAGATTCTGGATTCTGGTACAATGGATCATATGACATATAATAAGAATATGTTTTCAATGTATGACAACATCTCACAGGGAATATATTGCCACCACCAATGGTACCCGTAACCCTGTTGTTGGTGATGACACTGTGTATCTCACAGCCTTTCTCCCTTTACACCGATGTTTACTTGTTCCATCTTTATCACATCATTTACTTTCCATACCACAGGTTACTGAACAATTGGATCGTGTTGTTCTAATGTATCCGTCATTTTATCTACTTCAGGATATTCAAACCAAGGAGATAATTGGGCGTGGCACTAAGAGAGAGCGGTTGTACTATGTGGATGATGTTGTTCCTAGCAGAGCTCATACAGTACGAGTGTTCTGTGATAGTAATCTACAAGAAGTATGGTTATTGCATCGTCGATTAGGGCATGCATCCTTTAGATATTTAAGGCATATGTTGCCTAGTTTATTTAGTGGAATAAATAAATCAAACTTACATTGTGAAGTTTGTATTCTTGCTAAAAGTCATCGTGCTTCATTTCCTCCTAGTATGAATAAAATGCCTTTTCCGTTTGATCTTGTGCATTCCGATGTTTGAGGGCCTTCTCCAGTTACTACTTCTTCAGGAATTCGGTGGTTTGTTACATTTGTTGATGATTGCACTTGTATGACATAGCTTTATGTGTTGAAAAATAAAAGTAATGTTAGTGCCATATTTTGATCATTTGCTCAGATAATTCAAACATAATATTCTTCTGTTATCAAGGTTCTCTGTTCTGATAATGGACGAGAGTACATCAATTTTGAGTTGTCGGAGTTTCTACGTGATCAAGGGATTCTCCATGAAACCACGTGTCCGTATACTCCATAACAAAATGGGGTTGCAAAGTGTAAAAATCACCACATTTTGGAAACAGCTCGTGCCTTGCTCCTTGGCGCCTCAGTTCCTCAGCGTTTTTGGCCTGAAGCGGTTACCTATGCCGTGTATGTTATTAATCGTATACCCTCTCAGGTGGTTAGTTTTCAAACACATCTTCAAGTCCTCACACAACATGCTCCAGTGGTGTCCAGTAATACCCTCACCCCTCGAGCCTTTGGTTGTTTGGCTTATGTTCATATTCAGAAAATACATCGTAATAAATTGAATCTGTGTGTGCACTACGATGTGTCTTTCTGGGTTTCTCTTCTCACCAAAAGGGGTATAAGTGTTACCATCATGAAACCCGGCATATGTATATAACCATGAATGTGACCTTCTCTCAAACGGGATATTTCTACACTTCTGTATCCTCCACTTCAGATCACCAGGGGGAGAACACTGATGGTAATCTGAAATTGTTGGATCTAGGGGAGATGTGATTATTAAACAGCGTGTAGGACCTGGAATTGTTGGTGCCGAATGTACAGTGGGTACCGAGTGTATTGATAGCTCGGATGATGTTTGTGATTTAAAGTTGAATCTGACCGAACCCATAAGAGAGTCTCAGCCAGCTAGTGTCAAGAAATGTCCAGTTGTTCAGTAGTCCCTTGTTGAGCCCACTACACATGCCCTTGCCGAGCCCAGTATATCCTCTATCTCTAGTTCTGATGTGCCACCCAATACATCTTCTCTGAATATGCCAGAGGTAAGTATCATAAATGATTGTGTAACTAATCTAAGTAATAATGTGAGTACTTATAAAGTGCCACCAAGACAAAATCGAGGTGTGCCTCTTGATAGGTTTTCTCCTGAAGGGAAGGTGAAGTATCCGATAGCCAATTATGTATCATGTAACAAGCTTGCACCAGAACGACATACATTGGTGAGTACTATGGAGTCTATTCCAGTACCTACTCGAGTGGAGGAAGCTCTAAAAGATCCAATGTGGGCAAAAGCAATGGATGAGGAGATGTTGGCATTACAGAAAAATAATACTTGGGAGGTGATGATGCTACCTACAGGAAAGAAAACAGTAGGATGCTGATAGGTATTTACGGTTAAATATAAGGTTGATGGAACTGTAGACAGATACAAAGCAAGGTTGGTGGCTAAAGGGTATACTCAAACATATGAGGTGGATTATCAAGAGACTTTCTCCCAGGTTGCCAAGATGAATATGGTACGTGTTCTTATCTCTTTAGCTGCAAATATGGATTGGCCATTAAAACCGTTCGATGTGAAGAATGCGTTTCTCCATGAGAATTTGAAGGAAGAAGTATATATGGATTTTCCTCCTGGATATAGCAATGGTGGGAATACCGGAGTATGTCGGTTGCGTAAGTCACTTTATGCGCTTAAACAATCGCCTCGTGCATGGTTTGATAGAATTACTCAAGTGATGAAAAGGAATGGATATCGTTAGAGTCATTTTGATCATACTTTATTTGTAAAGCGTAAACAAAATAAAGTAACAGCCTTGATTATTTATGTAGATGACATGATTATAACAGGAGATGACGTTGATGAGATGTCCAAGTTGCAAGGAAACCTTGCGGTTAAATTCAAAATGAAGGATTTAGGAGATCTGAAGTATTTTCTGGGAGTTGAAGTTGCTCGCTCATCTAAAGGTATCTTCTTGTCTCAATGTAAGTATGTACTGGATTTATTAAAAGAGATTGGTATGTTGGAATGTAAGTCGGTAGAGACTCCTATTGTTGAGAAACATCATTTGTGTTTGAATCTAAGTCAGAAACCGGTTGACAAAGGTAGATATCAGAGGCTTGTAGAGAGACTGATTTATTTGGCTCATACTCGTCCTGATATTGCCTATGTTGTGAGTGTTGTGAGTCAGTTCATGCATTCACCAAATGTGGATCATATGGCTCCTGTTATGCATATCTTGGCATACTTGAAGTCGGCACCTGGAAAAGAAGTATTGTATGGGAAACACGGGCATTTGAGAATTGAAGGGTTTACTGATGCAGATTGGGCAGGTGATTTAACTGATAGACGGTCTACTTCTGGGTATTTTACCTTTGTTAGAGGGAATTTGGTGACATAGCGAAGTAAGAAATAGAAGGTGGTGTCACGGTCTTCAGCTGAGGCCGAATATAGAGGAATGGCTCAAGGAATTTGTGAAATCCTTTGGCTACGAAAACTTCTTTTGGGACTTGGGTTTAAACCGAATGAGATCATGAAGTTGTATTGTGACAAGTCAGCAAGAGATATAGCTGATAATCCAGTGCAGCATGATATAACGAAGCATGTAGAGGTGGATCTGCATTTTATTAAGGAGAAGCTTGAAAAGAAGATTGTATCAATACCATTTGTGAATTCAGAGGAGCAACTTGCAAATGTTCTTACTCATGCAATATGTGGTCGAAAGTTTGGTGACTCACCTGTCAAGTTGGGCATGCCACTACTAGAACTTTGGCTATAAGCCACCCTTTCATTTGGTGGCTATTGTCAAGTGTTGCCACTCACATTGGTGGCAAACCTCTATGGCCACCAAGCACCCACTAAACTAGAAAGTGTGGCATATGTAGATGACTCTATTGTAACAATGGCTAACAATATTGCATTGGTGGGTATGTGAATAGTACAACATTTTTATATTTTATAATTATTTGTAAAATTCAAAATATGTCATTGTCTCTCTTATTAGTGGCTAGATTTGAGACTAACATTGGTGGTTTTCATACTCATACACCCACCAATCCTATGTGTCTCTATTAGGATCAATGGCTTTTAAAGTATGGGCACCAACAATGGTGTGAATCTATAGCATTCCAAATGGCCTTTATGTTCGAATTGTATTACATGGCTGTTAAATCATAGCTTTGTACTATATTAAAACTTATCTTCTTAATATAAACTTCACATTGATTTTAAATTTGCAAAAGGATTCACATTGACAACCAACCACACTTTATATCCCATACGGAATCAATAACAAGGTTTGTCCCTTTTAAAGGAAGCATATTACATTCATGTTTGTTATCCAACACATCCAACTACCCAAGGGTGATGAGATTACATTTTATAAAACCAACAGTACATATGCACATCCACCAATAGCAACTGAACTAACAAAATCCACCCAATTGGATCTATGTCTTCCCTATGACATTTGTACTATATACATCAAGCAAAATTCACAGGAATGATCACAGTTAGCTTATCACGTACTGAACCTAGTGACATTCACCATGCATGGACGATAGACAATTAGCTTATCACTTACTGAACCCAGTGACATTCACCATGCATGGACGATAGACCATCTCATCATCTGTGCCATTATTCTGCAGCACAACAATGCCATCATCTTCAACTTCTCCACTTGCCTAGATCTCCAAACTAGTCCCTTGTTCAATTCTAGTCACACAAGCTTGAGTCACATCAACTCGATTTGGTTCCACAATGCCTCCATCAGCAGCCCTCATCAGCATGGACATAATTTCAGCCCTCAGTTCACGCTTCATGTTCTCCACAACAAGGTGCCTAAAGATGAAGTAGTCAAGTAAAATATGTAACGTAAACAAATTAAGTAAATATAGTATGTGAATAAAGAGGACAAAATTTACATACGCAACTGCAAGGGAGTATATTATTTTAGAATTCAATTTTTGTAAGAGGAAAAAAAACTCCAATCGCTTTTATGAGTGACATTGTATATATGAGTCTTGCACAGGATTTTAGGGTGCAGGTGTCACGCCCCGATCCCAACTCCAGGATCGACACGTGATGTTACCAAATACTCGTATCTCAACATACCCCGTTTCTAGAATATGGCAAATCACAACTCAAGAATCAAATCGCATAGTCATTTTTCCGTATACTTTATGGCTGCATCTAACATCATCGTTAGACTGCCTACGTACCCTTATTAGGGATCAAGCCATTCGTAGTTCGTCCATTCGCTACACTCGAACATTCATCACATAAACCACTATATCTCAACATAATACCACAATTCAATTATGTAGCACCTCAAGGAGCATTTAACAAGGCACAATATTAGTATCTATTCATATCATCACTCATCCACACATATGTATTCCAACACCATCCAATTATCACATCAATCAATAATGCCAATCACCATATTATCAATAACACATACAATTCATCGAAATACTCAACGAAATCCATCAACATCGGGTTTCGGAACTCTCAACGGAACCAGGACACCAAAGGGGATTCCAGACCATCACTCAACGAAATCCAAACTAAGATACGATTCCGGACCATCACTCAACGGAATCGCGGAGTAGAAGGGATTCCGGACCATCACTCAACGGAATCGCGGAGTAGAAGGGATTCCGGACCATTACTCAACGGAATCCAAACCAAGATACGATTCCGGACCATCACTCAACGGAATCGCGGAGTAGAAGGGATTTTGGACCATCACTCAACGGAATCACAGGATAGAAGGGATTCCGGACCATCACTCAACGGAATCATAGGATAGAAGGGATTCCGACCATCACTCAACGGAATCATAGGATATAAGGGATTCCGGACCATCACTCAAAGGAATCCAAGCAAAGCATATGGTACCTATCAAATGTACCATGTATATCTAAACCTCATCATCTCCATAATTACAACGTAGTCACTTACCACATTCACTTCTCGCGGCCACCAACTAATATGTCACACAAGCATATAAGTTCTATAGAATACTTCTAATAGGAATATACGATCACATTGTCACCACATTTATCAGACTTACCCTTCACATTACTAAAAGATAATTAAACGCACATATATCACAATCATCACTCTTACCCTTCATAGACTTTCTTTGCGTCATGTTTGGTGATGCACAAACTCTCACAAATGGTGTTCCTGACAACCGACCTTGCTACTAACAAACTGCAATAACAGAAATTACATCATATGAAAGTAGTTAAATAATTTTATTTAATCGTAGGTCATAAAGCTCGAAACTTTCTATCAAAATAATTCAAAACCTCAAATAGAGAACAAAACATCTACATTGACAATAACAACCCCGAACAATGAACGAAACATTGAAATGAAATCAAATCATGTGATACCTTTTCAGGTGATGCCCCTATGAGGAGATCAGATTATGTACCCTAGAATGGACTGAAAACTGCTCAATGAGAATAAAACCAAGCAAAAAATATAAGCAAAAACTTCATGACAAAAACTGGGTTCCAAAGTACGCCCCAAAATTGTACTGCTTAGACTACTGTCTCAATTGAGCGCAACAAAATGGAGACCCCAACATTCAATGATAAAGAGAATGTTTTCGTGCCAATAAATGCCTCCTTGAAGTTAGAGAGGGATATGAAGGACTACTTTACCGCTCTTTGATTATTATTTGTAGCTGTTAGAGAGCAGTGCAAAAGCTCTCATGAGGGGAAATCGCAGAGGCTGGTCCTAATTTACGAGACAACATAGATGCATGTACGTAAACAGCAGGGAGTTGTCCTATAGAGGCCATGTCGCTTCCTCGTCCACTAATAATTACATTGTTTTGAAGTTGTAGACCACATAACGAAGCATGGAATGTAGCTTAACTATTAGCATTCATGCAAGGGTCGTAGGTATCAGCTTTAACTCATACCAAAACTAAAAAACACATAAAATATCATATGCAAGTTCGTTCATAGCCATGTTAATGTAAACCAAACTTTCTCTACCAAAGTCCATTTTTGTGTTTACGCTGTTTACAGAACATAAGCACAAAATGTGATATCCTTATAGCATAAGCTTAACCAAGAGTGGAACTTTACATAGATAGTTCTACTTATACCCATTTTCTTTCAGTTTCTACAGGCTGTAAGGATAGTGGTTTGTTTAAAAAAATGTAGTTGCGATTTGCCTAACTCGTGTTGTTGTGGAAACAGTACAGAGATTCTTATATTTATACACCAACCAATAACTCCTAGCTTATATTTGCAATAACAATAATAAGCAACCCTGTATGGTTTCCAGTTTGATCCAACGTGAACAGATAGAAGAAGCACTTCAAACTAAACTAATAAAAAACTCCAACATAATCGAAGACTTAATAAACAAATTGAATAGTTTGGTCTAAAAAATGTTGAATATTGAATATGAGAAACACAAAATTACCTGTTTTTACTCCCTAAAATCAATTCGATGTGTTGCAAGCCCCAAATTGATTGTAAGAAACCCAACTGATAATAAATAATGAATCGAGGAGCTTAATCTGTTGAGAAATTGAAAGGGCAAGGTATGCGAAGAAAATACCCAGCAACGTGGGAGCCGAGTTCCGTTGCCCACGCCAGTCGCCAACAAAACGAAGCCACTAACAATCTTGTCCACTATGCCCTGTCCGCATCCTGAGACTGCGACTGGTTCGAGGAACCGCCCGACTTCATCACTGATGCAATAATGACCGAGATATGCGATTAGGGTCCAAGGCTCTGTCCTTTTATGAGTTTTTGATGCGAAAATTATCTTAACACACAAGTTTAACCTTCTTTTGACAATTGTAGTATAAGTATAAGTAGGGATCGTTCTAGGCCGGGGATTAGGAGGGATTGCTAATTTACTCTAAACTGACTCAAAGACACAAAAACAAACTTAAAAGCTTTAGGATAGATTCAAAATACTCAAAACTAGTTCACAAGACTCAACATAAGCTAAGAAGACTCAAAACTGCCTAAAAACACCAACTAGGCAGTTTCTGACACTAAACACAATTTTGGACGAAAATTAAGTTTGGACTTGACTCAAAACACTTAAAACACAAACAAAACAAGTTTAAAAGAATTTGAAACAAGAAAGTAATGGGGGGTTTGATTTGGACGAACTTAGAATAACAAAACAAATTGTAACTTAAAAACAGGTTTGAAAATAAATTTAGGAAATTAGATGGATAATGGGATAGCTAGAGGATTTTTCTCCACACATGACATGTATGCAAACAACTCGATTTCTAGTTACTACTTCATTGAATTATGAACGACAATGCTCCAAATTAACTGTGACATCACTAGTTAACCCTCAGATTTTCCTTGTTTTATTGGATTGGATGACATCATTCGACAACCCAAAACATTTTTCAAAAGTTCCCTACATGACATCATAATAGAGATACAATCAAAGATCATTACGTTTAATGAAAATCATAAGCATTGACAAAGCACTTGCAACTATGACATCATGTCACTCATGCTAGGAATTAAACTTAACGCGATCGTTTATAAGCGACCTCCACTACTTGTGAATATAAGTTTGAAACAATTATGTGAAACTTTCTTATACTCTAGCATCGGATTTATGCATGCCAATTAAGTGTCGACCCTTAATCAACAAATACAAATAAGTTATCAATCAAACAGTTAAGCCAATTGCATTCATGATTCAAGAATTCATAATTGGAATTTATCAAATCATATTGTACACATAATCATGGCTTTGAAATCACCCCTAGCCAAGAGGGGTTTAGCCACTCATGTTCACAACAAAACGAAAGAAAATGAATTTAAACATTGGAAACAAAAGAAAGAAAACACCTAAACGCTCCAATGATCCAAGTTGACAGCAAGCACGTCCAAGCACTTTCCTTTCCTTCCTTTGCTACGGCACAAGGTGTTGGTGAGTGTTTGAAGGTTTGTTTGTATGGAGGAATGAATGTAAAGATGAATGGATGTGTTTGGATGAAGGTTGTGTTGAAATGGGAGTGAATGATCTAACAAAATATGCACTAAATTTATGTTACACACACTTCCTTTTATAGAGGAAGTGCAAGGCAATGGAGGGGGACATGAAGTGTGTGTGCAATGATTCAAGGGTGAAAGTGAAGTAATGATGCAAAGCATGGGTAAAATAGAGTGGTGTTGAAATGATTCAAGGGTGAAAGTGAAGTAATGATGCAAAGCATGGGTAAAATGGAGTGGTGTTGAAATGATTCAAAGGTGAAAGTGAAGTAATGATGCAAAGCATGAGGGATAAAATGGAGTGGTGTTGCAACAATGAACGCAAGTAGGGAACATGAATGATTGTGCACATGGTAGAGAAAGGAAAGTGAGGTGGAATGGTGTAGAAATGAGTCAAGGGTTAAGGTGGAGTGATGATTGATGCAAGAAATTTGGAATGATGGAGGGAACAAGGGTGGTGCAAGGCAATGAGTGAATGAAATAGACAAGGAATGTTGTTGGAACTTAGGGACATTGAGGATTAGGAAAGATTAAATCAAAATAAGGTAATCTTGACTCATGTTTCTTCTTTGGTTGCTGAGCTCTTTGTCCTTTTTAAATTAATTATTCTTTCTCTTTAACACATTCCTAGCCTCTTTAGTCTTCAATTTCGTCCATCTACTTAGCTCCAAGGATGTGTTATTTATTCCAAGCCCAAAACTGCTCCAAAGGGCTTCAAAATGCACATTTTTGCCTACGTTGTCCTTAGAACCTGAAATTGCACGAAAATGACTTTAAACACTAAAACAACTAAGAAATAACAACATAAATGCATGAGAACAAGCTAACTCAGTCGCATAAATATGCTCCTATCAGTTTTGGCTCTGTCTCCCTTTTGTATTGGACGTGCATCCGTAGGTCCTGATAAGCAAATATATATCCCAGCTTTAAAAACAAAAAAATTAACCAGTACGTTCCCAACAAAATAAATAACAAAATACATAATGAAATTAAAAAGTAGAAGGAAAGAAATTTTAAGAAATAAAGATATTTAACAACCACCAATCATTGGTGGCTCAATGTTGAAGGCCACCAACGTCAGCGGCATCCCATGGTAAAGCCACCAAAAAATAGTAAGAGTAGCAACTTTACATCTATGGCCACCAATTGCAAAGGGTGTGAAAAAAATGGTGTCCTATGAGCCAAATTCTAGTAGTGTGTGTGATATTTATGCACCAACTTGAGGGGAGTGTAAACGTGAGTCATTAAAAATAAGTATGTAAATATATTGTAAATATTAGGAGTCCTTTATTAGGAAGTTTTAATTGTTGTGTCCTTTATTTATTAAGGAAAACTAATGAAAAGAACTTAAAAACTTTGAGTTTTAATAATAAAAACAAAATAAAGGGTAAAATGAATAGTACCAGGTTTGATTTTTTAGTGTAAAAATGTGGTTTTTCGTTAAAGTGAACGGTACCGTGGATTTTTCGTTAAAACTTCCTATTTATTATTGTTTCCATATATAACAAGGATTGTATTTGTATATATTTCAAGGAAGTAATACAATGAAAATTATTCCATAAAATTCTATTATTAATGTTGTATCATATCTCGGAGTTCGGGACGTAACATTATTGTGATTCGATTTAGGTACAGACCTTACCAGAGTGACAAAGACAAGGCTCCTCCAGGGAGGGCTAGTCGGAGGTGTGAATGGACATTTATTTTAGAGATGTTTCTTTACTTCTTTCACTACTCGAGATTGCAGCATATCGGACGTATAGCGCTGATAGAAAGGAAAAAGAGAATCGATTAAGAATTGAAAGAGCCTATGGAATTGTCTTCAAAGGAATGCTCTCTTTTGAATTCCTTATTGTTGTCAAAGTCCTCAACTCGTAATACTGAGAGATTGAATCTTTCACGCTCGGCCAAACTTTTCTTGGAATTTGAATTAGATGAAACCATATGAACCTTGAACAGAGCAAAACAAAACTAATACTGAGAGATTGAAATCATTGAAGTGGACGTGGATGCTGGGTACTCAACACTCAAGGAAATCAGTCCAAGAATGAAAACTCTCTTTTCATTTGCTATCCAATTTTTTGGAATTATGTGTGTTGTCCAAAGGATTATTCTTCTTTTATTAAATTTCTAAGGAAAATGAGCATGAGGCGTAAAAGTTGAACTAATGAAATTTCAACGATTTGGAAAGGGATTATGAGTTTGCCACGCCACGAAAAACTACATTAGAGGGAGATGAGACATTTATTAGAAGAAAACCTCATTTTCTAAGTGGTACACGCTACTTGATTAGAAGAAAAGTCATAGTATTTTATTTACTTCCAACTCTTTGGGGAAGAGAGTGCAAGTTTCCAAATGGAATATGGGATGAAATTTCTACATAACTATATATGACAAAGAAAGAAGTCTTAAGTTTCTAAGTGGTGAGGCTTCTAATTGATGTGAGTTTGTTGAGAAATGAAGATGAACATGAATATTGATATTGATGTGAGTTAGTGAACAAGTTGCTTCGATCTCCTTTGGCCCTCTAATAAGATAATATCGGAAAACAAGTTGTTACTAATATTTTTTTAAGTGTCATTAGTCTCGCCCTATTGTCTTATTTTTCCACCCACATTATAATCTCACCCATCATAAAAAATTAAAAATAAAAAACTCTATTTTCCCACCCACCCTTATTCCTAATATAACCTTTTATATATCTCTAAATTCTTTTAGATTTTATCTATTAGAATATATATATATACACACAAACACACACCTCAACAAAAAAATGATAAAAATTAGTTAACCATCCCAATTCCAAAACCGTAGAAGCAACATAATTCCAAACCCCATATGCACCACGATCCTCAATACGGCATTCGTACCAACACCCAGGCTCCACCCCATCCAACCTTCGCAACAACTGCATTCCCTTTTCTGAATGTATGAGAACAAGAAATACATTTTTTTTTTCCATCGTGTCTGGAGTAGCCAAGGAGGAGAAAAAGAAGTAGAAGCAAAACAATAAATCACACTAGAAGAGTCACTTTCAATCCATAAATTTTGCCAAGCATGCGCGTCAGCCAACTCCACAGCAAGGATGACCGCATGAAGCTCCGCATATAAAGAAGTATGATGTCCCAAGCTCAAGGAGAAATCCCTAAGAAAATAACCCGCAGAATCTCGAAAAACCCCACCACAAGCTGCAGGACCTGGGTTACCTTTAGCGAGGTTTTCCGTATTCACTTTGACCCAGGAAAATGAAGGGGGATGCCAAGGAACGTGAAATATGGAATGAGCTTTACAAGACTCAGCCGAGATTCGAAGAGAGATTAAGAGTTGTTTATCCAAAATACCACGTACATGATCATGAGTGAAAACTCCAACCTGCCTAATCCATGCCAAAGTGGAACGACAAATGTGTGCAAAGGAATGAGGCTTACTAATACATGTACCGGATTGTTAGACTAAGACGTACGGTAAGATTTTTGATAACCAGAGAAGATGAACACTGTCAATGTCGTGACAAAATTTATCCAAATAGATTCAAACACTCAGGAAGTTTCATATGCAGATCTAGAGCTAATTTCCTTTTTTTATCTTATAGTCATTACGTAAAATGTATATGCATATTTCTAGATGCATACACACCAATGTACATAATATTAACTCCTTTCAAGTAGTCATTTGCAAATTTATTTCATGTGCCATTTGTAATGCTCATGTGGTACATTTCTAATATCTTAAATATAACTTTTTGAGATCCGTTTCTTCATAACTATGCCTAAATACCTTTAGAATTTGGTAATTTCCTCACCCAAACAAACCCTAACACTCTGTTTAGATATGGTAAAAAAACACTCGAAATTTCATTTAAACTCGAAAATTTAGGGATGGGAAAGCAATTTTCCCTTGTTTGGCACTTGTAGCGAGAGAAAAAGGCAAATTCTAAGGGGAAAAAGTTGAAATAGGGGATGAAGATTTTCCGATTTTAATTTCATCTAAATAGGTGTAATTTCACAATTCCAACTACGACGAGAATCACAAATTCATATGTAGGAAAATCTTGCAAGCGCCAACCTTTACAATTAGGGCACCAAAACTTCATGATAAAACCTGATAAGGGTTTAGGGCTGCATCTTTCACTCTACTAACTCTCCAATCTTCAAAGAGATTTTCGGCTCATGCATCATCTTCTTGCTTTTGTTAGAGGTCAGCGCCTCTAAGGCCATCTCTAACCGAGGGCTGGCCAGAGGGCTCGTTTGAGCCCTCTGGCCCTCCAAGATTCCCCAAGATATTAATATTTTAATGAACAGTACAGGGCCATATTTGCCTCCGTCTCCAACCGAGGGCCAGAGGGCCAAAGGGCTCGTTTTAGCCCTGTCACAAAAAATCATCTCCAACCGAGGGCCAAAGGGTCATAGGGTCAAACATAATTTATTATTTAAATTTAAAAACTACAACAACTTAAATTTAAAAACAACAACTTATATTTAAACACTACAAATTAAATTTAAAAACAACATTAACTTAAATTTAAAAATTACAACGACTTAAATTTAATATCCATAATCAATATCATCTTCATCATCCGCCATTGTAGGAGTATAGTCAGAGGTAAACAATTGCCGCCAAGCCATAATTTCTTTTTTTTTTTCTATCAAAATAGGTCTTACTCATTGGAGTGTAATTCGAAGTGTTCATTTCCATATTCTTATCATCCATCTCTTCTTGTATTTGTTTGGCTCGCTCTTCATGTCTACACTTCCTTTCTTCCGCCTCACGGGCATTTTGCTCCACCAGTAATCGAAATGAGGCCGCCACTTCATGTTGAGCGGCGTAATCAGCATTTACCTTGCCATTTTCCCTCAACCTTTGGGCCTTGTTTCGTCCCATAGCCCTAGGTAAAGAACTTTCGGACGGAGTCGGATTTTCAACCCTTGTTCGTTGAATGGTAGGAGATCCATCTTCATTCATATCTACAGATGGGGATGCAGCTTCCAAAGGATCCACTCTATGTTGAGGTGGATCTTCAAATAACACTCACCCTTTACAAATTTCCCAACAACCGTGAAACTGAAAGGGTTTTGAGCTGCCCTCCATATACAATTCCTCCGCTTGGTGTACCTAGAAAATATAATTAAAAAAATTTTAGGAAATTAATTCACGAAATTAATGTAATATAATTAAACATTTAAAATAAACTGTAAAAACACTAACTTCGTCATAGTAATTTGCGCCGCTTTCATGTCTATTTGCTGCTGCTAATAGTGCTTGATGCCATTTATTCAAACTTGGATGAAGATGTTTCTTCCATCTTGAAGAACAACTTTCGTGGTTTCGGGTATTCGGTGGAATGGTGCCTTCGTAGAACTCTAAGTATTTTTTGGAGACACGAGTCCAAACACCTTCACTTGTTTGAGAAATCCCCCTCACACTATCTTCTGAGATCCATCTATAAGCCTTGCAAAGAGCTTCATCTTCTTTTCGGGTCCAAGCTCTACCTTTCATTGCAAATGAGGCCATTTTTTTTTGAAAAAAAATGAAGGAAATATTGCAAATGAAGTGAAGAAATATTATAGATGAAGGAAATATTGAAAAATTGAAACAAATATTATAGATGAAGGAAATATTGCAAATGAAGTGAAGAAATATTATAGATGAAGGAAATATTGAAAAATTGAAACAAATATATAGATGAAGGAAATATTGGAAAATATATTGAAGGAAATATTGAAAAATTGAAACAAATATTATAGATGAAGGAAATATTGCAAATGAAGTGAAGAAATATTATAGATGAAGGAAATATTGAAAAATTGAAACAAATATTATAGATGAAGGAAATATTGGAAAATATATTGAAGGAAATATTGAAAAATTGAAACAAATATTATAGATGAAGGAAATATTAAAAAATATATTGAAGGAAATATTGAGAAATATATTGAAAAATATTGAAGAAGGAAATATTGCAAATGAAGTGAAGAATTGAAAGAACTTCACCATATTTATAGAAGAAAAAAATGTTTAAAAAAAAAAAAAACCCAACGGCTAGTTGCAACGACTAGCTGTTATATTAAAAAACATTTCAAACTATTAAAAAAAAATAATCTCTTTAATGCTGTCGGTTATAACCGACAGCAATAGGAAAGCATTAAAAAAAATAGCCAACCCTCCAGCCCTCTCCGATCCCGTGGGGCCCTCCCAGATTCCAGAGCCCTCTGGCCCTAGCCCTCGGTTGGAGACGGTTTTAGGGCTATTTTCGGCCCTCTGGCCCTCTGGACCCTTCGGTTAGAGATGGCCTAATATCTTCTTTCTTGAATTATTTTAGCTTTTCGGGTATACTCTTTAAGCCAATTGTGAATTTTTGCTAATTATTTTTATTTTCTGATAGTCATAAGTTTGTTGTGCTTGTTTTCTTTCTTCCGATTGAATTGTGTGTTGGTTGGATCTGTGACACAATTTTCAGTTTTTTTTATGGATTTTGCTGCTAGGTCTTTGTTATAAATATTTTGCTTTTGAAGGTTAACAATAGCCAAGACTGAATAGGATGATTTTGGCGTTAATTACTATCTCATGGTACCATACCACCACACGCCAAAGCCACCATCACATCATCATCGCCGCCACCACGAGCCCATAGGACAACAAAAGCTTGGAGCTTGGGTGGCAGAGGAGATACCACCACACGCCAAAGTCACCATCACATCATTATCGTCGCCACCACGAGCCCATAGTAATCGGCATAAAATCATTAGCCTTAAAAGCCGCCAGGGGTTTCCGCCGACTGAGAAAAAGATAAGATTTGTGAACACCGAGGTCATATCGATGGCATCATATCAAAACTGAAATCTTTTAATCATCCTCATCATTACAGCTATCCACAAATTGAAGCAACGAATTGGGCAAGTGTGCAACAAATTTCCAATGTGGGTTTAATGAGGTTTGTAGTTAAAGAGGGATGCAATTTAAGGATCTGTTCCTGTAATTTTATCTGTTCACTTTTGCTTTATTTGTTTTTTGGTTGCATTGCCTCAAAAACCTTGTGCTTATACATGTATACAGAACTTTTGGTTAAAACAACAAGTCACATATACCGTAATTATTTAAATTTTGTTGCATATCACAATATATCTTTGTTCATACATTCAAACAGGCATGGCAAATACTGAGGAGGAACATAGGAAAAAAATTAAAATTATTGTTACAATTGTATATTTTATTGACATGGTCATGCATTGGTATAGTAAGAGTTTCCTTGTCATAGAACTTTCAAATGATTGGGATCAAGAAAGACAATCTTTTTGGAACTGATTATTCTCACCACACAGTAGAAACAATTTTTTTAAAAGCATAGCAATACCAAACCACTACTGTCATTCTCCTTGGCGCTATATTTTTCCTTAGCGCCATAAGTTTGCTAAAGGTTAAGAACCTGCGTCCATTAATTTCCTTATGGAGAGAGAAAGAGAGAGAGAAGACCAAGTAGTCTCATAATATAGGTGGTGTTAAATCACCTTCCGTGAAGTTGCAATGGTGTTTGAAACAGTCAGTCAATGGAAAAGACAGAATTGTGTATTATAATGCTATCTCGCTATACCTCTTTCGTTAATGGAGGGCACCGTATAAATGTATAATTACTACATATATATCTCTGCTCAATTACAAAAAGAAAAATCCATGCGCATTATTTTTATTATTATTAGCTTAGAAATGCAGAAATTGTTCATCTCTTCCCTTTGCATATTGTTACTGGTTTTCTTCAAACTAGTTGGAGCAAGCCAATATGTGTGCCCGGAATCCAAGTGTGGCGATGATCAAGGCCCGGCTATCCAATCCCCATTGAGCATCAGCGTCACACATCAGTGTGGAAATCCTGGGCTTGAATGCAATGGGGGATATGAGCAGCAAATACTAATAAAATCATTTGTCAAACACATAGATTACAAGCGTCAGGAAATCCAAGTATATGATCCAAGCAACTGCCTGCTGCTAAAGCTTGCTGAAATCACAACCATGCCACCCTCTCCCTTCTACTTGTCAAATTTTAGAAACCTTAACCTTACCTTATTCAGTTGTCCTACTTCTGTTGCAAGAGATATGGATTTGTATCAAGTCCCCTGCCTCGGCGACCCTGGCAGCAGAATTTATGCCATTGATTCTACATACGAATTAGAAGATTTCTTCCAGAATCTACAATCTTGTTCAAAGATGTATGATGTTTTATCAGTTCCATTTGGCGATTGGGCGGGTAATGGCCGTGTTCTTCAATTCAAATGGTCGAAACCAAATTGTACAGAATGTGAAGCAGAGGGAAAGAGGTGTAAATGGAAGAACAATGGCACCAACAGTGAAATTGAATGTCAACACGTGAGCAAACCAAGTAAGGAGAACATTATATTCATTGCTAATTTTAAACATCGTTATATTTATGTCTCAGTAAGTATTATTTGAAGGATGTTGTCCGATCCATATTTCTGAGGATATTAATTGTCATTCTCAATTTAATTTGCAATTCTTTTACAGGCAACACATGGAAATTAGTGGTTACAGGTGGAGTCCTGGGTTCTTTGCTTCTTGTTCTACTGATGATTGCAGCATATCGGGTATATAGAGCTGATAGAAAGGAAAAAGAGAGCCAATTAAGAATTGAAAGATTCTTGGAGGATTACAAAGCACTCAAACCAAGCAGGTATTCGTATGCAGATATTAAGAGGATTACAAATCAATTCAAGGACAAGTTGGGCGAAGGAGCCTATGGAACTGTCTTCAAAGGAATGCTCTCTTCTGAATTCTTTATTGCTGTCAAAGTCCTCAACAGTTCCAAGGGAGATGGGGAAGAGTTCGTAAATGAAGTGCGAACGATGGGTCATATCCACCACGTCAACGTGGCTCGCTTGGTTGGATTTTGTGCTGATGGATTTATACGAGCTCTTGTTTACGAGTTCTTCCCCAACGGTTCCCTGCAGGATTTCATTTCATCAGCAGATAGTAAGAATTCATTTCTTGGTTGGGATAAGCTGCAAGATATTGCCCTAGGCATAGCCAAAGGAATTGAATATCTTCACCAGGGATGCGATCTACGAATCCTGCATTTCGACATCAAACCCCATAATGTTTTGCTAGACCAAAACTTCACTCCAAAAATTTCTGATTTTGGTTTGGCCAAGTTATGTTCCAAGGATCAAAGCTTGGTGTCCATGACTACAGCTAGGGGGACCATGGGCTACATTGCACCTGAAGTGTTCTCCAGGAATTTTGGAAATGTGTCTTACAAGGCAGATGTCTATAGCTTTGGAATGCTACTGCTTGAGATGGTAGGAGGAAGGAAGAATATTGGTTCAACCACAGAGAACACTACAAATGAAATTTACTATCCACAGTGGATTTATAATCTTCTAGAGGAAGGGGATGACCTACGAATCCATACTGGGGAAGAAGAAGATGGTAAAATTCCAAGGAAACTTGCAATTATAGGGCTATGGTGTATCCAATGGCACCCGTCAGATCGTCCTTCCATGAAAACAGCGGTTCAGATATTAGAAGGAGGAGGAGAAAGCTTGACAGTGCCGCCTAATCCCTTCATGCCTACAGGTCCTACAACTAGAAATGCAAGACGCCTAGAGCTAGAAGCAATTGCTGAATTAGAGTAAAATGTAATATGCAAATGTATAGTAACATTCGCATTGAATGTGTAATGATTCAAACCTATGGGATATTTTTATAACTATTTCGTTTTGGTACCAACCAAAAGAAGTTTGTTTCCACTCCTTGTTTAAGCATTAGATGCCAATTATTGTTTTTTTTTTTAATTTATTTTTGGATACAGTAGAAGCCTAGAAGGAAATCGAGCACTAAACTTACTAAATTCTAACTCATTTCTACACACCAAGAGCTTGATTTCGGTTCTTATTTATACTATTTAAGCTCTAAGCCGTGACAATAATTAGAGCACTATAATTTGTTGTGAGCTTCAACTGGTTAGCATTTTGTATGTTTTAAACTTTTGATTAGAATATATATTTCATTTAGACTTATCTTGCCATAAAGCATGCCATACCCTCTTAAGTTTTTCTCTTCGCGTTGAGTTTGGGATAAGGAAACTTGTCAAACAAAGTGGATTGATTAGTAACTGAAGCTAATTATTCGGCTAAATATTATTTAGAATTTTAATTAAAAAAACAATATGAATATTTTTGTTTGATTTGAAAACTATAAAATAAATAAAAAGATTAAATTGTTAATTGTTAAAAGTGAAGAGGTGATAAATATTAGTAGATATCGAATTTGTACAAGAATGTATAAGCATTATTGCACTCTCCCACAACGATAAATCACATTAAACAAAAAGTAGTACTTTGAGGATGGAAGAAACTTCATGGATACCGGGTAATCAACACAATATTAGGTGGGGTGTAGAGGTGACGCGGAAGGAATTGGCGAGCTAGTAGAAGGAATGGGGTTGGGGACGCAAGAGATTGCGTGGAAGGTAGAGGCGGGCGTGAGGGTGACGTGAGGGCAAAGGAAGTAGCAGACCGTGTGGGCTGCTGCTGTGGTTGATCCACGAGATGGGTTGTCTACCCTTTTATCCTCAAACCTTTTTATTTTGTGCGGTCACGATTAACTCACATTAATATTTATTTTTTGTCTTATTATTTTTATAAAAAAATAATATAAAATGTTAACGTAGATTAACCTTGACAACACAAAAGTAAAAAAAGCATGAAGAAGGTATGGAAAAGGAAGGACAGAATACATCTTCGTTTATCCACTAGGCTGGCAGGATAGCCTTTTTGACCAAATTATTAAGCGCATAGATTTTTTGACCAAGAAGGTAAGCAACAAATATGCAACATATTTCACGGGAGTCAAATTTGTCAGTGGGATGGACACTCATCTTCTTCGTCATTCATTTTTGGTGTTGAAAAATATAATAAATTATATCAATGTTCTCTTAATTTTAATTAAATTAAAAAAATATTTTTTTAACTAAATATTCATTATCATTAATCCATTAACTCTTCAAAATATATAGCTATAGTCATTTTCATCAACTCTCTCATAATTATGTTAAAATGAGTTATGTTGGAATGACCATTGTCCCAATTGGATTAAAGATATGAACCATTGCTTCAATTGGGTTAAAGTTGATTGACAATTTCTCCAGTTAGATTAAAGTTGAGGGACCCTTAATATAATTTTTCTTATTTGATTTTTCATATTTGCTCTTTAATTTAGCCTCCAATTTACTTTAAAAAATAAAAGTCTCCTACTTTAGTTGAAAGATCAGTGCTACAATTTACTTCAAAAAATAAAAGCCTCCTACTTTAGTTGCTTTGGAAAATCCTTTCAACCATCCAAAACATGGATCTATGGAGCCAAGAAGCAAGAGTTTATCCATATTCATGGATACAAGAAGCTATGAGTAAAGGAATGAGCTTTAAGTGATTATCCTTGAGGATCTACAAAAGTATAAAGTCAACTCTTTTGTTTTGAATTTGAGTTGAGTCTTTGACTAACAACTACTAGGCTCTAAATTTCATGAGTTAAATTTTATTTTTGAGTGCATATAAGCATGATAAAGCCTTTAATTGTTAATTACATGTATGAGTGTTGCTCAAATGAACTTAGCTTATCAAAAATTTCTTTCAAGACCAACTTCTATGGCACACGTAGTTTCTCGTGCCAATCACATAAACATTATGTAAAAAGAATTTACATGTTGCGTTGCATGATTGACAATTAACGATACATAGTGTTATAACCGTGTCAATGTTATGAAAGTTTTTATGCAAAGTCACTTGATATGCCGCAACAATTAGTAAACAATATTAGAAAGACCTAGAGGAACCCACAATTAATTCCAATTCATTAAGTAGCTCATGTGCAAGCAAAGTATGGGCTTCCCATGGGCCGGAGCTGGAATTTACCCATATTTGGTAGTTATGTGGTATTATACGAGGAGCCTGCTCAGCGTTCAATATGTTCACCCGCATGATGTTGAGTGTAATAACAAATATAAATAAAAAAATAAGTAAAATACTAGAGAGATTACATGTTTATATTACATTGTTGTACCATATTGTGATATGGATGTGTACATACCACGTTTTGTAATGAGTTTATCTCATTAAATGTTAGATTGTTGGTTATATGTATCACTTGTCACATCATATGATATATTAATATGGTGTAAATATGCAGTCTCTCCAACATTACTCTACTAAAGAGTAATATTGCACTTACCATATTTGTACCATCAATTTATAAAAGTAAGGCTTATCAACACATGTATGTCACATCTCCGTTAAAAAAGTGATACAAATATGGTATGAAAAATATGATAAGACTAGCATTTACAAAAAATAAAATTTTAAGAGTTAAATGAAATGAACAAAACACAGGAAATTTGAAAGGTACTGAACAAAATCAATCGCATTCAAATCAGTCCTAAAAGAAACGAATTGTACTGGAGTATACAGAAACCACCACAAAAAAGGATTAGCAGTTCAATGCCACGAAAAACAGGGGGAGATCTTAATCAACATATATGAGACGTACAATTCATCTGTAAAGTACAATCATTTATCAGAAACCCCAAAGACAGGAAATATACATCTAAACTTGCTAAGTCCTTTAGTTCTTGGAATCATCTAAGAACTACTTATTCGAGCAGATGCTATGCTTGCACTACTAGAATTTATGGCTTGCCCACAGAGAAGATTTCGTCGGTTTCGCCTTTTTTAACCGACAGAATATAAGTTTAGTAGGGAAAAATTAGTCAACAAACTGGGTTGACTGAATAGATTTACAGGATGGCTAGAGTTTGTAGATTAATACATCAGTCGTCGGGCAAACATTTGGAGCAAAGATGGAGTGTTTTAACTGATGAATAAGCTAGTCGTAGTGTAGATCTTCTTTCCCAACGGACAGTTCACCGAATAGTTCTTTGGATAACAATTCATTCTCAAAGGGAACATGTTGCTTCTCAGATAAATGGTTAGAGGCAATTGTGAGATCATAATTTTCTAGCGAAGGAATAAAGCTGATCCGAATACAATAAAGCCCTCATCGATTCTCTCTTTGTAACCATCCACCAAATGCCCTGATAGGATTTTTGGAACCTACACAAATAAGGTTAAAATCACACAAAATACTTGCAAGAGTACAATAATGTTGTAGTATAGATATTCATGTAAGGTCGTTCTCTACAATGACTATTTTAATAATTTATGTAAAAACAATTCATATTTAATTACTTAAAATTAAAAATTGAGAAAGGAGATTTTGAATTTGGGTAATATTAAACACGAATTTTAATTAAAAACTAATATTAAATTCCCCAAAATTAATACTATAAAAGAAAAGAGTTGTAAATATCCATTTATAAAAGAACTAGGGTTCTACCATCACCTAGCAATCCTATGTATTTTTACCAATTACTTATGATCTACATATGCCACTTTGAATGTTAGGTTTTTCTAATATATACTAGCTTTTGCCTACATACTTTGTGTGTATGAACACATTTTTTTTAGAAAATGAGAAGGAGAGAGGGAGAGAGAGAACGTTGGGGGGGGGCAGGGAGTGGGAGGTTTTTGTTTTTGGTTTTTTTTTTTTAATTTATAATATTGGAGGTATTTTAACATCACATATAGGTGAGGCTTCAATAAAAAAAGTAAAATTTGGATCTGTGAAATTACATTATTGCCCATCATATTTTTTGTGTGATAGAAAATTACGCTGTCTTTTCACCATCTTTCAGTTGACAAACATTTTTTTTAGAAAATGAGAAGGAGAGAGGGAGAGAGAACGTTGTGGGGGGGGGGGGGGGGGGGGTGGGAGGTTTTTGTTTTTGGTTTTTTTTTTTAATTTATAATATTGGAGGTATTTTAACATCACATATAGGTGAGGCTTCAATAAAAAAAGTAAAATTTGGATTTGTAAATTACATTATTGCCCATCATATTTTTTGTGTGATAAAAAATTAAGTTGTCTTTTCACCATCTTTCAGTTGACAAAGAAGGTTTCATTAATTAGAAGAGATTCTACTTGGAACCTCCAACATAAAATGTATATCTAACATGCAATCTATTCGGATGTTCGGATCAATTATGAACATGAGAGACTCATTATGTTTTATGAAAATCATTTGAAAAACCATGCAACCCTTAAGATGTGGTGTTCATCCTAAGTAAAATTACAATTATTAACCACAAGAAGCCAGCGTCAATTTCAGGGAATCTTCCGACCAAAATTGCATCAAATTACTTTTCTAAATATCTTAATGTGATCAAGCATTAAGACAATTAGACAGTTTAAAACGGTAATCAATAATTCAAAGCGTGCATGCAATCAATCATAAGCAATTAAATTAAATAAAAATTACATATTCATGCTAAGGCTTAAGGCTTTGCCCTAGCAAACGGATTAGTTACGCATATTTATAATTAAAATCCTAGAAAATATTATTATTATGAAGAAAAAGAATGAAAACACTTTAAAATAAAAATCTGAAAATCTTCAAGAACCCTAACCAATTTCTCTATGTCTCCAAAGTCAAATACAAGAGAAGATAAATAGACTAGGGCCAGCCAAAACCTTAAGGGTGCGTTTGTTGCACCGGACTATCTCGGACTGGATTAGCTTCAGGGACTAAGCTGAACTGGCTTAGACTAGACTAAGCTGGACTGATTTAGTGAAGCGTTTGGTGCAGTGTCGGACTAAAAAGAAGGATAATAACAAACTACAATATTTTATATTTTTTAATTCATATCTAATAATATTATATTAATTAATTCTATCTTTTTTTTCTTCTAATAATACTCTCCCTCTCTCTGGAAGCCTCCATCATTTTCTTCCTCGTTCTCTCCGTCCCACACTCTCCGTCCCTTTCCTCTTTTTTTTTGATTAATTGCCAAAACTGATTAATTGCCAAAAAAATTCTGCAAAATGAAGAATCGAGCTTCGTTTTTCTGGTTTTTGTTCATGGGATCGTCGGGCTTGTCCACCAGAGGAGGAGAAAAACGAAGAGGAAGACCCGGTGGAGGACAAATCGAAAAGGAAGACCCGGTGGACAAATCGAAGAGGAAGACCCGGTGGACAAACGAGAAAAACGAAGCTCGATTCTTCATTTTGCAGAATTCGGAGGTTGTGGACTCCAAATCTGGGGTTGGATTCTGTCTTCTCTGCTGCTGTTTTTTTGTTTGGATTCTGTCTTCTTTGTTAAATTTGTCTCTGTTTGTGGGCTGTGGAAGGTTGTGGACTCCGAATCTGGGGTTGGATGTTTTGGATTTTTTAATGTGCGAGGCAGTGAGGAAGAAGGAAATGAGAGCGGTGATTTACGAGGACGCGACGGTTGTCCTGGGATGGTCCGGTGAGGTTGTCGAGCAGGGTGAGCAATCGAGCAAAGCGCTGAGGAGTCGAGCAGAGCAACGATCTTAGCAATCCGGTGGTATTTGGGGGGTCTCGCTAAGACTACCTAGCGAGCCCCGTAGTCCACACGAGTCCCCTTTAGTCCCACTTAACTTAGTCCCAACACCTATCAAACATGGGACTGTAGTCCAGTCCAGTCCAGTCCAGTCCCTCCTAAGGAGGTGAAACAAACGCCCCCTAAATATCCCCCTAAAACCATCGCACAATCCTTAGAAAACAAAATCTTTTATTCCTACTAGGAAACTAAATAATAATAAAATATCTTTAAAAATAAAGTCCTAATTAAGCTAGGAAAATCTACCAAGTAACTGTCCAGCCATGTTTTACCCTCCAATTTCCTCCAAATTCAGCCCATAATAGCTTGTTTTGAAGATCGGGATGTTCTGAACACATCTCCAGAAGGTCACGAACCCATCAGATGTCATCTTGGGCTCCAAAAACGCAATTCAAGCCCAAAACGTCATTTTTCCAGTGCACTGCTCCTTTATTCTATTACCATTATTCTATTACCAGAAAATCACCGCTTGGTAGAAAAATTCCAAATTTTGACACAATCAAGCCAAGTGACTCACGAACGTTCTCCAATTGGAATTACTCCAAAATTCATCAATTTGATCATATTTTGCTCCAGAGAAAATAAAAAATCATATATTAAAAATACAATTCAAAGTATCAAAATTCTTCAAAAATAATAACTAAAATATATTAAAAATAGAGTTAAATATATAATATAAAATCTACTCATCATACCCCTTCCTCCCTTTCTATTTCCCTCTATGTAATTTCCCCTGACCGAATCACACAATCCAACCAACTATCCGTGGATTCCATGGATTTCATGGACTTATCCTCTCTCCTCACCGAATCCAACCAATTTCCTTAATTCCATCGATAGCCACACCAACCCCTCCCAAACGGAAAATGACAATAATGCCCACCCAATTTTTATTTTCTGCCTTTAGATCTCAAATTAAAATGGGTAATAAAGTCCTTTTCATACTAAAACCCGCTATTTAACGGCTCAAATGCACACAACCCAAACAAACACGTGGCCTAAAGGGCCTACCCCAGACCCCCGGCCAAAAAATATAAAGGAAAACTAATGAAAAGGGATTGAAAACTTTGAGTTTTAACGATAAGGACAAAATAAAAGGTAAAGTGAATAGTAGCAGGTTTGACTTTTTAGTGTAAATGTGGTTTTTCGTTAAAGTGAACAGTACCGTGGACTTTTGGTTAAAACTCCCAAAATATAATTGGAAAAAGAAGTGGCAATTTGGTAAATAAAATGTTACCTTATTCCATAGCCCATTCCTTTTGGAAAAAGAAATGAAATTAAAACTCTTCATTTAAAATGGTCTAAACCAAATTGTATCAAATGTGAAGCAGAGGGCAAGAGGCGTAGATTGAAGAACAATGGCACCAAGAGCGAAATTGAATTTGTTGACAGGAGGAAACCAAGTAAGGATAACGCGTCTAAATCTTATATCGCATCTATTCTGCTCATGATGTTTTTAATGATGATGATCGGCATACTCTGCTACATGTTGTGATTTTTTTGCTCTCATGTAATTAGGGGCTTATATTTGTGGTAACGATATTGATTAATTTTGAGAAATGACAGTCTAATTTTCGCAACTGTCCTTTGCAGTCAAAACAAAGACATTTGCAAGGGTGAGTTGTGTAGGACTGGTGTTTAGCTTTGTTTCATGTCCAAAGGACACTGGAGGATAAATGTTTACTCATGGATAGTATCTATCTATTTGCAGGAGCAACCCTACGTTCATTCGTTCTGTTACTGCTGGTCATTGCTGCATATCACGCCTATAACGTTGAAAAAGAGAATCGAATGAAAATTGATAAGTTTTCGGCGGACTACAAAGATCTTAAGCCAAGCATATATTCCTATCCAGATATTAAGAGGATTACAAATCAATTCAAGTACAAGTGGGGCCAAGGGGCATACAAAACTGTTTTCAAAGGAAAGCTTTCTTCTGAATGCTTTGTTGCCGTGAAAGTACTTGACAATTCCAAGGGCGACCGGGAAGAGTTTGTAAATGAAGTGGGAACAATGGGTCATATTCACCACGTCAATGTGGTTCGCTTGGTTGGTTTTTGTGCTAAATGATATAGATGAGCTCTGGTTTATGAGTTCTTTCCCAATGGTTCACTCTAGGATTATATTTCATCAGTAGATAGAGATATTTCTTTCCTTGGTTGGCATAAGTTGCAAGATATTGCTATCGGCATAGCCAAAGGAATCAGGGATGTGATCTACAAATCCTCCATTTCAATATCAAACCCCATAATGTTTTGCTCGACCAAAAATTCATGCCAAAAATCTCTGATTTTGGTCTAGCCAAGTTATGTTCCAAGGATCAATTAGTGTCAATGACTAAAGCGAGGGGGACCATGGGATACATTGCATCCGAAGTGTTTTCCAGGAATTTGGAAATGTGTCTTACAAGGCAGATGTCTATAATTTTTTAATGCCTTGAGGAAAGAAGAATATTGGTTCAACCAAAGAGGACACGACAAATGAAATCTACTGTCCAAAATGGATTTATAATCTGATAGAGGAAGGAGATGACCAACGAATCCATATTGAGGAAGAAGGGGATGGTAAGATTCCAAAGCAACTTGCAATTTAAGGGCTCGCATGCATCCAGTGATACTCGGTGGATCGTCCTTCCATGAAAACAGTGTTTCGGAGGAGGAGAAAACTTGACGATGCCTCCCAAAATTTTTGTTTTTGCAGGTCTACAAAAACATCACATGCAAGAATCCATAAAAGGCTCCTGCATTTAGAAGCAATTGCTGAATTAGAGTAACGTGTATATGTATACGCACCAACACAAGTAGTTCTTAGATGAATCCGAGCCCGAACAATTATAGATGACAGTTCTACACTAAATCACTTTAAAGTAAGAGTTTAATTAATTATACATTATTGCACTTTCTGAACGATTTGATCTTCACCTAGCTGACAATGAACATGTTAGCTCCATGTTAGAAACATATTGGGTTTGATTTACTGTCTTGAATATCACCCACAGTCACAGGCGTCTCTTGTGGGCATGGAGAAGGCTTGAGAGGCATTTCCAGACATTCAACATCTCCTCCAAGCATTTCGACAACTTTGGACATCGAAGGGCGATCAGTTGGTTTCATTTGAATACACCACAAGGCGGTTATAACCATCTTTCTTATTACTTTCTTTTCCTCCTCTGTAACATTGTCCATTTCCAAGTATTTCCCACAATATATTGATCATATACCCACACTGGGAAGTAGATTTGGCTTAAATGCTCTACCGTTCGATTCAAATTCTTCCTTCTGCTCGCCATTTCCATCAACAACATTCCAAAACTATAGACATCTGACTTGTATGAAACGCCTCCAAGATTTTTGTAGAACAACTCAGGAGCAATATATCCCAGTGTACCCCGTGCTGCCGTTAAAGAGACAATGCTATTATCTACATGATACAATTTTGCAAGCCCAAAGTCAGAAACCTTTGCTTTAAAGTTCTCATCAAGAAGGATGTTATGAGGCTTGATGTCGAAATGTAGAATTTGCATTTCACAACCTTGATGTAGATATTCAATCCTTTGAGCCACTCCAAGAGAAATCTCGTACATAGTCTTGATAGTTAAGAGAAGACTTCCTTCTTTGGAATAAATGTATTTATCAAGAGAGCCATTAGGCATGAAGTCATATACTAGAGCGCGCTTTGATCCCTCGACACAATATCCAACAAGTTGCACCACATTGGCATGGTGAATCCTTCCGATTGTAGCTATTTCGCTAATGAAATCTTGGCCATCAGCTTTGGCTTGCCCAAAACTTTAACTGCTACAAATCGGCCACTGCGTAGCTTTCCTTTAAATACAAAGCCAAAGCCACCTTCGCCCAACTTGTCCTTAAACCTACGAGTCATTTTCTTGATGTCTGAGTAAGAGTACCTTATAGGCATGAAGTTGTTATTGCATTGCAGAAAATCTTCTATTGTGCCAGGGCCAACCCTAAGAATTTGGAGGCCCTAGGCGAGCCTTCGAAGTGGGGCCTTAAAATTCTCTAATCTCCTGTTCTTTGTATAAAAAAAAATTCGCTAAATATATAAAAAGTTATATTTTCACATCAAATATCATTAAAATTAATATCAAAAGAAGATAAATATACAAACATTATGTAAACATTACACGATTCACGTTTTTACACAAATGTACTAAATGTTTGCAGTCAAGAGTTTAAGATTGACAGTGAAGAACAATAAAACTGATGATCAAGATAGTAAATAACAATAAAACTTGATTGACGAGTATAATAAGTTCAACGCCAATTGTTTCTCTTGTGTTTTTTTTTTCTTCTAAAATCAACATCACACTAACGAATTGAATATTAAAATAATCATTGACTAAAAAGTTATTAAAAAGAAAAATATAAAATTCAAAGTTTTGATTACCTTAAAGTACAATCTTTAAGACCATATAATAGTTGGTTTAAACATTCTGTTGATGCACAAAACCAGATGGTCTTGGAACAACGTAAATCCGACCGTAAATCTGCATGAAATGTAAATGACACAAGAGTTATCGTGGTTCACCCCAAGGTTTGGGCTACGTCCACACTGATTGTATTATATTTCTCTGAGAAGTGAGGGAGAGAGAGCTTAGAGCTTAGGGGGTGTGAGGAAGCTTTAAGAGGGGATGAGAGGCTTCAGGCCTAGGAATTGGCCTCCGTTGGGTTCACTGAGTCCCCTTTGTGAGGGGGGGAGGGAGTCCCCTTTTATAGAATAAGGGGCTCCTCCTTTTACATAATCATATGAGCTGGGTAATGAGGCCTAATGTATCAAAGTCTGAGGCCCATTATGTGTGGTACCAACAGTAGTCCCCCAAGTCTTCAGTCAAGAGAGTCTTTTGGCTGGAGAATTCAAATCCAATTCATGTACGGGCCGAATTGGCTAGATGTCTTGAACCAATACTCAACCTAAGGTAATGCTCAACATAAAGCAATACTCGGCTAAAGGTATCACACGTTACGAGACTGCTCGGCTGGAGGCGATGCTTGTTGCGAGGCTGCTCGGCTAGAGGCTATGCTCGCGGCGAGGCAGCTCGGCTCGTGGTATTCCTTATTGCAAGTATCTACTTTATGTCAACATGCACTCAGTATGAGTTGATTCTCGACATGACTCGGGTCTGCTTGTCGGGTTCACATATTGGGTCTATGTGTCGGATCCGCGGATCGGGTCCGCAAGTCGGGTCTTTGAATCGGGGCCATACGTAGGGGCATCGAGTTGGGACTATCTGTAGGGTCATCGAGTTGGGACTATCTGTAGGGTCATCGAGTTGGGTCCAGGCACATAGGTATCCCAATAAGTGAATGTCCGAGCAAGTGGATGTCCGGTCAGACAAGAGATCACCACAAGCACGTGGCTCATCAGTCTATAAGTTGGTAGACCTCGTTAATCAGCAACAATGTTGATCAGTGGACCTAGTTGCTCAATAATTCCTGACAATAAATGACAGTATAATCATGAGCGTATAATGAATAAATATAATAAATACGTAAAAGAAATATGGTAACAACAATTATTTAATATGTATATTTCTTATAAGTGTAAAACCTTGCCATGCGTATTATAGCATAGTTTTAGGTTATAAAAGTGGATTAGTTCTTTTGGATTTGAGCTGATAATTTTAACATAATTTAAAATGCATGGGTGTGGCAACCCACATCCACTTTCAGCATCTGTTGTAAACCCACCATCAGTTAGTGGAAAACATTCAAAAAATAAAATAAAGATATCATCATTGTTCCACCATCACACAATAACCTGTACCATTTGATAAACATTAAATAATAAAAAGATATCATCATTGTTCCACCATCACACAATAACCTGTACCATTTGATAAATATTAAATAATAAAAAGATATCATCATTGTTCCACCATCACACAATAACCTGTACCATTTGATAAATATTAAATAATAAAAACAATTGAATTAGGTGAATGACTTATCTTTTTTCACGTGTGGATCTGACCGACAAGGGCTCTTCCCTTATCTTATCTTTTTCAAAATTATCATGAGTGGAAAAACACAGATGGGTATGGAAATGATGTTGTTGGAGACTTTCTTCCCCACTGAGTCAAAAGATAAACAGCATGCCTGGCTCTTTCGGCCATTTTCTTCCCCGAGAGCCTGCTACCCTCACTCCGGTTGCATCCGTATTATTCCATCTGCCTGGAAAACCATGGTCAGAGTGTCGGAGGGCAAAACGGGAACTGAAATGGGCTGCTCCGGCTGCTCGCTGCTGAAGAGCACTCATGTCACGGTGCTGATGGCTGACTGTTCCCGTTGGATGGTCTGTGTCTGGAGCAACCAATGCTCTGGGCATATATGGTTTAAGAAGTTTGGTTTCCAAGTCACTCCTGACTCTCCTCTAAAAAATGACAGGAGCATATGGAGCTTGTGTGGTCAGTGCTTCATTCTCCGTCACAGCACTCGCAGCCATAATTGATACGGTTTTCTGCGATATTCTCTGACCTTCTTGCTCTCTCTCTCTCTCTCTCTTTAGACGAGGGGTGGACGAGAGAGAAACGGTGGTGCTCGATCTTGGTGACGGTGTTGTTTCAGGTGAGCACAGTGAGCTTCAGAGCCAGGCCAGCGAGCGTGATGAAGTTCTTCATCTTGGGCACGCACACCGGCTGCCGGCAGATTTCCAAAGCGATGAGAATCACGGTACGACGGGTTTTGCAGAGGGACGGCGTCGATGGTCTCCTGCACAGTCCGGAAATCGCCGGAGCCATCCTGCGCAGCCTTGAGAACGAGAACTGCCATTTCTCACGATCTGGGAACTCTCCGAAGTGGGAATTTGTTAAAGCTTGTGTCTTTGCATGCAGTGAGTTTTATCTTCGTTTCTGCAGAAGGGTTTGAACTGGGTTATTGAGATTCTCAAGTGACTCAACAACAACGGTCAAGTCTGAGGTTTGAGTGGTTTTGATGGCGGCAGTGTGCTTGGCCTTCTTGTCATTGTCGGAGTCGGACGAAGACGAGGAGTGGTGGCTGTAGATTTTGTCCATCAGCGACGCGGCAGTTGGTTCTGGCTCCGCCATGGGTTCTCAGAGCGAAGAGAGAGAGAGAGAGGACAGAGAAAAAAAAAAGAGAGAAAGGCGGATGATGTGATTGGTCCGTGAGTTTTGGTTTTCTGCAGATTCACGGTGGAGGTTGTGAGGGTCTCACGGTGGTGAGATGAAAAATTGAGAGAGAACCGACACAGCTTTTCGTATCGATTCCCACAGACGGCGCCAAATGTTGATGCACAAAACCAGATGGTCTTGGAACAACGTAAATCCGACCGTGAATCTGCATGAAATGTAAATGACACAAGAGTTATCGTGGTTCACCCCAAGGTTTGGGCTACGTCCACACTGATTGTATTATATTTCTCTGAGAAGTGAGGGAGAGAGAGCTTAGAGCTTAGGGGGTGTGAGGAAGCTTTAAGAGGGGATGAGAGGCTTCAGGCCTAGGAATTGGCCTCCGTTGGGTTCACTGAGTCCCCTTTGTGAGGGGGGGAGGGAGTCCCCTTTTATAGAATAAGGGGCTCCTCCTTTTACATAATCATATGAGCTGGGTAATGAGGCCTAATGTATCAAAGTCTGAGGCCCATTATGTGTGGTACCAACACATTCCATAGAAATGGAGAGAACGAGAAGTTGGTTTAAACATTTGATATAAATGGAGAGAATGAGAAGTTGAAAGAAAAAAGATTGCAAAAAGACTTGAGTTTTATAACTTTATATCCATTTGGACAAATGGATTGTGAGTAAATTTGAAAAACAAGAAAAATCTAGTAACTAAAAGGCAGCTTTGTGTTTCAAACTTAACACCCCAAAGAAAAATGAAGCCAACATTTCCACTGCACTAACAAATGAATTATGATATTTCTTACTTTTTTTTTTGTATTTATATGTTAATTATAGGATATAAAATTTTTTTTGGGGCTCTTCCGAAATGGGGGCCTAAGCGGGTGCCTACTTGGGCTACCCTCAGGCCGGCCCTAGTGCTATACATTGATAAATGTCTTATGCGCCATGTGTAGATTAAAAATGCGGTCACAACTAGAACTCCAAAAACAAATCCGTCTAGGAAAAATAACCCTGCATGCATTGACATTAATATGTTAGATGCACTTTATTCGTACTACTTTTTCTTTCCTTTCTTTCCAAATTACTTTGTCCTTGATGTAATTAAAGAGAGAGAATGGGAAATCTACATATGCTGATAATACAATCTCGTATTAGTTCTTACCAATGCATATGAGTATAAACCATCCATGTACTGCAATAGAATTAATTGACAATGAGTTTGAAAAGTGCACAAAGTGAAAAAAAAAAATCAAAGGGTGCCTCTATTGACACCCAAATTTTAGTTAGTTTCACTCAACTAAAAAATTTTGTCATCAAACTTTTTAATTTGCCGTCGAAATTGAGTTTCACCCAACCCACCAAGCAGCAAGCACCACTCACCAAAAAAACCAACAACACACACCCACCACTCACCAATAGAATGAGAATGAACACACAGACCCACAAAGAGCTGGCATCGACGCTGTCGATGAGGGAGGGACCGGAGGATGGTGTAGTTTCGTCGGGCGTGCGGTAGTGGTTTTGTCTGTTCATTTTCTCTTTCTTTTGGTAGGTGGAGGCTGGTGTGGATTTGTGCGAACTTAAAAATGAGGGGAAACTATAAAGTTTGACAAAATGTTTTAGTTAGGTGAACTTAACTAAAATTTGGGTGCTGATAAAGATACCGGACTTGGATCCTCTCCTGGGCCCAAGGAGAGGATCCTCCTGATCAAAGGTTTTGGGCCGTTGGATGAAAATCCAACGGCTACAACATGGGTTTCTTTAAAGTTATAATAATTATAGCCGTTGGATTTTCATTCAACGGTTCAAGTCCTTTGGTCAAGAGGATCATCTCCTTGGGCTCAAGAGAGGATCCAAGTCCAAAGATACCCAATATCAAAAGACCTTTGTTTACCCAATGCTGTACAGGTTTGACTTTTGTTTATATTATTGAATCTATTGCTTGGTTGTATAATTTGGCTGTGTGTTTTGATTCAAGACAATTTGTTCTACGTTTCTTGAGGCTTCTGTGTGTAGATTTGAAACCGTTTAGCTTTCAAGCCGTTTATACTCGAGATAAATAATTTCGTTTTTTTTTCTTTTTAACCTTTTTTGTAAGAATTTTTTATTTAATGTTGTGAGAGTTGTGTTTTCTATAGTATGAAAATTGAATCTTTGTGATCTTATATCCTTAGATATGTTGCTTGGTTATATGATTTGGATGTGTGCATTGTTTCAGGACAATTTGTTCTTCGTTTTTTGGGGCTTTTGTGCGTAGCTTTAAAGCCTTTTGTAGTCAACATAAATAATTTTATTTTTCTTTGTTTCTAGTCTTCTTTGTAAGAATTTGGGTAAAGTACAAAAAACTACCTTAACTATTGGTGTCACGACACTTTCATACCTCATCTTTTAAAATTGACAATGTCATACCTCATCTTATGAATTTGTGCCAATATCATACCTCCGTCAGTTTTTCTGTTAATTTTTCTGTTAAGTGCTGACGTGACTACATGAAGGATCCACCCACTAATAATTAAATATATTCTTAATAATTAAAAATTAAAAAAAAAAATTAAACTCTCTCTCTCTCTCTCTCTCTCTCTCTCTCTCTCTCCCCCCTCTCTCTTCCCATTTTTAATAGAAAGTCATCCCTCCCCCTCTCTCTCTCTCTCCCCCATCTTCCTGTAACCCAGAAAGAAGAAGAAGGAGGAGGAAGAAGAAGGAAGAAGAAAAAAAAAAAAACCCAACCCAGTTTGTCCCCCCCCCCCCCTCAACAAACCCAGAAAGAAGAAGAAAAAAAAGAAGGGAAACCGAGTTCGTCCGCTAACCATACAATGATACATTCTTATCTGTTAATTATCTTTGGTTACCAGCTATCCATGTTGCTGACATATTAAACTACACAACATCTATTGTAATTTATGTCTTATTAGTATCATCACTTTTGTTCTTTATTTCAATGTCTAACATAATGATCTGGTTTCAATTTGCTACAGGCATTATTCCCAGACAATAGCTATGGTTTTGATTGTAGCGGTGACTGAAAAATTATTCCGAAACTAACATTTGAGGAATTCAAGGTTTGTTAGTTAATTTGTACATCAGAACACCATGACAAACTTTGAAGTTGTAATTGTTGACCTTACAACGTATCTTTTTTGGTTTGGAGCATTAGACTTATATGTGTTGCTTTCACTTCATGAAGGCTAACTCTTTATTTTAGGCCTTGGAATATAACTAGGAAATTGTGCCCGCGCGTTGTTGCAAGAACGAAAATAAAACTATAGAACATATCATGAAAATCCAAATGTACATAAATGTTGAGTAACACTATTAACATAAACATAATAAAGACTGCATATAAAATGTAGTCAATATTTTTACAGGCCACTGTTTATAGTTGTACAATTTAGGCAAAAAACATTAGGAAACATTTTGACATGGATGTACAAAAGTGATGAGTCTGATATTTCCCCCTGGTAGCTATGTTAGGTGTTGATCAGCATCAGTTGTTCATGTGCACAAAAAATAGGGGTATCAATGTTATGGTGGCCTATTTACACGCAAAAAATATGGAGAAGCACTGCTGTTGTTTTAACAAAAGATGATCAGTCTCTTTTCTATAGCAGCAAAAGTTTGTTCCTTCTGGCAATAACTACAAATAAACGATGTGCAGATGGTAAAAAAAAATATGTAAATGCTAACTGAGCTGTAATCAAGTGTGTGCAAATATGGTTACATCATATAAAAAATAGGAATGGAGCAAAGTTACCTAGTTTTTTTTTTTTTTGGTAGAGGGTCTTTTTTCATGCTTGTTGGAGAAGATGTTTTTTTTTCAACAATTTGATTGGAACCTGACCAAAATCCTAGACATCTGCATCAGAGACTTCCTCTGTCTCACCGTACCAAATATATTAAAGAGATAGGAAAAATAGATTTAGATCAGATTGAAAATAAATTGAGAATGAGAAAAAAATGCTGTGATGCAGAATATAACCTGTTTTTAGCCTCTGTAAAAAGGGCTCTTCTGATGGAATCTCTTTTCCTCTTGTGCGTTTCTCCAGTTTTTTCAGCTGGTGTAGTGGACGATGAAACTGTTGTCGAAGACACTGCAATTTCTTTCATAAAAGACTGGTGTTGTTGGTTGGATCATTGTGTCCTCAGAAACATTGTAGATAAGGAGATCATTTGAATTCAACAAATTTCGTCGGCTTCCAAACCAAAGGTGAAAATTTTTCCTTTGGCCTATAAGTCTGAAAAACTCACTTGGTAATTGCTTGTGATCTGTTGATCTTTGATTGTAAACCAAATCTTTGCATGGCATGCCAAAGACCTTTTCTCCTAATTTGCCGATAATGAGAGCATTGATCTCATTTGTTTCGTCTTCAAGGACCAAGAACACTTTGTACCTTCATTCAAATAGAAAAGCCATTAATTATAGAGGATACACAGTGTAATAAGTCAAGAACTACATTCTCATAGATTTTTCTATGGTATGGTTTAATGTTAATACTAATCATATGAAAAATAAAAGGATAGGTATGCAAAGTTTGATTTCAAATTTAATTAAATTTATGGCTTGTAATTTTGTTACATGATCAATGAACTATTAATTGAAAATATGTAATTAAAAACAGAATAAATGATAAGTTTCAGTTTAATAAGGATATGAGACAACGATCAATTGACAAACGCAAAATATAGTGTTTAACTCATTACCAAGGAGTTGGCATTTGATTTATATGTTTTTGGCACATCTGTTGAGCAGTTGTTGGGTCCTTGTACATTTGTTTGGCACATGTAGGGCAAGCAGCATACCACCATTCATATGATGTGTTAAACCGCTTAATTGATGCCTTGCACAAAAATGTATCATCCTGTTAAATATCCAAAAAGATGTTTAGATAGTTAATAATCATGAAATAGAAAGCTTATGTAAAAGAAGTAAAAATAGAAAGCTTATGTTTAGATAGTTCATATGATGTGTTAACTCGTCAAGTCCAAAACGCTGGACTCCAACCACATGACCAATAACATCTACAAATTTGAAAAAAAGAAAGAAAACCAAAACAGAATTAGGTGAGGAGAAAATGTTTCATAAAACATGTATCAATGCATTGTAACACACAGCTATATATACATGCGTACATATTTATTACCTGTTAGGATATCAGTCTTGTTCAGCCTAGGATACAATCTATTATAATCTTGCAAAAAAAAATCTGACACAGAATAGGCAGAAACACACTTGTTAACTTGTTAAAAACTGTTTTGGCAGTTAACACGAGATGGGTGTCATGCGGGACTACTTGATACTGGCCTCTTATTTTGTTGGTACGAAAATTCATAATCTCGTAGCAAGCACCTGCTTCAATTTTTGGGACTATTATATCATAGTTCATTTCGTCAGAAGACACTTCTATCGCTTGTTCCTTGATAACCAAACATTGAGAAGGGAAGAAAAAGAAATTGTCAAAGATATCATGAATAGGTAAATAACACTAAATTTGAAACTTAAAATAATATGAAAACATTTGCAAATTACCAACATTATAGACTAAGATGAATACTAAATACTGAAAGCCAAGTTATCATTGTAATTAACAGTTTAAAGGCAATGGATACCCATAAAATAATTACATGTCACATAGACTTAACATGAGAGTTGATATTTTTAATACTTGAAATAATATGAAAATAAATGTAAATCACAAATATTAGAGAATAAGATGGATGGTTAACGTCAAGAGTGAATTTATTAGTGTAATTAACAAGTTAAAGACAATGCATATGCACCCAAAAACAAATTCTTATCACATAGAGACAGAATGATAACTAACATGTAATTTTCCGATACAAAATGAAAGAATACAGAGATTAGAAATGAATTGGAGATTGTGTTTATCCCAGAGAGTAAAAATGTCATGTGATATGTATTAGAACAAATACAAAATTCACATGTTAAGAGCTTATCAAACAGTATTATTAAAGATTAATTACTGACCTTTTCATCAACTAATACACAGTGTAGACCTGCATATTTATCAGTCATGCCTGAAAATCTTGGTATCTATATTCTGCAGATACGAACTTTAATTTTTCCAATTTTTTCATATGGGACCAATCGATCAAGAGGAGTTGGACCTCGACCTTCCATGTTTAACTGCTGAAATGAGATTTAAGGTTTGTGAATTGACAAATAATGCAGAAAGAAATTTCAAAGAGGCTGAACAATGATGTAACAACTACACTTTCAAAACTATAGACCTACAACAGTTCGTTTAAAAGCGTAACTGATTAAAAGAATGAGATTGCCAAAAGAAAACACAGCACGACCACTGCTTAACTGAACCACATTCTCAACACACAAACATAAACGTAGTGATCCTATACATCCATCATATTCTTTTTCTCTGTTTCCATATCCCTGATCCCAATTCTTTATCCCATCCTTTCAGTGTTGTTTTTTGCTCACTCTCAATGTCACGCCCCTATCTCGACATACGTCCAGGCTCGACACATGACGTCACCAACTACCCGTATCTCTAACATACCCCGCCACCAGGATATGCAAAACACAACTCGAGAACCAATTGCGTAATAAATTTTTGTATACTTTATGGTTGCATCTAACCTCTTCGTTAGACTGTCTACGTACCCTCAATAGAGATCAAGTCATTCGTAGTTTAACTTCGCTATAACTCGACATATAACACAATCTGTTCAAGCCAAAATGCATAACATTCCTCAATCAAACATTTGGACTTGACGAGCATGAATTATTCGATTCAAACTACATAACAACCCGCATGACAATCAAGGTTTCTATTTCATCCATCATATACATCATTATGTTTCAACATAAAATCACTATTCATATCAAGTAATATATCAAAGAATCAATAAAGCACAATAGTATCCTCTAGTCGCATTGATCACCGATCTAATCATTATAATAACAATCATATTCAACATCCTTCCACAATCATCTCAAGTAACCCATTCCATGATATCAAGGAGGCACGATATTAACATTTAATTATGTTAATCAGTCAATCAGATCACATCTCAATGCACAAAATTAATAAAGGACTTCTATATAATTCCCTGCCTGGATTTCAAGTAATAACTTGATAATTCAAATTTATATTCACAAAATTTATTGTGGGTAATTCTCATTCACTCGAATCCAAGGTACAAGTCTAACTTATGGAAATGAGCAAGAGTAGGGATTCCAGACCACTCAACGGAATCCAAATCAAGATACGATTCCAGACCACTCAACGGAATCCAACCACATCGGCTTCCGGATCACTTAACGGAACCAAAATTATCCATCGGTTTCTTGCATGTAAAATTAGTGACATCGATGACAATCTATAAACATCAAGTATAGAATTATGCTTTATGAAATCATAATCAAGTCATTGACAACTTCGAAGGAGTCACCCAGACATCCAACGACTTTTTTAATTTAAAGCACAAGATTCTCAAAATCCATCGTTCATATGTACATTAAAAACTAGGGCTAGATGGACGCAGTTCGGCCGAAGCCTACATCTTTGAAGCTATCTCAATCCAAACTCAATGAAACCCGAGGTGGATACGACCCCGGACCATCACTCAAAGAAATCACGGAGTAGGAGGGATTCCGGAACATCTCTCAACGGAATCCAAGTGGATACGATTTCGGACCATCACTCAACAGAATCGCGGAAGGCCAACAACCATATATACAATGACTCAAAGAAATGAGACAAGCACAAGTTACTTAATTTACAAAAACTTAACCAAGGGAAATAAGGCACAAATACTAAATTTAGAACGAATCAACGAAGCGGAAGATGAAACCATATCGAATCAACAAATCCCCATCACCACAGTTTAACGGTCTACCACTAGTCCTCACATTTCATCACAACATGCCAATCAAACCAATCAAACCAATCAAACCATATTTCAATATATATACATGTCAAATCTCATTTCTTAAACCTAAATTAATAAAGGACTTCTATATAATTCTCTGCCTGGATTTCAAGTAATAACTTGATAATTCAAATTTATATTCATAAGATTTATTGTGGGTAATTCTCATTCACTCGAATCCAAAGTACAAGTCTAACTTATGGAAATGAGCAAGAGTAAGGATTCCATACCACTCAACGGAATCCAACCACAGCGGGTTCCGGATCACTTAACGGAACCAAAATAATTTATCAGTTTCTTGCATGTAAAATTAGTGACATCGATCACAATCTATAAACATCAAGTATAGAATCATGCTTTATGAAATCATAATCAAGTTACTGACAACTTGGAAGGAGTCACCCAGATATCCAACGACTTTTTTAATTCAAAGCATAAGATTCTCAAAATCCATCGTTCATATGTACATTAAAAACTAGGGCTAGATGGACGCAGTTCGGCCGAAGCCTACATCTTTGAAGCTATCTCAATCCAAACTCAATGAAACCCGAGGTGGATACGACCCCGGACCATCACTCAAAGAAATCACAGAGTAGGAGGGATTCCGGAACATCTCTCAACGGAATCCAAGTGGATACTATTTCGGACCATCACTCAACAGAATTGCGGAAGGCCAACAACCATATATACAATGACTCAAAGAAATGAGACAAGCACAAGTTACTTAATTTACAAAAGCTTAACCAAGGGAAATAAGGCACAAATACTAAATTTAGAACGAATCAACGAAGCGGAAGATGAAACCATATCGAATCAACAAATCCCCATCACCACAGTTTAACGGTCTACCACTAGTCCTCACATTTCATCACAACATGCCAATCAAACCAATCAAACCAATCAAACCATATTTCAATATATATACATGTCAAATCTCATTTCATAAACTTAAATCAATGGCTAAGCATTAAAAAAAATAATTCAATAGAAAAAATATTTATAAACCCAAGTCATATCCACATAGGATAACAATTACGAAAATAGGGTAATCACCAATATCACATATATTAAAGTCACTCACCTGAGGTCCACACTAACGCACTCTAGCATGGAATTCAAGGCATCAAGCTCTATTACCGCCAAAAACAAAGCACAAGTCCACATTTAGATTTCTCTCGATAAATTCACATGCCCAAAACTCTCATAAGTCTTCCACAACGACATTTAATGAGAATCAAACCGTCGATCAAAGGTATGGTCCATGATCTTACATCATTTGCTCCGTAAGATCCAACCACTAGATTTTCACTAGTAAGTTCCTAAGCCCAACAACTGATAAATATGGTGCTCACAAAATTGTACAACGATCCAACGATCGGATTGTCATCAATCACATAAACAAGTGGTGGTCCAATTTGATCACCACACCAAACAATTGAATTTCGGGAAACCAAGCTAGACATAGGTTCATAGGGTCACTAGAAGGTATTCGGTACTTGACAACACTCGTGGACAATCTCACGCACCGCCACACGCGATGGTAGCCATGGTGAAGGATTTGAAAACCCAATTTTTCAACCTTAACCACAAAGGCTCAAATTTACGTGGTAATTAGAGTAAAAATCCAATTTCATCAGGGAAAACCGGGTTTCTAGGGTTCTACACACCCAACTCTAAAACGAATACGAAAGCACCAACTTGAAGATTATGAAGAGTATACTTCACTCGAAGGAAATAGTTGCCGGAATCACCGGAAAAATGATAAAACCGCCGGAAACCCACAGAACTTTGCTGTCTCTAACTAGAAAAATAGATAAGAAAATGGAAAATCTAACACTACAGAGATGTAGGGCTCGTCAAGAGCTTTAATGGACACCAAGATCACCCAAAACGGAGATCGGATGAAGGAGATATGAGCGGATCAAGTTTGCAGGTTAACGGGTCTAATTCGCCCCAAAACGGGTTTTTCCTTCTTTTCTCTCGCCACCTTCCCGTGGCTTTCTTTTCCTCTCCTCTTTTTAGCCACTCCCGTGGCCTTTTCCTTCTCTTTTCATTTTTTTTTAATTTTTAATTTTTAATTTTTTTAGCAACAACTTCAAACATCCGTAACTATACCGTTATAATCTGGACTTGCAAACGGTTTTCGCCTATGCGTTCGTAATCTCGATATCTATTCAACAATATAAATTATGACCTCGAATGGTCTACGGATTTTAAATAATTAATTTTCCAAAAAATAATATAAAATTTCTATAATACCAATATGTAGATTATACTAATGAAATCCAGTATCTGGATTTCACACTCAATCCCATTTTCTTCCAAGTCTGATAAAACCCACATGCATAAACGGGCTACAAATCTGCCAAACCCAAAACAAAACCTAACTAAAAATCTGAGAGATTAAAACTTTCGCTCAAAAAAACAGTCTATCTCTCCGATAAAACAGAAATATCCCAAAATAGGAATGCTTGGTAATAAAATAATGAAGCAACAAATGGCATGAAATAATCAAAAAACAACCCTACAAATTCAAATAACCGAAACAAATAATCATATGGCCAATTCAGTTCGAAAAAAAAAAAAAACATCGCACAAAAAACTAATACCTGACAAAGAACCCAATTGGGGATACTGGAAATTGCAACTACACGATCCTCCAATTGACGATCAGACAGCCGTTCAACCACTGCAAAAACAACCATAAAAAAACACAAAGTCATAGCCTATCAAGAGTGTAAGTAAAAAAAATGAACAAATCGATATTTCCTGTCCCGAATTAAAAACTGGAAAGCGAAAACAAAGGCGCTGAAAAACAAAAGCTGAAAATCAATCGCACAACAGCAGAAACCAACAAGAAAAACGAAAGACAGAAACGATAACAAAAAGCATAAGCAAAACGAAAGAAACGGCAAACAAAGCTAACCAAGCAAATTTGAAACGAAGAAAAATGCACAACCAGCTTAAACCAAGGTTCTAAAGTAAAAGTGAAAGTGAATTGAAAGCGAAAGAAATCAGCAAAAATAAGAGAGAGAAGAGACAAAGCCACGGCCAATTCGATGATCGACACGTGGCCATAAGTGGAAAAGGCAAAGCCGAGCAACACGCCCGTGGGGGGGGGGGAAGATAACAAACGGTCGCGGTGATAAGGCAATCAGAAGGTAACGTAAAAAAAATTAGGATTTAAATTTTTGTGGTAGATTTCGTTAGCAAATTTAGTCCAAAATTAATTTTTTTTGTTCCTTGTCTGTTAAATACAGGGATAAAAATGTATTTTAACTAGTACGCATTCTTCTTCCTCCCTCTGCATTTCATCTATTTATATCTTAAAACAACCCCTACCAGAAAACCACAGAAAATAAACCATGATCATTAATCTCTCATCTTCTCCATCATCCTCTTCTTTCTGTCTCATCAAGTTATCTAATTCCAAATCACTCATCTCTGATTTTCCATCAAAACCCAAAACCCACCACCCAAAACCTCTATCTTCTTCCATTTGCTGCTCATTTTCTTCACTAGACCTTGGTTTTCACTGCAAGGATCGATTTTTCATTGAAAATGGTAGGTGCCCACATGGGAAAAGGTTCAAGTTTAGGACTTGTGCGATTCCTGGCTTCGACTCTGGCAACTTTGAAAGTGCTCAGTTGGTTTTGGAGGCGGTTGCTGTGTTAACGGCCATAATTGTTGTCCATGAGAGCGGTCACTTCGTTGCAGCTTATCTCCAAGGCATCCATGTAAGCAAATGGAAGAAGATGGATGTTTTGGGTGGTGGGTTTTGGGTTTTGATGGAAAATCAGAGATGGGTGATTTGGAATTGGATAACTTGATGAGAGAGAGAGAATAGGAGGGTGGAGAAGCTGAGAGATTAATGATCATGGTTTATTTTCTGTGGTTTTTTTGGTAGGGGTTGTTTTAAGATATAAACAGATGAAATGCAAAGGGAGGAAGAAGAAGGAGTACACGTTAAAATACATTTTTATCCCTGTATTTAATAGACAGGTAACGGAAAAATCAATTTTGGATCAAATTTGCTAACGGACTCTATCACAAGGGTTTAAATCCTAATTTTTTTTACCACAAGGGCTATCTTCCGATTACCTTATCACCACGAGGACTGTTTATCCGATTAGGCCAAAATATAAAGGCAAGGGGAAAAATGACATTTCATGTAGCATCTTCAAAATGCCAAAAAAGTGAGCATTAGATCAGGGGCAAAATCGGGTGGGCACTGTTAGTGAACAATGGTTTTCCCACAGAGTTTTAGTATAGATAATAATTTCTTGGAGAATCAACATTGTTGACAATTTTTTGAGCAATATTATCCCCAAAATTTCTCTGCATGTTACCCTCAACGTAGACATCATATAACCATCCTTGAACTTCTGAACCAAAAATTTGAGTTTTATGATTATAACTAAACGTCTATAAACACATGATACAGATTGAGACAAATGTCAAATTTAAAATGGCATTAATCAGGACAGCTGCAAACTCTGATTTGTAGGCTTTGAAATGGAGAAGTTACTTCTTGCTTCACTTTAGCATCATAGTTCAGCTTCTAAGTTCAGTTCTCAACTATGAGGTTTCTCAGTTACCTCTTTCTTGTAATAAAACATTAGGTAAATTATACAAAACTACCTCAACTATTGAGTCATTAACAGCTTCATACCTCGTCTTTAAAAAGTTTCAATGTCATACCTCATCTACGAACTTGTTACAATTTCATACATTCCGTAAGTTGTCTGTTAATTCCTCTGTTAAAATGCTGACGTGGCAAGTGACGGGATCCATTTTCTATTAAAAAAATAATAAATATTAAAAAAAAAGACCCAAACCCAGATCCCCATCCCCCCTTCCCATCTGTCCCCGCTCCTCCTTCTCCTCATCCTCCTCCGCACCCACCTCACACCCACCCTCTTCCCTTCTCTACACACTCCACTCCTTAAATCCACACCCATTCCCCCATTCAAAACCCCCAGTTCGTCTTCTCCCTCACCCGAGCCCAACCTGCAACCCAGAAGAGAAAATAAAAAAAAGCTCAGATCCCTTCTTGCCCGAGTCTCGACCCCCCTTCCCTGCACCCACCCTCTCGAGGAAGATGAAGATGATTTTTTTTTCTTTTCTGGGTTGCAAGTTGGGCTCCGGTGAGAAGAGGGAGAGGTTAGTGAAGCAGTAAGAGGAGGATGAGGAGAATGAGCACCATGGGAAGGAGGAGGAGATGGAGGAAGAGAAGGCGCTAGGGGGGGTTTGGGTTTGGAAAAGGGGGGACGAATGGGTTTTGCCACATCAGCATTTGACCAGTACTTGTCAGGATATTTTTTAATAGAAAATGGGTCCCGTCACTTGCCACATCAGCATTTTAACGGAGTAATTGACAGACAACTGACGAATGGTATGAAATTGTAACAAATTCGTAGATGAGGTATGACATTGAAATTTTTTAAAGAAGAAGTATGAAACTGTTAATGACCTAATAGTTGAGGTAGTTCTGTGTAATTTACCCTAAAACATTTGACCAGTACTTGTCAGGATATCCAATTAATTAGGTCAATTTTTGTCAGCGGTAATAATTTGTTTTTGCAGTTTTATATGTGTCTCTGTCTCCAAATATGATGATCTCTTAATTTGCTTCTATAGTTTTTGTAATATAATGATCTCTTAATTTGCTTTTGCATATCTTCTTTGCTTCCTCTGCTAGCTCTATATCCAAATAATTATTCCTTATTTCCTATTTTTACAGGAAGCAAATCATTGAATACACATGGAAAATTAAAAGGGTTTTAGTTTTTGGATTAGTTTAAAATTTTTGTTGTTATTGGTTGTATTGCTTTAAAATATTTGATGGGTAGTTTGAAATGGAGAACTTAGTTGATTGAGTATTAACTTTTATTAAATTAAGACTCTAAGGCTCTAATCTAATGTTCATGCTCAACATCTCTTCTATCTTTCTACAATTGGTAAAACTTTTGTATTATTATTCCAATTTTGGTTACTGGGTTGTGGAATTTTCCATTTTTTTTCTGGGTAATCAATATTGTATATATGCATGACAAGTATAAACAATATTTTAGGGCAAATTTAGTTGTTTAATTTTTGAATTAGAAGTTTTTGGTTTATCTATATTACGTGAAATAAAAAAAAATTATAAAGCTTTCGTTTTCATGTCTTAAAGCTTTAAGCTTTACTTGAAAAACGAACTTAATTTTGGGCTCAAATTATTGAATTTCTTTGTTCTATGCGTTTGAATTTCATTAAATTTTTGTTAACGTTTGGTTAAAATCTTCATTACTGTAATATGATCGAATTTGCGATTTAATTTTTAATTTTTTTTGTGACAATGAGATTATGGTAGGATTTCGTTTAGATTCCTCGGCCCAAGGAGAGTCTCTGCTTTTGATAAGATTGGGGTTGATGCTATCTCTGTCACAGCCCGTCCCGGAGATATGTATTATTTTATTCTCGATAACGTGAAAGGACGGTTTTATCCTTAGACATTGAAATTGTAGTGTATGTGTGTGACATATTTTGGTTCTTGGATGTCATGTTCTTGGTTGGTTGGTGACCACGTGGGACACACACACACACAAACCTCATTCTCTCTCTTCTCTCCCGTGCTTTCTCTCTCAGACTCACTCTCTCTCCTCCTTCTTCGTACGGTCGAGCACCAAACTCACCCATTCACACACAGATCGAGATCGTGCTTGGTTGTATTGTCTTCATCTCCTCACCATGAGCTCATCCATACCAGTTTCAGGTATGAAAACCTTCGAAAACCTCGTGAACCAAGAATCTCCAATTTGAACATTGTTCATGCTAACGTAAAAACATGTGTTTTTGGAAATTCTAAGCTCACAGGGAGCTTTGGAAAGCCCTCTAGAGGCTCGGAGAAGTTCGTTTGGTGGTTTTGGACGTCGGAATCGAGAAGTCGAAGCTTGGCTGGTTTTTCTCGAATTTTCCCAGCAAGATCCCGTGGTTTTTGAGGCTTGAAAGAGGTATAAACTTGTTCTATTCTCCATGCACTTCATTTTGGTATAAAGATCGTGAAAAATGGTGCAAAAATGGCCGAGATATCATAGTTTAAAAATTTCTCAGTTTTCCGGCGCCAACGACGGTTGCCAGAGTTCAGAGGTAGGAGACGACGGAATATTCCGACGTAGTCAGTTAGTTTGGACGGATTCCGTTAGGACTTAACGGAATATTCCCCAGTATATACTTGATGGTGTTAACTGACGCCGTCAGTATGCTTGTCACCTGGCCACGCGTGGGGGTGCGTAGGGCCGTGCCCTTGCTTGCGCGTGGCGGCGCGTGGGTGATCGAAAATTTTTTCTAAAAATATTGGGACGTGACGTTGTTTAGATCACGTTGGTATATTCAAATACCAAATTTGAGCAGTGTATGAGAAGTTATTAGCTAGTTTTGTCTATGTGCTTTAAATAACGTTTTTATAGTTAATTCGCATATAGATGAGACTTGTCCCGATGACGAGCGTGTTCAAGGGCGACTCGGGGGCTACGACCCTTCGACATACTAGTGAGTGGGATTTTGGTTTTCAGTATATATTTATATACTTGATATTTTCCCATAAATATGTGTTTAAATGAAAGTATGCCTTAAATGTCATGCATATGAATTTATATATCGTATATGAATTGGTATATGATGCACTATATATAATTGTGGTGTTGTGGACACTCAGGTAAGCTCAGGTGAATTATGGTTGGTTATGTGAATTATCGATGATGTGATATGTGATTGAATAACGTTGAGCTCATAAAACTGCACCTAGGGTGATTGTGATTTAGCCAGAGATATGGCACATGCCTGTTTATAATGTCACCTCCCGCACCATATGCTCATTTTGGATCCAATTTACGTGCACAGTCTTATCGTACATATCTTATTTATGGTTTCGACTTGTAGGTGACTAGCGATTTATCGCCCAGCTATTATGTGAGAGTAGTATTGAGCATAAATATATTACACCCAGTATTGTCGTATAGACCTTTTCATTTGGTTCCAACTCTTGTGCAGTATAGTGCCGTATAAGTCATTGTAGTGATTCCGGCTAGATTGACTTTTGAGCTATGAATTCAGCCGTACAGACTACCACAGGGTTCCGGCATATATGTTACATTTCTATGAAATTATTCTTACATGAATTACTTACTATGTTATATCTTGGCATGGCATACATATGAATATGATTATGTGAAGCATGATTTGAATTGATATATTTACATATATATTTATGTATATGCTTATATCTTGATTATGGGAAAAATTATACATGTTTTACAGCGAGGGGTTAGATATGTTGATAAATAAAATGATTTTGTAAAACATTTGTTTTTGCCCACTCATGTTTTCTGTTTTGCACCCCTCCATGTTTTAGGTAAGTTTTCAGTTGTTGGGTGCGAGGACTTCGGCGGTTCTAACCTATCAAAATAATTGTAGAACATCTTATGGTACTGTATAATTAGTACTTATCCTACTGGACTACACCTAGACTTTCTATGCTTTGATTAGGAGTATTTACTTTTGTATTTTACTTCTAACACTTCCTGTTTAATAGTGCACTCTAGTAGTTTCAGTTTTAATTATTCGTATATTTCTTATCTTAATTGCTTTCGCATTGTGCACATGGCTACGTCACCCCCACGTGACGGCCAATATGCCTTGATCTCGATCGGGGTGTGTCAATATCATGAAACAAAACCCAGGTCTAAATATTTGATAATTTATAATTTCAAGAAAGCCAATAAGCCTACTGTGGACGCCGCAGCGGCCTAGCGCCGTTTTCCAAAATCCTCTCTTACTTGGGTAAACAATTAAGACTTTTGGTTCAGTTTTTATTATGCCCAATTTTGTATTTAAACCTTAAAAAAATTTAAACTAATTTGGGGTTACTGAAATAGGCATGCTTGATGAGTGTTGCAGAGCTGCCATCCCTGAATCAGAAGATGTTCAGAAGGAAGAAAAAGAAGAAGAAGAAAGTCGTGGAATATCAAAAGCTTTTAGCTTTGTGAAGGTATGCTTTTCCCAACTCACCTTTTGCTTTTGTTGCACTGAATTGGTAGATTGGCTTCAAAAACATATATATGTGATTTTTCGTGTAACTATTTCTTTACATAATTACCAATTGAAGCTGATTTGAGATCGTGTAACATTTCCTTGCCGAACCAAAGATCGCTGTCGCTCAGAGCTGCGTTTCATGAAACAAGTTTATCTCCTGCCAATTTTGTGTACCCACTTTTTATTCATGAGGGTTGGTGCTTGCTTGCAAGGCAAGTTGGTGCTATTAAGTTTTGCGGTTTTACAATCTGTTCATGCTTAAACCTCTTTCAATTTTTCAATTCTATGTAAACCTTGCAGGTCAGGACGGCACCCCTATCTGGGCAATGTCAGGATGTCTAGGCTTGGGTGGAGACGTGGACTTATGGAAGAGGTGAAGTAGCTTAGCTCTATCTCATTAGCTCTTATCTGTTCTATTAATGCTAAGATCAATGGTAAAAAGTTATATTGATTTTATAATCAAAGATACATATATTATAAAAACAAAGGGTATATCATTAATTTCTTGATGTAAACAACTTCCTCAGTTGGCTCCATCATCTTTCTCCTCACTTTCGATCGGGTACCGCCTCTACTTACCGCGTTTTGTCGTGGATCTTTGGGAGGGTGTGTAGAGCTTTAGCTCGGGTGTCTGCACCACCACCTTTGTTGGCCCTTGCTGGTCACTCCCGTTGTTGCTCGCCCTTGTTAGCGATGTTACATGTGGGTTCCTTCTACTTGCGTGCTTGTTTGTTCTCTTGGGGGCTATTCCGGTGCTGGTCTTGGGATGATGATGTGACCTCTGTCCTCACCACTTCTGGGTTTCTTGATGGTTTAATCTTAAGTAATCGTGGCGGGTGGCCGATTGGGATGTGGTTCTGTCGGCGATGGGTTCTGTGTGGTTTGGTTGTTTGTCTTGGGCTCCAAGGTTGGTCTTAGGCCTTTGTTTTCTATGTGTTGTGGCCCTTTTTCTTTTGCTGTGTTCATATGGTTTTGGGCCTTTGTTGTACTTCTCTAGTTGGTAATGAATTTTATCCTTTGTCCCAAAAAAAAAAAAACAATGATAATTTGAAGAACCATTTATAGTATTTTGGTAATTAGCATACTTAAGCTTAAATGTGATATATCTGTTTAGTATTTTTTTGGATAAATTACACTTTCATACCTCAGGTTTGGGGTATATTTCAATTCATTACAATATCTTTAAAACATTTCACTTTCATACCTTAAGTACTATTTTATTTCAAAATAATACATCTGTTACCTTTTCCATCCATTAATCTGTTAAATGCTGACGTGGCTGCCACATATATGCCACGTGGCTGCCAAATGTCTGCCACGTGGCAAATAAAATAATTTTTAATTTTTTTTAAAAAACCTGAATTTTCTCAACAAAAAAAATAAAAAAATTGAAACACACATCTGCAAGAAGAAGAAGAAGAGGGAGGAAGAAAGAAAAAGAAAAAAAAATTGTCCCTCCTCCCCCAGCGACCCAGAAGAAGAAGAAGAAAAAGAAGGAAGAAGAAAAAAAAAAAAAAAAAAAAACCCACATCTGCAAGAAGAAGAAGAAGAAGAGGGAGGAAGAAAGAAAAAGAAAAAAAAAATGTCCCTCCTCCCCCCAACGACCCAGAAGAGGAAGGAAAAAAAAATAGAAACGCACATCTGCAAGAAGAAGAAGAGGGAGGAAGAAAGAAAAAGAAAAAGAAATGTCCCTCCTCCCCCTAGCGACCCAGAAGAGGAAGAAAAAAAAAATAGAAACCCACATCTGCAAGAAGAAGAAGAAGAAGAAGAAGAAGAAGAAGAAGAGGGAGGAAGGGAGCTGGGTCGAGGTGGGAGGAGGGTCACTGGGCTGGGGGGGGACAGAGGGAGGGTCGCTGGGCAGGGGGGGCCGGAAGGAGGATCGCTAGGCTGGAGGGAGGACGGGAGGAGGGTCACCGGGCGGGGGGAGGGTCGCCGGGGGGGGGTTCTTCTTTTTTCTTCTTCTTCTTCTTCTGGTCGCTGGGGGGAAGGACAAATTTTTTTTTTTCTTTTCCTCCTTCTTCTTCTTTTCCTCCTTCTGGTCGCTGTTTGCAGATGTGGGTTTCATTTATTTATTTATTATTTTTTTTGTTGAGAAAATTCAGGTTTAAAAAAAAAAATTTGCCACATGGCAGACATTTGGCAGCCATGTGGCACAAATGTGGCAGCCACGTCAACATTTAACAGATTAATGGATGGAAAATCTAACAGATGTATTATATTGAAATAAAATAGTACTTAAGGTATGAAAGTGAAATGTTTTAAAGTTGTTGTATGGGATTGTAATAAACCTCAAAATCTGAGGGGCTACTGTGTAATTTACCCTATTTTTTTATACAGTGATAATACTCAAGTATAATTTACATCATATATCTTTTGAAGTACATAAAACTATGAAGAAAAATCCCTAATTAATCTGATTATGGGGATTTTGTTTTATATCAAAATATTGCAGCAGAAGTCACACTTTGAAGAGTTCACGCTGCACATAAAGATGATGAAATGCTACATGAGGTATACTTTTGTTCTGCAATATGACCCTTTTTATTTTATTTTTAAGACAGATAGGGTTGAAAAGAAATTATGTAGTATTTTTGTATCAGTTTTGAGTGCCTATTTTGGCTTCCATATTTGGTCTGTACATGTGAGGTATAGAGTGTTCAATATGTATTTGGTTTCTATATTGTTAATGGATCTATAGCAAGTCCGCTTCCCTCAGTGTCCCTGGCAACAAAATTTATGGCGTGTCTTCGTTCTTTCAATTATTTGAAAGCTTCCCTGCTCTGCACTCTTGTACAAAGACTTATGGTGTTTCATCAGTTCCATTTGGTGGTTGGGTGGGAAATGAAATTAAAACTCTGCATTTCAAATGGTCTAAACCAAATTGTATCAAATGTGAAGCAAAGGGCAAGAGGTGTAGATTGAAGAACAATGGCACCAAGAGCGAAATTGAACTTGTTGACAGGAGGAAACCAAGTAAGGATAACGCGTCTAAATCTTATTTCGCATTTATTATGCTCATGATGTTTTTAATGATGATGATCGGTATAATGTGCTACATGCTGTGATTTGTCTGCTTTCATGTAATTAGCGGCTTATATTTATGGTAACGATATTGATTAATTTCGAGAAATGACATTCTAATTTTCGCAACTGTCTTTTGCAGGCAAAACAAAGACGTTTCCAAGGGTGAGTTGTGTATGACTGTTGTTTAGCTTTGTTTCATGTCCAAAGGACACTGGAGAATAAATGTTTACTCATGGATAATATCTATCTATTTGCAGGAGCAACCCTACGTTCATTTGTTCTGTTACTGCTGGTCATTGATACATATCACGCCTATAACGCTGAAAAAGAGAATCGAATGAAAATTGATAAGTTTTCGGCGGACTACAAAGATCATAAGCCAAGCATATATTCCTATGCAGATATTAAGAGGATTACAAATCAATTCAAGTACAAGTTGGGCCAAGGAGCATACGAAGCTGTTTTTTTTTTTTCTGAATGCTTTGTTGCCATGAAAGTACTTAACATTTCCAAGGGCAACGGGGAAGAGCTTGTGAATGAAGTGGGAACAATGGGTCATATTCACCATGTCAATGTGGTTCGCTTGGTTGGTTTTTGTGCTGATGGATTTAGATGAGCTCTGGTTTATGAGTTCTTTCTCAATGGTTGGCATAAGTTGCAAGATATTGCTATTAGCATAGCCAAAGGAATCAATGATGTGATCTACAAATCCTCCATTTCAATATCAAACCACATAATGTTTTGCTCGACCAAAAATTCCTGCCAAAAATCTCTGATTTTGTTCTGGCCAAGTTATGTTCCAAGGATCAATCAATGTCAATGACTTAAGCGAGAGGGACCATGAGATACATTGCACCTGAAGTGTTTTCCAGGAATTTCAGAAATTTGTCTTACAAGGCAGATGTCTTGAATGCTGCTGCTTGAGATGGTAGGAGGAAAGAAGAATGTTGGTTCAACCACAGACGACACGACAAATGAAATCTACTATCCAAAATGGATTTATAATCTTCTAGAGGAAGGAAATGAACAACGGATCCATATTGAAGAAGAATGTTATGGTAAGATTCCAAAGCAACTTGTAATTTTAGGGCTCTGGTACATCCAGTGACACTCGGTGGATCATCCTACCATGAAAACGGTGGTGCGGATGTAGGAGGAGGAGAAAACTTAATGATGCAAGCAACCCTAGCAATTGCTAAATTAAAGTAACATGTATATATATACGCACCAACACAAGTCAATTCTGAGATGAATCCAAGCCAAACAATTACAAACGGCAGTTATTCACCAAATCACTTTAAAGCAAGAATTTAATTAATAATACATTACTGCACTTCCTTAACAATTTGACTATCACCTAGCTGACAATGAACACGTTAGTTCCGCGTTAGAACATATTGGGTTCAATTCATTGTCTTGAATATCACCCGCAGTCACAGGCGCCTCTTGTGGGCATAGAGAAGGCTTGAGAGGCATCTGCAGACATTCAACATCTCCTCCAAGCATTTCGACAACTTTGGACATCGAAGGACGATCACTTGGTTTCATTTGAATACACCATAAGGCTGTTAGAACCATCTTTCTTATTACTTTCTTTTCCTCCTCAGTAATATTGTCCATTTCCAAGTCATTTCCCACAATATACTGATCGTATACCCACAACGGGAAGTAGATTTGGCTTGAATGCTCTACCATTGCATTCAAATTCTTCCTTCTGCTTGCCATTTCCATCAACAACATTCCAAAACTATAGACATCGGCCTTGTATGAGACACCTCCAATATTTTTGTAGAACAACTCGGGAGCAATATATCCCATTGTACCCCGTGCTGCCGTCAAAGAGACAATGCTATTATTTACAGGATACAGTTTTGCAAGCCCAAAGTCAGAAATCTTTGCTTTAAAGTTCTCATCAAGAAGGATGTTATGAGGTTTGATGTCGAAATGTAGAATTTGCATTTCACAACCTTGATGTAGATATTCGATCCCTTGAGCCACTCCAAGAGAAATCTCGTACATAGTCTTGATAGTTAAAGGAAGACTTCCTTCTTTAGAATAAATGTATTTATCAAGAGAACCATTAGGCATGAAGTCATATACTAGAGCACGCTTTGATCCCTCAACATAATATCCAACAAGTTGCACCACATTGGCATGGTGAATCCTTCCGATTGTAGCTATTTCGCTAATGAAATCTTGGTCATCAGCTTTGGGCTTGCCCAAAACTTTAACTGCTACAAATCGGCCACTGCGTAGCTTTCCTTTAAATACATAGCCAAAGCCACCTTTGCCCAACCTGTCCTTAAACTTGCGAGTCATTTTCTTGATGTCCGAGTAAGAGTACCTTATAGGCATGAAGTTGTTATTGCATTGCAGAAAATCTTCTATTGTGCTATGCATTGATAAATGTCTTATGCGCCATGTGTAGATTAAAAATGCAGTCACAACTAGAACTCCAAAAACAAATCTGGCTAGGAAAAATAACCCTGCATGCATTGACAATAATATGTTAGATCCACTGCGTACTACTTTTTCTTCCCTTTCTTTCCAAATTACTTTGTCCTTGATAAAATTAAAGAGAGAGAATGGGCAATCTACATATGCGGATAATACAATCTCGTATTAGTTCTTACCGATGCATATGAGTATAAACCATCCACGTACTGCAACAAAATTAATCAACAATGAGTTTGAAAAGTGCATAAAGTGAAAAATAAAAAAATAAAAAAATCAAAGGGTGCCTTTATTGACACCCAAATTTTAGTTAGTTTCACTCAACTAAAAAAATTTTGTCATCAAACTTTTTAATTTGCCGTCGAAATTGAGTTCACCCAACCCACCAGGCAGCAAGCACCACTCACCAAAAAAAACGAACAACACACACCCACAACTCACCAATAGAAAGAGAATGAACACACAGACCCACAAAGAGCTGGCATCGACGCTGTTGATGAGGGAGGGACCAGAGGATGGTGTAGTTTCGTCGGGCGCGCGGTAGTGGTTTTGTCTGTTCATTTTCTCTTTCTTTTGGTATGTGGAGGCTGGTGTGGATTTGGGCGAACTTGAAAATGAGGGGAAACTATGAAGTTTGACAAAATGTTTTAGTTAGGTGAACTTAACTAAAATTTGGGTGCTAATGAAGGTACCCAAAATCAAAAGACTTGAGCGTATGGACTAATTAAATGAAGCTCTTACTGATTTCTATTTCTTCCAACTTGCCAGCTGCAATAGATACATACCACGGAAAAGTGAGCAAAGACATACAGTTACTATGTTTAAGAAGTACAGATAGATCACACAAAAATAAAAGAATCTTTTGGAGAGAAACTTCTTACACAATGAGATGCGTCCATGACCTACAGTGAAAAATGTAACGAAGAATACACAACATTAGCAATAGCTCATCCAGTCTTCAGAATTTAAAAAATCAAGTTTGTCGATCGAAAACTTGTAAATAAAACAAAAGGAGAACCCCTTACGGATTTGGTCCCATTTATATTCGATTAGGTCCCAAAGATATTCGATTAGGTTCCATATATATTGAAAGAAACCTACAAGAACAAAGAAAGAACAAGACCACATGCATTAGCATAACCAGTGTGAGGTGTATAAGTCGTTAGAAAATAAATTTAAAATTCTAGTTTTGTCAATACATTGATTAATATATATATGTATTATTTTTTCTGAAAATTTAATCGTCCCCCTCCAAACTCATTTTTCTAGCCTCTAGCCCATCATATATATATTTATCTAAATAAAATTCAATGATTAGGATCCAACTAAGAAACTTACCAAATTAAGTTTGTGTGTCCATTTTTATTTGTTTTAATGGATCATGTGCATTGAATTTGGCAAGGTTTTGTAGCCATGAAATATGGTTCTAGATGGAGGAATTAATTTGGATTTTTTTTTTAATTTCGACAACAAATTTCAATTTGAAACAATATCTATTGTTTAATTTTATGAAAATAATTTACCTACTATGAAAATTAATTTTATGAAAACAATATCTATTGTTTAATTTTATACCTACATGATAATTACATGAAAATAGTTAACCTAATATGAAAATTAATTTTTTGAAAACAATATATATTGTTTAATTTTATGAAGATAATTTACCTACTGTATAATTACGTGAAAAAATTTACCTACTAAGAAAATTAATTTTTTGAAAACAATATATATTGTTTAATTTTATGAAGGTAATTTACCTACTGTATAATTATATGAAAACTAATGTGCCTACTTTTTTAATTTGTAACAAAACCAATTTACCTACTTTTTATGGTATTTAGTATACATAAATGTAGAATATATGTTCATATATGGGGTTTAGGTGCCTTCCTATATATGACCCTTGATTTTACTTTATTTACAGCACTGCAATCAAATGTGTGGCTGAGTTGGAGGGTATTATTAAAAGTTAGGAGGATAATTTTGTCCAAGGGCTGGGGGCGAATTCGCAGACAGAGGGCGATGGGAGCCATGCCCATTGCACAGAGAGAGAGGGACAGAAAAGGAAGGGATGGGGGATTTGATGGATGGTCACAGAGAGAGATTGGGTGAGGTATGTGAGGGGAGATTACAGAGAGATAAATAAAAGGGAGGGATCGGGGGATTTGAGGGATGGTCAGAGAGAGAAATAGTGAGGGAGAGGATGGGGGGCTGATTTTCGGTTCCTCCTTCCAGATTTGTTCCGTAAAACCTGTTGGGTACAATTCAATTTCCTCCCCCTTTCCCCTGAACGAAAAATTCGAAACCTACAACTCAAAACTCACTCATTTGTCCCCCCTCCTTGGCTTTCCACCTTACTCATCTCCTGGTGGTTCTTTCTCTCCATACGATTCGATTTCGTTGAGTTCTTCGTTGCCCTCATGATTTCCCAATTTGATTTTTTGGGCGTCCTTAGTCGTCGTTTTTATCTGGGTTTACTGCATTGTTGCTTTTAGTTTCTGGATTTTTATTTTTTTTGGCGGTTTGATGAATCGTGGTTAATAATTTCACACCATGGGATTTTCGCACTTCTGATGGAATTGAGCGAGGGGATTCGGGGTGGGGTTTTACTGATAATTTGTCTTCATTCAAATGAATGGTTAAAATTTATGAGTATTAACAAATTTTGTAAATTATTCTTATGCATTTTATTGAGGGATATGGGGATCTAATCGATTTCTCTCTGTAGTGGGATTGAAATTGGGACTTTGTGGTACTCTCTCTCGCTCTTCCTCTCTCATATGTGTATGAATTGAGTTCTGAAGTGCGTGTGCAGGTGGGCGCGTTCACTAACTAAGCTTTCAAGGGAAACCATCAACGGTTTGCTTGCTGGGGGAATTCGGAGACTACCAGTGTATGATTTAGTTATCATTTATTTTTTTACTTAAATTTATCCATATATAATATGTGGGTAAATTTATACTAAACAATTGTGATAAGCCAGCCAATATGCCATACGACTTTGAAAGCATTGATTTTGTGTATAGTTTGCATTTTTGCATTGTGAATGTTGAATTTTGTGTTTAATTTGGATTTTTGTGTTTGAATTTGTAGCATGATCTTCCACTGCAGCATCCAAATTTTGCATTTGTAAATTGTCAAAGAAAAACGAAGTATGAGGAAATTATAGGAGATTGTGTCGGCTTTGGCCATGAAGGGTATTAGCAGTTTACCGCCCCCCCCCACACAGGTGATTAATCGTTTTTAGTCTGTGTTCTATATGGATGAGAAAGTGATTGAAAAAGATGATTTTTTTATTTGTTGGTTGATTTTGTAAGGACGATGTATTAATTTTTTTTTTTTGGGATTTTGTGTATTGGGTATTGTGTAGAACCAGCAATGCAAGAGCAGGATCTGATCAGTCACGCCCGAAAAGGGGTTTGTTTCTCAAATCACATTCATTAGTTAGATTATTAATGTGCGTTGGAAGGCTCTTCAATATGATTTTGTAATTTCTCATTTCCGGCATTCTCTTTTTGGTTTTTGGAGTATGTATGTGATTTGTACTTGATTATAGAATAAAAATTAATAAAACACGAGATGCAGCAATTAATTTGCATCCTTATGACAACACATATATGAAAGTGCATTCAATTTCAATATGCGAATGTGTGACAGGATTTGCCTGCCTGCTGCTGCTGGTATGCTTGCTGTTGTTTCTCGCGTTGTTAATTTTTTGTGTGTGTTGATTTGATTAACAATTCAAGCGTATCTCTTTTTTTTTTTTTTTTTTTTTTTTGTGTTGGTTAGCAGCCAGTTTTATTTATTGGATTTTTTATTTGGATTTATGGCACTGAGGGTATAGGTGAACGGTGAAGCTGTTTGTATGGGCTCATGTAACTTAAACATGTAGTGAGAAGCGAGGATTTTGTTTTAGTGTTTATGATAATCTGAAGGAATATGTAGATACTATGATTTGAGGTTGCTTTCTTAAACCATGATAAAGCAGTCCAAGTAATTTTAACATAGATATAATTTTTTATGTAATGCATGAGTATATGAAATGTTAAGACGATAATATATCATGTGATTTAAAATTCAAAGAGAGACAATGAACCATGTTTGATATTTTGTTTGTCTTGTTTCGTTTAAATTTGGGCGTTTTTCAGTTGGATTCATGGGTTTTGTTTAAGATATCATTTTTGGTTTAGCCAACGCAAAAGTTTACATCTTTTCTATGTTGGATTCATGGGGTTTTCTTAAGCTTTCAAGTTTTCAGTTTTTGTAAAGAAATTTAATCTAGGTTTCATTTATTTTTCAAACTAGACACTTTTGTGAAGATTTTCTTTATAATTCAGTAAATGATTGCTCCTTTACCTGTAAATTTGACTTATGTAAATTTCCAGGTTGTTCAAAACCCGCAGCGAAGCGCGAGCAATTTTTCTAGTTAAATGTCTAAAAGAAACGTATAAGAGATTTGGTGGCATGATTTTGTAAATGAATACAAATTCAGGGACATCTTTTATCCAACATGACATCATATTTAAAATTTGGGTTTTATTTAGAAGTTATAATATTTATGTGGCCTTTTGTCTAGAGTTTAAGAGTTGCCAGGATTGGATGAAAATTTGTTGAGTGTTGGACAAATGATGCAGCATGGATATTTCCTTCTATTTGGAGTGATGAGGTTGCTCTATTTGAAGATAAGATGCTGGAAAATCATGTGGTTACAGTACAAATGACTGGGAATAGATGTTTCCCTCTCATAATGGAAGATAAGAAATTCAATGTGTTGAAAGCTGCTTTGGAAGACGGTGCTTAAGATTGGCACATAAGACTTGGACAATTGAATTTTCAAAGCCTGTAGTTACCTGTTAGTCGGGAAATGGTACTATGAATGCCAAAGTTGAAGCAAACACAAACAGTATGTGAAGGTTGTGCGGTGGGAACGCATCACAGAGAAGCCTGTAGCAGGGAGATAACGTGGACAGCAAGTCATCCACTAGAGTTGATACACTCTGATATTTGTGCAGGTTACAACATCGGGTGGAAACAAGTATTTCTTGACTTTCATAGATGATTGTACAAGAAGGTATTGGTTGTATCTTCTGAAGCACAAGTCTAAAGTGTTCACTGTGTTTAAACATTTCAAAGCCATGGTTAAGCTACAATGTGGATACCAGATCAAAAGATTGAGGAGTGACAACGGTGCAATATCTATTTACTAGACATCCTTTGGGATTCTTCCATCTTAGAACAAGGATTCTATTCTAAAAATGCCCCTCTCCCACGGTATAAATACACCCATCTAGGGTTCATCTACGGTAGCACAATCTAAACACTTTGAATTCTCTTGCCCACTGCTTGAGTCTAAAATCATTCATTTGCTTACGATTGTTTCACTATTTTGCAGGTTGTTCCAGACTACATGAATTCGTGCTCGACCGCCTCTTACGGCTCCAAACTAATTAATAAGTTTAAGGGGGATATGATGAAGAAGTATGAGATGACTGATCTTGGCTTGCTTTATCATTTTCTTGGTATGTGAATAGTTCAAACAGAGCAAAAGTATCTTTATCAATCAAAAGACGTACACTCTTGCACGTTTAGACAAATTTAGTTTTGAAGATTGCAAGCCTCTCACTATAACACTTGCAGTGAATACGAAGTTGAAAGGAGAAGATGGTGGTGCTCTTGTAGATAAAGCTCTTTATAGGTAGATTGTTGGTAGTCTGTTATAGTTGATAGCTACAAGCCCTAACATTGTGTTTGATGCGATCTTACTCTCAAAATTCATGCACAGTCCTTCAAAGAAACACTTTGGTATTGCAAAATGGGTGCTAAGATACATACAAGGAACCTTGGATTATGCCATTGAATATTTGAAATCCAAGGAAGCAATATTATGCTAATAGGCTATTGTGGCTGTGATTGGAGTAGGGATGAAAATGATTTGAAAAGTACTCCTGGATATGCATTTTCATTTGGCAGTGGAATCTGCTCATGGGCTTCATCGAAACAACACAGTGTAGTATTGTCTACTGCAGGTGCTGAGTATGGCTAGCCGACATTCACCTCTCCATAAAATGGGGGTAAGGCTAGCTGACATTCACCTCTCCCAGACCCTGCGTAAAGCGGGAGCCTTGTGCACTGGGTACGACCTTTTTTTAGGTGCTGAGTATGTTAGTGCCTCTGAAGCTATTACTCAAGAGATTTGGCTTTGATTTATAATGGAAGACTTTGCTGAATTACAAACTTAGGCTACTTGATTGCATTGTGACAACACATCTGCCATTGTCATGACAAAAACCATGTGTTTCATGAAAGATCCAAGCACATAAATAGCAGGTATCACTTCTTTAGAGAATCACTACAAAACAATATCATCAATCTATTGTATTGCAGATCAGAGGAACAATTGGCAGACATCTTCATCACAGCATTGTCAAATAATCTATTCTTCTATCTCAGAAACATGCTAGGGATCAAATCAGCAACAATCTTAGAAGTGAGTGTTAATGATTAAGCATTGGTGTTGATTCCTTAGACTGCAAGCTTAGAAGGTATGGACTGCACAGAGAGAAGGAGGGGGAGAGAGCGCGGAGAGAGGAAGATGACGGAAGGGTGGGTCTTTTGAACAGAGACCTTGCAGACAAAGGGTGAGGGAGGGATGGGACTGATCTTAACGAAATTACAGGTTTGTTTTCAATTTCTTATTTACATGTTTTCATATTCAATGGCAATTTGGTTTCTTTTATTTCAACTTTAACTTCGAAAATGTCTTTTAAATTTAGGTATTTTGTCTTCAACTCTATCGCTTCCATGCTAATTAAGGTAGATTAAAAAGTAGGTTTTTTATTCAAAATGGTCCTTGAGATTTGCATCATTCATAAGTTTGGTCTTTAAGATTTAAAATCAATAGAAGTAGTCCTTGAGATTGTCCACCATCCATGATTTTGGTTCTTCCGCTGAAGCTTTTGGCCGGAAGTTTGAGCAATTTTCAAAGTTTCGTAACTCAATCGTTTTTTAACCAAATTCGACTCATAATATATCAAAATAAAAATAGGAAAGTGTAGAATAAGATTATATCTATTGGGAAGCCCAATTATTGCCGAAGATGGTCAGAAAATAGCCTCAAAGTTGACTGGTCCGAGGGAAAACTGGAACCGGAAATTCGCTGAAAACTGGGTAAACTTTAAACGTTCATAACTTCTTCAATACTCAACGAAATCAAGTGATTCAAAAACAAAAATCATACTTCTCAACGAGAAGAAGAGAATGGTACCTTTTTCAACAGCTAACTTGCCGTGGTTTGGTCGGAAAACGGCTCGAAAGTGGCTGTTGAAAAACAAGTCAACAACTTTCAAGCCATTTTCTGGCCAAACCACGGTGATTTAGCTATTGAAAAAGGGTACCATTCTCTTCTTCTCGTCGTGAAGTATGATTTTTGTTTTTGAATCGCCTAATTTCGTTGAGTATTGAAGAAGTTATGAACGTTTAAAGTTTACCCAGTTTCCGGCGAGTTTTCCAGTTTTCCCTCAGACCAGTCAATTTTGAGGCTATTTTCCGACCATTTCCGGCAACCATTGAGCTTCCAAATAGATATAATCTTATTCTATATTTTCCTATCTTCATTTTGATTTATTACGGGTCGAATTTGGTTAAGAAATGATTGAGTTACGAAGCTTTGAAAATTATCCAAACTTCCGACCAAAAGCTTCAGCGGAAGGACCAAAATCATGGATGGTGGACAATCTCAATGACTACTTCTATTGATTTTAAATCTCAGGGACCAAACTTATGATGATGCAAATCTCAGGGATCATTTTAAATAAAAAGCTTAAAAAGAATTGCAACAGAAACAACTAAAAACCAAGTTGGCCTGGGTTATCTGTATGTGTATTATATTGATAATTCTAGGACTTATCATATCATGTTCCTAACTTGATGCTGTGGGCATCTTCTCCTATTAATAACAGTGGCACCTTAATTTGATCAACCAAATTTGGTGAAGCACCAGACAAACAGAAACCCATGCATACAAAGCCAACTGCATTGAAGCATGAATTTAAAAAAAATAATGTACATGATTATTATTCCACTACTTAATTTGTTCCAACTCACCACAAATTTCTCTTCATTATGGTTGTTAGGACAATAGATTAGGTTGCAAGATAAATTTCCAAAGTTCTACTAGCTTAGGTACAAATTATTTTTCAGAAATCAAACATGCAAAGTTTCTATGCATGTTTTGAAATTCGTTTTAGGAAGTGGGCTTCCAAGTCTTAACAATAATGGACACTATGAAATCAGGGTAACCAATTGGGGATAACTATATACTTCAAAAACGCATATTTTACACACACACGCACACACATTCTGTCAAGAATCAGATTTGATTGGCACATATGAAGATGAACAATAAGAGGCTAGCTAGGAGCTGAGTAAATTGAATCGATTACCATGTTGTAATTGGCCTAGCTACTCTCTAGTTATTCTTCAAGGTTGTATATAATATATCTACCTATATAATCTCACCCTGTTTCCCCCTTTTGTCTCTCTGTGCACTCAGAAAACAAGCCACCCTAATTCAAGTTCTCTATCTTCAGATCACCAGCAATAACCTCATCAAGGTCCGAGGAGGAATCACGAGGATTCACAGCCGAATTGGTATGTACTTATGCTTTTGCAAAAAGCCCTTTTCTTGCCATTTTTCTGTTTTAGAATTGGGACCAAAATGATTATGAGTGATTTTGAAAAACACCGAGAAAAAATGGCTATCAAGCAAGCAGGCTGTGAGTATTCAAAATATAATTTTCAGTCAAATGAAATATTGGCACCACAAGCTTTTAAGTAGGGAGGGATGTTTGATTATATATTTAAATTAAGCAAAGAATCTTGCATAAGAAAACGATCCAAGTTGAAGTAAACCAAATATATGGTGCAACAACTGTTAGTTTGGTCAGTCTTCATCACACTAATCAAATGGGCCCGAGGGGTTGATTTTCACAGTAACCACTTACTTTTTAGTATGTTCCGGAGTATTTTAGTGTTTAACTATTTTTTACATTTTTGAGGTTCGGAGTGATTTTTAAAACGAGTCATGAATTTTAGTTTTCTAATATTACACTTTCTATGCTTCAGATTTTCCATATTTTGACTTGGACTTCTTTTTTTCTTTGTTCTGTTTGAAGAACTTAGTACTTTTGATTTCAGTAGCAAAATAATTTGAACAGGATGAGAGAGAGAGAGAGAGAGAGAAATAAAGCATCTACTTGATCTCTATACTTTCTCTTATTCTTATGTGTGGTTAAGGTTGCATATCTGAATTTTAACCTATCATCATGTAAGTATTATAGTGTGTTTTAGAAGCGGGAGTGTGTGAAATGTGTTGATGCTGATGATGGTGTCGAATTTGGGGACACTTCCCAGCTAGCAGAGCAAGTAACAGAGAGCTTTCCAACTCAAATTTAATGATTCAAGCTGCTTAAGACTTGCATAACATTTCCAAGTTGTAGTCGATGTGCCTGAGTTCTTGAGTACTTCAGTCTTCACTAATGAATGTAACACCATTAAGACTTGGAATGTCTTTGGGGGGTACGAAATAACATTGCTAATTTCGGATTTATGGGTTCGAATTTTTTGTCGAGTATGTGATTCTTGCAAAAGAGTTGTAAATATCGTTGTAAATATGTGCAAGTAGAGTTGTAAACCCTACCATTGAACACTTAATATAGTTGTACATATATATAGAAATTTTTACATGCTTTGTACAGTTTTAAACACCCACAACATCGTGTGGGCACACTTTCGCTAGTATTTTTTTTAAACTAGTGCACTCAAATATCTGTAGCTAAATATGTTAATATGAATTAGTGGAACATAAGAAAATATGGAAAAACATAAGTCTACCAAAAAGTTCGTACTTAAACATAGTATACTAAATTAGTGTACCGGTATGTCCGTGCCTACCCTAAACTAGTATACCGAAATGTCCATACCTAAACATGTTATTCTAAACTAGTGTACTAAGATGTTAGTACCTAAATACATTGTAATAAATTAATGGCACATAAGAAAATATACAAAAACATAGGTGTGCCGAAAAGCCTCTACCAAAATATTTTCTTATATAAGATAATTACAATAAATTGGTGATGCAAAATGTCAACAAATAAAAGCTAATTCATTTGAATTGAAATGAGTATTAAAATTTAATTCATATCAGCATAAAATTATAAATAGAAAAAAAGAAAGACATTGAATGCATATGCTGCTTAAATAGAGTTTACGAACTAAAATCAATTTTTTAATCTTGTGTGAGACATTTTTCTAAATTTTATTTTATTTAAGGATTAAAAATATAGTTTTCTATTACTTATATTTCTGACTACATATGGTTATTACTTTAGTCGAGAGTTGACGCACCTGGAATGGTGTCTGGAAAACATGATGACCCATAATTCCAGCCTTGGCAGCGTATTCCAGGCCAGAAATGAAGCTCAAAGCCATACACGAGAGCATTGTGTATGTCTTTATAAGAGACGTTGCTGTAGTCCTTAACGGAGTAGTCAAAGTGACCCAAATTCATCCAAGCCCTCCCCTCTGCACTGCAACCCTCATCCAATTCCCATACTTCCATGTACTGCCCGACCATGACGTAGCTATACGTTTTTGGTTGGCTCGAAGAAGAAGAACTTGTATTATTCAAGCATGGAGCAGTGTCCACGTACAGAGAAGAATTCAATGGATTCAAACATTTCAAGTAATATATAGATGTTAAATTCCCTCGTGAATAATGTTCATAATAATATAAAGTATTGTGCGGAAAATTTCGAGGCATGGAAGAGCAATTGGTGTTCACAAGGCCAGGATCTAGAAGTCGGATTGTTTTGTCGTTGTAGTTGATTGCCTGGACGTAGTATTTTCCGGAAGAAGGTAGGTATAGTACTGTAATGTTGCTCTCACAGGATAGAGTATACCTTACGTCGCCACAATATTTTGGATCATCGTTCAGTCGAAAAGGATAGCTTATGTTGTGGACATGGCCGCAGGATGAAGTACAGGACTTGGCACTGGTGTCGTCCTTAGCGTTACAAGTTCCACTGCAGAAGCTAAGAAGAAGAAAGGCTAAACTTAAGGTGAAGGACCTGCTTCCACTAATTTCCATTGGAGACAGAGAGAGAGAGAGAGAGAGAGAGAGAGAGAGAGAGAGAGAGAGAGAGATAGAGGTGTACTAGTTCACACCAAGTAGTCATATAATATAGGAGGGGTTAAAGCACCTTCCGTGAAATTGCAGTTGAAATATCCTAGAGAAAAATCGGTCGTCAATGGTATCCTAGAGAAAAGTCGGTCGTCAATGGTATCCTAGAGAAAAGTCGGTCGATGGTGTTTGATACGGTCAGTCAACGGCGAAGACAGAGTTGTAAAATAATAATGCTCTCCCCCGCTCTCTTTATTATATAGAGTAAATTGTAGCTATGATCCCTTAACTTTAACTCAATTGGAGCAATGGTTCTTCAACTAAAAATTCATTACCATTGGTTCTTCAACTTATCAAAACGTGCAGCTATGATCCCTCAACTAAAAATCAATTACCTTTGATCCCTCAACTTTAATTCAACTGGAGAAATGGTCTCTTAACTTTAACCCAATTATAGCAATAGTCCTTCCAACATAACTCGTTTTGACAAAAACTTTTACGTAGTTGACGAAAAGGACCATAATTACACACTTTGATGAGTTGAGGGACCCTAATTATATACATGGTTATTCCAACATAACATATTTTGACAAAATTTTGAAGAAATTGATGAAAATGACTATAGCTACACATTTTGATAAGTTGAGCGACCAATGGTAATGGATTTTTAGTTGATGGACCATTGCTTCAATTTGATTAAAGTTCAGGAACCATTACTACAATTTACTCTATTATATATCTCTTTCATTAATGGAGGATACTGCGTAATTACTACGCATATATCTCTGCTTAATCACACAAAACAAAAAATGCCATGCGCCTATAGAAAATTTGACTTTTTCCCTAAAAATTAATTTTCTTTCACCTCCAACCAATCATATATATTCTATAAGATAAGAATAACCCATTGAGTAGCTCCAATTAAGCAAGTTTCTTAACTTGCTTGATGACTCTGATCATGTGTAATTTTTGGGGAATTGGATGCTATTTTGTGTCTACTTTATTGGGCTTTTTCAAATGGTTCTTTCACATTTTTCCAATGGTTTACAATCTCTCTCATTTTTATTTTTTGCAAGAATGTATTTAGTTTTGGTTTACAATTTCACCTAGCCAACCAAATGTCGTAAATACACTTGTGACTCGTTCATTAACTGATTCATGAAAATGTGTCCTACTATATAAGCAACAAATTCTAAACCAGGTTAAAAACTTATGTATGTAACTAAGGACTCATGAGAATTGTAACCATTGTACCTAAGTACCATATGTGCTCGATAGCTCGAGGTGTTTGTCTGACTACGCAAGTACATTGGAGGTTTGTTGGATTGCTTGGGTTTTCACTTGAAACCAGTGGCTGGCCAATATGCATCACTTTTCCACATAACTTTTATGCAAAAATCTTTCCTTAAGTTTTTACATCACAGTTCTTAACTAGCTTCGATAGACATATTGTTGTCATGTTTGCTTAGTTATGATCCTTCAAAGTTTCTAGGTTCTCAGTTTCCCCTTCAAATCGAAATGTTCTGTAACTTCTTTTTTTTTTCTTTCTTCAGTACTTTTATATACTGAGAGCGATAATTCCGCGACTTGGTGAGATTGGAATGATGAATTATTAGTGAGCCTTCACTTTTTCTTGAACAATAATCACTTTAGGATGAGTTACATTACCAACTAGAGAGATTGGTCTAGTCACATCTCTTCAGAATGTTATAATAAGTTTCAAGTTTAATCCATAGCTCAACCAAAATAAATAAGATATTGTTGATTGGACATTGATTTATATGAGAAAATAAATAAACTACTAGAAAGGAAACTGTTGGCAAGTGTTGAATTGTTCTGGTATTTAAGGTCTTCTTTTTCAACCCGTTGTGCTTCGAGTGTAAACTTTCCTTCTTTTTTAATGTAGATTAGCATAGAATATAGCTTATAATTATAAGAAGAAAAAAGAAAAAAAAAAGGAAACTATCGAATTTTGTTCAAAGTCTAGGTCGTAGTTCTTCTCTAGCATTCCATGAGGTTTCACACCGAATTCTATAAGTTGGTCTTCCACTCAAAAACAAAGATGTCCAAGTGAAGTGGGCTCTTACCATTGACCCCATAAAGTCTGCATGTCAATAAAAAAAAAAATCAGTCAATTCCATATTTCTTCAAATAAATAACTCAATTTCTGGTAGACTCGAATTTGCTGACTAGTACGAGGCAAAGTACTATCTTTATATTTGACCTATTAAGATTTCATTAAATTACAATTAGCATAAAGATCCAATGTGTTTAACTTATTAAAATAAGTGGTGGAAAGTAATGATGTATATGCACTCTAATAAGGGTTTGATCTCCATCAATTCCCTCTTCCTAAAACTACAGTTTGATACTGCTTTTCATACTAACAGCATTTTTATAAATCTATTTTACCAAACACTCAACTGCTTTATTTTACAACTAATTATTCTTAACGCACAACAGAAGCAGTTTTTTTAAGCACAACAATACCAAACTGGCCCTTAAACCAACATAAGACAAGTGAATAAAAAACTACCACATTGAATTCCTAAGTGGGTAGCATTTTACATATCGGAGATGCTCTTATACTATCCTTTTTATAATTTTATATTATTCTTGAGTGTCATCACTCATCTTTGGTGCATCCAATGGAACCCAGTGGATCTAGATTGTCCATCCATTAAAGTGCAGGTTCATATGTTGGAAGGAGAGAACTTAACCATGCCTCCAAATTCTTGTGCCTATACAGGTCTTGCACGAACGAATACAAGTCCGCCTGCAGTGCCGGTATTTTAGGCTTCCATGACTGTCGTGGTCTTTGGGGTTAATTGAAGAATTTCCGAGCGAATGGAACCACATGTGACACAGCTAAGCCTAATCGACAATGATTCATACAGCGACAGATGAGTACTGCTTTAGTCAGTGACGGAGCTAGAATTTTCGGTGAGGAGAGGCCTCTCATAAAGGTTTTTTTAAAATTTTTTTTTTAAGCAGATGGTATTTACAAAGCTAATATGATATATATATATATATATATCAAAATCAAATGTTCAAAACAACATATGCACATATAATATTACATACTCACAAAAAATTATAATTATCCTGACAACTATTCAACTCAATGAGATAAATAAAAACTTTACGAACCATAAATCTCATGTAATATGTAGAATAAAGCAGAAACAATATAGAAATAAAGAAATTTAAAACTTATTTGTTTAATAGATTTCAAATTTAGGATTATAAAATGTATGAGATATCAAAAAGAAAAGGGGAATTTTTTAATTTTCATAATTAAAATTGAATGTTTTCTATTTAAAGAAAACCGAAATATTGCTTTGATTTTAAATGCTATTAATTTGTGTTAAGGAGATAGATAAAATATTAAAGTTAATTGGGAGATGAGGTTATGGTTGAAACTTGGAAAGCAGGACTTGAAGCAATATAAGGATGCATAATTCCCTTTTATATATATATATATATATATATATATATATATATATATATATTTGTTTTAAAAAGCTAGGATAGGCCCAGGCAACCCCTGGTCCTTAACTCCCTCCGCCAGTGGCTTTAGTTATGTGCTAAGTTGCATGCATGGACACTTCAATACACTAGCGTGACGTATCAGACACAAAAACAAACACAAAACTTCAGAGACACTCTTGGACACTTGTCCAACACTCCACATGGCATATCGTTGACTTTGACGGACTGACACTTTAGGGATACACGTAGGATATTGTCAAAAAAACACGCCAGTGGTAATTCTAAAATTAAATTAAAATTTTAGGGTAAAATTGAAATATGAAAAAATTGTCTTAGGGTAATATGAAAAACGGATTTAGAGGTAAATATAATGTTGTATTTTGTTTGGATGAAATAATTTAATAATACTAAGGAATTTTAAAATGAAATTTTATTTTCTAGAATTTGTGAATTTTCTTATTTGGTTAACTTAAAAAGAATAAGAGAATTTGAATACGGAATTTATTTATTTATTTTTAAACTCTCACTCATAGAAATTTAAAAATGACACATATTTATAAGAAATTTAAATTTGGGGATTCAAGGTCTCAAATTTCAAGTTTTTTTTTTTCTTGCGAAGATTCTAAATTTCTATTTTTATGAATCAAAACAAAGAAATTGGTTCGTGCTAATTTATAAATTCTGACGTTTGTCAACTTATATTGTTGTCATGCTTGCTTAGTTATGATCCTTCAAAGTTTTTGAGCTCTCAGTTTCCCATTCAAATCGATATGTTTTGTAACATTCTTTTTTTTTTCTTTAGTACCTTTGCACTTTAAGAGCTATAATTGCGCTACGTGATGAGATTGGAATGGAATTATTAGTGAGAATTTCTTGAACAATAGTCACTTTAGGATGACTAGTACAAAGATGTCAAAGTGAAGTGGGCTCTTACCATTGACCTGCTAGCGGCACAACCATCATTATTGACCCGGAAAAGTATGCATGCCACTAAAAAATAATTCAGTCAAATTCTTTCTTTTTCAAATAAGTAACTCAATTTCTAATAGACTCGAATTTGCTGACTAGTGAGGCAGATTGTCTGTGACATTTGGAAAAGAAAGAATTTGCAAATTTATATCTTGACTCGACAAAACAAGATATTATTGACTCGAATTTCCAAATGTGTAAAGATATCTTGTTTTGTCTATGACATTTGGAACTCCATAAGCAAATTTATTGTTTCATCTAGTTATATATCTTTACACATTAGTCACTTAAAATAGTGTTATAACATTAGTCACGTAAATGAGTGTTGTACAAACAAAAACAAAAGAAAATCTCTTAGATTATTGGTGCAAATATCATATATCATCACATGATTCATCCCAAATGTTTCTTTTTCAATGCCAAGAGTAATGATGATTACATGTGTGCTATTGTTAGAGGCTACCAACAGACAACATTTGTGTAGTGATTTTGTTTGTTTGCGTGAGACCTGACTTCTCAACCAAACTTTGAGCACCGAATAGGATGCTGGTTCGGTTAGGTACTTTTTTATGCCTAGAGAACTGAGAACTTTGAGTTTTCTCTGTGTTATGCTTGCCTAAAAGCATACATTAACAACCTTGGGATCACCTAAATTCTATTAATATAGCATGATATCAATTTATCAATAAAATTATTAATTTACAAAGATTATTTATTTTCTTGTGCATCCAATGGAACCTAGTGATCTAGATCGTCCATCCAGTAAAGTGGTGGTTCAGATGTTGAAAGGAGAGAACTTAATCATGCCTCCCAATTCTTGTGCCTCTGCAGGTCTTGCACGAAAGAATAAAAGTCCGCCTGCAGTCCCGGTACATTAGGCTTCCATGACTGCCGTGGCCTTTGGGGTTAACTCAAGAATTTCCAAGCGAATGGAACCACATATGACACAGCTAATCCTAATCGATAATGATTACTACAGCGACAGATGAGAGACGCAAAACAACTTTAAAGAAAGCACTATTACTACTACTTTGTTATGTGCCAAGTAGCACATGTGAACACTTCAATACACTAGCGTTTTACGTATCAAACACAAAAACAAACACAACACTTAGTAGACATTCTTGGACACGTGTCCAACACTCCACGTGCCGTGTCGTGGTCTTTGACTGGCGGACACTTCTTGGGCACTTTTGAAATTGAATTAAAATTTTAGGGTAAATTTGAAATAAGAAAAAAATTATTTTAGGTATAATATGAAAAATAGATTTAGAGATAATGCTAGAGATCGCAAATTTCTCTCTTGACGTAGGAGGCAGATTGTCTGCCCTCCTGTTTGGGTGTCATTCTCATCATCTTCTATTTGTGTGGTTACGGTTAAGCCACGTCAACATTTTATATTCTTATTGCTTTTTGTTTTGTTATCTCTATAAAAAAATCAATATAAAATGTTAACGTGATTTAATCGTAATTGTACAAAATAGAAGGGGATGAGAATGACATCCAAACAGAGGGCAGACAATCTGCCTCCCTTGACGTAATAACATGAAAATTATTGATGACTTAAGTGTACGTGAAGCCGCTCTACTCAATACTCAATTGCAATTTGGCCCATTTTTCTAAAGCGTGTTTGAAGCCAAGTCATTGTTGGAAATCTGCAAGTTCAATTTCATAATTTCATGCGCTTCTACATGATAAGTTTCAAAATTTCTTGCACATCTATAGGATTAAAAGCCTCTACCAGAATATTTTCTTATATAAGATACTTACAATAAATTGGTGATGCAAAATGTCAACAAATAAAAGCTAATTCATTTGACAGCAAGATTCAACGTTTATGTGTGCATTATATCTTAAAAGTAATTCAGCGTTATAAGGAACAACAAAACCGTTATCAATTTTGATCCTTTTTTATGACAATGAGGCTAAATAAATCGCTTAAGAGATACAAACAAATCACCGCAATAACACAAAATCTACTTAACCCGCTCAAGGCGCTACAAACAAAAACTTAAACCTAAAGTCGATGACATGTCCACATGCATGTCCAAGGGGAAGAGACGTTGCAGGAGGCATGGGTTGCACGACCATGTGGGTCTGTCGGTGGCAAGGACAACAAAGCAATACCAAACTACTACTATCATTCTCCTTAGCGCTATATTTTTCCTTAGCGCCATAAATTTCGCTTAAAAAGCATAGGAAGGAAGGCTAAAATTAAGGTGAAGAACCTGCCTCCACTAATTTCCATAGGGGAGAGAGAGAGAGAGAGAGAGAGAGAGAGAGAGAGAGAGAGAGAGAGAGAACACCAAGTGGTATTATAATATAGGTGGTCTTAAATAACCTTCCGTGGAGTTGCAGTAAGGACTTCAAATATCCCAGAGAAAAGTCAGTCAATAGTGTTTGACAAAGTCAGTCAACGGCGAAGACAGAATTGTGTATCATAATGCTCTCTCCCTCTCTCTCTCTCTCTCTCTCTCTCTCTCTCTCTTTCGTCAATGGATAACACCATATAATTACTACGTGTATATCTCTGCTCAATTACACAATAGAAAAATCCTTGCGCATTATTTTTGTTCTTATTAGCCCAGAAATGCAGAAATTGATCATCTCTTACTTTTGCATATTGTTACTGGTTTTCTTCAAACTAATTGGAGCAAGCCATGCGTGCCTGGAATCCAAGTGTAGCGATGATCAAGGCGCAGCTATCCATTTCCCATTGCACATAAGCCGCAAACATCATTGTGGAAATCCTGGGCTTGAATGCAATGTAAGATATGAGCAGCAAATACTAGTAAAATTATTTGTCAAACACATAGATTACAAGCGTCAGGAAATCCAAGTGTATCCCCCAAGTAACTGCCTGCTGCTAAAGCCTGTCGAAGTCACAAACATAGATTACAAGCGCCAGGAAATCCTAGTGTCTTCCCCAAGTAACTTGTCATATTCTTTCATCAGAAACTTAACCTTATTCAGTTGTCCTACTTCTGTTGCAAGAGATACATATGCGTATCAAGTCCACTGCCTCGGTGACCCTGGCAGCATAATTTATGCCCTTGATTCTACATATCAATTAGAAAATCTCTTCGAGAATCTACAATCTTGTTCAAAGATGTATGATGTTTTATCTGGCAATTGGGACGGTAATGGTTCTGTTCTTCAATTCAAATGGTCAAAACCAAATTGTACAGAATGTGAAGCAGAGGGAAAGATGTGTAGATGGAAGAACAATGGCACCAACAGTGAAATTGAATGTCAACGCGTGAGGAAACCAAGTAAGGAGAACATTATATTCATTGCTAGTTTTAAACATCGTTACATTTATGTCTGAGTAATTATTATTTGAAGGATGTTGTCGGATCCATTTTTCTGAGGATATTAATTGTCAGTCTCGATTTAATTTGCAATTCTTTTACAGGCAACACATGGAAATTAGTGGTTACAGGTGGAATTCTGGGTGCTTTGCTTATTGTTCTACTGATGATTGCAGCATATCGGGTATATAGCACTGATAGGAAGGAAAAAGAGAGTCGATTGAGAATTGAAAAATTCTTGGCGGATTATAAAGCACTCAAACCAAGCAGGTATTCGTACGCAGATATTAAGAGGATTACAAATCAATTCAAGGACAAGTTGGGCGAAGGAGCCTATGGAACTGTCTTCAAAGGAATGCTCTCTTCTGAATTTTTTATTGCTGTCAAAGTCCTCAACAGTTCAAAGGGAGATGGGGAAGAGTTCGTAAATGAAGTGCGAACGATGGGTCATATCCACCATGTCAACGTGGCTCGCTTGGTTGGATTTTGTGCTGATGGATTTGTACGAGCTCTTATTTACGAGTTCTTCCCCAATGGTTCCCTGCAGGATTTCATTTCATCTGCAGATAGTAAGAATTCATTTCTTGGTTGGGATAAGCTGCATGATATTGCCCTAGGCATAGCCAAAGGAATTGAATATCTTCACCAAGGATGCGATCTACGAATCCTGCATTTCGATATCAAGCCCCATAATGTGTTGCTAGACCAAAACTTCAGTCCAAAAATTTCTGATTTTGGTTTGGCCAAGTTATGTTCCAAGGATCAAAGCTTGGTGTCCATGACTACAGCTAGGGGGACCATGGGCTATATTGCACCTGAAGTGTTCTCCAGGAATTTCGGAAATGTGTCTTACAAGGCAGATGTCTATAGCTTTGGAATGCTGCTGCTTGAGATGGTAGGAGGAAGGAAGAATATTGGTTCAACCACGGATAACACTACAAATGAAATCTACTATCCACAGTGGATTTATAATCTTCTAGAGGAAGGGGATGACCTACGAATCCATATTGGGCAAGAAGAAGATCGTAAAATTCCAAAGAAACTTTCTATTATAGGGTTATGGTGTATCCAATGGCACCCGTCGGATCGTCCTTCCATGAAAACAGTCGTTCAGATGTTAGAAGGAGGAGGAGAAAGCTTAACCATACCGCCTAATCCCTTCATGCCTACTGGTCCTACAACTAGAAATGCAAGACGCCTAGAGCTAGAAGTAATTGCTGAATTAGACTAAAACGTATATGCCAGATATGTAGATTCGGATTGAATGTGTAATGATTCAAACCTAAAGGGATATTTTGATAACCATTTCGTTTTGGCACCAAATAAAAGAAGTTTGTTTCCACTCCATGTTTAAGCAATAGATGCCGATTATTGTTTATCATTTATTAAATTTTATTTTTGGTTACGGTTGAAGCCTAGAAGGCAATCGAGCACCGGACTTACCAAATTCTAACTCATTTCTACACACCAAGAGCTTGATTTCGGTTCTTATTTATACTATTTAAGCTATAAGCCGTGATAATAATTAGAGCACTTCATTTGATGTGAGCTTCAACTGGTTATTTTCTATGTTTTAAACTTTTAATTAGAATTTATTTTTCACTTAGACTTATCTTTCCGTATAGCATGCCATCCCAACCCTAGTTTTTCTCTTCGCTTGGAGTTCGGGATACGAAAACTTGCCGAACAAAGTAGATTGATTAGTAACCGAAGCTAATTATTCGACTGAATATTGTTTAGAATTTTAATTAACAGAAAAACAATATGAATCTTTTTTGTTTGTTTTGAAAACTAGAGATTAAATTGTTACTTGTTAGAAGTAGAGTGATTGATAGACATCGAATCCTTACAGAAGTGCATAGGCATTATTGCGTGAGGGTGACCGCTACAACAAAAATGGCCTATGGATACAAAATTGAGGACACAATTATTTATTTTGTGGGTATAGAACAAATTTTACACACAAAAAATTGTATTTGTTTCCTTTTCTATAAGGGCACCAACTAATGTGCCCATTCTCTACAAAGTTGGCACAAATAATTTTCTCTCTCAACTTTTTCAAAACAATGGATTCAAATATATTATTTGTGTCTATATATTACTTCAAAAGACACAATTATTTTTTTATATTATTTTTTTTGTAAGACATATGACTCTCACCTTACTTTCTCTCCCTCTCTTTAACCCACCAACACCCTTAACCAATCCACACCCCACTCTCTCTCTCTCTCTCTCTCTCTCTCTCTCTCTCCCTTAACCCACCCACCACACACTCTATGTGGATCGTCGGATTGGTTAAGATTTAAATCTCAAATCGTTGTTTTATAATTAACCCTAGTAACCTCACTCTCACCTCACCTCACTCTCACTGTCTCTCTCACCCGATTCGTCTCCTCCGCCCAAATCCAAATCGAGCTCTCCGTCTTCCTCTGTCCTCCCACATCAGTGGGATCACCCAAATTCGTCGCCTGAATCGTGACTCCACCCACACCGGTCCTCAATCCTTAGTCTTCACTTCGTGAATTCGTCCCCTGAATCGCAAATCCACCCACTGTCCACACCACCTCGCCCGAATCGAGCTGTCAGTCTTAGTCCTCACTCATCCTTACTCCACAAGGTAAGAATATCATGCAATAAACTCAACCAAAGTTCATGGATATTGTTTTATTTTGAATTTGGTTAGTGATTTTGAATATGGGTTATGATTTAGGGCTTTTGAAAACGGTCTCTGAATTAGGGATTTTGGATTAAGGTCTCTCTATACCTCTCTCTCTCTCACTGCTCTCATATCTGGGTTTTTCCTTTGTTTTTTTTTTTTTTTAAAAACACCAACACCACCCATGCATCATATTTGAGTTCGTGTTTTTTTATTTCGAGTTTATATCTTATGAGATCTGACATATATATTTTGTATCTCGCCTCGTTGCTTATCGATTTGAGTTTTGAATTTATTTTACATTTTTTTTCATAATTGCCCGCTGCATGCAATTTTGGATATGAATATGATGGATTTTTGGTTAATTCATACTGTGAAGTTTCTCAGTGACTGGTTTGGTCGACCCGATCCAACTCATATTGGAGCGGTTTAGGGCCTTGTTCTCTCTGTCTCCGCAACCTCAAAGGCCCTACCCTTGTCACGCCCCCATTGCCGGTTCATATTCTGTATTTGTATGGAAGAATTTCATATCTATTATTATATTTACGGAGCCATGTTGCTTAGAATTGTAGGATTTTGGATCTTCAATTTTTCGAAAAGCGTAAGTTTTTTTATTGATTTATTAGGAGTTGTCTTGATTCCACCCCTCCCCCAATAAGTATTTATTCGTTTTTTACTTTTCTTTTATGGTGTGGCAGCATTGAAAGAAAAGGATTTAATAATTGGATCTAGGTAGAGATGAAACCAGAAGTGAAATACAAAAAAATGTATTCAGATGTGAAGTTCTTAAGGTGCTAATGTTTAATCATGTTAGTACAAGTTTCATCATGGAAAATTCAATATCGTTATATTGTCTATGCTAACTTAAACAAATATTTACTTCGTATGCGATTAAAATAAGTAACTCACTTTGACCTTAAATAATATGCATACTTGTTATTTCTTTGATTCAGGTGACCATGAGCTAAATGTATTATCTCCAACCCAAAAGTTACTTTTACAACCCGAAGTGAGGAATATGAATCTTTGAGATGGCAGATCTGGAACTTGTAGGTACTGATTTTAATTAACTCTTTGTAGGTGTAATTTTGGACTGATTGTGTTTTGAATTCGACTATATTTGTGTTGGCTTCTGATGAATATTGTAGTCTATGTTAGCTGAGTGAGTCTTTTCTCACTGACATCAAGCTATAGATTATATCAGTTGGTCTTCAACAGTTTTTAGCCATGGTCGTTGTTAATAGCATTAATTCCATTTGGTCAATTTCTATGGTTTGTTACAAAATGTACCCTAGTCTTTGTGTTTGAATACTGGAATCAAAATGAAGATGATAATACTTCTGCACCAAATCTGAACCTTGAGCAATTAGCCATGTAACCTTATGCAGAGTGTGATGAGTCTGAACAATGTAGTAATGCACATTCGGTTATTATGGAGGGTGGACTTATTTTTAATACTTGTGAACTTATTTTTTATGAGGAATATTTGTATGCTTTCCGCATCCATTGTTGGTTGTTCTAGAGGGTGGAGTTGTTATATAAGAATCATCTTAAAGCAAGTGGTGGAAAGACCCTTGAAGCAAATAAGAATCCTCCCACAAAGATATTCCCTTCTTACTTTCTTTATCCCTTCATTTTCTTTGCCCTTGTAAAGTGTGTGGCTTTTCTTTATCTTTGCATTTGCTATTCATGACTTCTGTGAGAGTCCATATACTGCATGTCATCTGATTAATTTGTTTATGGAGCAGCAAAAATTTGATGAGGTGCAAGGCCTGCTGGGAAGATGCATCTGTCCAAAAATGTTTGCTTTCAAGTTTTTTGTTTGTATTAGAGAGAAAATATGTAACACTACAATATATGTTTGTGAGATTCAGAAAGTGAAAGTTGGTTTCATGGTGGTAGGCTTTCTTCAATTCGTGAAAATTTAAATTTTTGCATTTTCTCAATTTAGTTTCAATTTTTCGAATTTTGATTTTTTTTATTAATTAATTCATGTTGGCACAGTTACAATATAAGTGCCAATATGGCTGGAAAAGATGATCTGACAAGGTTGTCGGAATGAGGGCACAAGTGGGCCATTATTTGTGCTTGCCTTTCTGGCACAAACACCCCTATTGTGCCCTTTTATAAATGGTGACGCCCCATAGAGGGCACGAACATAAAGATAGTAGCTGCACTGTTGCTATTGGTCTATGGGCACAATTGTTGGTGCTTTTTGGCCTCAAAGGGCACATATAATTTATTGTATGCAGTGGTCATTTTTGTTGTAGTGGACGTGAGGGCAAGGGAAGTAACAGCATACCGTGTGGGCTGCTGTGGTTCATCTGCTAGGGTGGCAGGATAGCCTAATTCATGCATCATAATCCTAAGAATTCATTAATCCGTATTATTAAAATTTAATCAAATAGTTAAAGTTATTATAATTTTTAAAATAAACTTCATTGAATCAAGCTTTAATAATCCAAATTGATAAATCCTTAAGATTAAGATGCATGAATCCGAAAAGGATCCATGTCCCAACAAATATGCAACGTTTTGCAAGGGTATTAAATTTATGAGTGGGATGGACACAAGTAGCAGACCATGTGGGGTGCTGTGGTTGATCCATTAGAGCAACTCCACCCATGGAGCATTTCCCCCTGGCAATCCACTATTGAATCCACCATTTTGAACAGTAACTGCCTTAAATGAATAGTAACTGCCATTAATGAACAGTAATTGCCATTTGCATCTCCACCCTTGGAGCCCTCCCCCCAGACAATAGGCAATAAAATATTAGTTTTTTTGTTTGTTTAAATAATACAAAATAAAATTATTTGTAATTTCGGATAAGATTTTTTAAATCGTTCTCGTTGCGCCACGTGTCATTTTATAAAAACAAACAATTATTTAGCGATGGATTTCGATAAGATTTTTATCCAATGTCATCTTGCCACGTTTCGTTATTTTTTGAAAATCTTTGACAATAGATTTTGATCAGATTTTAACTCGTTCAAAATTGCACCACGTGTCATTATCCGAAAAGATAATTATTGGAGATCGATTTCGATAAAATTTTTATCCAATGTCATCGTGCCACGTGTCGTTATCTTTTGAGAATCTTTGACGATAGATTTTGATCAGATTTTAACTCGTTCAAAATTGCGCCACGTGTCATTATCCGAAAATATAATTATTGGAGATCGATTTCGATAAGATTTTTATCCAATACGATCGTGCCACGTGTCATTATCTTTTCAAAATCTTTGAGGATAGATTTCGATTAGATTTTTAACGAATGACGACATGCCACGTGGCCTCATCTACAATCCGATCCTTTTCTGAATCGTCCATATAATCCACCATCCATCCTCACAAATTTCACACCAATTTTCTCAACATCTCTATCTCATTATTCATAATTTCTGCTTCTTCTTCACCATCCATCCTTACAATGTCTTCTTCTTCACCATCCATCCTTACAATGTCTTCTTCTTCATCAAGGATGATGTGGGAAATCGATCAGCAAGAGGAGGAATTGTTTAACCAATCTGAAGGAATGTTCAACCTTCAGATAGCCGAAAATGAGATGGAAGAGGATGAGGAGCGTAGAAGGAGAGATGATGAAACAAGAATGGCCAGAGCCTCACATTCCCGTCGAGTCATCCAGACTGTTGCTCAGATATGCAGGCCCAACCGTTCAAGAAACCTTGATAGAAGCAGGCAACGACGGGGTGAAGAGCTGTTGGACGATTACTTTGTCCATAACAGTGCATTTCCTGATACGTACTTCAGACGCCGTTTTAGAATGGAACGACATTTGTTCAACATAATCATGACTGATGTTTACAACCATGATTCTTACTTTGTGCAAAAGAAGGATGCTTGTGGTGTTATGGGTCTCCTGCCTGAGCAAAAAATCACTGCTGCGTTGCGGATGCTTGCGTATGGAGCATCTGCAGACCAAGTGGATGAGATAACGAGGATGGGGAAATCAACCATTCTTGAGGCCCTGATGAGGTTTTACGGAGCAGTTGAATCTTTGTACACCGCAGAGTACCTCCGAAAACCTACTCACATGGACTTGCAAAGGCTTCTGAAGAAGGGCGAGATGCGAGGTTTTCCTGGGATGATAGGAAGCATCGATTGTATGCACTAGACGTGGAAAAACTGTCCAAGTGCATGGCAAGGTGCATATGGGGACAGAAAATGATCAAAATCTATCATTTTTGAGGCATTGGCATCTTTTGATACATGGATATGGCACGCCTTTTTCGGGGTTCCGGGGGCTCAAAATGATCTGAACGTCCTTGCCCAATCCCCAGTGTTCAACGACGTCCTGCAAGGAAAGGCACCAAAAGTCACGTACGTCGTCAACAGACGTAAGTACGACGGGGCATACTACCTAGCTGACGGCATTTACCCACAATGGGAAACATTTGTCAAAACAGTGCCATGCCCGCGAAGTGCAAAAGAAAAACACTTTGCAAGCTGTCAAGAAGGGTGCAGGAAGGATGTGGAGCGTTGTTTTGGTATCCTTCAAGCTCGTTGGGCGATCGTCAGGGGTGCTGCCAGAATGTTCGATGTAGAGTCACTTCGATCCATCATGATGATGTGCGTCATTCTTCACAACATGATTGTGGAAGATGAGTTTGATTATGATGCGGTTGATGAATATGAGCCAGACACGATGAACAATTCAAGAACACGGATATATTGTGCGCATGATGCCACCGAAGAACCCGTGCAACACGAGCTATTCGAAAGGGATGGACGTTACAATGAAAGGGTCATTCAACGATATACTGCACTTCAAAGGTCATCTATGTACAATGATCGGCAAATTGACTTGATAGAGCACCAGTGGGCATTAAAACAAGCTGAATATACTTAAGTTTATTTAGTATGTTTGTTTGTATTTGGTGTGTTTATGTAATTTTATTTGGTGTGTTTTTTGTAGTGAGTTTTTTATTATTTCGTATGTTTATGTAATTTTATTTGGTGTGAATTATTTGGTATGTTTATGTATTTTTATTTGGTGTGTTTTTTGTAGTGAGTTTTTTATTATTTCGTATGTTTATGTAATTTTATTTGGTGTGTTTATGTAATTCCAATTGGTGAGTTTTATTTGGTGTGTTTTATAATTTCATTATACGTGAACAATTTGATGAATTAAAGATTCTATTATTAGGATAAATATATTACGAAATTAAATACATGTACTCTCACTTTAAATAAAGTACTAACTTCAATAAAATGGAAACAACATAAATAATAAATTACAACCCAAAGTGATTGGAAAACTATGGGCTCCGATTACAAAAGTACCCTATTCCTCACCACTTAACCAATCTGTGGTGCTAGGATCATCTTGTCTTGTTGTGCTAGGACCATCTTGTCTTGATCTCGCTTCTCTTGCACGCCTCCTTTGCACCACATCCGTTTTCTCCGACTGCCAAAAATATTTAGAATTTGGAGACATCCCTTCTAAACGCGTGTTCATAATGTCACGATCTCGTTGTGTATTTCTTTCTTCTCTAAGCAACTCCCTTTCTTGCCTAAGTAGCTCTCTTTCCCTCTGTTCAGCTTGAAATGCTTGTTGAATAGCTGCAGCTTTTACCTCATCTCTAGCCTTGTCAGCCTCATAATTCGCCAATTCCCGTGCCAATGTCAATTCACCTTGACGAGCAAGTTCTTGCATGTACTTTCCATAATCATTCTTGGAAGCACTCCCTTTCCTCTTTGAAGCCTTCTTACCTAGAGGCCTAATTGGATAACGGGTCGACCCCGATGCTTGTTCAGGAATGGGCGTTTCAGGCACTTCTTCTCCATCTTCTTCATCAACATGGGAGCCATGATCGGGTGTAGAGTATGGAGGGGTGCTATGTACAAAGGTGCTGTGTAGAGGGATGTTGTTCATGCATACTTCTGGACCAACATGCACAACTTTGAATTTAGGACAATCTTTAACAATATTCCAACATTCCCACCGGGTGAATGATTTGTTTCTTGATTTGATTTTGGCACCATACCATGCTTGTGCTTGAAGTTGCTACAAATGAATAATATTGAAATTATTAGGTAACAAATAAATAATACAAACAAATGAATAATAATGAAATTATTAGGTAACAAATAAATAATACAAACAAATGAATAATAATGCAATTATTAGGTAACAAATAAATAATACAAACAAATAATAATAATGAAATTATTAGGTAACAAATAAATAATACAAACAAATAATAATAATGAAATTATTAGGTAACAAATAAATAATACAAACAAATAATAATAATGAAATTATTAGGTCACAAATAAATAATACAAACAAATAATAATAATGAAATTAGGTCACAAATAAATATTGCAAACAAAAAATAATAATGAAATTAGGTAACAAATAAATGAAACAAACAAATAATTATAATCAAATTAGGTAACAAAATAATAATACAAACAAATAATTATAATATATTCTTACCTCATCCGCATAATTTGCCCCACTTCGAACATTATTACTAGCTTGTGTCAAGGCATCTCTCCACGTAGTAAAGGAATGGCTAAGTATTTTCCAACGACTGGATATCGATTCTTTGGTTTTTTTCCCACTCATTTGCTCAACAAATTTGGTATGAATTAAACTCCACATTTCTTGCAATTGCATCTCATTACCCGTAAGGGAATTATGAGTAACTTCAACCCAGTTAGTGCACAACGCAACATCTTCAAGAAGCGACCAATTCGAACCTACATCAGTAGCCATTTTGTGGAAAAAAATTGGATTGAAACTTTGAGAGAAAGATAGGAATTTGATTGAAACTAGTTGAGAAAATATGAAATTGTGGTGTAAGGTAGATGGAGAAGAAGTGGTATTTATAGAAAAGTAAAAACAAACTTTTACAAAAAAATATTCAGATTTTTTACAATTTTTTCGGATTTTTTACAATTTTTTTTTAAATTTTTATTCAAATAATTAATCTCTGCCATTGGATTTAAAAATTTTGAATTCCAACACTCCAGATTGTGCCACGTGTCACAACGGTAACTTTTCTTAATTTTAAAACTATTTTTTTTTTTTAAATTTATAAAGCAGATTAATATCAACCGTTGATCTCAGATCGAACGGTTGATATAAAATCAGCTCTTTTTTTTTTACCGTTGTAAATCGGACGGTTCTTATTAAAGAACCGTTGGGATCTAACGGACCGTGGGAAGCCACGTGACTTCCCAACGGTAACTAGCGCGCGGGCCATCCCCCTGAAATCATGTCGGGCGACGCACCCCCACTCGCGAGTGAGAGGCACGTGCCTGACACAAAAAAATAAAAAATAAAAGCCGGACCCAGCCCTTGCGTCAGCCTGACGTCACAAGGCTCGGGGGCCAGGCCTGTCAATTTTCCACAGGCCTCCCACTCGGGCCCTTCCCTGCTGGAGCTGCTCCCACCGGCCCTCGGGCCCTTTCTCCTCGCCTGTCGCCCGAGCAACCAGCAACGCTGGCGTTGCTCTTAGGGTGGCAGGATAGCCTTTTTGACCAAATTATAAAGCAAACTTTTTGACCAAGAGGGTGGCCAACAAATATGCAACGTTTTACACGATATTAAATTTATAACTAAGGATTTGGATCCTCTCCTGAGCCAATGGAGAGGATCCTCCTGACTAATCATTATAATTCGTTGGATTTTCATTCAACGGTTATAATTAGAGTAAATTGTAGCTATGATCCTTTAACTTTAACTCAATTAGAACAATGGTCCCTCAACTAAAAATTCATTACCATTGGTCTTTCAACTCATCAAAACGTGCAGATATGGTCTCTCAACTAAAAATGCATTACCATTAGTCCCTCAACTTTAATTCAACTAGAGAAATGGTCCCTTAATTTTAATCCAATTGCAGCAATGGTCCTTTCAACATAACTTGTTTTGACAAAAATTTTGACGTAGTTGACGAAAAGGACCATAATTACACACTTTGATGAGTTAAGGGACCCTAATTATATAAATGGTTATTCCAACATAACTTATTTTGACAAAATTGATGAAAATGACTATAGCTACACATTTTGATAAGTTGAGGGACTAATGATAATGAATTTTTAGTTGAGGGATCATTGCTCCAATTTCATTAAAGTTGAGGGACCATTGCTACAATTTACTCTTATAATTATTATAATTTTAAATGAACCTCTTATTTATAACTGTTGGATGAAAATCCAATGGACCATAATAATTGATCAGGAAGATCCTCTCCATTGGCTCAAGAGAGGATCCAAATCAGATGGACACAAGTAGCAGACCGTGTGGGGTGCTGTGGTTCCTCCACTAGGGTGGCAAGATAACCTTTTTGACCAAATTATAAAGCAAATATTTTGACCAAGAGCGTGGCCAATAAATATGCAACGTCTTGCATGGGTATTAAATTTATGACTGGGATGCACACTCATCTTCTTCCTCATTCATTGTTTATGTAAAAAAAATGTAATAAATTGTAATAATGATCCTTCAACTTTAATTAAATTGGATCAATAGTTTTTTAATTAAAAATTCATTATGATTAGTTTATCAACTCGTCAAAACGTATAACTATAGTCGTTTTCGTCAACTTCTTCAGAATTCTGTTAAACTAAGTTATGTTGAAAGGACCATTGCTATAATTTGGTTAAAGTTAGGGACCATTGCTCTAATTGAATTAAAATTGAGGAATCATTTCTCTAGTTGGATTAAAGTTGATGGATCATTGATACAATTTTTCTTATTTGATTTTTCATTGTGCCCCTTGATTTAGCCTCACGTGTATGACATGTGACAATTTTGACAGAAGTTCTAATGGAGTTAACGAAAATAATCATGGCTGTACGTTTTGATGAGTTGAGAGACCAATGATAATGAATTTTTAGTTGAGGGATCATTGCTCCAATTAGATTAAAATTAAGAGATTATTACTATAATTTACTCTGAAAACTAAAGGCCTCCTATTTTAGTTGCATTGGAGAATCCTTTCAACCATCCAAATCCAAAACATGGATCTAAGGAGCCAAGAAACAAAGAGGAATTCATCCATATTCAGGGATACAAGAAGCTATGAGCAAGGGAATGAGGACCTCACTTTGGGTGACTATCATTTGCTTCTGCAAAGAGGACCTACAAAAATATAAAGTCAACTCTCTTTGTTTTGAATTTGAGTTGAGTCTTTGACTAACTACTAGACTCTGAATTTCATGAGTTAAGTTTTGTTTTTGAATGCATATAAGCATGCGAGAGCCTTTAATTGTTAATTACATGTATATGTGTTGCTCAAATGAACTTAGTTTATCAAATTTTTCTTTCAATACCAACTTCTATGGCACGCGTGGTGTCTCATGCCAATCACACAAATATTATGTAAAAAGAATTTACACGTTGTGTTGCATGATTAACAATTAACGACACATAGTGTTATAACCGTGTCAATGTTATGAAAGTATTTATGCAAAGTCACTTGATATGCCGCAACAATTAGTAAACAATATTAGAAAGACCTAGAGGAACCCACAATTAATTCCAATTCATTAAGTAGCTCATGTGTAAGCAAAGTATGGGCTTCCCATGGGCAGGAGCTGGAATTTACCCATATTTGGTAGTTATGTAGCATTATACGAGGAGCCTGCTTAGCGTTCAATATGTTCACCCACATGATGTTGAGTGTAATCCTTCTTAAGGTTCAACGATATTGTTTCTATTAACAAATATAAATAAAAAATAAGCGAAATACTAGAGAGATTACACGTTTATATTACATTGTTGTACCATATTGTGATATGGCTGTGTACATACCACATCTTGTAATGAGTTTATCTCATTAGATGTTATACTGTTGGTTATTTGTATTACTTATTACATCATATGGTACATGAATGTGGTATAAATATGCGGTCTCTTCAACATTACCCTTATCAGAAACCCCAAAAGACAAGAAATGCTCTATACTAAGGCGTGTTTACCAAACCGGAATGAAAGTGTAGGAAATGGAATTACACGAACTCCAAGTCATTCTACTGTTTACCAAACCATAGGGAATCAACATTCAGGTGGGACCCACCCAAAATCCGGAATACAATTCCTTAAATACCCGGAAATGGATTCTTCACTTGGGAGGTGGGAGTTGAGTTCCTGGAAATAGATTCATCAGGATCCAAGTTTTCTACCAATACTATCCTTATGCTTTTTTGGTAAACCCAAATATCCCTCACAATTTCACCTCCCCAGTTCCATGACCAGTGTATAGACCCATCTCTCTTCTCCCCAATCCCACCATTTCCTAACAGAGGAGCTTCAACTCCGGTGAAATCCCGACCCCTTTCTCCTTGCCCCGTCGCCGCAGACTATCCAAAATCCATGCATGAACGCACAAAGAGCGGGGAAAATGTGTGGCGTGGCCGCATGTTCATCTAAGAACATGGGGTGGGGAGGGTTGTGATAGGTGGTGAGGAGCTGGGTTTGGGGATGTAGGTGGGAGAAGATGGCATCGTAGCTTTTTGTGTTTTGGGTTTTTTTATGTTATTTTATATTTTTAATAAATTTGTTAATTATTTATTTTGCTAAATAGTTATGTTTTCATGTAGCTAATTGGATTTTATGAGCATATGTGGTTATCAAAATTAACCATTAACTAGCATATAAAAATATAATTTATAACAAGGGCAGTTTAGTAATTAAATAGGTTTCAATTCCGATTCAGGTGAGTGGGTAAATAATTTTTATGTAATCAATATCATTTTTATTTCAATTCCAAATAATTTATTAAACAACTTCAACATAAATTCAATTCTGATTCCACCTCATTCCATCTTCTCCTCAATTCAATTTCTCGATAACGGATTAGGGAACTGCCATAAAGCGGAAAGAGAAAAACATTGTTCATAACCAACCGTGTTTTTACTTTTTTGCCCTCATTTTTAATGTTTGTGTTCCCACTTTTATGCCTTTATACAGTGAAATCCCCAATTGCCCTATGGGCATATAGGTGCGTAAAAAAATTGTTTTGCACACGAGGAGTGCTAGGGAGATTTCTCTGCTGCACCGTTTCCTTCCAGCTCCACTCCGAATCGATACCGAGTACTGCTCAACCAAATTTTCTCGTCATTTCGTTCCGTCCTTGTCCACCTCTTCATTCTTGCTCCACCATGAATCGAAACAAAAAATTGCTCATCCAAATCAATTTCAGTTAACTCAAATCCCTAAAACCCAAATTTCTCCAGATCGTTGGATTTAGTTTACTTTTTGTTGTTGCGTAAAGCTTAAATTTACGTACAATTTTTTCATTTTCTTGATTGGAATTTGGAAAGAATTAGTTGTTCTTTGAAGGAATTACAGAAAATTGGAAAAGGGAAATGGGAAAGCGAGGAAATGCGGGGCAAATGGGTTTTGGGAAAATGACTTTTTTTGGCATTCGCTTTTGGCTTTCATCCTTTCTGCGTTTGCTTTTCCTCATTTTTTTTTCTCAAGAACCAAACATAAAATAAAAAGAACCTGGGATTGCAACAATGGAGCTTCTGTGCCGAAATATCAATTGGGTTCCGTTTGATCTTCTGTGCTTCTTCTGCATTCAAAAAGTTGGGGTTTTTTTGCGTGATGGGAACACATTTCCAAATTCGCCCTCAATCCCAAAGGAACCATCCACCAAATAACCCTTCCGCCCTTTCTATTTCTCTCTGTAATTTCCCCTGACCGAATCACACAATCCAACCAACTCTCTGTGTAAGGCTGCCTCACAAATTCCATGGATTTCATGGACTTATCCTCTCTACGAGCCTCCCTTACGGAATCCAACCAATTTCCTTAATTCCATCGATAGCCACACCCTCCCAACCAAAAATGACAATAATGCCCACCCAACTTCTCTGCCTTTAGATCTCAAATTAAAATGGGTGATAAAGTCCTTTTCACACTAAAACCCGTTATTTAACAGCTCAAATGTACACAACCCAAACAAACACATGGCCTAAAGGGCCTACCCCAGACCCCCGGCCCAAAAATATAATTGGAAAAAGAAGTGGCAATTTGGTAAATAAAATGTTACCTTTTTCCATTGCCCATTCCTTTTGGAAAAAGAAATGAAATTAAAAATCTTCATGTAAAATGGAGTAAACCAAATTGTATCGAATGTGAAGCAGAGGGTAAGAGGTGTAGATTGAAGAACAATGACACCAAGAGCGAAATTGAATTTGTTGACAGGAGGAAACCAATTAAGGATAACGCATCTAAATCTTATTTCGCATCTATTTTGCTATGATTTTTCTGCTTTCATGTAATTAGCGGCTTATATTTGTGGTAACGATCTTGATTAATTTCGAGAAATGACAGTCTAATTTTCGCAACTGTCTTTTGCAGGCAAAACAATGACAATCTAATTTTCGCAACTGCCTCCTACAGTTAGAAGCAATTGCTGAATTAGAGTAACACTAGAAAATGCACTCGCGCTTTGCTGCAAGCGTTGAATGTATTAGTCGCAACATGCATGAATAGTCTTCCAATAAAGCAACCAAAAAGACGTCTTAATACGTAAGAATCATTGAAGTCAAATTTTGCTTGCTATATATGGATATGCATGCTATAAGAAACATCTATTTATAGATTGTATTGTGTCATCAATATCATAGTTTCAAGTAATCAACCTACTACATAGAAGAAAAACACAGAAAAGGGAAAGTAGAAAAGTAGAAACATAATACTTGAGTACCTAGCAAGAATAGTAAGTTCCTGAAAAAATTGCTAAACTGTCTTACAAATTCAATCGTTAAACGTTATACTATAACCCAAGACAAAGTTAAAGTATATTGTTTGTTTACAAATCAAAACAAAGCGTTGCTACAATCCTCAACAGCTATGAATCATTTTCAAATAAAGATACTCAGATTTGACGGCACATCAAATAACCACCAAGCGAAGCAAATTACGCCATGTGCTAATACGAAACTAAAACAAAAGCAAGATTAAATATTGAAATTTTTTAATAAGGCATCAATTGACAAAATGCTTCTTAATGTGGTCTTCCAAGAAATGAATGCAGCTCAAAAACAACTTAGAAATCTTTGTCGCCTCAATCTTACTAAATAGAAGCATAAATGGACATGATAGCTCCCTAATTTTGTAATAGAAACTCTAACGAAGAATATCAGGCTCCAAAGGCCCTGACTTTTCCTAGGCATAAATCTATACATTGCAAGTTTAATTCCAACGAACAAATATGCGTGCAAAGTAAAAGGCATCAACACTACATGTACTACTTTCAATCGTCTCAAGTTGCTGACACAATGTTTAAAATATTCAAGACTCAACAGATTTTCACACAAATAGAGCACCTCACCAAAACAATAACCGAGGTTGCCGTATTTGAATCAAGCAGATACTTTGCAAGGCCTTCTTCAATATCATCTCATATTCCCTTTTCATTTTTCGTATATGATACAATAAACTATTCAAATCTAGACGTAAATAAGAGAATCTGCTACACCCTACTATCACAGTTGTCAGTCCTGAACAATAATGCAAGTCTAGTGGCAAAAACCACCTCAATGAACAACTCACACACACACACACACTGATCATACATCTCTAACTCTCTTTTTCAAATAACACACTCTGATCCAAAACAGGGTAAATAAAATGCACATCCTTATACATTTCTAACTTTCTTTTTCGAAATCCAAAATAGGGTATTCTAACTCTCTTTTTCATTCATTTCTTACAAACCAATCATACATTTAAAATAGGCTTTGAATAAAAATAGGGTATATAATTATATACCTCAAAATGCCTAGGAACCAACTTCCCCCTCCAACGATTCAAATTCTTGAAATTGCCAACACAGTAAATCCATTAGTACTATATAAATGAAAACACAATTGAAACTCATCAAACAAAACAATCCCACAATTTAAATGATTCAATCCTACTACAATTGAAATTCACAGAAACAATGAAAAACCAGAACAAAACTGCAGCACCTAAAAAGTTGTCATACAAAAAAACATGGAATGTAAAAATATGTTAAGAAATCTAGTTCGTTAATTTCCAGCTGCTAAGTGGCATTATGTAACTTTAGTAGTATAACTAATTAACTACTTATCTGGTGGGTTGCACTTCTATCCAATTGGTAAGGAAAGGAAAATAAAAATCAACCCCTTGGTCTTAGTTGTGGCTGCAAAGTGCAGGCCACCACCAACTCTCATTGTTTGTGTTTTAGCATAACACTTAAATAAATTAAATTCTGAAATGTAAATTATATTCCTATAACTTAAGATGCACATATAGTATTGTTGAAGTCGAACTGAAAGCACTTACAATTCCAAGCAACAGAGCAGCAATTATTAAGAGCCAAAACTCATTCCTAGTCTCCTCATCCTGGTACTCTACTCCGTAATCTTCTGTCAGCATCATTGACTGAAATTAGGAGAGAAAAAGAAAAGGAATTTCAGAAATTGTCTATGAAGCAAAGGATACTGCAGTTACTTCAAGACATGTAAATTGCATATGTATAAAGTAATTTTCTACATAAAGTAATGAGGCATAACTTTCTCTCTCCTCTTCAAACCCTGAGCAAAGCCACAAACTTTACAGAGATTAGAATGAGAACTGGAATTAATAGAACAATGACTGAAAAGTAACATACTTGAGGAGTGAATGATTTAGTGTTTCCATCATCGAAAAGCCGGAGTAAGTCGCTAAGGGCTGGTTTGGTATTGCTGTGCTTTGAAAAAAAACTGTTGTGAGAATAAGCAGTTGTGCTCTAAGAATAAGCGGCTGTGAAATAAATCAGTTGAGTGTTTGGTAAACTTTTTTGTAAAAGTGTTTTTGGAAAAAAAAAAAGCAATCTGATAGTGGGTCTTTTCATTAAAGGAGCACTGTAGCTATCTGTGCTTTGAAAAAAAACCAGTTTTCCAAAGCTACAAATAGCAGCTTCAGCTTTTTCCTTTGATTTCAGCTTATTCTCACAGCAGCTTCCAAAATAAGCCATTTTTTTCAGTTTACCAAACACCTAAAACCCTCACAGCTTTTTATTCATGGGTGCTTTTTTTTTTTTAAGCACCTCACTCCCAAACCACCCCTAAAAGAGGTCGCAAACAGCCCAAAGGGACAAACCCATACCCCGGCCCCGATCCATACTTTTCTTTGACTGGACCCCCTCTCCCACTTATGAAATCGAGGATCTGCAGCAATGGTATTGAGATCCCCACTCCTCCCTCTCCCTTTCTCTCTGTCGCTCTGTCTCCCTCTCCCTCTGTCCATCTATCTTTATCCCAGAGCGGCATGGCCTCCCATCCCTGAAACCCTCACCGAAAGGTGGCAATTTTGTAAATAACTTGAAATCCACCAACAGCAGGGGCAGAGAATTGAAACAAACATTTAGGCTCGTTCGATAACCATTTAGGCCAAAACTGAGCACACCGAAACCATTCCTACTCGTGCCAAATGTTAGTGGGGAAGCAAGATGATGACTTTATTGTTCAAAACCAAAAGAAAAAAAGAGAGAAAACAAAATAACAAATCCAATGGTTGTGGTGTAAAAGCTGAGAACGTAAAAAAACATGCAGGGGAAAAAAATGAAGATACAAAGTAGTTGCATCATGAAACACTTACTCCAATTAGACGCAAAAAGTGATGGTGATGAGAAGAGAGAGAAAATGCAGTCGTTTTGATTTTTCTGGGTTTTAAAGGGAGCAGCTTTCTTCGACCACCAAAAAAGGGAAGCTGCTTTTCGTGTGGTTGTGATTTCCTGAGTGTATGTGAGCGGGTCTATGGCACTTGCACTTTTTGTGTCGGTTAAGGTAACCGGGCGAGCTGGACACGGCGGCTTTGGACTGAATTCGGAGAGGTGAGAAAAATTAAAAACACAAAAAGAAGGTGTTCATTTTGTCACATTTTTATTATTAAAAAGTCAATAAAATACATTCATTAGTATGGTAACTTAACTATTTAATTCCATCTCATTAAACTAAAAAAAACAATTACAAAAAAATAAGGGAAACCTTGTCCAGAGAGACCTGAGAGAAAGTGACGACTTCTCCTCTCATTCCACTCCATACTTGATCTCTAAAGTCCATTTGGCATGTAATTGATGTTCAATTTCAAATTTAGTGGTAGCAATTAGCAAAGCTAATGAAAGAATCAAATAAAATGAAAGAAAAAGCATCGTGAAATAAATCAAGATGAAGAATGAAATTTTGGCAACTCGCCATTCTCTTCTTTTATATAATAGATACATATTTGTAGTGAAAACAGGTCCCGACAAACCCAGTTATCCTCAAGAAGTATTTTGTATGACTTTAAAAACATATTCCGTGAAATTATCTCTTGGCTGAGAACAACAACAAATCTTCATGCATAACTTGTAGAGAAAGACATCAGGCATACAAAAGAACACGCAAGCATAAAATAAACGAAGCAGGGAAAACCAAAAATACAATTGAATACGCTGTCAAAAGAACATGAATAAATGAAAATTACAAAACAAAGAAGTGATGAGAAACCAAAGTACCCATTTCATAATCTAATTGCTTTTTAGCTTGCTTGCCATTTTTAGTTCTTCAATTTAGAGAGAAACCATAATTCAGCACATGAATAAAGTGAAAACGTAAAAGATATGTGGGATAAGCTGACAACCATCCCTGAGTAATGCATTCACTTCTGAACCCCAAACACACCGAAACGAAAATTCACACACATGAACTACAACTCCGTTATGTAACAAGATTTAAAAGCATCTCAAAACAAAATGGCAAACTATAAGAGCACTGTAAAAGTAAAATTGCAAGAAATCTAATACTTGGAGGGCAAGTACTAATCAGACGAAAATGAAAGATTGAACTACCTCGCGTGGAACTGTGCCTTGGTTTTTTCCCATGCTTACAGGAAGCTTTGTACTGAGCTCTTATAGCCCAAATTTTCTCTGAAGGAAAAAAACACAATTTTGAAATAAGATTTTCATATCATACCTTAAAGAGAAGAATTAGACAACAAAAAAGAGAACAATGAGTACTCCTCTGGTCCAATGGTCCTGCAGTCATATTTACTTTATAACTCTTTCTTTTTGTCTAAAAAACATCTTGGATCTCAAATTAATATGAATACGGATTCATACTTTATAACTAAAAATCTTACTGCTCTTGATAAGATGAGCAATACGCCATTTATCGCATGCATTGCATTACAATCACAATGCAACATCTCATTAGAAATCCCCACACAATATTTTTTTTATTGCTACTTTGATTTTAGTTTATATTTTTTCTGAAGCATGAGGGAGCTAATTTTTTTTTAAATTTTTTTATTCCAATAATGTTATAGGGTTGCAAGGATATTATCAATTTAATTGATTGTATTTGATTGGTGGAACTTCTACATCTATATTTCAGGTTTTCAATTTCAGCACTGGGAGAGTCATTCATAAAATGTTTGACAGTGAGATTACCTCCATGGACTATGCTCGCAATGGACAGCTCATTTTTCGTGGTGATGGGACAATATATTTCAGTCATTCGCCATTCAATCAATTCAAACCGAGGAACATGCAACGTCAAGAAGAGGATCTACCATGTCAGGATCACTGTCGTCCAATTAATACAAAAAATCTAGATAAAAACGATCAATTTACATAAAAGCCTTTCATTTTCTCAGCAACCAAGCAAAAGAAAATACCTATCCGTTAAGTGTTGATGAAACTGGACTTCAATCCCCTCAACCACAACAACTGAATCGAGGTGTGCAAGTCATTGAAAAACTCACCCAAGATTTCAAAATCTGCATAAAGAAATAAATAAGCACATAAATTAGCCCAACCCATAAATCAAAGAAATCAAAATCCACCCAGAATCAAAGAAATCAAAATCCATCCAGAACCAAAGAAATCAAAATCACACACAGATATGCAAGACAACGGAAATTTGAAGCCTTACTTTTCGGGTAGCTTGGCGGCTGACATGAGTCTTCTTCAGAGTTTCATCCATCCATGGATCCATTTGGTCCGCCCGTCGCTTCTGGGTCGTACAATCTTAAGATCTGCAAAATGAATTTAAAGAATCAATTTTTACGATTGAAAAGCCAAAAGTGCTACAAACTCCAAATTGCTGAGAACCAAAGTGGAGTAACAGTTACAGGTCACGAGAGGAGATGAGGACGTTGTCGGATTTCAGGGCGAACCGGACTCTAGAAATTGCATCTCGGATCGGGCTTTCGAACTTCAAAGGAGCTCCGCTCATTGTGGTCCTTGCAGACCGAACTGACCCAACGATCAGCGAGAGAAAGGAGACTGCGGCGAGATGAGGGATACGATGGACGCGAGATTGTCTGTATCATTATCGCGGGGGGTTTGCAAGACGGACGAGGAAAGTGGGGTTTGAGAAGGCATTGTCTTCTCGCGGGGTATGCGTCCTTCCCATTCCACGATTATCAACACGTGTGCATCAACATGAGCGGCAGAGAGGCATTGTTGTAAATAAAATGAAATCGAAGGGCAAGGGCCCATTTTTTTTAAGGTAATGGCATGGCCATAAATAGAATGAAATCCAGATCAAAACACTGTCATTTGTACAGTACAATTTCTCCATCTTCTTTAGGCTAAAGTAATGTATATGTTATACGCACCAACACAATTCCTTCTTAGATAAATCCAAGCCAAACAATTACAGAAGACAGTTATTCACAAAATCACTTTAAAGTAAGAATTTAATTAATAATACATTATTGCACTTTCTTAACAATTTGATTGTCACCTAGCTGACAATAAACATGTTAGCTATGCGTTAGAACATATTGGGTTCAATCCATTGTCTTGAATATCACCCACAATCACAGCCGTCTCTTGGGGGCATACAGAAGGCCTGAGAGGCATTTGTAGACATTCAATATCTCCTCCAAGCATTTCGACAACTTTGGACATCGAAGGGCGATCACTTGGTTTCATTTGAATACACCACAAGGCGGTTATAACCATCTTTCTTATCACTTTCTTTTCCTCCTCTGTAACATTGTCTATTTCCAAGTCATTTCCCACAATATACTGATCGTATACCCACAACGGGAAGTAGATTTGGCTTGGATGCTCTACCGTTGCATTCAAACTCTTCCTTATGCTTGCCATTTCCATCAACAACATTCCAAAACTATAGACATCGCCTTGTATGAGACACCTCCAATATTTTTGTAGAACAACTCAGGAGCAATATATCTCATTGTACCCCGTGCTGCCGTCAAAGAGACAATGTTATTATCTACTGGATACAATTTTGCAAGCCCAAAGTCAGAAACCTTTGCTTTAAAGTTCTCATCAAGAAGGATGTTATGAGGCTTGATGTCGAAATGTAGAATTTGCATTTTGCAACCTTGATGTAGATATTCGATCCATTGAGCCACTCCAAGAGAAATCTTGTACATAGTCTTGATAGTTAAGGGAAGACTTCCTTCTTTGGAATAAATGTATTTATCAAGAGAGCCATTAGACATGAAGTCATATATTAGAGTGTGCTTTGATCCCTCGACACAATATCCAACAAGTTGCACCACATTGGCATGGTGAATCCTTCCGATTGTAGCTATTTCGCTAATGAAATCTTGGCCATCAGCTTTGGGCTTGCCCAAAACTTTAACTGCTACAAATCGGCCATTGCGTAACTTTCCTTTAAATACAGAGCCAAAGCCACCTTCGCTCAACTTGTCCTTAAACCTGCAAGTCATTTTCTTGATGTCCGAGTAAAAGTACCTTATAGGCATGACGTTATTGCATTGCAAAAAATCTTCTATTGTGCTATACCGTGATAAATGTCTTTTGCGCCATGTGTAGATTAAAAATGCAGTCACAACTAGAACTCCAAAAACAAATCTGGCTAGGAAAAATAACCCTGCTTGCATTGACATTAATATGTTAGATCCACTGCGTACTACTTTTTCTTCCCTTTCTTTCCAAATTACTTTGTCTTTGATGTAATTAAAGAGAGAATGGGAAATCTACATATGCTGATAATACAATCTCATATTAGTTCTTACCGATGCATATGAGTATAAACCATCCACGTACTGCAACATAATTAATCGACAATGAGTTTGAAAAGTGCATAAAGTGAAAAACAAAATTTTAAAAAATCAAAGGGTGCCTCTATTGACACCCAAATTTTAGTTAGTTTCACTCAACTAAAAAATTTTGTCATCGAACTTTTTAATTTGCCTTCAAAATTGAGTTCACCCAACCCACGAAGCAGCAAGCACCACTCACCAAAAAAACGAACAACACAAAGAGCTGGCATCGACTCTGTTGATGAAGGAGGGACATGAGGATGGTGTAGTTTCGTCTGGCGCGCGGTAGTGCTTTTGTCTGTTCATTTTCTCTTTCTTTTGGTAGGTGGAGGCTGGTGTGGATTTGGGCGAACTTAAAAATGAGGGGAAACTATGAAGTTTGACAAAATGTTTTAGTTAGGTGAACTTAACCAAAATTTGGGTGCTAAAAAAGGTACCCAAAATCAAAAGGCTTTTGTTTACCCAATGTTATATACAGGTTTGACTTTTGTTTATATTCTTGGATCTGTTGCTTGGTTGTATAATTTGGCTGTGTGTTTTGTTTCAAGACAATTTGTTCTTCGTTTCTTGAGGCTTTTGTGCGTAGATTTGAAACCGTTTAGGTTTCAAGCCGTTTATACTAAAGGTAAATAATTTCGTTTTTTTCTTTTTAACCTTTTTTGTAAGAATTTTTTATTTAATGTTGTGAGAGTTGTGTTTTCTATAGTATGAAAATTGAATCTTTGTGATCTTATATCCTTAGATATGTTGCTTGGTTAGATGATTTGGCTGTGTGCATTGTTTCAGGACAATTTGTTCTTCGTTTTTTGGGGCTTCTGTGCGTAGTTTTGAAGCCTTTTGTAGTCAACATGAATAATTTTATTTTTCTTTGTTTCTAGTCTTCTTTGTAAGAATTTCTTAGTTAATATTCTGATAATTATGTTTACTATAGTATGAAAACTGAATCTTTGTGATCTTCCAAGTGATGTAACGTCATTGCAACATGTATGACTGCCATTATCGAACATGAAAAGCTTTCTGTACTCCGTCCTTTCATACGATCTCACTCAAAAATTGTTTCATTACAAGTTCTAACATGGTTTTTGCGATGTCTTATGAAAAAACAATGTCCAGCTTAAACAAATTACAAGGTATGTATAGTTTTAAACCCGCACCCGCAACATCGCGTTGGTATTCCCAGTATATACTAAAACGACGGTTTTGGCCCTGCCGTCCGGTAGAAAACTCTCGACTTCTTCAGAAACCACGAGAAACTTAAAACTGAGAAAGCTTCGCGATCTCCCTTCCATCTCTGCTGCGCGATCTCTGCTTCCTCCGTGATTTCTTCCTTCCTGATCGACATCTATTCGAATTGAAAACCTTCTGGAGCTCTCTTCCCCAAATTTCAGCAGCAACTTTGCTCACGATCTTTCCAATTGAAATTCCTCTCCTTCACATTTTGCATCATCGTCATCTCCCTAGAACCTAGGAGTTTGGTTCGGTTTCGAGTTTTCCGACGGTAATCTGGCGACAGCGGCCATCGAGGTTGATCTGAAACTATTCATCATCACCACAGGTACTTTCTACACCTATTACACCTTAGAAAAAAAATTCATGATTTTGTGGAATCCAATTTAACGATTAGAAAAATTTTCATTAATTTTCTGGGTTCGTGAGTTGGAGGGGGATTAGAATTTTTTTCATTATTTTTCTGGGTTTGTGGTTTTTTTTTTCCAAAACGTTTTTCCTTTCTACCAGTCCAAATTCCTTCACATCAATCTCTCTGTTTTGTTCTTGTTCTTCCGCGAGTAGAATACCTCTCCTTGCTCTCGAGCGCGTGGGCAGTCGCTCTAAGGCAGCCCATGACGTCATTTTCCGATTCGACTCGGAGGAGGTTGGCTGCTCTTCTTGGCGGAGCTTCATGGCTGGCCGAATTCCCCTATTCCCTTCCTCTTATACTTTTTTGTATTCGTTCACCAAAACAATAGGAAAACGTCTCCGTCTGCTTGATTGACGGCGAAAAAAAAACAGACAGAATAAAAGCCTGACGGAAGCTGAAAGCTTGGACTCTGTATTTTTAAAGGATTTTTAAAGAATATTGCGATTTGAGGAAAAAAAAAAAAACCACGTTGACATAATATATTCACAATAGGTGTACAAGGTTAATAAAGCTTTACGGTGGTTCCATTTTTTTGCATATTTCAAAGGCTCTGAATTGCTAATGGAATTAGCCTTTTGTTTTAGGAAGAACTTGGAACCCCCTCCGTCCATTCTATCCCCAATGGAATTAACACTTAGATAGTACTAGTCATTATTTGATGCATTCCTGTATAAATTTAGGCTAAGTGTTTTATACACAAATTGATACAGATAAGCTTCAGGGTGCGAAATCATATACTGGAGAGATAACTATACAATGATACATTCTTATCTGTTAATTATCTTTGGTTACCAGCTATCCATGTTGCTGACATATTAAACTACACAACATCTATTGTAATTTATGTCTTATTAGTATCATCACCTTTGTTCTTTATTTCAATGTCTAACATAACGATCTGGTTTCAATTTGCTACAGGCATTATTTCCAGACAATAGCTATGGTTTTGATTGTAGCGGTGATTGAAAAATTATTCCGAAACTAACATTTGAGGAATTCAAGGTTTGTTAGTTAATTTGTACATCAGAATACCATGACAAACTGTGAAGTTGTAATTGTTGACCTTACAATGTATCTTTTTTGGTTTGGAGCATTAGACTTATATGTGTTGCTTTCACTTCATGAAGGCTAACTCTTTATTTTAGGCCTTAGAATATAATTTCTTGGAGAATCTACATTGTTGATAATTTTTTGAACAATATTATCCCCAAAATTTCTCTGCATGTTACCCTCAACGTAGACATCATATAACCATCATTGAACTTCTGAACCAAAAATTTGAGTTTTATGATTATAACTAAACGTCTATAAACACATGATACAGATTAAGACGAATGTCAAATTTAAAATGGCATTAATCAGGACAGCTGCAAACTCTGATTTGCGGCCTTTGAAATGGAGCAGTTACTTCTTGCTTCACTTCAACAGCATAGTCCAGCTTCTAAATTCAGTTCTCAGGTGTGGGGTTTCTCAGTTACCTCTTTTTTGTAATAAAACATTTGATCAGTACTTGCCAGGATATCCAATTAATTAGGTCAGTTTTTGTTAGCAATAATAATTTGTTTTTGCAGCTTTATATGTGTCTCTGTCTCCAAATATGATGATCTCTTAATTTGCTTCTATAGCTTTTGTAATATAATGATCTCTTAATTTGCTTTTGCATATCTTCTTTGCTTCCTCTGCTAGCTCTATATGAGATTCCATCTCCAAATAATTATTCCTTATTTCCTATTTTTACAGGAAGCAAATCATTGAATACACATGGAAAATTAAAAGGGTTTTAGTTTTTGGAGTAGTTTAAATTTTTTGTTTGTTATTGCTTGTATTGCTGTTAAATATTTGATGGGTAGTTTGAAATGGGGAACTTGGTTGATTGAGTATTAACTTTTATTAAATTAATATTCTTATTCAATATTGAATTAAGACTCCTCTTATTAAATTAAGACTCTTAAGGCTCTAATCTAATGTTCATGCTCAACATCTCCTCTATCTTTCTACAATTGGTAAAACTTTTGTATTATTATTCCAATTTTGGTTACTGGGTTGTGGAATTTTCCATTTTTTTTCTGGGTAATCAATACTATATATATGCATGACAAGTATAAACAATATTTTGGGGCAAATTTAGTTGTTTAATTTTTAATTTTTATGTGATAGTGAGATTATTGTAGGATTTCGTTTAGATTATGCGGCCCAATGGGAGTCTCTGCTTTGATAAGATTGGGGTTGATGCCAAGAAAGCCAATAAGCCTACTGTGGACGCCGCAGCCGCCTGGCGCTGTTTTCCAAAATCCTCTCTCACTTGGTTAAGCAATTAAGACTTTTTGGTTTAGTTTTTATTATGCCCAATTTTGTATTTAAACCTTAAAAAAATTTAAACTGATTTGGGGTTACTGAAATAGGCTGCAGAGCTGCCATCCCTGAATCAGAAGATGTTCAGAAGGAAGAAGAAGAAGAAGAAGAAGAAAGTCGTGGAGTATCAAAAGCTTTTAGCTTTGTGAAGGTATGCTTTTTCCCAACTCACCTCTTGCTTTTGTTGCACTGAATTGGTAGATTGGGTTCAAAAATATATATATGTGATTTTTCGTGTAACTATTTCTTTACATAATTACCAATTGGAGGTGATTTGAGATCATGTAACATTTCCTCGCTAGAACCGAAGATTGCCGTCGCTCAGAGCTGCGTTTCATGAAACAAGTTCATCTCCTGCCAATTTTGTGTACCCACTTTTTATTCATGAGGGTTGGTGCTTGCTTGCAACACAATTTGGTGCTATTAAGTTTTGCGGTTTTACAATCTGTTCATGCTTAAACCTCTTTCAAATTTTCATTTCTGTGTAAATCTTGCAGGTAGGACGACACACCTATATTGGCAATGTCGGGATGTCTAGGCTTGGGTGGAGACGTAGTCTTATGGAAGAGGTGAAGTAGCTTAGCTCGATCTCATTAGCTCTTATCTGTTCTATTATGCTAAGATCAATAGTAAAAAGTTCTATTGATTTTATAATCAAAGATACATATATTATAGAAACAGAGGGTATATCATTAATTTCTTGATGTAAACAATTATAACTTGAGGAACCATTTAAAGTATATTGGTAATCAGCATACTTAAACTTAAATGTGATATATCCGTTTAGTATTTTTTTTTTTATACAGTGATAATACTTAAGTATAATTTACATCATATATCTTTTGAAGTACATGAAACTATGAAGAAAATGATAAACCAAATCCCATTCCATCTCTGTTTGCTACTGCACAATCACAATCCAATTCCAACATGGAATCCTCAGACAACATGCCTACTGCATAACAAGTTTCATCCTGACTTAACTTATATCCTGACTTAACTTATATTTAGTCCACGTCCTGTTTAGATTGTAATCCTAGTTCTACGTGTGTTTGTATAGTACTCCTATAAATATCAATGAACATCACTCACTCTAATTAAGAGTTGAGATTCTGCAAATCATATTTACTATCTTTCATGGTATCACGAGCCAGCGTCTAACGACAACGGTTCCTATTATAATTTTTTTCTCTTCTGCAGATCCTAAACTATGGCATCTTCTTCCTCCTCCGCAACTCCCTCCGTCACAAATTTTCTTACGATCAAGCTCGACCGCAACAACTACCCTCTCTGGCATGCTCAGTTTCTTCTCTTGCTGCGCAGCCGCAACTTACTCTCTTATGTTACTGGCGAAACTCAATGCCCATCTGCCTTTCTTCTTGATGACAATGGTAAATTCACCGACAAAGTCAATCCATTATATAATGAATGGATCCAGACTGACCAGATGATCCTATCTTGGATTACGAGTTCCCTTACTCCCAAGGTTCTTGCCACGATCGTCAACAAAATTGATTTGGCCTCTGCTTGGTCGTCAAACCCGAATTAATCTGATTATGGGGGTTTTGTTTTATATCAATATATTGCAACAGAAGTCACACTTTGAAGAGTTCATGCTGCACAGAAAGATGATGAAATGCTACCCGTTGAGTCTATCATTGCTCCATTGGAGACAGAGCTGAAGCTTGCTGCAGGAGTTATACATTTGTTATGCAATATGATCCCTTTAATTTTATTTTAAAACTGATACAAAAATACTACAAAAATTTATGTAGTATTTTTGTATCAGTTTTGAGTGTCTATTTTGGCTTCCATACATCGTCTGTACATGTAAGAGGTATAGTGTTCAATATGTATTTGGTGTCTATATTGTTACAACAACAACAACAAAGCCTTTTCCCACTAAGTGGGGTCGGCTATATGAATCCTAGAACGCCATTGCGCTCGGTTTTATGTCATGTCCTCCGTTAGATCCAAGTACTCAACTCTTTTCTTAGGGTCTCTTCCAAAGTTTTCCTAGGTCTTCCTCTACCCCTTCGGCCCTGAACCTCTGTCCCGTAGTCACATTTTCGAACCGGAGCGTTAGTAGGCCTTCTTTGCACATGTCCAAACCACCGGAACCGATTTTCTCTCATATTTCCTTCAATTTTGGCTACTCCTACTTTACCTCGGATATCCTCATTCCCAATCTTATCCTTTCTCGTGTGCCCATACATCCCACGAAGCATCCTCATCTCCGCTACATCCATTTTGTGTACGTGTTGATGCTTCACCGCCCAACATTCTGTGCCATACAACATCGCTGGCCTTATTGCCGTCCTATAAAATTTTCCCTTGAGCTTCAGTGGCCTACGACGGTCACACAACACGCCGGATGCACTCTTACACTTCATCCATCCAGCTTGTATTCTATGGTTGAGATCTCCATCTAATTCTCCGTTCTCTTGCAAGATAGATCCTAGGTAGCGAAAAAGGTCACTTTTTGTGATCTTCGCTAGATTGCTCCGGTCATTAGTGTGGATAAGTATATAAATGGATAGAGATAGGAAAGCAAACACAAGATGTACGTGGTTCACCCAGATTGGCTACGTCCACATAATAGAGGAGTTCTCATTAATTGTGAAAGGTTTACACAAGTACATAGGTTCAAGCTCTCCTTTAGTGAGTACAAGTGAATGATTTAGTACAAATGACATTAGGAAATATTGTGGGAGAATGATCTCGTAACCACGAAACTTCTAAGTACTGGAGTGTGGTATCGTCTTGACTTTCCTTATCTGTCTCATAGGTAGATGTGGCATCTTCTCTGGAAGTACTCTTCCTCCATCCAGGGGTGGTATCTGTAACTGGTGGAGATGCACAAGGTAATGTATCAATGTCACTTGAAGCTTACTTGTAGTTTCAGGCTTGGTCAAGCGCGATACAAACCATGTAGTAGGAGTCCCCCAAGTCGCCGAGCTAGGGGATCTGCTGAAAGAGGTGACAGACAAGGTAAGCAATCAGAGCTCCGGCTGATTGTTCACATTCTCCCTATCTTGCAGGCAGCATGAAGGATAAAGAGAAGAAAAATGAGAAGAGATGATATGGGATACTTTTGCTTTTGAAGAAGTAACTTTCCACATGCTTATTCTTGAACTGGGCTGGAGGGTTTTCTGGTTTCCTCCAGAGATAAGGCCGACTGAAGAATTTGAGGGTCAAAACAAGTCCATCAAATCTAGAGTACGTTCGACCCTGCTGATATGGGATACTTTTGCTTTTGACAGGGTAATGGATGTATCGGCACGTGTGCTGTTACGCTTGTCTCCACATGCTTCCTTGTATCCTTCTCACTTGCCCTATCTGTTCCTCAGGCAGATGCGGGATCTTCCCTGGAAGCATAAGATGTTGAAGATGAGTACTCGAGAGCAATGCCAGGTAAGTAATCAGGTAAGGGGTTCCAGGCAGTCAGTTCCTGGCTGGAAGCTTGATTCCAAGTGCTGACTGATTGCTCTCTTTCTCCTTGTCTTGCAGGTAAGAACAAGGCCAAAGGAAAAGACAGGGAAAAAGCATGATATGAGATACTCTTGCTTTTAACCCTGATGATATGAGATATTCTTGCTCTAGTATAGCTTGTTTACAGAGGTATTATCGGGGGGAAACAAATCTGAATATTTCGAAAGGCTTCGTTGGGAGTGCCCTCTCAGATAAGAGGAATGGTTGAGCATTTTTGCAGGTCTGCTTGTCCGTTGGGGATGGAGGTCGACATATATAGGAGTCTCCCTAACATCAAGTAATAATGCTATTCCTTTACCCTGCTTGGTCATAGCACGGTAGTGGGAGCTGCCAGCTTCACAAGTTTTAACTCTGTCAGAGCACTTTGAAAAAGTGGTCTGTGGTATCTGGAAAGCTGATGTTGCGTGTGAAGATTACAGACAAGCTTTATCCAAGGAGATCCAGCTCTTGAAGTTGGGAAAGTGGTGCCTCTTCGGTTTTCGAACAAGCAATCCTGTCGGGGATCTGGCTCTCGAGATTCGGAGAACGATGCCTCTTCGATTTTTGAGAAAGTAATCCTACTGGGGGTCTGGCTCTCGAGATTCGGAGAGCGGTGTCTTCGATTTTTGAGAAAGTAATCATGTTGGGAGTCTGGCTCTCGAGATTCGGAGGGCGGTGCCTCTTCGATTTTGGAGCAAGCAATCTTGTTGGGAATGTTTTCTCGAATGTGAGTAAAGGTTGGGCATGTTTGCTAGTCTACCTTGCCACGAAGCACAGAGGTTGACACACAGGGACTTTCCAATTATCTAGCAGTGGTACTGTTCCTTTACCCTCTCTTCGATTTTTGAGAAAGTAATCATGTTAGGAGTCTGGCTCTCGAGATTCGGAGGGCGGTGCCTCTTCGATTTTGGAGCAAGCAATCTTGTTGGGAGTGTTTTCTCGAATGTGAGTAAAGGTTGGGCATGTTTGCTAGTCTACCTTGCCACGAAGCACAGAGGTTGACACACAGGGACTTTCCAATTATCCAGCCATGGTACTGTTCCTTTACCCTCTCTTCGATTTTTGAGAAAGTAATCATGTTGGGAGTCTGGCTCTCGAGATTCGGAGGGCGGTGCCTCTTCGATTTTGGAGCAAGCAATCTTGTTGGGAGTGTTTTCTCGAATGTGAGTAAAGGTTGGGCATGTTTGCTAGTCTACCTTGCCACGAAGCACAGAGGTTGACACATCGGGACTTTCCAATTATCCAGCAGTGGTACTGTTCCTTTACCCTTGTGGGTAATAATATGGTAGCTAGACCTTCAAAATTTATGTGTCTAAACTTTGTTAGTGTTGTTTCTTTGCTAATCTTTTACCCTTCTTGGTCAGAGCGATATAGTGGGAGCTGCAAGCTTCACGCGTCTCAACTTTGGCAGAGAACTTTGGCAAAGTTATATGTGGTACCCATGAGCTACTGTTGCGTGTGGGAAGTGGGTGATTGAACAGTACGATTCATGTGCTTTCTACTTCGCCAGAAATCTTCGACAGAATGCCCATAATTTCCGCAAAGCTGAGTGTGCGTGTGACAGGTGCTGACAGGGCTGGAAAAGTAGGTGCCTCTTCGATTTCTGAGATCGGCCCTCGTGGTCTCTGAGCAGCCCAGCTTTTGAGAAAGCAAGCCTCTTCGATTTCTGAGATCGGCCTTCGTGGTCTTTGAGCAGCCCAGCTTTTGAGAAAGCACACGCCTCTTCGATTTCTGAGATCGACCCTCGTGGTCTCTGAGCAGCCCAACTTTTGAGAAAGCAAACGCCTCTTCGATTTCTGAGCAGGCGCCTCTTCGATTTCTGAAGCTTCATCGAATGCAGATTTTTATAGGGGCTGACATTAAGTTCCAAAGCACACTTGAATATCCACCAGTAGAAGCTCCATTCTTGCACTTCTAAGATCTTGATTTGTCCGACCTCTTCTCTCTTCAACACCTTTGAAAATGTCTGGCCCCTCCGACAGTCGTTTTGACTTGAAACTTGTTGAAGAGGCAGCCCCGCCTTCTCCAGACAACATATGGCGCCCATCCTTCGTCTCCCCTACTGGTCCTCTTACCGTTGGGGATTCCGTGATGAAGAATGATATGATCGCTGCGGTAGTGGCCAGGAACCTTCTCACTCCCAAAGATAACAGACTACTTTCCAAACGGTCTGATGAGTTGGCTGTTAAGGATTCTCTGGCTCTTAGTGTTCAGTGTGCAGGTTCTGTGTCTAATATGGCCCAACGCCTATTTGCTCGAACCCGCCAAGTTGAATCATTGGCGGCTGAAGTGATGAGTCTCAAACAGGAGATTAGAGGGCTCAAGCATGAGAATAAACAGTTGCACCGGCTCGCACATGACTATGCTACAAACATGAAGAGGAAGCTTGACCAGATGAAGGAATCTGATGGTCAGGTTTTACTTGATCATCAGAGATTTGTGGGTTTGTTCCAAAGGCATTTATGGCCTTCGTCTTCTGGGGCTGTACCGCGTAATGAAGCTCCAAATGATCAACCTCTGATGCCTCCTCCTTCTAGGGTTCTGTCCAGTACTGAGGCTCAGAATGATCCCCCTCCGGTGCCTTCTCTTTCTGGGGCTCTACCGACTGCTGAGACTTCTCCTAAGCAACCTTTGTGAAGGCTCCCTCTTGTTTGTTTATTTTGACTCAAGTATATGTACATATTTGTAACTTATCGGGGATATCAATAAATAAGCTTTCCTTCATTTCAACGTATTGTGTTAAATACACCAAAGCCTTCTTCGCTAAGTTCTTTGAATTTTCTTTTGTTGAAGCTTGTATGTTGAAGCTTTGTGAGTGGAGCATGTAGGTTGAGGTAGTGTTCCCTTAATTTCCCGAGTGAGGAAAACTTCTCGGTTGGAGACTTGGAAAATCCAAGTCACTGAGTGGGATCAGCTATATGAATCTTAGAACGCCATTGTGTTCTGTCCTGTGTCATGTCCTCCGTTAGATCCAAGTACTCTAAGTCTTTTCTTAGGGTCTCTTCCAAAGTTTTCCTAGGTCTTCCTCTAGCCCTTCGGCCCTGAACCTCTGTCCCATAGTCGCATCTTCTAATCGGAGCGTCAGTAGGCCTTCTTTGCACATGTCCAAACCACCGTAACCGATTTTCTTTCATTTTTCCTTCAATTTCGGCTACTCCTACTTTACCCCGGATATCCTCATTCCTAATCTTATCCTTTCTCGTGTGCCCACACATCCAACGAAGCATCCTCATCTCCGCTACACCCATTTTGTGTACGTGTTGGTGCTTCACCGCCCAACATTCTGTGCCATACAGCATCGCCGACCTTATTGCCGTCCTATAAAATTTTCCCTTGAGCTTCAGTGGCATACGGCGGTCACACAACACGCCGGATGCACTCTTCCACTTCATCCATCCAGCTTGTATTCTATGGTTGAGATCTCCATCTAATTCTCCGTTCTTTTGCAAGATAGATCCTAGGTAACGAAAACGGTCGCTCTTTGGTATTTCTTGATCTCCGATCCTCACCCCTAACTCGTTTTGGCCTCCATTTGCACTGAACTTGCACTCCATATATTCTGTCTTTGATCGGCTTAGGCGAAGACCTTTAGATTCCAACACTTCTTTCCAAAGGTTAAGCTTTGCATTTACCCCTTCCTGAGTTTCATCTATCAACACTATATCGTCTGCGAAAAGCATACACCAAGGAATATCACCTTGAATATGTCCTGTTAACTCATCCATTACCAACGCAAAAAGGTAAGGACTTAAGGATGAGCCTTGATGTAATCCTACAGTTATGGGGAAGCTTTCGGTTTGTCCTTCATGAGTTCTTACGGCAGTCTTTGCTCCTTCATACATATCCTGTATAGCTTGGATATATGCTACTCGTACTTCTTTCTTCTCTAAAATCCTCCAAAGAATGTCTCTTGGGACCCTATCATACGCTTTTTCCAAATCTATAAAGACCATGTGTAAATCCTTTTTCCCATCTCTATATCTTTCCATCAATCTTCGTAAGAGATAGATTGCCTCCATGGTTGAGCGCCCTGGCATGAACCCGAATTGGTTGTCCGAAACCCGTGTCTCTTGCCTCAATCTATGCTCAATGACTCTCTCCCAAAGCTTCATTGTATGACTCATTAGCTTAATACCCCTATAGTTCATGTAATTTTGTACATCGCCCTTATTCTTGTAGATAGGCACCAAAGTGCTCGTTCGCCACTCATTTGGCATCTTCTTCGTTTTCAAAATCCTATTGAAAAGGTCAGTGAGCCATGTTATACCTGTCTCTCCCAAAACTTTCCACACTTCGATTGGTATATCGTCTGGGCCTACTGCTTTTCTATGCTTCATCTTCTTCAAAGCTACAACCACTTCTTCCTTCCGGATTCTACGATAAAAAGAGTAGTTTCGACACTCTTCTGAGTTACTCAACTCCCCTAAAGAAGCACTTCTTTCATGTCCTTCATTGAAAAGATTATGAAAATAACCTTTCCATCTGTCTTTAACCGCGTTCTCTGTAGCAAGAACTTTTCCATCCTCATCCTTGATGCACCTCACTTGGTTTAGGTCCCTTGTCTTCTTTTCCCTTGCTCTAGCTAGTTTATAGATATCCAACTCTCCTTCTTTGGTATCTAGTCGCTTATACATGTCGTCATAAGCCGCTAACTTAGCTTCTCTCACAGCTTTCTTCGCCTCTTGCTTCGCTTTTCTATACCTTTCACCATTTTCATCGGTCCTATCCTTGTATAAGGCTTTACAACATTCCTTCTTAGCCTTCACCTTTGTTTGTACCTCCTCATTCCACCACCAAGATTCCTTTTGGTGTGAGGCAAAGCCCTTGGACTCTCCTAATACCTCTTTTGCTACTTTTCGGATACAACTAGCCATGTATTTGGTGTCTATATTGTTACTGGATCTTTTTTTTTTATTATTATTTATTAAGGTAACCAAGTTGCAGGATGACAGCAGAACACTTGATCTGCAGGTAAACCTTCAATTTCCATATGAAGTTTGCATGTTCGTTGTTTCTGGAATTTGAGTTTTTATTATTTCTCAATTCTATCACATAGATTACGATTTCACATATGGGATTATTAATGGCAATTATATGATAGAAGAATTGGGATTGGAAGAAGATATTGAGTTGTTTATTTATGGGGATTAGAAAATGATTATCATACGAGTGATATTTATTTTTGTGTGGATTGTTAATATATAAAACTATAAGCTTTTGAGATTGGGAGATAAAACCCACAAATTCAAATCAGACAAAATAAATAAAAAATTTAACTGACTTAAAGATCAAACTCCAAAAGGGTATTAAAAACAAGGCTTATTTGATCCATTGAGTGTGAAAGTTTTGAGCTTTGAAGAAGCATAGGAGGAGAGTTGTTAACCAAGCTGCATTATCCATGTATTAGGATGTTGAGGGTAGGCAGGAAAAATACTTTTTGACGCCATATCCAGAGGAGCATAACGACAGGCCTGCATTTTTGCAGCAAGGACCAAAACAAGTAGAAGTGAAGGCTTGACTGTTTGGGTATTAATCCTAAACCTAATTATTCTTATTTAGGTTTAGGATAAATGATTGAGTGTGTCTCGATGATTGTATTACTATGTTTGATGAATGACTTGAGGAGTTGGAAATGGTTTATTGCTTATGTTTTTCTTCGGTGTGTACTTTGGTTATTTCCGAGCTTTTCACGACTTTTGATACCTAATAGAGAATATGGAAACCCCAACTTTAATTTTATGAATTGGTTTTGGTGCCTAAAATGAAATCTAGCATAGTGAAATCTTGCATAATGAAATTATGACAAATTTCCCTTCATCTTTAGATTTTCATTTAATTCAATTCGTATGCAATTTAGGGTTAGTCAATTCATGACTGATCAAATTATGTTTTTAATTCCTTCTTCTTTTGATTTACAGTTCAACATTGTCGTAGAAAATGAAAAAGGTGCCAGTAACAGAGTTATGGATTTGGATGCCTTTAGTGGAATAAAACTGAATTTCTTAACTTTGTATAGTTGTAAACATAAAATACTCCATCAGATAGACTCATAGCTTTTGAAAACAATCCTTGAGGATGGCATAACAACATCTCCAACTTTTGTCATGTAATGTATGAATGTAAATAGCACTTCGTAAACATATGGATGTAATATATGTATATAAACAGTCTTTAGCATGTATATTTTTCAAAACTTTCTACATCTTCAACAATGTTTCAATGATTTCTTGATGTAAACAATGATAATTTGAAGAACCATTTAAAGTATTTTGGTAATTAGCATACTTAAGATTAAATGTGGTATATCCGTTTAGTTTTTTTTTTTATACAGTGATAATACTCAAGTATAATTTACATCATATATCTTTTGAAGTACATGAAACTATGAAGAAAAAACCCTAATTAATCTGATTATGGGGGTTTTGTTTTATATCAAAATATTGCAGCAGAAGTCACACTTTGAAGAGTTCACGCTGCACATAAAGACGATGAAATGCTATCTGTTGAGTCCATCATTGCTCCATTGGAGACAGAGTTGAAGCTTGTTGTAGGTGGTATACTTTTGTTCTGCAATATGACCCCTTTAATTTTATTTTAAGACATATAGGGTTGAAAAAAATTTATGTAGTATTTTTGTATCAGTTTTGAGTGTCTATTTTGACTTCCATATTTGGTCTGTACATGTGAGGTATAGAGTGTTCACTATGTATTTGGTTTCTATATTGTTAATGGATCTATTTTTTTTTTTTTTTGTTTTTTAGGTAACCAAGTTGTAGAATGAAAACAGAACACTTGATCAGTAGGTAAACCTTCAATTTCCATATGAAGTTTGCATTTTCGTTGTTTCTGGAATTTGAGTTTTTTGCAGGATGAAAACAGAACACTTGATCTGCAGGTAAGCACTTGATTGGTTATTTCCAAGCTTTTCACGACTTTCGATACCCAATAGAGAATATGGAAACCCCAACTTTAATTTTATGAATTTGTTTTGGTGCCTAAAATGAAATCTAGCATAGTGAAATCTTGCATAATGAAATTATGACAAATTTCCCTTCCATATTTACATTTTCATTTAGTTCAATTCGTATGCAGTTTAGGGTTATTCAATTCATGAGTGATCAAATTAGGTTTTTAATTCCTTCTTCTTTTGATTTTCAGTTCAGCATTGTCGTATTTTGGATGCCTTTAGTGGAATAAAACTGAATTTTTTTAACTTTGTATAGTTGTAAACATAAAATACTCCATGAGATAGACTCATAACTTTTGAAAACAATCTTTGAGGATGGCATAACAACATCTCCAACTTTTGTCATGTAATGTATGAATGTAAATAGCACTTCGTAAACATATGGATGTAATATATGTATATAAACACCACTCTTTAGCATATATATTTTTCAAAACTTTCTACATCTTCAACAATGTTTCAAGCCCCGCAGCAACGGGCGGGTACACTTGCTAGTATACATCTAAAATTATAAGACTAAATCCTTTAGTTCTTGGATTCATCTAAGAACTACTTATTCCAGCAGATGCTATGCTTGCACTACTAGAATTTATGGCTTGCCCTGTCAACTATTGCGCGACAGAAGATTTCGTCGGTTTCACCTTTTTTAACCGACATAATATAAGTTTAGTAGGGCAAAATCAGTCAACAAACTGGGTTGATTGAATAAATTTACAGGATGGCTAGAGTTCGTAGGTTAAGACATCAATCGTTGGGCAAACATTTGGAGCGAAGATGTGAGTGTTTTAACTGACGAATAAGCTGGTCGTCATGTAGATCTTCTTTCCCGACTGACGGTTCAACAGGTAGCTCTTTGGATAACAATTCATCTTCAAGGGGAACAGGTTGCCCCTCAGATGAATGGTTAGAGGCAATTGTGAGACTATAATTTTCTAGGGCAGGAATAAAAAATACATAAACCCTCACCTATTCTGTCTCTGTAACCATCCACCAAATACCCATTCTTCCTTTTCTATTTCTCTCCTAGTAATTTCCCCTGACCGAATCACACAATCCAACCAACTCTTTAAGCCTTCCTCACTGATTCCATGGATTTCATGGACTTATCCCACCCTCTCTCCTTCCCTCTATATATAGCAAGTCCCCTTGCCTCAGTGTCCCTGGCAACAGAATTTATGGCGTTTCTTCGTTCTTTCAATTATTTGAAAGCTTCCCTGCCCTGCAATCTTGTACAAAGGCGTATGGTGTTTCATCAGTTCCATTTGGTGGTTGGGTGGGAAATGAAATTAAAACACTGCATTTCAAATGCATTTCAAATGGTCTAAACCAAATTGAATCAAATGTGAAGCAAAGGGCAAGAGGTGTAGATTGAAGAACAATGACACCAAGAGCGAAATTGAACTTGTTGACAGGAGGAAACCAAGTAAGGATAACACGTCTAAATCTTATTTCGAATCCATTCAGCTCATGATGTTTTTAATGATGATGATCGGTATACTCTGCTACATGCTGTGATTTTTTCGCTTTCATGTAATTAACGGCTTATATTTGTGGTAACGATATTGATTAATTTCGAGAAATGACAGTCTAATTTTTGCAACTGTCTTTTGCAGGCAAAACAAAGACGTTTGCAAGGGTGAGTTGTGTAGGACTGGTGTTTAGCTTTGTTTCATGTCCAAAGGACACTTGAGAATAAATGTTTACACTCATGGATAATATCTATCTATTTGCAGGAGCAACCCTGGATTCATTTGTTCTGTAACTGCTGGTCATTGCGGCATATCACGCTTATAGCACTGACAAAAGTAAAAAGAGAATCGAATGAAATTTGATAAGTTTTCAGCGGACTACAAAGATCTTAAGCCAAGCATATATTCCCATGCAGATATTAAGAGGTTTACAAATCAATTCAAGTACAAGTTGGGCCAAGGAGCATACGGAACTGTTTTTAAAGGAAAGCTTTTTTCTGAATGCTTTGTTGCCATGAAAGTACTTAACATTTCCAAGGGTGACGGGGAAGAGCTTGTAAATGAAGTGGGGAACAATGGGTCATATTCACCATGTCAATTTGGTTCACTTGGTTGGTTTTTGTGCTGATGGATTTAGATGAGCTCTGGTTTATGAGTTCTTTCCCTTTGGTTCACTCCAGGATTATATTTCATCAGTAGATAGATTTCTTTCCTTGGTTGGCATAAGTTGCAAGATATTGCTATCAGCATAGCCAAAGGAACCAGGGATGTGATCTACAAATCCTCCATTTCGATATCAAACCCCATAATGTTTTGCTCGACCAAAAAATCACGCCAAAAATCTCTGATTTTGGTCTGGCCAAGTTATGTTCCAAGGATCAATCAGTGTGACTAAAGCAAGGGGGACCATGTGACTAAGGGCTGGTTTGGTATTGCTGTGCTTTGAAAAAAAAAGCTGATGTGAGAATAAGCGGGTGTGCTGTGAAAATAAGCGGCTGTGAAAAAAATCAGCAGAGTGTTTGGTAAACTTTTTTGTAAAAGTGGTTTTGGAAAAAAAAAGCAGTCTGATAGTGAGTCTTTTCATTAAAGGAGCACTGTAGCTCTGTGTGCTATGAAAAAAAGCCAGTTTTCCAAAGCTGCAAATAGCAGCTTCAGCTTTTTCCTTTGATTTCAGCTTATTCTCACAGCAGCTTCCAAAATAAGCCATTTTTTTTTCAGTTTACCAAACACCTAAAACCCTGACAGCTTTTTTTCATGGGTGTTTTTTTTTAAGCACCTCACTCCCAAACTATCCCTAAAGCACCTAAAGTGTTTTCCAGGAATTTCGGAAATGTGTCTTACAAGGCAGATGTCTTAAATGCTGCTGCTTGAAATGGTAGGAGAAAAAAAGAATATTGGTTCAACCAGAGGACACGACAAATGAAATCTACTATCCAAAATGGATTTATAATCTTCTAGAGGAAGGAAATGACCAACAGATCCGTATTGAGGAAGAATGTTATGGTAAGATTCCAAAGCAACTTGCTAGTTTAGGGCTCTGGTTCAGCCAGTGACACTCGGTGGATCGGCGGTCCATGAAAACGGTGGTTCGAATGTTAGGAGGAGAAAACTTGATGATGCAAGCAACCCTAAAAGCCTCATACAATTAGAAGCAATTGCTGAATTAGAGTAACATATGTATATGTATACGCACCAACACAAGTTGTTCTTAGATGAATCCAACCCAAACAATTACAGACAACAGTTATTCACTAAATCACTTTAAGGAAAGAATTTAATTAATAATACATTACTGCACTTTCTTAACCATTTGACTATCACCTAGCTGACAATGAACACGTTAGCTCCGCGTTAGAACATCTTGGGTTCAATTCATTGTCTTGAATATCACCCACTGTCACCGGCGTCTCTAGGGGGCATAGAGAAGGCCTGAGAGGCATTTGCAAACATTCAACATCTCCTCCAAGCATTTCGACAACTTTGGACATCGAAGGGCGATCACTTGGTTTCATTTGAATACACCACAAGGCGGTTATAACCATCTTTCTTATTACTTTCTTTTCCTCCTCTGTAACATTGTCCATTTCCAAGTCATTTCCCACAATATACTGATCGTACACCCACACTGGGAAGTAGTTTTGGCTTGAATGCTCTACCCTTGCATTCCAATTCTTCCTTCTGCTTGCCATTTCCATCAACAACATTCCAAAACTATAGACATCTGCCTTGTATGAGACGCCACCAATATTTTTGTAGAACAACTCAGGAGCAATATACCCCAATGTACCCCGTGCTGCCGTCAAAGGGACAATGCTATTATCTACGGGATACAATTTTGCAAGCCCAAAGTCAGAAACCTTTGCTTTAAAGTTCTCATCAAGAAGGATGTTATGAGGCTTGATGTCGAAATGTAGAATTTGCATTTCGCAACCTTGGTGTAGATATTCAATCCCTTGAGCCACTCCAAGAGAAATCTCGTACATGTTCTTGATAGTTAAGGGGACACTTCCTTCTTTGGAATAAATGTATTTATCAAGAGAACCATTAGGCATGAAGTCATATACTAGAGCGCGTTTTGATCCCTCAACACAGTATCCAACAAGTTGCACCACATTGGCATGGTGAATCCGTCCGATTGTAGCTATTTCGCTAATGAAATCTTGGCCATCAGCTTTGGGCTTGCCCAAAACTTTGACTGCTACAAATCGACCACTGCGTAGCTTTCCCTTAAATACAGAGCCAAAGCCACCTTCGCCCAACTTGTCCTTAAACCTGCAAGTCATTTTCTTGACGTCCAAGTAAGAGTACCTTATAGGCATGAAGTTGTTATTGCATTGCAGAAAATCTTCTATTGTGCTATACATTGATAAATGTCTTCTGCGCCATGTGTAGATTAGAAATGCAGTCACAATTGGAACTCCAAAAACAAATCTGGCTAGGAAAAATAACCCTGCATGCATTGACATTAATATGTTAGATCCATTGCGTACTACTTTTTCTTCCCTTTCTTTCCAAATTACTTTGTCTTTGATGTAATTAAAGAGAGAGAATGGGAAATCTACATATGTTGATAATACAATCTCGTCTTAGTCCTTACCGATGCATATGAGTATAAACCATCCACGTACTGCAACAAAATCAATCGACTATGAGTTTGAAAAGTGCATAAAGTGAAAAAAAATAAAAAATAAAATCAAAGGGTGCCTTTATTGACACCCAAATTTTAGTTAGTTTTACTCAACTAAAAAAATTTTGTCATCAAACTTTTTAATTTGCCGTCGAAATTGAGTTCACCCAATCCACCAAGCAGCAACTACCACTCGCCAAAAAAACCAACAACACACAGCCACCAGTACCACTCACCAATAGAAAGAGAAGGAACACACAGACCCACCAAGGAGCCGGCATCGACGCATCTATGAGGGAGGGACAGGAGGGTGGTGTAGTTTTGTTGGGTGCGCGGTAGTGGTTTTGTCTGTTCATTTTCTCTTTCTTTTGGTAGGTGGAGGCTGTTGTGGATTTAGGCGAACTTAAAAATGAGGGGAAACTATGAAGTTTGACAAAATGTTTTAGTTAGGTGAACTTAACTAAAATTTGGGTGTCGATAAAGATACCCAAAATCAAAAGACTAGATGGACTAATTAAATGAAGCTCTTACCCATAGATAACCCTGGACGCAACTTGCCAGCTGCTGCAGTACATACCACGGAAAAGTGAGCAAAGACATACAGTTACTAGGTTTAAGAAGTACAGATAGAGCACACAAAAAATAAAAGAAGCTTTTGGGAAGAAACTTCTTACACCAATAAATGTATTCATGACCTACAGTAAAAAATGTGAAGAAAAATACACAACATTAGCAATAGCTCACCCAGTCTTCAGAATTTAAAAAATCAAGTTTGTAGATCGAAAACTTGTAAATAAAACAAAAAGAGGACCCCTTACCGATTTGTTGCCATAGATATTGAAAGAAACCTACAAAAACAAAGAAAGAACAAGACCACATGCATTAGCATAACAAGAGTGAGGTGTATAAGCCGTTAGAAAATAAATTTAAAATTCTAGTGCTGTCAATACATTGATAATATATATATATATGTATGTATGTATGTATGTATGTATGTATGTATTATTTTTTCTGAAAATTTAACTTTCCCCCTCCAAACTCATTTTTCTAGTCTCTAGCCCAACATATAATATTTATCCGAATAAAACCAAATGATTAGGATCCAACTAAGAAACTTACCAAATTAAGTTTGTGTGTCCATTTTTATATTTTTTGGATCCCTAATATGCCCCATCTAAGCCAGTATGGAAAGGTCTTGTAATTTTGCTTTAAGTGATCACGTGCATTGAATTTGGCAAGGTCTTATAGCCATGAAATATGGTTCTAGATGGAGGAATTAATTTGGAATTTTTTTTAATTTCGACAACAAATTTCAATTTGAATATACCTAATTTAGTGTTTATTTTCAACAATATCTATTGTTTAATTTTATGAAAATAATTAACCTAATATGAAAATTAATTTTATGAAAACAATATCTATTGTTTAATTTTATACCTACAGGATAATTACATGAAAATAGTTTACCTACTATGAAAATTAATTTTTTGAAAGCAATATCTATTGTTTAATTTTATGAAGATAATTTACCTACTATAATTACATGAAAAAATTTACCTACTATGAAAATTAATTTTTTTGAAAACAATATTATTGTTTAATTTTATGAAAATAATTTACCTACTGTATAATTACATAAAAATTAATGTGCCTACTTTTTAAATTTGTAACAAAATTAATTTACCTACTTTTTATGGTATTAGTATACATAAATGTAGAATATATGTCCGTATATATTTGATCCAATTAGGTTTTGGATTGGAGGAGTTTACACAAAATTATAAATATATTAAACAAATTTATCTATCCTAAAGTTGGAGGGGAATTGGTCTGTACATTGCTACAGTAAATAAATGCCACTCGATTTCACGTTATTTACAACAAAGCTATCAGATTTGGGTTGGGTTGGAGGGTAATTTGATAAAGGTTAGGAGGGTAATTTTGTGCATAGGGTTTAGGTGCCCTCCTATACATGACCCTTGGTTTTACTTTATTTACACCACTGCCATCAAATATGTGGCTGAATTGGAGGGTATTATTAAAAGTTAAGAGGGTAGTTTTGTTCAAGGGGTGGGGGCGACATTCGCAGACGGAGGGCGATGGGAGCCATGCCCATTGCACAGAGAGAAAGGGAGTGATGGGGGAAATTACAGACAGAAAAGGAAGGGATGAGGGATTTGATGGATGGTCACAGAGAGAGATTAGGTGAGGGATGTGAGGGGAGATTACAGAGAGATAAATAAAAGGGAGGGATCGGGGGATTTGAGGGATGGTCAGAGAAATAGTGAGGGAGGGAGGGATGGGGGGGCTTATTTCCGGTTCCTCCTTCAGATTTGTTCCGTAAAACCTGTTGGGTACAATTCAATTTCCTCCCCCTTTCCCCTGAACGAAAAATTCGAAACCTACAACTCAAAACTCACTCATTTGTTGCCCCTCCTTGGCTTTCCGCTTTACTCATCTCCTGGTGGTTCTTTCTCTCCATACGATTCGATTTCGGTGAGTTCTTCGTTGCCCTCATGATTTCCCAGTTTGATTTTTTGAGCGTCCTTAGTCGTCGTTTTTATCTGGGTTTACTGCATTGTTGCTTTTAGTTTCTGGATTTTTATTTCTTCGGCGGTTTGATGAATCGTGGTTAATAATTTCACACCATGGGATTTTCGCACTTCTGATGGAATTGAGCGCGGGGATTCGGGGTGGGGCTTTACTGATAATTTGTCTTCATTCAAATGAATGGTTAAAATTTCTGAAGTGAGTGTGCAGGTGGGCGCGTTCACTAACTAAGCTTTCAAGGGAACCCATCAGCGGTTTGCTTGTTGTGGGAATTCGGAGACTACCAGTGTATGATTTAGTTATCATTTATTTTTTACTTAAATTTATCCATATATAATATGTGGGTAAATTTACACTAAACAATTGTGATAAGCCAATATGCCATACGACTTTGAAAGCATTGATTTTGTGTATAGTTTGCATTGTGAATGTTTAATTTTGTGTTTAATTTGGATTTTTGTGTTTGAATTTGTAGCATGATCTTCCACTGCAGCATCCAAATTTTGCATTTGTAAATTGTCAAAGAAAAACGAAGTATGAGGAAATTATAGGAGATTGTGTCGGCTTTGGCCATGAAGGGTATCAGCAGCTTTTTCCTCCCATACAGGTGATTAATTGTTTTTCAGTCTGTGTTCAGTTTTATTTATTGGATTTTTTATTTGGATTTATAGCACTAAGGGTATAGGTGAACGGTGAAGCGGTTTGTATGGGCTCATGTATCTTAAACATGTAGTGAGAAGTGAGGATTTTGTTTTAGTGTTTTAGATAATCTCAAGGACTATGTAGATACTATGATTTGGGGTTGCTTTTTTAAACCATGATAAAGCAGTCCAAGTAATTTTAACATAGATATCATTTTTTATGTAATGCATGAGTATATGAAATGTTAAGACGATAATATATCATGTGATTTAAAATTCAAAGAGAGACAATGAACCGTGTTTGATATTTTGTTTGTCTTGGTTCGTTTAAATTTGGGCCTTTTTCAGTTGGATTCATGGGTTTGTTTAAGATATCTTTTTTGTCCGTAGCTAAATATATTATAATGAATTAGTGGAACATAAGAAAATATGGAAAATCGTAAGTGTACCAAAAAGTCCGTACCTAAACATGGTATACTAAATTAGTGTACCATTGTGTCTGTACCTAAATATATTATACTAAACTAATATACCGAAATATTCATACCTAAACATATTATATTAAACTAGTATACCGAATTTTTGTCGAGTATGTGATTCTTGCAAAAGAGTTGTAAATATCGTTGTAAATATGATTAAGTAGAGTTGTAAACCCTACCATTGAACACTTAATATAGTTGTACATATATATAGAATTTTTTACATGCTTTGTACGGTTTTAAACACCCGGGCATATTTTCGCTAGTATTTTACTAAACTAGTGCACTCATATGTCCGTGGTTAAATATATTGTAATGAATTAGTGGAATATAAGAAAATATGGAAAAACATAAATGTACCAAGAAGTCCATACCTAAACATGGTATACTAAATTAGTGTACCATTATGTCTGTACCTAAATGTATTATACTAAACTAGTATACCGAAATATTCATACCTAAACATATTATATTAAACTAGTGTACTGAGATGTCTGTACCTAAATACATTGTAATAAATTAATGGCACATAAGAAAATATGCAAAAACATAGGTGTGCCGAAAAGCCTCTACCAAAATATTTTCTTATATAAGATACTTACAATGAATTGGTGATGCAAAATGTCAACAAATAAAAGCTAATTCATTTGAATTCAAATGAGTATTAAAATTTAATTCATATCAGCATAAAATTATAAATAGGAAAAAAAATAAAGACATTGAATGCATATGCTGCCATTAATTAGAGTCTAGGAACTAAAATCAATTTTTAATCTTGTGTGAGACATTTTTCTAAATTTTATTTTATTTAAGGATTAAAATCTAGTTTTCTATTATTTATATTTCTGACTACATATGGTTATTACTTTAGTCGAGAGTTGACGCACCTGGAATGGTGTATGGAAAACATGCTGACCCATAATTCCCAGTCCAGCCTTGGCAGCGGCGTGTTCCAAAAGTCCTGAAATCAAGCTCAAAGCCATACACGAGAGCATTGTGTATCTCTTTATAAGAGACGTTGCTGTAGTCAATGTCAACGGAGTAGTCGAAGTGACCCAAAGTCATCCACTCTACACTGCAACCCTCATCCAATTCCCATCCTATCATGGCCCCAACCTTGACGTAGCTATACGTTTTTGGTTGGCTCGAAGAAGAACTTGTATTATTCAAGCATGGAGCAGTGTCCACGTACAGAGAAGGATTCAATGGATTCGAACACATCAAGTAATATATAGGTGTTGAAGGCCATGACCCATACAGATTAGTGTTGGGCGAAATATTTTTTTGAGGCATGGAAGAGCAATTGTTGCTCTGAAGGCCAAAATCTAGAAGTCGGATTGTCTTCTTATCGTAGTTGATTGCCTGGACGTAGTATTTTCCGGAAGAAGGTATGTCTAGTACTGTAATGTTGCTCTCACAGGACAGTGTATACATTACATTGCCGCAGTGCTTCGGATCATGGTTCAGTCGAAAAGGATAGCTTATGTTGTGGATATGGCCGCAGGATGAAGTACAGGACTTGGCACTAGTGTCGTCCTTAGCGTTACAAGTTTCACTGCAGAAGCCAAGAAGAAGAAAGGCCAAACTTAAGGTGAAGGACCTGCTTCCACTAATTTCCATTGAGAGAGAGAGAGAGAGAGAGAGGTGTACTAGTACACACCAAGTAGTTATATAATATAGGAGGGGTCAAGCACCTTCCGTGAAATTGCAGTTGAAATATCCTAGAGAAAAATCGTCGTCAATGGTGTCCGAGAGAAAAGTCGGGCGATGGTGTTTGACACAGTCAGTCAACCGAGGTGTACTAGTACACACCAAGTAGTTATATAATATAGGAGGGGGGTCAAGCACCTTCCGTGAAATTGCAGTTGAAATATCCTAGAGAAAAACCGGTCGTCAATGGTGTCCTAGAGAAAAGTCGGGCGCTGGTGTTTGACACAGTCAGTCAACGGCAAAGATATTTCTCTTTCACTAAGGAAGGATACTGCGTAATTACTACGCATATATCTCTGCTTAATCACACAAAACAAAAATTTCCATTTTTTCCCTAAAAATTAATTTTCTTTCACCTCCAACCCATCATGTATATTCTATAAGATAAGAATAACCCATTGACTAGCTCCAACCCATCACCTAAAAATTAAGTTTCTTAACTTGCTTGATGACTCTGATCATGTGTAATTTTGGGGAATTGGATGCTATTTTATCCCTACTTTATTAGGCTTTTGTAAATGGTTCTTTCACATTTTTCAAATGGTTTACAATCTCTCTCATTTTTCTCTATTTATTTTTAATCTTGTTTGTATTTTCAATCTTTCGTTCTTCCAATTGCTGGAGCTCTACCAGATTGGCTTTCCATTGTTCTGAGTCTATATTAGACCCTTTTTCAGGTTTTGATTTGTTATGTCTCATTTTTTTATTTGCTCGGTTTGCTTCAATTCTTTCTATTATTTCTTGTTATTTTGATGATTTATATTAGTATTATATAAAATAGGAAGAACTTATACATTAATCTGTTTATCAAATATATGAAAAAATAATTTACCCAACGAATGTGTTATGTCGTGTGCAAGAATGTATTTCCTTTTGTGTTTTAATTCTGCACTTATTTTTATTTTTTCCACATAAATATAACGAGCCTACATTATTTTTCTATGAATTATTTACCTACTTTAATTTTTTTATATACCTACGTTATTTATTCTTGAATCTTTTCACACATGGCCAAACTTCTCTTGGAAGTTTAATTAGATGAAACAATATGAATCTTGAACAAACCAAAGCAAAGCAAAACGTACTCAACACTTACAGGAAATCAGTCCAAGAACGAAAACTCTCTTATCACTTTCTATCCAAAATTTTGGAATTATGTGTGTGTTGCAACGGTTGTCCGAAGGATTATTCTTCTTTTATTAAATTTCTAAGGAAAATTAGCATATGGGGCGTAAATGTTGAATGGATGAATTTTCATTGACTTGGAAAGGGATTGTGACTTTAACACGTTATTTTTCTTCATCTTATGCACTCATGTTTATCAAAAGACAAATAAATATGACTTTATATAAGGAGAGAGAGAGTATTTTCCTTTGTAAAAATCAACTATTCATTTTCGAAGTGGTAGTCATTGACACGATACTTGATTAGAAGAAAAGTCATAGTAATTTGTTTTTATGGGAACGAGAGTGCAAGTTCTTAATTGGAATATGAGATGAAGTTTCTACATAACTTTCTGTGACAAAGAAAGAAGTCTAAGTTTCTAAGTGGTAAGGGCTCCAATTGATGCGCGTTTGTTGAGAAATGAAGATGAAGATGAAGATGAACATTGATATTGATGTGAGTTAGTGAACAAGTTGCTTCGATCTCCTTTGGCCCTCTAAGATGAATATTGATTGGTGGACTAAGACGTACCATACGAGTTTTTATAACCAGCGAAGATGAACAGTGTCGTGACAAAATTTATCCAAGTAGACCCAAGGGCAAGACTTAGGAACTTCATATGCAGTGGGATAAAATCTTGGGCTAATATCCTATTTTATCTTATACTCATTAAGTAAAATGTATATGCACATTTCTAGATGCATACACATCAATGTACATAATATTAATTGAATATCAAAGTACGCAACTTTTACAAACAAATTAACTGAATATAAAATGTTTATGAAATTTTATTAAACGGAATTACCAAGAAGACTACATGAATCCAAGAGACCACATTTTGATTGACTTGTTATCTCTCAATAACAAAGCTCTATATTTATAATAAACTAACCCTAGTCCCTAATAAGCAAGGAAATGAAAACCTAATTTTAATGGGCTAAGCCTAAATCCAAACACTAAATAAATAACTATTTTCCAACACCCCCGTTAAACTAATGGCGGTACACGTCATGAGTTTGCCAACAAGCAGATGTGGATGCAAGTTCCGTTAGACGAACACGACAAAGCAAGCTCTGTTAGACGGACACGGCAAGACAAGCTCTGTTAGGTGGACACGACAAGACAAGTCCATATCCCTCACACATCAATCAAGAGACTCTTTTTTGGTGTGAAAACCGAAAACTTTTATTCATTTTATTTCCTTCATTTTTCTCATCGGCTTCATCTTCTTTCTTTTTCTTTCCGTTTTCCTTTTGTACATTCTCATTTTTTTTCTTGTTTCCTCTTCTTCGATGGATTTCAGAGAGAGGGAGTCGCAACAGCTAAGAAGGTGGTGGTGCATAAAGAGAGGGAGTCGAAGCGGTGGAATTTCTTCTCAGGAAACCTCCACTTCGCCTACACAGTCACCTAGATCGCCGCCTAGACCGCCAGGCTGCCTAAGAGCGCCTAGGCGAGTGCCTAACAGCTCCCTGATTTTTCTTAACGATTCGGACCCAATTGCTTCGGCACCACCACACCCAACTCCTAGGTGGCCACTTAGGTCATTTTTTAGAACACTGGTAATACTCATGTGGTGCAATTCTAATCTCTTATATATAACTTTTTGTGATCAATTTCTCCATCACCATGCCTAAATCCCTTTAGAATTTGCAATTTCCTCACCCCAACAAACCCCAACATTATGTTGGATATGGTAAAAAAAAACTCAGAATTTCATTTAAACTCAAAAATTTAGGGATGGGAAAGCATTTTGCTCTTGTTTGGCAACTTGTAGCGAGAGAACAGGAAAATTTTACTGGAAAAAAGTGGAAATTGGGGATGAAGATTCTTGAGTTTAATTTCGTCTAAATAAGTGTAATTTCACAATTCCAACTACAACAAGATTCACAAATTCATATATGAGGAAGTTTTGCGAGCACCAAACTTTACTATTAGGGCACCAAATTTCATGATAAAACCTGATAAGGGTTTAGGGCTGCATCCCGATATAAACAGGTATCCCGATAAAACTGTCACAATGACAACAAATGCGGCAATCCTCACACCGGTACCCTGACATAAAGCCATCGACAATGAAACCAAATAAATCGCATAAGAAATACTAACAAATCACCACAGTAACACAAAATCTACTAACCTAACCTGCTCAAGGCGCTACAGACAAAAACTTAAACCTAAAGTCGATGACATGTCCACATGCATGTCCAAAGGGAAGAGACGTGGCAGGACTCAGGAGGCATGGGTTGCACGACCATGTGGGTGTGTCGGTGGCAAGGATAACAAAGGCTTGGGGCTTGGGGCTTGGGTGGAAGAGGTGATACCACGACACGCCAGAGCCACTGTCACGTTGTCATCGCCGCCGCCACGAGCCTATAGTAACCTGCATAAAATCGTTAGTGCTAAAAGCCGCCAAGGGTTTCCGCCTACTGGGAAAAAGATAGATTTGTGAAGACGGAGGTCACATGGATGGCATCATAGCAAAATTGAAATCTTTTAATCATCCTCAGCATTATTCCGACAGCTATCCACAAACTGAAGCAACGAATTGGGCAAGTGTGCAACAAATTTTCAATGTGCGTCCATTGTGAATGATTTACAGGGAGTGGGTTTAATGAGGTTTGTAGTTAAACTGGGATGCAACTTCGGGCTGGTTTGGTATTGCTGTGCTTTGAGAAAAAAGCTGTTTCTATTGTGTTGTGAAAATAAGCAGCTGTGAAATAAAGCTGTAGAGTATTTGGTAAATTTTTTTGTAAAAATGCTTTTAAACAAAAAAATAATATTATAATATTTGATAAACTTTTATGTAGAACAGATGTGAAAAAAACCGGTTTTTCAAAGCTGGATTTTGCAGCTTCTTGTTTTTGGCTTTTTTTCACCAAAAACTGTGAAAAAAAAGCTGAAGCTGAATGTTTACCAAACACAAAAAAACTGAGCTTTTTTTATACTAGTTTTTTTCAGAATCACCTCAGTATCAAACCAGGCCTTAGAGCACCATCACTTGACTATGTTCCTCTCATTTTATCTGTTCCTTTTTGCCTCAATTGTTTTTTGGTTGCACTGCCTCAAAAACCTTGTGCGTCTACATGTATATAGAACTTTTGGTTAAAACAGAGTCACATATCTTATAACTATTTAAATTTTGTTGCATATCACAATATATATTTGTTCATACATTCAAACAGGTATGGCAAATACTGAGGGGGAACATAGGAAAAAAATTATTGTTAGTACAATTGTATATGTTATTAACATGGTCATGCATTGGTATAGTAAGAGTTTCTTCATCGTAGAACTTTCAAATGATTGGATCAAGGAAGACAATCTTTTCCCCAATTAATTATTCTCGCCATATTTTTCCTTAGCGCCGTAAGTTTCACTTAAAAAGCAAAAGAAGAAGGCTAAAATTAAGGTGAAGAACCTGCCTCCACTAATTTCCATGAAGTTGCAGTAAGGACATAAACCACCTTCCGTGAAGTTGCAGTAAGGACTTCAAATATCCCAGAGAAAAGTCAGTCAACGGCAAAAGACAGAATTGTGTATCATAATGCTCTCTCCCTCTCTCTCTCTCTCGTCAATGTATAATTACTACGTATATATCTCTGCACAATTACACAATAGAAAAATCCATGCGCATTATTTTTGTTATTATTAGCTCAGAAATGCAGAAATTGATCATCTCTTCCTTTTGCATGTTGTTACTGGTTTTCTTCAAACTAGTTGGAGCAAGCCATGTGTGCCTGGAATCCAAGTGTGGCGATGATCAAGGCGCAGCTATCCATTTCCCATTGCGCATCAGCCGCAAACATCATTGTGGAAATCCTGGGCTTGAATGCAATGGAAGATATGAGCAGCAAATATTAGTAAAATTATTTGTCAAACACATAGATTACAAGCGTCAGGAAATCCAAGTCTATCCCCAAAGTGATTGCCTGCTGCTAAAGCCTGTCGAAGTCACAAACATAGATTACAAGCGTCTGGAAATCCTGGTGTCTCCCCAAAGTAACCACTCGTCATATTTTGAAATCCTTAACCTTACCTTATTCAGTTGTCCTACATCTGTTGCAAGACATATGGATTTGTATCAAGTCCCCTGCCTCGGCGACCCTGGCCGCAGAATTTATGCCATTGAATCTAGAAAAATATTAACAGGTTTCTTCTGGAATCTACAATCTTGTTCAAAGATGTATGATGTTTTATCAGTTCCATTTGGCGATTGGGTGGGTAATGTCCCTGTTCTTCAATTCAAATGGTCGAAACCAAATTGTACAGAATGTGAAGCAGAGCGAAAGAGGTGTACATGGAAGAACAATGGCACCAACAGTGAAATTGAATGTCAACACGTGAGCAAACCAAGTAAGGATAACATTATATTCATTGCTAGTTTTAAACATCGTTATATTTATGTCACAGTAATTATTATTTGAAGGATGTTGTCCGATCCATTTTTCTGAGGATATTAATTGTCAGTCTCAATTTAATTTGCAATTCTTTTACAGGCAACACATGGAAATTAGTGGTTACAGGTGGAATCCTGGGTTCTGTGCTTGTTCTCCTGATGATTGCAGCATATCGGGTATATAGAGCTGATAGAAAGGAAAAGGAGAGTCAATTAAGAATTGAAAGATTCTTGGAGGATTACAAGGCACTCAAACCAAGCAGGTATTCGTACGCAGATATTAAGAGGATTACAAATCAATTCAAGGACAAGTTGGGCGAAGGAGCCTATGGAACTGTCTTCAAAGGAATGCTCTCTTCTGAATTCTTTATTGCTGTCAAAGTCCTCAACAGTTCCAAGGGAGATGGGGAAGAGTTCGTAAATGAAGTGCGAACGATGGGTCATATCCACCACGTCAACGTGGCTCGCTTGGTTGGATTTTGTGCCGATGGATTTGTACGAGCTCTTGTTTACGAGTTCTTCCCCAACGGTTCCCTGCAGGATTTCATTTCATCTGCAGATAGTAAGAATTCATTTCTTGGTTGGGATAAGCTGCAAGATATTGCCCTAGGCATAGCCAAAGGAATTGAATATCTTCACCAGGGATGCGATCTACGAATCCTGCATTTCGACATCAAACCCCACAATGTTTTGCTAGACCAAAACTTCACTCCAAAAATTTCTGATTTTGGTTTGGCCAAGTTATGTTCCAAGGATCAAAGCTTGGTGTCCATGACTACAGCTAGGGGGACCATGGGCTACATTGCACCTGAAGTGTTCTCCAGGAATTTCGGAAATGTGTCTTACAAGGCAGATGTCTATAGCTTTGGAATGCTGCTGCTTGAGATGGTAGGAGGAAGGAAGAATATTGGTTCAACCACAGAGAACACTACAAATGAAATTTACTATCCACAGTGGATTTATAATCTTCTAGAGGAAGGGGATGACCTACGAATCAGTATTAGGCAAGAAGAAGATCGTAAAATTCCAAAGAAACTTGCTATTATAGGGTTATGGTGTATCCAATGGCACCCGTCGGATCGTCCTTCCATGAAAACAGCCGTTCAGATGTTAGAAGGAGGAGGAGAAAGCTTGATCATGCCGCCTAATCCCTTCATGCCTACAGGTCCTACAACTAGAAATGCAAGACGCCTAGAGCTAGAAGCAATTGCTGAATTAGAGTAAAACGTATATGCCAAATATGTAGATTCGTATTGAATGTGTAATGATTCAAACCTAAAGGGATATTTTGATAACCATTTCGTTTTGGCACCAAATAAAAGAAGTTTATTTCCACTCCATGTTTAAGCAATAGATGCCGATTATTGTTTATCATTTATTAAATTTTATTTTTGGTTACGGTAGAAGCCTAGAAGGCAATCGAGCACCGGACTCACCAAATTCTAACTCATTTCTACACACCAAGAGCTTGATTTCGGTTCTTATTTATACCATTTAAGCTATAAGCCGTGATAATAATTAGAGCACTGTCATTTGTTGTGAGCTTCAACTGGTTATTTTCTATGTTTTAAACTTTTAATTAGAATTTATTTTTCACTTAGACTTATCTTTCCGTATAGCATGCCATCCCAACCCTAGTTTTTCTCTTCGCTTGGAGTTTGGGATACGAAAACTTGCCAAACAAAGTAGATTGATTAGTAACCGAAGCTAATTATTCGACTGAATATTGTTTAGAATTGTAATTAACAGAAACAATATGAATCTTTTTTGTTTGTTTTGAAAATTAGAGATTAAATTGTTACTTGTTAGGAGTAGAATGATTGGTAGACATCGAATCCTTACATAAGTGCATAGGCATTATTGCGTGAGAGTGACGTGAGGGCAAGGGAAGTAGCAGCAGACCATGTGGGCTGCTGTGGTTCATCTGCTAGGGTGGCAGGATAACCTTTTTGACGAAATTATAAAGCGCATAGACTTTTTGACCAAGAGAGTGGTCAACAAATGGACATGGATTCGTCGAATTCATGCATCATAATCTTAAGAATTCATTAATCTGTATTATTGAAATTTGATCAAATAATTAAAGTTATTATAATTTTTAAAATAAACTCATATTTTTGCAATTATTGAATCAAGCTTTAATAGTCCAAATTGATAAATCCTTAAGATTAAGATGCATGAATCTGAAAAGGAACCATGTACCAACAAATATGCAACGTTTTGCAAGGGTATTAAATTTATGAGTGGGATGCACACAAATAGCAGACCTTGTGGGGTGCTGTGGTTGATCCACTGGGGTGGCAGGACAGCCTTTTTGACTAAATTATAAAGCAGACTTTTTGACATGGCCAACAAATATGCAACGTTTTACACGGTATTAAATTTATGACTGAGGATTTGGATCCTCTCCTTAGCCAATGGAGAGGATCTTCCTGACCAACCATTGTAGATCGTTGAATTTTCATTTAACGACTATAATTATTATAATTTTAAAGAAACCCTTTATTTATAATCGTGAGATAAAAATCTAACGGTCTACACTGATTGATCAGAGGATATTTTCGAATCCAAATCAGATGGACACAAGTAGCAGATCGCGTGGGGTGCTGTGGTTCCTCCATTAGGGCGGCAGGATAACCTTTTTGACCAAACTATAAAGCAGACTTTTTGACCAAGAGGGTGGCCAACAAATATGCAACGTCTTGTACGGGTATTAAATTTATGATTGGGATGCACACTCATCTTCTTCCTCATTCATTTTTTATGTAAAGAAATGTAATAAATTGGAATAATAATTTTTCAACTTTAATTAAATTGGATCAATAGTTTTTTAATTAAAAATTTATTATCATTAGTCTATCAACTCATCAAAACGTGTAGTTATGGTCGTTTTCGTCAACTCCTTCAGAATTTTGTCAAAATAAATTATGTTGAAAGGACTATTACTATAATTGAGTTAAAGTTAGGGACCATTACTCTAATTGAGTTAAAATTAAGGAATCATTTCTTTAGTTGGATTAAAGTTAATGAATCATTGATACAATTTTTCTTATTTGATTTTTCATTGTGCCCCTTGATTTAGCCTCACGTGCATAAAATGTGACTATTTTGACAGAAGTTCTAAAGAAGTTGATGAAAATAATCATAGTTGCACGTTTTGATGAGTTGAGAGACCAATGATAATGAAGTTTTAGTTAGGGATCATTGCTCCAATTAGATTAAAATTAAGAGATCATTACTATAATTTACTTCGAAAACTAAAGGCCTCCTATTTTAGTTGCATTGGAGAATCCTTTCAACCATTCAAATCCAAAACATGGATCTAAGGAGCCAAGAAACAAAGAAGAGTTCATCCATATTCATTGATATACAAGAAGCTATGAGCAAGGGAATGAGGACCTCACTTTGGGTGACTATCATTTGCTTTTGCAAAGAGGACCTACAAAAATATAAAGTTAACTCTCTTTGTTTTGAATTTGAGTTGAGTCTTTGATTAACTACTAGACTCTAAATTTCATGAGTGAAGTTTTGTTTTTGAATGCATATAAGCATGCTAGAGCATTTAATTGTTAATTACATGTATATGTGTTGCTCAAATGAACTTAGTTTATCACATTTTTCTTTCAAGACCAACTTCTATGGCACGCGTGGTGTCTCATGTCAATCACACAAATGTTATGTAAAAAGAATTTACACGTTGTGTTGCATGATTGACAATTAACGACACAATAGTGTTATAACCGTGTCAATGTTATGAAAGTTTTTATGCAAAGTCACTTGATATGCCGCAACAATTAGTAAACAATATTAGAAAGACCTAGAGGAACCCACAATTAATTCCAATTCATTAAGTAGCTCATGCGCAAGCAAGGAATGGGCTTCCCATGGGCAGGAGCTGGAATTTACCCATATTTGGTAGTTATGTAGCATTATACGAGGAGCCTGCTCAGCGTTCAATATGTTCACCCACATGATGTTGAGTGTAATCCTTCTTAAGGTTCAACGATATTGTTTCTATTAACAAATATAAATAAAAAATAAGCAAAATACTAGAGATATTACACGTTTATATTACATTGTTGTACCATATTGTGATATGGCTGTGTACATACCACATCTTGTAATGAAATCTTATTACATGTTAGAGTGTTGGTTATTTGTATTACTTATTACATCATATGGTACATCAATATGGTATAAATATATGGTCTCTCTAACATTAGCCTTATCAGAAACCCCAAAAAACAAGAAATGCTCTATATTAAGGCGTGTTTACCAAACCGGAATGAAAGTGTAGGAAATGGAATTACACAAACTCCAAGTCATTGTAGTGGTTACCAAAGCATAGGGAATCAACATTCAGGTGCTATCCACACACCCCATTTTACTTCTCACACATCTCTTGATAATTTATGTCCGTTGATCTTATTCAATTTATCCGATCTGACGGCCGAAAATTAAAAAGGTGTGTGAGAAGTAAAATGTGTGGATATCACACCCCTTCCTTAAGGGTGCGTTTGGTACGTGGGACGGGACGGGACGAGGCGTTCCGTCCCGCGTTTGGTGTGCCAAAAATGGGTGGAACGGACTGTTCCACGGGACAGATTTTGGGTGTTTTTGCGTCCCACCTCCACCCCCTGGAACGGGTTTGTTCCACGTCTGTGGAACACAATGTTTTACCATTTTAAGACAAATATACCCCATGCCTTTTTCAAAAATTACACCTTCGTTCCGTCCCGTCCCGTCCCGTTCCGTCCCGTCCCGTCCCGTCCCGTTCCGTCCCGTCTGCGTACCAAACGCACCCTAAATACCCGGAAATGGATTCTTGACTTGGGAGGTGGGAATTGAGTTCCTGGAAATAGATTCAGGATCCAAGTTTTCTACCAATACTATCCTCATGCTTTTTTGGTAAACCCAAATATCCCTCACAATTTCACATCCCCAGTTCCATGACCCGTGTATAGACCCATCTCTCTTCTCCCCAATCCCACCATTTCCTAACAGAGGAGCTTCGACTCCGGTGAAATCCCGACCCCTTTCTCCTTGCCCTGTCGCTGCAGACTATCCAAAATCCATGCATGAACGCACAAAGAGAGGGATAAATGTGTGGCGTGGCCGCATGGTCATCTAAGAACAGGGGGTGGGGAGGGTTGTGATAGGTGGTGAGGAGCTGGGTTTGGGGATGTAGGGGGGAGAAGATGGCATCGCAGCTTTTGGTGGTTTGGGGTTTTTTTATGTTATTTTATATTTTTAATAAATTTGTTAATTATTTATTTTGCTAAATAGTTATGTTTTCATGTGGCTAATTGGATTTTATGAGCATATGTGGTTATCAAAATTAATCATTAACTAGCATATAAAAATATAATTTATAACAAGGGCAGTTTAGTAATCAAATAGGTTTCAATTCCGATTCATGTGATGTGATTGAGTAAATAACTTTTATGTAATCAATATCATTTTTATTCCGATTCCAGATAGTTTAGTAAACAGCTTTATGAATCCAATTCTAATTCCATCTCATTTCATCTCTTCCTCAATTCAATTCCTCATACTCTAATTACGAATTAGTAAACGGGTCATAAAGCGGAAAGAGAAAACATTGTTCATAACCAACAGTGTTTTTACTTTTTTGCCCTCATTTTTAATGTTTCTGTATTCCCACTTTTATGCCTCTATACAGTGAAATCCCCAATTGCCCTATGGGCATAGGTGTGTAAAAAAATTGTTTTGCACACGTGGCGTGCTAGGGAGATTTCTCTGCTGCACCGTTTCCTTCCAGCTCCACTCCGAATCGATACGGAATACTGCTCAACCAAATTTTCTTATCATTTCGTTCCGTCCTTGTCAACCTCTTCATTCTTATTCTTGCTCCACCATGAATCGAAACAAAAAATTGCTCATCCAAATCAATTTCAGTTAACTCAAATCCCTAAAACCCAAATTTCTCCAGATCGTTGGATTTAGTTTACTTTTTGTTGTTGCGTAAAGCTTAAATTTACGTACAATTTTTTAATTTTCTTGATTGGAATTTGGAAAGAATCAATTGTTCTTTGAAGGAATTACAGAAAATTGGAAAGGGGAAATGGGAAATGGGAAATGGGAAAGCGAGGAAATGCGGGCAAATGGGTTTTGGGAAAATGACCTTTTTTTTTGGCATTCGCTTTTGGCTTTCATCCTTTCTGCGTTTGCTTTTCCTCATTTTTTTTCTCAAGAACCAAACATAAAATAAAAAGAACCTAGAAAAAAGAAAAGGAAAATCACAAGATTAAGAATCTGGGATTGCAACAATGGAGCTTCTGTGCCGAAATATCAATTGGGTTCCGTTTGATCTTCGGTGCTTCTTCTGCATTCAAAAAGTTGGGGTTTTTTTGCGTGATGGGAACGCATTTCCAAATTCGACCTCAATCCCAAAGCAACCATCCACCAAATAACCCTTCCTCCCTTTCTATTTCTCTGTCTGTAATTTCCCCTGACCGAATCACACAATCCAACCAACTCTCTGTGTAAGGCTGCCTCACAAATTCCATGGATTTCATGGACTTACCCTCTCTATGAGCCTCCCTCACCGAATCCAACTAATTTCCTTAATTCCATCGATAGCCACACCCACCCCTCCCAACCGAAAATGACAATAATGCCCACCCAACTTGTATTCTCTGCCTTTAGATCTCAAATTAAAATGGGTGATAAAGTCCTTTTCACACCAAAACCCGTAATTTAACAGCTCAAATGTACACAACCCAAACAAACACATGGCCTAAAGGGCCTACCCCAGACCCCCGGCCCAAAAATATAATTGGAAAAAGAAGTGGCAATTTGGTAAATAAAATGTTACCTTTTTCCATTGCCCATTCCTTTTGGAAAAAGAATTGAAATTAAAACTCTTCATTTAAAATGGTCTTAAGCCAAATTGTATTGAATGTGAAGCAGAGGGTAAGAGGTGTAGATTGTAGAACAATTACACCTAGAGCGAAATTGAATTTGTTGACAGGAGGAAACCAAGTAAGGATAACGCGTCTAAATCTTATTTCGCATCTATTCTGCTCATGATTTTTCTGCTTTCATGTAATTAGCGGCTTATATTTGTGGTAATGATATTGATTAATTTCGAGAAATGACAGTCTAATTTTCGCAACTGTCTTTTGCAGGTAAAACAAAGACGGTCTAATTTTCGCAACTGTCTTTTGCAGGCAAAACAATGACAGTCTAATATTCGCAACTGCCTCCTACAGTTAGAAGCAATTGTTGAATTAGAGTAACACTAGAAAATGCACCCGCGCTTTGCTGCAAGCATTGAATGTATTAGTCACAACATGCATGAATAGCATTCCAATAAAGCAACTAAAAAGACGTCGTAATACGTAAGAATCATCGAAGTCAAATTTTGCTTGCTATATATGGATATGCATGCTATAAGAAACATCTATTTATAGATTGTATTGTGTCATCAATATCATAGTTTCAAGAAATTAGCCTACTACATGGAAGAAAAACACAGAAAAGGGAAAGTAGAAAAGTAGAAACATAATACTTGAGTACCTGGCAAGAATAGTAAGTTCCTGAAAAATTGCTAAACCGTCTAACAAATTCAATCGTTAAACGTTATACTGTAACCCAAGACAAAAAAGCATATTGTTTGTTTACAAATCAAAACGAAGTGCTGCTACAATCCTCAACAGCTATGAATCATTTTCAAATAAAGATACTCAGATTTGACGGCACATCAAATAACCACCAAGTGAAGCAAATTACGCCATGTGCTAATTATCTATTCTAAAATTGAGGAGTGAATTAACTGTAGCTTGCCTACAGTCACAGGTTTGCCATCCAATTTCACCTTATTTACAGAAGAACCCATCACGTTCGGCCTGGTGTTAGGGCTGAGTTGTTTTGGGCCGCACATCAAGCTTTCGCTGGGCTTTGTCATTTGCTGGTGTGAGGCCGGCCCTTTGGGGGTCTAAATGACGACACTGCCCATCTGGGCTCACCATCAGGATTAAAGTTAAAGGGGTAGAGTTGTCATTTCGTTCTTAGGGTTTCACAGGTATTGGGGTTAGGTTTTCCCACTTCCCATCATTTCCTTCTTCTTTCTTCGGGCTAGCCGTGACGCACAGAGAAATAAGGAGCCCTGACAGAGAGGGATAGATAGAGACAGATAGAGAGAGAGAGAGGGAGAGGGAGAGGGAGAGGGAGAGGGGAGCGGTAAGGGCGGGATGGCTGCCCATCTGTGCTTCAATCCATGCCGTCACAGAGAGATGGAGACAGATCGAGAGAGAGAAAGAGAGATAGAGAGAGATATATATAGAGAGAGCGAGAGGGGAGAGGTGGGGGTTCGGATCACTGCTCATTCTCTGTTGCATCGTCAGATAAGTGTTGTTTCAAATTTAATTTTGTACCAAATTTTACTTTTTTTAATTGTTTCTTGCATTTATGGTTACCTGCATGTGGTGATTGAAAGGTCAAAAAAAATTTGCAAATCTTTTTTCCATGTTTGGTTAGGTTAGGCTTCTGTATTTTTTTATTATCTATTCTAAAATTGAGGAGGGATTTGACTGTAGCTTAGCTACAGTCAAAATTTTCCCCCTTGATTTTGTCTTATTTACATCACAGCCACCAAATCTGTGTCTGGGTTGGAGGGTAATTATTAGAAGTTAAGAGGGTAATTGTGTCCGTAGGTTTGAGTCGAATTTCACTTTATTTACAAAATTACCACCGCCTTTTCTTTCCTCCTCTCTCTCCCGACTCTCTCTCTCTCTCGAAAACCATCCATCAAATCCCTCCATCAAATCCCTCCATCTTTCCCTTTTCTCACTCTGTAATTACGCTCAGATCGCTTACCTTCACTCCCTTCCCGTTCCTCCTCTTCTCAGCCACAGAGGGTTGAACGCCCCGCCTCCAGAAGCTTCTCCAACCCCCAAATTTTATCCCAAACCCAAAGAAGCCCCGAAATCCCAATTCGGTTTCTCGGAATCGGAGTGGCCCGCTAGTCAAACAGCAGTTTGTGAAGAAATCTGGGGTGGCCCGTTATTATATGTACCAACACAACCACTGCCATTGAGAAGAAGATGCGTCGTGTAGAGCGGTTTGGGATATCCGTGCAGCTCACAGAAGAAGATAATCGCAACTCTCGGGCTGAGAGGTAACTAGGATTTGTTATTCTGTGTCAGTTTTTAGGGTTAGGGTTTTTTTTCGCTTTCTGCTAAGAAGAGTAAAATGGACAAGGAATGCAAATCCCCTACCGATCTATGATACATGAATGAGATCAAAATCCCCCAATCAAGGCACTTATGAGTAGTGTTAATATTAGTTCATGATAATATAATAGATTATAATTTTATTAATTGGATTGCAAATTATTTAGTGAACTGAAGGATACTCGAAGATTTGAGCTATTGGGTTTTTGTTTTGTTTAAAAGACTCGGATTGAACTTCTGAAATTACTTGGGTGAAGAATTTGACAAAAATATGTTTTTTTTTCTCTCTTAATTTTCAAATGTGTGTGTGTCCATCATGTCATTGGAATCATATGTTTGAATTTGGATTTGGAATGGTTTTTCTGATGTTTGTATTTTTTGTATATTATAATTCAGTGCAGGTTTGCGTTGGATATAGGATAGTCATGGATCGGTTCGAAGCTCGGCTAATGATAGTTTCATATCTTGATCATACAATGGTAGGTACTGTAACTGGTTTTGTCATCGTAGGTTCTGTAATATGAATAATATAAATTAGGGTTTTTTGGTTAGTGTCCAATTAGTGAAGAAAGGATGATTCCTTTTGTTATCATGCATATTTAAGCTGTAAACATCTGAAAAGCTGCTTAATTGAAGTGAAATTTCCAGTTTTTGAGACCGATTTCAAGTCTTGAACTTTGAATTTGTCCATATGTAGCTCAGCTGAAGCTATCTACATCGTTAGTTTAAAGTATTTGTATTGGTAATTATGTGTTTAAGTTGTGGAAACTGAGTTGCCCCAATATCTTTTGTTTGCAATTTGGTGTAAAAAAGTGGGTTTTGATGTTTTGGTAGGCATTGGAAAAAAAAAATGAAATTGGTTTTCGCTCAATGCATAATTAATCTTAAAATACGGTTTATTAAATTGGGTTCATGATATATGGGTGGTAGCAAATTAGCGATGTCGACTCCTGCAAGGAAGAGGCTGATAAGAGACTTCAAGAGGCTGCAACAGGACCCGCCTGCAGGGATTAGCGGGGCACCCCAAGATAACAATATAATGCTGTTGAATGTTGTTACATTGGGGTAAGTTGGAAAAATGTAGTGGATAAAAGAAATCTACCGTTGTTTTCTCTTCTATTATGCAACATTAATATTTCATTTTCTTTGTAGGAGACGCAGTAAGTTGGAAAAATGCCTACAGTTCTTATTTTTGGAACTCTTTATCTCATTGTTTCTTGAGTAGTTTTCTGGAAGTAAGAAAAGATGGGCATTTGTAAGTCCTATCAATTTTCAATTTTTATTTTTCTTGCTTTTATTTTAGTTTCTTATTACTAATTTTAATTTAGGGTGTATTTTTTACGATGGTTGTCAAACGATGTTGTGTTGACATGTTTGATCATGTATATAAGCATTTGATAGTGAATACATGCAGAGTGCTTCACAATTGAAAAGAAGTAGAATGGTATTTTCAAGTAATTGTCGAGATTTTTGTTGATCCCCTTTTGTCGTGATGCCAATTTACAGTTCTTATCATGTAAATTGGTTGACTAAAATGTTAGTGTATGCAAAAAAGGCTGTTGATGTTGCTGGTTTTTTTCTGTAATTGATTTAGGAGTTGCTATTGTATTCTTAAGCATAACGTCTAACCGCCAATGACATATTCTATTGCTTTCTACAGCTGCCAAAACCTCCAACAAAATGGAAACTTTTGCCAAAACAAAAGGTAAATCATTACTGCAGGAGCCGAACAGTGCCTTTCCTCTGTTTTTTTCCTTTCTTCTTCCCCCCTTCAAGGCTTTGTTTTGGTTCTCATATGTGGCCATTTGGTCATTGATAAATGTAGTTGGATTTAAGATTTTGAGAAATTGGAACATCTTTAGGAAAATGAAAGAATTTGGGATTGGACCTATCAAGTTGTTATAAAAAAAGTCATAGGTATCAACGGACATGATTGATATCCGTTTGAGTTTTGTTACAATAATTTCCCTTGAGCATAATGGTTGCACTGAATTCGTTTTGTGATGATTCAATTTTGGGTTTGAAAAAATGCTTACTGTTTGAAATTTGAAATTATGTTGATTTTCCATTCAGGTTGAACAAAAATATCTCCAGGATCCCCTTTTTTTTGACACTGTTAAGGTAAATTTTCTTTACCCTTCTTGCAGATTAATTTTCGATGGATTATGTCTTCTGAGTAGTATACAAGCCCGACGTTGTATCTTTGAGAAAGTTTATGGTGTATAGTTTCTGCATAAGTTTATTTTGGGAGTCGTATATAATTGTATATGGAGCTTCGTGGTGCATGCACTAGAAATTTATGATTTAGGATGTTTTCGATTTCCTCCCTGTAGTTGTTTTATGTATGGTGGATGAATTGAATTTGGAAGGAAAGCAACTCAATGGTTGTCTTTTTCTTTTTTATTTATTGCAAGAATGCTACTAGAAGAATGGCATATTTTATCATATGACTGTCATTGAAGATTTATCTTGAATGTGGACAGGTTTTTGTCAATAGTTATTTACGTAGGTTGTGACTGTTCGTGCTGGCACCAAAATAAAGTTGTAGAATGTTGCTGACCGACGATAAAAGGTAGCTTGCAATTTTTATTTTAATGAATCTTATTAAATGCATTTGAGTACCACAGAAATTTACTCAGTTATTTTAGCAATTAGGAAAATCACTCTCTTCACTAAAACTGTTATTCATTTACATTAAGAACTTTTATTTTTCCAAATTGTAACAGAGAAGCATGTATATCATGAAAAGTAAAAGATGGAAGTTCTGAAGTGACGATCAAGAAAGTTTAGAAGTGTAATATAGTTGTAAACAGGAATGTAAACCAGGGATGAAAATTGTTAATATAATTCTGAATCTGGATGACTCATTTGCGAATTTTATCTGAATTTGAATAATTTTTTTATCTGGGTGTACAGTTACATCTGTGATTTGTTGTTTATTTGGTGAAAAAAATAAGATGGCTTTATACTTTTTTATGAGACTTAATTTTGAGTTTTGACTTTGGTTCTAATTGTTCACTCTGGCAAGTAACGTTGATTGTTCTAAACGCTGGTGGTGCTTCTGTTTTCCATAATGTAAGCCCAAGATTATGCGATGGTGCTCAATTTGGATTTGTTGCATAGCTAGAAAGATGATCTTGCAGTAATTGTTGAATACAGTTATATGCCCAGGTATTGATTCTTTCGAATCCCAGTTTAAAAAAAGTCAGATATATATATATATATATTTTTTTTTTTTTGCATCATTATAATTAGTCTACTTGGGTTAGCTTAAGATTACAGAGAACAGCCTACTACATGGGGGAATAAATCTTTCTTATAGCGTGCATATCCATATATAGCAAGCAAAGTTTCACTTCGTTGGCTCTTAGGCACTAGACCGTCTTTCCTTTAGCTTATAATTAGCTGCTCATGAATTCTTGGCATCTTATTTTCTTCTTATTGGGGTGTTTTACAGCACCGTAATTTTTTTCAAGGAGCTTCCTCAGTTTGTTGTCAAGGCTGGTTCAATTTTAAGTAATATTTATGGTGTAGATTGCGAAAACAAACTTGAGGTATTAATTTTTAAGAGATAGTTTATGCTTGAAATTAGCCGTGTTTTTATGTCTTCCAACATTCTGTTTTCTTGGAGTTACTCAGTCCTGTACTCATGATTTGAGTTCTTAATCTTTCATGCAAAAGAGTTGCAAGCAAATGTTGTGTATTTGGAGCCTGTTAAGCGAGTGAGTTCTTTCTTTTGCGAATTGTGAATACACTTTTGCAATTGCATCAGGTCGAGTCAATGTGCCCCTCCCTCCATCCCCATGGTATTCTTTTTTTTTTTATTCTTTTTTCAGTCAATCAGAGCAGACCACACATATTTAATCTAATTACGATGCTCCTAATAACCAAATTATCCACCGTCAAAACATTTTCAATTTATTTACTAATTTTAATTTGGCTTTTAAGTTTGAGTTCTGGTTTTTAATATTTATATTTTTGTCCAAATTTGATGGTATGAAAGGGTTCGATGATTTCTGATTATATGAAAGTTGTGTGGTTCAAAAGATGATAGCATTTTGTTCTAAGAATTAGGAAGCAGTTGCTAAGTGAGGATTCTCCGTTTCGCTTTGGATAGAAAATAATTAAGTGAAATGCATTGATTTGGTTTTAATTTTCCTGATTTTGCCATGAGGTTTCATTTCCCGCTTTCTATCAGTTCTATTTGCATCTTTTTTAAGCCAAAAGAGCTGACTTCATACAGTACAACATGAGAGAAAAACCTATGTACAACCAATTTTTTCGAAGGACCAGAGATTACTTCATAAAAGTATCTTGATATCTCATAGAATACGTAATGAATTTCAACTCACAATTGAAAAGTTGTATTGGCTGTTTCAACTCATAGATAGTTTAAAGTGTTTATGACGTAGGTGACTGTAATGCATATTGGGTAGACGGTTAATGAACGCCTTCAAGAGCATTCTGATTGGTTCCTTATGTATCTATGTGGTATCTACCTATATAGCTTTCTTTTGTGTGATACTATACTGTATTTCTTTGCTGTTGCACTAGATTTAACCATAGTTCTGGTGGATTTGCAGTGCTTCTGTATGATTCATAACTGTTGTGGATTATAGCAGCACTTCGTTTTGATTTGTAAACAAACTATATACTTTATCTTTGTCTTGGGTTACGGTATAACGTTTAATGATTGAATTTGTAAGACGGTTTAGCAATTTTTTCAGAGATTACTATTCATGCTAGATGCTCAAGTATTATGTCTTCTACTTTTCTACTTTCCATTTTCGGTGTTTTTCCTTCGTGTAGTAGGCTGATTACTTGAAACTATGATATTGATGACACAATACAATCTACAAATGAATGTTTCTTATACCTATCCATATATAGTACGCAAAGTTTGACGTAATTGATTCTTAGGTACTATGTTTTTTTAGTTGCTTTGTGTGGAAACTATTCATGTCTATTGCGATTGATACATTTAACCCCCGCAGCAAAGCGCGGGCATTCCTGCTAGTAAGAAACTAAAACAAAAGCAAGATTAAATATCGAAATTTTTTTATAAGGCATCAATTGACAAAATGCTTCTTAATGTGGTCTTCCAAGAAATGAATGCAGCTCACAAACAACTTAGAAATCATTGTCACCTCAATCTTACTAAATAGAAGCATAAATGGACATGATAGCTCCCTAATTTTGTAATAGAAACTCTAACAAAGAATATCAGGCTCCAAAGGCCCTAACTTTTCCTAGGCATAAATCTATACATTGCAAGTTTAATTCCAACGAAGCAAATATGCGTGCAAAGTAAAAGGCATCAACACTACATGTACTGCTTACAATCGTCTCAAGTTGCTGACACAATGTTTAAAATATTCAAGACTCAAAGATTTTCACACAAATAGAGCACCTTACCAAAAACAATAACCGAGGTTGTCGTATTTGAATCAAGCAGATGCTTTGCAAGGCCTTCTTCAATATCGTCTCATATGCCCTTTTCATTTTTCGTATATGATACAATAAACTATTCAAATCTAGACATAAATAAGAGAATCTGCTACACCCTACTATCACAATTGTCAGTCCTGAACAATAATGCAAGTCTAGTGGCAAAAACCACCTCAATGAACAACTCACACACACACACACACACTGATCATACATCTCTAACTCTCTTTTTCAAATAACACACACTCTGATCCAAAACAGGGTAAATAAAATGCACATCCTTGTACATTTCTAACTTTCTTTTTCGAAATCCAAAATAGGGTATTCTAACTCTCTTTTTCATTCATTTCTTACAAACCAATCATACATATAAAATAGGCTTTGAATAAAAATAGGGTATATAATTATATACCTCAAAATGCCTAGGAACCAACTTCCCCCTCCAACGATTCAAATTCTTGAAATTGCCAACACAGTAAATCCATTAGTACTATATAAATGAAAACACAATTGAAACCCATCAAACAAAACAATCCCACAATTTAAATGATTCAATCCTACTACGATTGAAATTCACAGAAAGAATGAAAAACCAGAACAAAACTGCAGCACCTAAAAAGTTGTCATACAAAAAAACATGGAATGTAAAAATATGTTAAGAAATCAAGTTCGTTAATTTCCAGCTGCTAAGTGGCATTATGTAACTTTAGTAGTATAACTAATTAACTACTTATCTGGTGGGTTGCACTTTTATCCAATTGGTAAGGAAAGGAAAATAAAAATCAACCCCTTGGTCTTAGTTGTGGCTGCAAAGTGCAGGCCACCACCAAGTCTCAGTGTTTGTGTTTTAGCAAAACACTTAAATAAATTAAATTCTGAAATGTAAATTATATTCCTATAACTTTAAGATGCACATATAGTATTGTTGAAGTCGAACTGAAAGCACTGACAATTCCAAGCAACAGAGCAGCAATTATTAAGAGCCAAAACTCATTCCTAGTCTCCTCATCCTGGTACTCAACTCCGTAATCTTCGGTCTGCATCATTGACTAAAATTAGGAGAGAAAAAGAAAAGGAATTTCAGAAATTGTCTATGAAGCAAAGGATACTGCAGTTACTTCAAGACATGTAAATTGCATATGTATAAAGTAATTTTCTACATGTATAAAGTAACGAGGCATAATTTTCTACATAAAGTAACATACTTGAGGAGTGAATGATTTAGTTGTTTCCATCATCGGAAAGCCGGAGTAAGTCGCTAAGAGAGGTCGCAAACAGCCCAAAGGGACAAACCCAGATCCCCGGCCCCGATCCATACCCTTCCCCCTCAAATCCCGACGGCCCCCATACTTTTCTCTGACTGTACCCCCTCTCCCACTCATGAAATCGAGGATCTGCAGCAATGGTACTGAGATCCCCACTCCTCCCTCTCCCTTTCTCTCTGTCGCTCTGTCTCCCTCTCCCTCTGTCTGTCTATCTTTATCCCAGAGCGGCATGGCCTCCCATCCCTGAAACCCTCACCGAACGGTGGCAATTTTGTAAATAACTTGAAATCCACCAACAGCAGGGGCAGAGAATTGAAAAAAACATTTAGGCTCGTTCGATAACCATTTAGGCAAAAACCGAGCACACCTAAACCATTCCTATCCGTGCCAAATGTTAGTGGGGAAGCAAGATGATGACTTTATTGTTCAAAACCAAAACAATTAGACGCAAAAAGTGATGGTGATGAGAAGAGAGAGAAAATGCAGTCATTTTCATTTTTCTGGCTTTTAAAGGGAGGAGCTTTCTTCGACCACCAAAAATAGGAAGCTGCTTTCCGTAACCGGGCGAGCTGGACACGGCGACATGGGACTGAATTCGGAGAGGTGAGAAAAATTAATAACACAAAAAGAAGGTGTTCATTTTGTCACATTTTTATTACTAAAAATTCAATAAAGTACATTCATTAGTATGGTAACTTAACTATTTAATTCCATCTCATTAAACTAAAAAAAACAATTACAGAAAAATAAGGGAAACCTTGTCCAGAGAGACCTGAGAGAAAGTGACGACTTCTCCTCTCATTCCACTCCATACTTGATCTCTAAAGTCCATTTGGCATGTAATTGATGTTCAATTTCAAATTTAGTGGGAGCAATTAGCAAAGCTAATGAAAGAATCAAATAAAATGAAAGAAAAAGCATCATGAAATAAATCAAGATGAATGAAATTTTGGCAACTCGCCATTCTCTTCTTTTATATAAAAGATACATCCTATTTGTAGTGAAAACAGGTCCCGACAAACCCAGTTATCCTCAAGAAGTATTTTGTATGACTTTAAAAACATATTCCGTGACATTATCTCTTGGCTGAGAACAACAACAAATCTTCATGCATAGCTTGTAGAGAAAGACATCAGGCATACAAAAGAACACGCAAGCATAAAATAAACGAAGCGGCGAAAACCAAAAATACAATTGAATACGCTGTCAAAAGAACATACAACAACAACAACAACAAAGCTTTTTCCCACTAAGTGGAGTTGGCTATATGAATCCTAGAACGCCATTGCGCTCGGTTTTGTGTCATGTCCTCCGTTAGATCCAAGTACTCTAAGTCTTTTCCTAGGGTCTCTTCCAAAGTTTTCCTAGGTCTTCTTCTACCCCTTCGGCCCTGACCTCTATCCCGTAGTCACATCTTCGAACTGGAGCGTCAGTAGGCCTTCTTTGCACATGTCCAAACCCATTTTGTGTACGTGTTGATGCTTCACCGCCCAACATTCTGTGCCATATAGCATCGCCTGCCTCATTGCCGTCCTATAAAATTTTCCCTTGAGCTTCAGTGGCCTATGACGGTCACACAACACGCCGGATGCACTCTTCCACTTCATCCATCCAACTTGTATTTTATGGTTGAGATCTCCATCTAATTCTCCGTTCTTTTGCAAGATAGATCATAGGTAGCGAAAACGGTCGCTCTTTGGTATTACCTGATCTTCGATCCTCGCATCTAACTTATTTTGGCCTCCATTTGCACTGAACTTGCACTCCATATATTCTGTCTTTGATCAGCTTAGGCGAAGACCTTTAGATTCCAACACTTCTCTCCAAAGGTTAAGCTTCGCATTTACCTCTTCTGAATTTCATCTATCAACACTATATCATTTGCGAGAAGCATACACCAAGAAATATCATCTTGAATATGTCATGTTAACTCATCCATTACCAACGCAAAAGGGTAAAAGACTTAAGGATTGTTGATGCACAAAATCAGTGAGGACTTTGGTACAACAAAAAGTATTAAGTTATTGCTCTGGTCATTAGTGTGGATAGTATGTAAATGGATAGAGATAGGAAAGCAAACATAAGATGTACGTGGTTCATCCAGATTGGCTACGTCCACGGAGTAGATGAGTTCTCATTAATTGTGAAGGGTTTACACAAGTACATAGGTTCAAACTCTCCTTTAGTGAGTACAAATGAATGATTTAGTACAAATGACATTAGGAAATATTGTGGGAGAATGATCTCGTAATCACGAAACTTCTAAGTACCGAAGTGTGGTATCGTTTTCACTTGCCTTATCTGTCTCATAGGGAGATGTGGCATCTTCTCTGGAAGTACTTTTCCTCCATCCAGGGGTGGTATCTTTAACTGGTGGAGATGCACAAGGTAATGTATCAATTTCACTTGAAGCTTACTTGTAGTTTCAGGCTTGGTCAAGCGTGATACAAACCATGTAGTAGGAGTTCCCCAAGTCGCCGAGCTAGGGGATCTGCTGAAAGAGGTGACAGACAAGGTAAGCAATCAGAGCTCCAAGCAATCAATCCCAGATCAGAAATTTGATTTTGAGTTCCGGCTGATTGTTCTCATTCTCCCTATCTTGCAGGCAGCATGAAGGATAAAGAAAAGAAAAGGAGAATAGATGATATGAGATACTTTTGCTTTTGAAGAAGTAACTTTTCATAGGCTTATTCTTGAACTAGGCTGGAGGGTTTTCTGATTTCTTCCAGAGTATAAGGCCGACTGAAGGTGAAGGCTAGCCGACATTCACCTTTCCCAGACCCTGCGTAAAGCGGGAGCCTTGTGCACTGGGTACGACCTTTTTATAAGGCCGATTGAAGAATTTGAGGGTCAAAACAAGTCCATCAAATCTAAAGTACGTTCGACCCTGCTGATATGGGATACTTTTGTTGTTGACAAAGTAGTAGATGTATCGGCATGTATTCTGTTACGCTTGTCTCCACATGCTTCCTTATATCCTTCTCACTTTCCTTATCGGTTCCTCAGGCAGATGTGGTATCTTCTCTGGAAGCATAAGATGTTGAAGATGAGTACTCGTGAGCAATGCCAAGTAAGTAATCAGGTAAGGGTTTCTAGGCAGTCAGTTCCTGACTGGAAGCTTGATTCCAAGTGCTGACTGATTGCTCTCTTTCTCCTTGTCTTGCAAGTAAGAACAAGACCAAAGGAAAAAACAGGGAAAAAGCATGATATGGGATACTCTTGCTTTTAACCCTGATGATATGAGATATTCTTGCTCTGGTGTAGCTTGTTTGCAAAGGTATTATCGGGGGGAAAGAAAGCTGAGTATTTCGAGAGGCTTCGTTGGGAGTGCCCTCTCAGATATGAGAAAGGGTTGAGCATTTTTGCAGGTCTGCCTATCCGTTGAGGATGGAGGTCGACATATATAGGAGTCTCCCTAACAACAAGTAGTAATGCTATTCCTTTACCCTGCTTGGTCATAGCACGGTAGTGAGAGCTGCCAGCTTCATGTGTGTCAGAGCACTTTGAAAAAGTGGTCTGTGGTATCTGGAAAGTTGATGTTGCGTGTGAAGATTACAGACAAGCTTTATCCAAGGAGATCTGGCTCTCGAAGTTGAGAAAGCGGTGCCTCTTCGGTTTTCGAACAAGCAATCCTGTCGAGGATCTGGCTCTCGAGATTCGGAGAGCGGTGTCTCTTTGATTTTTGAGAAAGTAATCATGTTGGGAGTCTGGCTCTCGAGATTCGGAAGACGGTGTCTCTTCGATTTTGGAGCAAGCAATCTTGTTGGGAGTGTTTTCTCGAATGTGAGTAAAGGTAGGACATGTTTGCTAGTCTACCTTGCCACGGAGCACAGAGGTTGACACACAGGGACTTTCCAATTATCCAGCAGTGGTGCTGTTCCTTTACCCTTGTGGGTAATAATATGATAGCTAGACCTTCAAAATTTATGTGTCTAAACTTTGTTAGTGCTGTTTCTTTACTATTCTTTTACCCTTCTTATCATAGCGATGTAGTGGGAGCTGCAAGCTTCACGTGTCTAAACTTTATCAGAGATCTTTGACAAAGTTATTTGTGGTACCCATGAGCTGATGGTATGTGAAAAGTGGATGATTGAACAGTAAGATTCACATGCTTTCTACTTCACTAGAAATCTTCAACAGAATGCCCGTAATTTCAGCAAAGCTGAGTGTGCATGTGACAGATGTTGACAAGGCTGAAAAAAGCAGGTGCCTCTTCGATTTATGAGATCGGCCCTCGTGGTCTCTGAGAGCTTTTGAGAAAGCAAGCGCTTCTTTGATTTGTGAGAACGACCTTCGTGGTCTTTGAGCAGCCCAACTTTTGAGAAAGCAAACGCCTCTTCGATTTCTGAGATCGGCCCTCGTGGTCTCCGAGCAGCCCAACTTTTGAGAAAGAAAATGCCTCTTCGATTTCTGGGCAGACACCTCTTCGATTTCGGAAGCTCCGTCGAGTGCAGATTTTTATAGAGGCTGGCATTCATTTTCAAAGCACACTTGAATCTTCACCAGTAGAAGCTCATTTCTTGCACTTCTAAGATCTTGATTTGTCCGACCTCTTCTCTCTTTAACACATTTGAAAATGTCTGGCCCCTCCGACCGTCGTTTTGACTTGAACCTTATTGAAGAGGCAGCCACGCCTTCTTAGACAACATATGACGCCCATCATTCTTATCCCCTACTGGTCCTCTTACCGTTGGGGATTCCGTGATGAAGAATGATATGACCGCTACAGTAGTGGTCAGGAACCTTCTCACTCCCAAAGATAACAGACTATGTCCAAACGGTCTGATGAATTGGCTGTTAAGGATTCTCTGGCTCTGAGTGTTCAGTGTGCAGGTTCTGTGTCTAATATGGCACAACGCCTATTTGCTCGAACCCGCCAAGTTGAATCATTGGCGGCTGAAGTGATGAGTCTCAAACAGGGGATTAGAGGGCTCAAGCATGAGAATAAACAGTTGCACCGGCTCGCACATAACTATGCTACAAACATGAAGATGAAGCTTGACTAGATGAAGGAATCTGATGGTCAAGTTTTACTTGATCATCAGCGGTTTGTGGGTTTGTTCCAAAGGCATTTATTGCTTTCGTCTTCTGGGGTTGTACCGCATAATGAAGCTCCAAATGATCAACCTCTGATGCCTCCTCCTTCTAGGGTTCTGTCCAGTACTGAGGCTCCGAATGATCCCCCTCCGGTGCCTTCTCTTTCTGGGGCTCTACCGACTGCTGAGACTTCTCCTAAGCAACCTTTGTGAAGGCTCCCTCTTGTTTGTGTATTTTGACTCATGTATATGTACATATTTGTAACTTATCGGAAATATCAATAAATAAACTTTGCTTCATTTCCAACGTATTGTGTTAAATACACCAAAGCCTTCTTCACCGAGTGGGGTTAGCTATATGAATCTTAGAACGACATTGTGCTCGGTCCTGTGTCATGTCCTCCTTTAGATCCAAATAATCTAAGTCTTTTCTTAAAGTCTCTTCCAAACTTTTCCTAGGTCTTCCTCTACCCCTTCGGCCCTGAACCTCTGTCTCGTAGTCGCATATTCTAACCGGAGCATCAGTAGGCCTTCTTTAAACATGTCCAAACCACCGTAATCGATTTTCTCTCAACTTTCCTACAATTTTGGCTACTCCTACTTTACCTCGAATATCCTTATTCCTAATCTTATCCTTTCTCGTGTGCCCACATATCCAACTAAGCATCCTCATCTCCGCTACACCCATTTTGTGTACGTGTTGATGCTTCACCGCCCAACATTCTGTGTCATACAGCATCGCTGATCTTATTGCCGTCCTATAAAATTTTCCCTTGAGCTTCAGTGGCATACGGCGGTCACACAACACGCTGGATGCACTCTTCCACTTCATCCATCCAGCTTGTATTTTATGGTTGAGATCTCCATCTAATTCTTCGTTCTTTTGCACGATAGATCCTAAGTAGCGAAAACGATCGCTCTTTGGTATTTCCTGATCTATGATCCTCACCCCTAACTCATTTTGGCCTCCATTTGCACTGAACTTGCACTCCATATATTCTGTCTTTGATCGACTTAGACGAAGACCTTTAGATTCCAACACTTCTCTCCAAAGGTTAAGCTTCGCATTTACCCCTTCCTGAGTTTCATCTATCAACACTATATCGTCTGCGAAAAGTATACACCAAGGAATATCATCTTGAATAAGTCCTGTTAACTCATCCATTACCAACGCAAAAAGGTAAGGACTTAAGGATGAGCCTTGATGTAATCCTACAGTTATGGGGAAGCTTTCGATTTGTCCTTCATAAGTTCTTATGGCAGTCTTTGCTCCTTCATACATATCCTTTATAGCTTCGATATATGCTACTCGTACTCATTTCTTTTCTAAAATCCTCCAAAGAATGTCTCTTGGGACCCTATCATACGCTTTTTCCAAATCTATAAAGACCATGTGTAAATCATTTTTCCCATCTCTATATCTTTCCATCAATCTTCGTAAGAGATAGATTGCCTCCATGGTTTAGCGCCCTGGCATGAACCCGAATTGGTTGTCCGAAACCCGTGTCTCTTGCCTCAATCTATGCTCAATGACTCTCTCCCAAAGCTTTATTGTATGACTCATTAGCTTAATACCCCTATAGTTCATGCAATTTTGTACGTCGCCCTTATTCTTGTAAATAGGCACCAAAGTGCTCTTTCGCCACTCATTTGGCATCTTCTTCGTTTTCAAAATCCTATTGAAAAGGTCAGTGATCCATGTTATACCTGTCTCTCCCAAGACTTTCCACACTTCGATCGGTATATCGTCTGGGCCCACTACTTTTCTATGCTTCTTCTTCAAAGCTACAACCACTTCTTCCTTCCTGATTCGACGATAAAAAGAGTAGTTTCTACACTCTTCTGAGTTACTCAACTCCCCTAAAGAAGTACTCCTTTCATGTCTTTCATTGAAAAGATTATGAAAATAACCTCTCCATCTGTCTTTGACCGCGTTCTCTGTAGCAAGAACCTTTCCATCCTCATCCTTGATGCACCTCACTTGGTTTAGGTCCCTTGTCTTCTTTTCCCTTGCTCTAGCTAGTTTATAGATATCCAACTCTCCTTCTTTGGTATCTAGTCGCTTATACATATCGTCATAAACGGCTAACTTAGCTTCTCTCACAGCTTTCTTCGCCTCTTCCTTCGCTCTTCTATACCTTTCACTATTTTCATCGGTCCTGTTCTTGTATAAGGTTTTACCACATTCCTTCTTAGCCTTCACCTTTGTTTGTACCTCCTCATTCCACCACCAAGATTCCTTTTGGTGTGGAGCAAAGCCCTTGGACTCTCATAATACCTCTTTTGCTACTTTTCGGATACAACTAGCCATGGAATCTCACATTTGGCTAGCTTCCCCCTCTCTATCCCACCCATACTGGGTGATTACTTTCTCTTTGAAAATGGCTTGTTTTTCTCCTTTTAGATTCCACCATCTAGTCTTGGGCACTTCCAAGTCTTGTTCCTTTTTCTCACTCTTTTGATATGTACATCCATCACCAATAAGCGATGTTGATTAGCCAAACTCTCTCCCGGTATAACTTTGCAATCCTTACAAGTTATACGATCCCCTTTCCTCATTAGAAGAAAATCTATTTGTGTTTTTGACGACCCACTCTTGTGGGTAATCACATGTTCTTCTCTCTTCGTAAAGAAGGTGTTGGCTAAGAAGAGATCATATGCCATTGCAAAATCCAAGATAGCTTCCCCATCCTCGTTTCTCTTCCCAAAACCATGGCCACCATGAAAACCTCCATAGTTGCCTGTCTCCCTGCCCACATGTCCATTTAAATCTCCTCCTATAAATAACTTCTCCGTCTGGGCAATTCCTTGCACCAAGTCTCCAAGGTCTCCCCAAAATTTCTCATTCGAACTCGTATCCAACCCTACTTGAGGTGCGTACGCACTAATCACATTGATGAGTTCTTGTCCTATTACAATCTTGATTGCCATGATTCTATCTCCTACCCTCTCGACATCTACAACATCTTGTGTCAAGGTCTTGTCCACGATGATGCCAACACCGTTTCTCGTTCTATTTGTGCCCGAATACCAAAGTTTAAACCCTGAGTTTTCTAGATCTTTTGCCTTAAGACCAACCCACTTAGTTTCTTGTAGGCACATAATATTTATCATTCTCCTCACCATAACTTCCACTACTTCCATAGATTTTCCCGTTAAGGTTCCTATATTCCACGTTCCTAAACGCATTCTACTCTCTTGAACTCTACCCTTCTGTCCTAGCTTCTTCACCATCCCCCGTCCAATAGAATCAAAGTACTTTTTTTGTGTGTCCTGTGTAAAGTTGATAGGAGCATATGCTCCCAAACAACTTTGAGTGGAGTCGTTCGAAAAGAAGTTTATATGGCCCCCTTACTCATTTAACACTGCATCCAGGTGCCGATGAAGATACAGCCACCCTTGCTCACTTATCACTGTGCTCGGGCCACACAGTGCGCCACTTACGGGTGACACCCTAGCTTTAGCGCGATTTCGTTCTGGATTCATTTTCATAAGGATTCGACGTAACTGTAGAGTGCCGGCTGTCGACTACCAGACGCTCTCCCCCTCCTCCTTTACCCGGGCTTGGGACTGGCAATGTAAGATAAACTTACACAGGCGGAGTTGTCAAAAGAACATAAATAAATGAAAATTACAAAACAAAGAAGTGATGAGAAACCAAAGTACCCATTTCATAATCTAATTGCTTTTTAGTTTGCTTGCCATTTTTAGTTCTTCAATTTAGAGAGAAACCATAACTCAGCACATGAATAAAGTGAAAACGTAAAAGATATGTGGGATAAGCTGACAGCCATCCATGAGTAATGCATTCACTTCTGAATCCCAAACACACCGAAACAAAAATTCACACACATGAACTACAGCTCCGCTATGTAACAAGAATTAAAAGCATCTCGAAACAAAATGGCAAACTATAAGAGCACTGTAAAAGTAAAAGTGCAGGAAAAGTGCAAGAAATCTAATACTTGGAGGGCAAGTACTAATCAGACGAAAATGAAAGATTGAACTACCTTGTGTGGAATTGTGCCTTGGTTTATTCCCATGCTTACAGGAAGCTTTGCACTGAGCTCTTATAGCCCAAATTTTCTTTGAAGGAAAAAAACACAATTTTGAAATAAGATTTTCATATTATACCTTAAAGAGAAGAATTAGACAACAAAAAAGAGAACAATGAGTACTATTCATCATATATTGTTAGAGTATGTTGGCCTCTGGTCCAATGGTTCTGCAGCCATATTTACTTTATAACTCTTTCTTTTTGTCCAAAAAAAACATCTTGGATCTCAAATTAATATGAATACGGATTCATACTTTATAACTAAAGATCTTACTGCTCTTGATAAGATGAACAATACGCCATTTATCGCATGCATTGCATTACAATCACAATGCAACATCCCATTAGAAATCCCCACACAAAATTTTTTTATTGCTACTTTGATTTTAGTTTATATTTTTTTCTGAAGCATGAGGGAGCTAATTTTTTTTTAATTTTTTATTCCAATAATGTTATAGGGTTGCAAGGATATTATCAATTTAATTGATTGTATTTGATTGGTGGAACTTCTACATCTATATTTCAGGTTTTCAATTTCAGCACTGGGAGAGTCATTCATAAAATGTTTGACAGTCAGATTACCTCCATGGACTATGCTCGCAATGGACAGCTCATTTTCCGTGGTGATGGGACAGTATATTTCAGTCATTCGCCATTCAATCAATTCAAACCGAGGAACATGCAATGTCAAGAAGAGGATCTACCATGTCAGGATCAATGTCGTCCAATTAATACAAAAAATCTAGATAAAAATGATCAATTTACATAAAAGCCTTTCATTTTCTCAGCAACCAAGCAAAAGAAAATACCTATCTGTTAAACACTTGATTTGGGAGTAAGTGTTGATGAAACTGGACTTCAATCCCCTCAACCGCAACAACCGAATCGAGGTGTGCAAGTCATTGAAAAACTCACCCAAGATTTCAAAATCTGCATAAAGAAATAAATAAGCACATAAATTAGACCAACCCATAAATCAAAGAAATCAAAATCCACCCAGAATCAAAGAAATCAAAATCCATCTAGAACCAAAGAAATCAAAATCACACACAGATATGCAAGACAACGCAAATTTGAAGGCTTACTTTTTGGGTAGCTTGGCGGCTGACATGAGTCTTCTTCAGAGTTTCATCCATCCATTGATCCATTTGGTCTGCCCGTCGCTTTTGGGTCCTACAATCTTAAGATCTGCAAAATGAATATAAAGAATCAATTTTTACGATTGAAAAGCCAAAAGTGCTACAAACTCCAAATTGCTGAGAACCAAAGTGGAGTAACAGTTACAGGTCACGAGAGGAGATGAGGACGTTGTCAGATTTTAGGGTGAACCGGACTCTTGAAATTGCATCTCGGATCGGGCTTTCGAACTTCAAAGGAGCTCCGCTCATTGTGGTCCTTGTAGACCGAATTGGCCCAACGATCAGCGAGAGAAAGGAGACGGCGGCGAGATGAGGAATACGATGGATGCGAGATCGTCTGTATCTTTCTCGCGGGGGTCTGCAAGACGGACGAGGAAAGTAGGGTTTGAGAAGGCATTGTCTTCTCGCGGGGTATGTGTCCTTCCCATTCCACGATTATCAACACGTGTGCATCAAGAGGAGCGGCAGAGAGAGGCATTGTTGTAAATAAAGTGAAATCGAAGGGCAAGAGCCCATTCTTTAAGGTAATGGCATGGCCATAAATAGAATGAAATCCAGATCAAAACACTGTCATTTGTACAATACAATTTCTCCATCTTATTTAGACTAAAGTAATGTATATGTTATACGCACCAACACAAGTCCTTCTTAGATAAATCCAAGCCAAACAATTACAGACCACAGTTATTCACAAAATCACTTTAAAGTAAGAATTTAATTAATAATACATTACTGCATTTTCTTAACAATTTGACTGCCACCTAGCTGACAATGAACATGTTAGCTATGCGTTAGAACATATTGGGTTCAATCCATTGTCTTGAATATCATCCGCAATCACAACCGTATCTTGGGGGCATACAGAAGGCCTGAGAGGCATTTGCAGACATTCAATATCTCCTCCAAGCATTTTGATAACTTTGGACATCAAAGGGCGATCATGGTTTCATTTGAATACACCACAAGGCGGTTATATCCATCTTTCTTATCACTTTCTTTTCCTTCTCTGTAACATTGTCTATTTCCAAGTCATTTCCCACAATATATTGATCGTATACCCACAACGGGAAGTAGATTTGGCTTGGATGCTCTACCATTGCATTCAAATTCTTCCTTCTGCTTGCCATTTCCATCAACAACATTCCAAAACTATAGACATCGGCCTTGTATGAGACACCTCCAATATTTTTGTAGAACAACTCAGGAGCAATGTATCCCATTGTACCCATGTTGCCGTCAAAGAGACAACGAGAAAACTCTCGACTTCTTCAGAAACCACGAGAAACTTAAAACTGAGAAAGCTTCGTGATCTCCCTTCCATCTCTGCTATGCGATCTCTGCTTCCTCCGTGATTTCTTCCTTCTTGATCGACATCTATTCAAATTGAAAACCTTCTGGAGCTCACTTCCCCAAATTTCAGCAGCAACTTTGCTCCAGATCTTTCCAATTGAAATTCCTCTCCCTCACATTTTGCATATTGAATTTCGCATCATCATCATCTTCCTAGAACCTAGGAGTTTGGTTCCGTTTCGAGTTTTCCGACGGTAATCTGGCGACAGCAACCATCGAGGTTGGTCTGAAACTATTCCTCATCACCACAGGTACTTTCTAAACCTATTACACTTTAGAAAAAGTTTCATGATTTTGTGGAATCTAATTTTACAATTAGAAAAAAATTCATTGATTTTCTGGGTTCGTGATTTGGAGGGGGATTAGAATTTTTTTCATTATTTTTCCGGGTTTGTGGTTTTTTTTCCAAAACGTTTTTCCTTTCTACTGATCCAAATTCCTTCACATCAATCTTTCTGTATTGTTCTTGATCTTTCGCAAGTAGAATACCTCTTCTTGCTCTCGATCGCGTGGGTAGTCGCTTTAAGGCAGCCCATGACGTCATTTTCCGATTCGACTCGGAGGAGGTTGGTTGCTCTTCTTGGCTAAGCTTCGTGGCTGACCTATTCCCCTATTCCCTTCCTCTTATACTTTTTTTTGTATTTTTAATGGATTTTCAGAACATAGGTCAAGAATATTGCGATTTGAGAAAGAAAAAAAAAAAAAAAAGGAACCACGTTGACATAATATATTCACAATAGGTGTACAAGGTTAATAAAGTTTTACTGTGGTTACATTTTTTTGCATATTTCAAAGGCTCTGAATTGCCAATGGAATTAGCCCTTTGTTTTAGGAAGAACTTGGAACCCCCTCTGTCCATTCTATCCCCAATGGAATTAACACTTAGATAGTACTAGTCATTATTTGATGCATATAACAACAACAACAACGACAAAACCTTTTCCTACTAAATGGGGTCGGCTATATGAATCCTGGAACGCCATTGCGCTCGGTTTTGTGTCATGTTCTCCGTTAGATCCAAGTACTCTAAGTCTTTTCTTAAGGTCTTTTCCAAAGTTTTCCTAGGTCTTCCTCTACCCTTTCGGCCTTGAACCTCTATCCCGTAGTCACATCTTCGAATCGGAGCGTCAGTAGACCTTCTTTGCACATGTCCAAACCACCATAACTGATTTTCTCTCATCTTTCCTTCAATTTTGGCTACTCCTACTTTACCTCGAATATCCTCATTCCTAATCTTATCCTTTCTCGTGTGCCCACACATTCAACGAAGCATCCTCATCTCCGCTGCACCCATTTTGTGTACGTGTTGATGCTTCACCGCCCATTTTGTGTCATACAGCATCGCCGGCATTGTCGTCCTATAAAATTTTCCCTTGAGCTTCAGTGGCCTACGACGGTCACACAACACGCCGGATGCACTCTTCCACTTTATCTATCCAGCTTGTATTCTATGGTTGAGATCTCCATCTAATTCTCCTTTCTTTTGCAAGATAGATCCTAGGTAACGAAAATGGTCGCTCTTTGGTATTTCTTGATCTCTAATCCTCACCCCTAACTCATTTTGGCCTCCATTTGCACTGAACTTGCACTCCATATATTCTGTCTTTGATCGGCTTAGGCGAAGACATTTAGATTCCAACACTTATCTCCAGAGGTTAAGCTTCACATTTACCCCTTCCTGAGTTTCATCTATCAACACTATATCGTTTGCGAAAAGCATACACCAAGGAATATCATCTTGAATATGTCCTGTTAACTCATCCATTACCAACGCAAAAAGGTAAGGACTTAAGGATTCTTGATGCACAAAATCAGTGAGGACTTTGGAACAACAAAAAAAATTAAGTTTGTGATTTTTGCTAAATTGTTCCGGTCATTAGTGTGGATAAGTATGTAAATGGATAGAGACAGGGGAGCAAACACAAGAAGTACGTGGTTCACCCAGATTGGCTACGTCTACGGAGTAGACGAGTTCTCATTAAATGTGAAGGGTTTACACAAGTACATAGGTTCAGGCTCTCATTTAATGAGTACAAGTGAATGATTTAGTACAAATGACATTAGGAAATATTGTGGGAGAATGATCTCGTAATCACGAAACTTCTAAGTACCGAAGTGTGGTATCGTCTTCACTTGCCTTATTTGTCTCATAGGTAGATATGTCATCTTCTCTGGAAGTACTCTTCCTCCATCCATGGGTGATATCTTTAACCGGTGGAGATACATAAGGTAATGTATCAATTTCTCTTGAAGCTTACTTGTAGTTTCAGGCTTGGTCAAGCGCGATACAAACCAAGTAGTAGGAGTCCCCCAAGTCGCCGAGCTAGGGGATCTGCTGAAAGAGGTGACAGACAAGGTAAGCATACAGAGCTCCAAGCAATCAGTCCCAGATCAGAAGTTTGATTTTGAGTTCCGGCTGATTGTTCTCATTCTCCCTATCTTGCAGGCAGCATGAAGGATAAAGAGAAGAAAAAGGAGAAGAGATGATATGAGATACTTTTGTTTTTGAAGAAGTAACTTTCCACAAGCTTATTCTTGAACTGGGCTGGAGGGTTTTCTGGTTTCCTCCAAAGTATAAGGCCGACTGAAGAATTTTAGGGTCAAAACAAGTCCATCATTTGCACTGATCTCCATCTAATTCTCCGTTCTTTTGCAAAATAGATCCCAGGTAGCGAAAACGGTCACTCTTTGGTATTTCCTGATCTCCGATCCTCACCCCTAACTCATTTTGGCCTTCATTTGCATTGAACTTGCATTCCATATATTTTGTCTTTGATCGGCTTAAGCGAAGACCTTTAGATTCCAACACTTCTCTCCAAAGGTTAAGCTTCGCCTTTACCCCTTCCTGAGTTTCATCTATCAACACTATATCGTCTGCGAAAAGCATACACCAAGGAATATCATCTTGAATATATCCTGTTAACTCATCCATTACCAACGCAAAAAGATAAGGACTTAAGGATGAGCCTTGATGTAATCCTACAGTTATGGGGAAGCTTTCGGTTTGTCCTTCATGAGTTCTTACGGCAGTCTTTGCTCCTTTATACATATCCTTTATAGCTTGGATATATGCTACTCGTACTCATTTCTTCTATAAAATCCTCCAAAGAATGTCTCTTGGGACCCTATCATACGCTTTTTCCAAATCTATAAAGACCATGTGTAAATCCTTTTTCCCATCTCTATATCTTTCCATCAATCTTCGTAATTTTGTACGTCGCCCTTATTCTTGTAGATAGGCACCAAAGTGCTCTTTCGCCACTCATTGGGCATCTTCTTCGTTTTCAAAATCTTATTGAAAAGGTCAGTGAGCCATGCTATACCTGTCTCTCCTAAGACTTTCCACACTTCGATCGGTATTTCGTCTGGGCCCACTGCTTTTCTATGCTTCATCTTCTTCAAAGCTACAACCACTTCTTCCTTTCTGATTCGACGATAAAATGAGTAGTTTCTACACTCTTCTGAGTTACTCAACTCCCCTAAAGAAGTACTCCTTTCATGTCCTTCATTGAAAAGATTATGAAAATAACCTCTCCATCTGTCTTTAATCGCGTTCTCTGTAGCAAGAACATTTCCATCATCATCCTTGATGCACCTCAGTTGGTTTAGGTCCCTTGTTTTCTTTTCCCTTGCTCTAGCTAGTTTATAGATATTCAACTCTCATTCTTTGGTATCTAGTCGCTTATACATATAGCCATAAGCCGCTAACTTAGCTTCTCTCATAGCTTTCTTCGCCTCTTGCTTCACTCTTCTATACCTTTCACCATTTTCATCAGTCATGTCCTTGTATAAGTCTTTACAACATTCATTCTTAGCCTTCACCTTTGTTTCTACCTCCTCATTCCACCACCAAGATTCATTTTGGTGTGGAGCAAAGCCCTTGGACTATTATAATACCTCTTTTGCTACTTTTCGGATACAACTAGCCATAGAATTCCACCTTTGGCTAGCTTCCCTCTCTCTATACCACACACACTGGGTGATTACTTTCTCTTTGAAAATGACTTGTTTATCTCCTTTTAGATTCCACCATCTAGTCCTTGGGCACTTCCAAGTCTTGTTCCTTTTTCTCACTCTTTTGATATGTACATCCATCATCAACAAGCGATGTTGATTAGCCAAGTTCTTTTCCGGTATAACTTTGCAATCCTTACAAGTTATACGATCCCCTTTCCTCATTAGAAGAAAATCTATTTGTGTTTTTTGACGACCCACTCTTGTAGGTGATCACATGTTCTTCTCTCTTCTTAAAGAAGGTGTTGGCTAAGAAGAGATCATATGCCATTGCAAAATCCAAGATAGCTTCCCCATCCTTGTTTCTCTCCCTAAAACCATGGCCACCATGAAAACCTCCATAGTTGCATGTCTTCCTGCCCACGTGTCCATTTAAATCTCCTCCTATAAATAACTTTTTCGTCTGAGCAATTCCTTGCACCAAGTCTCCAAGGTCTTCCCAAAATTTCTCCTTCGAACTCATATCCAACCCTATTTGAGGTGCGTACGCACTAATCACATTGATGAGTTCTTGTCCTATTACAATCTTGATTGCCATAATTCTATCTCCTACCTTCTTGACATCTACAACATCTTGTGTCAAGGTCTTGTCCACGATGATGCCAACACCGTTTCTTATTCTATTTGTGCCCGAATACCAAAGTTTAAACCCTGAGTTTTCTAGATCATTTCCCTTAAGACCGACCCACATAGTTTCTTGTAGGCACATAATATTTATCCTTTTCCTCACCATAACTTCCACTACATCCATAGATTTTCCCGTTAAGGTTCCTATATTCCACGTTCCTAAACGCATTCTACTCTCTTGAACTCTACCCTTCTATCCTAACTTCTTCACCCTCCCTCGTCTAATAGGATCAGAGTACTTCTTTTGTCTGTCCTGTGTAAAGTTGATAAGAGCATATGCTCTCAAACAACTTTGAGTGGAGTCGTTCGAAAAGAAGTTTCTATGGCCCCCTTACTCATTTAACACTGTATCCGGGTGCCGATGGAGATACAATGACCCTTGCTCACTTATCACTGTGCTCGGGCCACACAGCACGCCACTTACGGGGGACGCCCTAGCTTTAGCGCGATTTCGTTCTGGATTCATTTTCATAAGGATTCAACGTAACCGAGGAGTGCCGGCTATCGACTACCTGACACCCTCTCCCTCCTCCTTTATCCGGGCTTGGGAGCGGCAATGTAGGATAAACTTACACAGGCGGAGTTCATTATTTGATGCATACCTGTATAAATTTAGGCTAAGTGTTTTATACACAAATTGATACAGATTAAGCTTCTGGGTGCGAAATCATATACTCGAGAGCTAACTATACAATGATACATTCTTATCTGTTAATTATCTTTGGTTACCAGTTATCCATGTTGCTGACATATTAAACTACACAACATCTATTGTAATTTATGTCTTATTAGTATCATCACTTTTGTTCTTTATAAGGAAAACTAATAAAAATGACTTAAAAACTTATTTTAACGATAAGGACAAAATAAAAGGTAAAGTGAATAGTACCAGGATTGACTTTTTAGTGTAAAAATGTGGTTTTTCGTTAAAGTGAACAATACTTGGAGCTTTTCGTTAAAGTTCCCTTATTTCAATGTCTAACATAATGATCTGGTTTCAATTTGCTACAGGCATTATTTCCGGACAATAGCTATGGTTTTGATTGTAGAAGTAGTTGAAAAATTATTCTGAAACTAACATTTGAGGAATTCAAGGTTTGTTAGTTAATTTGTACATCAGAATACCATGACAAACTGTGAAGTTGTAATTGTTGACCTTACAATGTATCTTTTTTGGTTTGGAGCATAAGACTTATATGTGTTGCTTTCACTTCATGAAGGCTAACTCTTTATTTTAGGCCTAAGAATATAATTTCTTGGAGAATCTACATTGTTGATAATTTTTGGAACAATATTATCCCCAAAATTTCTCCGCATGTTATCCTCAACGTAGACATCGTATAACCATCATTGAACTTCTGAACCAAAAATTTGAGTTTTATGATTATCTAAACGTCTATAAACACATGATACAGATTGAGACGAATGTCAAATTTAAAATGGCGTTAATCAGGACAGCTGCAAACTCTAATTTGCGGCCTTTGAAATGGAGAAGTTACTTCTTGCTTCACTTCAGCAGCATAGTCCAGCTTCTAAATTTAGTTCTCAGGTATGAGGTTTCTCAGTTACCTCTTTTTTGTAATAAAACATTTGACTAGTATTTGCCAGGATATCCAATTAATTAGGTTAGTTTTTGTCAGCAGTAATAATTTGTTTTTGTAGCTTTATGTGTCTCTGTCTCCAAATATGATGATCTCTTAATTTGCTTCTATAGCTTTTGTAATATGATGATCTCTTAATTTGCTTTTGCATATCTTCTTTGCTTCCTCTACTAGCTCTATATGAGATTCCATCTCCAAATAATTATTCCCTATTTCCTATTTTTACAGGAAGCAAATCATTGAATACACATGGAAAATTAAAAGGGTTTTAGTTTTTGGATTAGTTTAATTTTTTTTGTTGGTTATTGCTTGTATTGCTGTTAAATATTTGATGGGTAGTTTGAAATGGGGAACTTGGTTGATTGAGTATTAACTTTTATTAAATTAATATTCTTATTCAATATTGAATTAAGACTCCTCTTATTAAATTAAGACTCTTAAGGCTCTAATCTAATGTTCATGCTCAACATCTCCTCTATCTTTCTACAATTGGTAAAACTTTTGTATTATTATTCCAATTTTGGTTACTGGGTTGTGGAATTTTCCTTTTTTTATGGGTGATCAATACTATATATATGCATGACAAATATAAACAATATTTTGGGGCAAATTTAGTTGTTTAATTTTTAATTTTTTTGTGACAGTGAGATTATGGTAGGATTTCGTTTAGATTCCGCGGCCCAATGGGATTCTCTGCTTTGATAAGATTGGGGTTGATGCCAAGAAAGCCAATAAGCCTATTGTGGATGCCGCAGCCACCTAGCGCTGTTTTCCAAAATCCTCTCTCACTTGGGTAAGCAATTAAGACTTTTTGTTTAGTTTTTATTATGCCCAATTTTGTATTTAAACCTTAAAAAAAATTAAACTGATTTGGGGTTACTGAAATAGGCATGCTTGATGAGTGCTGCAAAGTTGTCATCCCTGAATCAGAAGATGCTCAGAAGGAAGAAGAAGAAGAAGAAGAAAGTTGTGGAATATCAAAAGCTTTTAGCTTTGTGAAGGTATGCTTTTTCCCAACTCACCTCTTGCTTTTGTTGCACTGAATTGGTAGATTGGGTTCAAAAATATATACATGTGATTTTTCGTGTAACTATTTCTTTACATAATTACCAATTGGAGGTGATTTGAGATCATGCAACATTTCCTTGCCAGAACCAAAGATTGCCGTCGCTCAGAGCTGCGTTTCATGAAACAAGTTCATCTCCTGCCAATTTTGTGTACCCACTTTTTATTCATGAGGGTTGGTGCTTGCTTGCAACACAATTTGGTGCTATTAAGTTTTGCGGTTTTACAATCTGTTCATGCTTAAACCTCTTTCAATTTTTCATTTCTATGTAAATCTTGCAGGTAGGACAACACACCTATTTGGGCAATGTCTGGATGTCTAGGCTTGGGTGGAGACGTGGACTTATGGAAGAGGTGAAGTAGCTTAGCTCGATCTCATTAGCTCTGATCTATTCTATTATGCTAAGATCAATAGTAAAAAGTTCTATTGATTTTATAATCAAAGATACATACATTATAGAAACAGAGGGTACATCATTAATTTCTTGTTGTAAACAATTATAACTTGAGGAACCATTTAAAGTATTTTGGTAATCAGCATACTTAAACTTAAATGTGATATATCCGTTTAGTATTTTTTTTTTATATAGTGATAATACTCAAGTATAATTTACATCATATATCTTTTGAAGTACATGAAACTATGAAGAAAAAACCCGAATTAAGGGGGTTTTGTTTTATATCAATATATTGCAGCAGAAGTCACACTTTGAAGAGTTCATGCTGCACAGAAAGATGATGAAATTCTACTTGTTGAGTCTATCATTGCTCCATTGGAGCCAGAGCTGAAGCTTGCTGCAGGAGTTATACATTGTTCTGCAATATGACCCTTTTATTTTAAAACTGATACAAAAATACTACAAAAATTTATGTAGTATTTTTGTATCAGTTTTGAGTGTCTATTTTGGCTTCCATATTTTGTCTATACATGTGAGGTATAATGTTCATTATGTATTTGGTTTCTATATTGATAACTGATCTTTTTTTTTAAGGTAACCAAGTTGCGGGATGACAGCAGAACACTTGATCTGCAGGTAAACCTTCAATTTCCATATGAAGTTTGCATGTTCGTTGTTTCTGGAATTTGAGTTTTTATTTTTTCTCAATTCTATCACATAGATTACGATTTCACATATGGGGTTATTAATGGCAATTATGATAGAAGAATTGGGATTGGAAGAAGATATTGAGTTGTTTATTTATGGGGATTAGAAAATGATTATCATACGAGTGATATTTATTTTTGTGTGGATTGTTAATATATAAAACTATAAGCTTTTGAGATTGGGAGACAAAACCCACAAATTCAAATCAGACAAAATAAATAAAAAATTTAACTGACTTAAAGATCAAACTCCAAAAGGGTATTAAAAACAAGGCTTATTTGATCCATTGAGTGTGAAAGTTTTGAGCTTTGAAGAAGCAGAGGAGGAGAGTTGTTAACCAAGCTGCATTATCCATGTATTAGGATGTTGAAGGTAGGCAGGAAAATTACTTTTTGACGCCATATCCAGAAGAGCATAACGTCAGGCCTGCATTTTTGCAGCAAGGACCAAAACAAGTAGAAGTGAAGGCTTAACTGTTTGGGTATTTATCCTAAACCTAATTATTCTTATTTAGGTTTAGGATAAATGATTGAGTGTGTCTCGATGATTGTATTACTATGATGAATGATTTGAGGAGTTGGAAATGGTTCATTGCTTATGTTTTTCTTAGGTGTGTACTTTGGTTATTTCCGAGCTTTTCACGACTTTTGATACCTAATAGAGAATATGGAAACCCCAACTTTAATTTTATGAATTGGTTTTGGTGCCTAAAATGAAATCTAGCATAGTGAAATCTTGCATAATGAAATTATGACAAATTTCCCTTCATCTTTAGATTCTCATTTAATTCAATTCGTATGCAATTTAGGGTTATTCAATTCATGAGTAATCAAATTATGTTTTTAATTCCTTCTTTTGATTTACAGTTCAACATTGTCATACACAATGAAAAAGGTGCCAGTAACAGAGTTATGGATTTGGATGCCTTTAGTGGAATAAAATTGAATTTTTTAACCTTGTATTTGTAAACATAAAATACTCCATGAGATATACTCATAGCTTTTGAAAACAATCCTTGAGGATGGCATAACAACATCTCCAACTTTTGTCATGTAATGTATGAATGTAAATAGCACTTTGTAAACATATGGATGTAATATATGTATATAAACACTCTTTAACATGTATATTTTTCAAAACTTTCTACATCTTCAACAATGTTTCAATGATTTCTTGATGTAAACAATGATAATTTGAAGAACCATTTAAAGTATTTTGGTAATCAGCATACTTAAGCTTAAATGTGATATATCCGTTTAGTATTTTTTATACAGTGATAATACTCAAGTATAATTTACATCATATATCTTTTGATGTACATGAAACTATGAGAAAAAAACCCGAATTAATCTGATTATGGGGGTTTTGTTTTATATCAAAATATTGCAGTAGAAGTCACACTTTGAAGAGTTCACACTGCACAGAAAGACGATGAAATGCTATCTGTTGAGTCCATCATTGCTCCATTGGAGACAGAGCTGAAGCTTGCTGTAGGTGGTATACTTTTGTTCTGCAATATGACCCCGTAATTTTATTTTAAAACATATAGGGTTGAAAAAAAATTATGTAGTATTTTTGTATCAATTTTGAGTGTCTATTTTGGCTTCCATATTTGGTCTGTACATGTGAGGTATAGAGTGTTCAATATGTATTTGGTTTCTATATTGTTAATGTATCTATTTTTTTTTTTAGGTAACCAAGTTGCAGGATGAAAACAAAACACTTGATTTGCAGGTAAACCTTCAATTTCTATATGAAGTTTGCATTTTCGTTGTTTCTGGAATTTGAGTTTTTGCAGGATGAAAACATAACACTTGATCTGCAGGTAAACACTTGATTGGTTATTTCCTAGCTTTTCACGACTTTCGATACCCAATAGAGAATATGGAAACCCCAACTTTAATTTTATGAATTGGTTTTGGTGCCTAAAATGAAATCTAGCATAGTGAAATCTTGCATAATGAAATTATGACAAATTTCCCTTCATCTTTACATTTTCATTTAGTTCAATTTGTATGCAGTTTAGGGTTATTCAATTCATGAGTGATCAAATTAGGTTTTTAATTCCTTCTTCTTTTGATTTTCAGTTCAACATTGTCGTATTTTGGATGCCTTTAGTGGAATAAAACTGAATTTTTTTAACTTTGTATAGTTGTAATGAGATAGACTCATAGCTTTTGAAAACAATCTTTGAGATAGACTCATGTAATGTATGAATGTAAATAGCACTTCGTAAATATATGGATGTAATATATGTATATAAACACCACTCTTTAGCATATATATTTTTTAAAACTTTCTACATCTTCAACAACGTTTCAAGCCCTGCAGTAATGGGCGGGTACATTTGCTAGTATACATCTAAAATTATAAGACTAAATCCTTTAGTTCTTGGATTCATCTAAGAACTACTTATTCCAGCAGATGCTATGCTTGCACTACTAGAATTTATGGCTTGCCTTGTCAACTATTGCACGACAGAAGATTTCGTCAGTTTCACCTTTTTTAACCGACATAATATAAGTTTAGTAGGGCAAAATCTGTCACGTCCCGATCCCAACATATGTCAAGAATCGACACGTGACAAGGAAAATAACGTTCGTTGAATATGGTATAAGTTACGGAATGAAATACTTTAACTGATAACCCAAAATAATGTGAAGGTGGCTAAGTTCTTCACAAAATATTTACAAATATCTACATCCCAAAAAGAAGCATAATCTTTGCTTTACTAAGAACAAGTATGAGGTGCTAAAAAGAAAGTCCCAAAAGATAATGTACAAGAGTGAAACAAGGGTAACCTAACGCTCCAAGTCTCTGATAACTGCACTATTACCCCCACCTACAAACTTCTCGGAGTCTACTCAAACCTGTCACTTGTACGATCAGTGCCTACGCCATCGGAATGGTGCACCAAGCAAACAACAACCTGGATAAGTTGCGAAGCTTAGGAGAGTGACAATAATATCAAGTATGTGAGAATAATGCTAATGCCAACCATCAAACATAGTTTACATATCTTGAATATAAATCATTCATAAGAAATCAATACCAACTTTTGTAAACCCCGAAGGAGTCACCTAGACATCCAACTGTTCGTCTGAAACCAATCACAACCATCTTCTCATACAACTCAATGAAAAGTAGAGTTAGAGTGATACAGTTTGGCCGAAGCCTACACCTTTGAAGTCATCACAATTCAAATTCAATAAATCCCAAGGTGAGTACGATCCCGGACCACCACTCAACGGAATTGCGAAATAGGAGGGATTCCGGACCATCTCTCAACGAAATCCAAATGCATACGATTCTGAACCCTCCCTCAACGGAATCGTTAAATACAATACATAACAATAACTAAATGAAACCCAATTTAGATACAATTCTGGAACATCACTCAATGGAATCGCGGAATAGAAGGGATTCCATACCATCTCTCAACGAAATCCGAGTGGATACGATTCCGGACCATCACTCAACGAAATCGCAGAAGACCAACAATCAGAATGTACGGCGGCTCAAAGAAATGAGACAAGTACAAACTACTTAATTTACAAAAACTCAACAAAGGGAGATTAGGCACAATTACTAAATTTAGAACCAATCACCGAAGCGGAAGGTGAAACAATATTGAAGCAACAAATCCCCATCATAATGGTTAACAGTCATTACTAGTCCTCACATTAATCTCAACATGTCATTCATACAAATCAAACCACATTTCCAATATACATGCCACACCCCATTTCATAAACATAAATTTTTGTCAAAGTATTGGAATAACAATTCAATAGAACATATTCATAAAACCAATTCATATCCACACAGGATCATAATTATGACAACCTAGTAATTACCAATATCACATATATTAAAGTCACTCACCTGGAGTCCGCGCTAATGTACCCTAGCACGATAGTTAAGATATCACATTCTATCACCGCCTAACAAAGCACAAGTCCACATTTAGATTTCCTTCGATAATTCACATACTAAAAAATTCTCATATGTCTCCCACAACAACATTTAATGAGGAATCGAACCGTCGTTCTAATGTAGGGTCCATGATCTTACGTCATTTGCTTCGGAAAATCCAATCACTAGATTTTCACTTATAAGTCCCTAAGGTCCTTTAACAATCTACAATAGCATATTAAAATCTTGTCTCAATTCAATGATAAGATTGTCAATTGTTAGAATAATCAAGTGGTAGACCTTATCGATAATATATACAATCAACAACATTTTCATAAATCGAATGTCACATATCGGAAAATTCGACTTTTTCCAAAAATTCTCTAATTTTACAAGAATGAAGATTTCAACAAGTAGAGTAAACTTTATACCTGTGGCCAAGTCCAATTTGGCCAGGAAGGCCCAAATTGGCTCGCACCCAACGAAACCCTAAGGTGGGTGTTCTTCAATTCGACTTCCTTGATGTTCCAACACCCCAACCACCAATTGGATCTTGTTCTTGGGGTCCAAGGGAAGCTGATTAAGGGTGATGGTGAATGGTGATACTCTCCAGAATGACAATTCGTCGTCGAGAACCCCTGGGTTCTCATATGGAGTTCTACATGAAATAGACCTTTAAACCCTTGATTTTTTTGTAGAGAGGGAAGGAGGAAGGTAGTGGAGCAAGTTGCAGGTGAAAGAGGTTGGAAAATTAGAAGAGAAATGGTAGGATTTGGCCTAACATTGGCCGGTTTTGAAAATAAAAAGGGTTTAGTGGTGGTACACGAGTTCACCCCATGGAAAAAGAAAATGTCAACATTTTCCTCCTTCTTATTGATCATTTCTCAACCTTAAAAAAAATCTGCTGGGTCCCCTTAATAGTGGCTGATGCCTAAACTTTTTCCACCACCTAATTTGCTCAATTCGACTTATAATAGCCGGTGCATTAATCTAAAAAGGGTTTGGGTCTTTTACCCATAAGTGGAAATTAAAATGATTCCCACAATCTAAAGTTTCACCACTTCAAATGTTTGTAACTATACCATTATAATTCAGACTCGCAAATGGCTTTCTCCTATGCGTTCGTGGGTTCAAGATTATTTAAAAACACTAGTTGTAACTTCGAAATGTCAACGAAAGATAAAGATTGATTATGAAACTTCCAACTCGATAACTAATCAATTACTAAACTTATAATTAGTGGAATTAAAATTAACTAATAAAGATAATGTAATCACGAATATGAATTTAAATTAAGAAATACGTAATAAATGGTGAAATTCCGGGGATGGAATTTCACAAAATCAGTCAACATACTGGGTTGACTGGATAGATTTATAAGATGGCTAGAGTTCGTAGGTTAAGACATCAGTCGTTGGGCAATACATTTGGAACGAAGATGTGAGTGTTTTAACTGACGAATAAGCTGGTTGTCATGTAGATCTTTCCCGACTGACGGTTGGTTCGACAAGTAGCTCTCTGGATAACAATTCATCTTCAAGGGGAACAGGTTGCCCCTCAGATGAATGGTTAAAGGCAATTGTGAGACCATAATTTTCTAGGACCGGAATAAAAAATACAGTAAAACCCTCACCCATTCTCTCTATGTAACCATCCACCAAATACCCCTTCTTCCCTTTCTATTTCTCTCTCTGAAATTACCCCTGACCGAATCACACAATCCAACCAACTCTCTGTAAGCCTCCCTCACCGATTCCATGGATTTCATGGACTTATCCCTCTCACCTTCTCTCATTCTCTCTATATATAGCAAGTCCCCTTGCCTCAGTGTCCCTGACAACAGAATTTATGGCGTGTCTTTGTTCTTTCAATTATTTGAAAGCTTCCCTACCTTGCAGTCTTGTACAAAGACTTATGGTGTTTCATCAGTTCCATTTGGTGGTTGGGTGGGAAATGAAATTAAAACTCTGCATTTCAAATGGTCTAAACTAAATTGTATTAAATGTGAAGCAAAGGCCAAGAGGTGTAGATTGAAGAACAATGGCACCAAGAGCGAAATTGAACTTGTTGACAGGAGGAAACCAAGGATAATGTGGCTAAATCTTATTTCGAATCTATTCTGCTCATGATGTTTTTAATGATGATGATCGTTATACTTTGCTACATGCTGTGATTTTTCCGCTTTCATGTAATTAGCGGCTTATATTTGTGGTAACGATATTGATTAATTTCGAGAAATGACAGTCTAATTTTTGCAACTATCTTTTGCAGGCAAAACAAAGACGTTTGCAAGGGTGAGTTGTGTAGGACCGGTGTTTAGCATTGTTTCATGTCTAAAGGACACTCGAGAATAAATGTTTACTCATGGATAGTATCGATCTATTTGCAGGAGCAACCCTGGGTTCATTTGTTCTGTTACTACTGGTCATTGTGGCATATCACACCTATAGCGCTGATAAAAGTAAAAAGAGAATAGAATGAAATTTGGTAAGTTTTCGGCGGACAACAAAGATCTTAAGCCAAGCATATATTCCTATGCAGATATTAAGAGGATTACAAATCAATTCAAGTACAAGTTGGGCCAAGGAGCATACATAGTATTTTTAAAGGAAAGCTTTCTTCTGAATGCTTTGTTGCCGTGAAAGTACTGAACAATTCCAAGGGCAACCGGGAAGAGTTTGTAAATGAAGTGGGAACAATGGGTCATATTCATCACGTCAACGTGGTTCGCTTGGTGGTTCACTCCAGGATTATATTTCATCAGTTGATAGAAAGATTTCTTTCCTTGGTTGGCATAAGTTGAAAGATATTGCTATCGGCATAGCCAAGGCACCATGGATGTGATCTACAAATCCTCCATTTCGATATCAAACCCCATAATGTTTTGCTCGACCAAACATTCATGCCAAAAGTCTCTGAATTTGGTCTGGCCAAGTTATGTTCCAAGGATCAATCAGTGTGACTAAAGTGAGGGGGACCATGGGATACATTGCACCTAAAGTGTTTTCCAGGAATTTCAGAAATGTGTCTTACAAGGCAGATGTCTTGAATGCTGTTGCTTGAGATGGTAGGAGGAAAGAAGAATATTGGTTCAACCAGAGGACACGAAAAATGAAATCTACTATCCAAAATGGATTTATAATCTTCTAGAGGAAGGAAATGAACAACAGATCCATATTGAGGAAGAATGTTATGGTAAGATTCCAAAGCAACTTGCAATTTTAGGGCTCAGATGCATCCAGTGACACTCGGTGGATCGTCCTTCCATGAAAACGGTGGTTCGGATGTTAGGAGGAGGAGAAAGCTTGATGATGCAAGTAACCCTAAAAGCCTCATACAGTTAGAAGCAATTGTTGAATTAGAGTAACATGTATATGTATACGCACCAACACAAGTCGTTCTTAGATGAATCCAAGCCAAACAATTACATACCACAGTTATTCACTAAATCACTTTAAAGCAAGAATTTAATTAATAATACATTACTGCACTTCCTTAACCATTTGACTATCACCTAGCTAACAATGAACACGTTAGCTCTGCGTTAGAACATATTGGGTTCAATTCATTGTCTTGAATATCACCCACAGTCACAGGCACCTCTTGTGGGCATAGAGAAGGCCTCAGAGGCATTTGCAGACATTCAACATCTCCTCCAAGCATTTCAACAACTTTGGACATCGAAGGGCGATCACTTGGTTTCATTTGAATACACCACAAGGCGGTCATAACCATCTTTCTTATTACTTTCTTTTCCTCCTCTGTAACATTGTCCATTTCCAAGTCATTTCCCACAATATATTGATCGTATACCCACAGCGGGAAGTAGATCTGGCTTGAATGCTCTACCGTTGCATTCAAATTCTTCCTTCTGCCTGCCATTTCCATCAACAACATTCCAAAACTATAGACATCGGCCTTGTATGAGACACCTCCAATATTTTTATAGAACAACTCAGGAGCAATATATCCCATTGTACCCCGTGCTGCTGTCAAAGAGACAATGCTATTATCTACAGGATACAATTTTGCAAGCCCAAAGTCAGAAACCTTTGCTTTAAAGTTCTCATCAAGAAGGATGTTATGAGGCTTGATATCGAAATGTAGAATTTGCATTTCACAACCTTGATGTAGATATTTGATCCCTTGAGCCACTTCAAGAGAAATCTCATACATAGTCTTGATAGTTAAGGGAAGACTTCCTTCTTTGGAATAAATGTATTTATCAAGAGAGCCATTAGGCATGAAGTCATATACTAGAGCGCACTTTGATCCCTCAACACAATATCCAACAAGTTGCACCACATTGGCATGGTGAATCCTTCCGATTGTAGCTATTTCGCTAATGAAATCTTGGCCATTAGCTTTAGGCTTGCCCAAAACTTTAACTGCTACAAATCGGCCACTGCGTAGCTTTCCTTTAAATACAGAGCCAAAACCACCTTTGCCCAACTTGTCCTTAAACCTGCGAGTCATTTTCTTGATGTCCGAGTAAGAGTACCTTATAGGCATGAAGTTGTTATTGCATTGCAGAAAATCTTCTATTGTGCTATACATTGATAAATGTCTTCTGCGCCATTTGTAGATTAAAAATACAGTCACAACTAGACCTCCAAAAACAAATCTGGCTAGGAAAAATAACCCTGCATGCATTGACATTAATATGTTAGATCCACTGTGTGCTACTTTTTCTTCCCTTTCTTGCCAAATTACTTTGTCTTTGACGTAATTAAAGAGAGAGAATGGGAATTCTACATATGCTGATAATACAATCTCGTTGTAGTCCTTACCGATGCATATGAGTATAAACCATCCAATTACTGCAACAAAATCAATTGACTATGAGTTTGAAAAGTGAATAAAGTGAAGAAAAAAAAATTAAATCAAAGGGTGCCTTTATTGACATCCAAATTTTAGTTAGTTTCACTCAACTAAAAACTTTTTGTCATCAAACTTTCTAATTTGCAGTCGAAATTGAGTTCACCCAACCCACCAAGCAGCAAGCACCACTCACCAAAAAAACCAACAACACGCACCCACCACTCACCAATGAACACACAGACCCACAAGGAGCCGGCATCGACGCTGTCGAAGAGGGAGGGACCGGAGGATGGTGTAGTTTTGTCGGGCGCGCGGTGGTGGTTTTGTCTGTTCATTTTCTCTTTCTTTTGGTAGGTGGAGATTGGTGCGGATTTGGGCTAACTTAAAAATGCGGGGAAACTATGAAGTTTGACAAAATGTTTTAGATAGGTGAACTTAACTGAAATTTGGATGCCAATAAAGGTACCCAAAATCAAAAGACTTGAGCGTATGGACTAATTAAATGAAGCTCTTACCTATATCGACGTTTTTGTTTAACCGTGAAAAGAACGTGCCAGCTGCAGCAGTACATACCACGGAAAAGTGAGCAAAGATATACAGTTACTAGGTTTAAGAAGTACAGATAGAGCACACAAAAATAAAAGAAGCTTTTGGGGAGAAACTTCTTACTCCAGATGTATTCATGACCTACAGTGAAAAATGTGAAGAAGAATACACAACATTAGCAATAGCTCACCCAGTCTTCAGAATTTGAAAAATAAAGTTTGTCGATCGAAAACTTGTAAATAAAACAAAAAGAGGACCCCTTACCGATTTCTTGCCATAGATATTGAAAGAAACCTACATGAACAAAGAAAGAACAAGACCACATGCATTAGCATAACAAGTGTGAGGTGTCGTTAGAAAATAAATTTAAAATTCTAGTGCTGTCAATACATTGATAATATATATATATATATATATATATATATATATATGTACTATTTTTTTATACAGAGGAGAAGAGGGGGATTTGGAACGATGAAAAAGTTGCCTGCGGACACGGGTAACCGTTTCTCTATCAAAAAACTCTTGTTCTTCAATTCTTATTCATCTACCAAGTCTTAACTTATGTTTTGAAGTTTCTCAAAAAAAAAAACTTATGTTTTGGAGGGCCTTGACTCACACCACATTAATATGCAGGATTAGGTCTAACCAAGGAAGAAAAAATCGATAATATCGGCGATATTTCGTCGATATTATCGATTTTTCACGGTTTCGATATTTTAATAGGTATCCAACGGGTTTTCATCAAAATATCGCGATATTATCGATAATATCGTGATATTTCCGAAATTATCGTGATATTTTTTGAACTGTGCTACTCGGAGAAGAACGCCGGAGCTTCTACAGCTCCGGCCGACTGTAAAACAGGACCCTAGACTCCGATCTAGGTATCAAAATGAAATAGAAGACGAGATGAACATTTTTATATATTCCGTTTGCCGTGAAACGGTCGGAGGTGTTCGGAAAGTTCGTCTACACCCACGGCCTCGCCGGAGATGGGTGTGCCTATTCCCGAGCCGATTTCGTCCAAAAAAACCTTGCAAAAACACGATTTTGAACTTAAATTTCACATATAAGGTTCAATCTAGAACAGAAAGAGGCAAACCCGAAGCTTACCTAACCGGAGAAATTCAAGAAACTCGCCGGAGTTCCTGCGTTCACCGAGTTGCAGAGACGAGAAGGAGAGGGAGAAAGACGAGGTTACTGATGATGATGGGTGTCTTCCTGAAGCAGGTGCGATGGTGTGCATGTGTGTATGTGGGTCTCGGACCCTCGGTGCAGAGAGAAAGGAGAGAGACGGCGCCGACGAGGGAGGAGCAGAAGGCGATGTTGGAGAAGGATCGAGAGACCTTGGGTCTCTGTGCGTGTGTGTGGGAGAAGGATCGAGAGACCTTGGGTCTCTATGCGTGTGTGTGGGAGAATGGAGAATGGGGAGAAGGGAGAAGGGGGAGAAGGGAGCTCAGAGAAAGAGAAGGATCGAGAGAGAATGAAATGATGGTTCGAATGAGAGATGGAGAGCCGTTCGGCTTGGGAGTCAAGGAATTAGAAAGGGCCTTTTTCATTTTTCCACAATTAAAAAAAACAAAAAAAAAACAAAGGAATGGACATAAAGAGCCGTTTGGCTCCGAGTTTAATGCAAAGAAGAGAGCCGTTGGCTCGACTCTGGGCTCGAGGCAGATGGATGCATAGCATCCAATGTGAGATCAAAACCGCAGCTAGGGTTTTATGGTGCACGTGTGTGCATGCATGTGAGCTGCAATTGGGCTGCCTTATTCAACTTGTAAGTTTCTCGCGGCCCAGGTCAAAATTTTCAAGGCTTCTTTATTGGCTGCCCGTCAATCATGGCCCATTGTTCAGAGCTTTTTGTTCCTCATCTTCCTGAGTTCGACACACCAGGTCTTTTTTTTTTAATTTTTTTTTTATTTTTCTGTTAATTCATTCTCTGTTAGTTATTTTCTTTCATTTTTATTTTCATGTTTTACATAGTTTAGTTTATCTTAGTTCCAGTTTTTTTTTTTAGATTGTTCTTTCTTTTCCACACCTTGAGGACAATGTGTGATTTAAGTTTGAGGGTGGGAAATAAGAAACTTTAGGTTTTTAATTTTTGTGTCAAGTTAAAAATTTTCGTTTTTAAGTTAATATCCATAGTTTATTTTAAGCGTTAGAACAAATGGACAAGGTGAAGGTTAATTCCATATTAAAGTCTTTTCTATTTAACATCAATTAAACATTAATTCACGAATTATACTTTGAAAATTTGCATTATATATAAATGATTATGGTGTGCTTAAACTTCTTTCATTAATTACTACATATTTTCTACACTCATAATGTTTGCTAGCTCGCTATATAATCAACTTAAATCAGTTAAATCCATCATGCAATGCATTTCCTTCCAATTTTTTGTGACAAACTAATAGATAATTGACTAAATAAACATCCTACAAAGTTTCAATAAAAATTTCCAAGTTTTTCTTACAATTTATGTGGTTTCCATATTATTTTTATCGATATCGATAATATCCCGATATTTCCATCGATATTTCCGTGTTTTCGGACTACCGATATTTAATACCTTGGGTCTAACCTGTCATTCATTTCTTCATTTTGTATAATTAACTTCAGAAAAGAAACTTAAGAGAGCAAGCGTGACTTGAAGAGAGAATAAGGCAAGTTTTTCATCATTTATGTGTGTAAAGGTAATTTCAAAATTGCCTTCTTCCATTATGATTTCAAAATAAAAACAAATTCACAAAAAATTAAAAAAATGGGCGTTTTGACATAGGCGTCTCGTCTTTAAATTTTTTAGACTAAACATACACTCCTTTTAAAAATTTGATCAAACATTTTCCTAAAATTTTGGTTATTAATTTTGGTTTTTCACATAAGTTCAATTTTGTTTACAATTTTAGTTTTTCACGACTTCTCATGGGCATTTCGATTTCTTTTTTTTTCTTTACCTATTATCTCTATATCTATGCATTTATTATCCATCTCTATGCATTTTTTTTTATTGTTTATAATTTTTACTTTTTTTGTGAATATAGTAGAATATCTATATATAAAAAAAAAATTGTCAGATTTGATTATTTGAAAAGACCCAGCACATAATAAAGATTTGTTTGATTATATAGCTACGTCTAGTTACCTATAATATGGACACATTTAGTTTTATAGTGGATTTCATTTTTTGTATTTCTAGGTACATTTAGAATGTAAATGTACCAAAAGAGTTATCTGATAGAGACATTTGGTTTTGTGGTACATTTGGGATTTTTTGTATATTTGGTTTTTTGGTACATTTGGAATCAAAACGTATCAAAAGGGTTACCTGACAATTGGCACATTTGGTTTTATGGTACATTTAAATTTTTGGTACATTTGGTTTCTTGGTAAATTTGAAATCTAAACGTACCAAAAGGGATACATTTGGTTTTATGGTACATTTGGATTTTTGGTACGTTTGATTTCTCGGTACATTTGAAATCTAAACGTACCAAAAGTCAATACTTTTGTTATCAAATATACCATAAGTTTTAAGTATATTTTTTATATATCTATACGTGAAATTAAAACAAAAATAGCAAAATTTTGTTTTGTGAAATTATGTTACTAAAATATAAAGTTAGTTTTTTCTAAGATTTGCAGGATTTGAGCTCTGCTTGAAATCCTAACCCTAACGGTATCACAGTAGCGATCTTAAGGTTTCTGCTCTGCTTGAAACGCTAACCCTATATAACGATACATATTATCTCTTACGTTAACCACGTTTGACGAAGTTGCCGACCGGTCGAACGACAATTGATGCACTCTCGCTTTTGGATCCCTCGACATGGGCACTCCATCCTCCGGCTACAGAGACAGACCTCCCTTACCACGGAAGACCCGATTCATACTGCTCATACTCCTGTGATTATCCATGAGACTTTCGTTGCACAACTAAGTATTAAGTTGAATATAGTGCTGATTAATGTGATACTACCGATCATACTTTTACTAAATTGCGTACAGAGAATGTGGCTGTGAAAGGATGTTTGATTAATTCTATGGCTCCATATCTTATTTCGTACTTTATTCGTATACCGGTTGCAAAATCAGTTTAGGATATTTTACGATGTTTTACGATGGCTCTTGCTGGATCAAAGCTTCATAAATGTTGAAGATCAAGTTCGAAGACTTGCAGGATTTGTTCCAAGCGTTGAAGGATTTAAGTTTGCAATCAACGGTCAAGATTTTAACATCTAAACGATGTATAACTTGCCACGTGATTAGTTTGTTGGAGGATTAAGTTGTCTGTGTACTTTGCACGTGAGCGTCTTCGCGCTGCTTGTGTGCGAGTACATAACGACTATATTCACGGGCTCACATGCCTTGTGTGATGTAAACGAATCCAATGTAAATTCAGGATCAATAAACCCCATTTTTGTTTGTTCATATTCTCTGCAATACCAGCTTGAAGAACCCTTCAATTTTCTCATTCAAATTCTTACAAAACTACACTAAAATTATTAACAAACTATCATAAACACTACCATGGCCTCAGAGCTTGATTTGAGGTGAATCAAGGGGCGTGGATATGTGAGAGTTTCTTTGAGTTTTCCATGAAGGACTCAAGTGAATTGAGTTGCAAGATGGCTGGATCTAACGCTGAGCGTCGAGCACCAGTCTTCAATGGCATCAACTATGAATTCTGGTGCATTAGGATGAAGACAAACTTCAAATTCCACATCTGTGAAATTTGTTGAATAGGATTCGAGCTACCTTCAGATGAGAAATTAGCTGATGAAAAGCAGCTACTTGTTGCTCAAGATCTGGTTGCTTGCAATGCAAGGACTCTTGGATTGATTTAAGCAGTTGTGAATGATGAGATCTTCCCGAGAATTGCAAATCAAGAAACTGCAAAAGCTGCTTGGGATATATTGTAGCAAGAGTACAAAGGTGATTCTTAGGTAATGGCAGTTAAATTGCAAGGCATTCACAGTGATTTTGAGTATGCTAAGATGAAGAATGGTGAACCGTTGTTTGATTACTTAACTAAGTTGTTTGCACACTATAAATCAAATGAAAATGTATGGTGAAGAACTGCCTAACAAAATGATTGTTAAGAAGATCTTGATTAGTCTTTCACCTCAGTATGATAATATTGTTGTTGTGATTGAGGGGGCTAAAAATATAAGTGAAATTGATCCAAATGAAGTTGTTGCAACTCTGAAAGGGTTTAAACAAAGACTAGTTAGGCACTCTGTCACATCCTGGCTCGAGCCCCCACCACCGTGACACGATATTGTCCGCTTTGAGCCCTGACTACACCCTCACGGTTTTATTTCTGAGAACTCACGTGAGCATAACTTCCTAGTGGGTCACCCATCCTGGGAATGCTCTGGCTTATTCTCACTTAACTTCGGAGTTCCTACAGAACCCGAAGCCAGTGAACACCCAAAATGCCTCGCGCTTGGTAGAGATAAGAATATATACATATAAGGCTCACATGATTCACACCCATGGGCGATGTGGAATCTTACAATCCACCCCCTTTAGTGGCCCGACGTCCTCGTCGGCACACACGCGGTCAGGGATCGGCTCTGATACCAAATTGTCACATCCCGGCCCAAGCCCCCACCACAACCTGGGCTTGACTTCACCGTAGCATGATATTGTCTGTTTTGGGCTCCGACCACACCCTCACGATTTTGTTTCTGGGAACTCACGCGAGCAGAACTTCCTAGTGGGTCACCCATCCTGGAAATGCTCTCGCTCATTCTCGCTTAACTTCGGAGTTCCTACGGAACCCGAAGCCATTGAGCTCCCAAAAGGCCTCGCGCTAGGTAGAGATGAGAATATACATATAAGGATCACATGATCCACACCCCTGGGCGATGTGGGATCTTACACACTCATAGGACAATGATGTCACTGAAAGAGCCTTTAGTAGCCTAAGTTTGCAAGGAAGAAATAACAACTAATCTGGTGGTTTTAAATGAAAAAAAACCTTGGAAAAACAAAGATAAGAAACCTTTTGTAAAGAACAATGAGAAAAGTATCACTGCAGTCAAGGGCAATATCAGTAAAGAAGGATGCAAGCAATATGGTAACCTTTATTTTGGCAAATGTTGGTTCAAGGGTAAACCAAAGTGTCACAAGTGTGATAAGTTTGGGAATATTGCCAAGGATTGCAGGAGCAAAATGGTACAACAAGTGCACTATGCTAAAGATGTAGGTGAAGAGGCTTCCATGTTCTTTTCTTGCAATTCAGCATCAGTGATCAAGATTCAGCATGTCTGGTTTATCAACCGACACTCACAGAGGTGCGCAGATTTGGTTCCAACACACCTCATTACCATGGTTGAGAATGAATTCCACATTGATGATATGAGGACCTTGCATATGCTTTTAAAGTAGTTGGACTACTCTCCATATTGTTAATTGATTCTACATATGGTGAACCTCAACTTCTTTATACTATTAAAGTAGATTGTCCCACGTGTGAAGCCCAATGACCACACTTACTCCACGTCACCCAAGTTGTGTTCTCCACGTGATAGGTTTGAAAATTTGCCACACGTGAGGGGGCTTGTTGAGAATGAACCCCACATTGATGAGATGATAAATTTTGCATGTGCTTATAATGAGTTGGGCTACTCCTTATATTGCCAATTAATTTTATGATGGAACCTCAATTTCTTCAACCATCTCTAGAATTACTTTAGTCTAAAGTAATAATTTCAATTGCACTGTTCAAATCAACAGTGTTTTGGGGTGGATTTCAACTTATTTACAATTCTACCACAGGCTCCCTCTGCCGCTAATCTTGTTGCTTACGTGTTGATAATCGTGGGGAGGGATGAAGGATGGTAAATGGTAAGCCGGCCTTTCCCATTTCCTTCTCAAACCCTCTTTGCCTCATCCGTCTTGCAGACCTCGCCAGACTGACACAAACGGTCTCGCCTCCGTCCTATCCTTCATCTCGCCATCATCTCCCTTCTCTCGCCTCCGTCGTCTTACTTATTCTTTCTCTGTCTGTGGAATTGATCGATCTATTCGAAGAGGATCAACATTTATGAAATGGTGTTTAGATAGGTAGGGGTTGTGCGTGTGCGGTCATTTTAGAGGTTTTCTACTGTTTAGTTTTTGGGTTTTGTCTAATTTTTGTGGTCTTCTTTATAGATTGTTCTCTTTGGAAGCTTTTTTCCAGCCTTGACCTTCTTCTTGCCTGGTGCCTTCTCATTGAGTGTTGGAGGAGCATTAAAACACAGGTGTGTGTGTTTTGTCGACGTAAGAGATGAACGACATAAAAACATCCGTCTTTGTATTTTTTTGTGCTTTTTCTAACCCATCAATTTCTTTTGAGTCAACCAAATAGTCCCAAGTTGCAACTTATGTTGTGAGGTATTATTGTCTAAAAGTTAAGTATGCCTGTATATTTTATGTTTGTGCGCCTGCAAACCTCCACATGGTGTTAATCTCTGTGGGTCATCTATGTATATGTAGACATATCTATGTGTGTATGTGTGGAACGCAACATATCAGATTTAGGTTATATTGTGCATAGTTTTATTGTCTGTTATTATCTGCGTTGTCATTATGCCATTTCTATGCAGGCTCTGAAAGTTATTCATAAGCACTTTCCATAATTTAAGCTGTCTGTTTTGGGTTCTTTTTCATTAGGTCATTAGCTACTGATTAATGGAGAAACAAGGACCATGCCACTGATTTGGGTTCTTTTTCTAATTTTCTGATTTCGGGGTTTTGCAGGGAGTACTGATGTATTGATTTTCTAGGATTTTTTTTGTCCTTGCAGGATTTTTGGTCTTTGAAATGGGTATGTGTTGTTTTCAACATTTCAGTTCTAGCATGTTCCATTCTTCGTTGCTTCGTGATTCTCATTTTTCAGTGTTGGGTGATGAAAATTTGTTAAAGTAGCTGTAGTTTTTGAGAAATGTGGCATTTTTAGTTATATTTTCTGTTTAATCCCAAATGTAAGACTGAAAAATAATTGAAATGATGGTTTTTTAAAAACTCATCATAATTTTTTTTTCTGGGATTTAAAAGCATCTTTTTCGGATTGGTTATAAGGGTTATGTTCTCTTCAATTGGTTCACCTAATTTTGATTAATTTTAAGTTTTGTCCTTTAATTTTGTCTTTTAAGTTTTGTCCTTTAAGTTTTGTCCTTCAAGTTTTGTCCTTTAAGTTTTGTCTTTTAAGTTTTGTCTTTTAAGTTTTGTCTTCTATGCTGTAATGAGATATTTCTGTTGGCCTTACGGATTTCGGCATGGGAAAGTTCACTTATTTGTCTAATTAGATTGCGTATGCCTTCGATTCTTTATTTAATTGTTCTGTTTGCGTTGGGTGTAATGATCTAAATTTCATATGTTCGGAATTATTCTCTTAAAACCAATTTGTTACATTCAGGTTTCCACCCCACATTTCACAAGTTCAAATTCCATAGAAGTCGGTTCTACAGATTGCGTCTGCAATTAGATCAGAGATCAACCACTCTTTTGTTATCCTGCGGAAGATTGCTTTCGGAAAGGATCTGAAGCTGCTCCTCTCTGTATGTTTACTCTGTGTATGTTTATTCCCATGTAGCTCTGTCTTTTCTAATTAATGGTGTTGATATTACATTGTAATTCATGATGATGATTTAATTGTTTCTTGATTTGTAATTGTTTGTAAATAATGTGGCATATATGAATTGCAGTCTGTGTTTGTATGGAAGGGATGGCATATTATGTTGCTGACTTAATTGTTTATGTTTTTCAGATTTGCGAATGGTGTTATGATTGATTAGGTGATTGCTGACCTATGACTTTGTTTGGAGCTCAAATTTTGTGAGCATTACATTGGATTGTATTGCACTTGGTTTGATGTTGTTTTGGTTGACAATGCAGGGATATGAGAAACAAAGAGGGTGACACTTATAACTGCCCCTCCCCAAAGGCCGTCTTCAAATTTGGATCACAAGAAGGGAGCAACATAGGTGTTTTCCTCCTTCACTTAGATATGGTTAGTGTAAATAATTGGACAAAATAGCCAAACGAACCCTTTTCTCTCAAATGGAGGCGATGATGTGGTCGACGGCCACCAGCCCCAACTCAAGAATTTGGCCTTCATATAATTGGATTATAGTATAATTTTATTTTGGTTCATTTCTTTTTTCCTTTATATAAGTGCAGGTGTTGTGATGTTTTGAATGATGGGTGATCAAAGGTGGTTCACACACTTCCTCCTTCCTTAGAACAAGTGGAGATGACGGTTTGTATAAAAAGAAAAATTTGCTAGGTACTTCAATTTTCTATTTTATTTATTATTGTTTGGTTTTCCAAATGTTGTATTCACAAAGAGAAACCAATTATGTCTTTGAGAAACAAGTTTCTTTGTCTACGTTGCGAGAATTTGTAGTTTGCAACTTTCATTGGTTATTATATTTGATTGAGTTAAACTTGGATTTCTGGATTTTGACTTTTTCGTTTGTTTCTTTGTTGCAGAGTTGGCTTCATTTCATTCCAGTAACCCTCTAAATAGGGCAAAGAACTCACTAAATAGGTAGTCAAGAAAAATTCAGTGTTGCCTTCAATTTTTGCCTTCTGTTTACATTCTTCCTGGATGCACTCTCACCGCTTCTCTCGCTTACCACTTTCCTCTCACTCACCGCTTCATCTCTTCTGTTGCTTACAAGGTCGTGTCATATATTTTTTAATTGAGATATTCATCAATTCCCCCCCTGAACTTGTGATCATTGGTCAATTTCCCCCCTCAACTTTAATTTTGGCCAATTTCCCCCCTCAACTCTCATAATTAGTCAATTTCCTCCCTCAACTTTAATTTGGCCAATTTCCCCCCTCAACTCTCATAATTAGTCAATTTGCACTCTACTGTTAATTTTTTTTTTAATTTTCCATCTATTCTTTTTTTTTCTTTCAATCTTTCTAATAACTTCCAACAAAGTACTAAAATTAACATAAACTCACCTGCATAATATAGGGTAAAATGTACAAAAACATAATACAATTAGTATGTGATATGGGTTGATTATAAGAAAAGTTATGAGGTGGTGTTGTTGGGTTTCAAATCTGATCAGCCTTCAATGGCGGATGAGGTGGTGTTGTTGGGTTTCTGGTCAAGCCCATTTGGGATAAGACTGAGGATTGCTCTGGATGAGAAGGGCGTTTTGTATGAGTACAAAGAAGAGGATATTTGGAACAAGAGCCCACTGTTGCTGCAGATGAACCCGATTCACAAGAAGATCCCGGTTCTCATTCACAATGGAAAATCGGTCTCCGAGTCCCTCATTGCGCTTCAGTAAAATGTGTTATTCTTAATAAGGAGTCGAAAATTATGAATTGACTAGCCATTTTTACACTAAAGCTTGATTCTTCATAATTTACTTGAACTTAGCTTTCACTTTTATAAAGAAAATTGTATTCACATACAAAAATGTACACATCAATCCTTTTCGTTATAATTTTTGTATAGTAAAAAATCAAATAAAACTACTCCATACTGATTTATTATGACTAATAATACTATCTATGATAAATTGTAAAATTCTAAATTTTAATCTATTTGTAATAGGATAAAGACATAGGAAAATGATTAACATACATCTTATTTAGTTTCTTACACACACTTGTTTACTTATGATCAAATTAAAAAATTAACAGTAGGGTGCAAATTGACTAATTATGAGAGTTGAGGGGGGAAATTGGTCAAATTAAAGTTGATGGGGGAAATTGACTAATTATGAGAGTTGAGGGGGGAAATTGGCCAAAATTAAAGTTGAGGAGGGAAATTGGTCAATAGTTACAAGTTCATGGGGGAAATTGATGAATACCTCTTTTTAATTTTGTGTGATTTAATTTATTGAATATTTGAAAAAAGAGATAAAATTTTCAATTTACAATTACTGGTATGATGTTTGTTTTGAAAATCATTAAGGTGAATGGAGAGATTTACAACCATGAAGAGCTGAGGAGCCGTTTGCCAAATCAGATTTATAAGGTCTCATCAATTATAAATAAACGACTTTTCATTCCCAATGACCTTTATCGTTTTTCTGGGTTAGCTGAACATGAGGTAGAAGCTGACTTAATCAAATATGAGAATGTTTTAGGATTTCATTCTAATTTTTTGGCTGTTTGATTACTTTGCTTTTCGTAATTTGTTTTGCTTATCGTCATTTGGATGGGACAAAACATATTTTTGTAACCAGTTTGTACTTTTTTTTTTTTTGTGTGGAAACTAACCAGTTTGTACTTTTACCATATCGGTTTTGATAGAATTGGAGCTTTCAGTAATGCATTCTGAGGGAATTGGAGTTTTGAGTAATGGGGTTTTTTAACAACTATAGTATCATTTGTGATTCATTTATTTATAAGATATTATTTAGGAAACTGTTATTAGCATTCCAAAAATCTCATTCTACATTCGCCACAAGTGTATTTTTCTTTCTAATTATAGAAAGTTTGGAGTGCAAAATGAGAATTTTGGAATACCAATAACAATTCCCTATTATACATAGCTCTACTAGGAAGGCGACTGTATATGTATTCATCCTGTTAAATTGTATATGGCTCTTGATGTCGGCTGAATTAAATCAAAATGAAAACCAAGTTGCTGATCTTACCAGCCCATATCACTTATCACTTGCTTATTTAAATTATTTGAAGATGTGTATGTTGATTGGTGATTTTGTTGGATTCACTTAGCTCAAATATATGTTATTTGAGTCGCTACATTTAAGAATGTGATTCTGTTCCTACCACCATTTTGCCCACTTTTTGTGGAAATTATTTATGCCTGTTGTGAATAATACATTCATCCCCGGCAACGAAGTGCGGGCGCATTTTCTAGTTTAAGTTAAATCACACAATGGGTCATCAATAATGACAAACTTGTCATTTATGCGAGCCAAACATGAGGCCACCTACCTACTAGTTTAGTGGAATACCACAAAGTGACATGTTGATACCTTTAAATCTCATATAATGGATTGCAGAATTAGGATATACCTAGACTAATTTAGTCAGTGCGTGAACCCGAACAATTAACAAGGGCTTTATTCTTGCTTGAATGTTTGTTTTGTGTTCATAGTTTGACAAGGCAATTATATTTCCGACTACAAAAGTTATTAATTTAGTCGAGAATTGACGCACCTGAAATGGTGTGAGGAAAACATGCAGACGCATGAGACACAGTCCACTGTCCTGGGCATCTATCTTCATAAGGATACTCGAAATAAAGCTCAAAGCCATACATGAGGGCATTGTGTATGTCTTTATAAGAGATGTTGCTGTAGTCCTCAACGTAGCCGGCAGCCAAACTCATCCTCTCTACACTGCAACCCTCATCCAAATCCCATGCTTCCAACCTGCCCCCGACATAGTCATCGACCATGACATAGCTATACGTTTTTGGTTGACTCGAAGAAGAAGAAGAAGAAGTATTATTCAAGCATGGAGCAGTGTCCACGTACAGAGAAGAATTCGATGGATTCGAACACTTCAAGTAATATATAGATAGAGAATTGACGTCATAGGTGGGCCAATATAGAGAATTGATGTCCTCGTTGGTGGGCGGAATATTTTGAGACATGGAAGAGCAGTTGTTGCTCTGAAGGCCAAAATCTAGGAGTCGAATTGTTTTGTTATTGTAGTTGATTGCCTGGACACGGTATTTTCCGGAAGAAGGTAGGTCTAGCACCGTGTTTACAGGTAGGTCTAGTACTGTAACGTTGCTCTCACAGGACAGAGTATACGTAACGTTGCCGCAGTGCTTTGGATCATCGTTCAGTCGAAAAGGATGACTTATGTTGTGGATATGGCCGCAGGATGAAGTGCAGGACTTGGCACTACTGTTGTCAGCGTTACAAGTTTCACTGCAAAAGCAAAGAAGAAGAAAGGCTAAACTTAAGGTGAAGGACCTGCTTCCACTAATTTCCATTGGAGAGAGAGAGAGGGAGAGAGATAGAGGGTACTACAGCTTAAACACCAAGGAGTTATATAATATGGGAGGGGTTAAAGCACCTCGCGTAAAGTTGCAGTCAGCCCGTCAAATATCCTAGGGACAAGTCGGTGAATGGTGTCCTAGAGAAAAGTCGGCCTTGGTGTTTGACACAGTCAGTCAACGGCGAAGACAGACTTGTGTGATAATAATGCTCTCTCTCTCTCTCTCTCCCTTTCTATGTCTCTTTCATTAATGAAGGACTCTCTCTCTCTCATTGACAAGGACACTGTAATTGAAAAAAAAAAAACACCATATTTCCATCGAAATTTTCGTGTTTTTGAACTACCGATATTTCCGATATCATCGATATTTTAGACCTTGTTAAGTCACTCATGTATTTTACTATGCAATGTATAAAGTGTAAAATATTGTACTAATTCATTATATATAAATGATTATGGTGTGCTTAAACTTCTTTCATTAAGTACTACATATTTTCTACCCTCACAATGTTTGCCAACTCGCTATATAATCAACTTAAATAAGTTATATTTATCATGCAATGCATTTCCTTCTAATTTTTTTGTGATAAACTAATAGATAATTGACTAAATAAATATCCTACAAAGTTTCAATAAAAATTTCCAAGTTTTCTTACAATTTTCGTGGTTTTTATTCAATTTTTATTGATATCAATATCCCGATATTTCCATCGAAATTTCAGTGTTTTTGAACTATCGATATTTCTGATATCATCGATATTTAATACCTTACTTCAGAGATAAATCCTTGAAATTTTTATTTTATATAAAAAAGCACCTAATATTAATCATTTAAATGAAATTCTTAAAATTAAATATAAATAGTTCATAATGAAAACTTACCGCATACAATCAACTGTTAGGGTCATGAAATCCTCCGGATGCTCAGAAAAAGAATCCGACGATGATCATTTTTTCGTGTAAAATAATTTGAGGGTATAAAATGGATGTGCCATTAAACCGAAGAACCCACCCACCTCCATCTTCTCCGACCAACTTGAACCCAGCCACTACTACATCTCATCCCGACAACCCACTCTCAGCTAACCAAACCGCCATTTTTCACCCACTCACCTACCTCTCTCTCTCTCTCTCTCTCTTACCCAAGCCACTGTCATTATTCATTCAATCAACCCAAAACACGAGAGCCACCCCCATCTCACCACTCGAACAGATGCAGCCACCCACCATTTAATCCCAGTCCAAAATCAAACCCTCTCTTAAAGCCACCCCAGAATCCAATAATTTCAAAAAATGGCTGATTATATCATTTCAAGAACCTCACAATTCCAAAAACTAAAAACCCACTTCAAAGATGTAATATTTTTCTCTCTTCCTCTTTTTGGGTTTTTTTTTCTTTTTTTTTTATCAATTCTCTTCTGGGTTTTTGTTTACAGTGTAAAATCAACACTAATTTACTAATTTTGCTTTGATTTTTCAAACACTATTGAGGCGTGATAACCTGTTGCAAGCTCAGCCATGGCGGCTACTGCGAAATCTAACGGAAAAACCATCACAGACTCTGCCATTTCATCCAAGGTTCCGACAATAGCAAAACGAATAGCTGTCGCATATTTCTTCCAACATCAATCACCACGCGAAATTAATTGTCAATGAAGACGATCCCATTCCCCTTCGAAATCTGCTGGGGGAAAGAGGCCTTCTTTCAGATCTGCTCTGAGACCGGTTTATGCGAGAGAGTGGTGAGCCTGACGACAGAGAGAAAGAAGGGTAGGATTGGAAAATTGGAAAGTTCATTTATTGGTTACTGTTTATCCGTGTTTCTTCGAAATAAGCTGCTTTTTCCAGCTTTGGGTTTTCAGTGTTTTTTAACCCATAATTTTGAAAGAAAAAAAACTGATTTGAAATGTTTATCAAACACTTAAAATGTTCCAATCTTTTTTCATACCTACTTTTTATTAAAAGTTAAGCTAAACAAAAATCAGGATTAAGTTTACTACTCTGAAGTTTCTTGCTTTTCAACATTTCATACATTGAATTTTTCTCATCCAGTGTCATACCTAAGGTGGGAATCGTGGGACACTTTTATACATCCGTTAGATTTTCTGTGAATTATGGGGCACTTTTATACATCCGTTAGATTTTTTGTGATAACCTTCGCTGACCCACGATGCGGCATGCATGTGGACATTAAAAAAATTTTAAAAATTCAAAAAATTTAAAATTTAAAAATACTAAAAACCTAAACTTTTCATAATATTGAGAGACTAAATCTTTTCACACTCGGCCAAATTTTCTTCGAATTTTAATTAAATGAAACAATGAATCTTGAACAAAGCAAAACAACACGTAATATTGAGAGATTCAGTCATTGAAGTGGACATGGATGTTGGGTACTCAATAGTCCAAGAATGAAAATTCTCATATCAGTTTCTATCCAAAATTTTGGAATTATGTGTGTTGCAACGATTGTCCAAAGGATTATTCTTCTTTTATTAAATTTCCATGAAAAATGAGCATGGGGTATAAAAATTGAACGAATGAAATTTCAACGATTTGAAAAGGGATTGTGAGTTTGACACGTCATTTTTCTTCCTCTAATGCAATCATGTTTATTAAAAGACAAAAATAAATATGACTTTACACAAGGAGAGAGAAAGAATAGTTTTCTTTGAAAAAATCAACCATTTATTGAAGAGGATGTGGATGTTGATAAGGAGATGAGACATTCATTAGAAGCTAGAAAAAAGAAGTTAAAAGTGATTAAGAAAAAAGCAAGAAAGCCACATTTTCTAAGTGGTGGTCATTGCACAATACTTAATTAGAAGAAAACTCATAGTATTGTATTTACAATTTCAAGTCTTTATGGGGAACGAGAGTGCAAGTTTTCCAATTGGAATATGATATGAAATTTCTAGATAACTATATATGACTAAGAAAGAAGTCAAAGTTTCTAAGTGGTAGGGCTTCCAATTGATGTGAGTTTGTTGAGAAATGAAGATGAAGATGAAGATGAATATTGTTGTTGATGTTAGTGAACAACATAACAAGTTGCTTCTCCTTTGGCCTTCTAACATGATATCACGGAAAACAAGTTGTTGCTAATAAATGTATCTGATTGGTGGACTTAGACGTGCGCGGTACGATTTTTGATAACGACAAAAGATGGACAGTGTCATGACAAAATTTATCCAAGTAGACCCAAAGGAAAGACTTAGGAACTTCATATGCACTTGGTGTGATGGCAAGTGCCTTCGCCCATGAGCGGTAGGTCTCGGGTTCGAGACTTGGGAGCAGCCTCTCCATAAATGGGGGTAAGGCTAGCCGACATTCCCCTCTCCCAGACCCTGCGTAAAGCGGGAGCCTTGTGCACTGGGTACGACTTTTTTTTTTTTAAGTAAAATGTATATGTATATTTCTAGATGTTGACACACCAATGTACTTACTATTAACTCCTTTCAAATACCCATTTGCAGAAACACAAATCTCTCTTGCATGCTTGTTGTAATGCTCATGTAGTGCGTATCTAATATCTTATGTGTATAATTTTTTGTGATCCATTTTTTCATCACTATGCCAAAATCCCTTTAGAATTTGCAATTTATCCATTTGGTTATGGTAAAAACAAAAACTCGGAATTTCATTTAAACTCGAAAATCTAGAATTGGGAAAGCAATTTTCCCTTGTTCGGCAACTTGTAGCGATAGCAAAGGCAAATTGTACAAGAAAAAAGTGGAAATTGGGGATGAAGATCCAATTTTAATTTCGTCAAAATAAGTGTAATTTCACAATTCCAACAACGTTGAGAATCACAAATGCATTGCGGGGAAATCTTGCAACCACCAAACTTTACGATTAGAGCGCCAAATTTCATGATAAAACGTAATAAGGGTTTAGGACTGCATCGTTCACTCTGTTAACTCTACAATCTTCGACAGGATTTTCAACTCGTGCATCATCTTTTGCTTTGTTCTAGGTCAAAGCCTACTCTTTTCTTTCTTGAATTATTTTAGCTTTGAGGGTATACTCTTTAGGCCAATTGTGAATTTTGCTAGTTATTTTTATTTTCTGATGGTCATATGTTTGTTTTGTTTTTTTCTTCTTCCAATTGAGCTATGTATTGGTTGGATCAGTAACTTTTTTTTTGGATTTTTATTTTTATTTTTATGGATTTTGGTGTTAGTTCCTTGTTATAGATGTTGTGGAGCAAAAAATAATCTCAAATATCGTGGAGGTGACACACGGATTTTTGGACAAGAATGACAAAATTATCCTCGAAGCACATCAGGATTCCCACGTGCATGCAATGGACAATAACGGCTCAATCATGGAAGAGTCAAAGGTGATCAATATGGTATTTATTCAAATCCCTCTCATCACTCCTCTTCAATCCCTTTTTTATTTTATTCAAAAGGTAACTCCCAAAACTTCCTATTTAATTTAGGGATCATTGTCATGTTAATTGCAAGATATTATTTCACAAAATATCTTGTAATTATTCTTCAATTACCACCATGTATGGCCGGCCACTCCTCACCCTATGGGCCGGTCACTCCTCACCCTATGGGTCGGCCACTCCCTATAAATAGCCCTATTATTCCACTAATAAGGAAGCCATTTGCTACCCACAAACTCCTAAACACATTCTTTCAGAATTCTAACTTTGGCATTGGAGATTCTTAAGCCAAATCCCCCCTCCTATTCATCGTGGGCGCATAAGGCTTTTGGCCTTAGTCTTAGGTATTATTATTTTGCAGGTGCATTTTCGTCAAAGACGAAGATGGTGGAAATTTGCATCCACAAATTGGTGTTTTCATTGAGAGTTTGATTCACAAGCTCGAAGAAGACTCTCGCATTCAAAGTTTCACATTTCTCATTCATAAGTAAATTTTTCATACGTTCTTATTCCTAGAATTTTTTAAATCTTTGAGTAGACGTAGGAGAGAAATACAATGGCTAGAAATTTAGAAACCACGACGAACGAAACTTCCTACGTTTAAAGATCCAGATCAAATGATGGAAATTGCGATGTAGCCCCACCACGACGATCCACGAAGCTCAATGTGGTGGCAAAATGAGTAACTTGGCCATCACGGAGTACCACCACCACCATAGCCAAGGCAACCCATGTTGCAGTGGGGAGTGGGATAGCTTCATGGCAGCAAGGCCATGAAGCAATAACAGATGCCATCTTACAGTAATGAGCCCAGGCCTATGTCACAAGGCAGTCAACCCAGCGCTAGGTAACCTAGATCTAGTAGGCCCACGACGTTGCCATAGCAGCTAAAGCCTAAAGCAAGGCCCAAACAGCTGCGGCTACGGCAAATGGAGCATCACAACACTGGCAGGGCCAATGCACCCTTATCCTAATGCCAAGCAGGCTAAATCGCACCACACCCACTATTCAAACTAACCCTAAGTTGAGTAAGTAACATTGAAGGTTGTCAACCGCAAGGCGTTGAAGTAAGAATAAAGTTACACACCCCGCACATGACTTGGCCTACTTCTGCGGCCCAACTTGCTCGCAAGGTCCACCTAGTGATCCCGATCAGTCGAAGGCCAGTTCAATCATCCCATCTTCAGATTTCTGGACTGACGATTGAATCGGGGGTATTTTCACCCCGATTTTCTACAGATTTGACATATCTCAACTGAAATCTCGCACTTGGAGTCCATTGCACTTCAATTACTCAAGGAGACGCATACCATTTAAGATCTTCCATCCCAAATGGCGAACAACACTTGTCTCGACAAGTCATAGAGTTGACATGCGCTCTTGCACAGTAGACGACCTTAGTGAATCAGCTCTTGCAACGCACAGAGATGCAGTGTGCCCCAGACGATGTGTCCCGAAGCAGGACAAGTACAGACGACGATTCTCTCCAGCAACGTCCCAACAAGCAGCCGCTCGACTAGCCACGAACTGAGCGTTCTGGCAGTGTACACTCTCGTCTAGGTCCTCAAGAAAGCGTATACTCTTGTATTAGCGCGCGAATGAGCGTGCACTCCTGGTTAGGCCTACGGACGAGCATACATTCACGGTTGAGACCATACTCTTATAATTAACATGGACAACCTGCTAGACGAAGTGTTCATTCACGGCTAGGCCCGCAAAGAGCATTTTCCACCTCATATTGGAGTAAGCAGCACAGAAGACGAAGATAAGCAGTCAATTAATCTGGCTCAAATTCAATCGGCCACATGTAAGTAACCAGCTCGCCTGCCAAGAACGTACCATATGCAATGTAGCCACGACATAGACTAAATGAGCACAACAATGAGCAACCTAGACTAACAGGTTACGACTGAGGGCAGCCAGAAGCTCCGCTGCCCCAATAGAGGTAAATTAAGAAAGAAGTTGAGAGGCTCCTGACCGAATGATTGTGCGATTTCCAACGTAATGAAGTTACTGACAAGGCGCTTAAACGATACACGACCAACATAAATGGGTCACCTTTTATTGACAAGATTGAGCAGACAGAACCATCCTACATACACTGGCGGATACAAAGATTACTTCTATTTTAACATACACATCAACTCAGCCTAATGGCGTGTCGAGGGCAAATGGGTACCAGAATGGCACACCATCCCAACCACCAAGAACCAGGGCCAAATCTTATTTTCATCACTCCACACGATTCAATACTTGAGCAGCACATCACCAGTAATCGAGCACCGCAGACCTAATGGTCCAATTCCTCCTGATGCATACAAGCTCACCCCAGCTCCACTCTCAAAGCCGTGCCTACCTGCTCCACAACACTCAGCCACCATTGATTTGTCACCATGGCTCACAGTTATGCAAATTTTGCACCACAGCTCCCAGCCGTGCTAATCTTACCATGCGGCTCTTAACTACGTTAACCAAGCCCACGATACTTCATACTTCAAAGCATCCAACGACGGAGTAGAACACGAGGCTCTACTAGCAACCCCTACTAGTGAAAGACTTTACGGTGAAGAGGCTTCCAATCCATTCAAATTCTCAGTTGACCACCTGTTGGGTTTTACGGCTCAAAATTAGGATGATGCAAAAAAAATTATGTTACCTATTTGGTTTTGGTGTCGTATTTGGGTTTGGATTTTGACCTCTTAGTTGGTTTCCTTGGTGGAGAGATTTTGTTAATTACCTATTTGATTAGGATTTGGATTTACTTCCTATTAAGATTCTTATTGTAACCTAAGTCTTATGCACTATAAATAGGACCTCAGGGTTAGTGTATTTTGTGTGGCTCATTCGTGTGGCAATTTGGTGAGAGTCAATTTGTGAGTTTGTGAGTTAGAGAGCAATTTGGGAGAATCTTCTCCGTTAGTTTTGGGTTCTCTACTCGTTTGGTTTAGGGTTTGTAATTTGTGGGATTTGGATTGTGAGAGTTTGAACACTATTTTGTAATCTCCGTTTGTTTAGTGAAATTTCTTGTCATGCTTCGCTCGTGGACTTAGATTTTACACCGAACCACATAAATCTCTTGTGTTAGTTTGAGATTGTTTGTTTTAGTTTTCACCTACGACGTTGATATCGGTACTTTGTTAGAATTCGCTTTCCTTTGCTCATAAAAGTACAATAAGTGGTATCAAAGCCCAGCTTTCGGCTTGGGCTTTGCTTGGCAATCACTATGAAGCCTTCTGTGTCGTCAGTGAAAGTTGATATTGAAAAGTTCGATGGCAATGACTTTGGTATTTGGCAATTGAAGATGTGTGCTTTGTTAATTCAACAAGAGCTTTTAAAAACGCTAAAGGGTGTGAAGGCTTTCCTGAATTCGTGGACTGATGAAGAAAAAAAAAAGACGTTATGGAGCGGGCACTTGGAACAATCCTGCTAACTTTATCGAATGAAGTCTTGCGTCAAGTTGGTAGCATCAAATCTGCACCGAAGTTGTGGCTAAAATTGGAGAGTTTGTATATGACCAAATCCCTTGCTAAATGGTTGTATTTGAAGAAAAGTTTGCGTGCTCTTCGTATGGATGAAGGTACGTCAATTCATAAGACCAAATCCTTATTGCTGCCAAAAGTCCTCAACAGTTCCAAGTTTAAATTTTAATAGTGAGAGATTGAATCTTTTCACACTCGGCCAAATTTTAATTTTGATTAGATGAAACAATGAATCTTGAACAAAGCAAAACAAAATTTAATACTGAGAGATTGAATCATTGAAGTGGACGTGGATGTTGGGTACTCAACAGTCCAAGAATGAAAACTCTCATATCAGTTTTTATCCAAAATTTTGGAATTATATGAGTATTGCAACGATTGTCCGAATGATTATTCTTCTTTTATTAAATTTCCATGGAAAATGAGCATGGGGCACAAAAGTTGAACGAATGAAATTTCAATGATCTGCAAAGGGATTGTGAGTTTGACATGCCATTTTTCTTCCTTTTATGCAGTCATATTATTAAAAGACAAAAATAAATATGACTTTACATAAGGAGAGATAAAGAGTATTTTTCTTTGAAAAAATCAACTATTTATTGAAGAGGATGTGGATGTTGATTGATGCGCCGTGTGAATAGGAAAAAAAGGACCTTGAAGGGAGACGAGACATTCATTAGAAGCTAAAAAAAGTTATAGTGATTTAGGAAAAAGAAGTTTTAACGAAATATTCCCGGTACTGTTCACTCTTTACGAAAAACCACATTTTTACCTTTCCTGACTACTATTCACTACATCTTTATTTATCATTTTTCATTAAAACTAAAGTTTTTTTTTAACTTTTCGTTAGTTTCCTTCAGAAAAAAGCAAGAAAGTCTCATTTTCAAAGTGGTAGTCATTGAAACAATACTTGATTAGAAGAAAAGTCATAGTATTGTATTTACAATCTCAAGTCTTGAGGGGTAACGAGAGTGCAAGTTTCTAATTGGAATATGATATGAAATTTCTACATAACTATATATGACAAAGAAAGAAGTCTAAGTTTCTAAGTGGAAGGGCTTCCAATTGATGTGAGTTTGTTCAGAAATGAATATGAAGATGAATATTGTTGTTGATGTGAGTTAGTGAACAACAGAACAAGTTGCTTCTCCTTTGACCTTCTAACATGATATTACCGGAAAACAAGTTGTTACTAGTAAATGTAACTAACTGGTGAACTAAGACATGCGGTACGATTTTTGATAACTAGAGAAGATGAACAGTGTCGTGACAAAATTTATCCAAGTAGACCCAAGGGAAAGACTTAGGAGCTTCATATGCAGTGGGATAAAATCTTAAGCTAATTTCCTTTTTAATCTTATAGTCATTATGTAAAATGTATATGCATATTTCTAGATACATACACACAATGTACATAATATTAACTCCTTTTAAGTAGTCGTTTGCAAATCCCTCTCGAGTGCTCTTTGGAATGCTCATGTTCTAATCTCTTATATATAACTTTTTGTGATCCATTTTTTCATCAATATGCCAAAATCCCTTTAGAATTTGCAACTTATCTTTTTGGTTACGGTAAAAAAAAACTTGGAATTTCATTTAAACTCGAAAATCTAGGGATGTGAAAGCAATTTTCTCTTGTTCGGCAACATGTAGCGAGAGCAAAGGCAAATTGTACAGGAAAAAGTTAGAAATTGGGGATGAAGATTCCCAATTTTAATTTCGTCTAAATAAGTGTAATTTCACAATTCTAACTACGATGAGAATCACAAATATATTGTGGGGAAATCTTGCGACAGCCAAACTTTACGATTAGGGTGCCAAATTTCGTGATAAAACCTAATAAGGGTTTAGGGTTGTATTGTTCACTCTGTTAACTCTCCAAATCTTCGACGGGATTTTCGGCTCGTGCATCATCTTCTTGCTTTGTTCTAGGTCAACGCCTCTACTCTCTTCTTTCTTGAACTATTTTAGCTTTTCGGGTAGACTCTTTATGGCTGTTGTGAATTTTGCTAGTTATTTTTATTTTCTGATAGTCATTTGTTTGTTGTGCGTTTTTCCTTCCAATTGAATTGTGTATTGGTTGGATCTGTAACATTTAATTTTTTTATTTTATTTTATGGATTGTGGTGTTAGTTCTTTGTCATGGATGTTGTCCTTTTGAAGGTTAACAATAGCCAAGGCTAAACATGATGATTTTGGTGTTAATTACTTTCTCATGATACTAATGCCATATTGTTCTCTCTTTTGCACTCACAAGTGAAGAGAAATATCCTAAACCCTAACTGGATATGTTATTGTCATGGTCATGCATTGGTATGGTAACAATATGTTTGGATAAGGAAAATAAACTTAGAATTTGACAAAAGATAGAATTTATAAATTGATACAATCAATTCATTTGTTTAAATTCATAAACATAGAAATTTAAACTTTCCGGGTGAGAAAAAACTTGGAATTTGGGACCTTCAATTCTCATGTTTAAATTTTATGTAAATAGGTGTCATTTCTAAATTTCAGTAAGTGAGAATTTAAAAATGACAAACATGTATTCAAATTTCATTCCTCTTTTAGGTTAACCAAACAAGAAATTTTATAAATTCTAGAAAATAAAATTTCGTTATTTCAATTTCTGTTATTTTAAAATTAGTAATCTTAAAATTTCCCATCTAAACAAAGAGTTTCCTTGTCATAGAACTTTCAATTGGGATCAAGGAAGACAATCTTTTCACAACTGATTATTCTCACCAAATTTTATTATTATTTTAAAGCAGATCAATACCAAACTTCAAAAGCAAAGTAGGAAGGCTAAAATTAAGGTGAAGAACCTACTTCCACTAATTACCATGGGAGAGAGAGAGAGAGAGAGAGAGAGAGAGAGAGAGAGAGAGAGAGAGAGAGAGAGAGAAGAGAGAGAAAACACCAAGTAGTATTATAATATAGGTGGGGTTAAATCACCTTTTGTGAAGTTGCAGTAAGAGCAGCTCCAACGGGAGCTCCAGCTTGATGGATCAGTGAGATTTCCTACCCAATAGCCCCAGCTCCTTGCTCCAGCCCATGCGGGCGATTGGGCTGAGGGGGGGCCCGAGTGAGAGGCCTGACTCGAATCGGTGGCTTGAGAGCCTGAGACCAAAAATTATCTTTTTGGATAATGACACGTGGTGCAACGAGAATAATTAAAAATCTTATCCGAAATTACAAATAGAATTATTTTGTATTATTTTATAAAATAAAAAATACTAATATTTTATTGCCTATTGACATGACTATTCAATTACGGGTGGAGATGCAGAAGATAATTATTATTCATTAAAAATAATTATTGTTCATTGGAGGGGATTGAATATGAAGTTGCACTAGAAGGCCTTTGTCACGGCAAAGGACTTCGATCCTAGAAGAGAGACAAAAACACCAAGTAGTATTATAATATAGGTGGGGTTAAATCACCTTCCGTGAAGTTGCAGTAAGGACTTCTATCCTAGAAGAGAGACAAAAACACCAAGTAGTATTATAATATAGATGGGGTACAAAAACACCAAGTAGTATTATAATATAGGTGGGGTTAAATCACCTTCCGTGAAGTTGCAGTAAGGACTTCTATCCTAGAAAAGAGACAAAAACATCAAGTAGTATTATAATATAGGTGGGGTTAAATCACCTTCCGTGAAGTTGCAGTAAGGACTTCTATCCTAGAGAAAAGTCGGTCAATGGTGTTTGACACAGTCAGTCAACGACAAAGACAGAATTGTCTAACCATAATTCTCTCTCTATCTCTTTTTCATTAACGCAGGACATTGTATAATTACTACGTATATATCTCTGCTCAATTATTGAAAAGAAATATCCATGTGCATTATTTTTATTATTATTATCTCAGAAATGCAGAAATTGATCATCTCTTCCTTCTGCATATTGATACTGGTTTTCTTCAAACTAGTTGAAGCAAGCCAATATGTGTGCGCGAAATCCAACTGTAGCAATGATCAACGCCCGGCTATCCATTTCCCAGTGAACATCAGGCGCACACATCATTGTGGAAATTCTGGGCTTGAATGCAATGGGAGATATGAGCAGCAAATACTAATAAAATTATTTGTCAAACACATAGATTACAAGCGTCAGGAAATCCAAGTCTATTCCCCAAGTAACTGCCTGCTGCTAAAGCATGTTGAAATCCCAAACATGCCACCCTCTCCCTTCAACGTGTCAGTCGATGACTACTACATGAGTAACCTTACCTTATTCAGTTGTCCTACTTCTGTTGCAAGACGAGATACGTATGTGTATCAAGTCCCCTGCCTCGGCGACCGTGGCAAGAAAACTTATGCCATTCATTCTTACTCTGGTTTTGGATTTCTCTTCCAGACTCTACAATCTTGTACAAAAATGTATGATGTTTTATCATTTCCAATACCCTATGTTCTCAAATGGTCTATACCAAATTGCAGAAAATGTGGAGAGGGAAAGAGGTGTGAATGGCAGAACAATGGCACCAACGGTGAAATTAAATGTATTCAATGGAGGAAACCAAGTAAGGATAACATATGTATTCATTGCTAGTTTTAAATCTTTACATTTGTTTCTCAGTAATTATTATTTAAAACATGTCCAATCCATTTTTACTATGAATATTAACTGGCAGTCTCATTTGAATTTGCCTTTATCTTTTACAGGCAACACATGGAAATTAGTGGTCACAAGTGGAATCCTGGGTTCTTGGCTTCTTGTTCTACTGATGATTGCAGCATATCGGGTATATAGTGCTGATAGAAAGGAAAAAGAGATTCGATTACGAATTGAAAGATTCTTGGAGGATTACAAAGCACTCAAACCAAGCAGATACTCGTACGCAGATATTAAGAGGATTACAAATCAATTCAAGGACAAGTTGGGCCAAGGAGCCTACGGAACTGTCTTCAGAGGAATGCTCTCTTCTGAATTCTTTATTGCTGTCAAAGTCCTCAACAGTTCTGAGGGAGATGGTGAAGAGTTCGTAAATGAAGTGCGAGCGATGGGTCATATCCACCACATCAACGTGGCTCGCTTGGTTGGATTTTGTGCTGATGGATTTGTACGAGCTCTTGTTTACGAGTTCTTCCCCAATGGTTCCCTGCAGGATTTCATTTCATCTGCAGATAGTAAGAATTCATTTCTTGGTTGGGATAAACTGCAAGATATTGCCCTAGGCATAGCCAAAGGAATTGAATATCTTCACCAGGGATGCGATCTACGAATCCTGCATTTCGACATCAAACCCCATAATGTTTTGCTAGACCAAAACTTCACTCCAAAAATTTCTGATTTTGGTATGGCCAAGTTATGTTCCAAGGATCAAAGCTTGGTGTCCATGACTACAGCTAGGGGGACCATGGGCTTCATTGCACCTGAAGTGTTCTCTAGGAATTTCGGAAATGTGTCTTACAAGGCAGATGTCTATAGCTTTGGAATGCTGCTGCTTGAGATGGTAGGAGGAAGGAAGAATATTGGTTCAATCACGGATAACACTACAAATGAAATTTACTATCCACAGTGGATTTATAATCTTCTAGAGGAAGGGGATGACCTACGAATCCACATTGGGGAAGAAGGAGATGGTAAAATTCCAAAGAAACTTGCAATTATAGGGCTATGGTGTATCCAGTGGCACCCGTCGGATCGTCCTTCCATGAAAATAGCGGTTCAGATGTTAGAAGGAGGAGGAGAAAGCTTGAGTATGCCGCCTAATCCCTTTGTGCCTACTGGTTCTACAACTAGGAATGCAAGACGCCTAGAGCTAGAAGCTATTGCTGAATTAGAGTAAAATGTATATGCAGATATGTAGACATATAGATATAGTAATATTTATATTGAATAAGAGGCCGTTTGATAACCATTTCGTTTTCAGCTTGTAATTTTTATTTTTCACTTTTTTGAAAACTAAAAACTAAAATCTTGTTTGGTAAATACTTTTAGTTTAAAAAAATTATGAAGACTGAGAACTAAAATGTGAAAGCTTAAAGGAAGTAGATTAAAAGTAGTTACCAAACAAACTGGAATCTCAATAATAAAAAAAGATTGAATTGCACAATGCAATCCAAACCAATCGAAACATTAAAATAGCAAAAAAAAATTAAAATTCTAGTTGATTAGATTCTAAACGTAGTAAAAATGAACAGATCCAATGAAAAAACAAAAAATTCTCAGATAAAAATAGGGATAAAGTAAAATATTTATAAATAGCTCTTTGTCTCTTATGTCATCAATTATTTCTATAGTATATACAGGTTTTTGGAAAAATTAGGTTCCCATCCCTTATTTTCATATTACATTGATTGAAATCTTATTATTTTTCTATTTTAGATCAAGGTCCCTTGACTTATTCCATGTCATCATTTTAGTATTTAAAATATTACACGTCATCATAAACGAAATCTCATCCCTTTCTGCATTTAAGGCAAAATAAACTATATGAGTAAGTTTAAAACAAGGAAAATCCATTTGAACTCCCCCATTCTTCTTCTTCCCTTATGCACATCTGGAATCTACAACACCCCAAACCCAATTTTCTCCATTTTTTCTCCATTCTTGAATTGATCCAATGCATATATGTTGAATAAACCTATTGTGATTAAAATACAAATTAGCATCAATGGTTTTATTGGCTTGTGATATTTGTGTGGCATAGGCAAGGCAATGCAAGCATCGCTTTCTCAAGGAATCTGGTTGATTCAAACATGCAGAGACTGTAGAGTGAGCGAGCTATGTGAAAATTGTACCATTCTGAATTCATTTTCTTTTGTTCTTTATATTTTTTTTTTCTTTTTCTTTTATTATTATATATTAGTCTTGGTTATTCAATGTCTGGTTGGCTACACTTATATCCATGGGTACATTTTTAATCTACATGTTTTGTTCTAATATATCTATTGCTATAATATGTTTTGGTTGGTTCAAATTTGTTTTACATAAATATATGGGTACAAAGTTTTTGGAGAATATTATGTAAAATGGTTTTTAAGGTTGCTGCATTTTACGTTCCCACATATGCATGTCTATAAAACAATGTGGTATGATGTACATTCTTTTCCTTGAGTTTTTAAATGTACCCATGAGTTTTCTTGTAAATTCAGTATATACCCATATGCTATTTATGTTATGGGTACATACATTATTTTTTGTCTAAGTTCAGAGTACATTGCTTTTGTATGTATGAATTCATGGGGCACATTATTTCCCTTAATACTACTCAATAAAATTCACAAAAATATGTGTAGTGTGCATGATTTTTTATTGTAGAAATTGTTTGTTTTTTTTAAGTCTCATAATTCATGAAATTTGTACATATATGATCCCATAAATTTTTTAATTTTATTAAATTTCTGTTAGACTTGATCGATTGATTGAATCTCATAATACTAGGATTTTGAATTACATAAATTCTTGGATTTGAATCCCTTAAATGTTGGACTGCAATCAATATTTTAAATTACAGTTTTTTGTTTAAGATATCAAAAAGATGACATGGGAATATAGTAATACTAAAATGCTAAGGTGTACAAAGTCAAGGGACTTTGATCAAAAAATAAAAAACAATAAGATTTCAATCTAACAATTGAATTGACTAGGGACCGGAACCAAAATGACCCTAGATTTTTATTGAGTTTAATCTTAATAAAAAAAAAGACTTCTTGTATCACAGAAAATACAAGAACCATTATTTGAATGAAATAAAAGCTATCGGATGGAGATATAAATGGATCCTTTTATTCACAATCGGTTTATATTTATTTGATACACTGTTGTCAATATGAATGTTGAGAAAAGACTACAAAAGAAAAAACAATTTATAAATATAACTAAAAATTCCAATTTCAATCAATTAGACAATTAGAATTATAAGAAGAAAAAAAAAGAAATTTCAGTTTTCAGTTTAAAAAAAAATGAAAACAAAAACTAAAAGCTAAAAACAAAATGGTTATCAAAGCCGTCCAAATAATAGAAGTTTGTTTCCACTCTTTGTTTAAGCATAGATGCCAATTTTTGTTTATCATTTTTTTAACCTTTATTTTTTGTTACAGTAGAAGCCCTAGAAGGAAATCGAGCACTGGACTTACCATACCAAACTCTTAACTTATTTCTACACACCAAGAGCTTGATCTCGGTTCTTATTTATACTATTTAAGCTATAAGCCGTGATAAGAATTAGAGAACTATTATTTGTTGTGAGCTTCAATTGGTTAGCACTTTGTATGTTTTCATTAGAATTTATATTTCACTTAGATTTGCTTATTAAAAAAGATATCAGCCGGTGGTTTCACCATGACAGTCCAATTTTATGGGGACCAGGAGTACTCACATAGGCATTTCAGCCTCCCCCTATAGCTACCGTCGCGTGATTCACCATTGCCAGGAATCGAACTTAAGACGTGTTGTATAGAATACGGGGCCTAAAATTTGTTTCTAACCACTGAGTCACCCCGCGTTTGATTATATTTCACTTAGACTTATCTTGCGGTATAGCATGTCATCCCCGCCCAAGTTTTTCTCTTCGCATTGAGTTTGGGATACCAAAACTTGCCAAACAAAGTAGATTGATTAGTAAGCGAAGCTAATTATTCGACTAAACATTATTTAGAATTTTAATTAAAAGAAACAATATGAATCTTTTTTTTTTTTTGACAAACTATAACGTTAAGGAGTTAAATTGTTAGTTGTTAAGAGTACGGGAATAGGTGAGGATCGAACCTCCACCAGAGTGCATAGACATTATTGGTTCTACAACTGTGGTAAATCACATAAAACAAAACGTAATACTTTGAGGATGGAAGACACTTCGTGGATAGCGGGCAATCAACACTATCAGTTGCTATCCAAAACTTGGAATTATGTTTATTGTCCGAAGGATTTTTCTTCCATTAAATTGCTAAGGAAGATGAGGATGGGTGGAGTGTCTAAATGTCAAGGTTGATAAGAAAGTGTATAGTGTTCAGCATGCGATTGAGATTTGTTGAGTGGCACAACAAACCACATAAAATTTTCTAAATGATAAGCTTGAGTATAATTTTTTACCACGTATTTATCTTTAAAATCATTATAATTAGATTTTCTCTTAATTAATATAGACCGTTAGATTGACCCAAGTTTTTTTCCTCTTTTCTTTCCACTCTTTTTTTCTTCTCTGATTTTCCATTCACCGTGTAGCAGTCGTTCTTCCCCAACTAAGTTTCTTATTTTTCTTCACAAAAAATTTGTAGAAAATATTAAGAAAAGAAAAGTCATCAATATCAGACTCGACCAGGTAATCGTTTCAACCTTCCCAGCAACTCTCAGTCTTAACAAGGCACCAAATTTTCTCCGCCACCTAACTCGTCATTCATTCATGGGTGTTTCAAGCTTGGTGAAAATTGATAGAGTTCCATGTGTGTACAGGGATGTGAACATATTGGCCACTCTCTAAGAATGAGTCATTGGAAAAGTTGAAGGAAAGATGTAACCGATGAAATTAATGGATTGGAATTACAATGAAGTCTGTTGGTTTATCACAAAGAACCCAGAAACAAAATTTTAAAAGCAAACAATTACAACTTCTCAAATATTATGTAACAAACTTTCAATGAAATATTGCTCATAATTGAAAAAAGGTTGACGAAGGACGGAGTTGGGGTTATTTTAGATGGGGAAGAGTTAAAAGAAGGAATCACCATTTAATTACTAAAAGTGATTGGAGAAATGGTAATTCAATGATGGGCGTTTTTAAGGTGTGGACCTTGTGTCACACCCCGATCCCAACATACATTGAGGATCGACACGTGACATAGGGACCTAGGGGACATAAATCTTACGTAAGATACAGAATGAAATACTATAAATAATATCCCAAAATGAATATGATAGTGGGTTCACCCCCTATAAAATATATACAAGTTTGTACATTCACAAAAAAAAATAAAAAATAAATAAACACACACACACACACACACACACAACTCTCGCTAGGCCAAGACTTGCCCATGGTTCTCAAAGGAAAGTCCTAAAAGAAATAGTACATTGAAGGATAAAGGGGTAACCTAAACACTCCAAGTCTCTGATCTCTGCACTGCTACCCCCACCGACTCCTCGTAATCTACTCAGACCTGTCACCTGTACAAACAGTGCCTACACTGTGGGAATGGTGCACCGGGCAAACAAAAACCCAGATAAGCTGCAAAACTTGTGTGGTAGCCGGCCTGGGACATGGGAGGGGCCGAGTCTTTCAGAAACCCTTGGGTCATTGATCTTCAAGCTTACATGGATGGGATTGTCTCGACGTTGCTTTAGGAAGTCTCGACAGTCGTGAAAGACGGCTTTCGATCCTTCCACTGGCCTGAAATCACTTTAGATCGTCGGAAACCCTAAAATAGGTGAATCTCGATTAGTCATCTTTGGTATTCCACTGGCCTCAAACTTGTTTAGGGTTCTCTAAAGAATGCTAATGATGGTGGTGATTGAAGGAGAACGTTTCTGAAATAGTGAATCGCCGGCGAGGGTTTCACGGAATCGACATGGGTGTTCCTCGTGGAACCAAGACCAAATCTCAACGGTTTTGGCTAGAAATGGATGCTGGGATGTCGTGGTGAGGTTTGGTATTGATGGGAGGTCGAAGAAAGCCAAAAAAATCGACGAAAAAACTGTCGTCGGAGTCGCAGAAAACGGGTTAGAAAAACGAGTCGCCGAGTCTGAAACGGGTCGAAGGCTTTTGGGATAGCTACTTAGTCTCTCTTCTCTGATTAGTCACTCCACTGACTCTCTCATTTGATTGGTCCAGCCTTCCCACATGGTGGGAGTTCCCTCATATAGTAACCCAAAATTTACTATTTAAATTTGGTATCGAACGTCCGTAACTTTTTTGTTATAGTTCCGATTCACAAACGGCTTTCGCCTAAGCGCTCGTATGATCGAATTATACTCGAAAACATTAATTATGACCTTGAAAAGGTCTACAAGTTTTAAAAGATTAATTACAAAAATTCACACCTTGTAACTATACGATTCAAATTCTAAAATTAACGGAATTAAAATAAACTAAAAATAATGTAAACACGAAATACATACTTTAATATGAAATACTTAATTAATAGTGGAATTCCGGGGATGGGATTTCACACCTTGCGTCCGGACCTTGAGTGCGGATCAGAATCCAAAGGTCGTGATCTGACGAGCTCATGTATAGAACAGAGTTGTTGTGACCCAATGCAATTCAAAACTTTTATGTTTTTTTATTTACGTTTTTGTAGGAGGAAAAGGGGAAGTCGAGGGATTCTTTGCGCATTAAAGAGGGAAAGAGAGAAAAGGGGAGCTAAGAGGTTCTTCGCGCGTTAAATTTTTGCTTCTGATTTTGCAACCTAGAAATAAAGTATTTTCTTTATGGTTTATGGTTCAAGAATATAATGGATGCAACCTAAAAATGTTTCTTTTTTTATTTTTTACTTTTTTTCTTCTTATGTTGGCTTTTGGTTTATTCTTATAATGCACTATATATTAACTAAATTTATAAACATTTTGTATCTTTGTTGCAGTCAAATTAATCATATGGGTCGGCATGACGAAGTTCGACTGAGACATACAGATGTTTTGCAATCTTAAGTCTAACCTAACACACCCCGACCTCAATATCCAGTGGACACCAAAATTGAGGTGTGATGGCCATCATCCGGATGGGTGATGAAACCATAATATGCATGAAAACATAACTAAATTATCAACCAATAAAATCTATTGAAAAATTTGGCAGAACATCCCTTAAAATAGGGATATGCCCAAATTAAAAACACTTGCACATGATCAAAATTATTCAACACTTCCCCGAAGGGCCACACTTAATGGGACTTCGACCATCTATTACATGCATGAGAATATGTTCAGAGCATAATTACCCAAACACGTCTTATTAAAATATTGAGTAAATACCATACAAGATAGAATACGTCAGAGCTGTTGCAAAATACCTCAACGTCCGATGTAATCACTGATAGAATTACTGAATCATGTATAAATGGAAAGCTGATAAATACATGTAATTTGAGTGGATACTTACCAGCAGCATGGATACAATATCATCCACCGGTCATAACTAGTGAAAGTTGATAATATAATCATGTCATTGCCGAGTAATCTCAAGGCAATGACAAGATGAGAATGAAACTGAGTAATCATATCATTACTAAATAATCTCAAAGTAATGACAAGCTGAGAGTATAACCGTATAATCATGTCATTACCGCGTAATCTCAAAATAATGACAAGCTGAGAGTATAACTGTAGTACCTCTTATTAGTGCAATGCATGATATGAATTCCATCTCACATATATATGCAAGCCATAATCAAACCAATAAACATCCAACAAAAGCCACAATCCTTTTAAGATTCGACCACAAGATCAATTTTCATATTTCCCAAACCTAGGTTCCAAAGCATTGTTTCGAATTATTAATACAAGAAACCACCACCACCACCTCAATCAACTCCTATTCACAAGTGTAAGCAATTACTAAATGCATCACTTTCGACTCTAGTCTTAATTAGATTACTTGGGATACTCATTCACACCATCAGATCCAAGTACTATTTTGATAAACTTTAAATAGCATGGTTAAAATAAATGAAACACTTTTAGAAAATAAGTGAAGATGTTGTTTACAAATATAGATGCATCTGTATATAAAAGCTTTGGCGGTTGATCCGTATACACTTCCAGAGATATAAGCAAGTTCATTGGAATATACATACATAGTTAATGTATTACAGTATAATTAATAAGAAAACAATTGCATCCCTTTCAGATTATATATATATATATATAGACACACACACACACACACACATACATACACACAGGCCCTTTATGCAAAGGAATTTCCATTTTTTTTTCAAAAAATGGGGATTAGTTGAGGGGCCCACGTTGCATTGAACTTTAACGATCCGAACAGTCTATTTTGTAAGTCTCGATTCATAGATCATTCTTGTAAAAATTCAATTCAATCCGAACCCATTTGCCTATTTAATTATCAAGATAAAATTTTATTGTTTCTTATATAACAAAGTATTCGTTAATTTCTTTGAACTCAATTAGATATCTTAAACATTTCCAATTTGGTTAATATTTTGAAAGGATGATCTATGTGGTGCAACTTGAAAAATAGACGATTACGATCGTTAAAGTTCGATGTGGTGTGAACCCTACAATTAATCTTCATTTTTATAAAAGAATGGGAACCCCTTCCCTTAAAGGTTTCTTATGTATATATTTGTTCTCCAGACATATGCAAAAGGTATTATAGTACTCACTCACAGTTGTGAATACTAAGGTGCAGGCATGGCATGAAGAAGTGGATCGTGCACGCCAAGGTCAGAGGGATGCAGAGGGCAAGCTTTTTTCTTTGGAGGTAAGTATCCTTTGTTTATTGCCCAACAGTGTTGTTATTATCAATTTGTAGCTTTGCGTTCTGAGTTTTTTGCTTTGTCAAACAACCTTCTTGAAATGCTCGATTTCAAGCCGAAGTTCAAAAAATGAGAGTTGAGATGGCTTCCATGAAGAGGGATGTAGAGCATTACTCGCGCCAGGTGAAATCTGCTTCCTCTCTTTTCGTATATCTTCATATGAAGAGTTTTACTAAGTTATATTGAGAACTATGTTATTTATAGGTTATATTTTCCATTTTGCAGGAACACATGGAGCTAAGGAAGAGCTATCGTGAACTCACTGATCTACTGGTAATGTCACTCAAACTGTTTTATTTGTGAATGCTGCTACTATGCGCTTGAATGCATTTTATTACTGGCGGGATGCGAAGAAAGCTAGATATATGTGCTGGATCGCTTGATTAGTGTTAGGGTTTTAACAACTAATTGTTAGCAGCTAGAAGCTCTGGTTAGATGAATGCTAATTTGATTTTCCTTACAGTACTTGAGTGACAGTTTCATATTGTTTGTTCCCTGCTGGATACCTGCTGTACAGTTTCATTTCTGTTTCTTCATAACTTTCTTGGCCCTGGGATATATGCATATTGAGTACAATGAATATCCATTGTTCTCTAACTGTTGGGCTTTACTATCTTTGTAGCAACCTGCCTAACATTTTTTAGGCTCTACACTCTACCATCCAATTTATGAAAAATTCAAAGATTGGACGGTATTGATTGCATAAATGAAAAAAATACTATGATATTAGAAAGGTGAATGTAATTGTGTTAGAAGAAGCGTCTAGCATGATGGGTAATATTTTAAGTTTGTATTTCTAAAATTTTTTCGTTCTGGAGTATGATTTACCTCAATTGTTTTGTACTTTAATCTTTACTAATTTTCATTGTGGAGTATGATTTGCCTCAACTAACAACTTTTCATTGTTTAACTTTTTCCTCCCTTAGATAGTTGCATATGTTTGATTTGTTAATCTGCTTCTTACACATGTTGTTTCCTAATGGTGTAGGTGGGTTGCCGGATGCATGTGCAGATTACTTGAATAGACGAAGCTAAGAATGACTTAGTATTAAGTGAGAAAGAAGCTTGGGTCAGTTGGATTTTGACATTTGATTTATTCATGTTTTTTTGTTGCTTGCAATGTTCTCTCATTGTTTGTTCTGAGATTCTGTGATCTTATTTTTCATAGGAACTGACATTGGTTTGCCATATAATGTTTCAGGAACTAATACAACAACTAATCACCTTGCTTAGCTCTCAAGACACATACTTAACAGGTTAACAAACACTAACCTATAAACTGATCTACTAAGCTGGACCATTAACCTCTGTTTATATCCCTGCCACTCATCTTTTGGCACTTATCAATAGCAAAATCTAGAGTTGCTGAAACCCCAATTTTAATGAATATTATTTTTAGTTGATAATTAAAATTAATTGATGATTAATCTATTCCATTGTGCATTATTTTATCGCCAAATACTTTGAATATTCATTAGCAAAAGATATAGGGTTCACTATTTAATAATAGAATTTTGATGGTGGATTGTATTTCCTGAGTTATAAATGTGGTGAATCCATTATTTACTAGCTGAATAATCATAATGTTTTGGCCACTTACCTTGAATTTTGTTCAAATTGAAGAAGTCACATGTTTCTTTATGTTGTTGAGGTAATCTCTCTGTTGAAAGCTTCTATTTCTTTTTTCTTTTTCTTTTTTTCATTTGGGTAGATTTTTTTTTATGGATTTATGTATTTTTTTTCAGAGAATTCGAAATGAAATAAGAATAGCGGATTGAGCATAAACAAATTGATGAAATTTTTATTTGAGTGTTTGTGTTGGTCCTTTTTTGATTTGTTGAGGTTTGGAATTATTTGAGTTTTTTTGCTGTTAGTACTGTGAAGAATGCTTGGCAATCGCGAAATGGGGGCTACCTCTTTGGAAAGAGAAGTCTCGCTATCCAACCTCTCATGAATTACAAACAGGGTGCTTTCTTGCTGAAAAACCACTGAACCAGTAGAACTTTCCTCGGTTCTTCAATTCGATTCGAATAATTTTTTTACCCAGAAAAGCCAGCGTTTCCTGGTGAGTTTTACAGCTTTCTCAATGTTTTTGTGATTTTGGATTTGCAAATTTGTTTTCTGTTCAAATTTCCTTTTGTGATTTTCGAGGTTTTGTTTATCGATTCTCTCACTCATTTCTCAGCTCTCTCTCACTTTTGAGGTACATGCCGTTGGATTCCGTTTGCTGCTGCTGATTTGCAGGTAAAGCTTCAATTACCATACAAAGTTTACATTTTTCATGATTTCTTGAATTTGGGTTTTAAACAAAGGAAATATTGCTAGATTCTTATCTTATGTGCAAATTACTGGCTATTTGGATTGGTGCCTGAGATTTAGAGAATGCCTTGCAGCTTTAATTTCTTTTTCCTTCATTATTACTGTTTTCAAAATTTTTATTGCTGGGTATTGATAATTTGTAGTATGTGAGGGCTTCAATATGTTGGAATTTTGAATGGTTATTGCTTCATCGGAATTTGGGTGGTTCAAATTTTGAATTAGAAGAAACCCATTGGATTAATATTTTTTGTGGATTGGTTCTCTGTGTTTTCTTTGCTATTTCTCCCCCAGTTGGAAATTGGAAGCCCCAACTTTGAGCTCAGAGCTTGAATTTCTCAATCGTTCGTTTCTCTACACTCTCATCAGTCACTCTTGATCCTTTATCTAAAGAACTGGATAATTTTCCAGCTCTATCAAGTAATACTCCATTTAATTGCTTAATTGAGGTTTTTTTGTTTCTCTTTTTCGCTCTTTCATCAGTTCATTGGCTTTGATGTTGAGCTTAAGTAAATGGGAGATCATTAATTGGCATTGTTCAAGATATAATTCTGTGTTTTTGGATTTGTGAAACGATTTGCCTAATGATGATAGTGGTTAAAATAAAATTTTCGTTATGAAAGAGAATATTGTTCTTCATTTGCCTACGGTTTTAACTACAAAGTTAAACTACTATGCTTTTGTTCAATTGACTGCAACTCATGCCGCAGTTTGCTTCACAAACCTCTACGGTTAGCTTCCATATAGTATGTTGCAAGTTTGAGGATATCTTTACATCTTAATTTTTGCTCTCTCTGGTTGCTTCAAGTTTGTAATTTTACGTGTTACATTGCTACTTGATTTGATTATAAAAATGCAATACAAAATCCATTTTGCTTTTATTCAACTTAAATGTATCTTTTTGTTTGTTCATAATTGTGTTGAATTTATTCAACTTAAATGTGTTTTATTCATCTGTTTACGCTTAAAACAACTGGTTCCCCTAGCAATGCGCCGGCCTAATTTCTAGTACATATACTAAAAGCCAGCAGAAAATTACTGTTCATCATGGGAGATAGAGCACTGTTCATTAACAGTGAAAGGGCGAAAATGCCCTCGGTTTCTTCTTTACTTCACATACTGTTTACGAATTGCTACAGTATAAAGTCCGTTTTGTCCTTCCTGTCCACGCATCTTTCATCGTCCGTTTCTCTTGCTTCGACCGCTTTTTTTTTGCTTTACTTTTTCTCTTCGTTTTTCGCATTCGTTAGGTTGCGATTTTCGGAGGTGGATTGTCTGCCCTCCCATTTCCGTGCTCTCCTCATGCCCTCCAGTGATGTGTGATCACAGTTAAATTACGTCAATATTTTATATTAATTTTTTATAAAAATAATAAAATAAAAAGTAATAAAAATATAAAATGTTGACGTGGTTTAACTGTGGTCGTGACCGGGCATGGGGAGAGCATGGAAATGGGACGGCAGACAATCCACCTCCGCGACTTTCTGCCTTTTCGCCAGCCCCTCTTTTGCTCTCAAATCCTTGCTCTTTCTTTTGCAAAATAGTCTCAGAAGAGATCCTGGGTTTATCGAATCCTTTGTTGTTCGGTGTTTTGTTCTCATCTTGCGATCGTCGGGGCAGCAGCTTTAAGGTAAGTTTGTTTTTAATGATTTATCCTCATTTTACGATGTCTGGGCTAACAAATTTAAGATCTTTATTTTTCTTTTTGCTGCGGATCTGCAGGTTTTGACAAGTTTTTTGTGAAATTGGTGCTGTCAGTGGGTGTTAACATCAGGTACCCATGTTCAGTTTTTCGTTTTGATTTGAAGGAATTTCTTGCGCAGAAGAGCTAGGGTTTCTTGGTGAGTTCTTCGGGTTTTTCATATGGGTAATTTTCTTTTCGGTTTAACCCTCTGCTTCTGCTGCTCTCTCTCTTTCTCTCATCCCTGCCTGCTCCTCTCCAATTGTTTGCTGTTCTTAAATATTGTGTTCATTGCCTGATACAAGGAGCTGCAGCAATCTGTTTTATCCTACACGGGACAACGAGGCAATGGCGTGACAACAGGTGAGCTTGGATATCCAAAGAAAAATAACAGTTGGTTCATCTGCTGGAGTTTGAAGCTCAGAGAAGTGGAGGAAAATTGCAGGTGTGCGAGAAATTTTATTTTGCTGATAGGACTCCTTATTTACGGATGCATTTTGAATTAATTGAAAAGTTGGATTTGAGTTAACAGCTATAAAAATGTAGACATGATTGCTGAGATTATGCTATGAAAGTGGAATAAAAAAAATGGAACTTTAACCAAAAGCATCCGGTACGGTTCACTTTAACGAAAAATCATATTTTTACACTAAAAAGTCAATCCTGGTATTATTCATTTTACCCTTTATTTTGTCATTATCATTAAAACTCAAAGTTTTCAAACTCTTTTTATTAGTTTTCTATAAAAAATGGTAGTTTATAATATTGCGTACCAATTTTTTTCTCTCTTTTTACCAAATGATAAGGGTGGTGGCTCAGCCGAGCCGCCCCCCCTACGCGTCCCCACTCTTCGACAAGTTGAAATCATGGTGATAGTTTATGGACTGTGGTCTTGGGATTCTGCAAATAGATTAAAAAACAGACACTTAACTATCTTGTTATTAAACATTTCTGCATCATTCAGTTGCTCTTGATTTTCGTCTTTTAAGCGATCTTATTTCTGCGATCTGACTTGAGGAGGGTTTTTAGACCTATGGTTGTGGGTGTTTTGTCTGACCCCATTAAATTGGTTTCCGAGATTTGTAGACTTGCGATCGGCGGTCAAACATTTCGTGATTCTTGCTTTTTTTTCCGACTGGGATTGACGAATTTTGGCCGAATCTGTTTCCTGTTTTCTTCTCTGTTTGAGCGGCCGCTGCCTTTCGGTCGTTGAGCGCTGGCAGTCTTTAGATCTTTGGCAAATCAATTTAATACAACCGAGGTATGTTTTATAACTGCTGTCTTTCAATTTTTGTTCTGTATTTTTGTTAATTTGGATGAAGCTCTAATAATTTTGTTTTGGATCAGTTGTGGTCCTCTGTTAGGATTTTCCTGGCTAAGAGGGTATTTGCGTTTTTGTTGCTTGGTTGGTCGATCACAGATTTACAAACAGCTGTGGTGGTCCTATTATTTTTTTGGTATGTTTTTTCTCCTTTTTGGTTTTTTCCCGGTTTGAGCACCCATTCATGAAGAATTAAAATGTGTTTATAGTTTTTCAGGAGAGATTAGAAAAGTGATTTCAATTTGGGAAAATTTAATGTTGGTTAAAATTTGTCTATAATTTTTGGGAAGGAATGAGAGGACCCATTGAAGTATGTGTTGTGATTATTTTTTATTCATATTTTTAACAAATTGGGCATGAATTGGTAGGTTAACTGTGTGTGTTTATTATTTGAATCGGCCATGTTTGTCTTTCTATGGTTCTAAAAAATTTGTAAAGGCTGTTAACTTGGAAGAAAATGGGATCGAGGGTGAGGGGAAAACGGCAGAGAAAGCATGGAAGAGAGATTTGGGATTAGGGGTAGGAAAACAGATGAAAAGAATATGATAGAGGAATGAGTTCAGTTCATTTTCACTATTTTTTTTAACTGATTTGGATTTTGTTTGGGTTTGAGGCCATCATTGGCGTTAAGACGTTTATTATCAGATTGTGTGTGTTTTTTGCTAACTTTTATTGGTCATTTTTATGTTGTTCTTATGATTTTGTGTGGTAGGGTTTCTGAATTTTATCGTTATTCATTTGGTTTTTTGTGTGTGTTGGTTTGTTTATTTTGCAGGTTGTGTTTGTGCTGGGACAACATTTTCCACCTTCTGTTTGCACTGGGATGATTGCGTTTTAAAACTGTTGGGGTGAGATTTACATATGGAATCATTCCATTTTTTTTCTTCCAAATATGTGCATTTAGTTCTTTTTATTTTAAATTTTAAAAATTAAATCGTTATTTGAGTAAAATGTTTTATTAATTTATGTTATGTGTTGTGATCAGGAATTCTGTTGGATTTGCAAATTTTGGTTTGATGAGAGAGATGAGGAGTTTTTTTTGTTTGAATTTTTTATTGGACCGATTTTCAATTGGATTGCATTCTGCCTTTTTGCACCATTCTTATGCAAGCAATTCATTGTTTTAAATACAATTTGAAGAGAGCTGGGTTGCGGGTTGGATATAAAATGTTAAGGTGAGATAAAATCGAGATACCAAGGGTGGAAGAATGATTCAGAATTGGGGGAGGAAAACAGAGGGAAGATGGAAGAGTATAAGAGAAGGATAGGGTTGACCTCATTTAGAGTTTTTATTTACTTTTTTTTTTATTATTTATAAATTGATTCAGGACTAGCATATCATTTCTAAATTTCTAACATTTTTGTTTAATTTGACTCCAGTTGATGGAAAACAGAGCTCTTACTCCTATCAATCAGTTGGTCCCGTACATAAATGCAGAAAAATCAAGGTTCGAGTTTGCAGAGTATGCAGACCAAGGTTTCCTGAAACTACTGGTGCTGTCACGCCCCAATCCCGACCTATGTCCAGGATCGACACGTGACGTTAACAAATACCCATATCTCTAACATACCCCGCCTCCGGAATATGGGCAAAGCACAACTGCGTAATAATTTTTCGTATACTTTATGGCTGCATCTAACATCCTCGTTAGATTATCATACCTTATGGCTACATCTAACATCCTTGTTAGACTGCCTACGTACTCTCAAAAGGGATCAAACCATTCGTAGTTCACCACACTCCAATCCACAAAAATTTGCACATGCACTGATTATAAAATGGAACTGCACCTATAGAAACCTAATCATAACCCGTGGGCGATTTGCTCCCACATAAGAAAGACGTCCACAGTACCATGAAATACTTCCACATCTTTCCTTCCCATGTACACAATATTTTATTTCACCTCCCTGATAAATATAGCATTTACATTACATGTGGCAGACAAATTTGCATATTCAACTATAATAAAATACAATCTTAGTAGGAAAAACCTACAAGACCACCACTCGTTTGAGCCAAACTTTAGCTTAGCACTCAACTGGTGCTCACACCATGTGAGTGCACGATCCTTTAAGATGGATGCGATGGTTCTCTTTTGAGATTAATTTTGTTACAGGTATAACATAGTTGGCAACCGTTTAGAAATAGATGCCTCATGTTCAAAACTCTCATTACCAAATGTTCTAACAAGTTAGTAGAGAAGGTAAAAGAACCCAAATGGCGAGAAATAGTGTCCTGATGAAACAAAAGATGTAACCCTCATTCAAGCACGAACATCATTTCCTTGAGAATCTGCGATTTCTTCCCTCATTTGGTCAATATAGCTTGTATTCCAACTGCAACTTACTAATAGCATTTGTTCTCTCCTCGAATGAAACCATAACCAGCCATTTTAAATAAAGCTGAACAGTTTCACGTTGGGAAAATAAAGATTATAACATACAGGTTTTGGATTAGATTCCCAAACCAACAGAAAATTAAGATAGGAATCTATTTTGGGTTAACTGAGGTATGAGTGGTATACAAATGAGAAATTCCCTACAAAAGTCAATAAAACCAGTTACATAACATGTTGAATATAATACAACATGAAATAAGAAGCACCACTTGTTTATCTGACTTTTTATACATGTATTTTCCTAAGGGATAAAAACGTGCGGGTTTTGGGATCAATCTGAAGAGGGCTTCACCACGAATACATAGCCTTTGACCGTGCATGATTTCGTTGCCGTATGAGAAAGTTATCATTTTTTTTTTTTGTGAAGAAGAATTAAGGGGGAGAAGAACAGCTGCCCCCTCTGTTTCTGCATCTGCCCAGCGGGGAAAGAAAAAGAAGAGAAGCCCTTGGCTTCTAGAATACTCCCTCCCCAAAATTACAATTTTGCTCTCTAACTTTGATTGTTTATATCTTATTCGTTATAACTCTGTTTCACGAACAGCTTTTGCTTACATGCTCACATAGTCGTCATCTATTTAAATATATCAAGAAATACAATAAAATACATCCTCGTATAAGTATGTTAACCAATTAGGGCACTTTCGTCATTTCCACTTATCGATAGATTTTAACACGTTAATTATAATAATGTCCGGAAACAGCTTTAAAATTTCCAAATTCTATTTCCATAACCATAAATCGATTTATTAATTTTTTAGGGTATCACAGGTGCATATTCAGGCTTGCATTGTATATTACTTTCCTATTAAAAATTTGTTTGGAATTTGCTTTTCCCACAAAGGAGAAGAGCTGACAGTTACGCTGTGGGCAGATGTTGCTCGAAGTATTGCTTCTTTATCCATTGAATCATTGTCTCTGCCGATCTTTGCGGTTTTCACAAGTTTAAAGGTCAAGCTGTACCTAGGTGTTTGACTTAATTAAAAACTAATCTATTTATTTCGGAGGCGGAGCAAAATGCTATCTGTCTTACCCCTCTTGGTGATCTTAGTCGGAAAGATCGGCTAGTTTGGGATGTGAGTAAGAATGGGCAGTACTCGGTTCGATCGGGCTATAATTGGCTGCAATCTAGGTCTGTTGGGTTCAGGGATCAACGCCAGCTTGGTGCTTGCTTAGTTCCGAGGCATTTGTGGCGCATGGTTTGGTAGTTGAGTGGGCCTCATAAGCTCCGTCATTTCTTTTGGTTATCTTTGCATAATGCATTACCGTCATTTCTTTTGGTCCGTGACCAGGCATGAGGAGAGCATGGAAATGAGAGGGCAGACAATCCACCTCCGCGACTTTCTCCCTTTTCGCCAGCCCCTCTTTTGCTCTCAAATCCTTGCTCTTTCTTTTGCAAAATAGTCTCAGAAGAGATCCTGGGTTTATCGAATCCTTTGTTGTTCGGCGTTTTGTTCTCATCTTGCGATCGTCAGGGTAGCAGCTTTAAGGTAAGTTTGTTTTTAATGATTTATCCTCATTTTACTAAACTATTTATGGTAACTTAGTATGGTAACTTAACTAAGTAAGTTTGCTTTTAGCCCAAGGGTTGGAGATGGTCTTAGTATGGTAACTTAACTATTTAATTCCATCTCATTAAACTAAAAAAAACAATTACATAAAAATAAGGGAAACCTTGTCCAGAGAGACCTGAGAAAGTCCACCCCTAAGGACTTTGCGCCAGCACCCAGCGTATTTATCTACTCAAGTGAACAGTAATAGACTGGAGTGAACAGTAATAGGCCAAGGCATCTCCACCCCTAAAAAAATGCGCTGGCACCCAGTGCATTTATTTGGTGTGTTTTTTTTTTTAAGTTTATTTCGGATAAGATTTTTAACCAATTTCGGATAAAATTTCAAATAAACTTAAAAAAAAACACTCTAAAATAAAATTACATACTCATCAAATAAACTTAAAAAAACACACTAAAATAAAATTACATAAACTCATCAAATAAATTAAGGATGAGCTTTTTGGTATTTTTTTTTCACACAAAAAGTATATGAAAGCTTTGGTAGAAGGTCTAGAAAATATTGAAATGTGGTGTAAGGTGGAAGATGAGGGTTAGGTATTTATAGAAAAAAAATAATAACTTTTTTAAAATTTTACTGTATTTTAAAAAAAAAATCTGTATTTTTTTATATTTTTAATTAATTTTAATGTAGTTAATTAATTTGGACCGTTGGATTTGAAAAATATTCAAATCCAATAGCCCAGAATCGGCCACGTGGCCAACGCCAGCAAATGGCCCAGCTTCTTGGTCAGCCTGTTTTGTGCTGGCCCAGAGACCAGTTTGGGCTGGGTGCCAGTCTGTTTTGTGGGCTGGAGTGAATGGACAGGGTCCCAGCCTGTTTTTTGTGCTGAGTGCTGGCCTAATCCACCACCGGTGGACTTGCTCTGAGAGAAAGTGACGACTTCTCCTCTCATTCCACTCCATACTTGATCTCTAAAGTCCATTTGGCATGTAATTGATGTTCAATTTCAAATTTAGTGGTAGCAATTAGCAAAGCTAATGAAAGAATCAAATAAAATGAAAGAAAAAGCATCATGAAATAAATCAAGATGAAGAATGAAATTTTGGCAACTCGCCATTCTCTTCTTTTATATAAAAGATACATCCTATTTGTAGTGAAAACAGGTCCCGACAAACCCAGTTATCCTCAAGAAGTATTTTGTATGACTTTAAAAACATAATCCGTGAAATTATCTCTTGGCTGAGAACAACAACAAATCTTCATGCATAGCTTGTACAGAAAGACATCAGGCATACAAAAGAACACGCAAGCATAAAATAAACGACGCAGGGAAAACCAAAAATACTATAGAACACGTCGCTGTCAAAAGAACATGAATAAATGAAAATTACAAAACAAAGAAGTGATGAGAAACCAAAGTACCCATTTCATAATCTAGTTGCTTTTTAGTTTGCTTGCCATTTTTAGTTCTTCAATTTAGAGAGAAACGATAATTCAGCACATGAATAAAGTGAAAACGTAAAAGATATGTGGGATAAGCTGACAGCCATCCCTGAGTAATGCATTCACTTATGAACCCCAAACACAACGAAACAAAAATTCACACACATGAACTACAGCTCCGCTATGTAACAAGAATTAAAAGCATCTCAAGACAAAATGGCAAACTATAAGAGCACTGTAAAAGTAAAATTGCAAGAAATCTAATACTTGGAGGGCAAGTACTACTCAGACGAAAATGAAAGATTGAACTACCTCGCGTGGAACTGTGCCTTGGTTTTTTCCCATGCTTACAGGAAGCTTTGCACTGAGCTCTTATAGCCCAAATTTTCTCTGAAAGAAAAAAACACAATTTTGAAATAAGATTTTCATATTATACCTTAAAGAGAAGAATTAGAAAACAAAAAAGAGAACAATGAGTACTATTCATCATATATTGTTAGAGTGTGTGGTCCTTTGGTCCAATGGTCCTGCAGCCATATTTACTTTATAACTCTTTCTTTTAGTCTAAAAAACATCTTGGATCTCAAATTAATATGAATACGGATTCATACGCATGCATTGCATTACAATCACAATGCAACATCTCATTAGAAATCCCCACACAAAATTTTTTTATTTCTACTTTGATTTTAGTTTATATTTTTTCTAAAGCACGAGGGAGCTAATTTTTTTTTAAATTTTTTTTATTCCAATAATGTTATAGGGTTGAAAGGATATTATCAATTTAATTGATTGTATTTGATTGGTGGAACTTCTATATCTATATTTCAGTTTTTCAAATTCAGCACTGGGAGAGTCATTCATAAAATGTTTGACAGTGAGATTACCTCCATGGATTATGCTCACAATGGACAGCTCATTTTCCGCAGTGATGGGACAATATATTTCAGTCATTCGCCATTCAATCAATTCAAACCGAGGAACAAGCAACATCAAGAAGAGGATCTGCCATGTCAGGATCACTGTCGTCCAATTAATACAAAAAATCTAGATAAAAACGATCAATTTACATAAAAGCCTTTCATTTTCTCAGCAACCAAGCAAAAGAAAATACCTATCTGTTAAACACTCGATTTGGGAGTAAATGTTGCTGAAACTGGACTTCAATCCCCTCAACCGCAACAACCGAATCGAGGTGTGCAAGTCATTGAAAAACTCACCCAAGATTTCAAAATCTGCATAAAGAAATAAATAAGCACATAAATTAGCCAACCCTGTTATGATCCCACATCGGGTACACAAGAAATTGTGTAGTGGTACTTAAGTGCAAGGGGTCCTCCCACCTATTGGACTAGTTTTTTGGATTGGGCTCTTCCCTTGGGCTTGAGTACCTAACATTGGTATCAGAGCCTAGGTTCCCGACGCTGCGGGACTTGGCGAGTGGTGCAGCCTCGTGGTGCCGCCTTGAGAGTATGGGCTCCTAAGGGTCTTGGCGACGGGCAAGGTATGAAATGCCGATATTATCGCGATATTTCGCCGATAATATCGGTTTTTTGAGTTACCGATATTTTAATACTTATCCACTGAGTTTTCGTCAAAATATCGCGATAATATCAACAATATCGCGATATTACCGATAATATCGCGATATTTTGGAGATGTGCGAATCGGAGAAGAACGCCGGAGCTTCTACAGCTCCGGCCGACTGTAAAAGAGCACCCTAGACTCCGATCTAGGTATCAAAATGAAATACAAGATGAGAGGAATGTTTTTATAACTTCCGTTTGCCGTGAAACGGTCGAAGGTGTTCGGAAAGTTCGTCGACACCCACGGCCTCGCCAGAGATGGGTGTGCCTATTCCCGAGCCGATTTCGTCCCAAAAACCTTGCAAAAACACGAGATAGAACTTAAATTTCACATCTAAGCTTCAATCTAGAATAGAATGAGGTAAACCCGAAGCTTACCTAACCGGAGAAATTCAAGAAACTCGTCGGAGGGTTCCTGCGTCGCCGAGTTGCAGAGACGAGAAGGAGAGGGAGAAAGACGAGGTTGCTGATGACGATGGGTGTCTTCCTCAAGCAAGTGCGATGGTGTGCGTGTGTGTATGTGGGTCTCGGTGCAGAGAGAAAGGAGAGAGATGAGAGTTTCGAGAGAGAGACGGCGCCGACGAGAGCTATTTGTTTTTTTTTATCTTAAAAAGAGAGAGGTCTAAGAGAAATGGGAAGAGAGGGCCGAGTGAAATGAAAGGAGGTCCTTGAATTATTGAGAGATATCTCTGAGAGAGGCCTAGGATTTCTAAAAGGTAATCATAAATGGGAAAAATGGGGCACATCTTAGCCTTTATTTTGGAATCCTAAGAAGTTCACCACATGGATGCATGACATGTGTGCATGCCATGTTTGTTGAATGGGAAAAGTCTGACACGGAAAGACAAAGAGTCGTTTGGGGCTCTGGGCTCGAGGCAAGACAGAAAGTGCTAGGGTTTTTTTCTGAAATGAACATAAGCTGCTAAATTCGCATATATTATAGTTGTTGCTAAAGATTGTCACTAGTGTGGACTTGGACGTGTTGGTCAACATGTCCTCACAATCCCCAAGTTCTCTGGTTCGAACCCTTGCGCCCATCAAATTTTTCTTTCTTTTTGATGCGCTTTTCCCATGGCTCTAGGTCTTGATTTCGAATCCAAGTGAGCCCTTTCCTTTTTCTTTTTTTTCTTTTTGTTTTATTATTTGTTTATTTTAATTTATTTGTTTCTTTTATGTTTTTCTTTTCTTTTAGTTTCTTTGTCTTAGGCGTTCGTTTTTATTAAAGTAGGATGTAAAATCAATTATCTTAAAATTATGTGTTTTTAAATTTTGGACTTGTTTGTTGGATACTTTTTTTTCATTTTATCATTCTTTTATTATGAAAATATGCTAAAATATGCTAAAATATCACTTATGTTTTTGTGAAAATATGCTAAAATATTTATATATATGATTTTGTTTTGAATTCTTTTTGTACTAATTCATTATATATAAATGATTATGGTGTGTTTAAACTTCTTTAATTAATTACTACATATTTTCTATACTCACAATGTTTGCCAGCTCGCTATATAATCAACTTAAATCAGTTAAATCCATCATGCAATGCATTTCCTTCCAATTTTTTGTGATAAACTTGTGAACACGGAAAATTCCTGAAACGAAAGAGACAAGAACGAACGTGCACAAACAAATATTATGTATTTGATGATTTTGGGTTACAATCTCTCTCTATTTGATCCTCTGATTCAATCTCCGTAAGGTGTGTATTTGTGGATGTGTGATTGATCCAAAGGGCCGTTGGGCTTGATCTAAGGATGAACGTTCTTCAAGGGCCGTGGACTTGATCTTGAAGGTGGATTTGAGCGGATCTTCAAAGGGGCTTTTGGGCTTGATCTTGAAGAACGGTTGGATGTGTGGATTTGTCGAAGTTGTTGATCCAAAGGGCCGTTGGGGCTTGATCTTGGATGAACGGATGATGAACGATGGTGCTTTCTTCAAGGGCCGTCGGGGCTTGATCTTGAATTGGTGGATGGTTGATCCAAGGGCCGTCGGGGCTTGATCTTGGAAGAACGATGAACGAAGAACGAAGAACACTTTCTTCAAGGGCCGTCGGGGCTTGATCTTGAATTGGTGGATGATTGTTGATCCAAAGGGCCGTTGGGGCTTGATCTTGGAAGAACGATGAACGAAGAACAAAGAACGATTTCTTCAAGGGCCGTCGGGGCTTGATCTTGAAGGTGGATGATTGTTGATCCAAAGGCTGTCGAGGCTTGATCTTGGAAGAACGATGAACGAAGAACACTTTCTTGATTCTTCGGGAACCTGGACGCTTGAGAGCTTCGGAGTTTCAGAGCTTCAGAGCTTCAAGGTGTAATATGAATTGGTCCCCCCTAAATGAATGAAATGGGCTTGTATTTATAGAATTTTCCAAGGCCTAATTTTGAATATAATATCCCAGATGAAATAAGTCGTTTCTGCCAGGTGTTAACACGTGTCCTATTTGATGACTTCTCCAACTCATTTCAATTTTCGTTTAGTCACACGCTACGTGTAAAATTTATGTAATACATGAGCGTTGACACTTTGATTTATCGGTCAACATTTATTTACCGAAATTTCGATGTCTACAAATGCCCCCACTTCAAGGCACGTCGTATACCTGTGCTTGTCACGTGTAGGAGATGCGTTTTGAAGTCCCTTACCGTAGATGCCGATTCAAGGGCCGTTGAAGCTTGATCTTGAATTGGGCTTGAGATTTCTTCAAGGGCCGTTGAGGCTTGATCTTGAATTTTTGTTTGAAATTTCTTCAGGGGCCGTCGAGGCTTGATCTTGAAGGTTGAAATTGGGCCACAAGGAGCTTCATGTGGTAGATGATCTTTGGCTTTGGTAGTGGATGAATCGGCACGTATTTTATTGCGCTTGTTGACTTTCCACAGCTTTGATCTTGAACTGGGTTGGAGGATTTTCTGGATTCCTCCAATTGTTGATTTTCCACAGCTTATTCTTGAACTAGGTTTTGATTCAAGGGTGGTAGACACTTGATCTTGAATCGGACTTGTGATTTCCTCGATGGCCGTCGAGGCTTGATCTTGAATTTGGTTGGAAACTTCTTCAAGGGCCGTCGAGGCTTGATTCTTGAAGGTTGACTCGAACATATGGCAAGCAGGCACGAGGTGAAGGTGACGACTTGTTGCTTTGTTCAATCTTTCTAATTCACACCTGAGCAGTTTGGTCAACGGTATGATCCTCAAGATTGATGGGCTTTTCTTCCAATTGGTGACTTGATCTTTAAAGATTTGATTCAAGGGTGGTGAATCGGCACGTGCAGCCCACAACGCCTAGTAAGCCGACCCAAGAATTTGAGGGTCAAAACGGATTCACCGTCAGAGTGATTGCAACTTTGATGATATGAGATACTCTTGCTTTTGAAGAAGTAGTGGATGAATCAGCACGTGCTTTGTTGCGCTTGTCTCCACATGCTTCAAGGTATCATCTTTATTTCCTTTATCTGTTCCTCAGGCAGATGTGGCATCTTCTCGAGTTCTTCATCTCAGACTCTTTCTGCTGAGTTGACTGTTCATGCTGCATTCTTCTCTGCTTGTTCATTTTGCACGTTGTCTCCACATGCTGCAAGGTATCATTTTCACTTGCCTTATCTGTTCTCCGGGCAAATGTGGCAGCTTCTTTGAAAGTACAGTAGCAGCGGGAGGCGAGTACTCGAGAGCAGTGCTAGGTAGACAATCAGGGAAGGGTTCCAAGCAGTCGGTTCCTTACCCGAGTTTGAGTGGAAGTTCCGGCATATTGTTTTTTTTATCCTTGTCTTTGTAGGTAAGAACAAGGACAAAGGAAAGGACAGGGAGAACGCATGATATGAGATACTCTTGCTTTCTACCCTGGTGATATGAGATACTTTTGCTTTGGAGTCATTGGCTTGCAGAGGTACCCCAAGGAATAAGGAACACTGAATGACTCGAGAGGCTTCGTTGGGAAAACATCTTTGGAGATGAAGAAAGACTTTGTGTGTCTGCCTTGCTATGGAAGGCGAAGGTAGACAATTATAGGAAGTTCTTTGATACCTGTAGATGTACTATTCTTTCACTCGTGTCGGCAACCAATGCGTGATTGATCTATATGGCTTCACGTGCTTCCTTCTTTATCAGAAATCTTCGACAAACTGTCCGTAATTTCCGCCAAGCTGAGTGTGCATGTGACAGGTGTTGACGCGGCTGAAAAAGACTGGCGCTTATTCGATAACTGGGATCTGCGCTTCGACAAATTACCCGTGATTTCCGCAAAGCTGAGTTTGCGTGTGATGGGTGCTGACGTGTCTGGAAAAGACTGGCGTCTCTTCGATGTCTGGGATCGGCACTTCGACAAATTGCCCGTGATTTTCGCAAAGCTGAGCTTGCGTGTGACGGGTGCCGACGCGTCTGGAAAAGCAAGATGCTTCTTCGATTTCTGAGCTTGCCTCTTCGATTTTTGAATGGCCTCTTCGAATTCTGAGCTCGCCTCTTCGATCTCTGAAATCCCGTCGAGTGTTGATTTTTTATAGAGGCACGCTGTTCGTTTCAAAGCACACTTGAATTTTACTTGTGAAAACTCCTTTCTTGCACTTCTAAGATCTTGATTCGTCCGACCTCTTCTTCCTTCAACACTTTGAAAATGTCTGGACCCTCCGACCGTCGTTTTGATTTGAACTTTGGTGAAGATGTAGTCTCGTCTTCTCCAGATAACATATGGCGCCCATCCTTCATATCCCCTACTGGTCCTCTTACTGTTGGGGATTCGGTGGTGAAGAATGATATGACCGCTGCGGTGGTGGCCCGAAACCTTGTCACTCCCAGAGATAACAGACTACTTTCCAAACGGTCTGATGAGTTGGCTGTTAAGGATTCTCTGGCTCTCAGTGTGCAGTATGCGGGTTCTGTGTCCAACATGGCCCAACGCCTATTTGCTCGAACCCGTCAAGTTGAATCGTTGGCGGCTGAAGTGATGAGTCTTAAACAGGAGATTAGAGGGCTCAAGCATGAGAATAAACAGTTGCACAAGCTTGCACACAACTATGCCACAAACATGAAGATGAAGATTGACCAGATGCAGGAATCTGATGGTCAGATTTTACTTGATCATCAGCGGTTTGTGGGTTCGTTCCAACAGCATTTGCCTTCGTCTTCTGGGGCTGTACCGCGTAGTGAAGCTCCTCATGATCAACCTCCAGCCCCTCTTCTTTCTGGAGTTCCACCGAGTGGTGTGACTTCAAACAGTCAACCTCCGACGTCTCTTTTCCCTAGAGCTCCACCGAGCACTGAGACACCACCTGAGCAATAAAGACTCCCTCCCGTTTGTTTGCCCATTTGTAAATTTTTTTTTTTTTTTTTTTTTTTTTGGTATGTAGAATGCAATTTTATGTAAAATTTCCAGAAAAAATAAATAAAATGGATTTTTATTTCTCTTAATGCTTTTTTTTTTTTTTTTTTTTTTTTGCTGTATATATTATACACACACATTTATACATACATATATACATACATATATATATATATATTTTCACGTGGAGTGATCCACCATCCCAAAACCCATTTTCCCTTTGTTTTTTTTTTGCATGGTGCTAGCCACCAAGAATTCACCTTTTTTTTTTTTTAATTAATTTATTTATTTATTAATTTATTAATTTATTATTATTATTTCTTTTTCGTCTGCTTTCACATGGTGCTTGATCCACCACTCTCTTTTCTTTTTTCACGTGGTGCCAGATGCACGCCCCTTTTTTTTTCACGTGGTGACAGCACCACTCTGCTTTGCTCTACCACATTTTTTTTTTTTGTATAAATTAGGATGCTTGGCTAGTCGTTTGACAGCGGTCTTTGAAGTTGGTGGCAGCTGCGAGGCAAGAGACGGAGGAGGACAGGGCAGCTGTGACGGACAGAGACGCCATGGCAGGACCTCGAGGAGTTTTAAGATACTGGTGCAGGTACTGGCGAGGTGATTTTGACGAGAAAAGCATGAAGAGGGCGTCGAGCACCATGGGCCTGCAATCCTTAAGGTTGATCTCGTAGTCCTTGAGCTCTTGTTCAGGCATGACGGGATCCGCTGCGGTCTTTTTTATCGGCAATAAAGTTCTTTGCCTCATAAAACAGCCCAGAACGCGATAAAAGAGTTACGAACAAAGCACAATGTGCAACTGTAGGTGTCTTGATGTAGTTGAAGTAAAACTTCCCTTCCTCGACCATGCGTGCTGCAACGCAAGCATGAAGGACAGCAGCATAGGTGATTTCATCGATCTGTGTACTCGTTTCCTTCTCCATTTGGCAGAATAAATCTACTCCGATCTTTCCTTGTCCGTGTAAGCTGTACCCAGTTATCATCACTGTCCACGAAACAAGATCTCTGTACTTCGACCTGGCAAAAACTTTTGCAGCTGATTTGATAAATCCCGACTTGACATACATGTCCATAAGAGCATTCAGAACGGTGAGATTCATTCGAATACCATGTCGCAGCAAGAATCCATGAGTCTCTTTGCCATGTTTACCTGCAGACATTCTTGCGCATGCTGGGAGAACACTAGAGACCGAGAGCGGATCAGGTTTCACCCCGTCTCCAACCATCTGCCTAAACAGCTTAAGACCCTCATTGAAGCATCCCCTCTTCACATTGGCATGAATCATTTCTGTCCAAGAAATGACATCTTTCTCCGGTATTTGGTTGAAAACTGCCCAAGCTTCGTCGACACAGCCACAGTCCATGTATATTTTCAAGATGGTATTGCTCACCAACACATCATACTCCAATCCACGTTCCTTGGCAACCCTGTGGACTTTTGTTCCATCAATCAACGATCTCAACATGCCACAGGCACCAGCCGCCGTCGCCACAGCCACAGAATCTATCTGTGCTCCGGACTCCACCATTCTCTCAAACACATGAACCGCCTTGCCGGGTTTACCTTCCGCAATGTACAGCCTGGCCAGCATTGTCCATGAAACAGAGTCCGTAACCAGGGACTTGTCAAACAGCCCTTTCGCGGAGTCCGCGCTGTCGAGGCGACCGTACAACTCAATGAGAGCAGCAACCACGTACCGGTCACCAGAGCAGCCGAGCTTGTGAGCGTGGGCATGGAGTTGCTTGCCGAGGGAGAGATCAGCCAAAAGGCGAGAGGCAGACAAGACGCGAGGAAGAGTGTGTCTGTCGGGGTGAACGCCGCGGATGAGCATTTGGTGGTAAGTGGCGAGGGTGTGGTGGAAGTCGGCATTGGCGATATGGGTCTGGATAAGTCTGTTCCATGCGAAGGTATCTGAGTGGGGCATTTTGTCGAACACCTTGTGGGTGACGGCCACCTTCGTGGTGGGTTTAGCATTTCGGGAGTGCTTGTAGTGGGCTGTGTTGATTGGGTTCTCGGTGACGATCAAGCGCTGGATTTGGGCGGATGGAAGGGCTTCCATTTCAGTTCAGTCGCACCCAATTCAGCATTGCCCGTACGGATTCGAGCGCAGTTATCGAGGAGGAGTTTCCTTAAGAATAGAACCAATCACCGACTCCTCAAACCCATCCGGATATGCGATTTTCATGAGGTGCAAACAAGAACCCTCTGCCATAAGTGGCATGATCACCCAAAGGTTTCTTTCAACGACAAATAAACAAAACGCCCTCACGACATTGGGATGATCTATTAATCTCATCGTCTGCGCCTCCCTCCGGATATCCTCGAAATTGCTATTGCACCGATCGAGATCCAAGCACTTGACGGCGACGACTTCATTGAAAGGGAGATAGATCGCTCTGTAAACCGTTGCGCTGGCGCAATATCCGACCTCTTCCAGAAGCTTGTAGTCGTTCAGATTCGCCGAGTGAAGCCTCGAATTGCTACCCATCCTCCCCATCTGTTCGAGGACTTGTGCTTCAGATATGTCGTTTTGAGGCTACGGGCTCTGCGTTTGGGCTGTGTGCCAGTTTGGGCTTAGTGTTGCTTTGGAGAGATCTGGGTTTGGTTGAAGAGGTACGGTGAAGCCATGGGCAAGGGAGATGACGAATTGGGCTTGGAGGCTGACACTTGGGCCTGGATGGCCTCCTTTTGAGAGGCTTGCTGCTGATGGATATACATATATATATTTGTATGTATATGTATGTAAAAGAAATCTTTTTTTTTTTTTTTTTTTTTTTTTTTTTTTTTTATGTGACTGAACTCGAAAAAATTGAACATTCGAGCTGCCTACGTACCCCTCCAAAGAAGAGATCAAGTCGCAACGTAGTTCAAATACATTTTTGGTATTTTCTTTTTGTGTCGTTTGCAGTTTTAACTCATGCAGGCAAGGAGTGTTGGTGTCGTTTGCAGTTCCAACTCTTGCAGACAAGGAGCGTTGGTGTTGCCTTTTATGCTCGTGCAGGCCAGGAGCGTTGGTTCGTGCAGTTTAGGCTCGTGCAGGCGAGGAGCCTTTGGTGTCGTTCGCAGTTTCAACTCGTGCAAACAAGGAGCATTTGGTGTCGTTCGCAGTTTCAACTCGTGCAGACAAGGAGCATTTGATGCCGTGTTGCAGTTTAGGCTCATGCAGGCGAGGAGCGTTGGTGTCTTGTAGTTTAGGCTCTTACAGACAAGGAGCTTTGGTTCGTGCAGTTTAGGCTCGTGCGAACAAGGAGCATTGTTGGTTCGTCAAGCGATCCGAGAGAGTTGTTCCTCACAATCTTCATAGCAAGGAGCCTTGACCGCGTGATTGAAGAAGTCTTCGGGTAAAAAGTCGCGCATCGTGATGGCAACAGACAATCTTTGTGTCGTAGTTTCATCATCTTCAACACGTTCACGTTGCTTTGAAGGTTGACAAGAGCTGCTTTGCCCCCTTTTCAATTGGCGGACTTGTGGAGGAGACGTATGCTTCTTGTGCAATTTCTTAGGAGTGACTTGAGTCCATCCTTCAATTTTGCTTGTCTTGGACGATGCCCCCAGCGGTTGAGGTGAAAACTTTGAGTCGGAAGAGCCAGAAGTGAAGGTGGTATAGTTTGACTTTGCCACTTCGTCAAGATCTAGCTCGATGATTCCTTTCTGAGCCAGCTTCATGATGAGATCTTTCAGCACGAAACATTTTTCTGTCGGATGACTGATGAAGCGGTGGAATTTACAGTACTTTGGACTGTCGGTGCGATTCATCTCTTCTGGCCGTTTGCACTCAGGCAAACCAATCACCTTCTTTTCCAACAGGTCATCCAGTATGGCAACCACATCAGAGTCGGGGAATGGATAAGTCTTCTCCTCAAGCTCCTTTAAAGTGCGTCTACGCATCTCTTGATCACGAAAAGCTTCGGTTTGAATCGCCTTGCCTCGTGTGGATATTTTGACGGGAGATGTGTTGACCGTCATCGCTTCCTTGGTGGGTTTCCATGCAGCCTTTTCCACCTTTGTCCCAAGAACTTTGTCGTTCTTGTAGTCGGCGATTGGTTCTTTCTTCCCATGATGGGCGATGCTCAACTCCATGTCATGGGCGCGAGTGGCCAATTCCTCGAAGGTCCGCGGTTTAATGCCTTGAAGGATGTATTGCAAACCCCATTGCATGCCTTGGATGCACATCTCGATTGAAGAGGTTTCCGAGAGCCTGTCTTTACAGTCGAGGCTTAGAGTGCGCCATCTGTTGATGTAGTCAATGACTGGCTCGTCCTTCCACTGCTTTGTGCTTGTTAGCTCTAGCATGCTCACAGTGCGGCGAGTGCTGTAGAAGCGGTTGAGGAATTCCCGCTCCAATTGCTCCCAGTTGTTGATGGACTCAGGCTCTAGGTCAGTGTACCACTCAAAGGCGTTTCCTTTTAGTGAGCGCACAAACTGCTTGGCGAGGTAGTCCCCTTCGGTCCCTGCGTTGTTGCAAGTTTCAACAAAGTGGGCAATGTGTTGTTTCGGGTTTCCCTTTCCATCAAATTGCATGAACTTTGGCGGTTGATAACCCTTCGGCATCCTTAAGGCGTCGATTTTCTTTGAATACGGCTTCGAGTACAACCCGGAGGTATTTGAGCTCCCTTCGTACTGTGCCTTGATGGTGTTGGTGATCATCTCTTGCAGCTGCTGGATAGAAAGAGATCCCATGAGTGCCGCTGCTTGGTCTGGCTCCGGCTTTGCATCGTTTTTCTCCACCTGAGGCTCATCTTCTTCGTCATCTCTTCTCTTTAGTGGATCATTCTCTGGGTCGGGTTTATCGCCGTCCTGCGCCTTTAGTCGATTGACGAGTGCTGCAATTTGCAAGTCTTTTTTCTTCCACCGTTCGGGTCAGCCTTGCGATTGCTTCATTCATCTGAGCCAGTTGTTCTTCAACGGAGGTAACGCCGATAGTCATGACTTGTGCGACCAATAGACGTGACTTTCCTTTAGACATCCAGGATGCTGATGAAGAACGTCGTTGGCTGCTTTGGGATGTCATCTTATGTGCCTCAGCATCATGCTTCGGTGCCCCCAGCGAGGTCAGGTTGATGACAGACTCGCACCTTGGATGCTCCCCTTGCTCTTTTAGCGGCACCAATTTTGAAGTAGCATGTTGGGGAGCGGTTGTGGCGCCAATGGATTGTCTGTTTGCGGCAGAAGTGCTTAGGATCCTTCCCTCAGTGGTTGCGAGAATGGCTTGTCCTTTGCTTGATGCCATTGACTTTGAGGTGTGCTTGGATTCCTTGAACGAAGAAAGAGATGAGAGGTAGAGATTGTCCCACCGGGCGTGCCAATTTGTGAACACGGAAAATTCCTGAAACGAAAGAGACAAGAACGAACGTGCACAAACAAATATTATGTATTTGATGATTTTGGGTTACAATCTCTCTCTATTTGATCCTCTGATTCAATCTCCGTAAGGTGTGTATTTGTGGATGTGTGATTGATCCAAAGGGCCGTTGGGCTTGATCTAAGGATGAACGTTCTTCAAGGGCCGTGGACTTGATCTTGAAGGTGGATTTGAGCGGATCTTTAAAGGGGCTTTTGGGCTTGATCTTGAAGAACGGTTGGATGTGTGGATTTGTCGAAGTTGTTGATCCAAAGGGCCGTTGGGGCTTGATCTTGGATGAACGGATGATGAACGATGGTGCTTTCTTCAAGGACCGTCGGGGCTTGATCTTGAATTGGTGGATGGTTGATCCAAGGGCCGTCGGGGCTTGATCTTGGAAGAACGATGAACGAAGAACGAAGAACACTTTCTTCAAGGGCCGTCGGGGCTTGATCTTGAATTGGTGGATGATTGTTGATCCAAAGGGCCGTTGGGGCTTGATCTTGGAAGAACGATGAACGAAGAACAAAGAACACTTTCTTCAAGGGCCGTCGGGGCTTGATCTTGAAGGTGGATGATTGTTGATCCAAGGGCTGTCGAGGCTTGATCTTGGAAGAACGATGAACGAAGAACACTTTCTTGATTTTTCGGGAACCTGGACGCTTGAGAGCTTCGGAGTTTCAGAGCTTCAGAGCTTCAAGGTGTAATATGAATTGGTCCCCCCTAAATGAATGAAATGGGCTTGTATTTATAGAATTTTCCAAGGCCTAATTTTGAATATAATATCCCAGATGAAATAAGTCGTTTCTGCCAGGTGTTGACACGTGTCCTATTTGATGACTTTTCCAACTCATTTCAATTTTCGTTTAGTCACACGCTACGTGTAAAATTTATGTAATACATGAGCGTTGACACTTTGATTTATCGGTCAACATTTATTTACCGAAATTTCGATGTCTACAAAACTAATAGATAATTGACTAAATAAACATCCTGCAAAGTTTCAATAAAAATTTCCAAGTTTTTCTTACAATTTCTGTGGTTTCCATATTATTTTTATCGATATCGATAATATCCCGATATTTCCATCGATATTTCCGTGTTTTTGGACTACCGATATTTCCGATATCATCGATATTTTATACCTTGGCGACGGGGGACTTGCCGACTGGTGCCACCGTGGACGTTGGGTCTTTCGAAATGTGGTGTAATGTTATGATCCCACATCGGCTACACAAGAAATTGTGTAGTGGTACTTAAGTGCAAGGGGTCCTCCCACCTATTGGACTAGTCTTTTGAGTTGGGCTCTTCCCTTAGGCTTGAGTACCTAACAAACCCATAAATCAAAGAAATCAAAATCCACCCAGAATCAAAGAAATCAAAATCCATCCAGAACCAAAGAAATCAAAATCACACACAGATATACAAGGTGTACAGTACTGACATGCCTTAAATGATATTATTCACAAGATTTATAAAGCTCATGTCGTAATACTTGTGCAGAATCTATCATTCACGGCGTCACTTTTGTGCAAGTTGTAAATAAAATTATTCACAATTTAAACATTGTGTGTCGTATTTGACAATTTATACTATGCACTTTCTTTTTCTTTTAAAGCTTTGCGTTATGTCGTGAAGTTGACTTTCTATATATTTGGGTTGTACCTTTTATGGCGCAAATAACACGTCGTAAATAATGGCTTTTAGCACAGAAGTTTTGTGGTAAAGAAGCCCGCGCACTAATTCATTCTCGCGCCTTCTCTTTTTTATTTAGCCGCTTCTTTTTTTATTTTTTATTTTTTTTGTTAAATTCCCCTCAAATGTTAAAAGAAAAATTAATGAAAAATATTTGAAAACTTTGAGTTTTAACGATAAGCATAAAATAAAAGGTAAAATGAATAGTACCAAAATTGACTTTTTAGTGTTAAAATATGATTTTTCGTTAAAGTGAACAGTGCCGAAAGTTTTTCGTTAAAGTTCAATGTTAAAAGGTTTGTATTTTCTTGGTAAACTTGAAAGACAAACATTGCAATTGCATTTTCATTTACCCAATATTAATTGTCGAGAGCCCACCCCCTTCCCTTCTCACTGACATCGTAACTCTCTCCTCTCCATCGATCTCGCTCCATCTGCTCGCCGTCGCTCTATATGCTCGTCATCACCGTCGATTCGTCTGCTCGTCGTCACCGTCGCCCATCTGCTTTCCGTCACCGTCGAAGTGCCCCGCCATTCAAGATCTGAAATCCCCAATACAGGGTGCTTTGCGGCATTTCGTTCTCCAAAACTTTAGGTATGCTCTCAATCTGTATCAACCCTATCCTGTCCCCTTTAGATTTTTGTTTAGTCTCAACTTTATGGTGCTTTTCTTAGATTTGTTCTATCACTGTAATTTTAAGGGATTTTAGGTAATAAATTTGGTTGAGAATCTCAGTTAGGTTTGTAATTGTTTTCTTGGTTGCCTGGGTTTGAGGATGATTAATCCACTTTCTGAAGTTTAATTACTTTGAACTTTGATTTGTGGGAAACTGCAATCAAAATGTTGCTATGGCTTTATAGTTAGAATCGATTGTGAGTCTTTGCACCACATCAAGCAATACCCCGGTGTTGTAATTCCGAGGTTTGTAATTGCCGCTGTTAATGATGGTTTGGTCCATCCTTTTTAGGGAGATGACTTCAATGATTGAAACTAGTTTATCATTATTTCAGAACTCTGTAATACGAGACATGATATTCCAAAAAATATTTGCATGAATATATGTGCATTGACTGACTATTTTTCAGTCTTTGATAGTGGAGATAACTCTTTCAGGTCATATGTAGTTCTTACAGAAATTGTATGGTATTTTGGTTGGTTTTGTGTTCTGGTTGTAGCAAACTGGTGGATGCCCTGAGATGAGTAGTTATCTACAAAGTGGATGGATCCTGAAGAGTACAAAGTCTAAGGCATTTTATGTAAAGGTAAATCCTGTTACTTTTAATTACTTATATGTGAATGCCTGCCATTTGAAGTAAAAATTCTTTTAGCCATTACATTCTTCATAAAGATCTTTATATGCTCAAAAGAAGGATTTTTTTTAGATGCCATGTAACTGGTGGTGGCTAGCCTCTTCTTTTTAAGACTCTAGTGTGTTTCAATTACACTAGTCAATCGTTCTTATGTGTATTATGTTTTGTTGATAAGATGGCCAAGACAAAGTTGTAGAGCCCTAGTAGCAGGGTGCTGTTGGCATTTATATTTTTCTTTTGAAGGGGTGTTTATTGCTTTTATACTTTCATTGTTTACTCTCATACATACAATACTGAAAAATAAGCATGTATTGACGCGTAATTTTAGATCCATATTTATACATAATTTTGATTACATGTCCAAATTACCCAAGATTCTTTTTCCTTTACAAATTTGTGGAGTGCATTACATGGATATGATTCATGTATGAAATACACATGACTCTCACTAATTTAAGGGCAGCATCATTGACTGTACAGTTTTCAATTCTTTATAATCATGAGTATAGACATTTTTTAATTCTTTATAATCATGAGTACAACAATAGTTTCTATAACAAAATTCTGTTAAATATGTAATATCAGTATTTGTTTTCCAGGTTCATTAGTTGAGGATGATTTTTCCAAGAAAGAAAAGATCGCGGCTTTCAGGCCGATCTAAAGAACATTATGTTGATATTGCACCTGAGATCTTACAAGAAGAGGACGAAGAAGTACCAGATGACCTATTTACAGAGGAGTCGAATCAAACTAAAAGAAAGAGGGGTCCTACTAGAATGAAGACAATTTCCACAAATGATGGTCAACGAATTGAGATTGAATGGAATGAAAACGGCCAGTTTATTGGTGACGGATCTATTGACTTATCTTCTTACATGGGTTCTTTGGTCCGAGAGGTTGTCCCTATAACATTTGATACTTGGAAGGATGTTCCTAAGAAAACAAAGGACATCCTAATCAAGGTAATATGCAGATAAGTCAATTCTGATCCCTCTACTTCAAGGTGAACAATTTATAGTTTATAAATTTTACTTGTGTTAATATATATTTTTTGGTAAATGTTATGGATATTTTATCAAATCAGAGAGTAAATTCGTATTAAGTGAAGATTGGCAAAGAACATATTGTTTTGAAAGGATGAATAATGTTTGCAGATCACATATATCAGTAGTTGTGAAGTCCATAAGAGAAGCAAGAAATTGGAAAGCAAGGCTTCGTCTAAAACCAAATAATGTCAAATTAATTCAAGATTGGAAGACTTCCCTTGCAAAGTGTAAGCTCATTTTCCTTTTCTTTTATTTCTAAGATTAGTTATCTTCTTTTGAGTTCAAAATTGGGTCAGAGAAATCAAACTGATAGTAGTTAAAAGTCTATTTCAACACCAAGCCTTGTCTACACAAGAATTTGGTGTTAGTTAAACATGTGTATGATTCTATCTTGATTGCATGTTAATTTAGTTTGAAGATAGATTTGGTACATGCTAGCTAATTGATACGTGATATGAATCTTTGGTTTCCTTTTGATAGGACAAAAGCGAAACATTCAGAGAGATGAAGTCTAAGCAACTCCGCACACATGTAGTCGCAAGGGATATGGTAGGTTGGCGGAGGATTTGGTAATTACATTTCATTCTAGTGCCTTCTTTTCTACAGGACAAGAACAATTTACTAATTTTATTCTGTGTTCTACTGTGTGTTTACTACATTTATGTTTCTATTTTGTAGAAAAGAAAAAGTGTAGACCCTTCTCTAGTTTCTAGAGGTGATGTTTGGATTGCAGCACATACTAAAAAGGGTGGTGGACCATCCAATTTGCTTGCTGCAGAGACTATTGTAAGTAATTTTTAACCATTTATTTCTTCTTGTTTGTTGATATGCAATGATGAATGAGGTCTTAACTTTGATGTGCAACGTTAGGAAAAAAATTAAGCAATATGGAAATGGATCATCATCTGGTTTTCGAGGTGACGTTCTTTCCAAAGTTTTTGGTGCTGAGCGACATGGTCGTGCAAGAGGAGTTGGAGGTGGTGTTCCTCCTACAAAGCTTGGAATATTTTCACAACAAAAATTGCGTAATCACCAAATGGATGAAAAGGTGCACAATTTAACTAATCAGGTCAGAGCACTGACAGAATTGGTGTATCTTTTTATGAAAAATCAGGTTAGTGATTTAATAACATTGGTATCATATTGAATATTTGTGAAATCAGTTTTAGTGACACATCAAATCACAGGGTAATGATCTACCAAGTGAGGCATCTCCTGACACACAGGTTGCAGCTCCTGAGGCACATGTTGATACTGTCGCAAGAACTGAAACTTGTCTTTCCCATTGCGCAACAAATGAATCGTGGTGGCGAGGTTGATACACTTTTTCAATGAGCCTTCTAACTATTAATGCTCATTGACTCTGTTAAAAGCTCTGCCATTTTCAATCTAACTAGACACTAGAAATGATCATTGACTCTGTTAAAAGTTATGATGTTTTGGTCCTTCTCCATAGTTGCGCATCTACTGATGTCTATTTTTTTTCAAATACTGCAGGTTATTTCTGAAAACATTGAAACATCGTGGTGTACCAGATGGTTTGATTATAAGACACCTTCCTTTTGGTCCACCAACTTATTTATAACTGCTAAATGGTACGTAGTGTGATAATTTTCAAATATTTTGATATTAAGACAGGTGTAGGACAACATAGAAATTCTTAGGGCCTTCAGCAACAAAATTATGAAAAAGTGAGTGAGATACAATTAAAAAAATGAAAGAGAAGGATCATGATTCATGATCTAAAGGTTTGAATAGGGTAGAAAGGATTTAGTTTCGTTGTTAAAATCGATTGTGAGTCTATTGTTATTGTATTGTCAA